>NC_073263.2:46965907-49465907 GCF_029289425.2 Pan paniscus
CTGGAAATATCTACACCACCATCTCTATAAACATGGAAATATCTACACTGCCATCTGTATAAACATGGAAATATCTACACAGCCACCTCTATAAACATGCAAATATCTACACCGCTATCTGTATAAACATGGAATTACCTACACCGCTATCTGTATAAACATGGAAATATCTACACCACTATCCCCATAAACATGGAAATATCAACACCGCTATCTGTATAAACATGAAAATAACTACACCGCCATCTGTATAAATGTAGAAATATTTACACCGCCATCTGTATAAACATGGAAATATCTACCCTGCCCTCACTATAAACATGGAAATACCTACACCGCCATCTGTATAAACATGGAAATATCTACAACGACATCTGTATAAACATTGAAATATCTACACCACAATCTCTACAAAAATGGAAATATCTACACCGTTATCTGTGTGAACATGGAAATATCTACATCACTATCTGTATAAACATGGAAATACATACACCGCAATCTGTATAAACATAGAAATAACTACACCGCCATCTCTATAAACATGGAAATATCTACATCGCCATCAATATAAACATGGAAATATCTACACCACCATCTGTATTAACATGGAATTATCTACGCTGCCACCTGTATACACATGGAAATATCTACAAAACCATCTGTATAAACATGGAAATATCTACACCACTATCTCTATAAACATGGAAATATCTACACCGCTATCTGTACAAACATGGAAATATCTACACCGCTATGTGTATAAACATGGAAATATCTACACCGCCGATGGTAAAAACATGGAAAATCTACACAGTCATCTGTATAAACATGGAAATATGTACAACGCTATCTGTATAAACATGGAAATAACACCATGATGTGTATAAACATGGAAATATCTACTCCGCTATTTGTGTAAAAAGGGAACTATCTAGAACCGCTATCTGTATAAACATGGAAATATCTACACCGCTATCTCTATAAACATGGAAACACCTACTCCGCCATCTCTATAAACATGGAAATATCTCCACAGTCATCTGTATAAACATGGAAATATCTACACAGCAATCTGTAGAAACATGGAAATATCTGTACCGCCATCTGTATAATCATGGAAATATATACACTGCCATCTGTAGAAAGATGGAAATATCTTCACATCGAACTGTATAAACATGGAAATATCTACACTGCTATCTGTATAAACATGGAAATATCTACATAGCTATCTGTATAAATATGGAAATATCTACACCGCTATCTCTATACACATGGAAATATCTACACAGCAATCTGTTTAAACATGGAAATACCTATATCGCTGTCTCTATAAACATGGAAATATCTACACCGCCATCTGTAAAAACATGGAAATATCGACACAGTTATCTGTAAAAACATGGAAATATCTACACCACCATCTGTGTAAACATAGACATATTACACTGCCATCTGTATACACATGGAAATATCCACACAGCCATGTTTATAAACATGGAAATGCGTACATCGCTATCTCTATAAACATGGAAATATCTACACCGCTTTCTCTATAAACATGGAAATACCTACACCGCTATCAATATAAACATGGAAATATCTACACCACGATCTCTATAAACATGGAAATATCTACACCGCCATTTCTATAAAAATGAAACTAACTACTCTGCCATCTCCATAAACATGGAATTATCTGCACCGCCATCTGTATAAACATGGAAATATCAACACCGCTATCTGTATAAACATGGAGGTATCAACACTGCCATCTGTATAAACATGGGAATATCTACACCGCCATCTGTATAAACATGGAAATATCGAAATCGCTATCTCTATATACAAGGAAATATATACACCACGATCTGTATTAACATGGATAGATCTACACCACTATCTGTATAAACATGGAAATATCTACGTCGCCATGCGTAAACATGGAAATACGTACACCACTATCTCTATAAACATGGAAATAACTACACCGCCATCTGAATAAACATGGAAATATCTACACCACTATCCCTATAAACATGGAAATACCTACACCACCATCTGCATAAACATGGAAATGTCTATGCCACTAACTCTATAAACATGGAAATATCTGCAACACCATCTGTGAAAACATGGAAATATCTACACAGTCATCTCCATTAACATGAAAATATCTACATTGCCATTTCCATGAACATGGAATTATCTTCACCGCCATCTGTATAAAAATGGAAATATCTACACCGACATCTGTATAATCATGTAAATATCTAAACCACCATCTCTATAAAAATGGAGATATCTACACTGCAAGCTGTATAAACATGGAAAAATCTACACCGATATCTCTATAAACATGGAAATATCTATACCGCTTTCTGTATAAACATGGAAATATCTCCACTGCAATCTGTATAAACATGGAAATATCTACAGCGCTATCTGTATAAACATGGAAATAACTACAACGCTATCTGTATAAACATGGAAATATCTACACCGCTATCTGTATAAACATGAAAATATATCCACCGGTATCTGTATAATCATGGAAATATCTACACTGCTATGTGTAGAAACAAGGAAATATCTTCACCTTCATCTGTAAAAACATCGAAATATCTACACAGTCATCTGTATAAACATGGAAATATTTACACCACCATCTGTATAAACATGGAATTATCTATGCTGCCATCTGTATACACATGGAAGTATCTACACAACCATCTGTATAAACATGGAAATATCTACAGCGCTATCACTTTAAACATGGAAATACCTACACCGCTATCTCTATAAACATGGAAATATCTACACCGCTATCTGTATAAACATGGAAATATCTACACCGCTATGTGTATAAACATAGAAATATCTACACCGCCATCTGTAAGACATGGAAATATCTACACAGTCATCTGTATAAACATGGAAATATCTACAACGCTATCTGTGTAAACATGGAAATATCTACACAGATATCTGTGTAAACATGGAAAAAATCTACACCGCCATCTGTGTAAAGCAGGAAATATCTACACCGCTATCAGTGTAAAGATGGAAATATATATACCGCTATCTGTGTAAACATGGAAATATCTGCAGCGTTATCTATATAAACATGGAAATGTCTACACCGTCATCTGTAAAAACATGGAAATATCTACAAAGTCATCTGTATAAACATGGAAATACGTACACCACGAACTGTATAAACATGAAAATATCTACACCACTATCTCTATAAACATGGAAATATCTACACTGCCATCCGTATAAACATGGAAATATCTAAACTGCCATCTGTGTAAAGATGTAAATATCTACACCGCGAGCTGTATACAGATGGAAATATCAACACCGCCATCTGTATCAACATGGAAATATGTAAACCGCTATCAGTATAAACATAGAAATATCTACACCACAATCTCTATAAACATGGAAATATCTACTCCGCTATCTGTGTAATCATGGAAATATCTACACCGCCATCTGCATAAACATGGAAATAATTACACCGCTATCTGTATAAACATGTAAATATCTACACCGCTATCTGTGCAAACATGGATATATCTACACCGCCATCTGTATAAACATGGAAATATCTACACAACCATCTGTAGAAACATGGAAATATCTACACCGCCATCGGTAAAAAATTGGAAATATCTACACCAGGATCTGTATAAACATGGAATGATCTACACCACTATCTGTATAAACATGGAAATATCTACACCGCCATCAGTATAAACGTGGAAATACCAACACTGGTATCTGTATAAACATGGAAATACCTACACCGCCATCTGTATAAACATGGAAATATCTACACTGCTATCTCTATAAACATGGAAATATTTACACTACCATCTGCATAAACATGGAAATATCTACACCACTAACTCTATAAACATGGAAATATCTATAAAACTATCTGTAAAAACATGGAAATATCTACACAGTCATCTGTATAAACATGAAAAATATCTACACCACCATCTGTATAAACACGGAATTACCTACACTGCCATTTGTATACACATGGAAATATCTACACAGCCGTCTGTATAAACATGGAAATATCTACACCGCTACATCTATAAACATGGAAATACCTACAACACTATCTCTATAAACATGGAAATATCTACACCGCCATCTCTATAAACATGAATATATCTACAACGCCATCTCTGTAAACATCAAAATATCTACACTTCCATCTCCATAAACATGGAAATATCCACAATGCCATGTGTATAAACATGGAAATATCTACACTGCCATCTGTATAAACATGGAAATATCTACACCACTAATTTTATAAACATGGAAATATCTACACCATCAACTGTAAAAACATGAAAATATCTACACAGTCATCTGTATAAACATGAAAAATATCTACACTACCGTCTGTATACACATGGAAATATCTACACAGCTGTCTGTATAAACAAGGAAATATCTACACCACTATCTCTATAAACATGGAAATACCTACACCGCTATCTGTATAAATATGGATATAACTACAACGCTATCTACATAAACAAGGAAATATCTACAGCGCCATCTATATAAAAATGGAAAATCTACACCGCCATCTGTATAAACATGGAAATATCTACCCTGCCATCCGTAAATAGATGGAAATATCTACACCACGATCTGTATTAACATGGAAATATCTACACTACTCTCTGTATAAACATGCAAATATTTACAACGCTATCTGCATAAACATTGAAATATCTACACCGCTATGTGTATAAACATGGAAATATCTACACCGCAATCAGTATAAACATGGAAATATCTACACTGCTATCTGTATAAATATGGAAATATCTACACCACCATCTCTATGAATATGGAAATATCTACACCGCCATCTGCATAAACATGGAAATATCTACAGCGCCATCTGTATAAACATGGAAATAACACCGCCGCCTGTATCAACTTGGAAATATCCACACCACTATCTGTATAAACATGGAAATATTTACACCGCTATCTCAATGAACATGGAAATACCTACACCACTATCTCTATAAACATGAGAATATCTACACCGCCATCTCTACAAACATGGATATATCTACACCGCCATCTCTATAAACATGAGGATATCTACACCGCCATCTCTATAAACATGAAAATATCTACACAGCCATCTCCATAAACATGGAAATACCAACACTGCTTTCTGTATAAACATGGAAATATCTTCACTGATATCTGTATAAACATGGAAATATCTACACCGAGATCTGTATAAACATGCAAATATCTAAACCGCTATCTGTGTAAACATGGAAATATCTACCTCGCTATCTGTATAAACATGGAAACATCTCCACCGCTATCTGTATAAACACAGAAATAACTACAGCGCTATCTCTATAAACATGGAAATACCTACACCGCCATCTCTATAAACATGAAAATATCTACACTGCCATTTCCTTAAACATGGAAATATCTTCACCGCCGTCTGTATAAACATGGAAATATTAACACTGCCATCTGGATAAAGATGGAAGTATCTACAATGCATGCTGAATAAACATGGAAATAACCATACCACTATCTGTATAAACATGGAAATACCAACATCGATATGTGTATACACATGGAAATACCTACACCGCTATCTGTATAAACACGGAAATATCTACACCGCTATCTGTAAAAATATGGAAATATCAACACCGCTATCTCTATAAACATGGAAATGTCGGCACCGCTATCTGTATAAATGGGGAAATACCTACACATTCATTTGTATAAACAAGGAAATATCTACACAACCATCTGTATAAACATGGAAATAACTACACTGCCATCTGTATAAAAATGGAAATACCTACACAGTCATCTGTATAAACATGGAAATATCTACACCGCTATCTGTATAAACATGGAAATACCCACACCACTATCTGTATAAACATGGAAATACCTACACCGCCATCTGTAAAAACATGGAAATATATACACAGTCATGTTTATAAACATGGAAATAACTACATTTCCATCTGTATAAACATGGAAACATCTACACTGCCATCTGTATACACATGGAAATATCTACACAGCCATTTGTATAAACATGGAAATATCTACAGCGCTATCTCTCTAAACATGGAAATACCTACACCGCCATCTCAATAAAGATTGTATTATCTACACCGCTATCTCTACAAACATAGAAATATCTACACCGCCATCTCTATAAACATGGAAATATCTACAATTCCATCTGCATAAACATGGAAAATATCTACACCGCCATCTCTATAAACATGGAAATATCTACACCGCCATCTTTATAAACATAGAAATATCTACACTACCATCTATAGAAAGATGGAAATAACTACACCGTAATCTGTATAAACATGGAAATATCTACACCTCCATGAGTATAAAAATGGAAATATCTACACTGCCTTCTGTATACACATGGAAATATCTACCCAGCCATCAGTATAAACGTGGAAATATCTACTCTGCTATCTCTATAAACATGGAAATATCTACACTTATATCTCTATAAACATGGAAATAGCTACACAGCTATCTGTATAAACGTGGAGGTATCTACACCGCTATCTGTATAAGCATGGAAACATCTAAACCGTGATCTGTATAAACGTGGAAATACCAACACCGCTATCTGTATAAACATGGAAATATCTACACTGCTATCTGTATAAACATGGAAATATCTACACCACTATCTCCATAAACATTGAAATACCTACACCTCCATCTGTATAAACATGGAAATACCTACACTGCCATCTGTATATACATGGAAATATCTACACAGCCATCTGTATAAACATGGAAATATCTACACCACTATCTCTATACACATGGAAATACCTACACCGCTATATGTATCAACATGGAAATATCTACACCGCTATCTGTATAAACATGGAAATATCTCCACCGCTATCTGTGCAAACATGGAAATGTCTACACCGCCATCTCTATAAACCTGAAAATATCTACACCGCCATCTCCATAAACTTGGAAATATCTACATCGCCATCTGTGTAAACTTGGAAATATCTACACCGCTATCTGTATAAACATGGAAATGCCTACGCTGCTATCTGTATAAACATGGAAATATCTACATGGCTATCTCTATAAACATGGAAAGATCTACATCGCCATCTGTATAAACAAGGAAATTCCTACACTGTCATCTGTATAAACATGGAAATATCTACACCACTATCTGTAAATACATGGAAATATCTACACTTCCTTCTGTACAGACATGGAAATATCTACACAGCCATCTGTATAAACATGGAAATATCTACACCACTATCTGTCTTAACATGGAAATAGCCACACCGCTATCTGTATAAACATGGAAATGTCTAAACCGCCATCTGTAAAAACATGGAAATATCTACACAGTCATCTGCATAAACATGGAAATATCTACACCTCCATCTCTATACACATGGAAATATCTACACTGCCATCTGTATACACATGGAAATATCTACACAGCCATCTGTATAAACATGGAATTATCTACACCGCTATTTCTATAAACATGGAAATACCTTCACCGCTATCTGTGTAAACATGGAAATCTGTACAACGCTATCTGTATAAACATGGAAATATCTACACCGCCATCTGTATAAACATGGAAATATCTACATCAATATCTGTATAAACATGGAAATAGCTACACCGCTATCTGAATAAACTTGGAAATACCTACACCGCTATCTGTATAAACTTGGAAATATCTACACCGCCATCTGTATAGACAAGGAAATATCTACATCACTAGCTGTATAAACATGGAAATATCTACACCGCTATCTGTTTAAACATGGAAATACCTACACCGCTATCTGCATAAACATGGAAATATCTTCACTGCTATCTGTATAAACATGGAAATTTCTACACCACGATCTGCATAAACATTTAAATATCTTCACCGCTATCTGTATAAACATGGAAATATGTACACCGCTATCTGTATATACATGGAAATATCTACACCGCTATCTGTATAAATATGGATATATCGACACTGCTATCACTATAAACACGGAAATGTCTACAACGCTATCTGTATAAACATGAAAATAGCTACATGGCTATCTCTATAAACAGCGAAATATCTACACTGCCATCAGTATAAACATGGAAATACCGACATATAAATCTGTATAAACATGGAAATATTTACACCACTATCTGTATAAACATGCAAATATCTACACCGCTATCTGTATAAACATGGATATATCTCCACTGCTATCTGTATAAGCATGGAAACATCGACACCGATATCTGTATAAACATGGAAATATGTACACCGCTATTTGTATAAACATGGAAATAACTACAACGCTCTCTGTGTAAATATGGAAATATCTACACAGCTGTCTGTGTGAACATGGAAATATCTACACTGGTATCTCTATAAACATGGAAATACCTACACAGCAATCTGTAAACATGGAAATAACTAAACCGTAATCCCTTTAAACATGGAAATATCTACACCGTAATCTCTATAAACATGGAAATACCTACACTGTCATCTGAATAAACATGGAAGTGTCTACACAGCCATCTCTATAAACATGGAAATATCTACACCGCTATCTGTGAAAGCATGCAAATATCTACCACGCTATCTGTGTAAACCTGGAAATATCTACACCGCTATCTGTGCAAAGATGGAAATATCGACACCGCAATCTGTGCAAAGATGGAAATATCTACACCGCGATCTGTGTAAACATGGAAATATCTACACCGCATTCTGTGAAAAGATGGAAATAACTATACCACTATCTGTGTAAAGATGGTAATATGTACACCGCTATCTGTATAAACATGGAAATAAATACAACGCCAACTGTATAAACATGGAAATATCTCCACCGCCATCTGAATAAACATGGAAATATCTACACCGCTATATGCATAAACATGGAAATATCTACACCGGTATCTCTATAAACATGGAAGTATCTACACCAATATCTCTATAAACAAGAAAATATCTACACCACCATCTCCATAAACATGGACTTATCTACTCCGCTATCTCTATAAACATAGAAATATCTACACCGTCATCTTTATAAACATGGAAATATCTACACCGCCATCTGCATAAGCATGGAAATATCTACAACGCCATGTGTATAAACATAGAAATAGCTACACAGCCATCTGTAGAAAGATGGAAATATCTACACCGCTACCTGTATAAACCTGGAAATATCTACACCACAATCTGTATAAACATGGAAATATCTGCACCACTATCAGTATAAACGTGGAAATATGAACACTACTATTTGTATAAACATGGAAATATCTAAACAGCTATATCTATAAACCCAGAAATATCTACACCGCCATCACTATAAACATGGAAATAGCTACAGAGTCATCTGTATAAACATGAAAATGTCTACACCACCATCTGTATAAACATGGAAATATCTACACCGCCATCTGTATAAAGATAGAAATATCTACACAGCCATCTTTGTAGACATGGAAATAGCTACACCGCTATCTGTATAAACATGGAAATAGCGACACCGCTATCTGTATAAACATGGAAATATCTACACCGCCATCTGTAAAAACTTGGAAATATCTACACAGTCATCTTTATAAACATGGAAATATCAACACCTCCATCTGTATACACATGGAAATATCTACACAGCCATCGGTATAAACATGGAAATATCTACACCGCTATCTCTATAAACATGGAAATACCTACACCGCTATCTGTAAACATGGAAAAAATTACACCGCTCTCTCTATAAACATGGAAATATCTACACCCCCATTTGCAAATACGTGGAAATATCTACACAGTCATCAGTATAAACATGGAAATATCTACACAGCTTTCTGTATAAATATGGAAATATCTACACCGCTATCTCTATAAACATGTAAATATCTACACCGCCATCTGCATAAACATCTAAACATCTACACAGCCATCTGTATAAACATGGAAATATCTGCACCGTCATCTGTATAAACATGGAAATATCAACACCGCCATCTGTATAATCATGGAAATATCCACACCGCTATCTGTATAAACATGGAAATATCTTCACCGCCATCTGTAAAAACATGTAAATATCTACACAGTCATCTGTATAAACATGGAAATATCTACACCTCCATCACTATAAACATGGAAATATCTACATTGCCAACTGTATACACATGGAAATATCTACACAACCATCAGCAAAACATGGAAATATCTACACGTCTATCTCTATAAACATGGAAATACCTACAATGCTATCTATATAAACATGGAAATATCTACACCGCTATCTGTATAAACATGGAAATATTTACACGGCTATATGTATAAACTTGGAAATATCTACACCGCTATCTGTATAAACCTAAAATTATCTACCCTGCCATCTGTATAAACATGGAAATATCTCCACCGCTATCTGTATAAACATGGAAATAACTACAATGCTATCTGAATAAACATGGAAATATCTACACCGTTATCTGTATAAACATGGAAATATCTACATTGCTATCTGTATAAACATGGAAATATCTCCACCACTATCTGTATAAACATGGAAATATCTACACTGCTACCTGTATAAACACGGAAATATCCACACCGATATCTGTATAACCATGGAAATATCTACAATGCTATCTGTGTAAACATGGAAATATCTACACAGCTACCTGTGTAAAGATGGAAATATCTACACAGATATCTGTGTAAACATGGAAATAACTACACAGCTATCTGTGTAAAGATGGAAATAACTACACAACAATGTGTGCAAAGATGGAAATATCTATACCGCTATCTGTCTAAACATGGAAATAACTACTCAGTCATCTTTATAAACATGGAAATATTTACACCACCATCTGTATAAACATGGAAATATCTACACTGCCATCTGTATACACATGGAAATATCTACACGGCCATCTGTATAAACGTGGAAATATCTACACAGCTATCTCTATAAACGTGGAAATACCTACACCACTTTCTGTATAAACATGGAAATATCTACACCGCTATCTGTATAAACATGGAAATATGTACACAGTTATCTGTATAAACATGGAAATATCTACACCGCTATATGAAAAAACATGGAAATAACTACACAGCTATCTCTATAAACATGGAAATATCTACACCGCTATCTGTATAAACCTGGAAATATATACACCGCCATCTCTATAAACATGGAAATATCTGCACTGCTATCTGTATAAACATGGAAATATCTACACCGTCATCTCTATAAACATGGAAATATCTACACCGCCATCTGTATAAACATGGAAATATCTGCACAGTCATCTGTATAAACTTGGAAATATCTACACCACCATCTCTATAAACATTGAAATATCAACCCTGCCATCTGTCTACACATGGAAATATCTACACAGCCGTCAGTATAAACATGGAAACATCTGCACCGCATTCTCTGTACACATGGAACTAGTTACACCGCTTTCTCTATAAACATGGAAATATCTACACCGCAATCTCTATAAAAATGGAAATATCTACACCACCATCTCTATAACATGGAACAATCTACACCGCATCTGTGTAAACATGGAAATATCTACACCGCAATCTGTATAAACATGGAAATATCTACACTGCCATCTCTATAAAGATGGAAATATCTACACCGCGAGCTGTATAAACATGGAAATACCAACACTGTTATCTGTATAAACATTGAAGTATCTACACCGCCATCTCTATAAACATGGAATAGCTACACCGCCATCTGCATAAACATGGAAATATCTACACTGCCATCTGTATAAACATAGAAATATCTACACCTCTACCTGTATAAACGAGGAAAGATCTACACCGCTATCTATATAAATATGGAAATATCTACACCATTATCTCTATAAACATGGAAATGTATACACCGCTATCTGTACAAACATGGATATATCTACATGGCTATCTCTATAAACCTGGAAATATCTACACCGCCGTCTGTATAAACATGGAAACACCTACACAGTCATCTCTATAAACATGGACATATCTACACCACTATCTGTATAAACATGGAAATATCTACACTGCCATCTGTATAAACATGGAAGTATCTACACAGACATCTCTATAAACATGGAAATACCTACACCGCTATCAGTATGAACATGGAAATAGCCACACCGTTATCTGTATAAACATGGAAATATCTACTCCGCCATCTGTAAAAACATGGAAATATCTACACAGTCATCTGTAGAAAAATGGAAATATCTGCACCTCCATCTGTATAAACATGGAAATATCTACACTGCCATCTCTATACACATGGACATATCTACACAGCCATCCGTATAAACATGGAAATATCTACACCGCTATTTCTATAAACATGGAAATACCTACACCGCTATCTGTACAAACATGGAAATATCTACAGCGCTATCTGTATAAACATGGAAATATCTATACCGCCATTTGTATAAACGTGGAAATATATACATCGCCATCTAAATAAACATGGAAATATCTCCGCCGCTATCTGTATAAACATGGAAATATCTGCACTGCCGTCGGTATAAAGATGGAAATATCCACACCGCGATATGCATAAACATGGAAATATCTACATCTCTACCTGTATAAACACGGAAATAACTACACCGCTATTTGTATAAATATGGAAATATCTATGCCGCTATCTCCATAAACATGGAAATGTCTACATCGCTATCTGTATCAACATGGAAATACCTACATGGCTATCTCTATAAACATGGAAATATCTACACCGCCATCTGTATAAACATGGAAATACCTACACCTCCATCTGAATAAACATGGAAATAACTACACTGCCATCTGTATACACATGGATATATATACATCCATATGTGTATAAACATGGAAATATCTATATCGCTATCTGTATAAACATGGAAATATCTCCACCGCTATCTGTATAAACATGGAAATATCTACAGCTCTATCTGTATAAATATGGAAATATCTACACCGCTATCTCTATAAACATGGAAAAGTCTACACCGCTATCTCTATAAACATGGAAATACCTACACCTCTATCTGTATAAACATGAAATATCTACACCGCTATCTGTTTAAACATGGAAATAGCTACAGCGCTATCTGTATAAACTTGGAAATATGTACACCACTATCTGCATAAACATGGAAATATCTACACTGCCATCTGTATTATCATGGAAATACCTCCACCGCTATCTGTATAAAGATGGAAATATCACCACTGCTATCTGTATAAACATGGAAATATCTACACCGCTATCTGTATAAACATGGAAATATCTACACCACTATCTGTATAAACATGGGAATATCTACGCAGTTATCTGTATAAACATTGAAATATCTCCACCGCTATCTGTATAAAGATGGAAGTATCTACATCGCTATTTGTATAAACATGGAAATAACTCCACCGCTTTCTGTATAAACATGGAAACATCTACACCGCTATCTGTATAAACACGGAAATATCTACACCAATATCTGTATAAACATGCAAATATCTACAATGCTGTCTATGTAAACAAGGAAATATCTACACCGCTATCTATGTAAAGAGGGAAATATCTACACCGCAATCTGTGCAAAGATGGAAATATGAACAACGCTATCTCTATAAACATTGAAATATCTGCACCGCTATCTATATAAACGTGGAAATATCTACACTGCTATCTCTATAAACATGGAAATATCTAGACTGCCATCTGTATACACATGGAAATATCTACACAGTCGTCTGTATAAAGATGGAAATATCTAAACCGCGATATGAATAAACATTGAAATATCTACACCTCTTCTTGTATAAACATGGAAATATCTACACCACTATCTCTATAAACATGGAAACAGCTACACCGCTATCTGTACAAACTTGGAAATATGTACACCGCTGTCTGTATAAACATGAAAATATCTACAATGCCATCAGTATTAACATGGAAATACCTCCACCGCTATCTGTACAAACATGGAAATATCTCCACCGCTATCTGTATAAACATGGAAATATCTACACCACTATCTGTATAAACATGGAAATATCTACACAGCAATCAGTATAGAAATGGAAATATCTCCACCGCTCTCTCAATAAAGATGGAATTATCTACATCGCTATTTGTATAAACATGGAAAAATCTCCACCGCTATCTGTATAAACATGGAAACATCTACACCGCTATCTGTATAAACATGGAAATATCTACACCGCTATGTGTATAAACATGTAAATATCTACACCGCTATCTGTGTAAATACGGAATTATCTATACCGCAATCTTTGCGAAGATGGAAATATCTACAACGCTATCTCTATAAACATGGAAATATCTGCACGGCTATCTGTATAAACATGGAAATATCTACACTGCTATCTCTATAAACATGGAAATATCTGCACCGCCATCTGTATACACATGGAAATATCTACACAGGCATCAGTATAAAGATGGAAATATCTGCACTGCTATCTCTATACACATGTAAGTACCTACACCGTTATCTCTATAAACATGGAAATATCTACACCGCAATCTCTATAAAAATGGCAATATCTACACCGCCATCTCTATAACATGGAACTGTCTAGACCGCCATCTGTGTAAACATGGAAATATCTACACCGCTATGTGTATAAACATGGAAATATCTGAACTGCCATCTCTATAAAGATGGAAATGTGTACACCGCGAACTGTATAAACACGGAAATATCTGTACCACTATCTGTATAAACATGGAAATACCAACACCGTTATCTGTATAAACATGGAAATAACTACTTCACAATCTCTATAAATATGGAAATAGCTACACGGCCATCTGCATAAACATGGAAATATCTACACCGCCATCTGTATAAACACAGAAATAACTACAATGCCATTTGTAGAAAGATGGAAATATATACACCGCGATCTGTATAAACATGGAAATATCTACACCTCTACCTGTATAAACATGGAAATCTGTACACCTCTATCTGTATAAATATGGAAATATCTACACTGCTATCTCTATAAACATGAAAATATCTACACCGCTATCTGAATAAACATGGAAATATCTACATGGCTATCTACACAAACATGGAAATATCTACAACGCCGTCTGTATAAACATGGAAATACCTACACAGTCATCTGTATAAACATGGAAATATCTACACCACTATCTGTATAAACATGGAAATACCTACACTGTCATCTGTATAAACATGGAAGTATCTACACAGCCACCTCTATAAACATGGAAATATCTACACCGCTATCTGTGTAAGCATGCAAATATCTACCACGCTATCTGTGTAAACCTGGAAATATCTACACCGCTATCTGTGCAAAGATGGAAATATCGACACCGCAATCTGTGCAAAGATGGAAATATCTACACCGCGATCTGTGTAAACATGGAAATATCTACACCGCATTCTGTGAATATATGAAAATAACTATAACGCTATCTGTGTAAAGATGGTAATATGTACACCGCTATCTGTATAAACATGGAAATAATTACAACGCCAACTGTATAAACATGGAAATATCTCCACCGCCATCTGAATAAACATGGAAATATCTACACTGCTATATGTATAAACATGGAAATATCTACACCGGTATCTCTATAAACATGGAAATATCTACACCACTATCTCTATAAACAAGAAAATATCTACACCACCATCTCTATGAACATGGACTTATCTACTCCGCTATCTCTATAAACATAGAAATATCTACACCGTCATCTCAATAAACATGGAAATATCTACACCGCCATCTGCATAAGCATGGAAATCTCTACAAAGCCATGTGTATAAACATAGAAATACCTACACAGCCATCTGTAGAAAGATGGAATTATCTACACCGCTACCTGTATAAACATGGAAATATCTACACCACAATCTGTATAAACATGGAAATATCTGCACCACTATCAGTATAAACGTGGAAATATGAACACTACTATTTGTATAAACATGGAAATATCTAAACAGCTATATCTATAAACCCAGAAATATCTACACCGCCATCACTATAAACATGGAAATAGCTACAGAGTCATCTGTATAAACATGAAAATGTCTACACCACCATCTGTATAAACATGGAAATATCTACACCGCCATCTGTATAAAGATGGAAATATCTACACAGCCATCTTTGTAGACATGGAAATAGCTACACCGCTATCTGTATAAACATGGAAATAGCGACACCGCTATCTGTATAAACATGGAAATATCTACACCGACATCTGTAAAAACTTGGAAATATCTACACAGTCATCTTTATAAACATGGAAATATCTACACCTCCATCTGTATACACATGGAAATATCTACACAGCCATCGGTAAAAACATGGAAATATCTACACCGCTATCTCTATAAACATGGAAATACCTACACCGCTATCTGTATAAACATGGAAAAAATTACACCACTATCTCTACAAAACATGGAAATATCTACACCCCCATTTGTATAAACGTGGAAATATCTACACAGTCATCAGTATAAACACGGAAATATCTACATAGCTTTCTGTATAAATATGGAAATATCTACACCGCTATCTCTATAAACATGTAAATATCAACACCGCCATCTGCATAAACATCTAAACATCTACACAGCCATCTGTATAAACATGGAAATATCTGCACCGTCATCTGTATAAACATGGAAATATCAACACCGCCATCTGTATAATCATGGAAATATCCACACTGCTATCTGAATAAACATGGAAATATCTTCACTGCCATCTGTAAAAACATGTAAATATCTACACAGTCTTCTGTATAAACATGGAAATATCTACACCTCCATCACTATAAACATGGAAATATCTACATTGCCAACTGTATACACATGGAAATATCTACACAACCATCAGTATAAACATGGAAATACCTACACTTCTATCTCTATAAACATGGAAATACCTACAACGCTATCTGTATAAACATGGAAATATCTACACCGCTATCTGTATAAACATGGAAATATTTACACGGCTATATGAATAAACTTGGAAATATCTACACCGCTATCTGTATAAACCTGAAAATATCTACCCTGCCATCTGTATAAACATGGAAATATCTCCACAGCTATCTGTATAAACATGGAAATAACTACAATGCTATCTGAATAAACATGGAAATATCTACACTGTAATCGGTATAAACATGGAAATAGCTACATTTCTATCTGAATAAACATGGAAATATCTCCACCACTATCTGTATAAACATGGAAATATCTACACTGCTACCTGTATAAACACGGAAATATCCACACCGATATCTGTATAACCATGGAAATATCTACAATGCTATCTGTGTAAACATGGAAATATCTACACAGCTACCTGTGTAAAGATGGAAATATCTACACAGATATCTGTGTAAACATGGAAATACCTACACAGCTATCTTTGTAAAGATGGAAATAACTACACAACAATGTGTGCAAAGATGGAAATATCTATACTGCTATCTGTGTAAACATGGAAATAACTACACAGTCATCTTTAAACACATGGAAATATCTACACCACCATCTGTATAAACATGGAAATATCTACACTGCCATCTGTATACACATGGAAATATCTACAAGGCCATCTGTATAAACGTGGAAATATCTACACAGCTATCTCTATAAACGTGGAAATACCTACACCGCTATCTGTATAAACATGGAAATATCTACACCGCTATCTGTATAAACATGGAAATATGTACACCGTTATCTGTATAAACATGGAAATATCTACACCGCTATATGTACAAACATGGGAATAACTATACAGCTATCTCTATAAACATGGATATATCTACACCGCTATCTGTATAAACATGGAAATAATTACACCGCTATCTCTAGAAACATGAAAATATCTACACCTCCATCGGTTTAAACGTGGAAATATCTACACAGTCACCTGTATAAACATTGAAATATCTACAAAGCTTTCTGTATAAATATGGAAATATCTAAACCACTATCTATATAAACAAGGAAATAACTACACCACCATCTCTGTAAACATGGAATTATCTTCTCCGCTATCTCTATAAACATAGAAATATCTACACCGTCATCTCTATAAACATGGAAATATCTACACTGCCATCTGCATCAGCATGGAAATATCTACACTGCCATCTGTATAAACATGGAAATATCTACACAGCCATCTGTAGAAAGATGGAAATATGTGCACCGCTACTTGTATAAACATTACAATATCTACACCGTTATCTGTCTAAACGTGGAAATATCTACATCACAATCTGTATAAACATGGAAATATATGCACCGCTATCTGCATAAACATGGAAATATCTACAACGCTCTCTGTGTAAACATGGACATATCTACACAGCTATCTGTGTAAAGATGGAAATATCTACACAGATATCTGTGTAAACATGGAAATATCTACACCGCTATCTGTGTAAAGATGGAAATATCTACACTGCAATGTGAGCAAAGATGGAAATGTATATGCCGTTATCTGTGTAAACGTGGAAATATCTACACCGCTATCTGTATAAACATGGAAGTATCTACACCGCAATTTGTATAAACTTGGAAATATCTACACCGCTATCTGTATAAATATGGAAATATCTACACCGCTATCTCTATAAACATGGAAAATCTACAGCACTATCTGTATAAACATGGAAATAACTACACCGCCATCTGTATAAACATGGAAATATCTACACAGTCATCTGTATAAACATGGAAATATCTACACCACCATCTCTATAAACATGGAAATATCTACACTGCCATCTGTATAAACATGGAAACATCTACACAGCCATCTGTATAAACATGGAAATATTTTCACCGCTATCTCTATACACAGGGAAATACCTACACTGCTATCTCTATAAACATGGAAATATCTACGCCGCCATCTCTATAAACATGGAAATATCTATACCACCATCTGTATAACAATGAAAATATCTACACCGCCGTCTTCAAAAACATGGAACTATCAACACGGCCATCTCTGTAAACATGGAAATCTCTACACCGCTACCAGTATAAACATGGAAATATCTACACTGCCATCCGTATAAAGCTGGAAATAACTACACGGCAAGCTGTATAAACATGGAAATATCAACACCGCAATCTGTAGAAACATGGAAATACCAACACCGCTATCTGTGTAAACATGGAAATATCTACACCACTATCTCTATAAACATGGAAATATCTAAACTGCCATCTCTACAAACATGGAAATACCTACACCGCTATCTGTATAAACATGGAAATATCTACAACGCCATCTGTAAAAACAAGGAAATATCTACACAGTCATCTGTATAAACATGGAAATATCTACACACCCATCTGTATAAACATGGAAATATCTACACTGCCATCAGTATACACATGGAAATATCTACAACACCATCTGTATACACATGGAAATATCTACACCGCTATCTCTATAAACATGGAAATAACTTCACTGCTCTCTGCATAAACATGGAAATATGTACACCGTTATCTGTATAAACATGGAAATATCTACACCGCTATATGTTCAAATATGGAAATAACTACACAGCTATCTCTATAAACATGGAAATATCTCCACCGCTGTCTGTATACACATGGAAATAATTACACTGCTATCTCTATAAACATGGAAATATCTACACCGCCATCTCTATAAACATGGAAATATCTCTACCGCCATCTCTATAAAATTGAAAATATCTACACCGCCAACTCCATAAACATGGAAGTGTCTACACTACCTTCTCTGTAAACATGGAAATATCTACACCGCTATCTGTATAAACATGGAAATGTCTACATTGCCATCTGTATAAAGCTGGAAATATCTACACCACGAGCTGTGTAAACATGGAAATATCAACACCGCTTTCTGTATGAAGATGGAAATACCAACACCGCTATCTGTAGAAGCATGGAAATATCTACACCACTATCTCTATATACATGGAAATAACTACACTGCCATCCCTATAAACATGGAAATAACTACACCGCTATCAGTATAAACATGGAAATATCTACACCGATATCTGTATAAACATGGAAATATCTACAATGCTATCTGTGTAAAGATGGAAATATCGACACCGCAATCGGTGCAAAGCTGGAAATATCTACACCACTACCTGTGTAAACATGGAAATATCTACACTGCAATCTGTGCAATGATGGAAATATCTACACCACTATCTGTGTAAAGATGGTAATATCTACACCACTATCTGAATAAACATGGAAATATCTACACCGCTATCTGGATAAACATGGAAATATCTACACCGCCATCAGAATAAACATGGAAATATCTACACCGCTATCTGTTTAAACATGGAAATATCTCCACCGTTATCTCTATAAACATGGAAATATCTTCACCACTATCTCTATAAACAAGGAAATACCTACAACACCATCTCTATAAACATGGAATTCTCTACTCCACTATCTCTATAAACATAGAAATATCTACACCGTCATCTCTATAAACATGGAAATATCTACACCGTCATCTGCATAAGCATGTAAATATCTACACCACCATCTGTATAAACATGGAAATATCTCCACCGCTATCTGTATAAACATGGAAATATCTACATCGCTATCTGTATAAACATGGAAATATCTACACTACCATCTGTATAAACATGGAAATATCTACAAAACTATCTGTATCAACATGGAAATATCTACATCGCTATCTGTATAAACGTGAAAATATATACACCAATATCTGTAAAAACATGGAAATATCCACACCACTATCTGTAAAAACATGGAATTATCTACACCGCCATCTGTAAAAACATGGAAATATCTACACAGTCATCTGTATAAACATGGAAATATCTAAACCTCCATCTGTATAAACATGGAAATATATACACAGCCTTCTGTATGCACATGGAAATATCTATGCAGCCATCTGTATAAACATGGAAATATCTACAATGCAATCTCTATAAACATGGAAATACCTACACCACTATCTGTATAAACATGGAAATATCTACACCGCTATCTGTATAAACATGGAAATATCTACACGGTTATCTGTGTAAACATGGAAATATCTACACGGCTATCTGTATAAACATGGAAATATCTACATGGCTATCTGTATTAACATGGAAATACCTACATCGCTATCTGTATAAACATGGAAATATCTACACTACCATCTGTATAAACATGGAAATATCTACACCGACATCAGAATAAACATGCAAATATCTACAACGCTATCTGTGTAAACATGGAAATATGTACATCGCTATCTGTGTAAACATGGAAATATCTACACTACAATCTGTATAAACATGGAAATATTTACACCACCATCTGAATAAACTTGGAAATATCTACACCTCTATCTGTATAAATACGGAAATATCTACACCGCTATCTCCATAAACATGGAAATATCTACACCGCTATCTATATAAGCATGGAAATATCTCCACCGCTATCTGTATAAACATGGAAATATCTAAACCACTATCTGTATAAACATGGAAACATCTACACCGACATCTGTATAAACATAGAAACATCTACACCGCTATCTGTATAAACATAGAAATATCTACACTGCCATCTGTAGAAAGATGGAAATATCTACACCACTATCTGTATAAACATGGAAGTAAATACACCTCTAAATATATAAACATGGAAATTTCTACACTGCTATATGTATAAATATGGAAATATCTACACCACGATCTGTATAAACATGGAAATATCTACACCGAAATCTGTATAAACATGGAAATATCTACACCGCTATCTGTATAAACATGGAAATATCTACACCACTATCTGTATAAATATGTAAATTTCTACACCGCCATCTCCATAAACATGGAATTATCTACACTGCCAACTCTGTAAACATGGAAATATCTACACGGCTATCTGTATAAACATGTAAATATCTACACAGCCATCTGTATAAAGCTGGAAATATCTACACCGCGAGCTGTATAAAGATGGAAATATCTACACCGCTATCTGTATAAATATGGAAATATCAGCACCGCTATCTGTATAAACATGGAAATATCTACACCACTATCTCTATAAACATGGAAATATCTACACCGCTATCTATATAAACATGGAAATATCTACACCGCTATCTGTATAAACGTGGAAATATCTACATCGCTATCTGTATAAACATGAAAAATATCTGCACCACCATCTGAATAAACATGGAAACATCTCCACCGCTATTTGTATAAACATAGAAATAGCTCCACCGCTATCTGTATAAACATGGAAGTATCTACACCGCTATCTGTATAAATACGAAAATATCTACACCGTCATCTGTATAAACACGGAAATATCTACACCGCTATATGTACAACTATGAAAATAACTACACAGCTATCTCAATAAACATGGAAATAACTACACCGCTATCTGTATAAACATGGAAATATCTACACCGCCATCTGAATAAACATGGAAATATCTACACCGCTATCTGTTTAAACATGGAAATATCTACACCGTTATCTCTATAAACATGGAAATATGTACACCAATATCTCTATAAACAAGGAAATATCTACAACACCATCTCTATAAACATGGAATTATCTACTACGCTATCTCTATAAACATAGAAATATCTACACCGTCATCTCTATAAACATGGAAATACCTACACCGTCATCTGCATAAGCATGGAGATATCTACACCACCATCTGTATAAACATGGAAATATCTCCAACGCTATCTGTATAAACATGGAAATATCTACACCGCTATCTGTAAAAACATGGAAATATCTACACTACCATCTGTATAAACATGGAAATATCTACAAAATTATCTGTATCAACATGTAAATATCTATATCGCTATCTGTATAAACATGAAAATATATACACCACTATCTGTAAAAACATGGATATATTCACACCACTATCTGTAAAAACATGGAATTATCTACACCGCCATCTGTAAAAACATGGAAATATCTAACACAGTCATCTGTATAAACATGGAAATATCTAAACCTCCATCAGTATAAACATGGAAATATATACACAGCCTTCTGTATACACATGGAAATATCTATGCAGCCATCTGTATAAACATGGAAATATCTACAATGCAATCTCTATAAACATAGAAATACCTACACCACTATCTGTATAAACATGGAAATACCTACACCGCTATCTTTATAAAGATGGAAATATCTACACGGTTATCTGTGTAAAAATGGAAATACCTACACGGCTATCTGTATAAACATGGAAATATCCACACGGCTATCTGTATAAACATGGAAATACCTACACCGCTATCTGTATAAACATGGAAATATCTACACTACCATCTGTATAAACATGGAAATATCTACACCGACATCTGTATAAACATGCAAATATCTACAACGCTATCTGTGTAAACATGGAAATATCTACAACGCTATCTGTATAAACATGGAAATATCTCCACCGCTATCTGTATAAACATGGAAACATCTAAACCACTATCTGTATAAACATGGAAATATCCACAATGCCATCAGTATAAACATGGAAATATCTACACAGCCATCTGTATAAAGCTGGAAATATCTACACTGCGAGCTGTATAAAGATGGAAATATCTATACCTCTATCTGTATAAACATGGAAATACCAGCACCGCTATCTGTATAAACATGGAAATATCTACACCACTATCTCTATAAACATGGAAATATCTACACCGCTATCTGTATAAACGTGGAAATATCTTCACTGCAATCTGTATAAACGTGGAAATATCTACACCGCTATCTGTATAAAAATGAAAAATATCTACACCACCATCTGAATAAACATGGAAACATCTCCACCGCTATTTGTATAAACATAGAAATAGCTCCACTGCTATCAGTATAAACATGGAAATATCTACACCGCTATCTGTATAAATATGAAAATATCTGCACCGTCATCTGTTTAAAGATGGAAATATCTACACCGCTATATGTACATATATGGAAATAACTACACAGCTATCTCTATAAACATGGAAATATCTACACTGCTTTCTGTATAAACTTGGAAATAATTACACCGCTATCTCTATAAACATGGAAATATCTACAGCTCCACCTGTATAAAAGTGGAAATATCTACACACTCATCTGTATAAACATCAAAATATCTACACAGATTTCTGTATAATTATGGAAACATCTACACAGCTATCTCTATAAACATAGAAATATCTACACCGCCATCTGCATAAGCATCTAAATATCTACACCGCCATCTTTATAAACATGGAAATATCTACAAAACTATCTGTATAAACATGGAAATATGTATATCGCTATCTGTATAAACATGGAAATACCTACACCGCGATCTGTAAAAACATGGAAATATCCACACCGCTATCTGTATAAGCATGGAAGTATCTACACCGCCATCTGTAAAAAAATGGAAATATCTACACAGTAAACTGTATAAACATGGAAATATCTACGCTTCCATCTGTATAAACATGGAAATATCTACACTTCCATCTGTATACACATTGAAATATCTACACAGCCATCTGTATAAACATGGAAATAACTGCACAGCTCTCTCTATAAACATGGAAATACCTACACCGCTATCTGTATAAACATGGAAATATCTACACCGCTATCTGTATAAACATGGAAATATCTACACCGACATCTGTATAAACATGGAAATACCTCCACCGCTATCTGTATAAACATGGAAACATCTACACTGCAATCTGTATAAACATGGAAATATCTACACCGCTATGTGTATAAACATGCAAATATCTACAACGCTATCTGTGTAAACATGAAAATATCTACACCGCTATCTGTGTAAACATGGAAATATCTACACCGTTATATTTGTAAAGATGAAAATATCTACACCGCTATCTGTATAAACATGGAAATGTCTACACCGCTATCTCTATAAACATGGAAATACCAAGACTACTATCTGTATAAACATGGAAATATCTACACCGCGATCTGTATAAACTTGGAAATAGCTACACCGCTCTCTGTGTAAAGATGGAATTGTCTACACCGCAATCTGTGCAAAGATGGAAATATCTACAGCGCTATCTGTGTAAACATGTTAATATCTACACCGCTATCTGTATAAACATGGGAATATCTACACCGCTATCTGTATAAACATGGAAATATCTACACCACCATCTGAATAATCGTGGAAATATCTGCAACGCCATCTGAATAAACATGGAAATATCTACATCGCTATCTGTATAAATAGGGAAATATCTACACCGCTATCTCTATAAACATGGAAATGTCTACACCGCTATCTCTATAAACATGGAAACATCTCCACCAATATCTGTATAAACATGGAAACATCTACACTGCTATCTGTATAAACATGGAAATATCTACACCGCTATCTGTATAAACATGGAAATATCTACAAAGCTATCTATGTAAACATGGAAATATCAACAACACTAGCTGTGTAAAGATGGAAATATCTACACCATTAGATGTGTAAAGATAGAAATATCTACACTGCAATCTCTGCAAATATGGAAATATCTACACCGCTATCTCTATAAACATGGAAATATCTGCACCGCTATCAGTATAAACAAGGAAACATCTACACCACTATCTCTATAAACACGGAAATATCTACACCACGATCTCTATAAACATGGAAATATCTAGACCGCCATCTGTATAAACATGGAAATCTCTACACAGTCATCTGTGTAAACATGGAAATACCTACAAAGCTATCTGTGTAAACATGGAAATATCTACACTTCTATCAGTGTAAGGATGGAAATATCTACACCGCCATCTGTGCAAAGATGGAAATACCTACACCGCTATCTGTGTAAACATGGAAATATCTACACCGCAATCTCTATAAACATGGAAATATCTACACGGCTATATCTATAAACATGGAAATATCTACACCGCCATCTGTATAAACATGGAAATAGCTACACCTCCATCTGTATAAACATGGAAATATCTACACTGCCATCTGTATACACATGGAAATAACTACACAACCATCTGTATAAACAAGGAATTATCTCCAACGCTATCTGTGTAAACATGGAAACGTCTACACCGCTATCCGTATAAGAGTGGAAATATCTACACCACTCTCTGTATAAACATGGAAATATCTACAACGCTCTCTCTGTAAACATGGAAATATCTACACAGCCCTCTGTATAAACATAGAAATATCTGCACAGCCATCTGTAGAAACCTGGAAATATCTACACCGCTATCTGTATAAAAATGGACATATCTACACTACTATGTCTATAAACATGTAAATATCTCCACTGCTATCTGTATAAACATAGAAATATCAACATCGCTATCTGTGTAAACATGGAAATAACTACACGGCTATCTGTATAAACATGGAAATATCTACAACAATATATCTGTAAACATGGAAATTCCTACACCGCTATCTGAATAAACATGGAAATATCTACACCACCATCTGTATGAACATGGAAATATCTACACTGTCATCTATAGAAACATGGAAATATTTACACAGCCATCTGTGTAAACATAGAAATATCTACACCGCTGTCTGTATCAACATGGAAATAACTACACTGCTATCCCTATAAACATGGAAATATCAACACCGCTATCTGTATAAACATGCAAATATCTACACCACGATCGGTATAAACATGGAAATATCTACACCGCTATCTCTATAAACATGGAAATGTCTACACTGCCATCTATATAAACATGTTAATACCTACACAGTCATCTGTATAAACATGGAAATATCTACACAGCCATCTGTATAAACATGGAAATATCTTCACCGTCATCTGTATTAACATGGATATATCTATATCACCATCTGCATAAACATGGAATTATCTACACCGCCATCTGTATAAATATGGAAATATTTCAACCGCTAACTCTATAAACATTGAAATATCTACACTGCCATCTGTAGAAAGATGGAAATATCTACATAGCCATCTGTATATACATGGAAATATCTACACCGATATCTCTATAAACATGGAAATACCTACACCGCTATCTCTATAAACACGGAAATATCTACACCGCTACCTCTATAAATATGGAAATATCTACACCGCCATCGCTATAGACATGAAAATATCTACATTGTCATCTCCATAAACATGGAGCTATCTACTCCACCATCTCTATAAACATGGAAATATCTCCACCGCCATCTGTGTAAACATGGAAATATCTACAATGCCATCTGTATAAAGATGTCAATATCTGCACCACGAGCTGTATAAACATGGAAATATCTACAGCGCTATCTGTATAAACAAGGAAATACCAACACCAGTATCTGTATAAACATGGAAATATCCACACCGCTATCTCTATAAACATGGAAATAACTACACCGCTATCAATATAAACATGGAAATATCTACACCGCTATCTGTATAAACAAGTAAATAGCTACAACGCTATCTGTGTAAACATGGAAATATCTACACCGGTATCCGTGTAAACATGGAAATACCTACACCGCTATCTCTATAAACATGAAAATACCTACACCACTATCTCTATCAACATGGAAATATATACACCGCTATCTCTATAAACTTGGAAATATCTACACCGCCATCTCTATAAACATGAAAATATCTACACTGCCATCTCCATAAACATGCAACTGTCTACACTGTCAATTGTATAAACACGGAATTATCTACATCGCCATCAGTATAAAAATGGAAATATCTACACCGCAATCTGTATATAAATGAAAATACCTATCCGGTGAGCTGTATAAACCTGGAAATATCTACCTCGCTATCAGTATAAACCCGAAAATATCAACAACGCTATCTGTATAAACGTTGAAGTATCTACACCGCGATCTGTATAAACATGGAAATATCTACAACAATATCTGTATAAACATGGAAATATCTACACCATGATCTGTATAATCATGGAAATATGTTTAGTGCTCTCTGTATAAACATGGAAAAATCTACACCGCTATCTGTATAAACATGGAAATATCTACACCACTATCTCTATAAACATAGAAATAACTTCACCGCTATCTCTATAAACATGGAAATATCTACACCGCTCTCTGTATAAACATGGAAATATCTACAACGTTATCTGTATAAACATGGAAATATCTACACCATGATCTGTATAATCACGGAAATAAGTTCAGTGCTCTCTGTATAAAGCTGGAAATATCTACAAAGCTATCTGTATAAACATGGAAATATCTACACCGCCATCTCTATAAACATGGAAATATCTACACTGCTATCTGTATAAACATGGAAATATCTACAACACGATCGGTATAAACATGGAAATATCGACACCGCCATCTCTATAAACATGGAAATATCTACAACGCTATCTCTATAAACATGGAAATACCTACACCACAATCTGTGTAAACATGGAAATATCTACACAGTCATCTGTATAAACATGAAAATATCTACACTGCCATCTATATAAACATGGAAACACCTACACAGCCCTCTGTATAAACATGGAAATATTTGCACAGCCATCTGTATATACTTGGAAATATTTACACCGCTTTCTGTATAAACGTGGAAATATCTACACCGCTGTCTCTATTAACATGGAAATATCTACACCGCTATGTGTATAAACATGGAAATATCTCCACTAATATCTGTGTAAACACAGAAATACCTACAAGGCTATTTGTATAAACACGGAAATACCTACACCGCTATCTGTATAAAGATGGAAATATCTACAACGCTATCTGTGTAAACATGGATATATCTACTTCGCTATCTGTGTAAACATGGAAACATCTACACTGCTATCTGTGTAAAGATGGAAATATCTACAACACTGTCAATGTAAAGATGTTTATATCTACACCGCTATCTGTGTAAACATTTAAATATCTACACCGCCAACTGTGTACACATGGAAATATCTCCACTGCCATCTGTATAAACCTGGAAATATCTACACCGCCATCTCTATAAACATGAAAATATCTACACAGTCATCTCTATAAACACGAAAATGTCTACACTGCCATCTGTATAAACATGGAAATACCTACACAGCCCACTGTATAAACATGGAAACATCTGCACAACCATCTCTATATACATGGAAATATCCACACCTATCTCTGTATAAACATGGAAATAATGGCAACGCTATCTGTATAAACATGGAAATTTCTACACCGTTATCTCTATAAAGATGGAAATATATATACCGCAATCTGTATAAACATGAAAATATCACAACAGCTATCTCTATAAACATTGAAATATCAACACTGCCATCTGTAGAAAGATGGAAATATCCACACCGTGATCCATATAAACGTGGAAATATCTACACTGCCACCTCTATAAACATGGAAATATCTACACCGCCATCTGCATAACCATGGAAATATCTACAACGCCATCTGTATAAACATGGAAATACCTACTCGGCCATATGTATAAACATGGAAATATCAACACTGCCATCTGTATAAACATGGAAGTATCTACACCGCTACCTGTACAAACATGGAAATATCTGCACCGCTAACTTTATAAACATGGAAATATCTACAGCACGATCTGTATAAACATGGAAATATCTACACCGCTATCTGTATAAACATGGAAATATCTACACTGCCATCTCTAAAAACATGGAAATATCTACAGAGCCATCTGTATATAAATGGAAATCTCTACACCGCTATCTGTATAAACATGATAATAACAACACCCCTTTCTGTATAAACATGGAAATATCTACACCGATATCTCTTTAAACATTGAAATATATACACCGCTATCAGTATAAAAATGGAAATATTTCAATCGCAATCTCTATAAACATTGAAATATCTACACTGCCATCTGTAGAAAGATGGAAGTATCTGCACCACGATCTGTATAAACATGGAAATATCTACACCACTACCTGTATAAACATGGAAATATCTACACCGCTATCTTTATAAACATGGAAATATCTACACCACGTTCTGCATTAACATGGAAATATCTACACCGCTATCTGCATAAACATGGAAATATCTACACCACTATCTCTATAAACATGGAAATATCTACACCGCCATCTGTATGAACTTGGAAATAGTTACACAGTCATGTGTATAAACATGGAAATATCTACACCGCTATCTGCATAAACATGGAAATATCTAGTCCGCTGTCTGTATAAACATGGAAATATCTACACCGCCGTCTGTATAAACATGGAAATATCTACACTGTCATCCGTTTAAACACGGAAATATCTACACCGCCATCTGTATAAACATGGAAATACCTCCACTGCCTTCTGTATAAAGATGGAAATATCTACACAGCGAGCTGTATAAACATGGAAATATCTACACCGCTATCTGTATAAACATGGAAATACCAACACCGCTATCTGTATAAACAAGGAAATGTCTACACCGCTATCTGTATAAACATGGAAATATCTACACCGCCATCTGTATAAAAATGGAAATATCTACACTGCCATCTCTAGAAAGATGCAAATATCTACCCCACGGTCCATATAAACATGGAAATATCTACACCGCTATCTGCATAAACATGGAAATATCTACAACGTTATCTGTATAAACATGGAAATATCTACCCCATGATCTGTATAATCATGGAAAGAGGTACAGTGCTCCCGGTATGAAGATGGAAATATCTACAAAGCTCTCTGTATAAACGTGGAAATATCTACACCGCTATCTTATAAATATGGAAACATTTACACCGCTATCTCTACAAACATGGAAGTATCCACACCGCCGTCTGCATACCCATGGAAATATCTACACCGACATCTACATAAACATGGAAATATCTCCACAACCATCTCTATAAACCTGGAAATATCTACATTGCAATGTGTATACACATGGAAATAACTACACTGGCATCAGCATAAACATGGAAACATCTGCACCGCTATATCTATACACATGGAAATACCTACTCCTCTATCTCTATAAACATGGAAATATCTTCACCGCAATCTCTATAAAAATGGAAATATCTACTACGCCATCTCTATAACATGGAATTATCTAGATCGCCTTCTGTGTAAACATGGAAATATCTACACTGCTACCTGTAGAAACGGAAATATCTGCACTGCCATCTCTATAAAGATGGAAATATCTACACCGCGAGCTTTATAAACACGGAAATACCTACACCGCTATCTGTATAAACATGGAAATACCAACACCGTTATCTGAATGAACATGGGAATATCCACATCGACATCTCTATAAATATGGAAATAGCTACACCGCCATCTACATAAACATGGAAATATCTACACAGCCATCTGTATAAACATAGAAATATCTACAATGCCATCTGTAGAAAGTTGGAAATATCTACACCGCGATCTGTATAAACATGGAAATATCTACACTTCTACCTGTATAAACGTAGAAATACCTACACCGATATCTATATAAATATGGAAATATCTACACCACTATCTCTATAAACGTGGAAACGTCTACACCGCTATCTGTATATACAATGAAATATCTACATGGCTATCTCTATAAACATGGAAATATCCACAACGCCGTCTGTATAAACATGGAAATAACTACAGAGTCATCTGTATAAACATGGAAATATCTACACCACTGTCTGTATAAAAATGGAAATATCTACACTGCCATCTGTATAAACATGGAAGTATCTACACAGCCATCTCTTTAAACATGGAAATATATACACCGCTATCTGTATAAACATGGAAATAGTCACACCGCTATCTGTATAAACATGGAAATACCTACACCGCTATATGTAAAAACATGGAAATATCTACACAGTCATTTGTATAAAAATGGAAATATCTACCCCTCCATCTGCATAAACATAGAAATATCTACACTGCCATCTGTATACACATGGAAATATCTACACTGCCATCTGTATAAACATGGAAATATCCACACCGCGAGCTGTATAAACATGGAAATATCTTCACCGCTATCTGTAAACATGAAAATACCAAACCGCTATCTGTGTAAACTTGGAAATATCTACACCACTATCTCTTTAAACATGGAAATATCTACACCGCCATCTCTAAAAACATTGAATCATCTACACCGATATCTCTATAAACATAGAAATATCTACATCGCCATCTCTATAAACATGGAAATATCGACACCGCCATCTGTAAAAACATGGAAATAACTACACCGCCATCTGTATAAACATAGAAATATCTACACCGACATCAGTAGAGACATGGAAATATCTACACAACGATCTGTAGAAACATGGAAATATCTACATCGCGATCTTTATAAACATTGAAATATCTACACGTCCACCTCTAAAAACATGGAAATATCTACACCGCTATCTGTCTAAATATGGAAATCTCTACACCACTATCTCTATAAACATGGAAATGTCTACAGTGCTATCAGTGTAAACATGGAAATATCTCCATGGCTATATCTATAAACATGGAAATATCTACACCGCCATCTGTATAAACATGGAAATACGTACACAGTCCTCAGCATAAACATGGAAACATCTACACCACTGTCTGTATAAAAATGGAAATATCTACACTGCCATCTGTATAAACATGGAAGTATCTACACAGCAATCTCTTTAAACATGGAAATATATACACCCCTATCTATATAAACATGGAAATAGCCACACCGCTTTCAGTATAAACATGGAAATATCTACACCGCCATCTGTAAAAACATGGAAATATCTATACAGTCAATTGTATAAAAATGGAAATATCTACACCTCCTTCTGTATAAACGTGGAAATATCTACACTGCCATCTGTATACACATGGAAATATCTACACAGCCATCTGTATAAACATATAAATATCTACACCACTATTTCTATAAACTTGGAAATAACAACACCTCCATCTGTATAAACATGGAAATATCTACAGCGCTATCTGTATAAACATGGAAATATCTACAACGCTATCTCTATAAACATGGAAATATCTACACCGCTATCTGTACAAACTGGGAAATATCTTCACCGCTATCTGTATAAACATGGAGATATCTCCACCACCATTTGTATAAACGTGGAAATATCTACATCGCCATCTGTATAAACACGGAAATATCTCCACTGCTATCTGTATAAACATGGGAATATCTGCACTGTCGTCTGTATAAAGATGGAAATATCTACACCGCGATACGTATAAACATGGAAATATCTACACCTCTACCTGTATAAACATGGAAATATCTACACCACTATCTGTATAAATATGGAAATATCTACACCACTATCTCCATAAACATGAAAATGTCTACATCGATATCTGTATAAACATGGAAATATCTACATGGCTATCTCTATATACATGAAAATATCTACACCGCCATCTGTATAAACATGGAAATACCTACACAGTCATTTGTATAAACATGGAAATATCTACACCACTATCTGTATAAACATCGAAATATCTACACTGCCAACTGTATAAACATGGAAATATCTACTCAGCCATCTCTATAAACATGGAAATATCTACACCGCTATCTGTATATACATGGAAATAGCTACACCGCTATCTGTATAAACGTGGAAATATCTACACCGCCATCTGTAAACTCATGGAAATATCGACACAGTCATCTGTATAAACATGTAAATATTTACACCTCCATCTGTATAAACATGGAAATATCTACACTGCCATCTGTATACACATGGAAATATCTACCCAGCCATCTGTATAAACATGGAAATACCTACACCGCTATCTGTGTAAATATGGAAATATCTACACCGCTATCTCTATAAACATGGAAATGTCTAAACCGCTATCTGTATAAACATGGAAATATCTCCATGGCTATCTCTATAAACATGGAAATATCTACACCACCGTCTGTATAAACATGGAAATACCTACACAGTCATCTGTGTAAACATGGAAAAATCTACACCACTATCTGTATAAACATGAAAATATCTACACTGCCATCTGTATAAACATGGAACCATCTACACAGCCATCTCTACAAACCTGGAAATATCTACACCGCTATCTGTATAAAGATGGAAATAGCCACAACGCTATCTGTATAAACATGGAAATATCTACACCGCCATCTGTAAAACCATGGAAATATCTACACAGTCAAATGTATAAAAATGGAATTATCGAAACCTTCATTTGTAGAAACATGGAAATATCAACACTGCCATCTGTATACACATGGAAATACCTACACAGCCATCTGTATATACATAGAAATATCTACACCGCTATCTCTACAAACATGGAAATATCTACACCGTTATCTGTGTAAACATGGAAAAATCTACAGCGCTGTCTGTATAAACATGGAAATACCTACACCGCTATTTGTATAAACATGGAAATATCTACACCGCTTTCTGTATAAACTTGGAAATATCTTCACCGCTATCTGTATAAAGATGGAAATACCTACACCGCCATTTGTATAAACGTGGAAATATCTACATCGCCATCTGTATAAACACGGAAATACCTCCAACGCTATTTTTATAAACATGGAAATATCTGCAATGCCGTCTGTATAAAGATGGAAATATCTACACCGTGATACGTATAAACATGGAAATATCTACACCTCTACCTGTATAAACATGGAAATATCAACACCGCTATCTGTATAAATATGGGAATATCTACACCGCTATCTCTACAAACATGGAAATGTCTACACCGCTATCTCTATCAACATGGAAATACCTACCCCGCTATCTGTATAAACATGGAAATATCTAAACTGCTATCCGTATAAACATGGAAATATATAAACCGCTATCAGTATAAACATGGAAATATCTCAACCGCTATCTGTATAAACATGGAAATATCTACATCGCTATCTGTATAAACATGGAAATGTCTCCACCGCTATCTGTGTAAACATGGAAACATCTACACCGCTATCTGTACAAACAAGGAAATATCAACACCGCTATTTTATAAACATGCAAATATCTACAACGCTATCCATGTAAACGTGGAAATAGCTACACCGCTATCTGTGTAAACATGGAAATATCTACACGGCTATCTGTGTAAAATTTGAAATATCTACACCGCAATCTGTGCAAAGATGGAAATATCTACTCCGCTATCTCTATAAACCTGGAAATATCTGCACCGCTATCTGTATAAACATGGAAATATCTACACAGTCATCTGTATAAACATCAAAATATCTACAGCACCATCTCTATTAACATGGAAATATCTACACTGTCATTTGTATACACATGGAAATATCTACACAGCCATCAGTATTAACATGGAAACATCTGCACCGCTATCTCTATACACATGGAAATACCTACACCGCTATCTCTGTAAACATGGAAATATATACACCACCATCTCTATAAAAATGGAAATATCTCCACGCCATCTCTATAAACATGAAAATATCTACACCGCCATTTCCATAAACATGGAAATATCTACACCGCCGTCTGTGTAAACATGGAAATATCTACTCTGCTATCTGTATAAACATGGAAATATCTACACTGCCATCAGTATAAAGATGGAAATATCTACACCGCGAGCTGTATAAACATGGAAATATCTACACCGCTATCTGTATACACATGGAAATACCAACACTGCTATATGTATAAACATGAAAATATCTACACCGCTATCTGTAGAAACATGGAAATATCTACAACACCATCCCTATAAACATGGAAATACCTACAACGCCGTCTGTATAAACATGGAGATACCTACACAGTCATCTGTATAAACATGGAAATATCTACACCGCTATCTGTATAAACATGCAAATTTCTACACCGCTACCTGTATAAACATGGAAATATCTACACCGCGATCTGTATAAACATGGAAATATCTACACCGTAATCTTCATAAACATGGAATTATCTCCACCGCTATCTATGTAAACATGGAAATATCTACAGCGCTATCTGAATAAATATGGAAATATCTACACCGCTATCTCTATAAACATGGAAATGTCTACACTGCTATCAGTATAAATATGGAAATATCTAAACCAGTACCTCTATAAACATGGATATATCTAAAACGCTATCTGTGTAAACATGGAAATATCTACACATCTATTTGGGTAAACATGGAAATACCTACACTTCTATCAGTGTAAGGATGGAAATATCTACACCGCAATCTGTGCAAAGATGGAAATATCTTCACCGCTATCTGTATAAACTTGGAAATATCTACACCGCTATGTGTACAAACATGGAAATATCTACACCGCAATCTCTATAAACATGGAAATATCTACACCTCCATCTGTATTCGCATGGAAATATCTACACAGCCATCTATATAAACAAGGAAATATCTTCAGCGCTGTCTGTATAAACATGGAAATAACTACACAGTCATCTGTATGAACATGGAAATATCTACACCTCCATCTGTATAAACATGGAAATACCTACACTGCCATCCGTATACACATGGAAATATCTACACAGCCATCTGTATAAACATGGAAATATCTACACTGCTATCTCTATAAACATGGAAATACCTACACCGCTGTCTGTATAAACATGGAAATATCTACACCGCTATCTGTATAAACATGGAAATATCTACACCGCTATCGGTATAAACTTGGAAATATCTACACCGCCATCTGTATAAACATGGAAATATCTCCACCGCTATCTGTATAAACATGGAAATGACTACACTGCTATCTGTATAAACATGGAAATATCTACATCGCTATCTTTATAAACATGGAAATCGCTCCACCGATATCTGTATAAACATGGAAACATCTACGCCGCTATCTGTATAAACTTGGAAATATCTACACCGCTATCTGTATAAACATGCAAATATCTACAACGCTATTTGTGTAAACATGGAAATATCTACACCGCTATCTGTGTAAACATGGAAATATCTAAACCGCTATCTGTGTAAAGATGGAATTATCTACACAGATATCTGTGTAAAGATGAAAATATCTTCACCGCAATCTGGGCAAAGAGGGAAATATCTATACTGCTATGTCTGTACACATGGTAATACCTCCACCGCTATCTGAATAAACATGGAAATATCTACACTGCAATCTCTATAAACTTGGAAATATCAACACCGCCATCCGTATAAACATGGAAATATCTACACCACAATCTCTATAAACATGGAAGTATCCACACTGCCATTTCTATAGACATGAAAATATCTACACCGCCATCCCAATAAACATGGAACTATCTACACCACCATCTGTGTAAACATGGAAATATCTACATAGCTATCTGTGTAAACATGGAATTCTCTACACTCCTATCAGAGTAAGGATGGAAATATCTACACCGCAATCTGTGCAAAGATGGAAATATCTACAACGCTATCAGTGTAAATATGGAAATATCTACATCGCTATCTGTATGAATATGGAAATATCTACACCGCTATCTGTATAAACATGGAAATATCTACACCGCAATTTCTATAAACATGGAAATATCTAAACCGCCATCTGAATAAACATGGAAATAGCTACACCGCTATCTGTATAAATATGGAAATTTCTACACCTCCATCTCTATAAACATGGAAATATTTACACTGACATCTGTATACATATGGAAATATCTACACAGCCATCTGTAAAAACATGGAAATATCTACACTGCTATCTGTATAAACATGGAAATATCTACACTGCTGTCTGTATAAACTTGGAAATATCTACACAGCTATCTGTATGAACATGGAAATATCTGCACCACCATCTGTATAAACATGGAAATACCTCCAAAGCTATCTGTATAAACATGGAAACACCTACACAGATATCTGTATAAACATGGAAATATCTACACCTTTATCAGTATAAACATGCAAATATCTTCAACGCTATCTATGTAAACATGGAAATCTCTACACCGCTACCTGTGTAAACATGGAAATATCTACACTGCTATCTGTGTAAACATGGAAATATCTACACCGCAATCTCTGCAAAGAAAGAATTATCTACACAGCTATCTGTGTAAAGATGAAAATATCTACACCGCAATCTGTGCAAAGAGGGAAATATCTACACTGTTATCTGTGTAATCATGGTAATATCTACTCTGATATCAGTAGAAACACGGAAATATCTACACTGCCATCTGTATAAACATGGAAATATCTACACCACGGTATGAATAAACATAGATATATCTACAGAGCTATCTGCACAAATATGGAAATATCTACACCGCTATATCTATTAACATGGAAATATCTACACCACTATCAGTAAAAACATGGAAATATCTCCACCGCTATCTCTATAAACATGGATATATCTACACCGCTATCTGTATAAATATGGAAATATCTACACTGCCATCTCTATAAACATGGAAATATCTACAAAGTCATCTGTATAAACATGGAAATATGTACACCACCGTCTCTATAAACATGGAAATGTCTACACTGCCATCTGTATACACATGGAAATATCTACAAAGCCATCAGTATAAATATGGAAACATCTGCACCGCTATCTCTATACACATGGAAATACCTGCACCGCTATCTCTATAAACATGGAAATAGCCGCACCGCAATCTCTGTAAACACGGAAATACCTACACAGCCATTTCTATAAACATGAAATTATCTACACCGCCATCTCCATAAACATGGAACTATCTACACCGCCCTCTGTGTAAACATGGAAATATCTACACCGCAATCTAAACATGGAAATATCTACACTACGATCTGTATAAAGATCGAAATATCTACACTGTGAGCTTTATAAACATGGAAATATCTACACCTCTATCTGTATAAACATGGAAATATATACACCACTATCTGCATAAACATGGAAATATCAACACCGCTATCTGTATAAACATGGAAATATCTACACCAGCATCTCTATGAACCTGGAAATAGCCACACCGCCGTCTCTATAAACATGGAATTATCTACACCGCTATCTCTATAAACATAGAAATATCTACACCGCCATCTGTATAAACATGGAAATATCTACACTGCCATCTGCATAAACATGGAAATATCTATACCGCCATCTGTATAAACATGGAAACATCTACACCGCCATCTCTATAAACATAGAAATAACTACATTGCCATCTGTAGAAAGATGGAAATATCTACACCGCGATCTGCATAAACATGGAAATATCTACACCTCTACTTGTATAAACATGGAAATCTCTACAGCGCTATCTGTATAAACATGGAAATATCTACCCACCATCTGTATAAACATGGAAATATCTACACCGCTATCTGTATAAACATGGAAATATCTACAATGCTATCTGTATAAACATGGAAATATCTACACCGCTATCTGTATAAACATGGAAATACCTACACCGCTATCTGTATAAATGAGGAAATAACTGCACCGCTATCTCTATAAACATGGAAATGTCTACACCGCTACCTGTATAAACGTGGAAATATCTACATGGCTATCTCTATAAACATGGAAATATCTACACCGCCATCTGCATAAACATGGAAATACCTACACCGCAATCTCTATAAACACGGAAATATCTACACTGCCATTTCTATAAACATGAAAATATCTATAAAGCCATCTCCATAAACAGGGATCTATCTACATCGCCATCTGTGTAAACGTGGAAATATATACACAGCTATCTGTGTAAACATGGAAACATCTACAGCGATATCTGTGTAAACATGGAAATATCTACACCGCTATCTGTATAAACATGGAATTGTCTACACCGCTATCTGTATAAACATGGAAATATCTACACCGCAATCTCTATAAACATGGAAATATCTACACCACCATCTGTATAAAGATGGAAACAGCTACACCGCTATCTGTATAAATATGGAAATATTTGCACCTCCATCTGTATAAACATATATATATCTACACTAACATCTGTATTCACATTGAAATATCTACGCAACCATCTCTATAAACAAGGAAACAACTCCAACGCTATCTGTATAAACATGGAAATAACTACACAGTCATATGAATAAACATAGAAATATCTACACCTCCATTTGTAAAAACATGGAAATATCTACACTGCCATCTGTATACACATGGAAATATCTACACAGCCATCTGTATAAACATGGAAATATCTACACTGCTGTCTCTATAAACATGGAAATACCTACACCGCTATCGGTATAAACATGGAAATATGTACACTGCTACCTGTATAAACATGGAAATATCTTCACTGCTATCTCTATAAACATGGAATACTTACACTGCTATCTGTATAAACATTGAAATACTTACACCGCTATCTTTATAAACATGGAAATATCTACACCGCTATCTGTGTAAAAATGGAAATATCTGCACCGCCATCAGTATAAACATGGAAATATCTCCACCGATATCTGAAAAAACGTGGAAATATCTACACCGTCATCTATATAAAGATGGAAATATCTACACTGCGAGTTGTAGAAACATGGAAATATCTACACCGCTATCTGTATAAACATGGAAATACCAACACCGCTATCTCTATAAACACTGAAATATCTACGCCGCTATCTGTATAAACATGGAAATATCTACACTATTTCTATAAATATGGAAATAACTACACCGCCATCCCTATAAAGATGGAATTATCTACACCGCTATCTTTATAAACATGGAAATATCTACACCGCCATCTCTATAAACATGGAAATACCTACAACGCCATCTGCATAAACATGGAAATATCTACACCGCCTTCTGTATATACATGGAAATATCTACAATGCCATCTCTATAAACATGGAAATATCTACACCATCTGTAGAAAGTTGCAGATATCTACACCGCGAACTGTATAAACATGGAAATATCTACACCTCTACCTGTATAAACATGGAAATATCTGCAACGCTATCTCTATACACATGGAAATACCTACAACGCTATCTCTATAAAATTGGAAATATCTACCCCGCAATCTCTATAAAGATGGAAATCTCTACACCGCCATCTCTATAATCATGAAAATATCTACACCGCCATCTCCATAAACGTGGAACTATCTACACTGCCATCTGTGTAAACATGGAAATACCTACACCGCTATCTGTATAAAGATGGAAATATCTACACTGCCATCTGTATAAAGATGGAAATATCTACACCGCGAGCTGTATAAACATGGAAATGTCTACACCGCTATCTCTATAAACATGGAAATAGCAACAACGCTATCTGTATAAACATGTAAATATCTATGCCGCTATCCCTATAAACATGGAAATATCTACAGCACTATCTCTATAAATATGGAAATACCTAAACCGCCATCTCTATAAACATGGAGTTATCTACACCGCTATCTCTATAAACATGGAATTACCTACACCGCTATCTCTATAAACGTAGAAACATCTTCACCGCCATCTCTACAAACATGGAAATATCTACACCACCATCTGCATAAACATGGAAATATCTACACGGCCATCTCTATATACATGGAAATATCTACACTAACATCTGTAGAAAGTTGGAGATATCTACACAGTGAACTGTATAAACATGGAAATATCTACACCGCTATTTGTAAAAACGTGGAAATATCTACACAGCTATCTGTAAAAACATGGAAATATCTACACAGCTATCTGTATAAACATGGAAATATCTACTCTGCCATCTGTATAAACATGGAAATATCTACATCGCTATCTGTATAAACATGGAAATACCTCCACCGCTATCTGTATAAACTTGGAAACATCTACACAGCTATCTATGTAAAGATGGAAATGTCTACACCGCAATGTGTGCAAAGACGGAAATATCTACATCGCTATCTGTGTAAAGATGGAATTATATACACCGCAATCTGTGCAAAGATGGAAATGTTTACACCGCTATCTGTGTAAACATGGTAATATCTTAACCGCTATTTGTATAAACATGGAAATATCTACATCACTATCTGTATAAACATGGAAATATCTACACAACCATCTGTAAAAACATGGAAATATCTACACCAACATCTGAATAAACATGGAAATACCTACATCGCTATCTGTATATATCTGTAAATATCTACACCGCTATCTCTATAAACATGGAAATCTCTACACCGCTATCTCTATAAACATGGAAATATTTCCGCTGCTATCTGTATAAACACGGAAACATCTACACCACTATCTGTATAAACATGGGAATATCTACACTGCTATCTGTATAAACATGGAAATATCTACAACGCTATCTATGTAAACATGGAAATATCTACACCGCAATCTGTGCAAATATGGAAATATCTACACCGCTATCTCTATAAACATGGAAATATCTTCACCGCTCTCTGTATAAACATGGAAATATCTACACCGCTATCTCCATAAACGTGGAAATATCTACACCGCCATCTGTATAAACATGGAAATATCTACACAGTCATCTGTATAAACATGGAAACATCTGCACCGCTGTCTCTATACACATGGAAATACCTACACCGCTATCTCTATAAACATGGAAATATCTACACTGCAATCTCTATAAAATTGTAAATATGTACACTTCCATCTCTAAAAACATGAAAATATCTACACCGCCATCTCCATAAACATGGATCAATCTACACCGCCATCTGTGTAAACATGGAAATATCTACATCGCTATCTATATAAACATGGAAATAACTACACTGCGATCTGTATAAAGATGGAAATATCTACACCACGAGCTCTATAAACATGGAAATATCTACACCTCTACCTGTATAAACATGGAAATATCTACACCGCTATCTGTATAATTATGGAAATATCTACAACACTATCTGCATAAACATGGAAATGTCTACAACGGTATCTGTATAAACATGGAAATATCTACATGGCTATCTCTATAAACTTGGAAATATCTACACCGCCATCTGTATATACATGGAAATACCTACACAGTCATCTGTATAAACATGGGAATATCCTCACTGCCATCTGTATAAACATGGAAATATCTACACAGCCATCTCTATAAAAATGGGAATATCTTCACCGCTATCTGTATATACATGGAAATAGCCACAGGGCTATCTGTATAAACATGGAAATATCTACGCCGCCATCTGTAAACTCATGGAAATATCTACACAGTCATCTTAATAAACATGTAATTATCTACACCTCCATCTGTACAAACATGGAAATATCTACACTGCCATCTGTAAACACTTGGAAATATCTACACAGCCATCAGAATAAACATGGAAATACCTACACCGCTTTCTCTGTAAGCATGGAAATACTTACACCGCTATTGGTATAAACATGGAAATATCTACACTGCTGTCTGTATGAACTTGGAAATATCTACACCACAATCTGTATAAAAATGGAAATATCTCCATGGCTATCTCTATAAACATGGAAATATCTCCACGGTTAACTGTATAAACATCAAAATATCTACACCACTATCTGTATAAACTTGGAAATATCTACAACATTATCTGTGTAAACATGGAAATTTCTACACAGCTATCTGTTTAAGCATGGAAATATGTACACCGCTATCTGTGTAAAGATGGAAATACCTACACCGCAGTCTGTGCAAATATGGAAATATCTACACCACTATCTCTGTAAACATGGAAATATCTACCCCACTATCTGTATAAACATGGAAATATCTACACCATGATCTGTATAAACATGGAAATATCTGCACCGCTATAAGTACAAACATGGAAATATGTACACCGCTATCTCTGTAAACATGGAAATATCTACACAGCTATCTGTATAAACAAGGAAATAGCCACACCATTATCTGTATAAACATGGGAATATCCACACCTCCATCTGTATAAACATGGAAATATCTACACTGCAATGTGTATACACATGGAAATACCTACACAGCCATCTGCATAAACATGGAAATATCTACACCGTTATCTGTACAAATATGGAAATTTCTACACCGCTAAATCTATAAACATGAAAATGTCTACACCGATATCTCTATAAAAATGGAAATACCTACACCACTATCTGTATAAACATGGAAATATCTACACCGCTATCTGTATAAACATCTAAATATCTAAACCGCTATCTGTATAAACTTAGAAATGTGAACACCGCTATCTATGTAAACATGGAAATATCTACACCGCCATCTGTATTAACACGGAAATATCTCCACTGGTATCTGTAAAAACATGAAAATATCTCCACCGCTATCTGTATAAACATGAAAATATTTACACCGCTATCTGTATAAACATGTAAATATCTACACCGCTATCAGTATAAAAATGGAAATATCTCCACCGCTATCTGTATAAACATGGAAATATCTACATCGCTATGTATATAAACATGGAAATATCTCCACCGCTATCTGTATAACCATGGAAACATCTACACCGCTATATGTATAACCATGGAAATATCTTCACTGCTATTTGTAGAAACATGCAAATATCTGCAACGCTATCTATGTAAACATGGAAATACCTACACCGCTATCTGTGTAAACATGGAAATGTCTACACCACTATCTGTGTAAAAATGGAAATATCTACAACGCAATCTGTGCAAAGATGGAAATATCTACACCGCTATCTCTGTAAACCTGGAAATATCTGTACCGCTATCTCTATAAACATGGAAAATCTACACCGCCATCTCTATAAACATGGAAATAACTACAACACCATCTGCATACCCATGGAAATATCAACACCGACATCTGTAAAAACATGGAAATATCTACACCGCTATCTGTATCAACATGCAAATTTGTACACCGCAATCTGTATAAATATGGAAATATCTACACTGCCATCTGTATAAACATGGAAATATCTACACCACGATCGGTATAAACATGGAAATAACTACACCACTATCTGTATAAACATGGAAATATATACACCGCTATGTCTATAAACATGGAAATATCTACACCGCTATCGGTATAAACATGGAAATGCGAACACTGCTATCCGTATAAACAAGGAAATATCTACACCGCTATCTGTATAAGCATGGAAATATCTACACCGCTATCTCTATAAACATGGAAATACCTACAATGCTATCTCGATAAACCTGGAAATATCTACACCGCTATAGCTATAAACTTGTAAATATATACACCACCACCTCTATAAACATGGAAAAATCTACACCACCGTCTACATAAACAAGGAAATATCTACACCGCCATCTATATAAACATGGAAATATCTACACCACCATCTGTATAAAAATGGAAATATCTACACTGCTATCTGTAGAAAGATGCAAATATCTGCACCACGATCCGTATAAACATGGAAATATCTACACCGCTATCTGTATAAACATGGAAATATCTACAACGTTATCTGTATAAACACGGAAATATCTACACCATGATCTGTATAATCATGGAAATAGGTACAGAGCTCTCTGTATGAAGATGGAAACATCTACAAAGTTATCTGTATAAACATGGAAATATCTACACCGCTATCCGTATAAATATGGAAACATTTACACCGCTATCTCTACAAACATGGAAATATCTACACTGCTGTCTGCATAAACACAGAAATATCTACACCGCTTTCTCTATAAACATGGAAATATCTACACCACTATGTGTATAAACATGGAAATATCTCCACTAATATCTGTATAAACATAGAAATATCTACACCGCTATTTGTATAAACATGGAAATATCTACAATGCTATCTGTGTAAACATGGAAATATCTACACTGCTAACTCTATAAACATGGAAATATCTACACTGCTATCTGTATGAACTTGGAAATATCTACACCGCTATCTGTATAAACTTGGAAATACCTACATCGCTATCTGTATAAATATGGAAATATCTACACTGCCATCGGTATAATAATGGAAATATCTAGCCTGCTATCAGTATAAACATGGAAATAACAACACCGCTATCCCTATAAACATGAAAATATCAACACCGATATTTGTATCAACATGGAAATATCTACACCGATATCTATATAAACATGGAAATATCTACACCACCGTCACTATAAACATAGAATTACCTACACGGCTATCTCTATAAACATGGAAATATCTACACCACCATGTCTATAAAGATGGAAATATCTACACCGTCATCTCTATAAACTTTGAAATATCTACAGTGCCATCTGCATAAGCATGGAAATATCTACACCGACATCTGCATAAACATGCAAATATCTACACCGCCATCTTTAAAAACATGGAAATATCTACACCAGCATCTGTATAAACAAGGAAATATCTTCAGTGCTATCTGTATAAACATGGAAATAACTGCACATTCAACTGTATAAATGCAGAAATATCTACACAGTCATCTGTAGAAACATGGAAATATCTACACCTCCATCTGTATAAGCATGGAAATATCTACACTGCCATTGGTATACACATGGAAATATCTACACAGCCATCTGTATAAACATAGAAATATCTACACTGCTATATCTATAAACATGGAAATACCTACACCAGTGTCTGTATAAACATGGAAATATCTGCACCGCTATCTGTATAAACATGGAAATATCTACACAGCTATCGGTATACACATGGAAATACCTACACCGCCATCTGTGTAAACATGGAAATATCGACACCGCAATCTCTATAAACATGGAAATATCTACACTGCCATTTCTATAGACATGAAAATATCTACACCGCCATCTCCATAAACATGGAACTATCTGCACCGCCATCTGTGTATACATGGAAATATCTACACAGCTATCTGTGTAAACATGGAATTATCTACACTTCTATCAGTGTAAGGATGGAAATATCTACACCGCAATCTGTGCAAAGATGGAAATATCTACAACGCTATCAGTTTAAATATGGAAATATCTACACCACAATCTGTATAAACATGGAAATATCTACACCGCTATCTGTATAAACATGGAAATAGCTAAACCGCAATCTCTATAAACATGGAAATATCTACACCGCCATCTGTATAAACATGGAAATAGCTACACCGCTATCTGTATATGTATGGAAATATATACACCTCCATCTTTATAAACATAGAAATAACTACACTGACATCTGTTTACACATGGAAATATCTACACAGCCATCTGTATAAATATGAAAATACCTACACCGCTATCTGTATAAACATGGAAATATCTACACCGCTATCAGTATAAATATGGAAATATCTAGACCGCTATCTCTATTTACATGTAAATATCTACACCGCTATCTGTAAAAACATGGAAATATCTCCACCGCTATCTCTATAAACATGGAAACGTGTACACCGCTATCTGTATAAACTTGGAAATACCTACACCGTTATCTGTATAAACATGGAAATATCTACAACAATCTCTGTGTAAAGATGGAAATATCTACACCGCAATCTGTGCAAAGATGGAAATATCTACACTGCTGTCTCGATAAACATGGAAATATCTGCACCGCTATCTGTATAAACATGGATATATCTACACTGCTATCTCTATAAACATGGAAATATCTACACTGCCATCTGTATAAACATGGAAATATCTACACAGTCATCTGTATAAACAGGGAAATATCTACACCACCATCTCTATAATCATGGAAATATTTACACAGCCATCTCTATAAACATGGGAATATCTACACCGCCATCTACATAAACAAGGGAATATCTACATTTCCATCTACATAAACATGGAAATATCTACTCTGCCATCTGTATAAACATGGAAATATCTACACTGCCATTTCTAGAAAGATGGAAATATCTACAGCGCGATCTATATAAACATGGAAATATCTACAAGGCCATCTGTATAAACATGGAAATAACTACACTGCCATCTGTTGAAACATGGAAATATCGACACCGTGATCTGTATAAACATGGATATATCTACACCGCTATCTGTATAACCCTGGGAATATCTACGCTATCTGTATAAACATGGAAATATCTACACCTTGATCTGTAAACGTGGAAATGTCTGCACCGCAATCTGTATAAACATGGAAATATCTACACTGCGATGTGTATAAACATGGATATATCTACACCGATATCTGTATAAACATGGAAATATCTACACAGATTTCTGTATAAACATAGAAATATCTCAACCGCTATCTCCATAAACACGGAAATATCTACACCGCTATCTGTATGAACATGGAAATATGTTCTCCGCTATCACTATAAACATGGAAATACCTACACCGCTATCTCTATAAACATGGAAATATCTAAACCGCTATCTCTATAAACATGGAAATAGCAACACCGCGATCTATATAAACATTGAAATATGTACACCGCTATCCGTATAAAAATGGAAATATCTACACCGCTATCTCTATAAACATGGAAATACCTACACAGTCATCTGTATAAACTTGGAAATGTCTACACCACCATCTGTATAATCATGGAATATCTACACCGCCTTCTGTATAAACATGGAAACATCTACACAGCCATCTGTATAAAAATGGAAATATCTACACCTCTATCTGTATAAACATGGAAATAACTACACCGCTATCTGTATAAACATGGAAATATCTACACTGCAATCCATATAAACATAGAAATATCAACAGCGCTCTCTGTATAAAAATGGAAATATCTACACCGCAATCTATATAAACATGGAAATATCTACACCTCTATCCCTATAAACATGGAAATACCTACACCGCTATCTCTATAAACATGGAAATATCCACACCGCTATCTCTATAAACATGGAAATATCTACACCGCCATCTCTACACACCTGGAAATATCTACACCGCTATCTCTATAAACATGGAAATATATACACCGCAATCTATATAAGCATGGAAATATCTACACCGCCATCTACATAAACAAGGAAATATCTACACCGCCATCTACATGAACAAGGAAATATCTACACTGACATTTATATAAACATGGAAATATCTACACTGCCATCTGTATAAACATATAAATATCTACAATGCCATTTCTAGAAAGATGGAAATATCTGCACCGCGATCTGTATAAACATGGAAATATCTACACCGCCATCTGCATAAACATGGAAATACCTACACCGCCATCTGTATAAAGCTGAAAATATCTACACCGCGAACTGTAAAAACATGGAAATATCTACACCGCTATTTGTATAAACATGGAAATACCAACACCGTTATCTGTATAAACATGTAAATATCTACCCAGCTATCTGTATGAACATGGAAGTATCTACACTGCTATCTCTATAAACGTGGAAATATCTTCACCGCCATCTCCATAAACTTGTAAATATCTACACCGCTATCTGCATAAACATGGAATTATCTCCACCGCCATCTGCATAAACATGGAAATATCTACAGCGCCATCTGTGTAAACATGGAAATATTTACACCGCCATCTGTACAAACATGGAAATACCTACACTGCCGTCTGTATAAACATGGAAATATGTACACCACTAGCTGTATAAACATAGAAATAGCTGCACAGCCATCTGTATATACATGGAAATATCTACAGCGCTATCAGTATAAACATGGAAATATCTACACGGCTATCTCTTTAAACATGGAAATAGCTGCACTGCTATGTGTATAAACATAGAAATCTCTCCACAGCTATCTGCATAAACATGGAAATATATACACTGCTATCTGTATAAACACGGAAATATCTACTCCGCTATCTGTATAAACATGGAAATATCTACACCGCTATCTCTATAAAAATGGAAACATACACACCACCATCTCTATAAACTTGGAAATATCTACACCACCATCTACATAAACAAGGAAATATCTGCACCGCCATCTGAATAAACATGGAAATATCTACACCGCGATCAATATAAACGTGGAAATATCTACAACGCTACATGAATAAACATGGAAATATCCTCACTGCTCTCTGTATAAATATGGAAATATCTACACCGCTATCTCTATAAACATTTAAATCTCTACCCTGCGATCTGTATAAACATGGAATTATCTACACGGCTATCTCTATAGACATGGAAATATCTACACTGCTATCTGTATTAACATGGAAATATCTACAACGCAATCTGTATAAACATGGAAATATCTACACCGCTATCTGTATTATCATGGAAATAACTACAACGTTCTCTGTATAAACATGGAAATAACTACACCATGATCTGTATATACATGGAAATATGTACAGCGCTCTCTGTATAAAGATGGAAATAACTACACGGCTATGTGTATAACCATGGAAATATCTACACGGCTATCTGTATAAACATGGAAATATCTCCACTGCTATCTATATAAATATGGAAATATTTACACCGCTATCTCTATAAACATGGAAATATCTACACCACCATCTGTATAACCATGGAAATATCTACATTGCCATCTGTATTAACATGGAAATACCTACACAGCCCTCTCTATTAACATGGAAATAGCTGCACCGACATCTGTATATACATGGAAATATCTACACCGCTATCTGTTTAAACATGGAAATATCTACACGGCTATCTCTATAAACAAGGAAATAGCTACACCGCTATGTATATAAACATGGAAATATCTCCACTGCTATCTGTATAAACATAGAAATATCTACACCGCTATCTGTATAAACATGGATATATCTACTTTGCTATCTCTATAAACATTGAAATACCTACACCGCAATCTCTATAAACATGGAAATATCTACACCGCTATCTCCATAAACATGGAAATACCTACACCGCCATCTCTTTAAACACGGAAATATCTACAACGCTATGTCTATAAACATGGAAATATCCACACCGCCATCTCTCTAAACATGAAAATATCTACACTGCCATCTGCATAAACATGGAACTATCTACACCGCCATCTGTAGAAACATGGAAATATCTACACTGCCATCTGTATAAAGATGTAAATATCTACAATGTGATCTGTATAAAGCTGGAAATATCTACACCGCTATCTGTATAAACATGGAAATACCAACACCGCTATCTGTACAAACATGAAAATATCTACACCGCTATCCATATAAACATGGAAATATCTACTCCGCTATCTCTATAAACATGGAAATACCTACACCACTATCTCCATAAGCAGGGAAATATCTACACCGCTACATCTGTAAACATGGAAATATATACACTGCCATCTGAATAACCATGGAAATATATACACCACCATCTACATAAACAAGGAAATATCTACACTGCCATCTATATAAACATAGAAATATCTACACCGCTATCTCTATAAACATGGAAATATATACACCGCTTTCTGTATAAACTTGGAAATATCTCAAACGCTTACTCTATAAACATTGAAATATTTACACCGCCATCTGTGTAAACATGGAAATATCTACACCGCTATCTCTATAAACATGGAAATATCTACATTGCCATCTGTATGAAGATGGAAATATTTACAACGTGAGCTTTATAAACATGGAAATATATACACCGCTATTTGTATAAACATAGAATAGCAACACCCCTATCTGTATAAACATGGTAATATCTACACCGCTATCTGTATAAACATTTAAATATCTACACCACTATCTCTATGAACATGGAAATACCCACACCGCCATCTCTATAAACATGGAATTATCTACACCGCAATCTCTATAAATATAGAAATATCTACACCGCCATCTCTATAAACATGGAAATATCTACACCGCCATCTACATAAACATGGAACTACCTACACCGCCATCTGTATAAACATGGAAACACCTACACCGCCATCTGTATAAACACAAATATGTACATTGCCATCTGTAGAAAGATGGAAATATCTACACCGCGATCTGTATAAATATGGAAATACCTACACCTCTACCTGTACAAACATGGAAATTTCTACAGTGCTATCTGTATAAACATAGAAATATCTACACCACGATCTGTATAAACATGGAAATATCAACACCGCTATCTCTGTAAACATGGAAATATCTACACCGCTATCTGTACAAACATGGAAATATCTACACCGCTATCTGTATAAACATGGAAATATCTAGACCGCTATCTGTATAAATGTGGAAATACCTACACCGATATCTCTATAAACATGGTAATGTCTACACCACAATCTGTATAAAGGTGGAAATATCTACATGGCTATTGCTATAAACATGGAGATATCTACAACGCTATCTGTATAAACATGGAAATATCTACACAGCAATCTCTATAAACATGGAAATATCTACACAGCCATCTCCATAAACATGGAACAATCTACACCGCCGTCTGTGTAAACATGGAAATATCTACACAGCTATCTGTGTAAACATGGAAATATCTACACTTCTATCAGTGTAAGGATGGAAATATCAACACCGCAATCTGTGAATAGATGGAAATATCTACTCCGATATCTGTGTAAACATGGAAATATCTACACGGCTGTCTGTATAAACATGTAAATATCTACACCGCTATCTGTATAAACATGGAAGTATCTACACTGCAATCTCTATAAACATGGAAATATCTACACCGCCATCTGTATAAACATGGAAATAGCTACACCGCTATCTGTAAAAACATGGAAATATCTACACTGCTATCTGTGTAAACATGGAAATCTCTACACCGCTATCTGTGTAAAGATGGAAATATCTACACCGCAATCTCTGCAAAGATGTAATTATCTACACAGCTATCTGTGTAAATATGAAAATATCTACACCGCAATCTGTGCAAAGAGGGAAATATCTACACTGTTATCTGTGTAAACATGGTAATATATACACCGCTATCTGTATAAACATGGAAATATCTACACCGCCATCTGTATAGACATGGAAATATCTACAGCACCATCTGAATAAACATGGATATATCTACACCGCTATCTTTATAAATATAGAAATATCTAGACCGCTATCTCTGTTAACATGGAAATATCTACACCGCTATCTGTGTAAACATAGAAATATCTACACCACTATCTCTGTAAACATGGTAATACCTACACTGCCATCTCTATAAACATGGAATTATCTAAACCACTATCTCTATAAACATAGAAATATCTACTCCGCCATTTCTATAAGCATGGAAATATCTACACCGCTATCTGTATCAACATGGAAATAACTACCCCGCCATCTGTATAAACATAGAAATATCTACAGAGCCATCACTGTAAATATGGAAATATCTACACCTCTACCTGAAAAACATGGAAATATCTACACCACTATATGTATAAATGTGGAAATATCTATACCGCTATCTCTATAAACATGTAAATGCCTATACCGCTATCTGTATAAACATGGAAATATCCACATGGCTACGTCTATAAACATGGAAATATCTACACCGCCGTCTCTATAAACATGGAAATTCCTACACAGTCATCTGTATAAACATGGAAATATCTACACCGTTATCTCTATAAACATGGAAATACCTGCACCGCTATCTCTATAAACATGGAAATATCTAAAGCACTATCTGTATAAACATGGAAATATCTACACCGCTATCTTTATAAACATGGAAATATCTACACCACTATCTGTATAAACTTGGAAATATCTTCATCGCTATCTGTGTACACATGGAAATATCTACACCGCCATTTGTATAAACGTGGAAATACCTACATCGCCTTCTGTATAAACACGGAAAAATCTCCACCGCTATCTATAAAAACATGGAAATACCTGCACTGCCGTATGTATAAATATAGAAATATCTACAACGCAATACTTATAAACATGGAAATATCTACACATCTACCTGTATAAACATGGAAATATCTACACCGTTATCTGTATAAATATGGAAATATCTACACCGCTATCTCCATAAACATGGAAATGTCTACATCGCTATCGGTATAAACATGGAAATATCTACATAGCTGTCTCTATAAACATGGAAATATCTACACATCCATCTGTATAAACATGGAAATATCTACACGGCCATCTGTATACACATGGAAATATCTGCATCCCTATTTGTATAAACATGGAAATATCTACATTGCTATCTGTATAAACATGGAAATATCTCCACCGCTATCTGTATAAACATGGAAATATCTCCACCGCTATCTGTATAAACATGGAAATAGCTATACCGCTATCTCTATAAACTTGGAAATATGTACACCGCTATCTGTATAAACATGGAAATATCTACACGGCCATCTGTATTAACACGGAAATAATTCCACTGCTATCTGTATAAACATGGAAATATCTCCTCCGCTATCTGTATAAACATAGAATTATCTACACCGCTATCTGTATAAACGTGGAAATACCAACAGTTATCTGCATAAACATGGAAATATCTACACCGCCATTTCTATAAATATGGAAATAGCTACACCGCCATCTGCATAAACATGGAAGTATCTACACCGCCATCTATATTAACATAGAAATATCTACAATACCATCTGTAGAAAGATGGAAGTATCTACATCGCGATCTGTATAAACATGGAAATATCTACACCTCTACCTGTATAAACTTGGAAATATCTTCATCGCTATCTGTATAAAGATGGAAATATCTACACCGCCATTTGTATAAACATGGAAATATCTACATCACCATCTGTATAAACATGGAAAAATCTCCAACGCTATCTGTATAAACATGGAAATATCTCCACTGCCCTCTGTATAATAATGGAAATATCTGCACCATAAACATGGAAATATCTACACCTCTACCTGTATAAACATGGAAATATCAACACCGCTATCTTTATAAATATGGAAATTTCTACACCGCGATCCCCATAAACTTGGAAATGTCTACATCGCTATCTGTATAAACATGGAAATATCTACATGGCTATCTTTATAAACATGGAAATATCTACACTGCCATCTCTATAAACATGGAAATACCTACACAGTCATCTGTATAAACATGGAAATATCTACAACACTATCTGTATAAACATCGAAATATCTACACTGCCTTCTGTATAAACATGGAAATATCCACACAGCCATCTCTATAAACATGGAAATATGTACACCGCTATCTGTATATACATGGAAATAGCAACACCGCTATCTGTATAAACATGGAAATATCTACACCGCCATCTGTAAACTCATGGAAATATCGACACAGTCATCTGTATAAACATGTAAATAACTACACCTCCATCTGTATAAACATGGAAATATCTACACTGCCATCTGTATACACATGGAAATATCTACCCAGCCATCTATGTAAACATGGAAGTACCTACACCGCTATCCCTATAAACATGTAAATACCTACACCGCTATCGGTATAAACTTGGAAATATCTGCAACGCTATCTGTATAAACATGGAAATATCTACACCGCTATCTCTATGAATTTGGAAATATCTACACCACAATCTGTATAAACATGGAAATATCTCCACCGCTATCTGTATAAACATGGAAATATCTCCACCGCTATCTGTATAAGCATGGAAATATCTACATTGCTATGTGTATAAACTTGGTAATATCTACAACACTATCTGTGTATACATGGAAATATCTACACAGCTATCTGCGTAAACAATAAAATATGTACACCGTTTTCTGTGTAAAGATGGAAATATCTAAACTGCAGTCTGTACAAATATGGAAATATCTACACCGCTATCTCTGTAAACATGGAAATGTCTTCACCGCTATCTGTATAAACATGGAAATATCTCTACCGCTATCTGTACAAACATGGAAACATCTACACCGCAATATGTATAAACATGGAAATACCTACACCGCTATCTGTATAAACATGGAAATATCTACAACGCTATCTGTGTAAACATGGAAATATCTACACAGCTATCTGTGTAAACATGGAAATATCTACACCACTAGCTGTGTAAATATGGAAATATCTACACAGTAATCTCTGCAAAAATGGAAATATCTACACCGCTATCTCTAAATACATGCAAATAACTGCACTGCTATCTGTATAAACCTGGAAATGTCTACACCGCTATCTCTATAAAAATGGAAATATCTACACCGCCATCTGTATGAACATGGAAATATCTACACAGTCATTTGTATAAACATGGAAATATCTACACCATCATCTCTATAAACATTGAAATCTCTACACTGCCATCTGTATACACATGGAAATATCTACACAGCCATCAGTATAAACATGGAAACATCTGCACCGCTATCTCTATACACATGGAAATACCTACACCGCTATCTCTTTAAACATGGAAATATCTACACCGCAATCTCTATAAAAATTAAAATATCTACACCGCCATCTCTATAAACATGAAAATGTCTACGACGCCATCTCCATAAACATGGAAATATCTACACCGCCATCTGTGTAAACATGGAAATATCTAAACCGCTATCTGTATAACATGGAAATAACTTCACTGCCATCTGTATAAAGATGGAAATATCTACACCGCGAGCTGTATAAACATGGAAATACCTTCACTGCTATCTGTATAAACATACAAATACCAACACCGCCATCTCTATAAACATGGAAATAACTACACCGCTATCTGTATAAACATGCAAATATACACACCACTATCTCTATCAACATGGAAATACGTACACCGCCTTCCCTATAAACATGGAATTATCTACACCGATATCTCTATAAACATAGAAATATCTACACCACCATCTCTATAAACATGGAAATATCTACACCGCCATCTGTATAAACATGGAAATATCAACACTGCCATCTCTATAAACATAGAAATATCTACACCGACATCAGTAGAAACATGGAAATATCTACACCGCTATCTGTATAAACATGGAAACATCTAAACCGCGACCTGTGTAAACATGGAAATATCTACAAGTTCTCCTATAAAAACATGGAAATATCTACACCGCAATCTCTATAAAATTGGAAATATGTACACTGCCATCTCTATAATATGGAACTATCTAGACCGCCATCTGTATGAACACGGAATTATCTACACCACTATCTGTATAAACATGGAAATACCAACACCATTATTTGTATAAACATGGAAATATCCACTCCGCCATCTGTATAAACATGGAAATATCCACACCGCCATCTGTATAAACATGGAAATATCTACACTGCTATCACTATAAATATGGAAATATCTACACCGTTAACTCTATAAACATGGAAATATATACACCGCTATCTCTATAAACATGGAAATATCTGCACCGCTATCTCTATAAACATGGAAATATCTACACCGCTACCTGTATAAACATGGAAATATCTACACCGCTATCTCTATAAACATGGAAATATCTACACTACTATCTCTATAAACATGGAAATATCTACTACGCCATCTCTATAAACATGAAAATATCTACACTGCCATCTCCATAAACATGGAACTATCTACACGGTCATCTATATAAACATGCAAATATCTACATTGCCGTCTGTATAAAGATGTAAATATCTACAACGCGAGCTGTATAAACCTGGAAATATCTACACCGCTATCCATATAAACATGGAAATACCAACATCGCTATCTGTACAAACATGGAAATATCTACACCGCTATCTGTATAAACATGGAAATATCTACATCGCTATCTATATAAACATGGAAATATATACAACGCCATCTCTATAAACATGGAAATATATACACAGCCATCTACATAAACAAGGAAATATCTACACTGCCATCTAAATAAACATGGAAACATCTACACCACCATCTCTATAAACATGGAAATATCTACACCGCCGTCTGTAAAAACATGGAAATATCAACAGAGACATCTGTATGAACATGGAAGTATCTACACCACCATCTCTATAATCATGGAAATATTTACACAGCCATCTCTATAAACATGGGAATATCTACACCGCCGTCTACATAAACAAGGGAATATCTACATTTCCATCTACATAAACATGGAAATATCTACTCTGCCATCTGTATAAACATGGAAATATCTACACTGCCATTTCTAGAAAGATGGAAATATCTACAGCGCGATCTATATAAACATGGAAATATCTACAAGGCCATCTGTATAAACATGGAAATAACTACACTGCCATCTGTTGAAACATGGAAATATCGACACCGTGATCTGTATAAACATGGATATATCTACACCGCTATCTGTATAACCCTGGGAATATCTACGCTATCTGTATAAACATGGAAATATCTACACCTTGATCTGTAAACGTGGAAATGTCTGCACCGCAATCTGTATAAACATGGAAATATCTACACTGCGATGTGTATAAACATGGATATATCTACACCGATATCTGTATAAACATGGAAATATCTACACAGATTTCTGTATAAACATAGAAATATCTCAACCGCTATCTCCATAAACACGGAAATATCTACACCGCTATCTGTATGAACATGGAAATATGTTCTCCGCTATCACTATAAACATGGAAATACCTACACCGCTATCTCTATGAACATGGAAATATCTAAACCGCTATCTCTATAAACATGGAAATAGCAACACCGCGATCTATATAAACATTGAAATATGTACACCGCTATCCGTATAAAAATGGAAATATCTACACCGCTATCTCTATAAACATGGAAATAACTACACAGTCATCTGTATAAACTTGGAAATGTCTACACCACCATCTGTATAATCATGGAATGTCTACACCGCCTTCTGTATAAACATGGAAACATCTACACAGCCATCTGTATAAAAATGGAAATATCTACACCTCTATCTGTATAAACATGGAAATAACTACACCGCTATCTGTATAAACATGGAAATATCTACACTGCAATCCATATAAACATAGAAATATCAACAGCGCTCTCTGTATAAAAATGGAAATATCTACACCGCAATCTATATAAACATGGAAATATCTACACCTCTATCCCTATAAACATGGAAATACCTACACCGCTATCTCTATAAACATGGAAATATCCACACCGCTATCTCTATAAACATGGAAATATCTACACCGCCATCTCTACACACCTGGAAATATCTACACCGCTATCTCTATAAACATGGAAATATATACACCGCAATCTATATAAGCATGGAAATATCTACACCGCCATCTACATAAACAAGGAAATATCTACACCGCCATCTACATGAACAAGGAAATATCTACACTGACATTTATATAAACATGGAAATATCTACACTGCCATCTGTATAAACATATAAATATCTACAATGCCATTTCTAGAAAGATGGAAATATCTGCACCGCGATCTGTATAAACATGGAAATATCTACACCGCCATCTGCATAAACATGGAAATACCTACACCGCCATCTGTATAAAGCTGAAAATATCTACACCGCGAGCTGTAAAAACATGGAAATATCTACACCGCTATTTGTATAAACATGGAAATACCAACACCGTTATCTGTATAAACATGTAAATATCTACCCAGCTATCTGTATGAACATGGAAGTATCTACACTGCTATCTCTATAAACGTGGAAATATCTTCACCGCCATCTCCATAAACTTGTAAATATCTACACCGCTATCTGCATAAACATGGAATTATCTCCACCGCCATCTGCATAAACATGGAAATATCTACAGCGCCATCTGTGTAAACATGGAAATATTTACACTGCCATCTGTACAAACATGGAAATACCTACACTGCCGTCTGTATAAACATGGAAATATGTACACCACTAGCTGTATAAACATAGAAATAGCTGCACAGCCATCTGTATATACATGGAAATATCTACAGCGCTATCAGTATAAACATGGAAATATCTACACGGCTATCTCTTTAAACATGGAAATAGCTACACTGCTATGTGTATAAACATAGAAATCTCTCCACAGCTATCTGCATAAACATGGAAATATATACACTGCTATCTGTATAAACACGGAAATATCTACTCCGCTATCTGTATAAACATGGAAATATCTACACCGCTATCTCTATAAAAATGGAAACATACACACCACCATCTCTATAAACTTGGAAATATCTACACCACCATCTACATAAACAAGGAAATATCTGCACCGCCATCTGAATAAACATGGAAATATCTACACCGCGATCAATATAAACGTGGAAATATCTACAACGCTACATGAATAAACATGGAAATATCCTCACTGCTCTCTGTATAAATATGGAAATATCTACACCGCTATCTCTATAAACATTTAAATCTCTACCCTGCGATCTGTATAAACATGGAATTATCTACACGGCTATCTCTATAGACATGGAAATATCTACACTGCTATCTGTATTAACATGGAAATATCTACAACGCAATCTGTATAAACATGGAAATATCTACACCGCTATCTGTATTATCATGGAAATAACTACAACGTTCTCTGTATAAACATGGAAATAACTACACCATGATCTGTATATACATGGAAATATGTACAGCGCTCTCTGTATAAAGATGGAAATAACTACACGGCTATGTGTATAACCATGGAAATATCTACACGGCTATCTGTATAAACATGGAAATATCTCCACTGCTATCTATATAAATATGGAAATATTTACACCGCTATCTCTATAAACATGGAAATATCTACACCACCATCTGTATAACCATGGAAATATCTACATTGCCATCTGTATTAACATGGAAATACCTACACAGCCCTCTCTATTAACATGGAAATAGCTGCACCGACATCTGTATATACATGGAAATATCTACACCGCTATCTGTTTAAACATGGAAATATCTACACGGCTATCTCTATAAACAAGGAAATAGCAACACCGCTATGTATATAAACATGGAAATATCTCCACTGCTATCTGTATAAACATAGAAATATCTACACCGCTATCTGTATAAACATGGATATATCTACTTTGCTATCTCTATAAACATTGAAATACCTACACCGCAATCTCTATAAACATGGAAATATCTACACCGCTATCTCCATAAACATGGAAATACCTACACCGCCATCTCTATAAACACGGAAATATCTACAACGCTATGTCTATAAACATGGAAATATCCACACCGCCATCTCTCTAAACATGAAAATATCTACACTGCCATCTGCATAAACATGGAACTATCTACACCGCCATCTGTAGAAACATGGAAATATCTACACTGCCATCTGTATAAAGATGTAAATATCTACAATGTGATCTGTGTAAAGCTGGAAATATCTACACCGCTATCTGTATAAACATGGAAATACCAACACCGCTATCTGTACAAACATGAAAATATCTACACCGCTATCCATATAAACATGGAAATATCTACTCCGCTATCTCTATAAACATGGAAATACCTACACCACTATCTCCATAAGCAGGGAAATATCTACACCGCTACATCTGTAAACATGGAAATATATACACTGCCATCTGAATAACCATGGAAATATATACACCACCATCTACATAAACAAGGAAATATCTACACTGCCATCTATATAAACATAGAAATATCTACACCGCTATCTCTATAAACATGGAAATATATACACCGCTATCTGTATAAACTTGGAAATATCTCAAACGCTTACTCTATAAACATTGAAATATTTACACCGCCATCTGTGTAAACATGGAAATATCTACACCGCTATCTCTATAAACATGGAAATATCTACATTGCCATCTGTATGAAGATGGAAATATTTACAACGTGAGCTTTATAAACATGGAAATATATACACCGCTATTTGTATAAACATAGAATAGCAACACCCCTATCTGTATAAACATGGTAATATCAACACCGCTATCTGTATAAACATTTAAATATCTACACCACTATCTCTATGAACATGGAAATACCCACACCGCCATCTCTATAAACATGGAATTATCTACACCGCAATCTCTATAAATATAGAAATATCTACACCGCCATCTCTATAAACATGGAAATATCTACACCGCCATCTACATAAACATGGAACTACCTACACCGCCATCTGTATAAACATGGAAACACCTACACCGCCATCTGTATAAACACAAATATGTACATTGCCATCTGTAGAAAGATGGAAATATCTACACCGCGATCTGTATAAATATGGAAATACCTACACCTCTACCTGTACAAACATGGAAATTTCTACAGTGCTATCTGTATAAACATAGAAATATCTACACCACGATCTGTATAAACATGGAAATATCAACACCGCTATCTCTATAAACATGGAAATATCTACACAGCTATCTGTACAAACATGGAAATATCTACACCGCTATCTGTATAAACATGGAAATATCTAGACCGCTATGTGTATAAATGTGGAAATACCTACACCGATATCTCTATAAACATGGTAATGTCTACACCACAATCTGTATAAAGGTGGAAATATCTACATGGCTATTGCTATAAACATGGAGATATCTACAACGCCATCTGTATAAACATGGAAATATCTACACAGCAATCTCTATAAACATGGAAATATCTACACTGCCATTTCTATAAACATGAAAATATCTACACAGCCATCTCCATAAACATGGAACAATCTACACCGCCGTCTGTGTAAACATGGAAATATCTACACAGCTATCTGTGTAAACATGGAAATATCTACACTTCTATCAGTGTAAGGATGGAAATATCAACACCGCAATCTGTGAATAGATGGAAATATCTACTCCGATATCTGTGTAAACATGGAAATATCTACACGGCTGTCTGTATAAACATGTAAATATCTACACCGCTATCTGTATAAACATGGAAGTATCTACACTGCAATCTCTATAAACATGGAAATATCTACACCGCCATCTGTATAAACATGGAAATAGCTACACCGCTATCTGTAAAAACATGGAAATATCTACACTGCTATCTGTGTAAACATGGAAATCTCTACACCGCTATCTGTGTAAAGATGGAAATATCTACACCGCAATCTCTGCAAAGATGTAATTATCTACACAGCTATCTGTGTAAATATGAAAATATCTACACCGCAATCTGTGCAAAGAGGGAAATATCTACACTGTTATCTGTGTAAACATGGTAATATATACACCGCTATCTGTATAAACATGGAAATATCTACACCGCCATCTGTATAGACATGGAAATATCTACAGCACCATCTGAATAAACATGGATATATCTACACCGCTATCTTTATAAATATAGAAATATCTAGACCGCTATCTCTGTTAACATGGAAATATCTACACCGCTATCTGTAAAAACATGGAAATATCTCCACCACAGTCTCTATAAACATGGAAACATCTACACCACTATCTGTATAAACTTGGAAATATCTACACCGCTATCTATATAAACATGGAAATATCTACAACACTCCCTGTGTAAAGATGGAAATATCTACACTGCAATCTGTGCAAAGTTGGAAATATCTACACTGCTGTCTCTATAAACATGGAAATATCTGCACGGCGATCTGTATAAACATGGATATATCTACACCGCTATCTCTATAAACATGGAAATATCTACACGGCCATCTGTATAAACATGGAAATATCTACACAGTCATCTGTATAAACATGGAAATATGTACACCACCATCTCTATAGACATGGAAATATCTACACTGCCATCTGTATACACATGGAAATATCTACACAGCCATCAGTATAAACATGGAAACACCTGCACCGCTTTATCTATACACATGGAACTACCTACACCGCTATCTCTATAAACATGGAAATATCTACACCGCAATCTCCATGAAAATTAAAATATCTACACCGCCATCTCTATAAACATGAAAATATCTACAACGACATCTCCATAAACATGGAAATATCTACACTGCCATCTGTGTAAACATGGAAATATCTACACCGCTATCTGTATAAACATGGAAATGTCTACACAGCCATCTGTATAAAGTTGGAAATATCTACACCGCGAGCTGTATAAACATGGAAATATGTTCACCGCTATCTGTATAAACATGGAAACACCAACACCGCCTTCTGTACAAACATGTAAATATCAACGCAGTCATCTGTATAAACATGGAAATATCTACACTGCCATCTGTATACACATGGAAATATCTATATCGCTATCTGTATAAACATGGAAATATCTACACCGCTATCTGTATAAACATGGAAATACCAGCACCGCTATCTGTATAAACATGGAAATATCTACACCGCTATCTGTATAAACATAGATATATCTACACCAGTATCTCTATGAACATGGAAATACCCACATCGCCATCTCTATAAACATGGAATTATCTACACCGCGTTCTCTATAAACATAGAAATATCTACACCGCCATCTCTATAAACATGGAAATATCTACACCGCCAACTCCATAAACATGGAAATACCTACACCGCCATCTGTATAAACATGGAAACATCTACACCGCCATCTGTATAAACATAGAAATGTGTACATTGCCATCTGTAGAAAGATGGAAATATCTACACCGCCATCTGCATAAACATGGAAAAATCTACATCGCCATCTTTACAAACATAGAAATATCTACACCGCCATCTGTACAAACAAGGAAATATCTACACTGCCATCTGTGTAAACATGGAAATATCTACACCACGATCTGTGTAAACATGGAAATATCTTCACCGCTATGGGTAGAAACGTGGAATACCAACACCGCTATCTGTAAAAATATGGAAATATCTACACCTCTATTTGTATACACATGGAAATATCTACACTGCCATCTCTATAAACATGGAAATACGTACACCGCCAACTGCATAACCATGGAAATATCTACACCGCCATCTGCTTAAACGTGGAAATATCTACACGGTCATCTCTATAAACATGGAAATATCAACACCTCCATCTGTATAAACATGGAAATATATACAACGCGATCTGTATAAATATGGAAATATCTACACTGCTATCTGTATAAATATGGAAATATCTACACCACGATCGGTATAAACATGGAAATAACTACACCGCTATCTGTATAAACATGGAAATATATACAACGCTATCTGTATGAACATGGAAATATATACACCGCTATCTGTTTAATCATGGAAATATCTACAACGTTATTTGCATAAACATGGAAATATCTACACTATGATCTGCATAAACATGGAAATATGTACAGCGCTATCTGAATAAAGATGGAAATATCTACACGGCTATCTGTAGAAACATGGAAATATCTACACGGCTATCTGTATAAATATGGAAATATTTACACCGCTATCTCTATAAACATGGAAATATCTTCATCGTTATCTGTATAAACATGGTAATATCTACACCGCCATCTGTATAAACATGGAAATATCTACACTGCAATCTGTATTAACATGGAAATATCTACACAGCCCTCGGTATTAACATGGAAATAGCTACACAGACATCTGTATATACATGGAAATGTCTACACTGCCATCTGTATATAGATGAAAATAACTACAATGCGTGCTGTATAAACCTGGAAATATCTACACCGCTATCTGTATAAACTTGGAAATACCAACACCGCTATCTGTACAAACATGGAAATATCTAAAACGCTATGTGTATAAACCTGGAAATATCTACTCTGCTATCTCTATAAACATGGAAATACCTACACCACTATCTCTATAAGCATGGAAATATCTCACCGCAATCTCTATAAACATGGAATTATATACACCGCCATCTGAATAAACATGGAAATATCTACACCGCCATCTACATAACAAGGAAATATCTACACTGCCATCTATATAAACATGGAAATATCTACACCGCTATTTCTATAAAGATGGAAATATCTACACCGCAGTCTGTAAAACATGGAAATATCTACAAATCATCTGTATAAACATGGAAGTATCTACACTACCATCTATATAAACATGGATATAGCTACACTGACATCTGTGTACACGTGGAAATTTCCACAGCCCTCTGTATAAACATGGAAATATCTACACCACTATCTCTATAAACATGGAAATACCTACACCGCTATCTCTGTAAACATGGAAATATCTACACCGCTATCCCTATAAACATGGAAATATCTGCACCGCCATTTCAATAAACATGAAAATAACTACACTGCCGTCTCCATAAACATGGCATTATCTACACCTCCATCTGTATAAACATGGAAAAATCTACACCGCTATCTGTATAAACATGGAAATATCTACATCGCTATCCCTCTAAACATGGAAATATCAACAACGCTATCTGTATGAACATGGAAATATCTACACCGCTCTCTGTATAAACAAGGAAACAACTACAACGCTATATGTATAAAAAAGGAAATACCTACACCATGGTCTGTATGAACACGGAAATACCTACACCGCTGTGTGTATAAAGATGGAAATATCTACACCGCAAGTTGTATAAACATGGAAATATCTACACCGCTATCTGTATAAACACGGAAATATCTACACTGCTATCTATATAAACATGTAAATATCTACAACACTATCTGTATAAACATGGAAATATCTACACCGCTATCTCTATAAACATGGAAATATATACACCACCATCTCTATAAACTTGGAAATATCTACACCACCATCTACATAAACAAGGAAATATCTGCACCGCCATCTGTATAAACATGGAAATATCTACACTGCGATCTGTATAAACATGGAAATATCTACACGGCTATCTCTATAAACAAGGAAATAGCTACACCGCTATCTGTATAAACATGGAAATATCTCCACCGCTATCTGTATAAACATAGAAATATCTATACCGCTATCTGTATAAGCATGGAAATATCTACTCCGCTATCTCTATAAACATGGAAACACCTACACCGCTTTCTCTATAAACAATGAAATATCTACACCGCTATGTCTATACACATGGAAATAACTACACCACTTTCTCTATAAACATGGAAATATCTACACCGCTATCACTATAAACATGGAAATGTCTACACCGCCATATGTATAAACATGGAATTAACTACGCAGCTATCTCTATAAACATGGATATATCTACACCGCCATCTGTATAAACCTGGAAATAATTACACATTGATCTGTATAAACCTGGAATTATCTACTCCACCATCTGTATAAACATGGAAATATCTACACTGCCAAATGTATAAACATGGAAGTATCTACACAGCCACCTCTATAAACAAGGAAATAGGTACACCGTGACCTGTTTAAAAATGGAAATAACCACACCGCTATCTGTATAAACATGGAAATATGTACACTGCCATCTGAAAAAATATGGAAATATCTACACAGTCATCTGTAAACATGGAAATATCTACACATCTATCTGTATAAGCATGGAAATATCTACACTGCCATCTGTATACACATGGAAATATCTACACAGTCATCTGTATAAACATGGAAATATCTGCACTGCTATCTCTATAAACATGAAAATACCTAGACCGCTATCTCTATAAACATGGAAATATCTACACCGCTATCTCCATAAACATGGAAATATCTACACCGCCATCTCTATAAACTTGGAAATATCGACACCGCCATCTGCATAAACATGGAAATAAATACACCGCCATCTGTATAAACATGGAAATATCTACAAGGCCATCTGTATAAACATGGAAATATCAACAGCGCCATCTCTATAAACATGGAAATATCTACTACGTTATCTGTAAAAACATGGAAATATATACACTGCGATCTGTATAAACATGGAAATATCTACACTGCTATCTGTATAAACATGGAAATATCGACAAAGCGATCTGTATAAACATAGAAATAACTACACAGCTTTGTGTATAAACATGGAAATATCTACACCACTATCTCTATAAACATGGAAATATATACACCGCTATCTGTATAAACTTGGAAATATCTCAACCACTATCTCTATAAACATTGAAATATCTACACTGACATCTGTAGAAATATGGAAATATCCACACCGCGATCTGTGTCAACATGGGACTATCTACACAGCTATCAGTATAAACATGGAAATATCTACAAAGTTATCTGTATAAACATGGAAATATGTGCACCACGATCTGTATAATCATGCAAATATGTACAGCGCTCTCTGTATAAAGATGGAAATATCTACACGGCTATCTGTGTAAACATGGAAATATCTACACGGCTATCTGTATAAACATGGGAATATCTACACCGCTATCTGTATAAATGGGAAATATTTACACCGCTATTTCTTTAAACATGGAAATATCTACACCGCTATCTGCATAAACATGGAAATATCTACTCTGCTGTTTGTATAAACATGGAAATATCTACACCGCTATCTCTATAAACATGGAAATATATACAGCCCCATCTATATAACTTGGAAATATCTACACAACCATCTACATAAACAAGGAAATATCTACACCGCTATCTGAATAAACATGGAAATATCTACACCGCGATCTGTATAAACATGGAAATATTTACACCGCTACATGAATAAACAAGGAAATATCTACACCGCTATCTGTATAAATATGGAAATATCTACACCGCTATCTCTATAAACATGGAAATATCTACACCACTATCTGTATAAACATGGAATTATCTACACGGCTATCTCTATAAACCTGGAAATATATACACCGCAATCTTTATAAACTTGGAAATATCTCAACCGCTATCTCTATAAACATTGAAATATGTACACTGCCATCTGTAGATAGATGGAAGTATCTACACCGCGATCTGTACAAACATGGAAATATCTACACCGCTAACTGAATTAACATGGAAATATCTAATTTATCTGTATAAACGTGGAAATAACTACACCATGATCTGTTTAAACATGGAAATATGTACAGCGCTCTCTATATAAAGATGGAAATAACTACACGGCTATCTGTATAAACATGGAAATATCTACACAGCTATCTGTATAAACATGGAAATACCTACAACAATATCTTTATAAATATGGAAATATTTACACCCCAATCTCTATAAACATGGAAATATCTACACCGTTATCTGTATACACATGGAAATGACTACACCGCTATCTGTATATACATGGAAATATCTACACCGCTATCCCTATAAACATGGAAATATCAACAACGCTATCTGTATAAACATGGAAATATCTACACCGACATCCGTATAAAGAAGGAAATATTTACACCATGGTCTGTATAAACATGGAAATATCTACACCGCTGTCTGTATAAAGATGGAAATATCTACACCGCGAGCTGTATAAACATGGAAATACCTACACCGCTATCTGTATAAACATGGAAATATCTACACCGCTATCTGTATAAACATGGAAATATCTGCACTGCCATTTCTATAAACATGAAAATATCTACACTGCCATCTCCATAAACATGAAATTATGTACACATCCATCTATATAAAGCTGGAAATATCTACACCGCTATCTGTATAAACATGGAAATAACTACAACGCTATCTCTATAAACAAGGAAATATCTACACCGCCATCTGTATAAACATGGAAATATCTACACTGCCATCTGTATTACCATGGAAATATCTACATAGCCCTATGTATTAACATGGAAATAGCTGCACAGACATCTGTTTATAAATGGAAATATCTACACCGCTATCTGTATAAACATGGAAATATCTACACGGCTGTCTCTATAAACATGGAAATAGTTACACAGCTGTGGGTACAAACATGGAAATATCTCCACTGCTATCTGTATAAACATAGAAATATGTACACCGCTATCTGTGTAAACATGGAAATACCTACTCCGCTATCTCTATAAACATTGAAATACCTACACCGCTATCTCTATAAACATGGAAATATCTACAACGCCATCTCTGTAAACATGGAAATACCTACACCGCCATCTCTATAAACATGGAAATACCTACACCGCTATCTCTATAAACATGGAAATATCTACACCGCCATCTCTATAAACATGAAAATAACTACACTGCCATCTGCCTAAACATGTAACTATCTACACCGCCAACTGTATAAACAAGGAAATATCTACACTGCCATCTGTATAAACATGTAAATATCTACAACGCAAGCTGTATAAACCTGGAAATATCTGCACCGCTATCTGTATAAACATGGAAATACCAACACCGCTATCTGTACAAACATGGAAATATCTACACCGCTATCTGTATAAACCTGGAAATATCTACTCCGCTATCTATATAAATATGGAATACCTACACCACTATCTCTATAACCATGGAAATATCTACACCGTAATCTTTGTAAACATGGAAATATCTACACCGCCATCTCTATAAACATGGAAATATATATACCAATATCTACATAAACAAGGAAATATCTACAGCGCCATCTTTATAAACATGGAAATATCTACACCACCATCTGTATAAACATAGAAATACCTATACTGCCATCTGTAGAAAGATGGAAATACCTACGCCATAATCTTTCTAAATTTGGAAATACCTACACCGCTATCTGTACAAACATGGAAATATCTACACCGCTATCTGTATAAACTTGGTAATATCTACTCTGCTATCTCTATAAACATGGATGTACCTACAAAACTATCTCTATAAGCATGGAAGTATCTACACCGTTATCTCTATAAACCTGGAAATATATACACCGCAATCTCTATAAACATGGAAATATCTACACCGCCATCTACATAAGCAAGGAAATATCTACACTGACATCTATATAAACATGGAAATATCTACACCACTATCTCTATAAAGATGAAAATATCTACACCGCCGTCTGTAGAAACATGGAAATATCTACAAATCATCTGTATAAACATGGAAGTAACTACACCGCCATCTGTATAAACATGGAAATATCTACACAGCCATCTGTGTACACATGGAAATATCTACACAGCCATCTGTATAAACATGGAAATATCTACACCGCTATGTCTATAAACATGGAAATACAAACACCGCTATCTCTGTAAACATGGAAATATCTACACCGCTATCTCTATAAACATGGAAATATCTACACCACCATTTCTATAAACATGAAAATATCTACACTGCCATCTCCATAAACATGGAATTATCTACAACTCCATCTGTATAAACATGGAAATATCTACACCGCTATCTGTATAATCATGGAAATTTCTACACTGCTATCCCTATAAACATGGAAATATCAACAGTGCTATCTGTATAAACATGGAAATATCTACACCGCTATCTGTATAAACAAGGAAATATCTACCCCGCTATGTGTATAAACATAGAAATATCTCCACCACTATCTGTATAAACATAGAAATATCTACACCGCTATCTGTATAAACATGGAAATATCTACACCAATATCTCTATAAACATGGAAACATCTACTCCGCTATCTCTATAAACATGGAAATATCCACACCGCTATCTCTATACACATGGAAATAGCTACACCACTATCTGTAATAACATGGAAATATCTACACCGCTATCTCTATAAACATGGAAATGTCTACTCCGCTATCTGTATAAACTTGGAATTATTTACACAGCTTTCTCTATAAACATGGAAATAGCTACACCGCCATCTGTATAAACCCAGAAGTACTTACACAATGACCTGTATAAACATGTAATTATCTACACCACCATCTGTATAAACATGGAAACATCTACATTGCCATATGTATAAACATAGAAATACCTACACAACGATCTCTATAATCATGGAAATATGTACACCGCCACCTGTATAAAAATTAAAATAGCCACACCGCTATCCGTATAAACATGGAAATATGTACACTGCCATCTGAGAAAATATGAAAATATCTACACCGTCATCTGTAAACATGGAAATACCTACACCTCCCTCTGTATAAACATGGAAATATCTACACTGCCATCTGTATACACATGGAAATATCTACAAAGCCATCTGAATAAACATGGAAATATCTACACCGCTATCTCCATATACATGGAAATACCTACACCGCTATCTCTATGAACATGGAAATACCTACACCGATATCTCTATAAACAAGGAAATATCTACACCGCCATCTCTATAAACATGGAAATATCTACACCGCCATCTGCATAACCATTGAAATATCTACACCGCCATCTGTATAAACATGGAAATATCTACACGGCCATCTGTATAAACATGGAAATATCAACAGCACCATCTCTATAAACATGGAAATATCTACTCCGCTATCTGTATAAACATGGAAATACATACACTGTGATCTGTATAAACACGCAAATATCTACACTGCTATCTGTATCAACATGGAAGTATCTACACCGCGATCTGTATAAACAGAGAAATAACTACACTGCTATCTGTATAAACATGGGAATATCTACACCGCTATCTCTATAAACATGGAAATATGTACACCGCTATCTGTATAAACTTGGAAATATCTCAAGCGCTATCTCTATAAACATTGAAATATCCACACTGCCATCACTAGAAAGATGGAAATATCTACACCGCGATCTATATAAACATGGAAATATCTACTCCGCTATCTGTATAAACATGGAAATATCTATAACGTTATCTGTATAAACATGGAAATATCTACACCACGATCTGTATAACCAAGGAAATATGTACAGCGCTCTCTGTATAAAGATGGAAATATTTACACCGCTATTTCTATAAACATGGAAATATCTACACTGCTATCTGCATAAACATGGAAATATCTACACCGCCATCTGTATAAACATGGAAATATCTACACCGCCATCTGTATAACCACGGACATATCTACACAGTCATCTGTGTAAATATGGAGATATCTACACTGCCATCTGTATTAACATGAAAATATCTACACAGCCCTCTGTATTAACATGGAAATAGCTGCACTGCCATCTGTATATACATGGAAATATCTACAGCGCTATCTGTATAAACATCGAAATATCTACACGGCTATCGCTATAAACATGGAAATAGCTTCACCGCTATGTGTATAAACATGGAAATATCTTCACTGCTATCTGTATAAACATAGAAATATCTACACCGCTATCTGTATAAACACAGAAATATGTACTCCGCTGTCTGTATAAACATGGAAATATCTACACCGCTATCTCTATAAACATGGAAATATATACATCACCATCTCTATAACTTGGAAATGTCTGCACCACCATCTACATAAACAAGGACATATCTACACCGACATCTGAATAAACATGGAAATATCTACACCGCGATCTGTATAAACATGGAAATATTTACACCACTACATGAATAAACATGGAAATATCTACACCGCTATCTGTATAAATATGGAAATATCTACACCGCTATCTCTATAAACATGGAAATATCTACACCGCTATCTGTATAAACATGGAATTATCTACGCGGCTATCTCTATAAACATGTAAATGTCTACAATGCTATCCGCATAAACATGGAAATATCTACACCGCGATCTGCATAAACATAGAAATAACTACACCGCTATCTGTATAAGCATGGAAATCTCTACACCGCTATCTCTAAAAACATGGAAATATATACACCGCTATCTTTATAAACTTGGAAATATCTCAACCGCTATCTCTATAAACATTGAAATATCTACACTGCCATCTGTAGAAAGATGGAAATATCTACACCGCGATCTGTATAAACATGGAAATATCTACACCGCTATCTGTATTAACATTTAAATATCTACAACGTTATCTGTATAAACATGGAAATAACTACACCATGATCTGTATAAACATGGAAATATGTACAGCGCTCTCCGTATAAAGATGGAAATAACTACACGTCTATCTGTATAAACATGGAAATATCTACACCATTATCTGAATAATTATGTAAATATTTACACCGCTATCTCTATAAACATGGAAATATCTACACCGTTATCTGTATAAACATGGAAATGTCTACACCGCCATCTGTATAAACATGGAAATATCTACACCGCTATCTGTATAAACATGGAAATATCTACACCGCCATCTGTATAAACATGGAAATATCTACACTGCCATCTGTATTACCATGGAAATATCTACATAGCCCTATGTATTAACATGGAAATAGCTGCACAGACATCTGTATATAAATGGAAATATCTACATCGCTATCTGTATAAACATGGAAATATCTACACGGCTGTCTACATAAACATGGACACAGTTACACCGCTATGGGTATAAACATGGAAATATCTCCACTGCTATCTGTATAAACATAGAAATATGTACACCGCTATCTGTGTAAACATGGAAATACCAACTCCGCTATCTCTATCAACATTGAAATACCTACACCGCTATCTCTATAAACATGGAAATATCTACAACGCCATCTCTGTAAACATGGAAATACCTACACCGCCATCTCTATAAACATGGAAATACCTACACTGCTATCTCTATAAACATGGAAATATCTACACCGCCATCTCTATAAACATGAAAATAACTACACTGCCATCTGCCTAAACATGTAACTATCTACACCGCCAACTGTATAAACATGGAAATATCTACACTGCCATCTGTATAAACATGTAAATATCTACAACGCAAGCTGTATAAACCTGGAAATATCTGCACCGCTATCTGTATAAACATGGAAATCCCAACACCGCTATCTGTAGAAACTTGGAAATATCTACACCGCTATCTGTATAAACATGGAAATATCTACTCCGCTATCTATATAAATATGGAATACCTACACCACTATCTCTATAAGCATGGAAATATCTACACCGCTATCTCTATAAACATGGAAATATATACACCGCCATCTTTATAAACATGGAAATATCTATACCGATATCTACATAAACAAGGAAATATCTACAGCGCCATCTTTATAAACATGGAAATATCTACACCACCATCTGTATAAACATAGAAATACCTACACTGCCATCTGTAGAAAGATGGAAATACCTACACCGTAATCTTTGTAAACATGGAAATATCTACACCGCCATCTCTATAAACATGGAAATATATATACCAATATCTACATAAACAAGGAAATATCTACAGCGCCATCTTTATAAACATGGAAATATCTACACCACCATCTGTATAAACATAGAAATACCTATACTGCCATCTGTAGAAAGATGGAAATACACCATAATCTTTGTAAATTTGGAAATACCTACACCGCTATCTATACAAACATGGAAATATCTACACCGCTATCTGTATAAACTTGGTGATATCTACTCTGCTATCTCTATAAACATGGATGTACCTACAAAACTATCTCTATAAGCATGGAAGTATCTACACCGCTATCTCTATAAACATGGAAATATATACACCGCAATCTGTATAAACATGGAAATATCTACACCGCCATCTACATAAACAAGGAAATATCTACACTGCCATCTATATAAACATGGAAATATCTACACCGCTATCTCTATAAAGATGAAAATATCTACACCGCCGTCTGTAGAAACATGGAAATATCTACACATTCATATGTAAAAACATGGAAATATCTACACCATCATCTGTATAAACACGGAAATATCTACACCATCATCTGTATAAACACGGAAATATCTACACTGCCATCTGTATGCACATGGAAATATCAACACAGCCATATGTATAAACATGGAAATATCCACACCGCTATCTCTATAAACATGGAGATACCTACAGCGTTTTCTCTATAAACATAGAAATATGTACACCGCTATCTGTATAACCATGGAAATATCTACACTGCTATCTCTATAGAAATGGAAATATCTACACCGCCATCTCTAAAAACATGGAAATATCTACACAGTCCTCTGTATAAACACGGAAATATCTACACTGCCATCTATATACTCTTGGAAATATCTACACAGCCATCTGTATCAACATGGAAATATATTCACTGCTATCTCTATAAACATGGAAATACCTACACCGCTATCTCTATAAACACGAAAATATATTCACTGCTATCTCTATAAACATGGAAATATCTACACCGCCATTTCTATAAACATGAAAATATCTACACTGCCATCTCCATAAACATGGAACTATCTACACCGCCATCTGTATAAACATGGAAATATCTACACTGCCATCTGTTTAGAGACGTAAATATCTACACTGTGAGCTGTATAAACATGGAAATATCTACACCGCTATCTGTATAAACATGGAAATACCAACACAACTATCTGTATAAACATGGAAATATCTACAAAGCTATCTGCATAAACATGGAACCATCTACACCACTATCTGTATAAACATGGAAATATCTACACCGCTATATCTTTAAACATGGAAATATATACACCGCCATCTCTATAAACATGGAAATATCTACACCACCATCTAAATAAACAAGGAAATATCTACACCTCCATCTATGTAAAAATGGAAATATCTACACTGATATCTGAATAAACCTGGAAATAACTTCACTGCCATTTCTAGAAACATGGAAATATCTACACCATGATCTATATAAACATGGAAATATCTACAAGGCCACCTTTATAAACGTGGAAATAACTACACTGCCATCTGTTGAAAGATGGAAATATCTACACCGTGATCTGTATAAACATGGAAATATCTACACCGCTATCTGTATAACCCTGGGAATATCTACAACGCTATCTGTATAAACATGGAAATATCTACACCATGATGTGTATAAATGTGGAAATATCTGCACCGCTATCTGTATAAACATTTAAATATCTACACTGCTATCTGTATAAAAATGGAATAATATACACCACTATCTGTATAAACATGGAAATATCTACACATCTGTATAAACATGCAAAAATCTTAACCGCTATCTCTATAAACATGGAAATATCTACACCGCTATCTGTATAAACATGGAAATATTTACACCACTATCTATATAAACATGGAAATATTTACACCGCTATCTGTATAAACCTGGAAATATCTACACCGCTATCTCTATAAACATGGAAGTATCTACACCGCCACCTGCATGAACATGGAAATGCCACCACAGTCATCTGTATAAACTTGGAAATATCTACACCACCATCTGTATAAACCTGGAAATTCCTACTCTGCCATTTGTATGAACATGGAAATATCTACACAGCCATCTTTATAAACATGGAAATATCTACACTGCTATCTGTATAAACAGGGAAATAACTACACCACTATCTGTATGAACATGGAAATATCTACACTGCTATCCCTATAAACGTGGAAATATCAACAACGCTATCTCTATAAAAATGGAAGTATCTACACCGCTATCTATATAAACATGGAAATATCCACAGCGCTATCTCAATAAACATGGAAATATCTACACCACCATCTCTATAAACTTGCAAATATCTACACGCCTATCTCTATAAACATGGAAATATATACACCACAATCTCTATAAACATAGAAATATCTACACCGCCATCTACATAAACAAGGAAATATCTACACCGCCATCTATATAAACATGGAAATATCTACACTGCCATCTGTATAAACATGTAAATATCTACACTGCCATTTCTAGAAAGATGGAAATATCTGCACCGCGATCTGTAAACATAATATCTACACGGCTATCTGTATAAACAAGGAAATATCTACACTGCTATCTGTATAAAAATGGAAATATCTACACCACCACCTGTATAAGCATGGAAATGATGACACAGTCATCTGTATAAACATGGAAGTATCTACACCAACATCTGTATAAACATGGAAATAACTACACCGCCATATGTATGAACCTGTAAATATCTACACAGCCATCTGTATAAACATGGAAATATCCACACCTCCATCTGTATAAACATGGAAATATCTACACCGCCACCTGCATAAACATTGAAATAACACCACCATTTGTATAAACATGCAAATGTCTACACTGCCATTTGTAGAAATAGAGAAATATCTACACCGCGATCTGTATAAACACGGAAATATCTACACCGCTATCTGTATAAATATGGAAATATCTACACCGCTATCTGTATAAACATGGAAATATCTACACCGCTATCTCTAAAAACATGGAAATATCAACACAGCCATCAGTATATACATGGAAATATATACACAGCCATCTCTGTAAACATGGAAATATCTACACCGCCATCTGTATAGACATGGAAATCTCTACACCGCCATCTGTATAAACATAGAATTATCTACACCGAGAGCTGTATAAACATGGAAATATCTACACCGCTATCTGTATAAACATGGAAATACCAACACCGCTATCAGTATAAACAAGGAAATATCTACATCGCTTTCTCTATAAACTTGGAAATATCAAAACCGCGATCGTTATAAACATAGAAATATCTACACTGCTATCTGTATCAACATAGAAATATCTACACCGCTATCTGTGTAAACAAGGATATGTCTGCACCGCTATCTCTATAAATATGGAAATATCTACACCGCTGTCTCTAAACATGGAAATATCTACAACGCTATCTGTATAACCATGGAAATATCTACAGCGCTCTCTGTATAAACATGGGAATATCTACACGGCCATCTGTAAAAACATGGAAATAACTACACAGTCATCTGCATGAACATGGAAATACCTACACTGCCATCTGTATACACCTGGAAATATCTACACAGCAATCTGTATAAACATGGAAATATGTACACCGCTATCTCTATAAACATGGAAATACCTAAACCGCTATCTCTATAAACATGGAAACATCTACACTGCTATCTCCATAAACATGGAAATATCTACACAGCCATCTCTATAATCATGAAAATGTCTACACCGCCATCTCCATAAACATGGAACTATCTACACCGCCATCTGAATAAACATGGAAATATCTACACTGCCATCTTTATAAAGATGTAAATATCTACACCACGAGCTTTATAAACATGGAAATATCTACACCGCTATCTGTATAAACATGGAAATATCTACAACGCTATCACTATAAACATGGAAATACCTACACCGCTATCTCTATAAATATGGAAATATCCACACCGCTATCTCTATAAACATGGAAATATCTTCACCGCCATCTCTATACACTTGGAAATATCTACACTGCTATCTCCATAAACATGGAAATATATACACCGCAATCTCTATAAGCATGGAAATATCTACACCGTCATCTACATAAACAAGGAAATATCTACACCGACATCTATATAAACATGGAAATGTCTACACTGCTATCTGTATGAACATGTAAATATCTACAATGCCATTTCTAGAAAAATGGAAATAACTACACCGCGATCTGTATAAACATGGAAATATACACACCGCTATCTGTATAAACATGGAAATATCTACACCATGATCTGTATAAACATAGAAATATCTACACCGCTATCTGTATAAACATGTAGATATCTAAACTGCTATCCCTATAAACATGGAAATATCAAAACCGCTATCTGTATAAACATGGAAATATCTACACCGCTATCTATATAAACATGGAAATATCTACACCGCTATCACTATAAACATGGAAATACCTAAACCACTATCTCTATAACCATGGAAATATCTTCACCGCCATCTCTATAAACTTGGAAATATCTACACCCCCATCTGCATAAACATGGAAATATCTACACCACCATCTGTATAAACATGCAAATGTCTACACTGCCTTTTGTAGAAGGAGAGAAACATCTACACCGTGATCTGTATAAACATGGAAATATCTACACCGCTCTCTGTATAAACATGGAAATATCTACAATGCTATCTGTATAAACATGAGAATATATACACCATGATCTGTATAAACATGGATATATCTACACCGCTATGTGTATAAAGATGGAACTATCTACACCGCCATCTGAATAAACATGGAGATATCTACACGGCCATCGGTATAAACATGGAAATATCTACACCGCTATCTCTATTAACATGGAAATATCTACACCGCCACCTGTATAAACCTGGAAATATCTACACCGCTATCTGTATAAACATGGGAATATCTACACCGCCATCTACATAAACAAGGAAATATCTACATCGCCATCTATATAAACGTGCAAATATCTACACTACCATCTGTATAAACATGGAAATATCTACACCGCCATTTATAGAAAGATGGAAATATATACAGCACAATCTATATAAACATGGAAATATCTACAAGGCCATCTTTATAAACATAGAAATAACTACACTGCCATCTGTTGAAACATGGAAATATCTACACCGTGATCTGTATAAACATGGAAATATCTACACCGCTATCTGTATTATCCTGGGAATATCTACAACGCTATCTCTATAAACGTGGAAATATCTCAACCGCTATCTCTATAAACACGGAAATTCCTACACCGCTATCTGTATAAACATAGAAATATCTACACCGCTATCACTATAAACATGGAAATACCTACACCGCTATCTCTATAAACATGGAAATATCTATACCGCTATCTCTATAAACATGGAAATAGCAACACCGCAATCTGTATAAACATTGCATTATCTACACCACTATCTGTATAAACATGGAAATATCTATTCCGCTATCTCTATAAACATGGAAATACCTACACAGTCATCTGTATAAACTTGGAAATGTCTACACCACCAACTGGATAATCATGGAATAACTACACCGCCTTCTGTATAAACATGGAAATAACTACACCGCTATCTATATAAACATGGAAATATCTGCATTGCTATCCACATAAACATGGAAATATCAACACCGCTATCTGTATGAAAATGCAAATATCTACACCACAATCTATATAAACATGGAAATATCTATACCGCTATCACTATAAACATGGAAATACATACACCGATATCTCTATAAACATGGAAATATCCACACCGCCATCTCTATAAACTTGGAAATAACTACACCGCCATCTGCATAAACATGGAAATATCTACAACACCATCTGTATAAACATGCAAATGTCTACACTGCAGTCCTAGAAAGAGAGAAATATCTACACCGCGATCTGTATAAACATGGAAATATCTACAACGCTACCTGCTTAAACATGAAAATATATACACCATGATCTGTATAAACACGGAAATATCTACACAGCTATGTGTATAAAGATGGAAATATCTACACCGCCATCTGTATAAACATGGAAATACCTACACCGCCATCTGCATAAACATGAAAATATCTACACTGCCATCTGTATATCCTCGCAAATATCTACACAGCCATCTGTATAAACATGGAAATCCCTACACCGCTATCTGTATAAACATGGAAATAACTACACCGCTATCTGTATAAACATGGAAATATCTACACCGCTATTCCTAAAAACATGGAAATATCAACACCGTTATCTCTATAAACACAGAAATATCTACACTGCTATCTACATAAACATGGAATTATCTACACCGCTATAATTATTAACTTGGAAATACCTACAACGCTATCTCTATAAACATGGAAATACCTTCTACGCTATCTCTATAAACATGGAAAGATCTTCTCCGCCATCTCTATAAACTTGGAAATATCTACATCGCCATCTACATAAACATGGAAATATCTACACCGCCATCTACATAAACATGGAAATATCTACACCGCCATCTGCATAAACATGGAAATATCTACACTGCCATCTGTATATACTCGGTAATATCTACACAGCCATCTGTATAAACATGGAAATGTCTACACCGCTATCTGTATAAACATGGAAATAACTACACCGCTATCTGTATAAACGTGGAAATATCTACACCGCTATCCCTATAAACATGGAAATACCAACACCGCTATCTCTATAAACATAGAAATATCTACACTGCTATCTATATAAACATGGAATTATCTACACCGCTATAACTATTAACATGGAAATACCTACAACGCTATCTCTAAAAACATGGAAATATCTACTCCGCTATCTCCATAAACATGGAAATATCTTCTCCGCCATCTCTATAAACTTGGAAATATCTATATCGCCATCTGCATAAACATGGAAATATCTACACCGCCATCTGCATAAACATGGAAATATCTACACCGCCATCTGCATAAACATGGAAATATCAACGCCATCTGCATAAACATGGTAATATCTACACCGCCATCTGTATAAACATGAAAATATCTACATGGTCATCTGTATAGACATGGAAATATCTACACGGCCATATGTATAAACACGGAAATATCTACACAGCCATCTCTATAAACATGGAAATATCTAAACCGCTATCTGTATAAACATGGAAATAACTACACCGCAACCTGTATTAACATGGAAATATCTACACCGCTATCCCTATAAACATGGAAATATCAACACCACTTTCTCTATAAAGTTGGAAATATCTACACCGCTATCTATGTAAACATGGAAATATCTACTCCGCTATAACTATAAACATGGAAATACCTACACCGCTATCTCTATAAACATGGAAATATCTGCACCGCTATCTCTATAAACATGGAAATATCTTCTCCGACATCTCTATAAACTTGGAAATATCTACACCGCTATCTCTATAAACATGGAAATGTATACACCGCCATCTCTATAAACATGGATATAACTACACAGCCATCTACATAAATAAGGAAATATCTACACCACCATCTATATGAACATGGAAATATCTACACCGCCATCTGTATAAACATGCAAATGTCTACACTGCCATGTGTAGAAAGAGAGAAATATCTACACCGAAATCTGTATAAACTTGGAAATATTTACAGCTCTCTCTGTATAAACCTGGAAATATCTACAACGCTATCTGTATAAACATGGAAATATGTACACCATGATATGTATAAATATGGAAATGTCTATACCGCTATGTGTATGAAGATGGAAATATCTACACCGCTATCTGTATTAACATGGAAATACCTACACCGCTATCTGTGTAAATATGGAAATATTTGCAACGCTATCTCTATGAACATGTAAATATCTACACCGCTATCTGTATAAACATGGAAATATCTGCACCGCTATCTCTATAAACATGGAAATATCAACACCGCCACATGTATAAACATGGAAATATCGACACAGCCATCTCTATAAACATGGAAATATCTATACCGCTATCTGTATAAATATGGAAATATCTACACCGCTATCTCTATACACATGGAAATATCTACACCTCTATGTGTAGAAACATGGAAATATCTCCACTGTTATCTGTATAAACTTGGAAATATCTACACCGCTGTCTGTATAATCATGGAAATACCTACACCGCTATCTGTATAACATGGAAATATCTACAACGCTCTCTGTGTTAACATGTAAATATCTACACTGCAATCTGTGTAAACATGGAAATATCTACACCGCTATCTGTGTAAACAGGGAAATACCAACACCAATATCTGTATAATCATGGAAATATCTACACCGCTATCTCTATAATCATGGAACTATCTACTCCGTGATCTGTATAAACATGGAAATATCTACACCGCTATCTGTATAAACATGGAACTATCTACACCGCTATCTGCATAAACATGGAACTATCTACACCGCTATGTGTATAAATATGGAAATATCTAACACGCTATCTCTATAAACATGGAAATATCTACACCGTCATCTGCAAAAACATGGAAATGTCTACACAGTCATCTGTATAAGCATGGAAATATCCACACTGCCATCTGTACACACATGGAAATACCTACACAGCCATCTGTATAAACATGGAAATATATGCACTGCTATCTCTATAAACAAGGAAATACCAACACTTCTATCTGTATAAACATGGAAATATATACACCGCTATCTGTATAAACATGGAAATATCTACAGCGCTTTCTCTATAAACATGGAGATATCTACACCGCTATCTCTATAAACATGGAAATATCTACACTGCCTTCTGTATAAAGGTGGAAATATCCACACCGCTATCTCTATAAACATGGAAATATCTACCCCGCTATCTCTATAAACATGGAAATATATACACCACCATCTCTATAAACAAGGAAATATCTACACCGCTATCTCAATAAACTTGGAAATATCTACACCTCCATCTGTATAAAAATAGAAATATCTACACTGCTATCTCTGTATACATGGAAATATCTACAGCGCTATCTATATAAACGTGGAAATATCCTCACCGCTATTTGTATAAACATGGAAATATCTACACCGCCATCTGTATAAACATGGAAATATCTACACCGCCATCTCTATAGACATGGAAATACCTACACCACCATCTCTATAAACAAGGAAATATCTATACCGCCATCTGTATAAACATGGAAATATCTACACCGCCATCTGTATAAACATGGAAATATCTGCACCGCCATCTGTATAATCATGGAAATATCAACACCGCCATCTCTATAAAAGTGGAAGTATCAACACCGCCATCTGTATAAATATGGGAATATCTACACCGCCATCTGTATAAACTTGGAAATATCTACACCGCTATCTGTATAAACATGGAAATTCCTACACTGCTATCTGTATAAAAATGAAAATATCTACAACGCTATCTGTGTAAACATGGAAATACCTACACCGCTATCTGTGTAAACATGGAAATACGAACACCGCTATCTGTATAATCATGGAAATATCTACACCGCTATCTGCATAAACATGGAACTATCTACCCCGCGATCTGTATAAACATGGAAATATCTACACCGCTGTCTCTATAAACATGGAAATATCTACACTGCCATCTGTATAAACATGGAAATATATACACCACCATCTCTATAAACATGGAGATATCTGCACCGCCATCTACATAAACAAGGAAATATCTACACCGCCATCTATATAAACATGCAAATGTCTACACTGACATCTGTAGAGAGAGAGAAATATCCACACCGCGATCTGTTTAAACATGTAAATAACTACACAGCCATCTGTATAAACATGGAAATATCTACACAGCCATGTGTATAAACATGGAAATATCTTCACAGCCATCTCTATGAACATGAAAATATCTACACCGCTATCTCTATAAACACGGAAATATCTACACCGCTATGTGTATAAACCTGGAAATATCTACACCGCAATCTGTGTATACATGGAAATATCTACAGCGCTATCTATATAAACGTGGAAATATCCTCACCGCTATCTGTGTAAACATGGAAATATCTACACCGCCATCTGTATAAACATGGAAATATCTACACCACGATCTCTCTAAACATGGAAATATCTACACCATGATCTGTATAAATATCGGAATATCTACACCGTCATCTGTATTAACATGGAAATATCTACACTGCCATTTGTATAAAGACGGAAATATCTACATCGCGAACTGTAAAAACATGGAAATATCTACACAGTCATCTGTATAAACATGGAAATATCCACACTGCCATTGGTATACACATGGAAATATATACACCGCTATCTCTATAAATATGGAAATACCAACACTTCTATCTGTATAAACATGGAAATATCTACACCGCTATCTGTATAAACATGGAAATATCTACGCCACTTTCTCTATAAACATGTAAATATCTACACCGCCATCTCTATAAACATGGAGGTATCTACACCATCTACATAAACAAGGAAATATCTATACCGCCATCTATATAAACATGGAAATATCTACACTGCCATCTGTATAAACATGCAAATCTCTACACTGCCATCTGTAGAAAGAAAGAAATATCTACACCGCGATCTGTATAAACATGGAAATATCTACACCGCTATCTGTATAAACATGGAACTATGTACTCCATGATCTGTATAAACATGGAAATATCTACACCGCTATCTGTATAAAGATGGAAATATCTACACCGCTGTCTGTATAAACATGGAAATATCTACACCGCTATCTGAATAAATATGGAAATATCTACACCGCTATCTCTATGAACATGGAAATATCTACACCGCTATCTGTATAAACATGGAAATATCTACACCGCTATCTGTATAAACATGGAAATATCTACACCGCCATCTGTATAAACACGGAAATCTCTACACAGTCATCTGTATAAACCTGGAAATATCTACACTGTCATCTCTATAAAGTTGGAAATATCTACACCGTGAGCTGTATAAACATGGAAATATCTACACCGCTATCTCTATGAACATGGAAATATCTACACCGCTATCTGTATAAACATGGAAATGTCTACACCGCCATCTGCATAAACATGGAAATATCTACACCGCCATCTGCATAAACATGGAAATATCTATGCCGCCATCTCTATAAACATGGAAATATCTACGGCGTCATCTGTATAAACATGGAAATATCTACACCGCCATCTGTATAAACATGGAAATATCTCCACTGCCATCTGTATAAATATGGAAATATCTACACCGCTATCTCTATAAACATGGAAGTATCTACACCGCCATCTGTAAAAACATGGAAATATCTACACAGTCATCTGTAAAAACATGGAAATATCCACACTGCCATCGGTATACACATGGAAACATATACACCGCTATCTCAATAAATATGGAAATATCAACAATTCTATCTGTATAAACATGGAAATATCTACCCCGCTATCTCTATAAGCATGGAAATATATATACCGCCATCTCTATAAACATGGAGATATCTACACCATCTACATAAACAAGGAAATATCCATACCGCCATCTATATAAACATGGAAATATCTACACTGCCATCAGTATAAACATGGAAATATATACACAGCTGTCTGTATAAACATGGAAATATCTACACCGCCATCTCTATAAACATGGAAATATCTACACCGCTATCTGTATAAATATGGAAATATCTACACCGCTATCTCTTTAAACATGGAAATATCTACACCACTATGTGTATAAACATGGAAATATCTACACCGCTATCTGTGTAAACCTGGAAATATCTACACCGCTATCTATATAAACGTGGAAATACCTACACCGCCATCTGTATAAACATGGAAATATCTACACCGCCATCTGTATAAACATGGAAAGATCTACACCGCCATCTCTATAGACATGGAAATATCTACACAGCCATCTCTAAAAACATGGAAATATCTACACCGCCATCTCTATAGACATGGAAATATCTACACCGCCATCTGTATAAACATGGAGATATATGCATCGCCATCTGTATAAACATGGAAATATCTGCACCGCCATGTGTATAAACATGGAAATATAAAGGCCGCCATCACTATAAACATGGAAGTATCAACACCGCCATCTGTATAAACTTGGAAATATCTACACCGCTCTCTGTATAAACAAGGAAATATCTACACCACGATCTGTAAACATGGAAATATCTGCACCGCGATCTGTATAAACATTGGAATATCTACACCGTCAATTGTATAAACATGGAAATATCTACACCACTATCTGTATAAACATGGAAATAACTACACCGCTATCTGTATAAATATGGAAATACCTAAACTGCTATCTCTATAAACATGGAAATATCTACACCTCCATCTTTAAAAACATGGAAATATCTACACACTCATCTGTATAAACATGGAAACATCTACACCGCCATCTCTATAAACATGGAAATGTCTACACCGCCGTCTGTAAAAACATGGAAATATCAACAGAGACATCTGTATAAACATGGAAACATCTACACCACCATCTCTATAATCATGGAAATATTTACACTGCCATCTGTGTACACATGGAAATATCTACACAGCTATCTGCATAAACATGGAAATATCTACACCGCTATCCCTATAAACATGGAAATAACTACACCGCTATCTGTAAAAACATGGAAATATCTATACCGCTATCTCTGTAAACATGGAAATATTGACACCGCCATCTCTATAAACATGGAAATTTCTTCATCGCCATCTCCATAAACTTGGAAATATCTACACCGCCATCTGCATAAACATGGAAATATCTACACAGCTTTCTCTGTAAACATGGAAATATCGACACCGCCATCTCTATAAACATGGAAATATCTTCACCGCCATCTCCATAAACTTGCAAATATCTACACCGCAATCTGCATAAACATGGAAATATCAACACCGCCGTCTGAACAAACATGGAAATACCTACACTGCCATCTGTATAAACATGGAAATATATACACCACGAGCTGTATAAACATAGAAATATCTACACCGCTATCTCTATAAACATGGAAATACCTACACCAATATCTGTATAAACACGGAAATACCTACACCGCTATCTGTGTAAACATGGAAACATCTACACTGCTATCTGTGTAAACATGGAAATATCTACACCGCTATCAGTGAAAAGATGGAAATATCTACTCCGCTGTCTGTGTAAAGATGGAAACATCTACACAGCTATCAGTGTAAACATGGAAATATCTACACCGCCATCTGTATAAACATTGAAACATCTACACCACCATCTCTATAAACATGGAAATATCTACACCGCCGTCTGTATAAATATGGAAGTACCTTCACCGCCATCTATATATACATGGAAACATCAACACCATCTTCAGAATAAATATAGAAATATCAACACCGCTATCTGTATAAACATGGAAGTATCAACACCGCCATCTGTATAAACATGGAAATATCTACACCGCTATCTGTAAAAACATGGAAATATCTACATCACGATCTGTAGGAACATGGAAAAATCTACACCACTATCTGTATAAACATGGAAATATCTTCACCATTATCTCTATAAACATGGAAATATCTACACCGCTATCTGTATAAACATGGAAATATCCACACCGCCATGTGTATAAATATGGAAATATCTACACCGCCATCTTTAAAAACATGGAAATATCTACACAGTTATCTGTATAAACATGGAAAAATCTACACCACCCTCTGTATAAACATGGAAATATCTACACTGCCATCTGTATACACATGGAAATATCTACAACGCCATCTCTATAAACATGGAAATATCTTCACCGCCATCTGTATTAACATGGAAATACCTACACCGCTATCTGTATAAACATCGAAATATCTACACCGCTATCCCTATAAACATGGAAATATCAACACCGCTATCTGTATAAACATGGAAATATCTACACCGCTATCTGTATAAACATGGAAATATTTACATCGCTATCACTATAAACATGGAAATACCTACACCGCTATCTCTTTAAACATGGAAATATCTACACCGCTATCTCTGTAAACTTGGAAATATATACACCGCCATCTCTATAAACTTGGAAATATCTACAAAGCCATCTACATAAACAAGGAAATATCTACACCACCGTCTATATAAACATGGAAATATCGACACAGTCATCTGTATAAACATGGAAATATCTACACTGCCACCTGTATACACATGGAAATATCTACAAAGCCATCTGTATAAACATGGAAATATCTACACCGCCATCTCTATAAACATTACAATATTTACACAGCAATCTCCATAAACATGGAAAAAACTACACCGCCATCTATATAAACATGGAAATATCTACACTGCCATCTGTATAAGGATGTAAATATCTACACCGCGAGCAGTATAAACATGGAAATATTTACACCGCTATCTGTATAAACATGGAAATACCAACACCGCTATCAGTATAAACATGGTAATATCTACACCGCTATCTCTATAAACATGGAAATATCTACACCGCTATCTCTATAAACATGGAAATATATTCACCACGATCGCTATAAAGATGGAAATATCTACACCGCCTTCTACATAAACAAGGAAATATCTACACCGCCATCTATATACACATGGAAATATTTGCACCGCTATCTCTATAAACATAAAAATATCTACACCGCCATCTGTAAAAACATGGAAATATCTACAAAGTCGTCTGTATAAACATGGAAGTATCTACACCACCATCTGTACAAACATGGAAATATCTACACTGATATCTGTATACATATGGAAATATCTACACAGCCATCTGTAAAAACATGCAAATATCTACACCGCTATCTCTATAAACATGGAAATAACTACAGAGCTATCTCTATAAACATGGAAATAACTACAACGCTATCCCTATAAACTTGGAAATATATACACCGCCATCTCTATAAACATGGAAATATCTACACAGACATCTATATAAACAAGGAAATATCTACACCACCATCGGTATCAACATGGATATATCTACACCGCCATCCCTATAAACATGGAAATATCTACACTGCCATCGGTAGAAAGATGGAAATATCTACAACGCGATCTGCATAAACATGGAAATATCTACACCGGTATTTCTATAAACATGGAAAAATCTACAACCGCTGTCTGTATAAACATGGAAATATCTACACCATGATATGTATAAACATGGAAATATCTACACCTCTATCTGAATAAACATGGAAATATCTACACCGCTATCTGTATAAACATGGAAATATGTACACCGCTATCTGTATAAACATGGAAATATCTACACCGCGATCTCTATAAACATGGAAAAATCTACAACCGCTGTCTGTATAAACATGGAAATATCTACGCCGCTATCTCTATAAACATGGAAATACCTACACTTCCATCTGTAAAAACATGGAAATATCTACACAGTCATCTGTATAAACATGGAAATATCTACACCACCATCTGTATAAACATGGAAATACCTACACTGCCTTCTGTATACACATGGAAATATCTACACAGCCATCTGTATAAACATGGAAATATCTACACCGCTATCTCTATAAACATGGAAATACCTACACCGCTATCTCTATAAACATGGAAATATCTACACCGCTATCTGTATAAACATGGAAATATCTACACCGATATCTGTATAAGCATGGAATTATCTACACCGCTATCTGTATAAACATGGAAATATCTACACCGCTATCTCTATAAACATGGAAATATCTACACCGCCGTCTGTATAAACATGGAAATATCTACACCGGCATCTGCATAACCGTGGAAATATCTGCCACGCCATCTGTATAAACATGGAAATTTCTACAAGGCCATCTGTATAAACGTGGAATTATCTATACCACGATCTGTATAAACCTGGAAATAACTACACCGCTATCTGTATAAACGTGGAAATATCTACACTGCTATCTCTATAAACGTGGAAATATATACACCGCTATCTGTATAAACATGGAAATATCTCAATCGCTATCTCTATAAACATTGAAATATCTACACTGCCATCTGTAGAAAGATGTAAATATCTACACCGCGATCTGTATAAACATGGAAATACCTACACCACTACCAGTATAAACATGGAAATATCTACACTGCTATCTTTATAAACATGGAAATATCTACACCACGATCTGTATAAACATGGAAGTATTTACACCGCTGTCTCTATAAACATGGAAATATCTACACCAATATCTCTATAAACATGGATATATCAACACTGCCATGTGTATAAACATGGAAATATCTACACAGTCATCTGTATAAACATGGAAATATCTACAGCTTCATCTGTATAAACATGGAAATATCTACAGCGCCATCTGTAAAACATGGATATATCTTCACAGCCATCTGTATAAACATGGAAATATCTACACTGCAATATGTATAAACATGGAAATAACTACACCACTATCCCTATAAACATGGAAATGTCAACACTGCTATCTGTATAATCATGGAAATATCTACACCACTATCTGTATAAACATGGAAATATCTACACCGCTGTCACTATAAACATGGAAAAACCTACACCGCCATCTCTGTAAATATGGAAATATCTACACCGCCATCTCTATAAACATGGAAATATCTCCACTGCCATCTCTATAAACTTGGAAATATCTACACCGCCATCTGCATAAACCTGGAAATATCTACACCACCATCTGCATAAACATGGAAATATCTACACTGCCATCTGTATAATCATGGAAATATCTACACAGCCATGTGTATAAACATGGAAATATCTAAACAGTCATCTCTATAAACATGGAAATATCTACACCGCTATCTGTATAAATATGGAAATATTTACACCGCTATCTCTATGAACATGGAAATACCTACACCGCTATCTGTATAAACATGGAAATATCTACACTGCTATCTGTATAAACATGGAAATATCTACACCGCCATCTGTATAAACATGGAAATATCTACACAGTCATCTGTATAAACATGGAAATATCTACACTGCCATCTGTATAAACATGTAAATATCTACACAGCCATCTGTATAAACATGGAAATATCTACACAGCCATCTCTATAAACATGGAAATATCTACACCGCTATCTGTATAAACATGGAAGTATCTACACCGCTATCTCTATAAACATGGAAATATCTACACCGCTATCTGTGTAAACATGGAAATATCTACACCGCTATCTGTGTAAACGTGGAAATATCTACAGCGCTATCTATATAAACGTGGAAATATCTACACCACTCTCTGTATAAACATGGAAGTATCTACACCGCTATCTCTATAAACATGGAAATATCTACACCGCTATCTGTGTAAACATGGAAATATCTACACCGCTATCTGTGTAAACGTGGAAATATCTACAGCGCTATCTATATAAACGTGGAAATATCTACAGCGCTATCTATATAAACGTGGAAATATCTACACCGCTATCTGTATAAACCTGGAAATATCTACACCGCCATCTGTATAAACATGGAATGATCTACACCGCCATCTCTATAGACATGGAAATATCTACACCGCCATCCATGTAAACATGGAAATATCTACACCGCCATCTGTATAAACATGGAGATATCTACACTGCCATCTGTATAAACATGGAAATATCTGCACCCCCATCTGTATAAACATGGAAATATCAACACCGCCATCTCTATAAACATGGAGGTATCAACACCGCCATCTGTATAAACATGGGAATATCTACACCACTATCTGTATAAACTTGGAATTACCTACACCGCTCTCTGTATAAACATGGAAATATCTACACCACGGTCTGTATAAACATGGAAATATCTGCACCGCGATCTCTATAAACATGGGAATATCTACACCGTCATCAGTATAAACATGGAAATATCTACACCACTATCTGTATAAACATGGAAATAACTACACCGCTATCTGTATAAATATGGAAATACCTACACCGCTATCTCTTTAAAGATGGAAATATCTACACCGCCATCTTTAAAAACATGGAAATATCTACACACTCATCTGTATAAACATGGAAGTATCTACACCACCATCAGTATAAACATGGAAATATCTAGACTGCCAGGAGCTCAAGAGCAGCCTGGGCAATACAGCAAAACCTCATTTCTACAAAAAAATAATAAAAATTAGCTGGCCATGGTGGCGTGCACCTGTAGTCCCAGCTTCTTGGGAGGCTGAGGTGGGAGGATCCACGGAGCCCAGGAGTTTAAGGCTGCAGTTAGCTTGGATAACGACTGCACTCCAGCCTGGATGACAGAAGAAGAACCTGTTTCAAAAAAGAAAAAAGAAAAAAAAAACCTAAAAACTAAAAACTGGATGTAGTTTGCTAATAACTAAACAGCAAATTAATTGTAGCATGCTTACCTATCAACGATGTCTTTCTTCTTTGATCATAAACCTGCTCACTAAGAAGCTGCTGAAGTCCATGTTAGTGACAGGTACATGTCTGCATCCTTGTCCTGACCTGCATCTTCTTTGGTTGTCCCCATCTGTGTCTCCGACTGGCACTGCCGAACCGGCTTGCTACCTGATCAATGTTGTACTGAACCGGACTGCTAACTGATCAATGTTGCTGAGCTCACTGCACAAAGCTGTTCTTACAAGGTAGATTTCTGCCTGGAATAGTCATACTTACACTGTTTATATTCCTTACTCCTGACCCATCCAACGCAGCACAAGTTCTATTTATTGCCATAGAAACATAGGTCATTTGGAAACACCTCCTTCATTTCTATGGAATGTTCAAACATTTCTGACATTTTGGACTCTGTTCTAGCCTCTTGTTAAATATATCCAGAAAAAAGACAAAGCTTTATGTGGGGGCTATATGCTCACATATGCTATAGAATAAGCTATCTAAATGTTTAAAAATACTTTCCATCTCTCACCGCACCTTAATAGGTAGACAGAAATTAAGTATGTGTATATCTATCTGTATATATACGTATAAATATATATTCGCAAAACAAAAACTCATTCTCTTACTTATACATAGGTAGAATATAGGTGAATATACATATACATTTATAGGTAGAACAAAAAAAACCCCTCAGCCTCTTTAGGGCCATGTGTTTTCTCTGAGTAATTGTCACAATTAATTAAAATACCTGTGTATGCCTTTTTAGATAACTTCCATCAGACCAGTTTCTGTCTGGTTGGAAAATAATAAGTGCCTATTTGCTAAGTGCCCCTGCCCCCATACTATGTTCCAGTGAACTAAAGACCTCTGGCAATCATAGATTTACAACTCAGCAAGATTAAACAATTTATTGTTATTTATGACATCCAAGCTGGATCTTCTGTATTGTATTCCACATTAGCATCTATCACTTTACATTTGGGAGATCCTGTCCAAAAAATGATTATGCCTCCTAACCAAACATTCAGCAGGGCTGCAGGAACAGGCCCCCTGAACAAACATCCTGCCAAAGTACTTTAAAGCACCGTGAGCTCCCACAGCTGTGCATTTTCAGATGACTCAGCAGATTAGCGTGGAGTCTCTTAGCCTCTGCTTGGTCTGCTCCTTTCAGTGATCTCTCACATGGCCCAGTCCATTCGGTTTGAAAGTCCTCATGAAATGAGCAGATTGTGATCTGGCTTCAGTAGAGGGCCATGGGGTGGGCATGGAGGGGAGAGGGTTTGCTCTTAACACAGCCTGAGCCTCAGAAAGGTTTCAGATGGAAAAGCATGGCACTGACTCAGCTCATGCTTAAGAGGAAATAATGCACAGACCACACCAAAAAAGCCCTTTATGTTGTGTGAACATCTATGCCGGAGCAGCTGCTGCCACCTCATGTACTGTGATAGAGTGTGCATGTGTGTGTTTGTGTGTGCGTGAGTGTGAGTATGCACACAAATGTGTGCTGGGAGGGGGAGGAGATCACACCTTCCACAGTCGCCACCTCAGCCTTAGCTAGCAGCATGGAGAAATGCCAAAACTCAAGAGGAAGCTGCACCAAAGCAACTGTGATCACCACATCAGCAGGCGCTTTCTGGTTAGTAAAGCTACTGGGACTGAAAAACACACACGATCTCGTCCTTCTTTTATTTTAATCAGAGCAAACTATTTTTATAATAATTGTGTTATATGAATAAATAATTCATAATGCTGTAACCCATTATCACATTCAATCCTCCCAACAACCCTAGAAGATATGTAGACAAGTATTATTACTTTCCCTATTTTTATAAATGAGGAAATAAACCCCAGGAGGCTAGGCGACTTCCCCACGGTCCTAGAAGTTGCAAACAGTAGTATCATGATTCAAATCCAAAGCTTCTCCTTTTGTCTTTATCATTTTAATTTTGAAGGTAATGCATATGCATGTATGATCTTTTAAATCCAGAGATGTATATGGAATAGATAGGAAAAGGGACTCTCCTTCCCCATTATACACCCCCTCCACCCAAGCTATATACACTGTTGACTAGAGTATGTCCTTTCAATCCTATTGTCTATGCCTACATTATATACAGAAAAGCAGGATTACGTTACACACAATATTCCAGTCATTGCTGTTTTTCACCAACAAGCTATCATTCACATCTTTTTCATATTACATATAAATTTATATCCTTTATTTTAGTGGTGTATATTGTGCAGTTGTGTCATAAATTATGTACCTGTTCTCTGTTGAACATATCGATTTTTTCTGAGTTTTTCCTTAGCAAAATGCTGCAGTGAGTACCCTTGTACACAGATGTTTGTACATTTGTTCTAGAAAAATCTACAGTAAAGATTCTTAGATTAAGAGATTCCCAGGTTATTAGAAAACTACTCTATTAATTTAGATATATACTTCCAAATTGCCTGACCAAAAAGTTATGTCAATTTAACTTCTATGAACAGTATACAAACATGACAATTTTCCATCACCTACACCAACTCTGGGTAATTTCATCTTTTTTACAAGTTGATGGATTGTTTTAATTTATATTTCTCTGGTTATTAATAAGGTTGGCCACCTGTTCATGTGTTATTATTGATGATATTTGTATTGAATTGTTTGAATTTTCTTGATTTCAAAAAACTTTTTACATGTCATAGATATAAAATATTTGTTGTAAAACTCTCCTTCCAGTATTTGGTATGTGTTTGGTCAAGTAGAATGAACTCTCGTCCTCTGATTTCAGATTCCTTTCTCTTTCCATTAGAAATCCCTAAATGTAAAACTACATATTGATAGCTAAAAACCAGGATGTTTACTAGAGAAAAAGAATACAAAGGCAATAATTAAATATTATATTTATACAAAATACCTACTAGTACAAACTTAAAAAGAGAAAGTAAAAGTCAAATGCTTCTACGACTTCAGACTAAGAAAAAGAACTTTTGAGGTTGAATGTTCCTGAAATTTTTCTTTTCATACAACTACGGACATGACTTCAAAAGTTGATGTGACTAAAAATGTAAGATATGAAAGATATTTGAAGACTCAGAGAAGGTGGATTTTCATTTTAACAAGTCACATATATATTCTAGATATCCTCTTAATCGTAACTAAGAGAGTCAAATCAGATGAAAGAATCTAAAAATTTCCCTTTGACTGTGTTAAGTAGAAGTAGTAGAGGCATATTGGCCAAATCTTGAGTGTTTGCAAATTGACTCTTAAGGCTATAGGCTGGCACAGGTCATTGAAGCCCTAGCTTTTTATCTTTAATTTTAAAATTCCCAAACAATTTATACTAATTTTTCTTGTCCATTATTTCCAAATAATCTTCTTTAAATGTTATTACAGTGCTTGCTCATGTTACTGTTGTCTAACAGAAGGGTATCCGGGGCCTTAAAACTGAGAGGGTTAGGATTAATGATTCCAATACCTATGCTTGGACATCTCCAAAAGTGGGTTCCAACTTCTTGTCCTCAAGTCTGTATAGAAACTAGCAAACTTCCAGAGTTCACAAAAGGCTCAAAGAGAACAGATGTTTTATAGAAAATTCTTAGAGCAACTTTCACGCATAATGTTGCTGATGTGTGTCTGCCTTTTCAATAAACATCACTATGCTTTATCACAAGATTTAATAAAGCAGCTTAGTTAAAAATGCCATCTAGGTCTCTGGACACATTAAACAAAGCTTAAAATAACCACCCCAGCAACTGGGAGGACCCAGCTGTTCTCATAATCTGTCCCACTCCTTTTACTTCCCCATAAAAAGAGTGAATGAAGGCCACAGACTAAAAGCATCCAGAGGGAACTGACACAAACAGGGAGATAGATGGAGCCAAGGGCTCCTGTAAGTTTGCTATTGCTCACATAATAGATTTGCTAATTCCACAACCTGCGGATGGTGATTAAGAACGGGAAGCAGAAAGAGGGAAGAGAGAATCATAGAAGGGCTCATTCAAGTTTTCTAATGTATCACAAACCTGTCCTCCCTAATGTCTGGATCATAGCAGCCCATTCCATTCACCTATTCTGTAGTGAACTCCAATAGAAAATACAAAGCCATCACCACCCAGTTCTTTCTCCCTTCTAGAGATGAGATATTAGCCACCCAATCCCAGATTCTCAGATCCATTCCAGGAAAGAAGCCCTAGGTATTGAAGCACAGCTTTCCCTCCCTCCCTTCTTTCTTCCACCCCAAGATTTGTTCCCCAGATAGTTCTGGTAAATGCAAAACCAAGTATATTCTCATTCTTTAGAGCAACCAGCTTTTCATGGCCAACTGGAATCAAATACAACCTGCACAAACATCTATCTGGAGGACACTCCCAAGGCTCCTACTGAGCCAGCCTTCTGCATACCACTGCATTTCAGCTTCCTAGTTCACAAGACACTGAGACATTCTTGAATTCTGCAAGGTGCACTGTGTGTTAATATCTTTGCTGCTCATCATGTGGCCAATAAAGGGCATGACTAGTCAACAAATAAATTTTCTCTTGGCTAAAACTTGCAACAAAACTGTAAGCTGTTTACCAAGGGGCCCACTACTGGTTATATTCAATATATACAGTCAAAGCATAACTATCTGAGATATATTCAGTTGACCATACACCTTTATATTTCAGTAAAAGGTCTTTACATTTCCCAGTGCTATCGATGTTACAAAGTGCTTTCATATGCAGTGCTTCATCTGATTTCCAGGATAATTAAATGATCCTGTCATACCTGATTTTTAGATGAGGAAACAAGTGGTTTCTGGGTATTTCAAGAGGCTAACGCATCTGCCCTCCAACTTGTATGTGAAAACCAAAAACAAAATTCCAAGGCCCCTCAACCATCTGAATGGACTTTGACTCTTTTGGTCAATATATGGCAGAGCTAGGAAAAGAAGGTGAGTCTTCCAGCTGCTGATACAGGGTTTTTTCTGCCATACTCCATTACCTCCAAGGCTAAAGTCAAAAGAGGGTGTGGTTATCACATGAAAAAATCTGGTTTGGATTTCCCAAATGTGTATGTAGTATTTGGCGATTTACCTTAATTTAACCAACAGTTCTTTTGGGTTGTAACAGTCTGACTCCATTTTTGAAAACAAAACAAAATCGATTTTAAATGCTGAATTATAGATCTTTGCTGTCCAGTATGGTAGCTACTAACCACTTATGGTTATTTGCATTTCTATTTTAATTAATTAAAATTCAGTAAAATGCAAAATTCAGTTCTTCAGTTGCTCTAGCCACATTTCAAGTGTTACAGTAGTCACGTATGGCTAGTGGCTGGGACAATGCAGATTATAGAACAGTTCCATCATCAAAGAAACTTCTATTGAACAGTGCTATTATATAATGTCATCTCCAGAGAAAGAAGACTTTAGAAAAAGTCAGAAACGGCCGGGCGCAGTGGCTCACACGTGTAATCCCAGCACTTTGGGAGGCCAAGGCAGGCAGATCCCTTGAAGTCAGGAGTTCAAGACCAGCCTGGCCGACATGGTGAAACCCCATCTCTAGTAAAAATACAAAAAATTAGCTAGGCGTGGTGGTGCATGCAAGTAACCCCAGCTACTCAGGAGGCTGAGTTGGGAGAATCACTGGAACCCAGAAGGCAGAAGTTGTAGTGAGCCAAGATTGTGCCACTGCACTCTAGCCTGGGTGACAGAGCAAGACTCCATCTCAAAAAAAAAAAAAAAAAAGAAAAAGTCAGAAAGATCTTGAGGCAGGCATAGTGCTGTCATCTGTCCAATATTGAAGATGATTTAAGAATAAGAAAGAAGAAGAGAACAAAGAAGAGAAAAAGAAGTTGCCTTAGGTGTACCTACCCAGAAAAGGACAAAGGCATTCTTGTAGTCATTGTGTTGTATTTTAGCTCTTAAACTTTTTAAGAGATTAGAATAATTTGACACATAGAAGATCTAAACCACTGAAGAGGCTCTGAAGCAGATAAAAGTAGAAAGAAAATAAAAAACTAATTAGTTACAAACTAAGCTTAACCACAATTCGTTTAAACGATACTATTTACTCTTCACATGATCGGTTTTTCTTTTGCTTTATAGTATGACATAGTTTATATCTTAAAAGGGGAATTAAAATATTTCTGGGAATTTTTAAAAGTAAGTTCACACAGCCACATAAAAACTACAGAAACAGATAAAACCTATCTTCTCATTTATTCCCTAATCCATTCAAATTAAATATAAAAATCCAAGCAGCCACAGTGATATTCAAAAAAGGAAAAGTGAGACAAAACAAAATTCATTTGTCACCTGTGGAGGTAGTTAACTCACCTAATCTTCACTCCAAACACCAGTAATTTTTAAAAGACAGAAATAAACATATGTTCTGCCTTCCCAGAAGGAACTATGTTTCAGGGTAGCCAAATAACCCAGTTGTGAAGAAAATGGTCTGCTTATAGAAAAATGCCAGCTAAAACATGTAGATAGAATTAGAGAATTAGAAATTCACCATTTTGAAACCCCTAATGAAATAATCAACTCAAGCAAGGATCATTAATAAATGCTAAAACAATCAAGTAACTATTGATACAGAATATAACTGAATATACACATGGTACAAAGTTCACGTCACAGACTACTGGCTTGACCCAAGGGGGAATATAGCAGAGGAGATAGGCAGTGATCACCCTAACCTTGCGATCATCTCACCATCACTAACGATGGGATGTGATTACACATTATTGCCTATGAAATAGTCTTTTAAAAAAGAAGTTGAACTTGAATCTAACTAAACCTTGCAATGGGCTGAACGTGTATGTCTTCCCAAAATTAATATGTTGACATCCTAACCCCAAAGGTGCTGGTATTAAAAGGTGGGGCCTTTAGGGGGTCATTAGATCATAAGGAAAGAGGCCTCATGATTGGAATTAGTGCCCTTATAAAAGAGGCCCCAGAGAGCTAGCTAGTCTCTCCCACTATGTGAGGGCCCAGCAAGAAGGCCAATCTATGAACCAGAAAGTTGGTCCTAACCAGATATCCAAACCACATTCTCCTTGATCTTAAACTTGCTAGCCTCTAGAACTGTGAGAAATAAATTTCTGTTCTTTATAAGTCATCCAGTTTTTGGTATTTTGTTATAGCAGGCCTAAAAGCCTTTAGAACTAACTTCCAGTTAACCAGGAAAAAACAGAGTGAAAAGTTAAATGACACCATGAAAAGCAACCAGAAAATTCCAGAAGGGGAAATATTCTACAGGACAACTGACTAGTTTTTCAACAAGTCAATTTCACTAAATAAATACATAAACAAAGAGTATGGGTATTTTCCAGGGTAAAAAAGTCTTGAGCTAAATAATCAAATGCAATGTGTGTCCCTTGATTAGAAGAAACTAATTTGAACCAACCAGCCACAAAAGATATTTCAGGGAGACCAAGCTGGAAGGATCACTTGAGGCCAGGAGTTTGAGACCAGCCTGGGCAACGTAGTAAGACCTCCATCTCTACAAAAACAATAAATTAGCTGGGCATGGTGGTGTGCACCTATAGTCCTAGCTACTCAGGAAGCTGAGGCAGGAAGATCACTTGAGCCCAGGAGTTTGAGGCTGCAATGAGCTATGATTGTTTCACTGCACTTCAGGCTGTGTGAAAGAGCAAGACTTTGTCTCAAAAAATAAAAGGATATTTCATAATAATTGAGGAAATCTGAATGTGGACTGGGTAATAAATGATATAAAAAAGCCATTTTTTATTTTGTTTGAAAAGATGATTTTGTAACTATACAGGAAAATGTTCTTATTTTTTTAGAAATCTGTACTAAAGAATTTAGGGGTAAAATATCATTTTCTTTAATATACTTTCAAACACAAGCAAAAAATAGTCATGACACAAATATAGCAAAATGTTTACAATCTATGTTCTATGCTTGCCTGTGAGTGACATTAATCTCATCTCTCTGCTTTTCTGAAAGTTTGAAAATTTCAAAGTTTTATAATAAATTTTTTTACATCCCATAATTTTATAATAAATTTTTTAAAGTTTGAAGCAAATCAACAACTATAGCTTCAAAAATATCCTGACCCACAATAAACATTGAACAGGGTATATTTCTCCCATTTCCTAAAAAAGTTGGCCCAGGAAGGAGTATGAGAGCTGCCATAGCTCTCCCAAGGCTCATTATTCTCCATCACTCCATGGGAAATCCCAAAATAAATTTTTTAAAAAGTTGTTTAAATTTATAATGTTTTTGATTCTATAATAATTTTATAATAAAATAATTGTAAAATGTTTTTGATTTTATATTTTTAATTTATAAAAATTTCTATACATGTTTATGTTTGAAATGTCTGTTTCAAACTTTATGAGATATTAAAATATAAGTAATATAGTTCATCATTTTAGAAATGCCATGCTTTTCTTCTCCAGCAATTACATAATCAAAGAGTAACTGTAGTTTTTCCTAGAACATTGCTTTGTAGGCTGGGCATGGTGGTTCATTACACTTTAGGAGGCCAAGGCAGACAGATCTCTTGAGATCAGGAGTTTGAGACTAGACTGGGCAACACAGAGAAACCCTATGAGTAGTAAAAACACAAAAATCAGCTGTGCGTAGTGGCGTGCACCTAGAGCCCCAGCTACTCAGGAGGCTGAGGTGGGAAGATCACCTGAATCTGGGGAGGTCAAGGCTACAGTGAGCCAAGACTGTACCATTGCACTCCAGCCTGGGCAACAAAGTGAGACCCTGTCTCAAAAAAAATGAAATTTAATTTAAAAAAATAATTGCTTTGTAAAATTAACTTTTTCAATCAAAACCAAGATTTTTCAGATATAGAGAATGCAGCCCACTGGTCAGATTTGTCAGTTCAAAGAGAATAAATTCTAGTTTCCTATTTTTCTAGCCTGCTTATGATTATCCAATAGGATATCAAAAAAGACCAAAGCCTTTGGGATCCATGTTCAGTATTCCTGAGTCTAACTCAGGATGCCAAATCAGGAGACAAGCACATTCTCATCAATTTTCAATCATTCGAGACCAATTTTGCTTATAATTATCCAGTACTTTTAGACCACCTTTCTCCTGAAGCCAACCTTATGGCTATTCACTTCACTTTAGCATAAGCCCCCAAGAAGGTGAACAAAATGAGGAAACGATTGGTTAAAGTTGGCCTTTGAAATTCTGAAACATGTCCACCATTCCCTTCACCCATGCCCGCCCCTCTTAGAAGTAGTACTTTCAGATTATTTAAGAGTCGATGCTTCTATGTGGATTTTGTCATCTGTCCTTTATAACAGCTAGTAGGTTTAATTTGACTCTATTTTAAGCATATATTGACCTATGCTAATTATCTGTTAAAATAAATTCCACTCTTAGAGTTAATAAAGTGTGTTTGTCATGGAAGACCCATTGAAGTAAGAAGCTGAGGAGCCCTTATGGTAAAGTGGGACAAGAAATAATAAGACATAATAATTTTCCCATGCAAATCAACAACCGTAGCTTCAAAAATATCCTGACCCACAACAAATATTGGACAGGCCATGTTTCTCTCACTCCCTAAGAAATTGGCTCGGGAAGGAGTATGAGAGCTCCCATAGCTCTCCCAAGGCTCATTATTCTCCATCACTCCACAGGAACAGCCTGTCAGAGAAGAGTGAAAGACCATTTGTCAACCTCTCTTCAACTCCCTGATTCTAGCCAAACTTCATCAATCTCAAGTGAGGAGCCAGAGAGAAATCAAACCCCATATATCCAGCATCATTGTCTACTGGAGTCAAAAATCACAATTCCACTACCCACCCCAACACCACTGGCCCTGTTTCTCCCAATTGCTTTTTATTGTGTTTTTTAAAAAATCCTCTTTCCCCATCCCTGCAACACCGAGAAGGAGGAATTATAGTAGATAAATATGAAGCATGGAGATCCTTTAAAAATGTTTTTAATAATAAATGAGAAAATGAAAAGGAGAGGGTTGGGAAGGAAGGAGGGAATTCAAATGCCAGGGAATTGTTCAGTTTCGCCTTTAAAGATGTTAACACTCATTTATACATCTGCAAGACACTCCCCTTAAAGAAAAGTTCTATGAGTGTGGGTCTGGTTGCATGAATAATGATAAAATTACTTTTTTAGACGATGTTTCCCACATATCATTCAGAGACCCCTGAAGTTAGGTATCCCTCTTGTAGATGTCCTTGAGATGCTGCTGGACCTGGGAAAGAGGAAACTGGGATACGGGTCTATGCCAAAAGGTGCTTCTAGTTATAGGACAGAGAGGAAAGGGGCAGAGGGAGAAAAACCGAAGTCTGAGAATCTGGATTGCAGAAGACTACCGAGGTCGTGGGAGAAGGGAGAGAAAACAAGGATGAAAAGTGAAAGGGGAAGAGGCATGAAATGTTGTCAAATGTCAAAAGGCATTTGGAGAGAAGTTGGGAATTGCATTAAGAAAACCACTGCAAATCTCGTTTCAGACCATTTAGAGATATGCCCCCTGGGAACTGCGAGCTCAGGCTGTTTAGCATCAAACAAATGGATCCACTCCATCCCTACCCTAATTAAATAAATCATTCAGTAATTCCACTGGGTTAAAGAACCAAAATATTAAAAACCTTCAGGGCCTACTCTTGCCAAATATGTCAGGGATCGTGTGTGTGTGTGTGTGTGTGTGTGTGTGTGTGTGTGTGTTCTGAGACACCACTACTGTTAAATAGGCAGAGCTAAGACTTAGGGGACTGGCAGATTATTGCAAAAAGGGCACGGGGCAGAGGGACTATGTTGTGAGCCTGGGAAAGAAGTTTGTGTGGGGACTGTGGGCAGTGAACGCGTTGGGAACAATATGGAAAACTGGGAGCTGCCTTGGAATCTACAGGGCCGGGTAAGAGAATGTCCGAAAGAAAAATGAGCAGGTGCGGGATGTGTGCAGAGTCGGAGAAGAGTCCAGGGCGCCCGGAGTGGCTCCAGGAACGACGGACACCCCTCAAGGCTTTTGGGGGCGGTAGGTACTAATAGAACCCAGTGTCCGGGGTGCGCCGGGGAGGCTGCGAGCAAGGCAGGAGTGGGGCGCTGGAGGGTGAGGACGCGGGAGTGAGGAAGCAAAGCCGGGGCCGGGCAGGAGCCTCCCAGCTGGGCCCGGAGGCAGCAGAGGGACAAGGGCTAGGAGAGGTCATGGCGGCGGCGCGGCGGGAAGCGAGGGGCATCCGGACACTCACCCCGTTGGCCGCGGCCATCTGCACCACGATCTCGATGGCCGTCCTGCTAAAGTACCTGCCGTCGCTGCCCACCACCATGGTGCAGCCCCGACGGTCGGGCAGGTCGATGGACGACAGCACGCTCTGGATGAAGTTGGGCAGGTAGTTGCGCTGGCCCTCGAAGAGGCCGGTAGGTCGCCGCAGACCCCCGCCGCCGGCCGGCCGCCGGTCCTCGTAGGGCGCGGTGGGCACTGTCAGCACCAGGATGGGGCTCCCCTCCGTGGCGCCTCCTGGCCGGTCCTGCTGCGGCTCCCGGGGCCGGAGGGAATCTGCAGCCTGCCGGGGGCCTCCGCCAGCCTGGCCGTGCGCCGGGATTCCGCCTCGCGCCCGGGCCCCCTCTCCGGCAGGTCGGCGCCCTGCGCCCGCCCGCCTGGGGACCGCCCGCCCCTCCTCTCCGCGCGGCCGCTCGCTGACTCCCTCGGTGGAGATTGCTTCTGCCTTCCTGTAAAGTTTTCTCCCGCCCACCTTCTCCGCTGCCAGACCGCCCGAGGTGCCCTCAGTTTCTCCCCAAGTTGGACTCACTTTCGGGGTGTCCCAAAAGCCTGATTCCAGGGCCTGCTAGCCCGACCCCGGTGACGCCTGCACCCGCGCCTGGCCCCAGCCTTCAGGCGCGATCGCCGCCCTCCGGGGCACACCCTCCGCCAGAAAACAGCCGGCGGGCAGCGAGACTTTGGGCAGAGTCCGGGTTCCTCTCCGGCGCCAGGCCCGTCTCCCTGTCTCCCTGGGAGTGCGCAGCCTACACGCACCAGTTTCTCTTTAGAACAAGCACGGGGAGGGATTTGGGAGGGGGCTGAAACCTTTTGCCATCAGCGAACAGCCTCAGCCAAAAATAACCCTGGAAAGGCGAGCTAAGAATGGTTATCTCCTGCCAGCGCTGAAATCGGAGGCTGGGCGCTGCGTGTGGGGTGTGTGTGTGTGTGTGTGTGTGTGTACCCTCCCACCCCGACCATTTGTTGAAGGGAATCACCACTGTCAGACTTCAATCCAACAGGACCCACTCGAGCCATCCACACTTTCCCCAGCCTCCTCCAAAACAGCACACTTTCCGGTATGGACAATTCTTTTTTTTTTTTTTTTTCACTTGTTTGTTTGTTGTGGTGGTTGCAACAGCAGCAACACAGACGACACATATTTCCCTATTCTTCTCGCCCTTCTCACCCTCCCTACCCAGCTCCTGCCTTAGAAACAGGCTTGGCCTACACTGTATCTGTCCACACTGCCTGAACTCTTCCCGGAATTAATCGTTTTCAATAGGAGGGGGCTAAATCCCTTATTAATGCCCTACCAGGAGTGAATGAATAAAGCCAAGTTAAAGGGGAACTGGGTACCACATACTGTGCTAGGTTCCTTTGCATGTATCCTTTCATTCTGCTGGAGCTAAAGATGTTCTGCCTCCTCTCCATAAAACGCACCCAACCTCCAAAACCAGGAAATTCTCCATAGAAAATAGGAGTGAAGAGAGAAAAGACTAACAGGATAAACCCCAAAGCAGGAAGAAAGTTTTGTCTCCCATTTCGCTCAAGGAATTTTTGGACCCACCAAGGCTACTGTCCTGAAAGATCCTGCTGCCTCTCCTTCCCCAAATATTGTCCACTTCCTGAGAGTAAGGCTGACTTGCCACAGGCTTATAAAGTGTTTGGTCACAGTAAGACAACTGTGAGTAATAACACACATTGTATACTGTTTTGCAATTGATAAAAGGCTTTGCATCTGTTTTTTCTTTGGAGGCTGAAGAAAAGAAGAATGGTATTCACGCAGTTCCCATTTTACAGATGAAAACAAGAGGACTTTTTCTGTGAAGTCAGGAAAGTGGTTACAATGGTACTTTCCGCCTGTCCGAATTATGTATTGCCCCTCCCCTTTCTATTAATAACATTGAAGTGTGATGGGACAACCACTGAAGCCGTCAGTTGAAACCTGCTGGGACTTTTTAGCCATTCTCTTCAACATAAAGAATGGGTGTTTTTGGAGGGGGTGAGAGGAATGGGGAAATGTTGTCAAAGAGTACAATGTTTTAGTTGAGACAGGAAGAATACATTTTGTTGAGATCTACAGCACAGCATGGTGACTGTAGTTAACAATGAAGTATTGTGTATTTCAAAATTGCTAAGACAATAAATTTCAAATGTTCTCACCACAAAAAAGATAGGTTTTGAGGTGATGAATCTATTAATTATCTGGATTTAATTATTCCACAAAGTACACATATATCATAACATCACATTATACCTCCATAAATACATACAATTTTAATTTGTCAATTAACATTTTTTTAAAAGAATAGTGTGGCCAGTTGGGGAGGTAGTTTTTTTTTTTTTTCCTCTAGTCTCTACTCAGTCTCCAAGATCCCATTCCCCATAAAGTTCCTGTCACCCAGGTGGAGTGCAGTGGCACAATCATGGCTCACTGCACCCTCTCCCTCTTGGGCTCAAGCGATCCTCCCGCCTACAGGTACATGCCACCACGCCCAGCTAATTTTTGTAGTTTTTGTAGACATGGGGTTTCACCATGTTGCCTAGGCTGGTCTCGAACTCCTCAGCTCAATCAATCTGCCCACTTTAGCCTCCCACAGTGCTGGGATTACAGGTGGGAGCCACCAAGCCCAACCCATAAAGTTCCTAACTTTTTATCTCCCTGGGAGTGCACAGCCTACACACACCAGTTTCTCTTTAGAACATACTTAAGAGTCTTGGCTTAGCATCCAACAGACAGAACTTTAACACTTCTACGGATCTGTGCACCTGTCTATGGTGTGGGGTTTTTAAGATCTCTTTCTAATGACACTTTATTTTGCAAAGCAGGACAGTTTCATTCCCAGAAGAGCAGGTATGGTAAATCCTTTGTTCCAGTAACGAAGACAATGATCCAAACCCTAAGCCTCAGAGAAGCCCAGAAACCCTCCAGGCCTCCATCTCTCTGCTCCTAGCACCTGCCTCTCTCTTGACATCAACATCATCCTCCCCTCTCACAGCCCAGCTCCTTCCACAGACCCAGGGATTAGGCACCAGCACCTCAGACTAGATTTTAGAGAATTACCATTCAAGAGGCAATCCTCTTCCCTTGGTTCCAATTTCAAGGTTCTCAAAGACTGGAACAGGGCTAGTTTGAGGCAATGTGCCCCATCGCATAGCCAGAAAGAACCTTACAGTGAAAAGGAAAACAATTCTTCCAAAGTAAGGGGGTGCTGATCCCCAGAGGGAGGACAGATGGGCAACCAAACAGTAACCGGGCCACCACATGCTTCACACTCACTGATCAAGGATTTCTAAAACCACTTTTCTTTCCTCTGAATTTATATAGGACTTTGTATCACTCATAAAGGAATGTCTTATAGGCTGATAACACCTTTCTATTCATGCTTATACTTAACATTTAGGCTAGGATAATTTCCTAACCTCAGTGTCCTCACTATAAGATGGGAATTATTATAATCCCTACCTCATAAATTGTTGGGAGGATTAAAATACTTAGTAAAGTGCCTGACTAATAGAAAGGCATTCAATAAATGTTAGCTATTCATGGTGTCATCATCATTATATTTACCATTATTACTAATCTCCTGTATTGCAAGAATTACAGTTTATATTTTTGTAGACCATCACTGTAGCTAAAGGGTCTTTGGGCCATAGGTGATATTCCATAAAGGTTGGTTAAATTGATCTGTGGTTTTTGACTATGGAAACTCAGAACTCCCTCAAAATGTACAAAACAGATTTACCTGCTAAATAAATCTCTTCAAAGCTGACCCCAGGTTTAATTGAATTAATTCCAATGAATTTGTCACAATGATGGAGAAAGGAAACTTAGAGGGCCCCACAGTTGTTTGCTGGTAAAATGAGAAGTTTGGATTAGATCAATGTTTCCCAAAATATTTTCCTCAGAATGTTAGTGCCCCTCGAATCCTGCACAAAGCAAGAGTTTCATGACCAAGTAGCTTTTAAAACTCCTGTACACTCTACTCCCATTCTTCACAATGCACACTTTCATATTAAAAGTTCTGAGATGTCCTCAACAGAAGACATCACTTAACTTTTTTTTTTTTAAGACAGATTCTCACTCTGTCACCCAGGCTGGAGTACAGTGGCCACCACTCCTGGCCTAAACATTTTTTAACCTGGTGCTTCCCAATCTAAACTCACAGGGACCAGTTTTCTTAATGAAAGAGAATCAGACTAGCTTGTAACCATAGCTGGTGACACTCCCCTGCCCCATTCCTTGTATGCCCTCAGTGGACTAGGTCAGGAATAAATAAATTTTCCTGATTCTCAAGGGATGGTCACTCCTTTGCACTGAGCTCAAAGCTTCTCTGTAGCATGGGTCACAATGAATGGTAGCCCTGATAGCCTAGAGTAGCCTTTCAGCCTTCTCTGAGCCTCTAAAGACTGAGGATCCTTGGCATGAAATGGAGCAACTGATACACCTTTGCTTCCCCTGGGGACTCTCTTGCTCTCAAAAAGGCATCAGCCATCATCTCCATCTAGAGAATATACTAGCTGACTCAGCTTGACCAGCCTGTCCCAAAATGAGAATCTGGGTAAAATAAGCATTGAAACACTTCATTCCTTGTAGATTCACAAAACATATTAGCATATTAAAGACTATGAAGTTCTGCAGGAAAAAAAAAAACCTATTTAACTTTAATCCAACATTGCCAAGTTTTATTTGACCATGGAAGATTTTTCCAAAACACTTACAAACAGATCAAGGACATTAATCTTTCATGAAACACTAGATCCCCAGGGTCCTCTCCAGCTACATCATTCTGTGATTTTCTTTTTTATTTATGATGCATTAAAAGATTAATCTCTATCAGACTTCCATTTAGAAATTCACCAGAATGTGCAAAGGCAGCAGGTAAAATTGCTGAAGGGTATTATAAAAATACCCTCCAGTGATTTTTGAAACTTAAACTGAAATATTTATATAACTATATATTTCAGTTTGTATATTATATATATATGTATATACACACATATATATGTGTGTATATATATTGGTGTATGTATATCTATATCTATGTATATATGGCATTATATCCATTTTACAGATGCAGAAACTGAGCTTTAGAGGGGGTGAGCAATTGGTCCAAAGCCACACAGCACACAGGTAGTCATTGATAAAGGTAAAAACAAGAGTTGAAGCCTGAGGTGTAAGGACACAGAGGCAAGTACACAAATGTTTACAAGTTACACATATGACACGTGCCTTTAACATGAATTTCTTGAACATTCATTTAGAGGCCTTACAATGAAGACATCAGAGTGGCAGCAAGTTCTGTTGGAATCAGGGGAGCGTGTTCTTCTATAATCCCCTGGCTAACAGGAAAGCACACTGATTTGGCCCATGGTAGTTATACACTCCCATTGAGTCAGGGGCCACTTCTATGCACACATGAGGTGCTAAAAATATGCTGTTGACTCATTGCCTCTAAGAGCAGAAGAAATGCCAAAAGTATAGGACAAGAGGCAGAAAAGCACACGGAAAAATGTCGTAGGGCAGTCCTCTGAGGAAGTGTTAGATCCCTTTGAAATCTGTCCAAACACTTTCTTGTGCTGGGGAAAGTGAATTACATATTTCAAGCAACCCCACATGTCATACGAGTATCTTGTACGTGTTTGTGTACTCGTGTCTGTGAACTTACATCTCAGACTTCAACTTCTCGCTCCCCACCCTTATCAATGACTGCCTGCATGGCCTTGGGCAAGTTGCTTTCCCTCTTCAAAGCTCAGTTTCTGCATCTATAAAATGGACATAATGCTACCTACCTCATGGGGTTAGTGATCACATTTAAGGAGCTAATATGTGGAAATTGCTTACACAGTACCTATCACATAATAAGGGTTTAATAAGTGTTTGATGTAATTGTTTTGATTATTACTACTATTACTAAAATAATAATTACTACGATAATAATGATTCTTATTCTCTATATTAGTATTATCTTTGAAAATGGGCATGGATTATGTCTATGTAACACTTTTGGCACAATATCTAGCATTATATCACACACAAATTAGAGAATTCATGTTATTAAGGATGAAAAAATATTTTTACTGACCCTTAAATTCTTCGTAAGTAACTGCAAAAGAAGCCATTATCCCAACACATGAAATAAAAAAAAAAATTCAGTTCCTCTGGAGTTTGTTTTTGGAGGTAGCCACAGGATACCTAAATTTTTTTTCTTTTCAGAGAGACCGAGGGGCTCACTAGGTTGACCAGGCTGGTCTTGAACTCCTGGTCTCAAGCCATCCTCCCACCTCAGCCTCCCAAAGTGCTGGGATTACATGCATGAGCCACCACATCCAGCCTACCTAAAATATTGAATGCTGTTAATAAATCTCCTGAGGCCAGCATAAGAAGGTGATGGGCAAAACTAATGCAGGTATGTTTTTCTGGCTTTTTCATGTATTGGGCCAAACTTTGAAAAGCACTTACTATTAATGGCTAACTTGCAAAATTTGTGATTTATTAAAAGCAGATTTTAATTGTTTTACCTAAAAATAATAGGCCTCTGATCTGCCAAAGATGAAGATTTAATTTCTAGGTGTTCCCCACGATACCTAGAAACATCAGTGTAATCGATTATTAAACACTTTAGAACTATTCTCATCAAAGTTCTTTAATATATAATACGGCAAAAGAAAAGTTTCTTTTCTAAAGGCTTCTCTATACTTTTTTTAATAGTTGAATTTCATTTCTGAAGGCTCCTAAAAAGAATAGAATTTAGATCTTTATTAAAGAGGAAATATATTTTCCATGTTTAATTTAAATTACATTCCATCAGTCATTTGCAATCTTAGCCTACACGGAATTTTTTTTTTTTGGTAGTTTTTATGTTTGGGCTTTAGGAGGGGATTCCCAATAATCTCTATATAAATATTTCTAATCTCTATATAAATATTTTAACATTTCAATGTAAATTAGGTTATTAAAGCTATTTTATCCATAAAAATAATGAATTTGCATGGCTGAGGGTGAAATAATGTGTTACCAGGACCCCTCAGTTTTGGGGGTTGTGAGTAGATCCCATCTTCATGTTCCTCCAGCCCAGCCCAAGCCTGGCTCAGGGCCTCCTCCCCCATTTGTCAGGAACCACCATCCCCAGGGATTCTATGTGCCCTGCCTGACCAGTGTTCTCCATCAGAGTTTACCAATCTTTTCTTCATTCCCTCAGAGCACAGCTAAGCAAGAGTACACTAATTTGAAAATTAACTCAAGCAAATAGAGGAACAATATCCCCAACACATTGCATTTTAACATAGGGTTTCCTGGACACACTGTTTCAACCCAAGAGTTGGGCTAATAGTAGGAGTTCCATCTGCTAAAATACGGCTGTCAGCTTCAGAGGGAAATTCATGAACGTCTTCGTAGTTTGTTTTTACGTTTCACTTGGCACTGTTTCTAAAATTTCCTCTGAAGCCAAAAAATAAGTTATTTCCCAGCACACTGGCCACTTTTCATTTATCATTGGATTGATTTTTGTAACTTGCAGTAGGAGCTGAAATCGACCAGGGGGTTCTTATCCAACAGACAGCAGCAAAACTCTTTGTGTATCTGTGTTCCTTTCAACAAGCGTGACTTCCTCAATGGCATCATTCGTGAGCGTAACACAGAGCTCAGCAATAACGTTTCTTCACTAACCCTACCAGGTATCCAACATAGGATGTTACTTCCTTTCACTGTTTTCTGACTCCTGGCAGATATTAATCACTGGGATTTGGGAACAAGGAAATAGAATTTCTGAGAATGCTTGGGAATTCCCAAATTCATATGATTTTCATAACACTTCACTTACAAGTTTTTTAAAAATAATAAGTGACTATAATAACAAGCAAATAGTCGTTTTTTTTCTGTAACAGGATTATATGAAAAGTTTTAGTAGTCTTCTCTTTTAAAAAGATATGATAACAAATGATGATTTATTATTATTATGAGCCAACATATTGTAACAAGATTATAAAATCCAATAGCATTAATAGAGAAAACATTAAAAAGAAATGAATATTATCACAAAATAAATGCTAAAGAAAAGTCCTTTAAAGATTGAAAGGTAACACCACAAATACTTAATGCTTTAATCATTGTTTACATGACATTGTTAAACAAGGCATCAATCATCCCCTCCAATACCATTTAAATAACATAACATTCTGATCTCCTGGCAAGATGAATAGCACTAGAAAGAAGCAACTGTCAAAGTTGCCGATTTAAGGGCATATTTTGTTTCTAAAACTTGGCATTTCTTAGAAAACCTCTCATAGGATTTGTAAAACATATACTATGCCTATGAACACATTAATATTTATTTGCAGAAATGGTTCACGGTTAGCAGTGGACAAGGCCATGAACACACACTTGTAACACAGCAACAGATACAAGAAAGTCTGACTGAGGCTCCTTTACTGCTCCTGTCCTGTTCACCTTAACTTTCATCTCCACATGTCAGTGCTTCCTCATCTTGCTTGACTTGAAGTCAGTGCATTTCTTCAAGCCAGTAAGTTCTCTATACTGACTATTAAGCTGTAATTTTCACAGGAAAATTAGAATGTTCCTTCCCATTTTCCTAATTTCTCAACTGATTTTTCTCAGAATTCAGAATCCATAAATATTGAAATGCCAGGAGAGAATTTCCAAATGGAAATGCTGTTCCCTTCGTCCATTTTCAGAAGAAACCATAGGATAGTGTTATCCTTCTCTTCTCCAATTTTTTTTTTTCCTGCAAACTTATGGTTATCACCTCTTTAAGTGAGTAGCTCACAATTTTGCCTCCCATGCAAATGGTCCCAAAACAGTGAAGTGGGTCCTCTTTAGCTGTGTCTTTAGTACATAATCCTGCATTTCTGACCATATGCAGGGAGTGCGACCCAGGGAAGGATCCCTGACTCAATGGGATTTCTCTTGCTGTCTCTAGAATTTGAACACCGGAACCCAGACGTACGGAGGCTGGGAGCCATCGTGGTGTGCTATATTGATGACAGCAGCAGTGGGTGGTGTGGGGGCAGTTAGTTGACAGCTACCTGTTGCTGACATCCCAGGAACTGCCTGAACCTCCTCTTTCCCAGTCATAAGATATCTAAGATTCTGCAGTATTCTTCATTAAATCCTAGCATGGTTTAAGCTAGCCAGAATTAGGTTCTGTTGCTTTCAATCAACAGAACCTTAGCTAATACGTTGTTATTTCCTGGTCTTTGTTCCTTTAATTTTCCAGGAAAAGAAGGGAAAATGGCTTACTGGTTTTAAAAAGAGACAAGGGACAACATACCATTTATGCAAAATTTAGAAGCACTCAAAGGAAACTCTGGAAAGTTCCTGAGACATATATAGGTAGGATCAGCATAAAACTTGAACAGTGTATCTAGATCATGGTTGCCATGGTTGCCTTGACACAATGAACATCTGTATCAAGATCATATTTTCTTGGTGGGACAGAGAGAAGCACAAGGCGGGACTCACATTTACAGTAATCCTTGTTTTCCAGGGAGCATACAACCCAGTTTGTCCAGAGCTGTTCATCTTAAGTTTGTTATCCCACCATAATTATAAATAGAACCTCCTTTTTCTCTCAAGAATATCCCACTTTGGATGATAATTTCTGTGACTACCCATTAAGAATATTTAATAACTATAGAAAACTGCTTCTCTATATTTTTTGTATGTTTGAAACATTTTATAACAAAAATATCTTTAAAGTTATCACCTACACAGAACATAGCTGCCAAATGCTCCTACTCTGCTGTTCTAACCATGAATCCCTCTGGGGCCCCTTCCTCCTACGGCGCTTGTGAGGATGAAATGAAATAAGCTCTATGAAGTGCCCAACAGTGACCAACACTGAATAAAATACAGCCACCATAGGTGGCCTTCCCTTATGTTCACCAAACTCCTGATAAGTTATTCGGTGATGTTTTAATCTTAATATTTTATGTAGATTATACATTCATCCGATTCAAAATGCAAAAGGTACAAAAGCGTATACCGTTAAAAGTTTCCCAACCCACTACCAATTATCTCCCTGGAGGCAACTGTTTCCAGATTTTTGAATATCCTTAAAGAATATCATATGTATGGAAAAGAAAGATTATATATTTATATGCATCTGTGTATGCATTTTCCTATGAGAGGCTCACAAAGTCTCCTTGAAGAGATATCATTATTACAAATACCCCTCAATTTACAATGGGGTTATATTCCAATAAACTTATGAAAATATTGTAAGCTGAAAATGCATTTAATACACTTAACCTACTAAACATCATAGCTTAGCTCGGCCTACCTTAAACACTCACATTAACCTACAGTTAGGCAAAATCATCTAACAGAAAGCCCATTTTATAATAAAGTGGGCTTTGAATATCTCATGTAATATAATGAATACTGTACTGAAAGTGGAAAACAGAATGGTTGTATGAGTACTCAAAGTACAGCTTCTGCTGAATGTGTATTGCTTTCAAACTAGCTTAAAGTTGAAAAATCATAAGTCAAAATATTCTAAGTCAGGGATTGTTTGTACTTCTACTTTACATGATGAAATTGAGCCTTGAAAAGATTAAGTGACTCGCCCAAGGTCACACTGGCAGTTAAATAGTGAAACTTGGATCCAAATTGTTCAGTCACTACATGTATTGTCTTGAAATTTGAAAAAGAGGAAGAGGAATTAAACTACTAAATTGAAGGACTATTTTAGGCATAGAAGAAGCAGATGCCTTCATGTCCAAGTGATTGTAAAAAGCCCACTTGCCCCAAAATATGTCTCCTGGTCATATGAAATTCCACCATTTCAGATTTTTACCTGGGGATTTAGAGTAATCTGCTGTTTTCCTAGAGCTCCCCTAAAATAGAAATAGAAAGTTTTGGAAGGCTAAATATATGCTAACATTGGAAAACTCATTTTCTCCCCTTCGTAAGGCAAGGTACTGAAGGAGGGGGCCCTACGGGCTGTGCAGGGACATCCTGGAGGCATGGGGAGAAGAAACTGAAAGGCAAGTTTGTATGGAACAAAGAATACCGATCTCAGGATTCTCCCTTGAACCTGCCCTAACTTTGTTCAAATAGACTTAGCCACTGACCTGCTGTCAAAAGACCACAGCCAATCTGACTTGTTTTCAATATAATGATGAATATTGATTTGGTCCCTTCATCCAACATTCTCAGCTGGATCTTTTTTGACCAAGGATATACATTACTAGGTGAGTACAGACAGTTAATTCTTCCACACGGGACTTCAGAGTTTCTGAGTTAACCAGAATCACCCACCTTAACATCTGCCAGTTTATACCCCAAGTCCTGACCAGTGCCCCCTACCTGCTATGCCTCGTGTTTTCAATAGAGCATAAAATCAGAAATGAAAGATGAAACATCATAGCCAATATCACAGAAATACAAAGGATCCTAAGAAACTGCTAGGTATAATTACACACTAACTAATTGGATCATCTAGAAGAAACAGATAAATTCCCAGACACATAAAACCTACCAAGATTGACTCATGAAGAAATTTAAAAATCTGAACAGACTAATAGCAAGCAAGGAGGTTGAATCAGTAAGAAAATGTCTCCTATCAATGAAAAACCCAAAACCTGATGGCTTCCCAGTTTAATTCTACCAAATATTTTAAGAAGAACTAATACCAGTCCTTCTCAAACTCTTCCAAAAAGCTGAAGTGGAGGGAATACTACTAAACTCATCTTACAGGGCCAGCATTACCCTGATTCCAAAGCCAGACAAGAACACTACAAGAAAGGAAAATGACAGGCCAATATCCTTGATCTACATAGATGCAAAAATCCTCAACAAAATCCTAGCAAACCAAATTCAATAGCACATTGAAAGAATCATTCACCATGATCATGTCATGGTTCAACATAAGCAAATCAATACATATAATATACCATATTAGAAAAATAAAGGATAGAAACTATATGGCCATCACAATAGATATAGAAAAAGCTTTTGACAAAATTCGAAACCCTTTCATGGTGAAAAAAAAAAACACCCAACAGATCACGTATTGAGGGACTGTATCCCAACAAAATAAAGGCCATATATGACAAACCCATAGCTAACACCATAATCAATGGTGAGAAGTTGAAACTTTTCCTCTACCATCAGGAACAAGACAAGGATGCCCACAGACACCACTTCTCAGGGTAATTAGGCAAAAGAAAGAAATAAAAGGCATCCTAATAGGAAAGGAAGAGGTGAAACTGTCTCTACTGACGGCATGATCTTTTTATATATAGAAAACCCTACAAACTTCACTAAAAAAAGGTTAGAACTCAACACAAAGAAGGGAACAATAGACACTGGGGGACTCCAAAGGTGGGAGGGAAGGATGGTGGGAGCAAGGGTTGAAAAACTACCTATCGATTACTATGCTCACTGCTTGGGTGGTGGGATCATTAGAAGCCCAAACCTCAGCACCATGCAATATACCTGTTTAAGAAACCTGTACATCTACCCTCCTGACTCTAAAATGAAACATACAATATTTAAAAAACAAAAACAAATAAATAAAATTTGAAAACTGTTAGAACTGAACGGATAGGTGAAATCAGTAACGTTGTAGGATACAAAATCAACATGTAGAGCCTTGAACACAGCAACATCCAGCTGTCTGACACGAAAGTCTCAGGGACAAGAAAACCTCTATATGAACTCAGAAACAATGAGCTAAGTTGTGTTTATGTCTGAAAGGATGTTAAGAACTTCATTCATGTTACATCAGAGCCAACAGAAAGAACCAACAGGAAACCTGTACCCAACAAACAGAAATGACAAGATGAAGGGAAAGCAGAGGTAAGGGCTTACCTTAGAAAGGGCAAGTGATTAGCTCAATATGCAATACAATGTTTGCTCCTGAGCCAAAAATTTGTACAATAATTTGGATATTACTTGCACAACCAGAAAAATCAGCCACTCGTTAGGAAAATGTGTTTCTGTATAAGTCTTAGGACTCAGCTATCTATAATAACATGAAAAGACAATATTTTCATCCAAAATGAGTATTTTTGTTTGTCTTGGCTTGTTATTCTAACGTCAACAGCCTCTAAATAAACTGTTGAAGTACATGATATAACCACCTCTTTCTCCATCTTTCCCATTGCTCCCATAGGGTTTCAGTTGTGCAATTTCACCATTAGCAAAGCTTTTCGCTGAAATCTGGCTTTTCAAAGGGAGAGTATCCAGAAACAGAAGATGCTGATCTGGGAGGCTCTTCCTAATAGAACTGCTGCTTCAGTTTAACTTGAAAAAGCCCACACCCAGTTCCTAATGACAAACATCTGAACACCGGGTCTTCCCATGAGCAAGACCATGCTATGCCTCCTGCTCGCTCTGTTCTATAAGCAACCCACAGATTGCTCCCTGTGAAGAGGAGCCTGCCAGGGGAGCAGCATTCCACCAGACCCTGATTTAGCAAGACATTTCCGTATCATTCCCCCAACCAGCTGGAAGTCCTCCACTGCTCTTGTGTAAAAATCTAACTCATCTCGCTGAATTTCCTGATTTAAAAGTCTAATTCATTTCACCAAAAGTGTGACAGAAGGAAACCAAGTACACCATCTCTCTCTTACCAAACCAAAGCTATTGCATGTGCATTCTGGGGGAAAAACATGGTCCAAATATGTTATGGAGGGGGTGCCAGCCCAGGATCATCCTCTTACTATTGCCATAGGATCTTGGCTGATGGCATCAGAGGAAAAACAAGTTTATCGATTACTTTCAACCATTAAGCTCACTCCTCCATGAAAAATACGTCACAAGTCCAATGTCTCTTATTAAAATAAGCACTGCAAAATATAAAGGAGTCACACTTTTAAAATGGGACACACGTTCTCTAAGCGGTGAACCACGTTAGAGGTGCACTGTTTACATTGTATAAAGTCCCCTGGAGCCAGGGTTAGGAAGCGCATCTGTTCTTTGGTGTTCTGGGATGAAGGAGAAAGGAAAATGTGCTGCCAGAAGTGAGTGGGAAGGAGCCCATGAGATAAAGGAAGTAAATCCATTTGCTGATTGCAATAATAATGGTAATACACGAAGCTATACATACATACATACATACATACATGCAAACTTTCACATTTTTTTAAAAAAAGAACTTAAGGCTTCCACTCATGTAATCAGCCCTTATTAACTCTCCTGATTAGCTGCAAGGAAAATCTTCCTTTCTCCTTTTTCCTGCACCATCCTGGGCTCCCTTTTGACTTTTTTTTTTTTTTTTAACTTATAAACGATCAGCTCATATTCTGAAGTTTGTAGTCCCCTCCCGCCCCCTCTCTCTCTATACGGCTCATTTACATTGGCAGCTGTCGTGCTGCTGGGCATCCTCAAACCCACCAGTTTCCCTTTAATGTTTGAGCAGACAAACATGATCATGCACTAGGCATCACTGTGCCACTCAAAATGCTTTTTTGTTTTTTTTATTGCATCTGAGAGAAATCTCAAGGTTGCAAACCTGGAGTCAGAATTGTCTCCATGTGTCTCAGTGGGAAGAGTATCGTGTGAAGAAACAAGTTGATTCTACTAATCAAAAGGAATTTTTTTTTTATATCAGGTCATCCTCCGAATGAATTTATATTACCGAGTGGAGGGTCACATGAAGAAAATGGTCAAACAGCACCACCTAGAGCAAGAGCTGAGAAGTGCAGCGGAGCCGGGCTGTGTCAGGAAAGAAAAGCAAGCTGGGGCCTGGCTTAGCGCTCTCCCCTCTGCTCCTGTCTGCACGGAAAGATTAGGATGACAGTGGCAGGAAGCCTGTGCACCTAGTATGCATCACTTGAAGGGAACACACAGATTCCAGTAAACAGTTGGAAGGAAATGTTAATACCAGGCTCTGCTAAACAATATGAAATGACTCCTAGATGAGACAAGCGACTTTCATCAAAGTTTCCTGATACCTGAAAAGACAGCCCAGGGGATCCTGCACTACCTGTGGTGTATGTAAATTAACCGGGTTTTTTTCCCCTTTGTAATCAAGGCTCATACACAAACAAAATCACATTTTAGAAACGGCCTATTTCAACTTGTAACTAGCTTGCTTTCAGGGGCTCCAGGTCAAAAAGAAATAGAGCACAAAGACGCTTGCTCCTTAGGGATCATACACAAATTCACTCTATCCGTTTCTTTCCCACATGGAGCAACAAAGCCATCAGTCCTCTCCATCCACCCATCGGGTCCTTCCTGATTAAAGTGAGATAAATCACAGCCCTCTCTCTCTAGTTGGCAGGCGACAAGAGGGGGATGCTTGCCTCAAGAAGTCCTCCCCATCCCTCTACATTCATGCAAGCCCGAGCGGAGAGATGCAAGAAATTACGGATGCATTTTAATTCCCCAGACCCTGCAATTAAAAATGGAAATTTTTTGGCCACGCGTGTTGGCTCACGCCTGTAATCCCAGCACTTTCAGAGGCCGAGGTCGGCGGATCACCTGGGGTCAGGAGTTCGAGACCAGCCTGGCCAACATGGTGAAACCCTGTCTCTACTAAAAATACAAAAATTAGCTAGGAATGGTGGTGGGCGCCTGCAGTCCCAGCTACTCGGGAGGATGAGGCAGGAGAATCACTTGAACCCGGGAGGCAAAGTTTGCAGTGAGCCAAGATCGCACCACTGCACTCCACTCTGGGTGACAAAGGAAGACTTCATCTCAAAAAATGTTTTTAAAAAATGGAAGTGTTGTTCTTTCATTTGTAAATGTGTTTTGGTAAAAGAGGGGCAGTTTAAGCAACCCTTTCTATTGTCTACATTGTTAAAATTCATCCGACATGGACTCTTGACTCCGTTTTGCCTGGGCAGACCCAATTCAAGCATTTACAACAGCTATAACCTCCTCAAATCCAAAAGAGGAATCAGCATTATTGCTAAGTTCAAATAAGGTCTTGTTTTATTTCATTTTTATTTTTGAATGCAGCCATTCCTCCAGGTGCTGTCATCAGGTAAGATTGTCAGTCCTGATTAGGTAAAGGTATTATTACAAAATGCAATTCTTAAAAATTCAGTGTCTAACTACACTTTTAATAAGCCTTTCCCCCTCCCCTATGTATTCTCCCTTAGACACCCCTTCTCAAATTTAAAATCACAGAAACTAAAATATGATGCCTAAAGAGAGCCTAGCGACTGCCCAGTCCTCTAATTTGATGAGTGGGAGTACTGAAGCCCAGAGGAGGTCAAGTAATTTGTTCCCAATGTCTTAGATAAGAAGAAAATGACCAGCTGGGAAATCCCACTCATGTCAAGGCAGAGGCACAGGGCCACAGACTGTGGTTGAATTTTGCCACACTCCTACATCCTTCTTTAGGAATCACAGAACATTCCTGTGTTGAGTCGGAGTCACTGACTTCCTTTTCAGGCTGATTGAGTTCTGTCCTTACGGGCTGCGACAAGAAGTTTTGGTATTATGCTACACCAAGACCATTTATCTAGTTCAAGAAATGAGCACAGTCCTTAGAGCCCAGCAACTTTCCCCATGTCCAGTAAATGTAGCTTCTCCATTAGAAGCTGTCAGAATGGAGCCTTCTGGCTCATCTTGATTTTGATTTGTGCAAGAATGAATGGTTGTGCTAAGACAGCTTTCCTAGCTGATAGAGAGCGAAACTTTTTTCTCATAATCTATAAAAAAATTAAATTAGAACTTTTTTCTCATAATCTGTGAAAAAATATTAAATTAAATCTGGCTCGTCTTGATTTTGATTTGTGCAAGAATGAATGGTTGTGCTAAGACAGCTTTCCTAGCTGATAGTGAGCAAAACTTTTTTCTCATAATCTATAAAAAAATATTAAATTAGAAGCACAGAGTTTATTTCATGACTTTTATCTTCCTGCAATTTTCTTGTGGGCATAAATGATTTGTTTTTATCCTGCCTGCCCCCCAATCCCTTTTCCAAGAGACTAAAAGAGTATCTAGTGCAAAGTAGAGACTCAAATATTTTTTAATAAACAGTGATCCCAGCCACCCAGTGCATGTTGCCAAATGCCAACCCCATAAATGATCAAACACATCATCTCATTCAGCCAATCAAAATCAAGTGCTACCTATTTTTTTAAGTTTTCATAGCCCTTGGGCATCTGCTTTCTCAGCATTTCCCAAACTTGAGTCATTCTCATCCTGCCTTCCTAATTTTGCTCTGTCAATTATCTCTACTATTATTTATTTCATATATTTTTAAATAGCCCCACTTTTGAAACTTAAATACATGCCTTTTAAAAGGAAGCTTTCTTACTACTATACATCAAAAGCCATTATTACTTGTTCTAAGTACTCATAACAACATGTTCACAACTATTAAAATTTACTAATGTGCATCCACATACTCTCTAAATTCATGGAGCATCTGCACACACTTTAAGAAACAATTCTGCATTACTCACTCAATTTTCTTGACATCCTTCTGAGGCAGGACAAACCTTGGGCCCAAAGAATTGAGGTAGGAGTCCAAGCAAGTTGCCAGCCACATAAAGGCAAACCTTGGCTCGGAAGTCAGGACTACCAGCCCCTAGGTTATGGTTCATGCTCTTTCCTCTGCTCTCCAGAACCTCCTATCTCCAAGTGTAGTTAGCAGCCCAGATGCAGCAGCATCCTCTAGAGACTTGTTAAAAATGCAGAAGCTCAGGCTCCACCCCAGGCCTATGCAGACTGAATCTGCATTTTAACAAGGTCCAGGTAATTCACGTGCACATTAAGTTTGAAAAGGCCTGGTCTAGATCAGCGGTTCTCTAACTTAGCAGCACATTAGAACCATCTGTAGAGATTTTAAAAATGCCAGTGCCTGGGCTTCACCTCCCAGAGAATCTGACTTAAGTGTCTGGGGTTTGCCCTGAGTCTAGGTATTTTTAAAAACTCCTCAGCTTATACAAAGCTGGCAGGGCCGGGCACAGTGGCTCATACCTATAATCCCAGCAGTTCGTGAGGCCAAAGTGGGCAGATTGCTTGAGTCCAGGAGTTTGAGACTAGCCTGGGCTAAAACCCCATCCCTACAAAAAAAAAAATACAAAAAGTAGTTGGGCATGGTGGTGGCACATACCTGTAGTCCCGGCTACTCAGGAGGCTGAGTCCTCGCTTGAACCCAGGAGGTCACGGTCTGGTCAACAGAGCAAGACCCTGTATCAAAACAAACAAACAAACAAACAAAAAATGCTAGCAGCTTACCAGCTAGGGAGGCCTGTACAGCCAAGTTTTCCAAATGGGGCTACATTATTTGTTCCAGAACTTTAGCTGCATCAAAACCACCTGGATGGCTTGTTCAGCTACAGAGGGTCTGGCCACGCCCCTAGAGTTTCCAGCTGAGGGTCTGGAATGAGGCCCGATGATTTGCATTTCTAACAATCTCCAGGTGATGCTGATGCTGTGGGTCCAGGGACCACATTTTGAGAATCTATGCTAAATGAATCGGAGAAGACCAAAGCTCAAACTTATTCCAAGAACTTTTCAAGGCCCACCTGCAAGTTGTAGTGGAAGTAAGCATCTAAGGGTGCAAAAAAGTGTCACTGTAGACTAAGGCCTTTTACCTGAGCTCTCAAATGTTCACATTTCTCTTCTCAACCTAAATAACAAACAGAGAGAGGCTCTCCACAAGAAAAAGATATTCGTTTGGAAACAGAGCCTTGCAATAGAAATAGGCAAGCCAGAGTAAACTATATGCATATTCACGGAGGTAAAGGAAGACAAAAGAAAAAATGAGGAAGATTATATGATCATTTGGAAATGATTATCCTTGGCTACAAAGATCAATAACAAAGGTGATGCCAGGCCCAGGTTGGACAGGCAGTTGTTGTGCAAATATCCTTCAGAAGCATTGTTGTGTGCAAAGTTGCAATGGGCTTTGTGCAAGATTGTGTTTTTTGCAGTCTTCTGTGATAAGTTTTTGTTATCAGGCATACAAGCCCAAGAATCCTTTTTTGCATGGGCTTCCCTGGCTCTATTTGTCAGGGTTTTGGTTAGGGGAGGGGTATTTTTAACACTCTCAATGTAAAAAGTGCCATAAGGTAGGTACCCCAATTGCTTGTTTCGTCTTCATAAAATAACTTTTCCACCCGAACAAAGTCTACACATAAATTGTAAAAATACCCTGGCATGCAGTCCCTGGAAAAGTCTGGAGTCATTCTCGGGGTTCCCACCCAGGTGGGCAAGCATAGCCACCACAGATAAACACAAAGTAGGGGTGCCCGCTGGGGTTCGGCGGCAGGCAGTGGCCCTGGTTCTGATATTTGGCTGAAAACACAGCTCCTCTTTGTCACACTCAGGACATTTCAGCTATTTCCTAGATAATAATCTCACTTCACCCTGCACAAAACAGGCACATGATCATGTCACTCTGACCTGGTTTGAGTCCAAGGAGACTTTTGTTTTTAAAATAATTTAGGTTAGTAGTTAAAATATGAACTTTGGGCCAGGAGTGGTGGCTCATGCCTATAATCCCAGCACTTCGGGTGGCTGAGGCGGGCGGATGACTTGAAGTCAGGAGTTGGAGACTGGCCTGGCCAACATGCTGAAACCCCATCTCTACTAAAAAAATATATATATATATACAAAAATTAGCTGGGTGTGGTGGCGGGCACCTATAATCCCAGCTACTTGGGAGACTGAGGCAGGAGAATTGCTTGAGCCTGGGAAGTGGAGGTTGCAGTGAGCAGAGATCTTACCACTACACTCCAAAACAAACAACAAACAAAAAAATTCTAGAGTCACACTGAAAATCTTAACAACCTGCTTCTACTACTCATTTTTTTTATTTTTATTTTGACCTGATTTTAGACTGATAGTAAAATGCACAAATAACACAAAGTGCCCCCTATGTCCCTCACCCTACTTCCCCTAATACTAACATTTTCAGAGCCATCCTTATTTTCTCTATAAAAGAGCAGAATTCTCCTTTTAGAGATTTGGAAAGATTATTAAAAGATAAGTTACAAAATACAGTACCTGACACGTATAAAATATTAAATAAATATTAGCCATGCTTAATTATTTTGTTTTAAGTCTATATGAGTCAAGTTTTAGTAGAAATATGGGCTAGAAAAAAAAAAAAAAGAAAGCGGGACTCTGTGATCCGACTTGGGCTTATAGAACAGACTGTACTAGTTTGTTCTCATGCTGCTAATAAAGTCATACCCAAGACCGGGTAATTTATAAAGGAAAGAGGTTTAATGAACTCACAATTCCACATGGCTGGGGAGGCCTCACAGTCACGGCAGAAGGCAAAAAAGAAGCAAAGGCACATCTTAAATGGTAGCAGAGAAGAAAGCTTGTGTAGGGAAACTCCCATTTTAAAACCATCAGATCTCGTGAGACTTATTCGCTACCACGAGAACAGTAGGGGGAAACCGCCCCTATGATTCAATTACCTCCACCTGACTCCATCCTTGACATGTGGGGATAATTACAATCAAGGTGAGATTCGGGCGGAGACACAGCCGAATCATATCAATGACTAATGAGAGTTATGTCCAGAACCTAATGAAAACCTGTCTGAGGCCACATTCCCTGTAAAGCAGATTTGAGATAGAGATTTGTGTAGAGAACATTTAACTGGGTAAAATCCTAGGAACTAACAACTGTGGCGAAAAAGCTAAATTGGACAAAGGGAGTTGAGATGTGAGGCAGTCACAACAAATACCTCAGCTAATCTCAAGGGGGAGCTGAGAAGCTGGGGTGACCCTTCAGAGTTGCCCTAAATTGAGGCAGGAGTATGGAGTTTTAATACCTTTCACTGGCCATTCTTCAGATACGAGTTGTCCCCAAGGATGGACATCAGCTTGACAAGTTATTAATTAGATCTCCTGAGAATAAATTCTAGAGAGAATCAGCTGAGAGGCATGATTTGCCAACACTCCCAATAGCTGGGCAAACTTCAATTTTGAGGGAGGATTTGGGTCACACACAAAAGTCTCCACAACCAATTATTCATGGGAAATTCTATGTAGGCAGAGCTATTTCATGGCCAGTTAATCAAAACTACATAATCTATTTGGTTAAGCAAAAGAAATTAAAAAGATAAAATAAAATCTATATATTAACACTCAAAAGTTTTTAATGCATTTGCCTTGCATTTCGTATGTTTTGCCTTGCATTTCATAAGTTTTGCCTTGCATTTGTTTATTTGCTTTTAAGAACCTTTAGAGAACAATAATTACTAATATAATATGGAGTAGCACAGCACCCACAATTGCGTTTGAAATGTGAAATTGTATTAGTCAGCTCATGTTAATAACAGTACCCACTACTATGCTTACATTTATGAGAAGATTGTTAGTGCTATGGTGATATGAGGTGGGTTGTTATTAGACAAATAGTATAATTTTTTTTAGATAATCACATTAACAGTATACTATAGTAATATAGATGAACAAAATGTATGATTCGTAAAAGACCCTACTATTTTTTCTCTGGGGTTAGGCAGAAATCAGTGATGTATTTTTAAAATAACGTGATTTTTTTCTGTCATGTTAAATGTTTATTTATATTGTCTTTGCATTATATATATGTGTGTGTATATATATATATATATTTTTTCCCCAGACTAGGCTAATGATCTCAAATGTTTCATACTTCTTGACAAAAGCTCAATTACCTAAAGAGCCAAAATATGAATATTTTAAGCTAAAACTCAAGTTGCTTGCTTAAAATTCACAGGGATCTCTTATTACCCAAGATAACCTGCTCTCCAGGATATAAGGAATTATTTATATTAACGCTACCCATTTTTACAACCCAAATCAAGTGCAATTGCATTAATATTCCCATGTCTTGTAGCACAATTTAATAATTCCATTTTTCTTTTCTTTGTTTTTTTGAGATGGGGTCTCGCTGTGTTGCCCAGGCTGGATGCAGTGGCATGATCACGGCTCACTGCAGCCTCAACCTCCCGGGCTCAAGAGATCCTTTCATCTCAGCCTCTGAGTAGCTGGGACTACAGGCATGTGCCACCATGCCCAGCTAATTTTTGTATTTTTTGTAGAGATGAGGTTTTGCCATGTTGCCCAGACTGGTCTGGAACTCCTGGGCTTAAGCGATCCTCCTGCCTCAGCCTCTCAAAGTGTTGAGATTAAAGGTGTGAGCCACTGAGCCTGGCTTGATAGTTCCATCTTATTTCATGACTATGTATGCCTGATGTTGTAAGTTATTTTATCACTACTTCCCATTCCCTCTTAACAATTATATTGTTGATCGTTTGTTGAAATAATGTTGGCCTCCTTTCAGAACTCATTGTGGGGCATACAGTATTTCCAGGAACTGAAGAAATATTTGAAAAATCTGTCTAATAAATTTCAAAACTGAAAAGAATATAAAGCCATATTTCAAGGATCCCTGTGAGCACAAAAGAACAAATACAAAGAAAACCCACATAGGCACACCCTAGCCAAACTGCCAAAAATCTGTGCCAGAGAGAAAAATGTTAAAAGCAGCTGGAAAAAAAAGCATAAATCACCTTCAAAGAATAATTATTAGACCTCTTTAATAGATGCAATGGAAACCAGAAGGAAAAGGAATGTTATCTTTAGAGCGTTGAAAGAAAGTAACTGCCAGTGCATTTGTTTTCTATTGATACCCAGGGCATTTGTTTTATTTTAGTTTCTATTAGTTTTCTATTGCTATGTAACAAACAACCACAAACCTAGAGACTTGCAACACTCATTTATTATCTCTTAGTTTCTGTAGGTCGGAGGTCTAGGATGGCATGGCATGGCTGTCTGCTTAGGGTCTCAAAAGGTAGTAATAAAAGTACAAGGTACGATGGCTCCATCTGGAGGCTGGGGGGGGGAAATCTACTTCCTGGCTATTCTCATTTAGATGGTTGGCAGAATTCAGTTTCTTGTGGCTACAAGACTGAGATCCTTGTTTTATTGCTGCCTGTCTGCTGAGGATTTCTTTCATCTCCTTAAGCCCACCTGTCATATCTTTTCATGTGGCTCCTTACATCTTTAAACCAGCAGTGGTATATCAAGCCCTCTTCTTATTTGCTTTTTCCCCTACTTTTTCTTTATTGTGATAAAATACACATAACATAAAATGTATTATTATCTAAACCATTTTAAGTGCACAACTTAGGAGTATTAAGTGCTTTCATATTGTTGCACAACCATCACCAACATCCATGTCCAAAACTCTTTTCATCTCACAAAACTGACATCTGTACCTATTACACAAGAATTATCCACTCCTTTCTTCCCTCAGGCCCAGGAATCTACCATTCTACTTTCTGTCTCTAAGATTTAGGCTATTCACTATACCTCAGATAAGTCTAATCATATCATTACTTCTTTTTGTGACTGGCTTATTTCACTGAGCAGTATGTCCTCAAGTTTTGTTTTTTTTTTTTTTTTCATTTATTTACTTATCTCTTTGGACAGAGTTTTGCTCTATTGCCCAGGCTGGAGTGCAGTGGCACGAGCGATTTCAGGTCACTACAACCTCCTCTTCCCAGGTTCAAGCAATTCTCCTGCCTCAGCCTCCTGAGTAGCTGGGATTACAGATGCACACCACCACTCCCAGCTAATTTTTGTATTTTTAGTAGAGATGGGATTTCACCATGTTGGCCATGTTGGTCTCAAACTCCTGACCTCAGGTGATCCACCTACCTCAGCCTCCCAAAGTGCTAGGATTACAGGTGTGAGTAACCGCACCTGGCCATGTCCTCAAGTTTTATTCACTTTGTAGTGCATGTCAGAATTTCTTTCCTTGTTATGACTAAATAACATTCCATTGTATGCATTCACCACATTTTTCTGATCCACTCATCAGTCAATGAATAATTGGGTTACTTTCAGGTTTTAGCTATTGTGAATAATGTTTCTATGAACACGAGTGTGCAAATCTCTCTTTCAGATCTTGCTTTTAATTATTTTGAGTATATACCCAAAACTGGAATTGCCAAATCATATGGTAATTATATTTTTAATTTTTTTGAAGAATTGCTTTCCTCTTCCACAGTAGCTATGCCATTTTACATTCCTTAACAGTGCACAAGAGTTCTGATTTCCACATCCTCACCAACACTTGTTCACTTCTGGATTGGTTTTTTGTTTGGTTTTGTTCTGGGTTTTTATTATTTTGGGGTAGTAATCTAATGGATGCAAGGTGGTATCTCATTGTTTTGATTTGCATTTCCCTAATGTTGGTGATGTTGGACATCTTTTCACATGCTTATTGGAGAAATGTCCATTAAAATATTTTGTCTATTTTTGAATTGAGCTGTTGGTCTATTATTGAGTTTTAGAAGTTCTCTCCTATATTGTGGATATCAATCCCTTATCAGATATATAGTTTGCAAGAAGTTTCTCCCCTTCTTGGGGTTGCCTTTTTACTCTGTTGATAGTGTTTTAGGATGCAAAAAATTTTAAAGCTCTCATAAAGTCCGATTTGTCTATTTTTTATTTTGTTGCCTGTGTCTTTGGTGTCATCCATTAAATCATTGACAGACACAGCATCATAAGGTTTCTGTCCTATATTTTCTTCTGAGAGTTTTATAGTTTTAGGTCTTATATTTAGTTTATGGATTGATTTTGAGTTAGTTTTTGAATATGAAGTTAGGTAAGGGTCCAACTTCATACTTTTGCAAGTTGATATCTAGTTTTCCCAGCAGCATGTATTGAAAATATTGGATTTTACCAATTGAATGGTGTTGGTACCTTTGCCAAAAAAAAAAAATCACTTTTTCATATATGTGAGGATTTATTTCTGGACTCTGTAATCTATTCCACTGATCTATACATTGGTCTTTTTGGCAGTACCATACTGTTTTGTTTACTGTAGTTTTGTAATAAGTTTTGAAATCAGGGTGTGTGTGTCCTCCAACTTTGTTCCTCTTTTTCAGAATTATTTTGTCTATTTGGGGTTCTTTGAGATTCAATATGAACTTACTTTCTATTTCAGCTAAAAAATGTGACTGGTATTTTAACAGGGATTATATTGAATCTGTAGATCACTTTGAGTGATACTGACATCTTAAGAATATTACATCTTCTGATCTATGAACATGGAATATCTTTTCATTACCTATATTTTTAAAAATTTATTTCAGAAATGTTTATTTTTTATTGTACAAGTCTTTCACCATCTTAATTCCTAAAGACTTTTATTCTTTTTTATGTTATTGCAAGAGAATTGGTTTTTTAATTTCCTTTTTGGATGGTTCATAGCTAATGTAAAGAAATGCAACCAATTTTTGTATTTTAACTTTACATTTTGTTGAATTCATTTTTTAGTTCTAACAGGGTTTTTTGTAGAACTTACAGGGATGTTTACATATAAAAATTCTTTGTTTCCAATTTGTATGACTTTTATTTCATTTTCTTTATTCCTATTATTTTCTTTTTTGTTATGTTTTAAACTAATTGTTTTTGCTAGTACTACGAATAGAAGTGGCAAACATGGATATGGATGGACATCCTTTCCTTATTCCTGATCTTAGAAGAAAAGCTTTTAGTCTTTCACCAATGAGTATAATGTAGCTGTGAGTTTTTCATACATGGCTTTTATTATGTTGATGTGGTTTCCTTTTATTCCTGGTTTGTTGAGTATTTTTATCCTGAATTAAATATTGAATTGTATCAAATGTTTTTTTCTGCATCAATTGAGGTGACCACGTGTTTTTTCTTTCCTTTGTTCTGTTAATGTGGTGCATTACATAGACAGATATTCCTAGGTTGAACCATTCCTGCATTCCAGGAAAAAAATCCCACTTGGTCATGTTGTATAATCTTTTTAATATGCTTCTGAAATAAGTTTGCTAATATTTTGTTGAGGATTTTGCATAAATGATCATAAAGGATATAGGTTCATAGTTTTTTTTGCAGTCTCTTTGTCTGGCTTGAGTCTCAGGGTAATGCTGGCCTCATTGAATAAGTTAGAAAATATTCCTTGTCTTCAATTTTTTGGAAAAATTTGAGAGGATTGTTGTTAGTTCTTTTTTACATACTTGGTAAACTTCACCACTGACACTAATGGGACAGTTCCAGGGCTTTACTTTGTCAGCAGATCTTTTATTACTTATCAAATCTCTTTGCTAGTTGTAGGTCCATTCAGATTTTCTATTTCTTTGTGCTTTAATCTTGGTAGGTTTTACATTTCTAGGAATCTGTTTATTATACTTAAGTTATCCAATTTTGTGGGATGTACTTGTATATGGTACTCTAATCTTATAATCTTTTTTATTTATGTAGAATTGAAAGTAATGTCCCCACTTTTATTTCTGATTATAGTAATTTGAATCTTCTCTCTCTCTCTTTGTCTATCCCTCTCTCTGTCTCTCTCCCTTTCTCTCTCTCCCTAGGTCCATTTCGTTAAAGGTTTGTCAATTTTACCAATCTTTTTGAAGAATCAATGTTTGATTTCTTTGATTTGCTTTATTATCTTTATATTATTTATTCATTTCTATCAAAGCTTTTCACTTCTACCTGCCTTCAGAATAGATCCAGAATCTGCCCACTTCTGACCATCTCTACTGCTCTCTCCCTACCTAGCTCAAGTCACCATCATTTCCTTATTCAGTCCTTGGAATACTCCCCAACTGCTCTTTCTGCTTCCATTTCTGACACTGGCCAACAGTTGGCAGTTTGCTGGTGATGTCGTCTAGACTTTGATGTTGCTAGTACCTGAACTTACAATAACAGATGAGCTGTAGTGATCTTCCGTTGAACATAAAGATTTGCACATATCAACAACATTAAACAAGGTCACTCCGTAGACTGAGAAATAAAACCACACAAAAAGAAGGCCACTCTATTCATTTCTGAACACAGACAAAAAAAGATCACAGTGTAAACTCGAAACTCCTCAAATATTCATTCCCCTTTCCTGACTGACATGAGTATTGTATTTTAACCAATTATAACTTTAGTTCAATTTCTCTCACCTCCTAAATAAAATTTGTTCAGATATACAATTACAGAATTATCCTATTTCTTGAAAACATCCAATCAAAAGAAAATTCTTGCTTCCTTGAGCCCTTCTCTAAATGACCCAACACAAGTCCAAATCCTAGAACAAGTTCCTCTTGTTAAGCCACGTCCCAGTTTCTCCTAGTAGGCTATTTTCCTTGCTTAGCAACTATCAATAAACCCAATCTTGTTACAGGTGGTCATTGACGATGGGCATCAATAACCCCCTTCTATCTCTTCTCAATGTAGCAAACACAGTGATTGTGGCAAGTCAGATCTTGCAAGTCTTCTGTTCAAAATGCTCCCAGTCTCATTTAAAAGCTAGTGTCCTTACAATCACCCATAAGGCCTCGGCTGAAATGGTCCTCAACCTTGGCTGCACATAATTTAAAAACTGTGAATGCCAGGATTCTACCCTAGAGATTGTGATTTAATTAGCCCTGCCTCAAGACTTTTTATTTCGACTTTTATTTTAGATATAGTGAATACATGTGCAAATTTGTTACATGGCAATGTTGCACGATGCTGAGGTTTGGAGTACAGATCCCATAACCCAGGTAGTGAGCACAGTACCCAATAGGTAGTTTTGAAACCCACCCACCTCTCCACCCTCCAGTAGTCCATTGTCTATTGTGTCCATATTTATGTCCATGTGAACTCAATGTTTTAGTTCCCACTTACGAGTGAGAACATGTGTTATTTGGTTTCCGTTTCTGTTAATTTGCTTAGGATTCCGGCCTCCAACTCAATCCATGTTGCTGCAAAGAACTCTGAGTGTCTCTCACACACAGCCAATGTTGGGAACCATTGCTCTAGGTGGGCTGCTCTTCCTCAGCCTTATTATCCTATAATTGTTCTCTATAATCAACCTCTTCCAGCCACATTGGTCCCCTTGCTATTGTTCAAATTCACCAGATGTATTCCTATCCCAATCCCTTAGTTCCTTCTTTCTGCTTAGAACACTCTTTCTTTTCTTTTGAGATATCTCAAAGCTTGTTTCCTCACCTTCTCAAGTCTTTGTTACAATGCCACCTTGTAACTGAGATGTACTATGACCACTCTCTTGGAAATTGCAAAGTTCCCTTGCCTTCCCCCATTGCCCTTTCCTTGCCTCATTTTTTTTTCTACAGCATACATCCCTTCTAAAAATAGTACATAATTTATTCACTCATTATAAGGGTCAGTCTCTCCCAAGCTAGGAAGCAGGGCCCTAATATTAATCCTCTTTATGCCTTATTTTACAGAGCTATAAATTAGTTTGTGCATGCAAATTTACTTCAAACACTGTCAGCTATAAAGTAAGTGCTTAAAAGTAAGCATGTGAGTATTTATACTACATAAATTAACTAAATTATTATGTGGTCTTTTAGGTGTCTTTCAACGTATAACCCAAAGAGATAATTATATCACATCAGAAGCAGTGTACATTTCACTCCCTACAGTGGTGTGTTTCTGCAAGGCAGGGAGACGTCGATTGCTTGGATGCTTGGAACACTTAGTGTTAGGTGGGGAAGGCTCTTTACACCCCCTTTTTACCTATCACACACATTGCTAACCTGAAAATGGAAACAAAATGAACAAGAGTAGTGGCATGTGAGAAAACAGAAGAACTGAATAGTTTCAGCAGATAAGCAACAAAAAGAAAAGGAAAGGCAGTAATACTTCTAACACAATTTTAAGAGTGAAGAAGAACAATGATCTTGTCAAAAAAAATAATATCCCAGCCGAGCTCAAAGTATGACATGGAAAAAAAAATCCACTCTCTCCACAGTCACCATTAATAATCTAATGTATTGAAACTTAATCTTAAATAATTACAGAAAAAGGCTTTCTTGTTAAATGCCTGACTTTTATTCTCAATAGAATTTTCAATGGCGGAAGAAGAATCACTTATTTTCACTACTATCCTGAATTCTCCTAATTTAACAACATGATTATCTGCAGCAAAGATTGATCAAAATAGCATGGGTTATTTATCAGATTTTACCTGACTATAGAAATAGTTTTCACTTTTCTTTATCGGAGATCAGTGACTTCCATAAATGAGGGTGAATGGACGTTTTCTCCACTTCTTGATTTCATGCCACAGAAATGATGAGCCTTCACCAGAAACAACCTCCCATTAGGGTCTTTCACAATGACATCTGTCTAGAGGGGTTTGTCTGAATAGAAAATAGTTGTCTAGATTTTAAACTTGAGGACAATGAGAAGAGAATGGAAATCCAGTTTACTAAGGAAAAATAACTAGATAGCCTTTTTTTCCCTACAGAGACTTATTTGCCAATATGCATTTAATAAAAGGGGAAGATACTCAATAATTAGCAAGTGTAGGTATATTTTCAGACTTTTTTTCCTTGTATTCAGGGCTATGGAAAAAGAATATATGATAGAACATAGAAAACAGCAGCTCATTTTTCTAGACCTTACAAAATTAAAAGTAATTTGTAATTATACAGAGAGACACATCATAGAAATCCTTTAATATTATAATTAAGATGAAGTATCCCCAATCTAGCCAAAAAGGCCTACTCAGAAACATTTTTCAGAAAATACACTGAAAAAAGTAGTCCTAATTCAAAGACTGACACGCGCACACACATACACACACATCTCAAAACATATAGAGCAGAGAGTTGCTATAGGAAATTCAAGCCTTCTCTTAATGCATTTATGTAATAAAAGAAAACATAAGTCTCAGTGCAGAGTAATGCAATTATTCTTGGTCAATACTGAGTACATAAGATACATGGCTTGCAAAGTATCAACACACATAAAATGACTTTGTCTCTATTATGCATCTCTGCTGTGGAAATGCCAGTGTCTAATGCACATATTTCTGTATTTAGCAGATATACTAGTTTGAGGAAAATATATAATCAGCATCTAAGATTGAATAAATAAATAAATAATAAATCACTCCTTTTCCTTGTACTATTCAACCTTGGCTAAGGTTTCATTGAATTCAACTACTAAGTAGAGACTTACATGTTTTTTTTTTCTCATGAGTAGACAGAAAAGTAGAATATAGGAAATTGTTTAGAATTTTTTCATAAAATTAGTACATGCACTTTGCACTAAATAGGTTTTAGACAGAAATAAATTATAGTGCTCACTAAATGTTGTTTGGAAATATTAAAATGTCTTTACAACTTACAGAGCTGCTTAAGTAAATTTTGGCTTTCTTGCCTGCATTACATAGCACAGCCAGAACAAAATAGTTTATATATGTCCTGTTAATACAATGTAGGTGTGAGAAAATGTACCATTTATACTATTTGGCACATAATATCTTCATTTTCCAGTATACACATTATCTCTTGGAACGAAAGAAAGCACTACATAAAGTAGCATTATTTATTTTAGTCTTGAGGAAACAAAGTATTTGTTCACAAAAATAGGAACTTATAAATAGTATTTGCATAATCATGAAAAGTGAAAGTAAATTTCAAAATGGACTTCAAACACAGGGACACTGCCACAGTTTTACTTTGTTGATATGATTGTTTATTAGCATAATGTTTTGGGGAAACATTTGGCAAAATGTGTTGAATGTCATTAAATGACAATTTAGGCCAGGCATGGCAGCTCATGCCTGTAATCTCAGCACTTCGGGAGGCCAAGGCGAGTGGATCACCTGAGGTCAGGAGTTCGAGACCAGCCTGGCCAACATGGCAAAACCCCATCTCCACTAAAAATACAAAAATTAGCTGGGCACGGTGGTGCTCACCTGTAGTCTAGCCACTAGGGATGCTGAGGCAGGAGAATCACTTGAATCCGGGAAGCAGAGGTTGCAGTGAGCCAAGATCGCACCACTGCACCCCAGCCTGGGCAACAGAGCAAGACCCTGTTTCAAAAACAAAACAAAACAACAACTGCAAAAAACTCAAACCCCAAATTTCCCTTTTTATGATCTATCCTAAAGAAACAATTCAGAGTAACAATTTTGATCTAAAAAAAAATAAAGATAAGCTTTCAAAAATGATGAAGTAGCATTTTGATTGGCCTCAACATCAAATAACCCGTCCAGGAGAAATGGACTTTTCAGAACACTGGAACTATGGGAAGACACCTAGGTACTGGCTCTGCTCTCTGGAGCTCACTCCTCATCTGCCTTCTTTTAGGGTTTGTCCTGATGCCAAGTTTGACTTGAGAGCTAAGATGTGCAGATCATGTTAAACATTCCCTTAAATGAAAACATACAGAGTATTTGTCTAGTTCCTCATAAATGGCAACATGATCCCAGGTCTAAAATCCACTCTGGCATTGAACTTTTCTGATACACTGTAATTTCGCTACGTCCAGGCAAAAATTACATCCAACAGTGATTCACCCTGCAGCCTGTCCCTTAGAGTTTCTGAAGGTCCAGAGAAGTTTTGTTGAGATGTGTTGTATTTGTCATGCTATGTAGGTTTTTCAGCCCTTCAGTTATCATAAATAAAAATCAGAGATAATTTAACATCATAGTCAGTGTGTGGTGTTTTAACTGGCAGAGAGAGAGAGACTCCTTGAAAACCTGTACACCTGGGTTACATTTTAAGTAACTGCACTTTTATATCATAATATAAATAAGTATGGAAACATTCGATTAAATTATCCAAGGCTATCAAAATTCTGCAAAACTTCCTAACCTCTATGTATCCCAAACAGTTCTTGAACAAATCCAATAACTTGTTCTCTCATTTACCAAAATTGGTTGCAATTTATGTTTGCTATTTTTTTCTACAAAATCTGAAAATATTTCAAGGCACTGAAGACCTAAATTTTTAGCAAACTTAATAACCCGTTTGAAGTAGGTCATAATCAGTCTCATGTAAAAAAGAAAGTAAATTGTGTTAAAGATGGTTGTGAAAGTGAGAAAAATTAAAATAAATAGCATTAAAATATTAAATGTTTGAAATTCAAGAATGGCAATGGTCCTTTTTAGGAGGATTTAAGTTCATAAATAGAAATCCTGAGGGTGGCATTGCCTTTTCCTCCTTATAAGAAACCCCTGTTTTTTCAAGCAGTTAAGGTCTCTGTAAGAGAAGTGATATGCTCATTTGTTCAACATTAGAATCGCAGCCTAAATTTTGCATGCTTCCTTCAAACCTTTTTGCTGCAAAGAAGACAAGAAAAAAAAAAAGACTCCTACTTCTCTGTATTCTTCACTGTGTCTTTACCTCACCTCCACTCATTGCCAGAATCTTTAATGAAAGGATTCACAAAAATGAGATGAAGAATTAGCATTTCTATGAATAAACAGATTCACAGTATAAAAATTAGTTTTTTCAAAAAAGCAGGCAAAAAAAAAAAAAAAAAACCCTCAAAATAAGACTTTAGAGAACTGGAGGTCGTTTGCTAATTTTCTAATTCAATTCCCTATGAGGGTGGGTCCCTTATCCAAATAGTGATCTTTTATTTTCCTTTTATGTCTAAAAAATTATCTTTTAGGTTCCCGAAAAGCACTATAAGAATTAAAAGCAATTTAATACATTTCAGATTATAAAAGGTACTGTGATTAAAGAAATAATTACTAAGGAGAAAGTATTAAGTATTATTTTTTAAAGACATTCATTCCTTAAACTTCTCGACAGCATTTACTAAGTGACCATTTGACATATTAGAGACTAAGGGCATCGTTTCTCCTCCAGAAGTGAAGTTTTGATCATTGGCTTCAAACTTCCCATTGCTTAAACTGCTCATGTAGGGAACTTTTCACATTTTCTAAAAACATCATTCTCAATGTAATGATGACCTTAAAAGGATAGAAAGGCTATACGATTTGCAGTTAAGAACGTAGGTTTTGGGCCAGGTGCGGTGGCTCACACCTGTAATCCCAGTACTTTGGGAGGCTGAGGTGGACGGATTACGAGGTCAAGAGATAGAGACCATCCTGGCTAACACGGTGAAACCCCGTCTCTACTAAAAAAATACAAAAAAAAAAAATTAGCCAGGCGTGATGGCGGGCGCCTGCTGTCCCAGCTACTCGGGAGGCTGAGGCAGGAGAATGGCGTGAACCCGGGAGGCAGAGCTGGCAGTGAGCCCAGATCGCACCACTGCACTCCAGCCTGGGCAACAGACTCCGTCTCAAAAAAAAAAAAAAAAAAATGTAGGTTTTGGAGGCAGACTGTGTTTAAAAAGGAATTCTAACTGATAAGAAACTAAATGACAAGAAAGTTCGTAAAATGAGGAAAATAGTACCTCATATTTATTTTGCTGATTAAAAGACTATATAGGTAAGGTTCTTAAACCATGTACATTTGGTAACAGTCTTAATGTATATCAGAGACAGGCCTAGAACTGTTAATCCCTGGCAGAACTTGCAATAGACACTCTTCTTACACAGCAAGAAAACTAGAAAACATCTTAAGAAATTCCTAAAGTATAATAATAATAAAATAAAATAAAATTGCTGCTGAGGACTTACCTACTTTCTATTGAATATATTCTCCAACTTCCTAGAGTTAAAATAGCTACTTGTTTACATCTCTATTCCAGTTATCATTACAACACTATTAAATCGATACATTTCTTACCTAATAGACTAAGCTTCTTTTCTTAATTTTTAAAACAAATTTTATTATGTATATTAAAGATATACAACATAAGGTTATGTGATACATACAGATAGTAAAATGGTTATTACAGTGAGGCAAATTATCCATTATCTCACATAATTGCCCTTTTTTTTCTTTTTTTGTGGCAAGAGTAGCTAAAACTTACTCATTTATCAAATCTCAAATCTCAAATCTGTTATTAACTGTAGTCCTCAAGTGTTATTAACTGTAGTCCTCACCTTGTACATTACATCTCTAGACACATTTCTCCTCCATATCTGTTACATCATATCCTCCGAGCTACATATCTCCATTTCCTTCCCTTGGCCCCTGCCTCTGGTAACCACTGTTTCATTCTCTATATCTGTATATAATTTTTAGATGCCACACATAATTGAGATCATGCAATATTTTCCTTCTTGTGTTTGGCTTATTTCACATAGCATAATTTCCTCCAGATTCACCTAGGATGTGAAAAATGGCAGAATCTCTTTTTTTAAGGCTGAATAATATTCCACTGTTTTTTAGATACCACAGTTTATCTATCTGTACATCAACAGACACTTAGGTTGTTTTCATATCTTGGCTATCAAGAATAATCCTGCAGCGAACATGGGAGTGCAGACAGCTTTATGAAGTGGTAATTTCATTTTTTCTGGGTATATACCCAAAAGAGAGATTGCTAAATCATAGGGTACTTTTATTGCTAATTTTTTTAGAAACCTCCATACCATATTCCATAATGGCTGCACAATTCACATTTGCACCAACAGTATGAGTACTCTTTTCTCCATGCTCTTACTAAAATGTGTTACGCTTTTTTTTTTATTATAGCTATCCTAATTGATATAAGGAGGTATCTAAAAGAGTTTTGGATTTGTATTTCCCTGATGATTAATGCCAATGAAATGTGGAATATCTGTTCATATACCAGTTGATCATTTTTATGTCTTCTGTGGAGAAATGTCTATTCAGGGCCTTTGCCCATTTTTTATCTATTTATCTATTTCTGAGTTGTATAAAATCTTCATAAATTTTGAATATTAACCCCTTATCAGATATATGGTTTGCAAATATTTTTCCCGATATGCAGGTTGCTATTTTATTTTGCTGAGTGTTTCCTTTACTGTGCAGAAGCTTTTTAGTTTGAGGTAATCCCATTATTTATTTCTGCTTTTGTAGCCAGAGCATTTGGTGTGATATTAAAAAACCATTGCCAACTCTAATGTCAAGGAGTTTTTCCCCATGTTCTCTTCTAGGAGTTTAATGATTTCAGGTCTTAAATTTAGGACTTTCTTACATTTTGAATTTATTTAAGTGTACGGTGTAAGACAAAGGTCCAATTTCATTCTTTCGCATGAGAACGACCAGATTTTCTGGCACCATTTATTGACGAGACTATTTTTTCCCTACTGTGTCCTCTTGGTGCCTTTGTCAAAACTTATTTGGTCTTTTATGCTTAGATTTATTTCTGAGCTCTCTGTAATAGATTATGTTTCTCGAGGGAAATGATCACACTTTCTTCTTACCAAATCTCTTGGTATAGAAAAGATGCTCATAAGGTTTTTTGTGGGTCGCAGCATGGCTGCTTGCCAATGTATTAGCAATCAGCAATGGCCCTGATTTTTCTCGTCATTCTCATGTACGTTTTGAATGCAGAGGAAAGAGTCTCTCCAACTCTTTGCGGCACCACACTTCTGAAAAATGTCTGTGTTCCTCCACTGTCTTGACTCAAAACCACCTTGGTTTTCACCTCGGGTATGGGTAATCAATAAAATGGGATGCTTCTCTTGCCTTTCCTCTTACCTTTTTTTATTGTGTTCAATAGCACAGTTATTAAAATACTTTTGGAAAAGCTTATCCACCAACAGACAACCTTCTTTTTTTTTCTTCTTCTGTATTACTTTTTCAGGGATGCTAGGATAGTTTTAGAATCATTTAAGTAGAATGCAGAAAGAATGGAGGCATTGCCCTGGAAAAGGACAAACTGAAAGGAGACTCTTAAAGGTGGAAAAATATATAGAACTAGGCAGGATCTATAGTTTTATGACCATAGAACTATTTATTGATACACTATCATTTGAAATAACATTTGTAAGCAGTATAAAGTCTTCTACTGCTAGTTGTACTGAAATAGCAACTGCTTACGATAAGAATACTATGATGTTAAAAATAATTTAACAAATAAATGTTTATAATACATATATTGTGATAAGAAAATATAAGATCTACCCTCTTTTTTATGGGGGGGTGGCAGACAGGGTCTCTCTCTGTCACCCAGGCTGTAATGCAGTGGTGTGATCTCAGCTCACTGCAACCTGCACCTCCTGAGTAGCTGGGATTACAGGTGTGTGCCACCATGCCCTGATAATTTTTATATTTTTAGTAGAGATGGGGTTTTGTGATGTTGGCCAGGCTGGTCTTGAACTCCTGGCCTCAAGTGATCCACCTGCCTCAGCCTCCCAAAGTGCTGGGATTACAGGCTTGAGCCACTGCATCCAGCCAGATCTACCCCCACAACACATTTTTAAGTGTACAATACATTGTCATTGACTTTAGATACCATGTTATACAGCAGATGTCTAGAGCTTATTCATCTTGTTTGACTGAAAATGTATGCCTGTTGATTAGTAATTTTCCACTTCCTCTCCTCCCAGAACCTGGTTACCACAATTTTACTCTGATTCTACAAATATGACTACATGGATACCTCATATAAGTGGTGTCATGTGTTACTTATTTTTCTACGACTGGCTAGATACATCCTTGCTCTTGTGTTTTGAGCGCTATCCTGCATATATTTCAAATGTTATTCTCCAACAGGGCAAAACTGAAAGTTAGCAGGACGTTTTCATTCATCGCCTCTAGTTTAAAGAGAATCTGGTTTGTTCTCACCGGCAAGTCATTTCCATCATGCAGAGGTCTCTGTTCTGACTGTCTTCATCATACAATGCTCACTTGAGTAGTGTGCACTTTACGTTCAGAGAGTAAATATGTACATATAAATATCTGCTGAAGGAGTCAGTAATGCACTCACAGCAATTAGTTTCATGTGCTCCCTTTGGGCACTCAGTTGGAAAATCGCGTATCTTCCTGGATGAAATACAACCTGCATCCTCACCAGGCACAAATCTGGCTTCAAAATTGAGATTAAGAGCGTAAAACAGGCTCTCTCCCTTTAACAAATAAACAGAATGTAAAATTATTTCATCAACAGTAGCTTTTAAATATTCTGAAGGAGAAGAAGCTTGATTAAAGGCCAAATCAAAGTAGCACTTGCGATTTTCATCACGCGGACTGTGAGCAGAAAACTACAGCTCTAAGATTGCTTTGAAGTGGTGCAGCCATTTGTATGCCTATTAAAGATTTCAAAACTTCAAGTCCTGTACAGGGTCTGGGTAGTCTGGGTAAACCTTTGGCCATTCTGCTCCATACATATAACAATTTACTGTCAATGGAGCATGGCACGTTTTTAAATATTCCTTTCAGTTTCTCTCCATAAACTTCTGCCCATTACTAATACTGAACTCCACAAATGAGATCCTATAATTGTCTACTGGACATATTTGCAAAAACAATAAGAAACGCCTTTTTTTCCCTTTGTGTACATCCATTGATCTTTCAGGAATCATTCATGTAATTGTCCTAATTAGATATATTACCTATCCAACTGATCTGGTGTTCAGATGGATGCACATATCCATGAATCCTGAGTGAATTTAAGAAAAGAATTATCCGTAAGCAAGATCAAGTGTCTCAAAAACTTTTGCTAAGGTTAACTTTAGTAATGATTTAAAACCTTTAACCACACTTTTGCCTCGGTAAGAGCTCAGGAAAGGCTGCCCCAAAGTACTTTGAACTGAAGGAGATTGGGAGGTACCCCAGGAGCAAGGTCACTCTGATCTTCCCTGACCTTTCTTTGTGAGCGCTGGTCATAAAGAAATTATCTGGCTTATCTTGCCTGAAATTAGGTCACAAGATCCTCATTCTAGAGGGGTCCTTTCCTGTTCCCAGGGGTGAAGAAATTCTACACAAAGGAGTCAAGGAGACTCTGAACACAGAGGCTTTGCTAAGTTTCCCTGCTCAGTCTGTTACCATTGGATCATACCCTTTTGTCCGATCACATTTCAAAATGGCTGTTTGTTCTTCACCAAAACTAAGCAGAAAAATACACAGTTTTCTATATAGGAAAAGGGGCTGAAAAACAAATAAAAACGAAAAAATAAAATAAAGCACATGCTTTTCTCTGGGTCTTTGCATCTTCATTTCTGAAGGCTCCTGTGTCAAGTAAAACTTTGATAAACAAATTTGTTATGCTTTTCTCTCATTAAACTGTCTTTCATTCTCGGAGTGTCAGCTGTGACCCTTATGATGGGTGAGGAAAGGTTTTTGTCACACCTTTCTGCCCCTATACCTCCAAATACTACATTACAAGAGAATGCTCTTCAATGTCAACTTTAATGCTTTTCAGCTATTATGATTCTGGTGATGTGGTATTTAATTAGGAGAAAGAAAATCTTTAATTAAACAACAAAAATAAGGTAATCCTGTTTAACCCTTAAAAACTCGTGAATCTTTTTTTTTTTTTTTTTTGAGAGGAATCTTGCTCTGTCACCCAGGCTTGAGTGCAGTGGCGCGATCTCGGCTCACTGCAAGCTCCGCCTCCTAGGTTCACGCCATTCTCCTGCCTCAGCCTCCCGAGTAGCTGGGACTACAGGTGCCCGCCACCATGCCCTGGCTAATTTTTTTGTATTTTTAGTAGAGACAGGGTTTCACCATGTTGGCCAGGCAGGTCTTGAACTCCTGACCTCAAGTGATCCGCCCGGCTTAGCCTCCCAAAGTGCTAGGATTGCAGGTGTGAGCCACCGCGCCTGGCCAAACTCATGAATCTTTAAATGAATCATTAAATCTGCTGCTCTGCACTCCTCGGTGTCTATCAGAATCATACACACATGTGCACAGACAAGCATGCGCACACGCATGCACACGCACACACACATGCACACATGCATGCACACACACGGACACACAGGCATGCACACACACATATGCAGACACACAGGCAGACACGCGCACAGATGCACACACACACAGTTGCATGAACACATGCGCAGAGCTTAGAATGGTCTATTATGCATGCAGGATACACATTCTGAACAAAGTAAATACACGTTAACCCAATATAAGTTAGCACCCAGAAATATACACTCTCTCGAATGAAAAATATCTTTAATAAAGGACCTTTAATTAAAAGTTCTTTAATCGTCTCAATCCAGAATCATGTGACCCAAATTTTTCTTGATTAGTCCATTCAGCTCCTGTAAGAATACAACTGTTGCACTCACTAAATATGTTGTTTAAGTAAATATAACTTAGGAATATACAGTATGTCTGATTTTCATATGCAAATCTTTTCCATAGATACAGATTAAGAAAAATAAAGTGTGACACTTTTCAGAAAACATTTTTAATATTGTCAGATTCATTGAGATCTGAGGGTAGGAGTGGTCAGAGAGAAACATCAATTAGTACTAGAAAGAGAAAGTAACTGAAGGTATAGTGTAAATTCTTTCAATGTGTACATGATCCCAGAATCTAAATAATGATTAGGTTTTAAAATACATAGTTGACTATATGAGATCCATTTTTATGGCAACATTTCTGGCCTGTAATTGATATTCTCTCCAAAAAATTTAGTCAAAGAATTAGACAAACTCCATCTGTGATTTGAAAATATTAAATTTTGAATAGAAACACAGAATTTTAAGGTCCAGTTTTAAATTTTGGTTGGCCTTACATCATTTTCCCAAACACAACCTTTTTGCTTTTTTTGAACTCCTGGGTGGTCCTGAAATATGAATATTATTACATGCTCATTTGAAGTTCTGAATAAAATTAATGGAGAAGTGAATATTTATAAAAGTGTATTTAAAATATGCAAAATAATTATAATTTTTTCATAATATTTATAATTAAAATATTTGGATGCAATAATTTCAGCTGCAAGCATAGAATATTTTCCATATTACTGGAAGAGAGGCCTAAGGACTAGACCAGTTGTTTACCTTTTAAAAAAAAAAATATATATATATATATATATATATATATATAGTTTAGGTTTCAAGAACAGGTGATATAATCCACACCCTGTATTAGGTATTCGTGACTCTAATACATTTTATATTTTGATACTGAGAAGAGCTTAATTCAATGTTTAAAACAGCAACAACGACAAGGGAAAACTTACACTTGCTTTGTGTGCTGCTCCTTGGTAGTGATTTATAGGAAATTTCACATTCCTGGGACACACTGATGTCATCTAGAGCAACGGTAGCATTTGATGACAAAACAGTAGCTTCCAAAATTAACTATAATTACAGAAAGATAAAACTGTTAAAAACACATCACAAAAGTAATGTCTTACAATCATATTTCTTTGTGTAGAGGAACCCTATTTACATCTGTCCCATTCTCCAATCTAATTTTAGAAAACTGTTCTGACCAGAACATCCTAATTTAAATTTATAAAACCATAACTGCTTTGACAGCGTCTTTCGTACCTTAATGCCAAAGGTAACCTTGTTTCAATTAAAGTGGTAACATTCATCACGAGTGAAGGGCTCTCTTCTCATTGGAGCCATTAAGAGTCATATGCATTTATAATGAGCTCTTTGGGGTAATCAACTGTGTGACTTACAACTCAATTTAATTGAGATATGAATTGATTTGTAATCAGTGTGCTGAAGGCAATGATTTATTTCCATATTAAAATATTTAAATATTATATACATTCATACAAACATAATATATATTATATACATACACAGAAACATACTCACTGTAGTAAAGCACACATCAATAACCACATACAGTGGTTGATAATATTCATATGCTGAAGCACTCAGAGACATCTATTTAATTTTAGTTTATTCTAAGGCTGAATAATGACTGATATAATTTGTTTTCTTTCTTGTTAATTACTCATATTATGTTGTTATTCCAAGAAGAAAAAAAGAGAGAGAGAGAGAGAAAGGAGGGAAAGGAAGAAGTAATTTATGCCAGGAATCTTATGAACCTGCATAGTGGACCACCAGTCCAGGACACAGACAGAAGGTACATTTCTATCCTATCAAGGAGGGTCTCCAATCTCAAGGATCATTAAATTTACTTGTGCCAGGGCTCAGAACATGCTATCTCAAAATACAACACCTTGGAGTCAGAACATGCTGTCCCAAAATATAGCACCTTGGAGTCCCTCTCTGCCTTCCCCTCTCTTTCCTTTGTGAGAGCCAGCCATAAAGGAATTATCCGGCTTACTTCTCCTCAAAATAGGTCATAAGAACCTCATTTAACTGGTGTCCTACCCTATCTATACCTGGATGAAAGAAACACTACACAGAGAGGCCCATAAAGATCTTTGCTGAGTTCTCTCCAAGTTTTTACAATGAGATCATATTCTTTCTGTCCATTTGTATTTCTTCATGATTGTCCATTCATTGTTGAACTTAAGCATAAACATAGAGAGTTTTCCCTGGTCTTCAGGCCTTTGTTTTTGAAGGCCCCTATGTCACATAAAATGCTAATAAATTTGTTATTTTTTTTCTTTTTAACCTCTCTTTTGTTATAGGGGTTCCAGCCATATCCCTTGTGATGAGTGAGGAAACGGTATTACTTTTCCTCTCCTACACTTCGCATGATACATTCACTACCCTACATCATAAATGCTGTATAAGAAATAAGTATAAGATACTAGGAGACTCAAAGAAGACACTTCATTATTTCTGCCAATAATGAGAGTTTGGGAAAAGATTTGGTGGATAAGTAATAGTAAGCCTCCATGATACCAAATTTTGTTGGGCAAAACATTTTACCTCGAGAAACTGAGGCAGCAATCGCAGCAAAAACACAGAGATGAGAAAGTGTATGGTGTGTTTAGAAAATGTTGATGGGTGTTAACGGAGTATAAGATTTTAAGAGAACAACAAATTAATCAGATAATAGATGGAGAGGAAAATTCCATGAGTTGGTACAGCTCAATTGGAGAGAAACTAGATAGCATTTGTTAAAAAGAAAAATTGCATAGACTATAAAAATTGAGTTAATTTCTTGGCATTTATCCTAGTGAGACACTCAAAGGTATACACATGAAGGCTTGTGCAGGAATGTTTATTTCAGTGCTGGTTTTGATGACAAATGACAGGAAAGAACTTACATGTGAATGAATCAATCAATAGTGAGAAATACTATACCAGTTAAAAATAATATCTATCGCCATGTGTCATTATGGAAAGAAATTCAACATGTGTTTTGGAGTAAAAAAATTAAGTTACAGAAAAATATTATAGTATAATATTACTTAGGCTGAAAACATACAATGGTTTAGATTTCCAAGTATATGTGGTACATTTATACATATTAAGTAAATAGAAAATGGACTGGACGTAAAAATAAACTGGTATCTAAAGATACTCAAGATAAAATCTATAGTGGGTGATGAGGGTGGTCAGCAGGGACTGTTGCTTTATTTGCAATTTTTGATATTTTAATGTGATGTACATAATACTTTTTTAAGATTCTGATTAGAGATGATTTCTGTAGAATCTTAAACTAAGAAATTTAGCCTTCATTCCAGAGGCAGAAAATAACATAGGTTTTGAAGAAGGATCTTGGTAAAATATACACAAGTATTGTACTTTAGAAATATATTGTGTTTAATACCATTAAGTGACTGTGATTTTTTTGGACAGCTTAACTTTTGAAAGAGTTTTTCTATATTCATTATTATAATACATCTTGCATTGATGTCAATTAAAATAGATGTTTAATTCTTCAGACTCATTAGACAAGCATTTGTTGACCATCATATTTGAAGGTCTGTGCTACTCAGAGAAAACTGGAGAAAAAAAAAAACGACAGTTTGAGGCACTTCTCTATGCTCCTAAAGAGGTACACGCTCACATTATTTGAATGGAATGGGTGGGCCCTGGGATGAGGTGAAGTAAAATCCTGAGGTAGTCTTTAAAATGTGGTTACATTATTTTACCTGAAGGGACCCACCAGGTTCCTTTAGATATTCATATTAAAATGGAAGGATAAATCCAACTTCAAAAGCCAAACAAAAGTAATATTAGGTCATCTATATTTTGCTTGCTTACTTCTACATAGTTAAATTCATAATTATACAATTAGAAATTGTAATTCTACCATTAATTAAAATCATACGAATTTTAAAATACAAGCAATTACTTCCTTCAAAAAATGTCTGTTACACCTGTAAATAATGACCATCTCATGGTTTCAAAATCACCTTGGCTGTTCCTATTTTTTATTGCTGGTTTTAACCAAACTGATATACACATATACATATACATATATATATGTATATATGTGTATATATGTATATGTATGTATGTGTATATATGTGTATATATGTATATACATAACCAAACTGATATATATACACATACATGTATATATGATATATATACATATATGTGTAAATATACATATATTATATGATATATATATCACATAAATGTATATATCATATATTATGATATATACATATATATCCGTATATACGTGTATATATGTATATATGTGTATATATGTGTATATATGTATATATGTAACCAAACTGATATATATACATATATGTATATATGATGTATATATCACATATATGTGTATATATATCATATATTATATGATATATACGTATATACACGTATATATACATATATACGTGTATATATGTATATATACACACATACACACATATATGTGTGTATATATATACACACATAGACATATATATGTGTGTGTATTTATATACACACATAGACACATATATATGTGTGTGTGTATATATATGTGTGTGTGTGTGTGTATATATACATATATATGTATATATATACATATATATGTATATATATACATATACATATATATGTATATATATACATATATATGTATATATATACATATACATATATGTATATATATACATATATATGTATATATATACATATATATATATGTATATATACATATATATGTATATATACATATATACATATATATGTATATATATACATATACATATATATGTATATATATACATATACATATATATGTATATATATACATATATATGTATATATATACATATATACGTATATATGTATATATATACATATACATATATATGTATATATATACATATACATATATATGTATATATATACATATATACATATATATGTATATATATACATATACATATATATGTATATATATACATATATACATATATATGTATATATATACATATACATATATATCTGTATATATATACATATATATACAAATATAAAATGTTGTGACCAATTCCCTTTCGGAACTACAGTCAGCATCAATTAGTAATCAGTAAGTGAGAAAGAGGTCACTCAGAAGAGCTGTTTCAACCACAGATGGAGGAAGAGTGAAAACCTCATTTGATAAGATTCTCAAGGTAATTGAATAATTTACATTTTAAATTGAATTAGATGACTCACTCTTCTAAAACTATTTTTTGGGATCTTGTTGATTTTTGTTTTATTCAATTATATTATTCCTTCTATGAACGAAATAATTTCTTGCTTTTAGGAACCACAAAAATTCATAAATGTTCATAATCAAGTGATTACTTTTTACAAGTGCAAAACTCAGGTGCTTTTCCAGACAAATACGCAATTAACATAGAAATATTGTTTTCAAAAAAAATAACAGGAGCAAAAAATGAATATGAATCCAAGAGAAAATAGAGATATAGTAAGAAGGAGTAGAGAGTAGTAGGAATATATTAATTTTTGAAGAATGATGATGGTATCAATAATAAGAGCAGCAGCCACCTTTTATTTAGCACTTACTATATGCCAGTCACATTCACTTGTTTTAATCCTGTGAAGATGATGCTATTTTCATCTTATTTTAAGGTGAAAGAAACAGAAGATTAGAGAATAGAAGTAATTGGTTGAATGTCACATGTCAAGTAAGAAAAATATGTAAGCTGAGCCATTAATGATTATACTATCCTGCATCTCTCTAATGAAATAAAGAGATAACTGGGCTTTAGTGGATGCTGCAGAATAGGGCTGTCTGGAGAAACAAGATTTCATGCAGCTCTAGATTAAGCAGACCAAGGACACAGCAACTTTACGGAGACTCGATCACCTTTTACTTTTGTGTTATGAATCTTACCCTTCACTGAATCGTCAAATAATGTCAGGAAATTGTTATTGATTTATATCATTGACTCCGATAAAGAGCGAACATGGTATCCATCATTGTGTGAAATTTCACAAAAGGTTCATTTCAAAATGAAATCTAAAATATGATACAATTACATTTTAATAGGAAGCTCGAAGAAAGTAGAGCAACTTGAAATCAATGGACTACTCAGAAAAAGTGCCACCTTGAGATACTAAAACAGCACAACAGTTGGGGGGAAAAGAAATATTAAAAGAATCTATTTGTGTGAAAAGCTGAACATAGCAAGTGAGCAGGCCAAGTTAAAACAGATTTGAAAAATACTATTAACTCTTTGACCTAAATTTTTCCAATAAACTCTCACAAGAAATAGAGGGAATATTGAAATGTCATTAATTTGCTGTTCTTACAGAGAAAACAGTAAACCTAATTCTTTGCCAGCAGGAAGAGCAAATGCCCTACCTAACTAGGGGTGCTTATTTGCTATGAAACCCAAAGCAATCTGTATTCTGTTATACTGTCTACAATTGACATCAAAAGAACCACACTGAATCAGAATTTCATGGCTAAAAGGGAACACAGAGGTCACGTGATTTGATGTCTTTCTTCTTTCCAATATTTGGACTGGATTACACTGTACTGTATAAATATGTTCAGAGCTTAGTCACGTAGAACTGAAAGCTAGACAATGACTAAGGTCACCCTTAAATGATTCAGGCTACTAATCTTAAATCCTAGCCTATATCCAAGAAGACAAACTTTAAATATTTGAATATTTAAAAAGCTAGATTAACTATTTGTAGGTAGAATATCTTTTTCATTTGTTGTTGATGAAAGAACAAAGTAGAACTGTACCTAGCTAGAATCCTCATGTATATTTTCATATCTTTAAAAATACACTCAGAGAAATCAGGTTAAAGCCAGCATAATATTAGCATCTTTTTTTTTCTGCAGAGGATAAGAAATGGGATGGAGAGAGATACAAGGAAGACAAAAGTTGCATCTTCATAAGCAAACAAACTTTAACATTATAAGCAAACAAAATGTTAACATTAGTTAATCCTGAGCTGTATTTAGGTATTTGTTTCTCTCTGTTTTAACTACTAGTTAGAAATATTTAATAGTAAATATATGCAATACTCATGGATTAAATATTACAATGTATGTATCTGTGCAAGTGTATCTATTTTTATATATTGTGTATGTATAAAATCCAGACTGATTCACAGCAGAACATCAAAGCAAGTCCACAGTTCCTTATCTAAAGTCTTTGGGGCCAGATGAGTTTTGAAATGTGAATAGCTCAGAGCTGAGAGTGGTAACATAACACCGAGAGTGTTTATTACATGACACCCTCTGGGAGATTGGGGGCAGCACTGTTTAATCAAACCTATCATGAAATCAGCTGCCTAAAGGCCTCACAGTGGTTCAGGGCAGCTTGGGTTTTGCCTCTAAACTCATTTTTAAAAAGCTTATTGCTTTCCAAACTTAATTTTCTAAATTGCTGATTGGATATTATAGGGCTGTCATGGGCTTCTTGAGAGTGAAATGTGAGGGGATGTTTTTTTCTTATTTTTCTTTTACTCATCTGTAGTTTCCAAAATAAATGTGTGCTGTAGCCAACTCATAGGCAGATTAAGTGGGGAGGCACAGAGGAAAAGTCTTAGCTTCTCTGGGGTGAATTCAATGTGACCGAGGCCTCGAAAGAACTCAGCATTGAGGCTGATTGGAGAGAAAAAGCAACACAAGGTGTTGAGCCACCAGCAGGGGGATGAAGGGAGAGGGAGGAGCAGGGCTGAGTTAGAAACCCTCACACATCCATTGCAGCCAAATCACAGAATCTAACCAAACCACTGCCCATCTACAAACTAGTTAATATGCCCCCAGATAATAAGGGATAGTCTCCATTTGCACTGCAAAGCAAAACCATTACTATATCCAAAAAGGAGAACATTAAAGAGAAAACAAAAATTGCATTCACTGAAACTCTTCAGTAATGCTGATGGGTCCATGAGAGCTTCCAGCTGTAGACAGAAATGGCATGTGTTTCAACTCATATTTCTAAATTACTTACTGCTAGAAAGGACATTCTATTTTCTTCTCAATATGTCAATTAATAACAAACTCTGAACGATCTTCTTGGTGAGTTTCATTCTAACTAAAAGCAAACCGAATGAAAACAATTTTCTATAGAATATAGAATATAAATGCAGGAGGCAAAAGATCAAATTGTTCTGATTTCATTGCCCTGCTACTTGCAATGGAGATTGACACCAAAATGATTCCATGACCAGCCTTTGTGTCAAATGCTTCCCAATTAAGAGCTGGTAGTATTCATGATGTCTTTGTCCATTAAATATGAGAATAGAATAAATTGATCTTTGAGAAGGGACGTTGGGGACCTTCACTGAGTAAAGAAACCTTTAATGATCAAGCCTAGAGTTCTGATCAAGCGGGAATTCCCTTTATAAAACAGAGAACACTAAGATTTATTGAGTGTCTACTATTTCCAGACAATATCCAAGGAATAACTACAGCAATAAAAACAGCTGAATTCTGTGTTTGTGCCAGATTTGCTTCCATGTGCTTTACAAGTATACACCATATAATCCTCACAATAACTGTATAAAGTAGAGAACAGTAATTGATTACAGTTGATGCTTATGCCCTAGTCTTCCTGCTTTCATGGGGAGGTGGTTCCCTGTAGTAACATTGCTGTTACTTACCCCTCACTCCGTGGGAGGAGGAAGATTTACCCGACTGTGAAGTTAGAAGAGTAACCTGGGGGAGCTCGATTCATCCTCTTCTCCCATTCAACACCCACTATTGGGAGCCAGCCTGTCCTCAGGAGGCATGCACACTGATATTATCTCTGGCTAAAGGTAAGAGACTTCGCCTAGAGTATGAGCTCTATATTTCTCCAGCACAGTCAATTGTCCTCTGGGTAATTCTATTTATTCTAAGATCAAGCATTATTTTAAATAAGTGACTCTACATTCTAAAGCCATCTGCTCCAAAATATGTATTCTCTACCTGTTTAACCTCTATATTTATCTCAATTTGTTCAGAAATGAGGATGAGATGACCTTAAATCCCCAACTATTATCCTCACACCCTACTAATGAAAGAGGCATAGAGGGCTTCGGTAACTTCCCTATAATCATACACTTTTTTGTTTTTGTTTTTTTAAGATGGAGTCTCACTCTGTTGCCCAGGCTGCAGTGCAGTGGCGCCATGTCGGCTCACTGCAACTTCCACCTCCCAGGTTCAAGTGCTTCTCCTGCTTCAGCCTCCAGAGTAGCTGGGACTACAAGCACGTGCCACCATGCCCGGCTAATTTTTTGTATTTTTTGTAGAGGTGGGGTTTCACCGTGTTACTCAGGATGGTCTCGATCTCCTGATCTCGTGATCCACCCGCCTCAGCCTCCCAAAGCGATGGGATTACAGGCATGAGCCACCACCCCCAACCCTTTAACTTGAACCCAAGTTTCCAGAGCCCATGTTCATGGCTGCCATTTTAGCTATATTATCTTTAATATTCAGACTCCCCTGGAATATTGCTTTTATCATCACTGGTTTTCACACATTAGGAAATTTGATGCACAAAGACAATATTTACACAGTCACTTAGCAACCAATGAGCAGAGCAGAGACTAAAACTCAGACCACTGACTCCAAAACAGTGTGCTTTCCACCATATTCCACTCCATCCAATCTAGTTTCCAAAATAGCTCTTTTCAAATGTCATCCAGAAGACTTATACACAGGAAGGTAGAAATTAGAACACCCATTTGACAAGATACAATTGCCTTCTTTTATTATTATATTTTATTAATACATAGTAGTTGTACATATTTATGGGGTAAATGTGATATTTTGATACATGCATATAATGTGTCACTATCAAATAAAGGTAATTGGGATACCATCTCCTCACACACTTCTCATTTCTTTGTGTTGGGAACGCTCCAAATCTTATCCCCTAAATATTTTGAAATACACAATAACTTGTTATAATTGCCCTACTGTGCTATCAAACACTACAGCTTATTTCTTCTATCTAACTAACTACATTTTTTAACCATTAACAAATCTCCCTTCCTAACCTCCTCCTCCCCACTTTTCTCAGCCTCTAGTAACCACCATTCTCCTCTCTACCTCCATGAGATCAACTTTTTAGTTCCCACACATGAGTGAGAACCTGCCATATTTGTCCTTCTGTGCCTGGCTTATTTCACTTTGTATAATGTCCTCCAGTTCCCAAAGGTGGATAACATTCTCAATGTTACCAGGCAGCAGAAAGTGAGGCAATAGGATTAAAATATTACAGCCCACGTCAGACTTTTTTTCACTAGATCATATAATCCAATGTCTTCACTTAGAAATGATTTTAAGTTACTCTTCTCTCTGCCATCTTATTCATTTCTTATCTCCATTTTTGCTACTATTCTACACATGTCTTGAGTGCATAGTCAAAACAACCTCTCTACTCATCACAGATCATGTGTTTGATCTCTGAATGTGTTTGCTTCATTAATATTGAATAAATTCATGAGCTGCATGTGTTATTTTGTTATCTGAAAGGATTAGCATTAAATAAGTGTCTTCTGTTGCATTGTATTAATTTCATATGTGCTCACCTGAAAAGGTATGAGCTATGTGTGTTATATTGTTATCTGAAAGGATTAGCATTAAATAAGTGTCTTCTGTTGAGTTGTATTAATTTCGTATGTGCTTACCTGAAAAGGTAGAGTAGATTCTCCCGCTTCTGCAATGAGATCAATTTTTGCGTGGCTCCACTGAGATTCGGAGAATCTGATTATTTTGCCTTGCTTTTGCAAGTTTCCATCTAGAGACGTTCTTGTAAAAACTGAGAGATTTGAATGTTGAGACAAATGATACCAAAACTGCACCTGTTGAAAACATGTTTTCAATGATATAAATATTCCATTGACCTGTCTCTGGTAGTTTTTCCTATAATTTGAAATATTCCTGACCTCAGGTGATCTGCCTGCCTCGGCCTCCCAAAGTGCTGGGATTACAGGCATGAAACACCATCTCTACTAATAATACAAAAAAATTAGCCGGGTGTGGTATTGCATGCGTGTAATCCCAGCTATTCGGAAGGCTGAGGTAGAAGAATCGCTTGAACCCAGAAGGCGGGGAGGTTGCAGTGAGCTGAGATCACGCCATTGCACTCCAGCCTGGGCAACAAGAGCGAGACGCCATCTCAAAAAACAAAACAAAACAAAACAACAACAACAACAAACAACAACAACAAAACAACAACAACAAAATATATATATATATATTCCAAACAACTTCTGTGTTAAATATAATCTTCTCAATTCTCCTTTCCCCCAGATGTGTAACCCAGTCATGGGCAGTACCACTGTTTCCATGGAAGTTTCCAGAATCCTTCTCTCTGGCTTCTTACAAATATGAGAGGTACACGTTGAGACTCAACGTTACAAAATCAAGTATTACTATACAAACTTGATGTTTCAAACAAGAAAAACTTTCCTTAAAAATTATTTTCTTAGGTTAATTTTAAAAACTGTAATTAATACTTTATATCAATTTAGTCTCTGTGGTAGCATTAACAAATAATGGGGAAGCTCACAGGATACTGTTCATCAATAATTGAGCCAAGTAAGACAACATTCTTTGAGGGTAGGGAGGCTTAATCATTTCACTTCCTATTCACCATCAATAATGACACCATCTAAAGGTTTGATGGCTTAACTACATAGTGAAGAGAATAGAGAGGATTATGCCAGGTGCTGATAGCAGTAGCCCTAACATGAAATTGCGTACTGTTATTGATTCAACCAAAATTTACTGACCACTTTCTAAGTACCTGGAGCTGTGTGAGGCAAAAATTAATTCCCTCAATGTTGTCTGGATGATTCATTCTGTAAAATATGCCCACAAAACCTCCATTAAAACAAGTTCAGGTACGCTGCAGTCAAATTTTTTTGCTTCTTCTCATTATCATATAACAGGTCCTAAGGCTGTATGTTTTAAAGAAAAACCCAACATTTAAAGATGAGGTCCCACAAAAGTGGAATACTTCTCTTTAGATTCAGTGACATTTTTTCAGGTTCATTATATTTTAAATTCTTTTTTAAAAATGTTTTCCCATTCATCATTGTGCTTTTATACTGATACATGGACAGATACTAGTGTATGTATAGGCAAGCCATGTATTTCACTGTTGGGACCCAATTCCAGTGATGAATGTTGACCAAAAAAATGTTTTAAATGCTTTTTTAAAAAAATTGTTCATTTTAAAACACCAAGCATCTATTTGGTACACATTTTTATCAATGTCTACTTAATTGTGACCACCTGATTTAAAAATTCTGATTGTTTATTTCATTTCAGATTTTATTACTGTGCTTACCTTAATTCACACCTTGACAGGTGAGTTAGAAACAAAAATAATGGAAGGGTTTAATTAAATTCCATGGAAAGAGAGGATTCATGTTTCTCAACTGCGATTACATTTTAGATCCCTGCTGTAAGTTTCACTATGTCCCAAGCTTGTAAATATGCAAAACAGAGCTTTAAACCTAGTTGTACAAGAGATGTGCATGTCCCATCAGAATTTTGAGCTGTCAAACTGTCACTCAGTACATCACCAGTGTGAAGTTATTTTAATAGTGTATTAAGTATAAATGCCAACGGGATCCATAGTCAATGGGATAAGAGCTCAGAACTTATATTTAATTTACTTTTTTTATAGAATTTGCATTATGCAGACTTAAATTCTTAAGTTATTAAATACCAAGGAATGTTCCATTATATTTTGAATTTTTGAGGGTGAAATCACTGAACAAAATTTATTGATACAGCCCACAAATTTTTTTAATTCATTGTTTTTCCTTTTTACTTTTATTTTAGGTTCGGGGTACATGTGAAGATTTGTTACATAGGCAAACACGTGTCACGGGGACTTGTACAGATTATTTCGTCACCCAGGTACTAAGCATTGTACCCAATAGTTATCTTTTCTGCTCCTCTCCCTCCTCCACCCTCCCCCCTAAAGTAGACCCCCGTGTCTGTTGTTTCCTTCTTTGTGTTCATTGTTTTTATTATTTAGCTCCCAACTTGTAAGTGAGAACATTCGGTATTTGGTTTCCTTTTCCTGTGTTAGTTTGCTAAGGATAATGGCCTCCAGCTCCATCCATGTTCCCACAAAAGACATGATCTTGTTCTTTTTTTATGGCTGCATATTCCGCAGTACATATGTACCACTCTTTCTTTATCCAGTCTGTCATTGATGGGCATCTAGGTTGATTCCATATCCTTGCTATTGTAAATAGCGCTGCAATGACCATTCACATACATGTGAATGTATCTTTATGATAGAATGATGTCTTTTTTTTTTTTTTTTTTTTTTTTTTTAGACAGGGTTTCACTCCAGTTGTTCAGGCTGGAGTGCAGTGGCATGATCACGGCTCACTGCAGCCTCAAACTCCTGAGCTCAGGTAATTCTCCCACCTCAGCCTTCTCAGTAATTGGGACTACAGGCTTGCACCACCACACCCAGCTAATTTTTTAAAAAATTTTTAGTAGAGATGAGGGTTTCACCATGTTACCCAGACTGGTCTTAAACTCCTGGACTCAAGCACTCCACCCACCTCGGCTGCCCAAAGTACTGGGATTACAGGCGTGAGCCACTGCACCTGACCTACAGTAGAAAAATTTCTAGTACTGTAGGTATATGTACCCAGTAATGGGATTGCTGGGTGGAATAGTAGCTCTGCTTTTAGCTCTTTGCGGCGTTGCCATACTGCTTTCTGCAATGGTTGAACTAATCTACACTCCTATCAACAGTGTATAAGCATACTTTTTTCTCCACAACCTTGCCGGCATGTTATTTTTTGACATTTTAATAATGGCCATTCTGACTGGTGTGAGATGATATCTCATTGTGGTTTTGATTTGAATTTCTCTAATGATCAATTTTAAGTTATTGATACAAGCTGTGACTTCACATAAGTAGTACTCAAGTATGGAAACTCTGTGCCTCTCAACCTGGTACATGCCAGTAGCAGAACACTAAACCTTAAACTCCAAATCATGAAACGTGTCATAAATTCCTCACAGAACTTATTATAGTAATTTGTATTTTCTAAGTATTCAGTTAATTGCATTAAAAAAAGAAGAAAGAAATGAGAAGACTGTCAGTAAATGCTTATAAACATTCAGAAATATATATAGAGAAAGTAACAGAGAGAGAGAGAGAGGAAAGAGAGAAAGAAAGATCATCTATTCTATGTCAAAAAAAATGTATAAGGCATTACAGGTCCTTAGGGACCTTTGAGTCTTTTGGAGGAAGAGTGGCAAAAGAAAATGAACATTTAATTATAATGAGCATAACTACAAAATTGTGAAAATAGTGTGGCTGTTAAATTTAAATTAATTAAAATTAAACAAAGTGAAAAATTCATTTTCTCAGTTATGGTTTTGTTTTTGTTGTTGTTGTTGTTGTTCTTGAGACAGAGTTTCACTCTGTTGCCCAGGCTGGAGTGCAGTGGTGTGATCACGGCTCACTGCAGCCTCCACTTCCTGGGTTCAAGTGATTCTCCTGCCTCAGCCTCCAGAGTAGCCGGGACTACAGGCACGTGCTACCACACCCAGCTAATTTTTGTATTTTTAGTAGCGATGGGGTTTTACCATGTTGGCCAGGATGATCTCGATCTCCTGACCTTGTGATCCGCCTGCCTCAGCCTCCCAAAGTGCTGGGATTACAGGCCAGAACCACTGCGCCCGGCCTCTCAGTTGTTTTAAATGCTCAATAGCTCTATGTAGCTAGTAGCTACTATACTTAACATAGGGAACATTGTCCATCATCCCAGAATGTTGCATGAAACAGGTCTGCAAAGCATGTAAGTGAAAATTACACCAAACATTCAAATTTTATTTACTACTTGATCATTTTTAAAGGAAATTTTCTTGATGCATGCCTGCTTCATTCAAAACAAGTTAAGTAAAATGTTAATAAAAAGGGCTTGTTTTTATTTTTATTGGGTCTCCACTAAGGCAGATTTTATATATAGTATGACTATTCAAGACTTTGAATCACTGCATTCAAGAGAATTTCATGTGGTTAAAAAAGTTTCCAACAAACAGTTCTTTCTGAATATTGAAGATAAAAATGGAAGCTCCAATTATTTCATTTTTAATTGTATCCTTATGATTTTAAATTATTTCTATTTTTAAAAAATATAGATGTATACATTAAATTATATATTTTACTACCAAAGGAAAGAACATCTGGTGATTTACACCAGTTACTGCATATGGATGAGTACCTAAGCTGGAGAGGGGGTGATAGTCTTAGTTCCATTGGCTCTCGTGTCTGTACAGTGCCTCTGGGACCTTGGGCTCTCTGATACTTCAGTCTGGGACACCCAAGATCATGATTCAGAGGTTCAAAATGAATTCTTCCTTATTTTTCTGTTTTCTTTCTTTCTTTTTTTTTAATTTTGATCATCTCCTGTTGAAACCCTCCTCTTCAAATTTTCTGCCAATTTTCTCAACTTCCCTATGGACTTTGTTCTAATTCCTTCTCAATCTCAGAGCTCCTTGGTCAGATCTTCATGGCCATTCTCGATTTTACTCCAAACCCTCAGCCACCTCTGCCTTCTCTGCTTCACATCAGACCCTTTATGCCTTCCTCAGTCTGCTTATTGCCACACTTGCTGCACCTTTATCAGATCTAGAATACAAAGATACAGAAGGACAAGAATAGCCAAAAAAGCAAAATAAATAAATGGGAGAAAAGAAAAAAAAACAAGCTAAGATATCTATAGCTCCTCAAAATTCAGCTGGGAATAAGTATATATTGAAAGAGGGGATCATTCACCACATACATAAACACACAGACACACACACACATCCCTCACCATTACCATAGTGATTTTTATGGCTCCTAGTCAGTTATGCTTTTTCCTGGGCATTCTTTTCCTGAACAAGCTTATGTTGAGGTTTAGAATCTTCAATACAACAGAATCTGTTTTTCCCGTTTAAATGATTAATCTTTATGTGCTTTGATATACAGATTGGAGAGAGCACCTGCTCGCCCTTTCCTCTGTAGACTGTTGCTTCCTCTAGAATCCATCAGCTATTCTAACATTGATCTTTGGATTAAACACAATGACCAGGGAATAGAGCACAACTGCACCATTGCAGGACATGATCCAAAATTACTTTTTTTCTAAATTCTTCTTTGACTCCAGTTCATTGTCCTACTTTGGGGACATTGTAAGACATGGCCTTTTAAAACTCTTTGAGAGAGATTTGTAGAGTGTTATTATTATACTGGACTCACCCTCTTGTAGTTTGCAGCATTTTACACTGAATTGCTGTCAGTATCCCCCACTAAACAACATTTTGTTAGAGCAAGCATGTGTTTAGGTTGTTGTCATTATATTCCCTGCATTGAGGACTGTGATCAACACACAGTAGATAAGCAATATATATGTGTTGAATCGTAGGTATAATGTTTACTTTGTAATATAGCAAGCACTCGGGAGAAGTCTCAGAAGAACTATTTTCAGTTTTGTTTATTTCTCTTTACTTCCTTGAATCTGAACCACATGTGGCCCTCTCTGCATTGGCAGACTCAAATGTGTAGGCTGGCCCTCATAAACTTTACTTTGGGATCCAACCTATCTCTGGTTTCAACTACCTTTGTCCTGACTTTCTCATTCATATTTGTAAAACAATCTATGAATTATTTTTAATTAAGGAATATTAATGTACTTGCAAAACAAGTTGGAGAATTAAAAACAAAAGAAAGATCAATAGATGAACATACAAACTAACTTTGAAAGCAAAAGCTTCATATTATCCATCTTTCTGTATTTAATTGTGAAGTCCTAAAAGTAAGAGATTATGTTACTTACACAGTAACTCAAATATGAAAACTCAGAAAATATTAGTACCCACATTAATCCCCTTCATACTTTACATTTCCTAGTTAATTGTAAACAGTAACAGCATTTCAACAGCAGTAAGATAGAGTAGCTTTGGGCTCCCTCGTGTTCTGTTTGTCCTATCTTGTATTTCAAAGAAAAATGCCAATTTTCCACTAGTGGCTGAAAGGACTTTTGAAGCATAAATTAAAGTCCGCATCTTGAACAATGATTAGCTGCAAGAACAATTGTCCATGCTGATGGCATGTGTTGGCCACATATAAAGTACAAGGTAATCCATGCAAAATGGCCCTAAAATCGTGCTGTTAGAAATGGCAACTCACGAGAAAGCTCAAGTTGCTTTAAATTCCTTTCAAAAAAAGAAAAAATTCTTAACTGTATTAGTCTGCTAGGATTATGTAGGAAAAAAAAAAAACATATAATTTCAGAAAATGAAGGCTTTAATCATATCAAAGTACCCCACACTGGTTATCTCACTGCTTGACTCTACTACCTTATAATGAAGAACATTGGTTCCATGAAAGCACTATTATTAATACGTTCCAATTCAGAGGATTGGCTAGATTTTCCAGTTACCCAAGAAGGTAAGAATTTGTTTTGTTTGCTTATTCTGTAACTTTTATGTAAGAAAATATCGACCGGGTGCGGTGGCTCACGCCTGTAATCCCAGCACTTTGGGAGGCCAAGGCAGGTGAATCACGAGGTCAGGAGATCGAGACCATCCTGGCTAACATGGTGAAACCCCAACTCTACTAAAAATACAAAAAATTAGCCAGGAGTGGTGGTGGGCACCTGTAGTCCCAGCTACTCAGGAGGCTGAGGCAGGAGCATGCAGTGAGCCCAGATTGCGCCACTGCACTCCAGCCTGGGCGACAGAGTGAGACTCTGTCTCAGGAAAAAAAAAAAAAAGAAGAAAGAAAGAAAAAGAAAATATCACATATTGCCACAAACTTATTTAAAAAATTCATATTATAGTCTTAGAAAGATCCTGAGAACCATAGCTATGTGTATCTCAGACTATCAATAACATTCTCCTACAGTCTACTCCTACTTCCTAAACTGGAAAGCATTACAAAGTAACTCAAATATCCTTCCTGCTAACTCAAAGACTCCTAAAATTCAAGCACATAGAGAAAGGCGTGAAAAACAAATATCTATTCTGGCAGTCTGCAGTGGCGCCTTGAAACAGTCTCAGTTTTTCAAAAACCAAGGCAAACCATTAAGTCAGTATCCATAGCCTTTAGAGATCGAAGCCTTGGTTTTGAGATAAACTACCAAGCACCCAAAATGTCCATGACAGCATTTTCACTGAGACCCCACCTAAATAACACCCCAACCCCAACTAAGTTACCAATTTAAGCAAAAATTAAGTGTCCTCAAGTGGAAACAATGATAAACTGAAACTCAATCCCAGTGACCACAAATCAATTGCTACCGGGAAGCATACAATGATGGGAAAGGTAGATTACATTTTAATATCATATACATGCATATGATTTCTCAGTGACTCTAGGTGAGTCATAGGAATTTCTAATACACTCTTAGTATCTTCAAATTTCTGTAAAGCAGGCAGAATTAAGACATCATATTCCTTTACATTCAATTTTTTCTATATATCTAACATTTGTGATCTCATCACTTTAATGTATGACCTTGAATTAAATCTAAGTTAGCTTGTACTTTCAAAGAAGAAGTGCTTCTGGAGTTTCCCCTCAAAAAAAAAAAAACACTGTATATTTATCTTTCTCTTTTTCTGTCTATCTTATAGGGTTTAATTAAAATAAAGAGATGGGAATGGGTAAAAGGCATTTGGATAAAATGGAAATGGAGACCAGGCATTTGCTTTAATTCTTATTCTCACAAAGAAATGGGAAGAAAAAAAAAACAAAAGAAAGGAAAAGAAAGTATCTTTAGGACTTTAAAAGAAAGTATCTATGGACACCACTATTAAGAACTCAGGGCACTCCCACTGAGACTTATACCAAACTGAAAGTATAATTAGGTTTATACCTCGGAATAGTATGTCATTTATCACCAGGAATGCCCAAGTAAACTGCTCTAACACTACACTTACAGGCAATGAATTTACTGTGTGGCACTATTGATCTCTTCATTATTTTCTGATAAGTAAAGACGAAAAAATTAGCTGAAATCCTAAGGGCCGAGAGGCATGTTGGAGCTCTCAAAAGGACTGAAAATAAGACAAGCTGAATACAGACCTCTGATTTAGGTGTTACTTTTATGGAAAGCAAAGGAATTATGTTTACTGAATTAACATTATATTTGGTACATATATACCAATGTTTGGTACAAACATTGTTTACCTACTATGTACCAAATATTTTGCCAGGTGCTTTATTTAATCACATTTTAATCCTTGACATTATTCCATATAATCGTGTATGCTTCCAATGTAAACGCTGACATTTAATCCATACAATCATGTATGTTTCTGGTGTAGACACTGAGTCTCAAAAGGAATATACAATTTGTCTGAGCCACAGTTAGAAAGTGGCAAAAGAGACTTGAACCAAATCTAACTAGTCCATCCTCTCTAATATGCTGCTGAAATAAAATGGATATTTCACTCCTTAGTTTGTGTTTGCCTGGCACCAGAGGACTCATTTAAAAAACTCAAATTTCAGTAAATATAATCATTTCCATTTGTCTTTCTTTCAACAAACACTTATTTAACTGATTTTACTTTTCTCAATGTACATTGTTGGCCAAAAATTTTGGCAACACGTATCCACAGCTTTAGATTATTGAAATGACTGTGTGAAAAGAATATAAAATAACAGAAAGCTTTAATAGCCCTCAAAAGAATGGTGCCAGTTATGTGTTACAAATGGTCTTCTAGAAGGACATAGCATTTTGTGTTGAAATAGTGCATGTAAATCTCTTAATTCATTATTAAAGTGCTAGTAAAACATGGCGGGCATTTACTAGCTGAGTAACCCAAGCTCAGCGATTTACAACCACAGAATGGCCAGTGGAAATTCAGAACAGTTGATTACCTGACACGGGGTAGAGGCAGTGAGCAATTTTGTAAGAACAGGACTTCCAAGCTTGGCCACCCCGGGGGAGCGCTGTGCCTCCAAATAAATAAACGATCCTGCAAAAACAAAGGGAAAGTCATACGGATGCAAGTTCTGTTACACACTTAGCTGTTCTTTGCTCCACAATCTTATCCTTGCACATGCTAAACTATCAATTAGATAAAGAAAAGTACATTTTTTACATATTTACTATTATGGTTTGTAGATAACAAATAGCATTTATACCGGTATAACATTAAATACCTAAAATAACATTTAATCAATTAAAACAAGCTGTTGAACCAAATCACCTAAACAAACATTTCTGTTGGCTTCATTTATGTCATAGAGTTTGACATCAAATTAAATGAAGCTTCTAAGCTGACAATTAGATATTCAACACGCCCTTATGAAATACCCACAAGAACTTTATTTTTTAGTTTCTTCACAAAGTACCGAAGGATATGAGCTTATGGAATGAATTTTAGTTTCTCCCGGGTCTTACGTGTTTGACATTGTTGTCTGTGCTAGAGGGGATCAAAGCTTAATTAAAGATCTAATCTGAACATTAATAAAATCACCACTTTTAGATTTTAACTACGACGGATGTGCTCATGGCAAATGTGCAGGGGATAACATCTCTCAGCAGCTTAAAAGATCACAGGTTCAGAGCTGCTGTCTGGGGTAGTTTCATTGAATATTGAAGACTTACAAGGAAGGCTATACCCAACAATGTCAAGGTCTGATACTGCCCTTTGATAATCACAGTGATAGGCAATTTGGAAAACCAACTATTTTCATTGGAAAATACCGTATTCAGAGAGTAGTTTTCCTAGATACAAGTCAATGCCGACTGCACACAAAGGAAAGGATTTAGAATTAGAATGTATTATTTTATAGACTCCATCACATGTTTAACCAAACAACCAAGGATGTGAGTCAGCAGTGTCATCTTTGAGTGGGAAAAATAGAACCCAGTTTATATTGTTTTTAAATCTCAAAACCTACTTGGAAAGATAAAGTTTACTGTCCCCAAATTCCAAATTACAGGTAATGGAAACAGTGCATGCGAGCAAGTTCATTAAATTCTCTATGCTTCACCTAAAAAGGAAAAGAATGGGAAAAGTTGATTTTGAAAAATTCTTCCACCTAAAAATGCTCAGGTTTAGGTAAAATTCAAATGAATATTTTTAAAAAGATGATCAAAATTCTAAAAACAAATGAACCGATATTCAAAGACCTTACTCCTCCAGTCATTCAACAGAATATACACAATTTCAAACAAGCTGGTTAATGAAGGTGAGAACATGTACACATTAAGACGCCAAAATCTAAATGAAGCAAAAGGCCTGAATAAATCGTTTAGACAACAAAAGTAACTGAAAAAGTAATGAAAAGAAAATCTAGAGAGAAATGTATGGTCCCACATCTGAGTTAAATTTAATTTTCTTTTCTTTTTTTTTTTTTCCTGAGACAGGGTCTGGCTCTGTCACCTAGGCTAGAGTGCAGCAGCATGATTGTGGCTCACTGCTGCCTGGAACTCCTGGGTTCAAACAATCCTCCAGCTTCAGCCTCCCACTGGGTGTACAGGAGCACACTACCACATACATTTTAAATTTTTTTGTAGGGGCAGAGTCTCAAACTCCCGGCCTCAAGCAATCCTCCTGCCTTGGACCTTCAAAGTGCTGGGATTTCAGGCATGAGCCACTGCATCTGGCTCCCTATTTAATTTTTAAAAAACAAATATTTGCAACATTATTCGAGAAACCTCAGATCTTAGAAAAATATGGAGAGCTCCCTGATTCATATTAGGTTGCCAGAATATCTTTAATTTTTAATAAAATGGATGAAAATAGGACAAAATTTAAAACTCTAGAGAGCAATCTCACTTGTGAGCATAGGAACAAATATTCTAATTAAAATGATGTCGAATAAATTTGAAATTGTTATCCAAAAATAGTGTGTCTTGATTAATCTGAGCCTTCCAAGAATGTAGGTTTGGTTTAATTTAGGAGCTCGGTCTCCATATTCAGTTACAACAACAAATGAAAGTGTCAAGTCATCGAATCCTATCTAAATGTTGAAAAGACTATGAAAAACCAGTGAACAATTTCAAGTCACAAATCTTAATAAAATAAAAGGAAATAATTAAATAAAGACTAGTGAACAACCTCAAAATAAATAGCATTCTAAGTGGCAAATGATAAAACAATATTAATTAAAATGGGAAATGACATTTCTATCACAACTATAAATTAGAGATAATATTAGGCAATATTTATAATCTTAGACTAATATTATCTTAAAGGTCTGGTGAGTGTAGAAGTCAAGGAAATAAAATATCTAGTAGACATTATAGAAAAAGAGAAGTAAATTTCCCATGTTTTACCAATAATATAATTGTAAAAATAGAAAGCCAAAGTATTCCATTTTTTATAATTATAGTATCATTTAGAAAATTTGGTAAGCTAAATGGAAACAGATATATTACACAATTACTTATCTTATCTTAGCAGTAAGTTTCCAGATACATAAACAGCAAGAAATGTCCAACTCCTGATAGCAAAATTAATTTTTTTAATGTAGGAAGAAATTTAACAGAAAAGGGACACGATTTATATGAAGAACATTATAAACTTTGTGAAAGACTGCAAACTCTCTGGTTAGATGAAAAGAGATAACATGTTTCTAGATGGAAAGATAATAGAATTAAAATATGAAGTTACTGACCATTGATTTGGAAGCTAAATGCTATCCTATGATAATTTTAACCAAATATTTATAAAGTTGTCAATATTGCGTCAAAATTAATATGTGCAGGTAAGGGGTATAGAGAGTCTAAACTCTGACCACAGGCCCAGGGACTTCTAGGAACATGTCCCTTGATTTATCTTCCTATCAGCCTGCTCTAAACAATGAGCCAAGTTAGAGAAATGTGGAATTTACCAGTTTTATTCCTGGTCATGGCAAGGAGTTTACTTCTGGTAATCAGAATTGTTTATTGTAAAACTCTTACACACCCACATACCCCAGAGTGGCTATGTGACCAGCACAATATAAAAATTAAAGGACAGAGTGAATAGTCTCCCTGGGTTAAAGTGTTCACATCTGGCTCGACCTCACCTTCTGCAAAACAGGTACCTTGTTAATGCACTGGCCTAGAAGTAACACCTTACATGTCTTAAGAACGTTAGAGGCCAGTCTCTATAACTTTCACAAATGCAAAAGTTATAAACAAGCATTACCATATTGAATAAAGAAATGAATAATAAATAAAATTACTCCAGTTAGGTTTGGTTCAGGAGTGCAAGAGGGGTTTAATATTTAAAAAATCAATTTACCTTATAGACAAAAAAGATAATCTGACAATCATATCATAATAGATGCTGAAAAATACTGAAAACTTTCAACATACATTCAATTTCTTAATTTTTTTAAAAAGCACACTCTTGAATAGAAGGGAACATTTTTATCTGATAAAGAATACAATTTTTCAGTAAGCATGGCACTTAAGGTTTAACTATTGACAGCTTTTCCTCTGAGAGAGAAATAAGACAAGTCTAGCAGCTACCACCAGTTCTATTCAACACATTCTAGAAATTCTGTCCAGTACATAAAACAACAAAAGGAAGATAGAACTGTTAATATTTAGAAAAAAGGAAATAAAATTGCCATTATTTGCAGACAAAATAATTGTGATCCTAGAAAATAAAATATATATGTATAAGTTCCTAGCTATGATAAATAAAATTAGCAAGGCCACTGGATACAAGGTCAATATTTTCTATAAAAATGCATTTCTATATGTCAACAATAATCAAAATCAGAAGTTCTTTAAAAGTAACACAAAAACCTAGGAAAATACTAGCAAAAGATTTTCAAAATCTCTACCCCGAAAGCTGTAAAATATTACTTAGTAAAATTAAAGAACACAAATAAATTGAGACATTGGAAACATTTGAAAAAAATATTTTTCAGTGAAATGCAAATAAATATTACATATGAGAAATCATTTTACACCCATTAATTGGAAATTTTTATAGAGAATTATAATGCCTCTTGCTGGTAGGAAAATAGGAAAAAGTAGTCCCATTTTGTCACTAAAAATTGAAGTACTAAAGTTTTAGGGTAAATGAATCTATAAATGTTTATTGAAAATATAAATACATATCTTGCTTAAAAAATATAGAAGTCTCACTCCTAGTTATTATCTATTGCATAAAATCGAAAGTATCCTACAGGAGGAAATGTGTACAAGAATAAATTTGAAACATCGTCATGATATTGATGTCACTGGATAGGGGAATAGCTAGATACATTATGGTATATCCAAATCAAATAAATTTAGCTAAATAAACAAACATGAATCCAGTATCACAGACTGGATTTTATCTTCTGTCTTAAACGAGCAAAAGAAAAATATTAGAAAAAAAGCATATTTAGCATGGACTGTCAAATATAGGACAATGGGAATGTAAGATAGTGATAGATCACAGGATAGTGATCTCTGAGAGAGGGGAAACAAATGAGTTAAGTCCTGTAATTCCCACAGCTTACTGCCTAGACAGAGTTTCCAGGTGCCTGTGCAGAGGGGAAACACAGGAGTGTGGTAGTCTCCTCAAGTTGAAACAGATAGAGTCAGTGCTTTGGGGAGACCCACATGGGTAGAATTCATAAGACAGAATGCCAGCTGCCCCTTTCAGGTACTGGAGCTTTGAAAAGACAGCAAGCTCCCGAGATCTGCAGACAGTCCCCCCTAAATTGCCACGTAAGGACCGATCGTGTGCATGGATTGGAGAAAACTACCTGAGTCTGGGGGTGAAAACACCTGAAATGAATAGCTGGAACATTTCCCGAAGGTCACAGAAAGTCAGGAATGGTAGAGTTCTCTCACCAACCAGAGTGCAAAAAAAACAAAAACAAAAACAAAAACAGACATAGGCATTGGATAGAGAACTCAAACCAAATAAACACTTATGTCCAGACAAAAACACGTATGCAAATTTAATGGTGTTTTTACTCATATTTGACAATATTTGGAAACAATCTAAGTGTCCTTCAGCTGGTTAGTGGATAAATGAAGTGTGGCTCATCCACACAATGGACCCAACGATTCAGCAGTGAAAAAGGAAGGAATTGTGGCTGAAGCCAGCGACATGGATGAGTCTCAAGTCCTATATGCTAATTGAAAGAAGGCAGAATCAAAATGCTACATATGATATGATTCCATTTTCAAGACATTCTGGAACAGGCATACACTAGGGCTAGAAATCAGATCATTGGTGTCAGTGGTGGGAGGTGGGAGAATTATTGAGTACATAATGGCACAGAACAATGTGTTGGGCAGGAATAGTATTGTTTTATATCTTCATTTTTGTGATGGTTACACAATTGTGTATGTATGTCAGAACTCAGTGAACTGTACACTAAAATGGTTGAATTTTACATTTAACCAATACTTTATCATAAAAAATGAAAAAAAATAGATAGTATTTGATGACTTGGGGCAACTGCCATAAGCTATCTTTAGTAAGAAGATAGGGACAATAGTTACAAGATAATATATTTCTTAAAAAACAATCACAGAAACACATATAATTTTGAATATGTATGTATCTACTATATATATATCTGTGTGTGACTATATGAACATAGATAAAAGTGGAACATAATTAACATGAGTTGCCTATTTCAATGGAAATTTAACAGAGTAGGAATAGGAAGGTAGAAACGAAGCAAAAAAGGCAGGAAGGAAATTCGAGGCTTAATTACACACATACACACAAAAACTACATAATATCAACATATCCAGCCTGGTGAACACGGTGAAACCTCTGGCTCTACTAAAAATACAAAAACAAAAAACCAGCTGGGTGTGGTGGTGTGCACCTGTAGTCCCAGCTACTTGGGAGGAAAAGGCAGGAGAATTGCTTGAACCTGGGAGGTGGAGTTTGCAGTGAGCATGGATCACACCACTGCACTCCAGCCTGAGCAACTAAGTGAGACTCTGTCTCAGCTAGTTAGATAGATAGATAGAAAGATAGATAGATAGACAGATAGACAGATTTAAAAGCTGCAATCTATATGTTTAAGGCTGTAAGAACAAAATGAACTAGAACTCCACTTTCTTAGATATCGGAACTATTAGGCTGCCTCTGACTCTACCAGAAATTTCCATTTCACTTTCCTTTCCCTTCCCGGTCCTTTTTCATTTTTTTAAATTTTCCTCCTCACTTGCAATTTAAAACCACTACTGATTCTCTTTAAGGTTTGATCATGGCAATCATGGGTAAAGAGATGTTGACTCCGTGATCCAGATATATATATATATATATATATATATATATATATATATATATAATTTTTTTTTTAATTGGCCCTTTCTAAAATGAGAAAGACTGCGTTTTTGTCCCTCACACTCTGGGTGAGACCAGCTGCCCCTAGTTTTATCAGTCATATTGTTATCTTTCACTATTCTTCAACTCACCGGAAAAGAATGGGTCTTTCAACATCTAACACAGGGGCTCTATTAGAATCTTTTTAATGCAAATCATAGTTATGTAGTAATTATAAGATGGCAAAAGACTAAAGGTGATTTACAAACATATTTTCTAATTGTCTTATCTGGTGTTTTTCCTAGTCTTCTTATTAGAATGGACAACAAATATCTATTAATGTTTATGGAGTTCTTACTACATGGAAAAACCTTCACAGGTGTTATTTCATTTAATCCTCATGACAACTCCACAGGGAAGCTACTTTTCTTTTCTCTATTTTCTATCTAATAAAACTGAAGCACCCTAATATTTAGACATGGGTGCAGTGTCAACATCGTGTCGGAACCCTGGGCAGCCCGTGCTCTTCCCTAACTGGTTATGGTATGCTCACATCAGACCACCATGACACACTGCCCGCACAGCTTCCCTTTGAGAATCACTGCCTTGGCTTAGGACTTCATCATCTCTCACTGATATTTCTTCAGCACATCCATGTTTTTTTGACTCCAGCCTTTCACCCTCTCCATTCTCCTCGTCTCAGACAGAACAGCCCTTTAGAGCAAATTTGATCGGTCACATGCTTTAACATGACTACCTGGGTCGCCATCATCCTGCAGACACATTTCCAATTCCTCAGCACTCTCTAGAGTCCCCTTCCTTCCTCTCCTGTTTCATCAATTCTCTTCTCCCTGTCCAATCACACACGTCTTTCATCCCTAACTACTCCCATCTTTCTGCCCTCTTTGGGGATTCTTCCCTCCAATTAGGACATGATCCCTCCCACCTCTCTTTGGTTCCGTCTTCTCTCAGTAATTCCTTACTTCTGGCTTCCTGACTACTTTTCATTTCCCTTCAGTGCTCAGTTCAGGAGTCATCTCCTTCAACAAGGCATCTCGAATCCATCTGAATCACCTTCCATCCCTCTTAAAGCATCCTTCATAACCGATTGCAATTCCTTGCTTATCTACTTAAGCTACCAGACTGAGACCACCTCAAAGGCAGGGATCGTGGCATCCATCTTTGTGCATCCAGGTATCGTCTATGCTGTGTATTTAATAATTGGCTTGAACAGAGAAAAAGAAGTAAAATATTATATGAGTTTAGAGAAAATGTGTTGTTAATACATAGTTCCAATGATTTATAGTCCCCTTTCTATTTTAAACTTTAAACTTAACTTTGTCTTCTACAAAATGTTAAAGAAATGAGTCATGGCACAAAAGCAAAAATTAAGAACTTACCACACTGTTAAACAATTAACTAGGTTTATGGCTGTAGCCAACAGATGGATGGTTGAATTTTCCCACCCCATCCCCTAGCACCCTCACCCACTACCACCAACCCCAATTTCCAATGGCTGTAATTAAAAATATGATCAATACTTATTTTTGGTATAATTCTTTGGAAGTCTGAAGGAAGAAACAAATAGGATAATGTTCAATAAGGTTGAAAGATGATCTATAGTACAAGTACAGTTGTGCTATTGTAAGGTTTGCCAGGTGTGGTGGCTCCCTCTTGTAATCCCAGCACTTTTGGGAGGCTGAGGTGAGAGGATTGCTTGAGGCCAGGAGTTTGAGATCAACCTGGGCAACATGGCGAGACACTCTTTACTTAAAACATATACATTTAAAAAGTAAAGTTAACACGATGCTAACGTATATGGGGAATGACATCCGATGATAAATGTGAACAAAACAAAAGAGAAAAGAGAACAAACCCTTTCTGTTTTATTGGAGTTTCACAGACACTTATTGGAATACCACAGGTAGTTATGGTTCCTCTATTTTAAGATGATATGTAAACACTGGAATGATGGTTAAAAATATATATGTGGAAGAATAAGACTGTTTATTATAAAGAAGCCCGAAGACTGATTAAATTGCATTCAAGTATTTGTAAATTTATTTCACAGATAGTGCTAAATCTCTGTTCTCAGTTCCCAGAAACAAGATTAGACTATTTTTCTTCCTGTTTTGAAAAAATTGGATTGCTCTAAAAAGAAGGCAAGCCTACTGTACTTGATTCTGGGCAACTTGAGAAAATGATCAGAAAACTTTTCCACCTCTTTATGCCTTTAACCCAACTTATAAAAATTGCAACAACAAACATGTTGGTGATTAAAACAATGCTCCTTTCAGGGAACTCAATTACCCGCCAATTATTAACTTGGTCAGGAGGTTTTAAAGCAAGACAAACCAGAGTTCCATGTATACAGTCTACAGAATAGAAATGAAAATACACAGTATCATCATTCCACAACATGCAAGAAAGAAAACTATTTTTTTTAAAGAGGAAAATGTCCTACCATGATTTATGTTTGCTGTGTGATCAGCTGCAGGAAAGTGGTGCTCTCCATTATTCAATCCTTTCATCAGCTTCCAGTGTGAATCTTCTGTGAGAAATGGCTCCCAACCGCAGAAACCCGACTCAAAGTCACAGGCGAGATGCTTTGCTGTTACACGTAGAAGAGAAAACAGGTGAGGAGAAATGAAGAGCATGCAGGCAAACACTGCTCTACGCTAGCTAATCATCTTAGGAGGCCTGCAAAATTATTCTGCTTGGCAGTGAATATTCTCTAATGATCGGAATAGCTTTCCTTTATCTAGTCACACACAATATCTCAGGTGCTGTGTGAGGCATGACCCTTCCACATGCTTCCATCTGTAAGTCTGGTACATTTCATTCTGGTTGGCCATCTCCATTTTATTTAATGATACAAGGTGGAACTCCAAAGCTTTTCAGGGAGTAACTAATTTGCTTGCCCAGTATAAACCTGCTGAGATGGTAGTTTAAATGAAAAAAATCCACTGGGAAAGGGGAAGTTTAAATTAATTCTGGACACACAAATAACTTGAGGTCAGCATCTCAGTATGCATTTTATTATTCTATCCTAACACTTTCTCAAAAAAAAAATACCTAGCCATTTTGGAATTGCAGGTAAATTAGATATTCGGAACTGAGCTGGTGTTATCTTTTGTCTTTTTTTTTTTTTTTTTTTTTTTTTTTTTTTTTTTTTTTTTTAAGGCAGAGTCTCGCTCTGAGGCCCAGGCTGGAGTGCAGTGGTGCAATCTTGGCTCACTGCAAGCTCCACCTTCCGGGTTCACGCCATTCTCCTGCCTCAGCCTCCCGAGTAGCTGGGACTACAGGCGCCCACCACAACGCCCGGCTAATTTTTTATATTTTTAGTAGAGATGGGGTTTCACTGTGTTAGCAAGGATGGTCTCGATCTCCTGACCTCGTGATCCACCTGCCTCAGCCTCCCAAAATGCTGGGATTACAGGCGTGAGCCACCGCACCCGGCCCAACTTTTTTTTTTACATGAAAGACATCTGGAGACAATATCACAGTAAAAATTAATGCATCATACAAGATCCTTGGTTTAAATTACTTTCATTTGACTATTATACCAATGTCCCCTGTGAAGGTACACAATTCATATTAGCATTTAAAATTGTTTTTAAAGTCCTATAATTTAAAAAACCCCTTTTTCATGGAATTTCCTGAACTATTTTGATTTGAAGATATATCTATCATGCCAACTTTTTTGGAACACAGTGAAGTAGATTCTATATATATATTTTTTTTCCTATATGAGTTATTGAAATTTTATATATAAATACAAATGTGTATTTTATTGTGGTAAAATATACATGACATAAATGTAACATTTTAACAATTTTTAATGTAAGCTTCTATGGTATTAGGTACATTCCCATTGTTTTACAACCATTACCACCATCCATCTCCAGAACTTTTTCATTCCCAAACTGAATCTCCAACCCCATTAAGCAATACTTTCCATATCCCCTCCCCTCAAACCCTGGCAACCACCATTTTACTATCTGTCTCTATGAGTTTGCCTACTTTAGGTACTTCATATAACTGGGACCAAACAATACGTGTCCTTTTGTCTCTGGCTTATTTCAAGGTTCATCCATGTTGTAGCGTGTGTCTGAAAATTAGATCTATTTCATGTATAAACTGTTCAGGGATCCAATGTGTATCTTTGGACATGTTTGGCATGTTGTATTTTAATTATTTTGATAGAGATTTTTAAAACATATTGCATATATATGTATTAATTTTTTAAGCTTTATTGATGTATAAGTGACAAACAAAATTGTAACTAAGGTACGCAATGTAATGTTTTGATATACATATACATAGAGAAAGGATTACCACAGTAAAGCTAATTAGCATCATTTCATCATATAGTTACCTTTTGTGTGAGTGATCAGAACATTTCAGATCTACTCTCAGCAAATTTCAAGTATACAATACTGTGTTATTAACTATAGTCACCAGGCTGTACACTAGACTCCCAGAACTTATTTATCTTGTAAGTGAAAATTTGTATCTTTTGACCAACACCTCCCCATTTCGGCCAGGCCTCAGCACTGGACAACTGCCATTCTACTCTCTGTTTCTACAAATTCAACTTTTTTAGGTTCCATGTATAAGTGAGATCGTGCTGTATTTGTCTTTCTCTGTCTGGGTTATTTCATTTTGCATAATCCCCTCCAGGCTCATCATTGTCACAAATAGCAAGTTTTTTCTTCATTATTGCTGAATAATATTTCATTGTGAACACATATACATTTTATACACACACACACACACACACACATACACACACACACACCCCCCACTTGTTTGATCCATTCTCAGAGACTTCAGTTGTTTTGGCTGGATATTTTGAATAATGCTGCAATGAACATGAGGGTGCAGATATATTTTAATCTTAACTGCCCTCATTTAATACAGGATTATATTAATAAACATCAAAAATCTATTGTTTGGTTTTAGAGAAATTTTACTCAGAGTTCATCAGTTAAAGTAATATTTTAAGATCATGACAAAGCTTTCTCTTGCATATTTAACCACTACAGCATATGAGCAGACAAGAAAGAATTTCATTGTGCAGCTGGGAAAAATTCTGGATCATGAAAAGTAAAATATTTTATGAATCCTCCAGAAGTTAATCAGCTCTCTGTGAAATAAGAAAGAAAGCTATGTATGGGAAATGAATGGGGAATATTTCATTTAATGAGAATATATTAGATTCTAACAGGATTATATTATAAATATTGTGTTAATATACATTACAAATACACATTATAAATATTTTATTAATATTGATGCTCTTAAGGACTAGCAAAGTAAAGAGAGTTTTTGCTTCTACCCTGAGAGAACTCTGACTTGTTTGCCTTTAGTTTTAATCAATTTTTTTAGATGCCATCTGTTTCTTCCCCTAGCTGTCTTCCTTCCTGAAGCCTCTTTGGTACAGTGGTTCTCAAAGTTTCATATGCAGACAAATCACCTGGGACCTTGTTCCATGTAGCTTTTGGTTCCGTAAGGCTGGGCCAGGGCCTGAGGTTCTGCATTTCCACTAAGTTCCCAGGTAATGCTGATGCTCTGGTCCATGGAGTCTGCTGTTGCAGCAAAACCCACAGGCCATTTTTATTAACTGATTTTGAAAAGCCACCGGTCTGGAGGCTATGTTATGCCATATATTAAAATAATACCTAAAAGTAAGAGCAACTTGATAATGAGAGAAGACCTGAGTGAGTCTGCCTTTGGGGAAAAGCACACTGGCTGTGGAATACCAACTGACAATCCTCACGAGTTCATATTTACTCATTCTCCAGAATTTGGTAAGTATTCCTGGTGCTATTCAAACTGCCTGCACAAGCTATACCCTCCTAGAGATTCATTCTAAAGTGCAATAAAAAAAATATATATAAAGATATTTTTCTTGTGCTTCATGAACATGGAAGAATCGTTTATGAAAAAAACTTGATATTACAAATTCAAATTTGTAAAACACAAATGTTTTCGTATGTGTAAAATGTTTCAATATGGTTTTAAATTTCAAAGGAAAGCCTCTTTTATTTTGTAAGAATATACATATGCACGTGTCTATATGCAGAAATATATTAAATACTTTAGTGCAGCAAATAGTGTAAATTTATATCAATTCTAATAATCCAAATCTATATAATTTCACAGCATAAATAATTGTATATATATTTACATGAAACACTCATTTTGGTATCAAGATACATGAATACACATATATACTGTATGCAATATGGCTACATTTTTATGACATATTCCCTATATCAAGTCAATCTCAATCATGCAAACATGACAGGTTTTCTTTGGACAAATGAGGTTACACTATTTAAAAACTTAAAAGACTAATAAGTAACACTGTTTTTGTTGAGAAACACAATTACCCATTCCTGCATTCACCCAAAGAAAATAGCAGAATATGGCATCAAGAGCTACTGAACTGGAAAAATGTCATATACATAATCAATGAAACTTCAATAAATGAGAAAATATGTCGAAAATCAAATGCTAAACAATTTTTTAAAGGTGAACATAAAGTATGATTTACTACGGGGAAAATAATGGAGGGGAAAAAGCTAAGCTTCCAAATATACAGGTGCGCAGGTGCAGTGGCTCATGCCTGTAATCCCAGCACTTTGGGAGGCTGAGGCCGGTGGATCACCTGAGATCAGGAGTTCAAGACCAGCCTGGCCAACATGATGAAACCCGTCACTACTAAAAATACAAAAATTATCTGGGTGTGGTGGCACATGCTTGTAATCCCAGCTACTCTGGAGGCCGAGACAGGAGAATCACTTGAACCCGGGAAGTGGAGGTTGTAGTGAGCCGAGATCATGCCATTGCACTCCAGCCTGGGTGACAGAGCAAGACTCTGTCTCAAAAAAAAAAAAAAAAATTATATACGTGGAAAGAAAGGAAATATATTTTCCTTCAGTTATTGACATTAAGAATTATAGAAACTGTTAGAAAGAAATATTTCCCCAACAGAAATGAAGCAAATTGTCTGTAAAAAATTTAAATAAAACATAGAAAGAAATTTCACATACATTGGAGTAAATAAATTGCTCTTACATCGCTTGTTTTGAACAAAAGAAGAGAGCAGCCCAAAAGCTCCGTTGAGCTCACACTGGTTAGCCGATTACTTGGTTTAAAGCTAGGAGTCTGAAGTATTAACTGGATTGCTGTTGATGAACATGGCAGAAGGGGATTTTAGCCTTACTTTCTCATCTCCTCTCTCCTGTGTCCCTCCGCATTGCTCTTAATAAAATCCAAGCTTCCCAAGAGAAACCAATTATACAGAGCTTTTCTCTTAAAAGGTGGCATTTATGTTATTACAATATTTTCACCTCTGCTCAACAAAACATCTCACTAAAATAAGACACTGCAGTAAAATAAACGTCAAATTTTTAATATCTTTTAAAAACCACCTGTTTGTGATACAGAAATTGGATTCATATCCTTGGAATTCATGTTTTCTAAAGAGACACAGGGATCTCAGTTGCTAAGTTACCTCATATGAGAATCATCCTGTGGATTGTAAATTAAATTATATTTTTGTTGAACTATGACTATGCTTGAATAGCAATGGGATCTCTTGTCATCACTTCTATCAAAGACTCTTCAGAAAAGGCCTGAAAGACAGGTGTTGGGGCACTTTGGCCCTCCCAAACGCCAGTCATGGCTGAAGTGATTTCTTTTTCTTTTTTTTTTTTTTTTTTCAGACGGAGTCTCACACTGTCGCCTGGGCTGGAGTGCAATGGCGTGATCTCAGCTCACGGCAACCTCCACCTCCCATGTTCAGGCAGTTCTCCTACCTCAGCCTCCCAAGTAGCTGTGATTACAGGTGCCCACCACTACGCCTGGCTAATTTTTTGTATTTTTAGTAGAGACGGGGGTTTCACTATGTTGGCCAGGCTGGTCTTGAACTCCTGACCTCGTGATCTGCCTGCCTCGGCCTCCCAGAGTGCTGTGATTACAGGTGTGAGCCATTGCACCCGGTTGGTTGAAGTGTTTTCTAGGCAAGTAAGAGGAGAGCCGCCCTTCCTCCAGGGCAGCCATGATGGCTGAAGTGATTTCTACAATCATGGTAGCTGCCCTGGAGGAAGGGCCACCCTCCTCCTACTCATCCCTCCCAGCTACAGCTTCCAAGATGATTGACTAGAGAGGAAAAAAGCATACACAATAAAAGTTAGCAACCCATACTATATGCCTCCAAGGCAAAGGTACAAAAATTTCCTTCTACCACACATCTTCTCTTTAATCAAAGCACACACATTCGCACACCCAGCCAACAATAATCACAACTATTCATTTGTAGAATAAATTGAGAGATGTTGCAGACTTTGCAACAAGCACCAAAACATTAAGTTAAAATAGAGATCCCTGAAGGCATAGTACCAATAGTTTCAGAGCGATAATTCATATTTATCACATTTCATACATATGACTTACCTTTGCCTTGATAGAAACAAAGACTGTTTTAAATCCAACTAACAGTCTTGAATTAGAGCATGTAAACTAGTAAGCCATTCACTCACTTACAGCAAGTTGCTGGGTCTTCATCACTCTCATCGGAGCAGTCCTGCCGAGAGTCACAGACAGATTCTTTGGCGATGCACTGGCCACTAGTGCAAGGGAATTCGTCTGCAGAGCAAAGCTTTCTGGATTGGGTCTGTCCACAGGCATAGACCCAGAGGTGATCAAGGGCAATAAAACTTCTCTGGCTCTAAAGAGTCCCTTCAAAAGTAATCTTTAGGAAGAAAAAGATTAATTTATGAGTTTGCAATCTCCTTAATAAGACAAAAAACTAAAGAAGGTTGATAAAGACAAAGTAGTTATTGAGAAAAAGTGTTTAAAGCAACCAAGGCAATATATAACAAAGTTCCTGTTTGATAAGCTCAACCCATGCTCATACGACTGATGTAACAAACCTGCACGTTGTGCACATGTGCCCTAAAACTTAAAGTATTAAAAAAAAAAAAAACTGATGGAAACATTTGCTCCACTAAAGGCTCAGAGAAACCTCCCAGGATCAGGCAAAACACAAGCATCCCACTTAACTATCAAAAATGTCCCTGACTGCAAACTTGTTACTTGGTCATCATCTTTACAGCTCTCTTTCTTTCATTTTCAAGGAAAATAAGAAGTATTGTCATTACTTATAGAACAAGAGCTGTAACTGCATCTGACTTATTTTTTAACTAGTGAAATTAGTATTTGAATACATGAAGAAAAATATCAGGCAAACGGAAACAGACACAATATAGGAATAAAAAAAGTAAGGGAATAAACATAAAACTCTATTCAACTTACATAAAAGAGTAATTTCTTTAATGAGAAAAGAAGTGTCAATTAAAGTAAATAAATTTTGTTGTCACCAATTGAATTGCTAGCTTTTCTGGAGATAAGCAATATTAGCAAATGAAACAACCACACATTGCTGGTCAAGTGTAAGATAATGTCAAAGTATTAGCATTCCCTGAGTTTCTACCAAGAGCAATTATTACTTAACACCAAAAGTGCAGAAGTATAAATAGCTGACTGTATCACAGATAAGTAATTATTTGCTGTCCAGAACATCAGCCATGAGCTACAGAGGACTATTTCAATTCAAATTAATGAAAATAAAATAAAATTTAGTTCCCTCAGTCATGGTAGCCAAATTTCAATTGTTCAATAGCCTCATGTGATGAGTGGCTACCATACTGGACATCAGATATAAAGCATTTCCATTAGGCAGAAAGTTCTATTAAACAGCACTAAATGTGGTTAAAATTCCAGCCAGATACTAAGAATTAAAATTGACTTCCTTCAGTTTCATCCAGCTTAAAGTTTCTGAATAGATTTTCTTTTCAAAACACGAGGGATAGGTCAGGTGCAGTGACTCACACCTGTAATCCCAGCACTTTGTGAGGCCAAGGAGGTGGATCACTTGAGGTCAGGAATTCGAGACCAGCCTGGCCAATATGATAAAACCCATCTCTACTAAAAATGCAAAAAATTAGCTGGGCATGGTGGCACATGCCTGTAGTCCCAGCTGCTTGGGAGGCTAACGCAAGAGAATTGCTTGAGACTAGGAGGTGGAAGCTGCAGTGAGACAAAATCCCATCACTGCACTCCAGCCTGGGTGACAGAGCAAGACTCCATTTCAAACAAACAAAATACGAGGGATATATATTGGTTTGTTCATTAATAATTACTTAAGGTCAGATTTTCAGTTTGCAAATATGTCTAATAATTTGGTTTAGAAAATAATATTAAATTTAAATCATATCCAACAATAAGAAAACTTTGTATGCTGCTACATACTTTTCCCATAATGAATATCATACATGTAAAAATTATTAATGTATAGCTGTATATTTTCATAGCAGCAAGAGATCAGAAATGCAGAAATGATATCAATTTGAGGTTCAAAAATTGATGGTTTTAAACTTAGATCTCAAAGGCCTATAATTATTGAACAGCTAATTACATTACATATCCACTTGAGAACCTGGAATAACTCTCAAATTCATTTTCTTTACATTTTACTTTGTTTTATCTTTGAGTTAAAACAAAATTTAATCTTCAGTTTATAAAAAAAGAAACTTGTTTAGTACCTGAGGAGTTATAAAAACAGATATCAGCCTATGAAAATTAAATAGTGTCAAAATGTTAACTCAATAGGCTGTGATAGGATGTATAAATGGAATATCACTATAAAGAAATGAAATTGGCTTCATAACCCACACATATAATCAGTATCATCATTTTATACTCACACTCCAGCATAAATAAACTTACGCATTCCGTATATCATGTTGGTGCAAAAATAATTGAGGTTTTGGCCATTAAAAGCAATGGCAAAAGCCACAATGGCAAAAGCTGCAATTACATTTGCGCCAACCTAATACAACACAAAATATCAATTTAATTTTTTAAGAGACAGCATTCCTATTGAGCCTATGTATGTTTCATATGTTTCTTGGTGTACATAGAGCTTTCCATGTGTTATAAAGGTATGAATTATTGCATTCAAAGCATTTGCCTATACTCTACTAAGTTTCAATACCAGTTTACTATTTACCTACTTCATAATGCAATTTGTTTCCCTGGGGCAAAGCATGGTGCTGGGGAGCAAGAAAGGAAGGCTGTGGAGAATGAGGAAGCTGTGAACAAGAGTGGATACACTCTATTTCCCCCGCCATGGGAAATTTGGTCTCAGAAGGAAAAGGTACAATTTAAAAAGTAAGCAATCACTCTCCCCAAATATACAAGCACGCATCCCTAACTTAAATGCTAATTTAACTTTAGCAGTGCATGATCAATTTATTGCTGCAAAGCTAAAACTTAAACCATGATAAAAAAAATACTTTTTTTTTCTTTCATACCTTAAATGTCTTCAGATCTTCTGGTATTAACACATCTGCTTTCACCCATTGGCTGTGAGTTGATATGTTGTATGTCCAAAATATTTCTTCTTCCTTTGATTTGAAGAGAAAGACATCACTCATTACCCATATTCTAATCTTCACATTTACATACGTGCTCTTTTAATTACATTGTAGTAGGTATTACCTTACCTGTATGATATAAGGTACTAGGAAATCTGAAGTCTTGGTAGTCAAATTGAAAAAGCTGAATATCATTAAAAAATAAGAAAATGAAGCATGTTTATGTAGTAAAGCTGCTTTTTGTAGATAAACAGTATTAGGATGGAACAAAAATTTGGATGAAATCTTTTTTTTTTTTAATTTAATTTTATTTGTTTTTTATTATACTTTAAGTTTTAGGGTACATGTGCACATTGTGCAGGTTAGTTACATATGTATACATGTGCCATGCTGGTGCGCTGCACCCACTAACTCGTCATCTAGCATTAGGTATATCTCCCAATGATATCCCTCCCCCCTCCCCCCTCCCCACCACAGTCCCCAGAGTATGATATTCCCCTTCCTGTGTCCATGTGATCTCATTGTTCAATTCCCACCTATGAGTGAGAATATGTGGTGTTTGGTTTTTTGTTCTTGCGATAGTTTACTGAGAATGATGGTTTCCAATTTCATCCATGTCCCTACAAAGGACATGAACTCATCATTTTTTATGGCTGCATAGTATTCCATGGTGTATATGTGCCACATTTTCTTAATCCAGTCTATCATTGTTGGACATTTGGGTTGGTTCCAAGTCTTTGCTATTGTGAATAATGCCGCAATAAACATACGTGTGCATGTGTCTTTATAGCAGCATGATTTATAGTCATTTGGGTATATACCCAGTAATGGGATGGCTGGGTCAAATGGTATTTCTAGTTCTAGATCCCTGAGGAATCGCCACACTGACTTCCACAATGGTTGAACTAGTTTACAGTCCCACCAACAGTGTAAAAGTATTCCTATTTCTAAACATCCTCTCCAGCACCTGTTGTTTCCTGACTTTTTAATGATTGCCATTCTAACTGGGGTAAGATGATATCTCATAGTGGTTTTGATTTGCATTTCTCTGATGGCCAGTGATGATGAGCATTTTTTCATGTGTTTTTTGGCTGCATAAATGTCTTCTTTTGAGAAGTGCCTGTTCATGTCCTTCGCCCACTTTTTGATGGGGTTGTTTGTTTTTTTCTTGTAAATTTGTTTGAGTTCACTGTAGATTCTGGATATTAGCCCTTTGTCAGATAAGTAGGTTGCGAAAATTTTCTCCCATGTTGTAGGTTGCCTATTCGCTCTGATGGTAGTTTCTTTTGCTGTGCAGAAGCTCTTTAGTTTAATTAGATCCCATTTGTCAATTTTGTCTTTTGTTGCCATTGCTTTTGGTGTTTTGGACATGAAGTCCTTGCCCACGCCTATGTCCTGAATGGTAATGCCTAGGTTTTCTTCTAGGGTTTTTATGGTTTTAGGTCTAACGTTTAAATCTTTAATCCATCTTGAATTGATTTTTGTATAAGGTGTAAGGAAGGGATCCAGTTTCAGCTTTCTACATATGGCTAGCCAGTTTTAGTGAAGGAGAAATAAAATACTTTACAGACAAGCAAATGCTGACCGATTTTGTCACCACCAGGCCTGCCCTAAAAGAGCTCCTGAAGGAAGCGCTAAATATGGAAAGGAACAACCGGTACCAGCCGCTGCAAAATCATGCCAAAATGTAAAGACCATCAAGACTAGGAAGAAACTGCATCAACTAACGAGCAAAATCACCAGCTAACATCATAATGACAGGATCAAATTCACACATAACAATATTAACTTTAAATGTAAATGGACTAAATTCTCCAATTAAAAGACACAGACTGGCAAGTTGGATAAAGAGTCAAGACCCATCAGTGTGCTGTATTCTGGATGAAATCTTTTAAAAAAACAGTACTGCGTTTCAAAAATAAAATTCTAAATAACAGTTAATAAGATCAGCAATTTAAATGTTGATCTCAATAACATTATTACATTTTGTAATATTGCCATGATACTAGAAAAGAAAAAGATTACAGGCAAACAATATAAAGGTTAAAAATGTTGTCAGATGCATTTTCTGCACAATTTCAATTTATACTAAATATTTTTTCCTGTGGAAACATTTGGTCGAAGTTCCAAACAATACAGTTACATTCTGAAAATTATATTCTTAATTTGGTCATTCTATCAAAGGCCTATTTACATCTTTTAGAGAAATCTATGTTATGTACCTGTACAATGATCATTTTTCAGATTGCAAAATCTATGTAAAATTGTTACTACATGCTATCAGTGTAGTAACAAGCCTTTACTGCATTCAAAACATGTATTGAATGTAAGAAGCTCAATAAAAGTCTATGGTGAAACTCCATCTCTACTAAAAATACAAAAATTAGCCAGGCGTGGTGGTGGGTGCCTGTAATCCCAGCTACTCAGGAGGCTGAGGCAGGAGAATAACTTGAACCTGGGAGGCGCAGGTTGCAGTGAGCCAAGATGCCACCACTACATTCCAGCCTGGGCGACAGAGCATGAATCCGTCTCAAAAAAACTAAATAAAATAAAAAAGTCTATAAGGTACTCAAAATTTTGTCTACGGCATGTATGGCATTGGTCTTTATGATTTATGTTGATGCTTTTATGCTCTGAAATCTTATTTTTATTTACATTTTATTAGACATTCAAATTCACATTTCTTCCCAAAAATAGACCAAATTGTTCATAATGTTTACATATAGAATGCATGAATTTTTAGGTAACAATATGGTAAAAATGTGAAGATTGACATAATTATGTCTCAGTTTGAGCTCTGAGCCTGGCTCTGTCCCACTTTCTAGCATGAGATAGAAAACGGCCCTGAAAGGCAACATCTTGTTTTAATCCAAATGATAAGTGATATCAATATTTGTGTCCTCACTCAGCCTCACATATTTTATGCATGCCCAAGATTTTCTAAAAATGAATCTACTTTCAACTTAGTCCTGCACCCTCAGATGCCTACTCCAAATTTCCAAGACCTAAATATTTCAGAAGATAGTCTAAATCCATTACAATTTGCTTCATTACTTATTCATATCAACTGTGAAGATTTCCACAAGACAATGAAGCACATGGCGTGGACATATTTTCGGCTGATAGCTTTCATGGCGGATCAGGATGAACTGGAGTTATAAAAAGTTGAGACAAGCAACTAATTTTTCTTCTGCTTATTTCTTACACAACTTCAGTTATTTAGCATCAAAACACTTACACCCTACACAGATACTTTTAGTGACACCTCTTGGCAAATTGCATTCACCACTTTCCCCCGTTTTCATTTTATGAAAATAATTTAGAGCTATTGTGCTCTTTTTTCACAGTGACTAATTGATTCCCCTCTGCTCCCCCTGAAGATGGGTGCACTTACATTTTTGAAAAGTGAGCAGTGTTCTTTCCAAACTTAAATAGTTTTTCATAAGCCAAGTTCATAGTACACAGTGAATGAGATCTATATTTTTCTATACATTTTCCAGTCTGATGGCACTAGCAATGTTTTGTAAAAAGAATTTATTCTTAGTGAAATCAGGTTTCATTTTATTTCTGTTCTTACTCTTCCACTTTCTAGTTACTTTTCACAGGTGTTAATGTAAAAAAGAAATCTCCAACTCAGCAAAGCTTTTCAAGTGATGTTCTACTTTTATCTTAAAATCAGTAAATAATTTTTTTAAAAATACATCTTTGCTCCGCCGGTCCAGGATCAATAATTCCGATTTACCTTTCAAGAAAAATATTTAACATATTTATTAACACTCTATCTCTTAGAGATGCCAGTCTATGCTTTTCTCTTCCAGTGAAGAAATCAAGGGTACCAAAGTCTATGTTGTTGAGTTTCACTACTTTTGATCGCATCTAGGAATAAGACCATGTAATTTGGTAAAGAATTACAAGTAAATTTGGTTGTAAAGAAAAATTACATGTAAATTTCTTGGTAAATAATTACATGGAAACCCTACACAGAACAAAAGTAGTCTGTTGCTATGAGTATTATTTTATAGATCATGGACGCAGATCTAACCCAAGAATGGTTAGATGGTACAAACTAGAATTGCTACACACTTGAGCTGATTCTAAAGAGTGAACTCTTTATTTAACAACTTGCCTTCACCTGAGTTTTTCACTTCTCAAGTTCTAATGTCCTCTGGAAATAAAGAAAACAACCTTCAGCATTCTTGCTAGATATTTCTTGGCTTACCTCCTCACATTTATAGAGTAATAGATGTTCGCAACATACAACAGCATTCTGTTCATGGAAAGATGTAAATCATCATTTTCATCAAGAGCTACTTTTTTAAATGATAGGTTTGTTTGGAGTCATTTTAAGTGTGTGATAAAACATTGTCTTGGGACTTAAATGTACTTTGATGCAGATTTTGCATCAGTGAGTAACATATGTATAGAGGATAGCAAATAGTGTCAGAAAAGAGAGGACACCTCACAGGATACTAACAAATCAAACATCAGTCAACAATCTCTAAGATGTACATTCATTTGGTTCTGGTTAATACACTAGATCATTTCCCTATGATTAACTTCTTTTCTTATAATATGAGAGACAGAATCTTGATAACTGTAATACTGATTAATAGAGTTAATGATGTGTGGTATCTAACGTCATTTTTATATGATGGAACACTTGAAGCCAATTTGTTTTCACTCTTTTCTTGTATGGTTCTAAAGCCACCAGAAGAATGGCATGGCTCATTTTCAGTAATTCCAATCTATATACATTCATAATTACATACATACTAAATACACACATTCATAATTACATAATACATATACACATTCATAATTACATACACAGTACATACTCACATTCATAATTAAATACACAATTCCATTCTACATGCATTGAAACTTTTAAAATACATCACTCATTTTCAGAGCAGATTAAAATAATCCTCAGGATTAGACCATATTATAATACAAATTTCCACTTAAATTTAGGTTAAAAATTCATTCAATTTTAATGAAATAATTAATTATCTGTCATCTGAAAAGCATTACCATAGGCCCACATATATAATTTAACCATTTTAACTATAATTTAAACTCATCGAAATTATTCAAGAATTTCTCTACTATGTCTTTATTGAAGAAGGAGTTGGAAATTATAGAATGTTGTAGATTGCATGGAGGCTTGCTGGGATTGGTTCAAACAGCACAGGTGACAGCAACTGAAATATTGAGGCATGAATGGTGGAACATACATGGATACAGTTAAATTTTTTCTCTCTTCCTTTTTGGTAAAATTGATCCCACGTATATGGACAGTTTGTAATGCTGCAGGAAGGATAGGGAGATGTTGTCCCCTTTTCTTCCTCCCCCCACACCTTACCAAATGGAGTGAAATATATTAAATAGATTGCAGGGCAGTGACTACAAAGTACTATTGCAAAAAACACAAAAACATAACAAGTTCCAGAATGCCAGGAAAATTATATCTCATTCAATTAAAAAAGAATTTATATACATATGTATATTATTTTATATATCTATATGTGTGTATATGGATGTGTGGGGAGATATATATATATATATAATCACATCCATATATCTACAGATATGTGATATATATATGACATCCATATTTATCTATCTATATATTTATATCTATATTGATGTGTAGAGATATATATCTATAGATATCTCACATACATATAGATGTAATTATGTGAATCATATAAATCTGGATACATAAAATAATAAATATATTATTTGTTATATATTATATTACATATAATTATACATTATATATTATTTAGTATGAATATATTTATTCATCTCCAGTTTCTGGCAGATAGTTCCCAAAAACCTGTTAATTTCCTAATCAGTAGGGATGTTAATAGAATCTTATGGGACTCATCACCAGAAAGATCAAGCTATGATTAGAAGCTTGGAACTTTCAGCCCCACCTCTTTGGGGAAGAAGAGAGGGGCTGGAGATTGAGCTAATAAATGATCATACCTATGTGACAAATCCTTTATACAAATTCTTGAAGTACAGGTTTCAGAGAGCTTCTAGATTGCTGAACGCATTTTGGTTCCTAGAGGGTGCACACCCGGGAATGCATGGAAGACAAGCACCACCCCTCTTCCCACATACTTTGCCCTATTCATCTCTTCCATATGGTTGTTCATCTACATTTTTAATAATAAATGGGTAACATGAGTAAAGTGTTTTCCTGAATTCTGTGAGCCATCCTAGCAAATTATCAAACCTAAGAAGGGGGTCATGGGAACTCCAATTTATAGCTGGTAGGTAAGAGGCACAATAGGAAGCTTGTGATTGACATCTGAAGTAGGGGTAGTCTTGTGGGCCTGAGACCTCAACCTGTGGAATCTGTACTATCTTCACGTAGCAGTGTCAGAATTGAGGCAAATCAAAGGACACTCAGTTGGTGTCCACTAGAGAACTGAATTGCTGTGTTGGAAAAAAAAAACATGCATCTGGTGTCAGAAGTGAGATATTGGGAGTGCTGAGTGCGTAAGAGTAGAAAAAGCAGGGTGTTTTCCTATACTATGGAATCAGCTGTCAGTTTGTTTTTATCTGTTATACTAATTGGAGTACTCACCCAGCTTTACACTTTAGAACTCATTGAGCATATTGGACAAGGAGAGAGAAGAAGAATGGACTCACTCTACCCAGTGTGCCATTGTTCAATATTTAATCAATAATTACCAGTCTTAAAAATTATGTCTACTGCTACCCAAACAAGTAAGTTTTAACCATTATATTTATAGTTCTAATGATATATAGATGTAATGTCCAAAACAGATCACATCAGAGCTTCAATACAGAGCTCACAATACAGAATCTCAGCTATCCCATTTTTATTAGATCTATAGTTTCTTTAATATACTTCCATGAATTTTGAAAACTTTATGAAATAATATTGGGCAAGTTATCACATTAACTTTTGTACATGAGAGTGTCCCCTATCCTAGTTTCTTAATCATTCTTTTTAAAAGTACACCAAATAAAGTCAAGTTAAAGAATAAAAGCCTATGCGCAACTGAGAAATTGAAACACAAGTTGCCAAGAGTTAGAAACTTCATTGATTCAATGAATTTGAAATAAATGCAACTTTCTTCTTACCTTATTATTATACAGTCTTACTCTCAGGACACTGCTTTCCATTGCATAATAGAATTGAAGATGACAGCTCTTGCACAGGCAATGACACACAGAGCTATTTAGGTAAGCCCTGCTGTCTAAATGGTTAAGAGTGAAAGCATGCTTAGCGCCTACCCATACATAATAACCTGAAAGATAAAAGAAAAAAGAAGCAATTTAGGAAAACATTAGCTTCTTTCTGTCTGACTAAAACTATCACATTTCTGAAGCTTTCAAAACCAGACTTAAAACACAAATATTTTACTTAAAAGGATAGAGTGTTTTCAAATGATTACATCAACTACAAATAACAAGTTTTCATTTTTATATATCATTTCCAATATGTAGAGAAATCTCCTAATTTCTATAATCAAAATTTGATAACACCCTTTTGTAAAAATTCAAGATTCCTGTAAAAGAAACCTACATATACAAACTGCTATACCACCAAATTATTGTCATTTTCTTTTAAATATCACAATTCAATCCTTTTTTAATCAAGAATTTCTCTTCATCCTTCCCAGAATTCTTGCCCCTCTGGATGATTTTTTGATTTACTTTTTGTAGAAAATCCTTTATAGTTTTAGGAAATACAACTTAAAATGTCTTCTTTCTTACCAAGCCACATAGAGGTATGAGATATCTACAGTCCTTTTAAACGTCACCTATGGATTTTGTTTTACATAAAGATATTGTATATAAATTTTTCCCCATCTGATATTTAAAACCAGTTGGAGCTGTTCTTGAACTTAATAACAATGACAACACAGATTTATAAAGAGATTTCTATAATTTTACAACTTCATTTTCAAAAATAAAGTCTGAAATGCTTCTTCATGCTACTGAAACTGCTGCACGTCTCTGACATTTATTTAAAAAGAAGTCTCTAAGGAAACCCAAATACAACAAGAAAGACAAAAACAAGAACATGAGACCAAATTTTAGCCTCACATATTTACAGCTACAGCAAATACTAAGCATAATATGATCCTTAACTGGATAAACGTAATGTAAAAGCTTACACTATTTACATTAATGTCTTTTGCACAGTAAATCATGTCTGACTTTCAACAAAAAATTACAAGGCACCTGCAAGGCAAAAAGCAGTTTGAAAAGAGTAATTCTAAAAAGTAAAGTCTATTAATCTTTTTAAAAATAGTCTGTACACTATTCACAATAGCAAAGACATGGAATCAACCCAAATGCCCATCAATGATAGACTGGATATAGGAAATGTGGTACATATACACCATGGAATACTATGCATCCATAAAAAGGAATGAGATCATGTCCTTTGCAGGAGCATGGATGGGGCTGGAAGCCATTATCCTGAGCAAACTAATGCTGGAACAGAAAGCCAAGCACCACATGTTCTCACTTATATGTGGGAGCTGAACAACTTGAACACAGACGCAGGGAAGGGGAACAACACACACTGGGGCCTGTTGAGGGGTGAGGGGAGGGAGATCATTGGGATAAATAGCTAATGCACGCTGGTCTTAATACCTAGGTAATGGGTTGACAGGTGCAGCCAACCACCACAGCACATGTTTACTTATGTAACAAACCTGCACATCCTGCACACGTAGCCTGGAACTTAAATAAAATAAATAACCATAATAATAATATTACTGCTACCCCCAAAAAATAAAAAAATAAAAAATAATAATCTGCACAGTAAAATATATAAATATAATGCTAAAGACAGCAAAAACGAATTACATTTATAAATTGTACAAAAAAGAAATTAAATTTCATGCAATTCTAATACATTCTATTAAAAACATATTAAGATACACTAGGAAATAAATAAGAAAATATTAGCAAGTATACACTTAAAACAAAAATAAATTAAGACTTTAAATTAAATGCCCAATAGGCAGAATATAACCTAGACTGGCCATAGTGTCAAAGAGAAAATTCATGTACCAGAAGCCCTGAAATGTAACTCAAAATAGAGTAAATTATATAGAAAATAAAAAGGAGGAGTCAGGTTATGGAGTGTGAAAATTAGTTGTGTTTAATAGAAACTCAAGATGAAAAGATTAGAGGGAGTAAGAGAGAATTACTTGAATAGAATAACATAATTTCTGCAAGTGATGATATATGTGCATTCTGAGCATTAAAAATTAAACATATACTCATTCCTGCACTCATCATACTGAAATTTTCAAATAACAAAGATAAAGAAACATTTTAAAAATCTGCATTAAACTAAAAACCATTACATGCACTCAGACTTCTCCGTCACTACAGCACATATCAGGAGCTAAAGAGGGAAAATCACCCTGTACTTAGAAATTTAAAAAAAAATTCTAAAATTGTATGACCAGATAAATTATTATTTCGAAGTGAGAACAATTTTAAAACATTTTAAGTTTACAGGTACTATGGGAGCTCATCACCACAGATCTTTTCTAAATAAAAGAAAAATTGATTAAAGAGTCAACCTTTGCAAGGGGATAAGGGAACCAAGAAGGAAAGCATGAAATCTAAAAAACAATGGTGAGTAAGAAAAATAATGAAATATATAAACTTACTAATTACAAGTATCATAACAAGATATTGACTTTAAAACTCTTTAAAATGTTCAACTGTAACTCAGGACCAAAAAATAATTAAATGATAGTTTGGTCTTTCTCATGTTCAAGAAGGCAGAAATACTAGAGCACTTTAGGTTTTGTTAAAGAAATTTCATATAAAGAATATACCCTAAAAATTAAGAATAGTCATAACAATAAGATATACAAATTAAAGCTTCCAGATCAGTGAAAAAAATAAAAATAAAAATGTAACAATACTCACCCCTCCAAGAAAAGGAAGAAAGAAAAAAAAGCAAAAAGAATAAAAGTAAACAGAAAATACAAATTAATATGTTAGCAAGAGGAAGAAACACATTGACAACAGAGCAGTGTTGAAAGAAAGAGAGAAAGAAAGAAAGAAGGAAGGAAGGAAGCATGGATGGAAGGAAGGAAGGAAGGAAAGAAAGAAAGAAAGAAAGAGAAAGAAAGAAAGAAAGAAAAAGAAAGAGAGAAAGAAAGAGCTGGCTGACTTGGCTGGGCATGATGGCTCACACCTGTAATCTCAGCACTTCAGGAGGCTAAGGTGGGTGGATCACTTGAGGTCAGGAGTTTGATACCAGTCTGGCCAACATGGTGAATTCCTGTCTCTACTAAAAATTCAAAAATTAGCCAGGCATGGTAGCACATGCCTGTAGTCCCAGCTACTTGGGAGGCTGAGACAGGAGAATCGCTTGAACCCAGGAGGCGGGGGTTGCAGTGAGCCGAGATCTCACCACTGCATTCCAGCCTGGGTGACAGAGTGAGACTCTGTCTCAAAAAAAAAAAAAAAAAAAGCCTTTTAATAATTTTTGTTCACACGATAATAAATCCTGAAGGAAATAATAAAACTTAAAAAATATTGTTAACCTAGTATAATTCTTGTTTTACACTGTTGGAAACATAATTGTTATTTTCACCTTCAGCTCCTATGGCAGAATGTATTTTCAATAAAATATACTCAGTATATTCACCAAGGCCTCCTATGTAATGTCTTATAACTAGTCACCATAAAGCAGAATTCTGAAAGTAATACATAAAAGATATTATTTTTTTTTCTACCTTCATCATCACCTCCTTGATCCTGCTGAGGTGTGGATTCGAATGCAGGGATCTCTCTTGCTTTTGTGCGCATCCAGGAAATTTGGCCAGCAGATGCTTCTGACGTCCACTCACACATGTCAAATTCAAACCCACAGGCCTGACACACTAAACGGGAGAAAAAGATCTTGGTGGACTATTAGTCTGCTAGAGTGGCTGCTTAACCAAGTTATGTGTTGTAATCAACCAAAAGGCTTATATACACACATACACATCAGCACACACTAATTTATATCTGGAAGTTGGGATTCAATAAGCCTTAGAGTGTACCAGCAACTCCATTTTGCAAAAATTTCTCAGTTGATCCACATGTACAATATCCCCTCAAATGTGACCCATTGCCATAAAAAAGGAGATTCCTAGTTTTTGTTGTATGTGTCACCACTTCAGTCACAATATGTTTTAATTTTTTTAAGAGACAGGGTCTTGTTCTGCCACCCAGGCCAAATGCAGTGTTGCAATCATAGCCCACTGTAGCCTCAAACTCCTGGGCTCAAGCAATCTTCCAGCCTCAGCCTCCCAAGTAGCTAGGACCACAGGTGCATGCCACCATGCTCAGGTAATTCTTTTTTTTTTTTTTTTGGTAGAGATGACATCTTGCTATATTGCCCAGGCTAATTTTGAGCTCTTGGCCTCAAGCAATCCTCTCATCCCGGCCTCCCAAAGTGCTGGGATTACAGGCATGAGCCACCATACCCAGTCAACAATTTTTAAAATGGCTTTATATTTTACCTTACCTACTTTATGGGATTAGATTAGTTAGTTTAAATTATTTACTATTCATAATCACACTGAAATTTTATAGAAGAAACATTGCATATCATTCCACAATGGCTTCAGTTTGTTTCACAAAATGACATCGCCTTAAATTGATGTATTTAGTATAAACCACCACAGCCTCCCAATAACACTCCAGCTAAAACTAGGACATTAATGTCAACAAAGGTTGGCGTGTGCACTTTCCTGTGAGTGGTCTCTGAGTCTCACATATTGCATATATACCAGAAAAGTGAATATCTCAATTTAACACTTACATCTCAACTCTTCATCTGTAGCATCAAATCTGCAGAGATCTGTAGCTGGATGACATAGCTCCCGCTCAGCATTCAATGCTTCTTGACACAGTAAAATTCCATCTGTTAAATTTAAAGATTGGCAAGAAGTGAAATGCAGGTGCAACTGGAAAGACTCAAGTATTTTGCTTTAATGTTAATATTCATTCTACAAAGCACTCTGTAACCAATTTCTCTTTATGGTATCATCACCCTTTAGGTAACCCTATCTCTCTCTCTCTCTCTCTCACACAAACACACACACACACACACACACACCACTCAAATAGAGACAGAGAAAAACAGAACAAAACAACTATGCCAATGTTTCAGAATTTTAATCATTTCTCCATAATGACAGGCAAGCCCCAAAGCCAATCCTTCATAGGAGTAAAAAAATTGCCCTAATGTTGGAACTCAGAGTCTACTATTTGAAGGACAGTTGTACATGTGTCCAATACAAGATATGGTGCCCCTTAAACGTGGAAGGTGGATCTTCCCTGGAACTGCTTTCTCTGGAGCCTTCCCAAACTGTGCCTGTTGGCCGGCCATGGTGGCTCACACCTGTAATCCCAGGCATGGGCTGGCCTTTGGGAGGCCAAGGAGGGTGGATCACCTGAGGTCAGGAGTTCAAGATGAGCCTGGCCAACATGGTGAAACCCCGTCTCTATTAAAAATACAAAAATTATCTGGGCGTGGTGGCATGCATCCATAATCCCAGCTACTAGGGAGACTGAGGCAGGAGAATTGCTTGAACCCAGGAGGTGGAGGTTGCAGTGAGCAAAGGTCACGCCACTTCACTCCACCCTGGGTGACAGAGCAAGACTCCATCTCAAAAAAATAAAATTGTGCCTGTGTTTTTGTTTTCTTTTCCCCAAGCCCCCCAATATAAGACTTGAAGGTAGACTAGGAGTCCTTTCTGCCCATACCACTTGCAGACAATTCTCCCTTTGACCTTCCTAAATACCCAAGCTTTGACTCTCATGTCAAATGTCACCCCTCACTGTTCCAGCTTGTTACAATCACCTACAGACACTGTAGGTGAGCCCTGAGGATGCCCTGCCCCTCAACCCCTGAGGATTCTAGCTCTGAGCTCACTGTCATTCTGTCATGTAAATATTCACTTTTATTTGCTTCTCAGTTTCTTGATCTCTTCTTATTGATGACTTTGAAGGAGAACTTCGATGAAAAACAACCTTTGCCACCACTCTTCAAAAGAAGTATTACCATTACTAATGATGATAACGTTTCCTTGTCTTCATTTCAAGTGGTCCACTCACCAACCATCATCCCTATCTGTCCAGCTCACTTCTTTTCATATCTCTACTCTAACAATATTTCAGCTGTGCCAGCTTCTACAAGCCCAGGATCCTAAATTATTTTCAGTTATTTCCCTCACCTATTTTGTCTTCATTTCCTTTATTAGAGATGTCAGACAAGCAATCACTCCCTGGCCATGCTCATACTTCTCCATACTCTCATGGCAAAAACTCTAGAAAATAAATCCCTTCACTTACTCTAGCCTGTATCTGTGCAGCTGAATGAGTGAAGAAATCATGCAGATTTCACTTTGTCCACAATCATGCAGACTGAAATGACTTCGTATTCATGACTACTCACTCCATTGGCATCAGGGTGACCCTCATTCTTTCCTTTTCCGCATTCCTAGACAACTATTCAAAGCTTTCTATTCCCTCTTTTAACTTCCAGCTCTTCCTTCCCTATTGTCATTCTCAGCTCACCACCTTGCTTCACATTTCATTGGGAAAATGAGAGAAATCAGAAGAAAACTTTACTAGTCGCATCATCAATCTCACTGGCCAGCTGTCCACACGCTTTGCCCCTTGTAGGAGCGGGTCAACTCTCCATGCCCTTCTCTGGATGACGTCTTCCATTTAGACAGAAATTTCATCTCTGCTCGGCTATTTAAGGAATCATGCTGCCAATTTCCTCTCCTCTCATTTACAACGATGTGTTCTCTTTCTCTACAAGATCATTTCCTTCAGGACCTAAATGGCCAAAACTTCATCCATCTTAGAAAAACATTCTCCTGATCCGACAACCTTCTCCAACTAACTTCTCAAAGTTCTGCCTATTCTCACACTGACTCAAACACCAGTTCTTTCCCCTCCTATTCTCTCTTGAATCTATGTCAATAACAGTTTTTTTAATTGAGATACACTTCACAAAACATATCATTAACCATTTCCATTTTATCTATTTTAAAGTGTACAAGTAGGCTGGGCACAGTGGCTCACAACTGTAATCCCAGCACTTGGGAGGCCGAGGCAGGTGGATCACTTGAGTTCAGGAGTTCGAGACCAGCCTGGCCAACATGGTGAAACCCCATCTCTACTAAAAATACAAAAATTAACAAGGCATGGTGGCACACGCGTGTAATCCCAGCTAGGAAATCTGAGGCAGGAGAATTGCTTGAACCCAGGAGGCGGAGGTTGCAGTGAGCCGAGATCGCACCACTGCACTTTAGCCTGGGCAACAGAGTGAGAGTCCAACTCAAAAAAAAAAAAAAAAAAAAAAAAAAAGGCCGGGCACAGTGGCTCATGCCTGTAATCCCAGCATTTTGGGAGGCTGAGGCAGATGGATCACCTGAGGTCAGGAGTTCAAGATCAGCCTGGCCAACATGGCGAAACTCCGTCTCTACTAAAAATACAAAAATTAGCCAGGTGTGGTGTTGCATGCCTGTAGTCCCAGCTACTCAGGAGGCTGAGACAGGAGAATCAATTGAACCCAGGAGGCAGGGTTGCAGTGAACTGAGATCGTGCCACTGCTCTCCACCTTGGGCAACAAGAGCGAAACTCTGCTTCAACAACTACAACAAAAAAGTGTACAAGTCAGTGGCTTTTATTAAATTTGAAATGTTGTGCAATCATCAAACTACCTAATTCCAAGACATTTTCATCACTTGTACCCAGCAGTCACTTCACCATTCTCTCTTCTCCCCCCTACCCTGGCAGCCACTACATCTGCTTTCTATCTCTATGGATTTGCCGACTCTGCTATTTCACATAAATGGAATCAGGCAGGCTGTAGCCTTTGTGCTTGGTTCCTTTCACTCAGCAAAATGTTTTTGAGGTTCATCCATGTTGTAGCATGGATCAGTATTTTATTCCTTATTTGTTTGTTTGTTTTTTCATCACCTTTACCGCTCCCCTGAAACTGCATATATCAAGATTGACCTCTATATCGCTAAATCTCATATTTAATTTTTTTCATCAACATATTTGACATATCAGTAATATTGGACAGAGCTGATCCCTCCCTTTTTCTTGAAATATTTTCTTCACCAGGCTTTTGCATAAAACTCTTTTCTGGTTTTCTGATTGTGTTACCACCTATTTTTTTTCTCAGTCTCTCTTGTGGTTTTCCCTCATCTGCTCAACATGAGACTGCCTGGAAGCTCAGTCCCTCCATCTCTTCTCCTCTCTACACACCCACAACCTTGTTAATATCACCTAGTAACATGCTATTAAACCCTTTCCTAAATGCTGGGGACTCATAAAATTATACCTCAGGCCCCAAATTTTTGTGGACTCCAACTCTACACTCCAGCAGTATCCTGATACTGACTTAAGCCTCTTCCCTTGGGTCACAGAAATAGGTGTAAATCTTGAAACCACCTTTGCAAAAGTATGACTGAGACAGTGAAAGAGATCTAATTTAATCGACTCCATCTTGCTTCTAACTTCCAAGCTGTCCTTGCTCATTCCTGGGTGGAGACTGGACTAACTTTGGGAGGAACTTAGTTTATAGTTTAAACAAGGACGGAAACAGCCCTTTCCCAGAGCAGACCTCTTTCTTGTCTGGGGACTAGATTGCCTTTGTAGGACTAACATTAGCCACAAGAATAGAAATTATAGTTTAGGAGTCATGCAGCTGGAGGCTACAAGATTCTGACCCTCCCTAGACTGCTTCTAAGATCAGTGCTTGACATATTTCACAGAACCTGCACTTGATGGATCAACTGGCACCATTCAGGTCAATAAATTGGCTCATCTGATCTTGTGGCCTCAACCCAGGAACCAACTGAGCACAAGAAGACAGCTCCGACTTCCTATGATTTCATCTCTGACCAGTCAGCACTCCTGGCTCACTGGCTTCCCCCCACCCACCAAGTTATCCTTAAAAACTCTGATCCCTGAATGCTCAGCGAGACTGATTTGCGGGATAATATAACTCCAGTCTCCCACATAGCCGGCTCTGCATGAATTACTCTTTCTCTATTGCAATTCCCATCTTGATGAATTGGCTCTGCCCAGGCAGCTGGCAAGGTGAACCCCTTGGGCGGTTACTATCTCAATAAACTTCTGATTTTTCTCAACGTAAACTTTCTCTTCCCACAGCCTTTCTTATCCCAGTTAATGAAACTCCATCCTTCTAGTTAAGGCGAGAAATTTGGGGTCTTCCAAGACTCATCTCTTTCTCTCTCTCTCACCAAATATGCAATCCATCAGCAAATTTCTGCATTATCAATAAACCACATCCAGAATCCAACTACATCTTACGACCTCCACTACTACTACCAACTCTGGCTCAGGAAACATCATCTCTTTCCTGATCATCTTAGTAACTTCTTAATTTGTCTTTCTGTCCTTGTCCCTGCTCCACTATAATCTTGAGGGTCAGATCATGTCTCCTCTGCTTAAAGCCTTTCAATGGGTTTTCATCCTACATGAAGTAAACATCAATGCCTTACTATGACCTTCCTCATATAAACCAAAGCCTCTTTCCTCAAGGCCTCTGCATTTATAGCTGGATATATAAATAAAAAAATTAAATCCTAAGCCCCCAACCATCTGAATGGACTCCTCCTCTCATCTACAGACATTCCGAAGTTAACCTGTAAAACTAGTTCAGGCCATGATGGGAAAGTGAAGCCAGACATGCCTCATTATACCCTCCTCCCTTTTGCAATTGCTGGTAGAACAAACTAAGTATGATAAGAAACATCTACAGTCTATTTTCTCTGAAGCTTGCTATCTGGAGGCTTCATCTACATGGTAAAACCTTGGTCTCTACGAGCTCTTATTGTAACCTAGACATTACTTTCTATTGATTCCAGGTCTTCAGATAATAACTCAACCAATGGTCAACCAGAAAATCTATGAATCTACCTATGACCTGGAAGCCCCCTCTTCCAGTTGTTCTGCATTTCTAAACTCAACCAATGTACATCTTGCATTCATTGATTGATATTTTATGTCTCCTCAAATTGTGTAAAACCAACTTGTAGCCCAACTACCTTGGGCACCTGTTCTCAGGATCTCCTGAGGACTGTGTCATGAGCCATTGATCACTCATGTTTGGCTCAGAATAAATCTCTTTTAATATTTTACAAAGCTTGACTCTTTTTGTCAACATATGTAATATTCACATGGCTTATTTCCTCTATTGTTTGGCTATTTTTCTCAGATTATATGTTTTAATGTGACCATACTGACTATTTAAACATCACCATCTCATCCTCATTTCTAGAACTTCTTATCACAGTTTTTTGTTTTACTGTTCTCCATAGCAAATATCACCACTTGACATAAACTATATTTTTTATTTATTTGCTTAGTATCATTTTTCTCCCTGACTAAATTGTAAGCTTGGTGAACGCAATGATTACTATTTGCCTTTTCACTGCTATCACACGACTATCTAAAAAACTTATTGGCATAATAGGTGCTCAATGTATACTTGTTTGATAAATGAATAAATGGCCTAAGAACAACCTGATGAAAAATTTTAAAACATTGTAGACTCAATATACATCATGTTCACTTTTATTTGTGATAAAACTGAAGCAATTGGTTATGGAAATGATTTATGAATGCATCCACAATCTGGTTTCTCATAATGGGAGTTTACAAATGATGAATATGCAAATCCTCTTGAATGTAAGATGCACTGAAAACAAAGCTGCATATGCAATTAAGGGAATGTTGGCAATAAATGAAGCTAAGATTGCACAATAACGATTACCATGAAACAATTAAAACTGTAATTTTTGTAGATTCCTATAATAGCTACAAATCTTCTGTCCCTAGAGCTACATAACTAAATATTGGCCATAGTTCAGTTAAATGTTGCATATTATCTCTAATTCATCACTATTTACACAAGACAAAAAAAAACCCAGAAGCACTATAAACAAAAATAGCAAAACAGTTGAGTACAAATTGCATGGAATTAAAAACGTAGCTTTTGTCAAAAGTGTTACATTTCTTTCACCAGTGTCTACCACTTTAACTACCTTTGGCCTGAAAACTGGAATTTACAACCATAAAACCAGTGGTATATGAGTAAGTATTTTGGCCTGGTATGCATAAATTGTCAATTAATAAATCTGGACAGCTATTTTTATTTTAGTGCATTCAATCTCAGAGCTCAAAGCTATTTAAAGATGTCAGTTATTTATACTCATATTAATTCTCCCTTCTTCCCTCTCTCCTCTCACTCTTTCTTTCTTTCTTTCTTTCTTTCTTTTTTTTTTTTTGAGACAGAGTCTCACTCTGTTTCCCAGGCTGGAGTGCAGTGGCACAATCTCGGCTCACTGCAACCTCTGCCTCTAAGGTTCAAGCGATTCTCCTGCCTCAGCCTCCCCAGTAGCTGGGACTACAGGGGCCCACGACCACGCCTGGCTAATTTTTGTATTTTTAGTAGAGATAGGGTTTTGTCATGTTGGCCAGGTTGAGGCTGGTCTCGAACTCCTGACCTCAGGTGATCTGCCCACCTCAGCCTCCCAAAGTGCTGAGATTACAGGTGTGAGCCACTGTGCCCAACTCTCTTTCTCTTATTCTTACATTGTACCACAATCTGGCAGTACAATATTAGTTTAGGGGTTTTCAAATCCTCCATCAATGATACATGATTAGTGGAATAAGGCTTTGCCAACCATTTCAAGGTGTCTGTACCACTGAAGTCACATGTCTAGGGCCTGCCATCCTTCCAATCTTATCTTGCACAAACAGATTAAATGAAATTGTCCAGACACTCTCAGAGGGTAGAAAATGAAGTCCAAGTCTCAAGGCCATTGTGGTAAAAGTTATAATTGACATCCAGTTTTTACTCCAGAGGTTTTAGACAATGTGTCAGTTATCCTTATTTGTAGTGGATTTCAAGGAAGGAACAGTTACTGTCTCTTAAAAGAGAACTGGAAGCTACTAAAATAAAAAAGGTCCTTAGTTACTGGATAATATATATGCATCATTCAGATTCTAATAAAGGGATGATTGGTATATTTGAGGGCTTTACAAATGAGACTTAGGCAAAGTCCTGAAAAACCAATCTAAAAATATTCACAGAATATTCAAAATATTCTGATTGTGAGCCACAGCATGAAATCGTTATACAAAATTATAATCAGCTGTTTCTTTAAGAATCAGTGTTATTCAAGAATCAGTGATTAAACATGTTCTTATTTAATCACAATAGCAAGGCTTGATTTTTTTTTCATACTAGCTACTTTGGTAAAATCTAAAGTGATCCTCTTTTCAATAAATGTACAATAAAATTTCATATCTTGGAAGGGGCAGAGGTTAGAACGGTATTGTTTGAAAATCTGGAAATAGGCTAAACAATTTCTTTCATATTAAAAATTAGTTTTATTGTCCAATTTGCAAAGTGTTCAGAAACTGTGAACATACCTAATACTAAGCAGTTTTATAAATAAAATAGCTTATATGTATTTTTTTCTTTTTTCTTTTGTTTGAGATGGGATCTCACCCTGTCACCCAGGCTGGAGTGCAGTGCCATGATCTCAGCTCACTGCAACCTCTGCCTCCTGAGTTCAAGCGATTCTCCCATCTCAGCCTCCCCAGTAGCTGGGATTACAGGTATGTGCCACCACACCTGGCTAATTTTTATATTTTTAGTAGATACAGGGTTTCACCATGTTGCCCGGGTTGGTCTCGAACTCCTGACTTCATGATATATTTTTAGAGTAAAGAGAAATATATATGGTAAAATAATAGTTTCATTTTCATAAATAACAGTATAATAAATAAGCCATATATTATAAACTTCCTCATCTCAGAATTTTTCAACTTTAAAAGTTGGTCATTTCATTTTCAAATTTATTTATAAATTTACATATGGTAAAGTTCCTATTTTCCAGTATTCAGCTCTATGAGTTGTTTTTTACTTTTAAAAAAAAAGCTTTTAATTTAACTTCGGGGTACATATGTGGGTTTGTTATATAGGTAAATTCGTGTCATGGGAGTCTGTTATACAGATTATTTGGTCACCCAGAGTATAGACCTCCTCTTGGGTGTCTCTAGACACCTCCTCTCCAAGAAGAGGGAGCACGTGGGAAAGTCCCAGCGTCAGTCAGGAGGCAGAGGAAGAGGAGTGAAATGTGGGTAAGAAATTTTCTTCTGGTTTCTAGGAGAAGAAGCAGGGGAGGCAGGGTAAGCAAGCCTAGGACTGGCTAGTTTTAATGATGTCAGCAGGCCCTAGAACATAGAAGCTGTTTCTAGTTGTCTGGAACTTGGTTATTATGGGCTAAATCATGCCTCCCAAAATTCCTATGTTGAAGTGTTAACCCAAAGTACTACTGAAAGTGACTGTATTGGAAATACAGCATTTATAGAGCTAACTAAGGTAAAATGAGGTAACCAGGGTGCCCCTAATCCAATATGGCTGGTGTACTTAAACTAGAGTTTAGGTCATAGTCAGGTATAGAATGACCATGTGAAGACACAGGGAGAAAACAGCCATCTATAAGCCAAGAAGAAAGGACACAAAACTCAATCAATCCTGCTGACATTTTGAACTTGGATGTCTGGCCTCAATAATCAAGAAAAAATAAATTTCTATTGTTTGAGTAACACAGTCTGAGGTACTTTGTTATGGCAGCCATAATAGACTAATATACTAGCCCTGGGGTGTGTAGGGCAGGTGCATAGTGGCCCACGTATGTGAAAAGAAGTCTTTTTAGGAAATCTAAATATCATTTTTTTTCCAGGACAGAGTCTTTTTTTGTCACCCATGCTGGAGTGCAGTGGTGCCATCTCAGCTCACTGCAACCTCCACCTCCCAGGTTCAACCCTCTGGAGTAGCTGGGATTACAGTGGCACGCCATCATTCCCAGCTAATTTTTGTATTTTTAGTAGAGATGGGGTTTCACCATGTTGGCCAGGCTGGTCTTGAACTCCTGACCTCAAGTGATCTGTCCACCTCAGCCTCCTAAACAATCATTTCTATAAACCAAAAAGACTTACCACAAGACAGCTATGTTACAACTTAAGTCCACTCATTTTCTTTAAGTCCACTCATTTCTAAAAACAATATTTCTGTTATAATATGGCAAAAGTACTTGTATGTCTATTAAAATATGGGAAATGCTTGGCCCAGATTAATTCTTCTTCAATAAAGCCTCATTATATAGTTTGAGGACTTAGCTTCATTTCTCATACTAAAACAAAAACCTAGAAATAATATAATATACTTAGCACAAATGTAAGTACTGTTAAAAACATCTTCCCTTGATATTTTATTTAAATCTGCTTTTTTTATGGAATAGAGCATATGTATCTCACAAGGAAGAAGAAATAATCCAAAATCTCAAATATTTGGCATTTGAATAACTGCACATGTTCTTTGTTCAATCATTTGGTCAATCTATATTTATTAAGTGCTTGTTCTGTTCTAGGGTCCACAAATGAATCAGACAGGGTAGGAACTATGCGTCAAGGCACTTAGAATTTAGTCATGGAGATAAATCAATACACATGTGTCTGTGTGTGTGTGTCTGTGTGTGTGTGTGTGTGTGTGTGTGTAGGGGGTGGTAGTGGCAATGTGGAGGGATAGTCTATAAGGGAAAATTAGCTGCACAAGAAACCTCAACTCACAAGAAACTTTTGCTCAGAAACCTGAGGATAAATGGTGGAAGGACATATCAAAAAAAAAAAAGAAAGAAAGAAAGAAAGAAAAGGAAGGAACAAAGAAGGCAGAAGGGAGAAGAAGGAAGAAAAAGGAAAGGAGAGGAAGAAGGCAAGGGAGGTGGAGGAAGGAGGGAGGAGAAATGTAGGAGGAGGACAGAGGGGAGAGGAATGGGGAGAAAAGAGGGAAGAGAAGGTGGGGAGGATAGGGAGAGGATGAAGGAGAGGAAAAATGAGAAGAAGAAGAAAAAGAAAAGTCATGGAATGAGGCTTTCGGGCAGAGGAAAAGAGGTTTGCATAATACCCAAGAATTAGAGGACACTGTGTTGCTGAACTCACAAGTAATTTGTTTTGACCAGAGTATGGGATTCTTGGGGGAATTGTGAAGGAGGACATTGGACTACTGAAAAAGAGCAGTATCGTGAGGAGCTAATATGATGATAAAATATTTGAATTCTGTCCTGGAGGCAGTAAGACTTATTGATGGATCTATGAGAAGTGGAGACCTGGCCATAGGAGTCTGTTATAAAGTATAATCTGTTGGAAGTAGATTGTTGAGTAGAATACATTAAAATTGGAAGAAAAAAAAATCCCATAGGGGGAAAAAATGTGGGCTGGAACAAAGTCAGGGTTGGATAAATAGTAGTAATAAATGAGAGGAGAAAATTTAAGAAATAAGGAAGGACATTCCCTCCATAATACTTTTTAGCCAAATTGATATAAAGGTGAAAAAAAGAGAAGAATATGTAAAAATTACTCTGAACTTTTTGAGTGAGAAAAAACAACTGCCAATGACTAAAACAGGGAATGAACGAGAGGGAACAGATTTTCAAAGAAAGTTGGAGTTTACTTCTAAACATTGTTGACTTCCAGTTTCTGTAGCTAATATATTTGCTTATTCCACTCATAAGTCTGTTCTCCTTACTTACCTCTATTCCAAAGGCTAAAAGCTAAATATTCAGCTTTGTTAGCCTGCCTAGCAAATAAAGTTACCCAGATGAAATAGTCAAGCCAATGATAAGGCCAAAAACATTGCCCCTTCTTATTTCTACCTTCTTCCTGCCCAAAATAAACGTGGAAATATCTACAGTGCTATCTGTATAAAAGTGGAAATATGTACACCGCTGTCTGTATAAACGTGGAAATATCTACACCGCTATCTGTATAAACGTGGAAATATCTACAACGCTGTCTGTATAAACGTGGAAATATCTACACCGCTGTCTGTATAAACGTGGAAACATCTACACCGCTATCTGCATAAACGTGGAAATATCTACACCGCTGTCTGTATAAACGTGGAAATTTTTACACCGCTATCTGAATAAACGTGGAAATATCTACACCGCTATCTGTATAAACGTGGAAATATCTACACCGCTGTCTCTAAAAACGTGGAAATATCTACATCGCTATCTCTATAAACGTGGAAATATCTACACCACTATCTCTATAAACGTGGAAATATCTACACCGCTGTCTCTATAAACTTGGAAATATCTACACCGCTATCAGTATAAACGTGGAAATATCTACACCGCTATCTCTATTAATGTGGAAATATCTACAATGCTGTCTATATAAAAGTGGAAATATCTACACCGCTATCTGTATAAACGTGGAAATATCTACACCGCTGTCTCTATAAACGTGGAAATATCTACGCCACTATCTGCATAAACTTGGAAATATCTACAACGCTGTCTCTATAAACGTGGAAATATCCACACCGCTATCTGTATAAACATGGAAATATTTACACCGCTGTCTCCATAAATGAGGAAATATCTACGCTGCTATCTGTATAAACGTGGAAATATCTACACTGCTATCTGTATAAACATGGAAATAGCTACACTGCTATCTGTATAAACGTGGAAATGTCTACACCGCTATCTGTATAAACATGGAAATATCTACACCGCTATCTCTATACACGTGGCAATATCAACACCACTATCTGTATAAACATGGAAATATCTACACCGCTATCTGTATAAAAGTGGAAATATCTACACCGCTATCTCTATAAGCGTGGAAATATATACACCGCTATCTGTATAAACGTGGAAATATCTACACTGCTATCTCTGTAAACGTGGAAATATCTACACCGCTGATTCTATAAACATGTAAATATCTACACCGCTATCTGTATAAACATGGAAATATCTACAACGCTGCCTCTATAAACATGGAAATATCTTCACCGCTTTCTGCATAACCGTGGAAATATCTACACCGCTATCTCTATAAACATGGAAATATCTACACCGCTATCTGTATAAACATGGAAATATCTTCACCGCTGTCTGTATAAACATGGAAATGACTACACCGCTATCTGTATAAAGATGGAAATATCTACACCGCTGTCTCCATAAACATGGAAATATCTACACTGCTATCTGTATAAACATGGAAATATCTACATCTCTGTCTCTAAAAACATGGAAATATCTACACCGCTATCTCTATAAACATGCAAATATCTACACCGCTGTCTCTCTAAACATGGAGATATCTACACCGCTATCCCTATAAACATGCAAATATCTACCCTGCTGTCTCTATAAACATGGAAATATCTAAACCGCTATCTCTATGAAGGTGGAAATATCTACACAGGTGTCTCTGTAAACATGGAATTATCTACACCGCTATCTCTGTAAATGTGGAAATATCTACAAGATTATCTTTATAAATGTGGAAATATCTACACCGCTATCAGTATAAACGTGGAAATATCAGCACCGCTATCTGTATAAACGTGGAAATACCTACACCGCTATCTCTATAAAAGTGGAAATATCTACACCGGTAGCTATAAAAACGTGGAAATATCTACACCGCCATCTGTATAAACGTGGAAATATCTACACCGCTATCTCTGTAAACGTCGAAATATCTACACCACTTTCTGTATAAACGTGGAAATATATACACCGCTATCTCTATAAACGAGGAAATATCTACACCGATGTCTCTATAACATGTAGATATCTCCATCGCTATCTCTATAAAAGTGGAAAAATCAACACTGCTGTCTCGATGAACATGGAAATATCTACACCGCTATCTCTATAAACGTGGAAATATCTTCACCGCTGTCTCTACAAACGTGGAAATACCTACACTGCTATCTGCATAAACGTGGAAATATCTACACCGCTATCTGTATAAACTTGGAAATATCTACAACGCTATGTCTACAAATGTGGAAATATATATACTGCTATCTGTATAAACGTGGAAATATCTACACCGCTATCTCTATAAACGTGGAAATATCTACACCACTTTCTGTATAAACGTGGAAATATCTACACCGTAATCTCTATAAACGTGGAAATATCTCCACCGCTGTCTCCATAAACATGGAGATATCTACATCACTATCTCTATAAACGTGGAAATATCTACACTGCTGCCTCTATAAACATGGAAATATCTACACCGCTATCTCTATAAACGTGGATATATCTACACCGCTGTCTCTACAAACGTGGAAATATCTACACCGCTATCTGTATAAACGTGGAAATATCTACACCGATATCTGTAAAAAGGTAGAAATATCTACAATGCTATGTCTACAAACGTGGAAATATGTACACCGCTATCTGTATGAACGTGGAAATATCTACACCGCTATGTGTATAAACGTGGAAATATCTAAACCCCTATGTGTATAAAAGTGGAAATATCTACATCGCTATCTCTATAAACGTGGAAATATCTACACCGCTATCTGTATAAACATGGAAATATCTACACTGCTGTCTCTATATACATGGAAATATCTACACCGCTGTCTGTATAAACGTGGAAATATCTACACCGCTATCTCTATGAACATGAAAATATTTACACCGCTTTGTGTATAAACATGGAAATATTTATACCGCTAACTCTATAAACATGAAAATATGTACACCGCTATCCCTATAAACATGGAAATATCTACACCGTTATATCTATAAACATGGAAATACCTACACCGCTATCTGTATAAACATGAAAATATTTACACCACTATCTGAATAAATATGGAAATATTTACACCGCTATCTCTACAAACATGGAAATATATACACCGCAGTCTCTATAAACATGGAAATATCTACATCGCTATCACTATAAACATGGAAATATCGACACCGCTATCTCTGTAAACATGGAAATATCTACACCGCTGTCTGTATCAACATGAAAATATCTGCACCGCTATCTCTATAAACATAGAAATATCTACACCGCTGTCTGTATAAACCTGGAAATATCTACACCACTATCTGTATAAACATGCAAATATCTACACCGCTGTCTCTATAAACATGGAAATATCTCCACCGCTGTCTCTATAAACATGCAAATATGTACACTGCTGTCTGTATAAACATGGAAATACCTACAACACTATCTCTATAAACATGAAAATCTTTACACCGCTATCGGTATAAACATGGAAATATTTACACCGCTATCTTTATAAACATGGAAATATTTACACCTGTATCTCTATAAACATAGAAATATATACACCGCTATCTCTATAAACATGGAAATATCTACACCGCTATCTCTAAAAACATGGAAATATCCACACCGCTGTCTGTATAAACATGAATATATCTGCACCGCTATCTCTATAAACATAGAAATATCTACACCGCTGTCTGTATAAACATGGAAATATCTACACCGCTGTCTCTATAAACATGGAAATATCTACACCGCTATCTCTATAAACGTGGAAATATCTACACCACAATCTAAACGTGGAAATATCTACACCGCTATCCGTATAAATGTGGAAATACCAACACCGCTATCTCTATAAGCGTGAAAATATCTACACCGCAAACTGCATGAACGTCTAAATATCTACACCGCTATCTCTGTAAACGTAGAAATATCTACACCGCTATCTGTATAAACGTGGAAATGTCTACACCGCTATCTCTGTAAATGTGTAAACATTTACACTGCTCTCTGTATAAACATGGAAATATTTACACAGCCATCTTTATAAACATGGAAATATCTACACTGCTCTCTCTATAAACATGGAAATATCTACACCACTATCTCTATAAACATGGAAATATCTACACCACAATCTGTATAAACATGGAAATATCTACACAGCTATCTGAATAAACATGGAAATATCTACAACGCTAACTCTACAAGCGTGAAAATATCTACACTGCAAACTGTATGAACGTGGAAATATCTACACCGCTATCTCTGTAAATGTAGAAATATCTACACCACTATCTGTATAAACTTGGAAATGTCTACACCGCTATCTCTGTAAACGTGTAAACATTTACACTGCTCTCTGTATAAACATGGAAATATTTACACAGACATCTTTATAAACATGGAAATATCTACACCGCTATCTCTATAAACATGGAAATATCTACACCACAATCTGTATAAACATGGAAATATCTCCACAGCTATCTAAATAAACATGGAAATATCTACACCGCTGACTGCATAAACATGGAAATATCTACACAGCAATCTGTTTAAACATGGAAAAATCTACACTGCTATCTCTATAAACATGGAAATAACTACACTGGTATCTCTTTAAACATGGAAATATCTACACCGCAATCTCTATAAACATGGAAATATCTACAACGCTGCCTCTATAAACATGGAAATATCTTCACTGCTATCTGCATAACCATGGAAATATCTACACCGATATCTCTATATACATGGAAATGTCTACACCGCTATCTGTATAAACATGGAAATATCTTCACCGCTTTCTGTATTAACATGGAAATATCTTCACCGCTATCTGTATAAACATGAAAATATCTACATCTCTATCCCTATAAACACGGAAATTTCTACAGCGCCATCAGTAGGAACATGGAAATATCTACACCGCTATCTCTATAAACATGGAAATATCTACACTGCCATTTGTATAAACATGGAAATAGCTACAGTTCTATCAGTGTAAACGTGAAAATATCTACACCGCTATCTCTAAAATCGTGTAAACATTTACACGGCTATCATTATAAACATGGAAATATTTACACCGCTATCTCTTTAAACATGGAAATATTTACACTGATATCTGCATAAACATGGAAATACTTATACCGCTATCTCTATAAACATGGAAATATTTACAGCGCTATCTCTATAAACATGGAAATATCTACATCGCTATCTCTATAAACATGGTGATATCTACACCACTATCTTTATAAACATAGAAATATCTTCACCGCTGTCTGTATAAACTTGGAAACATCTACACCGCTATCTGTATAAACATGGAAATATCTACAACGCAGTCTCCATAAACATGTAAATATGTACACCATTATCTGTATAAACATGGAAATATCTACACCTCTGTCTCTATAAACATGGAAATATATACACTGCTATCTCTATAAACATGCAAATATCTACACCGCTGTCTCTATAAACATGGAGATATCTACACCGCTATCCCTATAAACATGAAAATATCTACCCTGCTGTCTCTATAAACATGGAAATATCTACAATGCTATCTCTATAAACGTGGAAATGTCTACACCGGTGTCTGTGTAAACATGGAATTATCTACACTGCTATCTCTGTAAACGTGGAAATATATACACCACTATCTCTATAAACTTGGAAATATCTACACCGCTATCTGTATAAACGTGGAAATAACTACACCGCTATCTCTATAAAAGTGGAAATATCTACACCGGTATCTATAAAAATGTGGAAATATCTACACCGCTATCTGTATAAACGTGGAAATATCTACACTGATATCTCTGTAAACGTGGAAATATCTTCACCCGTTTCTGTATAAACGTGGAAATATCTAAACCGCTATCTCTATAAACGTGGAAATATCTACACAGATGTCTCTTTAAACATGTAAATATCTACATCGCTATCTCTATAAACGTGGAAATATCAACACTGCTGTCTCTCTGAACATGGAAATATCTACACCGCAATGTCTATAAACGTGGAAATATGTTCACCGCAGTCTCTACAAACGTGGAAATATCTACACCGCTATCTGTATAAACGTGGAAATATCTACACCGCTATCTGTATAAACGTGGAAATATCTACAACGCTATGTGTATAAACGTGGAAATATCTACACCCCTATGTGTATAAACGTGCAAAATCTACATCGCTATATCTATAAACGTGGAAATATCTACATTGCTATCTGTATAAATGTGGAAATATCTACACTGCTATCTCTATAAACGTGAAAATATTTACACCGCTATCTGTATAAACATGGAAATATTTACAACGCTATCTCTGTAAACATGGCAATATTTACACCTATATCCCTATAAACATGGAAATATCTACACCGCTATCTCTATAAGCATGGAAATATCTACGCCGCTATCTCTATAAACATGGAAATATCTACACCACTGTCTGTATAAAGATGGAAATATCTGCACAGCTATCTGTATAAACACGGAAATATGTACACTGCTGTCTCTATAAACATGAAAATATCTACACCGCTATGTGTATAAACATGGAAATATCTACACCGCTATCTCTGTAAACATGGAAATATCTACACCGCTGTCTGTATAAACATGAAAATATGTACACTGCTATCTCTATAAACATAGAAAAATGTACACTGCTGTCTGTATAAACATGGAAATATCTACACCGCTGTCTCTATAAACATGCAAATATCTACACCGCTGTCTCTATAAACACGGAAATATCTACACCCCAATCTGTATAAACATGGAAATATCTACACAGCCATCATTATAGACGGGAAATATCTACACCACTGTCTGTATAAACATGGAAAGGGCCACACCACTATCTGTATAAACATGGAAATATCTACACCGCCATTTGTAAAAACATGGAAATATCTACACATTCATCTTTATAAACTTGGAAATATCTACACCTCCATCTGTATAAACATGGAAATATATACTCTGCCATCTGTATACACATGGAAATATCTACACAGCCATCTGTATAAACATGGAAATATCTACACCACTATCTCTATAAACATGGAAATACCTACACTAATATCTGTATAAAATGGAAATATCTACACCGCTATCTGTATAAACATGGAAATATGTACACCGTTATCTGTATAAACATGGAAATATCTACACCGCTATATGTACAAATATGGAAATAACTACACAGCTATCTCTATAAACGTGGAAATATCTACACTGCTATCTGTATAAACATTTAAATAATTACACCGCTATCTCTATAAACATGGAAATATCTACACCTCCCTCTGTATAAACGTGGAAATATCTACAGAGTCACCTGTATAAACAAGGTAATATCTACACAGCTTTCTGTATAAATATGGAAATATCTACACCGCTATCTCTATAAACATGTAAATATCTACACCGCCATCTGCATAAACATCTAAATATCTACACAGCCATCTGTATAAACATGGAAATATCAGCATGGTCATCTGTATAAACATGGAAATATCAACACCGCCATGTGCATAATCATGGAAATATCCACACCGCTAACTGTATAAACATGGAAATATCTACACCGCCATCTGTAAATACATGGAAATATCTACACAGTCATCTGTATAAAGATGGAAATATCTACACCTCCATCACTATAAACATGGAAATATCTACACTGCCTTCTGTATACACATGGAAATATCTACACAACCATCAGTATAAACATGGAAATATCCACACCACTATCTCTATAAACATGGAAATATCTACAACACTATCTGCATAAACATGGAAATATCTACACCGCTATCTGTATAAACAGAGAAATAATTACATGGCTATATGTATAAACTTGGAAATATGTACACCGCTATCAGTATAAACATGGAAATAACTCCACCGCTATCTGTATAAACATGGAAATAACTACACCGCTATCTGCATAAACATGGAAATATCTACACCGCTTTCTGTATAAACATGGAAATATCTACATCGCTATCTGTAAAAACATGGAAATATCTCCACCGCTATCTGTAAAAACATGAAAATATCTACACTGCTACCTGTGTAAACGTGGAAATATCTACACCGCTATCTGTATAAACATGGAAATATCTACACCGCTATTTTTATAAACTTGGAAATATCTACACGGAGAGCTGCATAAACACGGAAATAGCTACACCGCCCTCTGAATAAACATGGAAATACCTACACTGCAATCTCTATAAATATGGAAATATATACACCACTATCTCTATAAACATGGAAAATCTACACCGCTATCTGTGTAAACATGGAAATATCTACACCGCCATCTGTATAAACATGGAAATATCTAAACAGTCATCTGTATAATCATGGAAATATCTACACCACCATCTTTATAAACATGGAAATATCTACACTGCAATCGGTACACACATGGAAACATCTACACAGACATCTGTAAAAACATGGAAATATCTACACCGCTATCTCTATACACAGGGAAATACCTACACCGCTATCTCTATAAACATGGAAATATCTACACTGCCATCTGTATAAACATGGAAATACCTATACCGCCATCTCTATAAAAATGAAAACATCTGCACTGCCATCTCCATAAACATGGAACTATCTACACTGCCGTCTCTGTAAACATGGAAATATCTACACCGCTATCTGTAAAAACATGGAAATATCTACACTGTCCTCTGCATAAAGCTGGAAATATCTACACTGCGAGCTGTATAAACATGGAAATATCAACACTGCTATCTGTATAAACATGGAAATACCAACACCGCTATCTGTATAAACATGGAAATATCTACACCGCTATCTCTATAAACATGGAAATAACTACACTGCAATCTCTATAAACATGGAAATACCTACACCGCTATCTCTATAAACAAGGAATTATCTACACCGCTATCTGTAAAAACATGGAAATATCTACACGGCTATCTGTGTAAAGATGGAAATATCGACACCGCAATCTGTGCGAAGATGGAAATATCTACACCGCTATCTGTGTGAAGATGGTAATATCTACACCTCTATCTGTATAAACATGGAAATAACTACACCGCCAACTGTATAAACATGGAAATATCTACACCGCCATCTGAATAAACATGGAAATATCGACACCGCTATCTGTATAAACATGGAAATATCTACACAGGTATCTCTATAAACATGGAAATATCTACACCACTATCTCTATAAACAAGGAAATATCTACAACACCATCTCTATAAACCTGGAATTATCTACTGCGATATCTCTATAAACATAGAAATATCTACACCGTCATCTCTATAAACATGGAACTATCTACACCGCCATCTGCATAAGCATGGAAATATCTACACCGCCATCTGTATAAACATTGAAATATCTACACAGCCATCTGTAGAAAGATGGAAATATCTACATCGCCATCTGCATAAGCATCAAAATATGTACACCACCATCTCTATAAACACAGAAATATCTACACCGTCATCTCTATAAACATGGAAATACCTACACCACCATCTGCATAAGCATGGAAGTATCTACACCACCATCTGTACAAACATTGAAATACCTACACAGCCATCTGTAGAAAGATGGAAATATCTACACCGCTACATATATAAACATGGAAATATCTACACCGCTATCTGTATAAACATGGAAATATCTACACCACAATTTGTATAAACATGGAAATATCTGCACCGCTATCTGTATAAACAAGGAAATATCTACTCTGCTATCTGTATAAACACGGAAATATCTACACGGCTATCTCTATAAACCTGGAAATATCTACACCGCCATCTGTATAAACATGGAAATACCTACACAGTCATCTGTATAAACATGAAAATGTCTACACCACCATCTCTATAAACATGGAAATATCTACACCGCCATCTGTATAAAGATGGAAATATCTACACAGCCATCTTTATAGACATGGAAATATCTACACCGCTATCTGCATAAACATGTAAATAGAGACACCGCTATCTGTATAAACATGGAAATATCTACACTGCCATCTGTAAACACATGGAAATATCTACACAGTCATCTTTATAAACATGGGAATATCTACACCTCCATCTTTATAAACATGCAAATATCTACACTGCCATCTGTATACACATGGAAATATCTACACCGCTATCTGTATAAACATGGAAATATCTACACAGCTATCTGTGCAAAGATGGAAATATCTACACAGCTATCTGTGTAAACATGGAAATATCTACATCGCAATCTGTGCAAAGATGGAAATATCTACACCGCTATCTGTGTAAAGATGGTAACATCTACACCGCTATCTGTATAAACATGGAAATATCTACACCGCTATCTGTATAAACATGGAAATATCTACACGTCATTTGAAAAAACATGGAAATATCTACACCGCTATCTGTATAAACATGGAAATATCTACACCGGTATCTCTATAAACATGGAAATATCTACACCACTATCTCTATAAACAAGGAAATATCTACACCACCATCTCTATAAACATGGAATTATCTACTCCGCTATCTCTATAAACATAGAAATATCTACACCGTCATCTCTATAAACATGGAAATATCTACACCGCCATCTGCATAAGCATGGAAATATCTACACCGCCATCTGTATAAACATGGAAATATCTCCACCGCTGTCGGTATAAGCATGGAAAAATCTACACCGCTATCTGTATAAACATGGAAATATCTACACTGCTATCTGTATAAACATGGAAATATCTACAAAACTATCTGTATAAACATGGAAATATCAACATCGCTATCTGTATAAACATGAGAATATATACACCGCTATCTGTAAAAACATGGAAATATCCACACCAATATCTGTAAAAACATGGAATTATCTACACCGCCATCTGTAAAAACATGGAAACATCTACACAGTCATCTGTATAAACATGGAAATATCTACATCTCCATCTGTATAAACATGGAAATATATACACAGCCGTCTGTATACACATGGAAATATGTACACAGCCATCTGTATAAACATGGAAATATCTACACTGCTATCTCTATGAACTTGGAAATACCTACACCGCTATCTGTATAAACATGGAAATATCTACACCGTTATCTGTATAAACATGGAAATATCTACACCGCTATCTGTATAAACTTGGAAATATCTACACCGCTTTCTGTATAAACATGGAAATATCTACACTGCCATCTCTATAAACATGGAAATATCTCCACCGCTATCTGTATAAACATGGAAATATCTACACGGCTATCTGTGTAAAGATGGAAATATCGACACCGCAATCTGTGCGAAGATGGAAATATCTACACCGCTATCTGTGTGAAGATGGTAATATCTACACCTCTATCTGTATAAACATGGAAATAACTACACCGCCAACTGTATAAACATGGAAATATCTACACCGCCATCTGAATAAACATGGAAATATCGACACCGCTATCTGTATAAACATGGAAATATCTACACAGGTATCTCTATAAACATGGAAATATCTACACCACTATCTCTATAAACAAGGAAATATCTACAACACCATCTCTATAAACCTGGAATTATCTACTGCGATATCTCTATAAACATAGAAATATCTACACCGTCATCTCTATAAACATGGAACTATCTACACCGCCATCTGCATAAGCAAAGAAATATCTACACCGCCATCTGTATAAACATTGAAATATCTACACAGCCATCTGTAGAAAGATGGAAATATCTACATCGCCATCTGCATAAGCATCAAAATATGTACACCACCATCTCTATAAACACAGAAATATCTACACCGTCATCTCTATAAACATGGAAATACCTACACCACCATCTGCATAAGCATGGAAGTATCTACACCACCATCTGTACAAACATTGAAATACCTACACAGCCATCTGTAGAAAGATGGAAATATCTACACCGCTACATATATAAACATGGAAATATCTACACCGCTATCTGTATAAACATGGAAATATCTACACCACAATCTGTATAAACATGGAAATATCTGCACCGCTATCTGTATAAACAAGGAAATATCTACTCTGCTATCTGTATAAACACGGAAATATCTACACGGCTATCTCTATAAACCTGGAAATATCTACACCGCCATCTGTATAAACATGGAAATACCTACACAGTCATCTGTATAAACATGAAAATGTCTACACCACCATCTCTATAAACATGGAAATATCTACACCGCCATCTGTATAAAGATGGAAATATCTACACAGCCATCTTTATAGACATGGAAATATCTACACCGCTATCTGCATAAACATGTAAATAGAGACACCGCTATCTGTATAAACATGGAAATATCTACACTGCCATCTGTAAACACATGGAAATATCTACACAGTCATCTTTATAAACATGGGAATATCTACACCTCCATCTTTATAAACATGCAAATATCTACACTGCCATCTGTATACACATGGAAATATCTACACCGCTATCTGTATAAACATGGAAATATCTACACAGCTATCTGTGCAAAGATGGAAATATCTACACAGCTATCTGTGTAAACATGGAAATATCTACATCGCAATCTGTGCAAAGATGGAAATATCTACACCGCTATCTGTGTAAAGATGGTAACATCTACACCGCTATCTGTATAAACATGGAAATATCTACACCGCTATCTGTATAAACATGGAAATATCTACACGTCATTTGAAAAAACATGGAAATATCTACACCGCTATCTGTATAAACATGGAAATATCTACACCGGTATCTCTATAAACATGGAAATATCTACACCACTATCTCTATAAACAAGGAAATATCTACACCACCATCTCTATAAACATGGAATTATCTACTCCGCTATCTCTATAAACATAGAAATATCTACACCGTCATCTCTATAAACATGGAAATATCTACACCGCCATCTGCATAAGCATGGAAATATCTACACCGCCATCTGTATAAACATGGAAATATCTCCACCGCTGTCGGTATAAGCATGGAAAAATCTACACCGCTATCTGTATAAACATGGAAATATCTACACTGCTATCTGTATAAACATGGAAATATCTACAAAACTATCTGTATAAACATGGAAATATCAACATCGCTATCTGTATAAACATGAGAATATATACACCGCTATCTGTAAAAACATGGAAATATCCACACCAATATCTGTAAAAACATGGAATTATCTACACCGCCATCTGTAAAAACATGGAAACATCTACACAGTCATCTGTATAAACATGGAAATATCTACATCTCCATCTGTATAAACATGGAAATATATACACAGCCGTCTGTATACACATGGAAATATGTACACAGCCATCTGTATAAACATGGAAATATCTACACTGCTATCTCTATGAACTTGGAAATACCTACACCGCTATCTGTATAAACATGGAAATATCTACACCGTTATCTGTATAAACATGGAAATATCTACACCGCTATCTGTATAAACTTGGAAATATCTACACCGCTTTCTGTATAAACATGGAAATATCTACACTGCCATCTCTATAAACATGGAAATATCTCCACCACTATCTGTATAAACATGGAAATATATCCACTGCTATCTGTATAAATATGGAAATATCTACACGGCTACGTGTATAAACATGGAAATACCTACACCGCTATCAGTATAAAGATGGAAATATCAACACCTCCGTCTGTATAAACGTGGAAATATTTACACAGTCATCTGTATAAACATGGAAATATCTACACAGCTTTCTGTATAAATATGGAAGTATCTACACCGTTATCTCTATAAACATGTAAATATCTACACCACCATCTGCAAAAACATCTAAATATCTAAAGAGCGATCTGTATAAAAATGGAAATATCTGCACCGTCATCTGTATCAACATGAAAATATCAACACCGCCATCTGTATAATCATGGAAATATCCACACCTCTCTCTGTATAAACTTGGAAATATCTACACCGCCATCTGTAAAAACATGGAAATATCTACACAGTCATCTGCATAAACATGGAAATATCTACACCTCCATCACTATAAACATGGAAATATCTACACTGCCATCTGTATACACATGGAAATATCTACACAATCATCAGTATAAACATGGAAATATCTACACGCCTATCTCTATAAATATGGAGATACCTACAACGCTATCTGCATAAACATGGAAATACCTACATCGCTATCTGTATAAATATGGAAATATTTAGACGGCCATATGTATAAACTTGGAAATATCTACACCGCTATCTGTATAAACATGAAAATATCTGCACTGCCATCTGTATAAACATGGAAATATTTCCACTGCTATGAGTATAAAATTGGAAATATCTCCACCGCTATCTGCATAAACCTGGAAATAACTGCATCGTTATCTGTATAAACATGGAAATATCTACACTGCTACCTGTATAAACATGGAAATATCTACACCGATATCTCTATAAACATGGAAATATCTAAAACGCTCTCTCTGTAAACATGGAAATATCTACACAGCTATCTGTGTAAAGATGGAAATATCTTCACAGACATCTTTGAAAACATGGAAATATTTTCACTGCTCTCTGTGTAAAGATGGAAATATCTCCACCGCTATCTGTATAAACATGGAAATATCTACACTGCTATCTGTATAAACATGGAAATATCTACAAAACTATCTGTATAAACATGGAAATATCAACATCGCTATCTCTATAAACATGAAATTATATACACTGCTATCTGTAAAAACATGGAAGTATCCACACCAATATCTGTAAAACATGGAATTATCTACACCGCCATCTGTAAAAACATGGAAATATCTACACAGACATCTGTATAAACATGGAAATATCTACAGCTCCATCTGTATAAACATGGAAATATATACACAGCCATCTGTATACACATGGAAATATATACACAGCCATCTGTATAAACATGGAAATATCTACACTGCTATCTCTATAAACATGGAAATACCTACACCGCTATCTGTATAAACATGGAAATATCTACACCGCTATCTGCATAAACATGGAAATATCTACACCGCTATCTGTATAAACTTGGAAATATCTACAACGCTTTCTGTATAAACATGGAAATATCTACACTGCCATCGGTATGAACATGGAAATATCTCCACCGCTATCTGTATAAACATGGAAATATCTACACGGCTATGTGTATAAACATGGAAATATCTACACCGCTATCTGTATAAACATGGAAATATCTGTACTGCTATCTGTATAAACATGGAAATATCTACAATGCTATCTGTGTAAACATGGAAATATCTACACAGCTATCTGTATAAACATGGAAATATCTACACCGCTATCTGTATAAACGTGTAAATATCTACAACGCTATCTGTGTAAACATGGAAATATCTACACCGCTATCTGTGTAAACATGGAAATATCTACACCGCTATCTGTGTAAAGATGGAAATATCTACAAAGCAATCTGTGCAAAGATGGAAATATCTAAACCGCTATCTGTGTAACGATGAAAATATCTACACCGCAATATCAGCAAAGAGGGAAATATCTACACTGCTATCTGTGTAAACATGGTAATAACTTTCTGCTATCTGCATAAACATGGAAATACCTACACAGTCATCTGTATAAACATGAAAATGTCTACACCACCATCTCTATAAACATGGAAATATCTACACCGCCATGTGTATAAAGATGGAAATATCTACACAGCCATCTTTATAGACATGGAAATATCTACACCGCTATCTGCATAAACATGTAAATAGAGACACCGCTATCTGTATAAACATGGAAATATCTACACTGCCATCTGTAAACACATGGAAATATCTACACAGTCATCTTGATAAACATGGGAATATCTACACCTCCATCTGTATAAACATGCAAATATCTACACTGCCATCTGTATACACATGGAAATATCTACACCGCTATCTGTATAAACATGGAAATATCTACGCAGCTATCTGTGCAAAGATGGAAATATCTACACAGCTATCTGTGTAAACATGGAAATATCTACATCGCAATCTGTGCAAAGATGGAAATATCTACACCGCTATCTGTATAAACATGGAAATATTTACACCGCCATCTGTATAAACATGGAAATATCTGCACCGCCATCTGCATAAGCATGGAAATATCTACACCGCCATCTGTATAAACATGGAAATATCTCCACCGCTATCTGTATAAGCATGGAAAAATCTACACCGCTATCTCTATAAACATGGAAATATCTACACTGCTATCTGTATAAACATGGAAATATCTACAAAACTATCTGTATAAACATGGAAATATCAACATCGCTATCTCTATAAACATGAGAATATATACACCGCTATCTGTAAAAACATGGAAATATCCACACCAATATCTGTAAAAACATGGAATTATCTACACCGCCATCTCTAAAAACATGGAAATATCTACAGAGTCATCTGTATAAACATGGAAATATCTACATCTCCATCTGTATAAACATGGAAATATATACACAGCCGTCTGTATACACATGGAAATATCTAAACAGCCATCTATATAAACATGGAAATATCTACACTGCTATCTCTATGAACTTGGAAATACCTACACCGCTATCTCTATAAACATTGAAATGTATACACTGCCATCTGTATACACATGGAAATATCTACACAGTCATCAGTATAAACATGGAAACATCTGCACTGCTATCTCTATACACATGGAACTACCTACACCGCTATTTCTATAAACATGGAAATATCTACACTGCAATCTCTATAAAAATGAATATATATACAATGCCATCTCCATAAACATGCAATTATCTACACCGCCATCTGTGTAAACATGGAAATATCTACACCGCTATCTGTATAAACATGGAAATATCTACACTGCCGTCTGTATAAAGATGGAAATATCTACACCACGAGCTGTATAAACATGGAAATATCTTCACCGCTTTCTGTATAAACATGGAAATAACAACAGCACTATCTGTATAAACATGGAAATATCTACACCGCTATCTGTATAAACATGGAAATATATACAACACTATCTCTATAAACATGGAAATACCTACACCGCCTTCTCTGTAAACATGGAATTATCTACACCGCTATCTCTATAAACATAGAAACATCTACACCGCCATCTCTATAAACATGGAAGTATCTACAGAGCCATCTGTATAAACATGGAAATATCTACACCGCAATGTGTATAAATATAGAAATATATACACTGCCATCAGTAGAAACATTGAAATATCTACACTGCTATCTGTTTAAACTTGGAAATATCTACACCGCTATCTGTGAAAAGATGGAAATGTCTACACCGCAATCTGTGCAAAGGTGGAAATATCTACATTGCTATCTGTGTAAAGATGGAAATATCTACACCGCAATCTGTGGAAAGATGGAAATATCTACACCGCTATCTGTGTAAACATGGTAATATCTACACCGCTATCTGTATTAACCTGGAAATATCTACACCGCCATCTGCATAAACATGGAAATACCTTCACTGTCATCTGTGTAAACATGAAAATGTCTACACCACCATCTGTATAAACATGGAAATACCAACACCGCCATTTGTATAAAGATGGAAATATCTACACAGACATCTTTATAGACATGGAAATATCTACACCGCTATCTGTAGAAAAATGGAAATAGCGATGCCGCTATCTGTATAAACATGGAAATATCTACCCCGTCATCTGTAAAAACATGGAAATATCTACCCAGTCATCTCTATAAATATGGAAATATCTACACCGCTATCTCAATAAACATGGAAATATCTACACCGCCATCTGTAAAACCATGGAAATACCTACACCGCCATCTGTATAAACATAGAAATACCTACAACGACATCAGTAGAGACATGGAAATATCTACACCGCGATCTGTATAAACACGGAAATAGCTACACCGCGATCTGTAAACATGGAAGTATCTACAACTCCACCTCTAAAAACCTGGAAATATCTACACCGCTATCTGTATAAATATGGAAATCTCTACACCGCTATCTGTATAAACATGGAAATGTCTACACTGCTATCTGTGTAAACATGGAAATATCTCCATGGCCATCTCTATAAACATGGAAATAACTACACCGCTATCTGTATAAACATGGAAATGCCTACACAGTCGTCTGTATAAACATGGAAATATCTACACCACTATCTGTATAATCATGTAAATATCTACACTGCCAAATGTATAAACATGGAAATATCTACACAGCCATCTCTATAAACATGGAAATATCTACATCACTGTCTGTTTAATCATGGAAATATCTACATCGCTATCTGTATAAACATGGAAATATCTACACTGCCATCTGTATTAACATGGAAATATCTACACCGCGAGCTGTATAAACATGGAAACATCTACACCGCTATCTGTATCAACATGTACATACCAACTCCGCTATCTGTATAAACATGGAAATATGTATGCCGCTATCTGTATAAACATGGAAATATCTACACCACTATCTATATAGACATGGAAATACCTACACTGCCATCTATATAAACATGGAATTATCTGCACCGCTATCTCCATAAACATAGAAATATCTACTCCGCCATCTCTATAAAAATGGAAATGTCTACACCGCTATCTGTATAAACATTGAAATGTCTACATGGCTATCTCTGTAAAGATGGAAATATCTACACTGCCGTCTGTATAAACATGGAAATACCTACACAGTCATCTGTATAAACATGGAAATATCTACATCACTGTCTGTATAAACATGGAAATATCTACACTGCCCCCTGTATAAACATGGAATTATCTACACAGCCATCTCTATAAACATGGAAATATCTACACCGCTATCTGTACAAACATGGAAATAGCCACACTGCTATCTGTATAAACTTGGAAATATCTACTCTGCCATCTGTAATCTCATGGAAATGTCTACACAGTCATCTGTATAAACATGGAAATTTTTACACCGCAATCTCTATAAACATGGAAATACCTACACCGCTATCGGTATAAACATGGAAATATCTACAATGCTATCTGTTTAAACATGGAAATATCTACACAGCTATCTGTGTGAACATGGAAATATCTACACCACAATCTCTATAAACATGGAAATATCTCCACCGCTATCTGTATAAACATGGAAATATCTCCACCGCTATCTGTATAAAGATGGAAATATCTACATCGCTATTTGCATAAACATGGAAATATCTCCACCGCTAACTGTATAAACTTGGAATCATCTACACTGCTATCTGTATAAACATGGAAATATCTACACCGCTATCAGTGTAAACATGGAAATATCTACACCGCTATCTGTATAAACGTGGAAATATCTTCACCGCTATCTGTACGAACGTGGAAATATCTACAACGCTATCTCTATAAACGTGGAAATATCTGCACCGCTATCTGTAGAAACGTGGGAATATCTACACCGCTATCTCTATAAACGTGAAAACATTTACATGGCAATCTGTATAAACATGGAAATATTTACACCGCTATGTCTATAAACATGGAAATATCTACACCGCTGTCTGTATGAACATGGAAATAACTACACCGCTATCTGTATAATCATGGAAATAACTACACCGGTGTATCTATAAACATGGAAATATATACAACGTTATCTGTATAAACATGGAAATATCTACACCGCTGTCTCTAAAAACATGGAAATATCTACACCGTTATCTCTATAAACATGCAAATATCTACACCGCTGTCTCTATAAACATGGAAATATCTACACCGCTATCTCTATAAACGTGAAAATATCTACAGGGCTGTCCCTATAAATGTGGAAATATCTACTCCGTTATTTCTATAAACGTGGAAATATCTACACAGATGTCTCTGTAAACATGGAAATATCTACCTCGGTATCTCTGTAAATGTGGAAATATCTACACTGCTATCTCTATAAATGAGAAATATCTACACCGCTATCAGTATAAACCTGGAAATATCTACACTGCTATCTGTATAAACCTGGAAATATCTACATTGCTAACTCTATAAACGTGGAAATATCTATACCGCTATATAAACGTGGAAATATCTACACCGCTATCCGTATAAACGTGGAAATATCTAAACCGCAATCTCTATAAGTGTGAAAATATCTACACCGCTAACTGTATAAACGTGGAAATACCTACACCGCTCTCAGTAAACGTGGAAATATCAACACCGCTATCTGTATAAACGTGGAAATGTCTACACCGCTATCTCTGTAAACGTGTAAACATTTACACTGCTGTCTGTATAAACATGGAAATATTTACACAGCCATTTTTATAAACATGGAAATATCTACACCGCTCTCTCTATAAGCATGGAAATATCTATACCGCTATCTCTATAAACATGGAAATATCTTCACCACTATCTCTATCAACATGGAAATAACTACACCGGTATCTCTATAAACATGGAAATATCTACACCACTGTCTGTATAAACATGAAAATATCTACACCGCTATCTCTATAAACATGGACATATCTTCACAGCTGTCTGTATAAACATGGAAACGTCTACACGGCTATCTGCGTAAACTTGGAAATATCTACACCGCTGTCTCCATAAACATGGAAATATCTACACTGCTATCTGTATAAACATGGAAATATCTACAACTCTGTCTCTATAAACACGGAAATATCTACACCACTATCTCTATAAACATGCAAATATCTACACCGCTGTCTCTATAAACATGCAGATATCTACACCGCTATCTCTATAAACATGCAAATATCTGCACCGCTGTCTGTATAAACATGGAAATATCTACACCACTATCTCTATAAACGTGGAAATATCTACACTGGTGTCTCTGTAAACATGGAATTATCCACACCGCTATATCTGAAAATGTGGAAATATCTACACGGTTATCTCTATAAACGTGGAAATATCTACACCGCTATCAGTAGAAATGTGGAAATATCAACACCGCTACGTGTATAAACATGGAAATACCTACACAGCTATCTCTATAAAAGTGGAAATATCTACACCGGTATCTGTGAAAACGTGGAAATATCTACACCGCTATCTCTGTAAACGTGGAAATATCTACACCGCTATCTCTGTAAACGTGGAAATATCTACACCACTTTCTATATAAACGTGGAAATATCTACACCGTGATCTCTGTAAACGTGGAAATATCTACACCACTTTCTGTATAAACATGGAAATATCTACACCGTTATCTCTATAAACGTGGAAATATCTTCACCGCTGTCTCTAGAAACATGGAGATATCTACATCGCTATCTCTATAAACGTGGAAATATGTACACTGCAGTCTCTATAAACATGGAAATATCTACACCGCTATCTCTATAAACGTGGATATATCTACACCGCTGTCTCTACAAATGTGGAAATATCTACACCGTTATGTGTATAAATGGGGAAATATCTACACCGATAACTGCATAAACGTGGAAATATCTACACCGCTAAGTCTACAAACGTGGAAATACCTGCAGCGCTATCTGTATAAATGTGGAAATATCTACACCGCTATGTGTATAAACGTGGAAATATCTACACCGCTATGTGTATAAACGTGGAAATATCTACATCGCTATCTCTACAAACGTGGAAATATCTACACGGCTATCTGTATAAATGTGGAAATATCTACACCGCTATCACTATAAACATGAAAATATTTACACCGCTATCTGTATTAACATGGAAATATTTACAATGGTATCTCTATAAACATGGCAATATTTACAGCTATATCTCTATAAACATGGAAATATCTACACTGCTATCTCTATAAGCATGGAAATATATACACCGCTATCTGTATAAACATGGAAATACCTACACCGCTGTCTGTATAAAGATGGAAATATCTGCACCGCTATCTGTATAAACATGGAAATATCTACACTGCTGTCTCTATAAACATGGAAATATCTACACCGCTATCTGTATAAACATGGAATTATCTACACCGCTATCTGTATGAACATGAAAATATTTACACCGCTATCTGTATAAAGATGAAAATATTTATACCGCTAACTCTATAAACATGGAAATATGTACACCGCTATCTCTATAAACATGGAAATATCTACACCGCTATATCTATAAACATGGAAATATCTACAATGCTATCTCTGTAAAGATGAAAATGTTTACACCGCTATCTGTAGAAACATGGAAATAGCGACGCCGCTATCTGTATAAACATGGAAATATCTACCCCGTCATCTGTAAAAACATGGAAATATCTACACAGTCATCTCTATAAATATGGAAATATCTACACCGCTATCTCAATAAACATGGAAATATCTACACCGCCATCTGTAAAACCATGGAAATACCTACACCGCCATCTGTATAAACATAGAAATACCTACAGCGACATCAGTAGAGACATGGAAATATCTACACCGCGATCTGTATAAACACGGAAATAGCTACACCGCGATCTGTGAACATGGAAATATCTACAACTCCACCTCTAAAAACCTGGAAATATCTACACCGCTATCTGTATAAATATGGAAATCTCTACACCGCTATCTGTATAAACATGGAAATGTCTACACTGCTATCTGTGTAAACATGGAAATATCTCCATGGCCATCTCTATAAACATGGAAATAACTACACCGCCATCTGTATAAACATGGAAATGCCTACACAGTCGTCTGTATAAACATGGAAATATCTACACCACTATCTGTATAATCATGTAAATATCTACACTGCCAACTGTATAAACATGGAAATATCTACACAGCCATCTCTATAAACATGGAAATATCTACACCGCTATCTGTATAACATGGAAATAACCACACGGCTATCTGTATAAACATGGAAATATCCACACCGCCATCTGTAAAAAATTGGAAAAATCTACACAGTCATCTGTATAAACATGGAAATATCTACACCTCCATCGGTATAAACATGGAAATATCTCCACCGCTATCTGTATAAACATGGAAATATCTACACTGCTATCTGCATAAATATGGAAATGTCTACACCTCTATCTCTATAAACATGGAAATGTCTACACCGCTATCTCTATAAACATGGAAATATCTACACTTCTATCTGCATAAACATGGAAATATATACACCACTATCTGTATAAACTTGGAAATAACTACACCGTTATCTGTGTAAAGACGGAAATGTCTACACCGCTATCTGTGCAAAGATGGAAATATCTACACCGCTATCTGTGTAAAAATGGAAATATCTACACCGCAATCTGTGCAAAGATGGAAATATCTACACTGCTATCTGTGTATACATGCTAATATCTACACCGCTATCTGTATAAAGATGGGAATATCTACACCGCTATCTGTATAAACATGGAAATATCTACACGGCCATCTGAATAAACATGGAAATATCTACACCGCCATCTGAATAAACATGGAAATATCTACATCGCTATCTACATAAACAGGGAAATACCTACACCGCTATCTGTATAAACATGGAAATATCTACACAGCCATCTGTAAAAACATGGAAATATCTACACAGTCATCTGTATAAACATGGAAATATCTACACCTCCATCTGTATAAACATGGAAATATCTACACTGCCATCTGTATACACATGGAAATATGTACACAGCCGTCAGTATAAACATGGAAACATCTGCACCGCTATCTCTATACACAAGGAGATTCCTACATGGCTATCTCTATAAACATGGAAATATCTACACCGCAATCTCTAGAAAAAGGCAATTATCTACACTGCCATATCTATGAACATGAAAATATATACACCGCCATCTCCATAAACATGGAACTATCTACACCGCCATCTGTGTAAACATGGAAATATCTACACTGCTATATATATAAACATGGAAATATCTACACTGCCATCTGTATTAACATGGAAATATCTACACCGCGAGCTGTATAAACATGGAAACATCTACACCGCTATCTGTATCAACATGTACATACCAACTCCGCTATCTGTATAAACATGGAAATATGTATGCCGCTATCTGTATAAACATGGAAATATCTACACCACTATCTATATAGACATGGAAATACCTACACTGCCATCTATATAAACATGGAATTATCTGCACCGCTATCTCCATAAACATAGAAATATCTACTCCGCCATCTCTATAAAAATGGAAATGTCTACACCGCTATCTGTATAAACATTGAAATGTCTACATGGCTATCTCTGTAAAGATGGAAATATCTACACTGCCGTCTGTATAAACATGGAAATACCTACACAGTCATCTGTATAAACATGGAAATATCTACATCACTGTCTGTATAAACATGGAAATATCTACACAGCCATCTCTATAAACATGGAAATATCTACACCGCTATCTGTACAAACATGGAAATAGCCACACTGCTATCTGTATAAACTTGGAAATATCTACTCTGCCATCTGTAATCTCATGGAAATGTCTACACAGTCATCTGTATAAACATGGAAATTCTTACACCGCAATCTCTATAAACATGGAAATACCTACACCGCTATCGGTATAAACATGGAAATATCTACAACGCTATCTGTATAAACATGGAAATATCTACACAGCTATCTGTGTGAACATGGAAATATCTACACCACAATCTCTATAAACATGGAAATATCTCCACCGCTATCTGTATAAACATGGAAATATCTCCACCGCTATCTGTATAAAGATGGAAATATCTACATCGCTATTTGCATAAACATGGAAATATCTCCACCGCTAACTGTATAAACTTGGAATCATCTACACTGCTATCTGTATAAACATGGAAATATCTACACCGCTATCAGTGTAAACATGGAAATATCTACACCGCTATCTGTATAAACGTGGAAATATCTTCACCGCTATCTGTACGAACGTGGAAATATCTACAACGCTATCTCTATAAACGTGGAAATATCTGCACCGCTATCTGTAGAAACGTGGGAATATCTACACCGCTATCTCTATAAACGTGAAAACATTTACATGGCAATCTGTATAAACATGGAAATATTTACACCGCTATGTCTATAAACATGGAAATATCTACACCGCTGTCTGTATGAACATGGAAATAACTACACCGCTATCTGTATAATCATGGAAATAACTACACCGGTGTATCTATAAACATGGAAATATATACAACGTTATCTGTATAAACATGGAAATATCTACACCGCTGTCTCTAAAAACATGGAAATATCTACACCGTTATCTCTATAAACATGCAAATATCTACACCGCTGTCTCTATAAACATGGAAATATCTACACCGCTATCTCTATAAACGTGGAAATATCTACAGGGCTGTCCCTATAAATGTGGAAATATCTACACCGTTATTTCTATAAACGTGGAAATATCTACACAGATGTCTCTGTAAACATGGAAATATCTACCTCGGTATCTCTGTAAATGTGGAAATATCTACACTGCTATCTCTATAAATGAGAAATATCTACACCGCTATCAGTATAAACCTGGAAATATCTACACTGCTATCTGTATAAACCTGGAAATATCTACATTGCTAACTCTATAAACGTGGAAATATCTATACCGCTATATAAACGTGGAAATATCTACACCGCTATCCGTATAAACGTGGAAATATCTAAACCGCAATCTCTATAAGTGTGAAAATATCTACACCGCTAACTGTATAAACGTGGAAATACCTACACCGCTCTCAGTAAACGTGGAAATATCAACACCGCTATCTGTATAAACGTGGAAATGTCTACACCGCTATCTCTGTAAACGTGTAAACATTTACACTGCTGTCTGTATAAACATGGAAATATTTACACAGCCATTTTTATAAACATGGAAATATCTACACCGCTCTCTCTATAAGCATGGAAATATCTATACCGCTATCTCTATAAACATGGAAATATCTTCACCACTATCTCTATCAACATGGAAATAACTACACCGGTATCTCTATAAACATGGAAATATCTACACCACTGTCTGTATAAACATGAAAATATCTACACCGCTATCTCTATAAACATGGACATATCTTCACAGCTGTCTGTATAAACATGGAAACGTCTACACGGCTATCTGCGTAAACTTGGAAATATCTACACCGCTGTCTCCATAAACATGGAAGTATCTACACCGCTATCTGTATAAACATGGAAATATCTACAACTCTGTCTCTATAAACATGGAAATATCTACACCACTATCTCTATAAACATGCAAATATCTACACCGCTGTCTCTATAAACATGCAGATATCTACACCGCTATCTCTATAAACATGCAAATATCTGCACCGCTGTCTGTATAAACATGGAAATATCTACACCACTATCTCTATAAACGTGGAAATATCTACACTGGTGTCTCTGTAAACATGGAATTATCCACACCGCTATATCTGAAAATGTGGAAATATCTACACGGTTATCTCTATAAACGTGGAAATATCTACACCGCTATCAGTAGAAATGTGGAAATATCAACACCGCTACGTGTATAAACGTGGAAATACCTACACAGCTATCTCTATAAAAGTGGAAATATCTACACCGGTATCTGTAAAAACATGGAAATATCTACACCGCTATCTCTGTAAACGTGGAAATATCTACACCGCTATCTCTGTAAACGTGGAAATATCTACACCACTTTCTATATAAACGTGGAAATATCTACACCGTGATCTCTGTAAACGTGGAAATATCTACACCACTTTCGGTATAAACGTGGAAATATCTACACCGTTATCTCTATAAACGTGGAAATATCTTCACCGCTGTCTCTAGAAACATGGAGATATCTACATCGCTATCTCTATAAACGTGGAAATATGTACACTGCAGTCTCTATAAACATGGAAATATCTACACCGCTATCTCTATAAACGTGGATATATCTACACCGCTGTCTCTACAAATGTGGAAATATCTACACCGTTATGTGTATAAATGGGGAAATATCTACACCGATAACTGCATAAACGTGGAAATATCTACACCGCTAAGTCTACAAACGTGGAAATACCTGCAGCGCTATCTGTATAAATGTGGAAATATCTACACCGCTATGTGTATAAACGTGGAAATATCTACACCGCTATGTGTATAAACGTGGAAATATCTACATCGCTATCTCTACAAACGTGGAAATATCTACACGGCTATCTGTATAAATGTGGAAATATCTACACCGCTATCACTATAAACATGAAAATATTTACACCGCTATCTGTATAAACATGGAAATATTTACAATGGTATCTCTATAAACATGGCAATATTTACAGCTATATCTCTATAAACATGGAAATATCTACACTGCTATCTCTATAAGCATGGAAATATATACACCGCTATCTGTATAAACATGGAAATACCTACACCGCTGTCTGTATAAACATGGAAATATCTACAACGCTATCTGTATAAACATGGAAATATCTACACAGCTATCTGTGTGAACATGGAAATATCTACACCACAATCTCTATAAACATGGAAATATCTCCACCGCTATCTGTATAAACATAAAAATATCTACACCGCTGTCTGTATAAACATGGAAATCTCTACACCGGTTTCTGTATAAACATGGAAATATCTACACCGCTGTCTCTATAAACATGGAAATAACTACACCGCTATCTCTATAAACATGTGAATATCTACACTGCTGTCTATATGACCATGGTAATATCTACACCGCTATCTCTATAAACGTGGAAATATTTATACTGCAATCTAAACCTGGAAATATCTACACCGCTATCAGTATAAACGTGGAAATATCTACACCGCTATCTCTATAAGCGTGAAAATATCTACACTGCTAACTGTACAAATGTGAAAATATCTACACCGCTATCTCTGTAATGGTGGAAATATCTACACTGCTATCTGTATAAACGTGGAAATGTCTACACCGCTATCTCTGTAAACGTGTAAACATTTACACTGCTCTCTGTGAAAACATGGAAATATTTATACAGCCATCTTTATAAACATGGGAATATCTACACTGCTCTCTCTATAAACATGGAAATATCTACACCGCTATCTGTATAAACATGGAAATATCTTCAACACTGTCTGTGTAAACATGGAAACGTCTACAGCGCTATCTGTATAAACATGGATACATCTACACCGCTGTCTCCATAAACAAGGAAATATCTACACCGCTATCAGTATAAACATGGAAATATCTACACCTCTGTCTCTAGAAACATGGAAATATCTACACCGCTATCTCTATAAACATGCAAATATCTACATCGCTGTCTCTATAAACATGTAGATATCTACACCGCTATCCCTATAAACATGCAAATATCTACCCTGCTGTCTCTATAAACATGGAAATATCTACACCGCTATCTCTATAAACATGGAAATATCTACACCGGTGTCTCTGTAAACATGGAATTATCTACACAGCTATCTCTGTAAATATGGAAATATCTACACCGCTATCTCTATAAATGTGGAAATATATACACCGCTATCTCTATAAACATAGAAATATCTTCACCGCTGTTTCTATAAACATGGAAATATCTACACAGCTATCTGAATAAACATGGAAATATCTACACCGCTATCTCCATAAGCATGAAAATATCTACACCGCAAACTGTATGAACGTGGAAATATCTACACCGCTATCTCTGTAAACGTAGAAATATCTACACTGCTATCTATATAAATGTGTAAATGTCTACACCGCTTTCTCTGTAAACGTGTAAACATTTACACTGCTCTCTGTATAAACATGGAAATATTTACACAGCCATCTTTATAAACATGGAAATATCTACACTGCTCTCTTTGTAAAGATGGAAATATCTACACCGATATCTCTATAAACATGGAAATATCTACACTACAGTCTGCATAAACATGGAAATATCTACACAGCTATCTGAATAAACATGGAAATATCTACACCGCTGACTGTATAAACATGGAAATATCTACACAGCTATCTGTTTAAACCTGGAAATATCTACACCGCGATCTCTATAAACATGGAAATAACTACACCGGTATCTCTATAAACATGGAAATATCTACACCGCAATCTCTATAAAATTGGAAATATCTACAACGCTGCCTCTATAAACATGGAAATATATTCACCGCTATCTACATAACCATGGAAATATCTACACCACTATCTCTATAAACTTGGAAATATCTACACCGCTATCTGTATAAACATGTAAATATCTTCACCGCTACCTGTATAAACATGGGAATATCTTCACCACTATCTGTAAAAACATGGAAATATCTACACCGCTATCTATATAAACATGGAAGTATCTTCATTGCTATCTCTATAAACATGGAAATTTCTTCACCACTATCTGTATAAACATGAAAATATGTACACCGCTATGTCTATAAACACGGAAATTTGTACAGCCCCTTCTGTAGGAACATGGAAATATCTGCACCGCTATCTCTATAAACATGGAAATATCTACACCGCCATTTGTATAAACATGGAAATACCTACACTTCTATCTCTGCAAACGTGGAAATATCTACACCGCTATCTCTAAAAACGTGTAAACATTTACACGGCTATCTTTATAAACATGGAAATATTTACACCGCTATCTGTATAAACATGGAATTATCTACACCGCTATCTGTATGAACATGAAAATATTTACACCGCTATCTGTATAAAGATGAAAATATTTATACCGCTAACTCTATAAACATGGAAATATGTACACCGCTATCTCTATAAACATGGAAATATCTACACCGCTATATCTATAAACATGGAAATATCTACAATGCTATCTCTGTAAAGATGAAAATGTTTACACCGCTATCTGTAGAAACATGGAAATAGCGACGCCGCTATCTGTATAAACATGGAAATATCTACCCCGTCATCTGTAAAAACATGGAAATATCTACACAGTCATCTCTATAAATATGGAAATATCTACACCGCTATCTCAATAAACATGGAAATATCTACACCGCCATCTGTAAAACCATGGAAATACCTACACCGCCATCTGTATAAACATAGAAATACCTACAGCGACATCAGTAGAGACATGGAAATATCTACACCGCGATCTGTATAAACACGGAAATAGCTACACCGCGATCTGTGAACATGGAAATATCTACAACTCCACCTCTAAAAACCTGGAAATATCTGCACCGCTATCTGTATAAATATGGAAATCTCTACACCGCTATCTGTATAAACATGGAAATGTCTACACTGCTATCTGTGTAAACATGGAAATATCTCCATGGCCATCTCTATAAACATGGAAATAACTACACCGCCATCTGTATAAACATGGAAATGCCTACACAGTCGTCTGTATAAACATGGAAATATCTACACCACTATCTGTATAATCATGTAAATATCTACACTGCCAACTGTATAAACATGGAAATATCTACACAGCCATCTCTATAAACATGGAAATATCTACACCGCTATCTGTATAACATGGAAATAACCACACGGCTATCTGTATAAACATGGAAATATCCACACCGCCATCTGTAAAAAATTGGAAAAATCTACACAGTCATCTGTATAAACATGGAAATATCTACACCTCCATCGGTATAAACATGGAAATATCTCCACCGCTATCTGTATAAACATGGAAATATCTACACTGCTATCTGCATAAATATGGAAATGTCTACACCTCTATCTCTATAAACATGGAAATGTCTACACCGCTATCTCTATAAACATGGAAATATCTACACTTCTATCTGCATAAACATGGAAATATATACACCACTATCTGTATAAACTTGGAAATAACTACACCGTTATCTGTGTAAAGACGGAAATGTCTACACCGCTATCTGTGCAAAGATGGAAATATCTACACCGCTATCTGTGTAAAAATGGAAATATCTACACCGCAATCTGTGCAAAGATGGAAATATCTACACTGCTATCTGTGTATACATGCTAATATCTACACCGCTATCTGTATAAAGATGGGAATATCTACACCGCTATCTGTATAAACATGGAAATATCTACACGGCCATCTGAATAAACATGGAAATATCTACACCGCCATCTGAATAAACATGGAAATATCTACATCGCTATCTACATAAACAGGGAAATACCTACACCGCTATCTGTATAAACATGGAAATATCTACACAGCCATCTGTAAAAACATGGAAATATCTACACAGTCATCTGTATAAACATGGAAATATCTACACCTCCATCTGTATAAACATGGAAATATCTACACTGCCATCTGTATACACATGGAAATATGTACACAGCCGTCAGTATAAACATGGAAACATCTGCACCGCTATCTCTATACACAAGGAGATTCCTACATGGCTATCTCTATAAACATGGAAATATCTACACCGCAATCTCTAGAAAAAGGCAATTATCTACACTGCCATCTCTATGAACATGAAAATATATACACCGCCATCTCCATAAACATGGAACTATCTACACCGCCATCTGTGTAAACATGGAAATATCTACACTGCTATATATATAAACATGGAAATATCTACACTGCCATCTGTATTAACATGGAAATATCTACACCGCGAGCTGTATAAACATGGAAACATCTACACCGCTATCTGTATCAACATGTACATACCAACTCCGCTATCTGTATAAACATGGAAATATGTATGCCGCTATCTGTATAAACATGGAAATATCTACACCACTATCTATATAGACATGGAAATACCTACACTGCCATCTATATAAACATGGAATTATCTGCACCGCTATCTCCATAAACATAGAAATATCTACTCCGCCATCTCTATAAAAATGGAAATGTCTACACCGCTATCTGTATAAACATTGAAATGTCTACATGGCTATCTCTGTAAAGATGGAAATATCTACACCGCCGTCTGTATAAACATGGAAATACCTACACAGTCATCTGTATAAACATGGAAATATCTACATCACTGTCTGTATAAACATGGAAATATCTACACAGCCATCTCTATAAACATGGAAATATCTACACCGCTATCTGTACAAACATGGAAATAGCCACACTGCTATCTGTATAAACTTGGAAATATCTACTCTGCCATCTGTAATCTCATGGAAATGTCTACACAGTCATCTGTATAAACATGGAAATTCTTACACCGCAATCTCTATAAACATGGAAATACCTACACCGCTATCGGTATAAACATGGAAATATCTACAACGCTATCTGTATAAACATGGAAATATCTACACAGCTATCTGTGTGAACATGGAAATATCTACACCACAATCTCTATAAACATGGAAATATCTCCACCGCTATCTGTATAAACATGGAAATATCTCCACCGCTATCTGTATAAAGATGGAAATATCTACATCGCTATTTGCATAAACATGGAAATATCTCCACCGCTAACTGTATAAACTTGGAATCATCTACACTGCTATCTGTATAAACATGGAAATATCTACACCGCTATCAGTGTAAACATGGAAATATCTACACCGCTATCTGTATAAACGTGGAAATATCTTCACCGCTATCTGTACGAACGTGGAAATATCTACAACGCTATCTCTATAAACGTGGAAATATCTGCACCGCTATCTGTAGAAACGTGGGAATATCTACACCGCTATCTCTATAAACGTGAAAACATTTACATGGCAATCTGTATAAACATGGAAATATTTACACCGCTATGTCTATAAACATGGAAATATCTACACCGCTGTCTGTATGAACATGGAAATAACTACACCGCTATCTGTATAATCATGGAAATAACTACACCGGTGTATCTATAAACATGGAAATATATACAACGTTATCTGTATAAACATGGAAATATCTACACCGCTGTCTCTAAAAACATGGAAATATCTACACCGTTATCTCTATAAACATGCAAATATCTACACCGCTGTCTCTATAAACATGGAAATATCTACACCGCTATCTCTATAAACGTGGAAATATCTACAGGGCTGTCCCTATAAATGTGGAAATATCTACACCGTTATTTCTATAAACGTGGAAATATCTACACAGATGTCTCTGTAAACATGGAAATATCTACCTCGGTATCTCTGTAAATGTGGAAATATCTACACTGCTATCTCTATAAATGAGAAATATCTACACCGCTATCAGTATAAACCTGGAAATATCTACACTGCTATCTGTATAAACCTGGAAATATCTACATTGCTAACTCTATAAACGTGGAAATATCTATACCGCTATATAAACGTGGAAATATCTACACCGCTATCCGTATAAACGTGGAAATATCTAAACCGCAATCTCTATAAGTGTGAAAATATCTACACCGCTAACTGTATAAACGTGGAAATACCTACACCGCTCTCAGTAAACGTGGAAATATCAACACCGCTATCTGTATAAACGTGGAAATGTCTACACCGCTATCTCTGTAAACGCGTAAACATTTACACTGCTGTCTGTATAAACATGGAATTATTTACACAGCCATTTTTATAAACATGGAAATATCTACACCGCTCTCTCTATAAGCATGGAAATATCTATACCGCTATCTCTATAAACATGGAAATATCTTCACCACTATCTCTATCAACATGGAAATAACTACACCGGTATCTCTATAAACATGGAAATATCTACACCACTGTCTGTATAAACATGAAAATATCTACACCGCTATCTCTATAAACATGGACATATCTTCACAGCTGTCTGTATAAACATGGAAACGTCTACACGGCTATCTGCGTAAACTTGGAAATATCTACACCGCTGTCTCCATAACCATGGAAGTATCTACACCGCTATCTGTATAAACATGGAAATATCTACAACTCTGTCTCTATAAACATGGAAATATCTACACCACTATCTCTATAAACATGCAAATATCTACACCGCTGTCTCTATAAACATGCAGATATCTACACCGCTATCTCTATAAACATGCAAATATCTGCACCGCTGTCTGTATAAACATGGAAATATCTACACCACTATCTCTATAAACGTGGAAATATCTACACTGGTGTCTCTGTAAACATGGAATTATCCACACCGCTATATCTGAAAATGTGGAAATATCTACACGGTTATCTCTATAAACGTGGAAATATCTACACCGCTATCAGTAGAAATGTGGAAATATCAACACCGCTACGTGTATAAACGTGGAAATACCTACACAGCTATCTCTATAAAAGTGGAAATATCTACACCGGTATCTGTAAAAACATGGAAATATCTACACCGCTATCTCTGTAAACGTGGAAATATCTACACCGCTATCTCTGTAAACGTGGAAATATCTACACCACTTTCTATATAAACGTGGAAATATCTACACCGTGATCTCTGTAAACGTGGAAATATCTACACCACTTTCGGTATAAACGTGGAAATATCTACACCGTTATCTCTATAAACGTGGAAATATCTTCACCGCTGTCTCTAGAAACATGGAGATATCTACATCGCTATCTCTATAAACGTGGAAATATGTACACTGCAGTCTCTATAAACATGGAAATATCTACACCGCTATCTCTATAAACGTGGATATATCTACACCGCTGTCTCTACAAATGTGGAAATATCTACACCGTTATGTGTATAAATGGGGAAATATCTACACCGATAACTGCATAAACGTGGAAATATCTACACCGCTAAGTCTACAAACGTGGAAATACCTGCAGCGCTATCTGTATAAATGTGGAAATATCTACACCGCTATGTGTATAAACGTGGAAATATCTACACCGCTATGTGTATAAACGTGGAAATATCTACATCGCTATCTCTACAAACGTGGAAATATCTACACGGCTATCTGTATAAATGTGGAAATATCTACACCGCTATCACTATAAACATGAAAATATTTACACCGCTATCTGTATAAACATGGAAATATTTACAATGGTATCTCTATAAACATGGCAATATTTACAGCTATATCTCTATAAACATGGAAATATCTACACTGCTATCTCTATAAGCATGGAAATATATACACCGCTATCTGTATAAACATGGAAATACCTACACCGCTGTCTGTATAAACATGGAAATATCTACAACGCTATCTGTATAAACATGGAAATATCTACACAGCTATCTGTGTGAACATGGAAATATCTACACCACAATCTCTATAAACATGGAAATATCTCCACCGCTATCTGTATAAACATAAAAATATCTACACCGCTGTCTGTATAAACATGGAAATCTCTACACCGGTTTCTGTATAAACATGGAAATATCTACACCGCTGTCTCTATAAACATGGAAATAACTACACCGCTATCTCTATAAACATGTGAATATCTACACTGCTGTCTATATGACCATGGTAATATCTACACCGCTATCTCTATAAACGTGGAAATATTTATACTGCAATCTAAACCTGGAAATATCTACACCGCTATCAGTATAAACGTGGAAATATCTACACCGCTATCTCTATAAGCGTGAAAATATCTACACTGCTAACTGTACAAATGTGAAAATATCTACACCGCTATCTCTGTAATGGTGGAAATATCTACACTGCTATCTGTATAAACGTGGAAATGTCTACACCGCTATCTCTGTAAACGTGTAAACATTTACACTGCTCTCTGTGAAAACATGGAAATATTTATACAGCCATCTTTATAAACATGGGAATATCTACACTGCTCTCTCTATAAACATGGAAATATCTACACCGCTATCTGTATAAACATGGAAATATCTTCAACACTGTCTGTGTAAACATGGAAACGTCTACAGCGCTATCTGTATAAACATGGATACATCTACACCGCTGTCTCCATAAACAAGGAAATATCTACACCGCTATCAGTATAAACATGGAAATATCTACACCTCTGTCTCTAGAAACATGGAAATATCTACACCGCTATCTCTATAAACATGCAAATATCTACATCGCTGTCTCTATAAACATGTAGATATCTACACCGCTATCCCTATAAACATGCAAATATCTACCCTGCTGTCTCTATAAACATGGAAATATCTACACCGCTATCTCTATAAACATGGAAATATCTACACCGGTGTCTCTGTAAACATGGAATTATCTACACAGCTATCTCTGTAAATATGGAAATATCTACACCGCTATCTCTATAAATGTGGAAATATATACACCGCTATCTCTATAAACATAGAAATATCTTCACCGCTGTTTCTATAAACATGGAAATATCTACACAGCTATCTGAATAAACATGGAAATATCTACACCGCTATCTCCATAAGCATGAAAATATCTACACCGCAAACTGTATGAACGTGGAAATATCTACACCGCTATCTCTGTAAACGTAGAAATATCTACACTGCTATCTATATAAATGTGTAAATGTCTACACCGCTTTCTCTGTAAACGTGTAAACATTTACACTGCTCTCTGTATAAACATGGAAATATTTACACAGCCATCTTTATAAACATGGAAATATCTACACTGCTCTCTTTGTAAAGATGGAAATATCTACACCGATATCTCTATAAACATGGAAATATCTACACTACAGTCTGCATAAACATGGAAATATCTACACAGCTATCTGAATAAACATGGAAATATCTACACCGCTGACTGTATAAACATGGAAATATCTACACAGCTATCTGTTTAAACCTGGAAATATCTACACCGCGATCTCTATAAACATGGAAATAACTACACCGGTATCTCTATAAACATGGAAATATCTACACCGCAATCTCTATAAAATTGGAAATATCTACAACGCTGCCTCTATAAACATGGAAATATATTCACCGCTATCTACATAACCATGGAAATATCTACACCACTATCTCTATAAACTTGGAAATATCTACACCGCTATCTGTATAAACATGTAAATATCTTCACCGCTACCTGTATAAACATGGGAATATCTTCACCACTATCTGTAAAAACATGGAAATATCTACACCGCTATCTATATAAACATGGAAGTATCTTCATTGCTATCTCTATAAACATGGAAATTTCTTCACCACTATCTGTATAAACATGAAAATATGTACACCGCTATGTCTATAAACACGGAAATTTGTACAGCCCCTTCTGTAGGAACATGGAAATATCTGCACCGCTATCTCTATAAACATGGAAATATCTACACCGCCATTTGTATAAACATGGAAATACCTACACTTCTATCTCTGCAAACGTGGAAATATCTACACCGCTATCTCTAAAAACGTGTAAACATTTACACGGCTATCTTTATAAACATGGAAATATTTACACCGCTATCTGTATAAACATGGAATTATCTACACCGCTATCTGTATGAACATGAAAATATTTACACCGCTATCTGTATAAAGATGAAAATATTTATACCGCTAACTCTATAAACATGGAAATATGTACACCGCTATCTCTATAAACATGGAAATATCTACACCGCTATATCTATAAACATGGAAATATCTACAATGCTATCTCTGTAAAGATGAAAATGTTTACACCGCTATCTGTAGAAACATGGAAATAGCGACGCCGCTATCTGTATAAACATGGAAATATCTACCCCGTCATCTGTAAAAACATGGAAATATCTACACAGTCATCTCTATAAATATGGAAATATCTACACCGCTATCTCAATAAACATGGAAATATCTACACCGCCATCTGTAAAACCATGGAAATACCTACACCGCCATCTGTATAAACATAGAAATACCTACAGCGACATCAGTAGAGACATGGAAATATCTACACCGCGATCTGTATAAACACGGAAATAGCTACACCGCGATCTGTGAACATGGAAATATCTACAACTCCACCTCTAAAAACCTGGAAATATCTGCACCGCTATCTGTATAAATATGGAAATCTCTACACCGCTATCTGTATAAACATGGAAATGTCTACACTGCTATCTGTGTAAACATGGAAATATCTCCATGGCCATCTCTATAAACATGGAAATAACTACACCGCCATCTGTATAAACATGGAAATGCCTACACAGTCGTCTGTATAAACATGGAAATATCTACACCACTATCTGTATAATCATGTAAATATCTACACTGCCAACTGTATAAACATGGAAATATCTACACAGCCATCTCTATAAACATGGAAATATCTACACCGCTATCTGTATAACATGGAAATAACCACACGGCTATCTGTATAAACATGGAAATATCCACACCGCCATCTGTAAAAAATTGGAAAAATCTACACAGTCATCTGTATAAACATGGAAATATCTACACCTCCATCGGTATAAACATGGAAATATCTCCACCGCTATCTGTATAAACATGGAAATATCTACACTGCTATCTGCATAAATATGGAAATGTCTACACCTCTATCTCTATAAACATGGAAATGTCTACACCGCTATCTCTATAAACATGGAAATATCTACACTTCTATCTGCATAAACATGGAAATATATACACCACTATCTGTATAAACTTGGAAATAACTACACCGTTATCTGTGTAAAGACGGAAATGTCTACACCGCTATCTGTGCAAAGATGGAAATATCTACACCGCTATCTGTGTAAAAATGGAAATATCTACACCGCAATCTGTGCAAAGATGGAAATATCTACACTGCTATCTGTGTATACATGCTAATATCTACACCGCTATCTGTATAAAGATGGGAATATCTACACCGCTATCTGTATAAACATGGAAATATCTACACGGCCATCTGAATAAACATGGAAATATCTACACCGCCATCTGAATAAACATGGAAATATCTACATCGCTCTCTACATAAACAGGGAAATACCTACACCGCTATCTGTATAAACATGGAAATATCTACACAGCCATCTGTAAAAACATGGAAATATCTACACAGTCATCTGTATAAACATGGAAATATCTACACCTCCATCTGTATAAACATGGAAATATCTACACTGCCATCTGTATACACATGGAAATATGTACACAGCCGTCAGTATAAACATGGAAACATCTGCACCGCTATCTCTATACACAAGGAGATTCCTACATGGCTATCTCTATAAACATGGAAATATCTACACCGCAATCTCTAGAAAAAGGCAATTATCTACACTGCCATCTCTATGAACATGAAAATATATACACCGCCATCTCCATAAACATGGAACTATCTACACCGCCATCTGTGTAAACATGGAAATATCTACACTGCTATATATATAAACATGGAAATATCTACACTGCCATCTGTATTAACATGGAAATATCTACACCGCGAGCTGTATAAACATGGAAACATCTACACCGCTATCTGTATCAACATGTACATACCAACTCCGCTATCTGTATAAACATGGAAATATGTATGCCGCTATCTGTATAAACATGGAAATATCTACACCACTATCTATATAGACATGGAAATACCTACACTGCCATCTATATAAACATGGAATTATCTGCACCGCTATCTCCATAAACATAGAAATATCTACTCCGCCATCTCTATAAAAATGGAAATGTCTACACCGCTATCTGTATAAACATTGAAATGTCTACATGGCTATCTCTGTAAAGATGGAAATATCTACACCGCCGTCTGTATAAACATGGAAATACCTACACAGTCATCTGTATAAACATGGAAATATCTACATCACTGTCTGTATAAACATGGAAATATCTACACAGCCATCTCTATAAACATGGAAATATCTACACCGCTATCTGTACAAACATGGAAATAGCCACACTGCTATCTGTATAAACTTGGAAATATCTACTCTGCCATCTGTAATCTCATGGAAATGTCTACACAGTCATCTGTATAAACATGGAAATTCTTACACCGCAATCTCTATAAACATGGAAATACCTACACCGCTATCGGTATAAACATGGAAATATCTACAACGCTATCTGTATAAACATGGAAATATCTACACAGCTATCTGTGTGAACATGGAAATATCTACACCACAATCTCTATAAACATGGAAATATCTCCACCGCTATCTGTATAAACATGGAAATATCTCCACCGCTATCTGTATAAAGATGGAAATATCTACATCGCTATTTGCATAAACATGGAAATATCTCCACCGCTAACTGTATAAACTTGGAATCATCTACACTGCTATCTGTATAAACATGGAAATATCTACACCGCTATCAGTGTAAACATGGAAATATCTACACCGCTATCTGTATAAACGTGGAAATATCTTCACCGCTATCTGTACGAACGTGGAAATATCTACAACGCTATCTCTATAAACGTGGAAATATCTGCACCGCTATCTGTAGAAACGTGGGAATATCTACACCGCTATCTCTATAAACGTGAAAACATTTACATGGCAATCTGTATAAACATGGAAATATTTACACCGCTATGTCTATAAACATGGAAATATCTACACCGCTGTCTGTATGAACATGGAAATAACTACACCGCTATCTGTATAATCATGGAAATAACTACACCGGTGTATCTATAAACATGGAAATATATACAACGTTATCTGTATAAACATGGAAATATCTACACCGCTGTCTCTAAAAACATGGAAATATCTACACCGTTATCTCTATAAACATGCAAATATCTACACCGCTGTCTCTATAAACATGGAAATATCTACACCGCTATCTCTATAAACGTGGAAATATCTACAGGGCTGTCCCTATAAATGTGGAAATATCTACACCGTTATTTCTATAAACGTGGAAATATCTACACAGATGTCTCTGTAAACATGGAAATATCTACCTCGGTATCTCTGTAAATGTGGAAATATCTACACTGCTATCTCTATAAATGAGAAATATCTACACCGCTATCAGTATAAACCTGGAAATATCTACACTGCTATCTGTATAAACCTGGAAATATCTACATTGCTAACTCTATAAACGTGGAAATATCTATACCGCTATATAAACGTGGAAATATCTACACCGCTATCCGTATAAACGTGGAAATATCTAAACCGCAATCTCTATAAGTGTGAAAATATCTACACCGCTAACTGTATAAACGTGGAAATACCTACACCGCTCTCAGTAAACGTGGAAATATCAACACCGCTATCTGTATAAACGTGGAAATGTCTACACCGCTATCTCTGTAAACGTGTAAACATTTACACTGCTGTCTGTATAAACATGGAAATATTTACACAGCCATTTTTATAAACATGGAAATATCTACACCGCTCTCTCTATAAGCATGGAAATATCTATACCGCTATCTCTATAAACATGGAAATATCTTCACCACTATCTCTATCAACATGGAAATAACTACACCGGTATCTCTATAAACATGGAAATATCTACACCACTGTCTGTATAAACATGAAAATATCTACACCGCTATCTCTATAAACATGGACATATCTTCACAGCTGTCTGTATAAACATGGAAACGTCTACACGGCTATCTGCGTAAACTTGGAAATATCTACACCGCTGTCTCCATAAACATGGAAGTATCTACACCGCTATCTGTATAAACATGGAAATATCTACAACTCTGTCTCTATAAACATGGAAATATCTACACCACTATCTCTATAAACATGCAAATATCTACACCGCTGTCTCTATAAACATGCAGATATCTACACCGCTATCTCTATAAACATGCAAATATCTGCACCGCTGTCTGTATAAACATGGAAATATCTACACCACTATCTCTATAAACGTGGAAATATCTACACTGGTGTCTCTGTAAACATGGAATTATCCACACCGCTATATCTGAAAATGTGGAAATATCTACACGGTTATCTCTATAAACGTGGAAATATCTACACCGCTATCAGTAGAAATGTGGAAATATCAACACCGCTACGTGTATAAACGTGGAAATACCTACACAGCTATCTCTATAAAAGTGGAAATATCTACACCGGTATCTGTAAAAACATGGAAATATCTACACCGCTATCTCTGTAAACGTGGAAATATCTACACCGCTATCTCTGTAAACGTGGAAATATCTACACCACTTTCTATATAAACGTGGAAATATCTACACCGTGATCTCTGTAAACGTGGAAATATCTACACCACTTTCGGTATAAACGTGGAAATATCTACACCGTTATCTCTATAAACGTGGAAATATCTTCACCGCTGTCTCTAGAAACATGGAGATATCTACATCGCTATCTCTATAAACGTGGAAATATGTACACTGCAGTCTCTATAAACATGGAAATATCTACACCGCTATCTCTATAAACGTGGATATATCTACACCGCTGTCTCTACAAATGTGGAAATATCTACACCGTTATGTGTATAAATGGGGAAATATCTACACCGATAACTGCATAAACGTGGAAATATCTACACCGCTAAGTCTACAAACGTGGAAATACCTGCAGCGCTATCTGTATAAATGTGGAAATATCTACACCGCTATGTGTATAAACGTGGAAATATCTACACCGCTATGTGTATAAACGTGGAAATATCTACATCGCTATCTCTACAAACGTGGAAATATCTACACGGCTATCTGTATAAATGTGGAAATATCTACACCGCTATCACTATAAACATGAAAATATTTACACCGCTATCTGTATAAACATGGAAATATTTACAATGGTATCTCTATAAACATGGCAATATTTACAGCTATATCTCTATAAACATGGAAATATCTACACTGCTATCTCTATAAGCATGGAAATATATACACCGCTATCTGTATAAACATGGAAATACCTACACCGCTGTCTGTATAAACATGGAAATATCTACAACGCTATCTGTATAAACATGGAAATATCTACACAGCTATCTGTGTGAACATGGAAATATCTACACCACAATCTCTATAAACATGGAAATATCTCCACCGCTATCTGTATAAACATAAAAATATCTACACCGCTGTCTGTATAAACATGGAAATCTCTACACCGGTTTCTGTATAAACATGGAAATATCTACACCGCTGTCTCTATAAACATGGAAATAACTACACCGCTATCTCTATAAACATGTGAATATCTACACTGCTGTCTATATGACCATGGTAATATCTACACCGCTATCTCTATAAACGTGGAAATATTTATACTGCAATCTAAACCTGGAAATATCTACACCGCTATCAGTATAAACGTGGAAATATCTACACCGCTATCTCTATAAGCGTGAAAATATCTACACTGCTAACTGTACAAATGTGAAAATATCTACACCGCTATCTCTGTAATGGTGGAAATATCTACACTGCTATCTGTATAAACGTGGAAATGTCTACACCGCTATCTCTGTAAACGTGTAAACATTTACACTGCTCTCTGTGAAAACATGGAAATATTTATACAGCCATCTTTATAAACATGGGAATATCTACACTGCTCTCTCTATAAACATGGAAATATCTACACCGCTATCTGTATAAACATGGAAATATCTTCAACACTGTCTGTGTAAACATGGAAACGTCTACAGCGCTATCTGTATAAACATGGATACATCTACACCGCTGTCTCCATAAACAAGGAAATATCTACACCGCTATCAGTATAAACATGGAAATATCTACACCTCTGTCTCTAGAAACATGGAAATATCTACACCGCTATCTCTATAAACATGCAAATATCTACATCGCTGTCTCTATAAACATGTAGATATCTACACCGCTATCCCTATAAACATGCAAATATCTACCCTGCTGTCTCTATAAACATGGAAATATCTACACCGCTATCTCTATAAACATGGAAATATCTACACCGGTGTCTCTGTAAACATGGAATTATCTACACAGCTATCTCTGTAAATATGGAAATATCTACACCGCTATCTCTATAAATGTGGAAATATATACACCGCTATCTCTATAAACATAGAAATATCTTCACCGCTGTTTCTATAAACATGGAAATATCTACACAGCTATCTGAATAAACATGGAAATATCTACACCGCTATCTCCATAAGCATGAAAATATCTACACCGCAAACTGTATGAACGTGGAAATATCTACACCGCTATCTCTGTAAACGTAGAAATATCTACACTGCTATCTATATAAATGTGTAAATGTCTACACCGCTTTCTCTGTAAATGTGTAAACATTTACACTGCTCTCTGTATAAACATGGAAATATTTACACAGCCATCTTTATAAACATGGAAATATCTACACTGCTCTCTTTGTAAAGATGGAAATATCTACACCGATATCTCTATAAACATGGAAATATCTACACTACAGTCTGCATAAACATGGAAATATCTACACAGCTATCTGAATAAACATGGAAATATCTACACCGCTGACTGTATAAACATGGAAATATCTACACAGCTATCTGTTTAAACCTGGAAATATCTACACCGCGATCTCTATAAACATGGAAATAACTACACCGGTATCTCTATAAACATGGAAATATCTACACCGCAATCTCTATAAAATTGGAAATATCTACAACGCTGCCTCTATAAACATGGAAATATATTCACCGCTATCTACATAACCATGGAAATATCTACACCACTATCTCTATAAACTTGGAAATATCTACACCGTTATCTGTATAAACATGTAAATATCTTCACCGCTACCTGTATAAACATGGGAATATCTTCACCACTATCTGTAAAAACATGGAAATATCTACACCGCTATCTATATAAACATGGAAGTATCTTCATTGCTATCTCTATAAACATGGAAATTTCTTCACCACTATCTGTATAAACATGAAAATATGTACACCGCTATGTCTATAAACACGGAAATTTGTACAGCCCCTTCTGTAGGAACATGGAAATATCTGCACCGCTATCTCTATAAACATGGAAATATCTACACCGCCATTTGTATAAACATGGAAATACCTACACTTCTATCTCTGCAAACGTGGAAATATCTACACCGCTATCTCTAAAAACGTGTAAACATTTACACGGCTGTCTTTATAAACATGGAAATATTTACACCGCTATCTCTTTAAACAAGGAAATATTTACACCGTTATCTGTATAAACATGGAGATATTTACACCGCTATCTCTATAAACATGGAAATATCTACATCGCTATCTCTATAAACATGGAAATATCTACACCGATATCTCTATAAACATGGAAATATCTACATCGCTATCTCTATAAACATGGAAATATCTACACCGCTATCTCTATAAACATAGAAATATCTTCACCGCTGTTTGTATAAACATGGAAACGTCTACACCGCTATCTGTATAAACATGGAAATATCTACAACGCAGTCTCCATAAACATGGAAATATCTACACCACTATCTGTATAAACATGGAAATACCTACACCTCTGTCTCTATAAACGTGGAAATATCTACACCGCTATCTCTATAAGCATGGAAATATCTTCATTGCTATTTCTAAATACTTGGAAATATCTACACCGCTATCTCTATAAACATGGAAATATCTACGCCGCTCTCCGTATAAACCTGAAAATATCTACACCGCTATATCTATAAACTTAGAAATATCTTCACCGCTGTCTGTATAAACATGGAAATATCTACAACGCTATCTGTATAAACATCGAAATATCTACACTACTGTCATCACAAACATCAAAATATCTACACCGCTCTCTGTATAAACATGGAAATATCTGCACCGCTGTCTCTATAAACATGGAAATATCTACACCGCTATCTCTATAAACATGCAAATTTCTAAACCACTGTCTGTGTAAACATGGAAATATGTACAACGCTATCTCTATCAACATGGAAATACCTACACCGCAGTCTCTATAAACATGGAAATATCTACACCGCTATCTCTCTAAACATGGAAATATCAACACCGCAGTCTCTATAAACGTGGAAATATCTAGACTGCTTTCTGTATAAACGTGGAAATATCTCCACCGTTGTACCTACAAATGTGGAATTATCCATACCCCTATCTGTATAAATGTGGAAATAACTACACCAATATCAGTATAAATGTGGAAATATCAACACCGCTATGTCTACAAACGCGGAAATATCTACACCGCTATCTGTATAAACGTGGAAATATTTACACCGCTATGTGTATAAACGAGGAAATATCTATGTTTATAAGCTTGGAAACATCTACACCGCTATCTCTATAAATGTGGAAATATCTACACCGCTATCTGTATAAACGTGGAAATATCTACACCGCTATCTCTATAAACGTGGAAATATCTACACCGCTACCTGTATAAACGCGGAAATATATACACCGCTAACTCTATAAACGTCTAAACATTTACACGGCTATCTGCATAAACATGGAAATATTTACACCGCTATCTCTATAAACATGGAAATATCTCCACCGTTATCTCTATAAACATGAAAACATTTACACCGCTATCTGTATGAACTTGGAAATATTTACACCGCTATCTGTATAAACGGGGAAATATCTACACCGCTATCTCTATAAACATGGAAATATCTACACCGCTATCTCTATAAACTTGGAAATATCTACACCACTGTCTGTATAAACATGAAAATATCTACACCGCTATCTCTATAAACATAGTAATATCTACACCGCTCTCTGTATATACATGGAAATATCTACAAAGCTAACTCTATAAACATGGAAATATCTACACCACTATGCCTATAAACATGGAAATAACTACACCGCCATCTCCAGGATCATGGAAATATCTACACCGCTATCTGTATAAATATGGAAATATCTACACCATCTCTATAAACATGGAAATACCTACACCGCTATCTCTATGAACATGGAAATAACTACACTGCTGTCTCTATAAATATGGAAATATCTACACCGTTATGTCAGTAAACGTGGAAATATCTACAAGAATTTCTGTATAAACGTGGAAATATCTAAAACGCTATCTCTGCAAACGTGGAAATATCTACACCGCTGTCCCTATAAACGTGGAAATATCTACACCGCTATCTGAATAAGCGTGGAAATATCTACAACGCTAAGTGTATAAATGTGGAAATATCTACACCGCTATCTCCATAAACGTGGAAATATCTACACTGCAATCTCTATAAACATGGAAATATCTACACCGCTATCTGTATGATCATGGAAATATCTACACCGCTATCTCCGTAAACGTGGAAATATCTACACCGCTGTCTCTATAAACATGGAAATATCTACACCGCTATCTCTATAGACGTGGGAATATCTACACCGCTGACTCTATAAACATGGAAATCACTACACTGCTATCTCTATAAACGTGGAAATAACTATACCGCTGTCTCTATAAACGTGGAAATATCTACACCGCTTTCAGTATAAATGTGGAAATATCTACAAGGCTATCCATATAAACATGGAAATATCTATACCGCTGCCTCTATAAACATGGAAATATCTGCACCACTGTCTCTGCAAATGTGGAAATACCTACACCGCTGTCTCTATAAACATGGAAATATCTACACCGCTATTTCTATAAATGTGGAAATATCTACACCGCTGTCTCTATAAACATGGAAATAACTACACCGCTATCTGTATAAACATGGAAATATCTACACCGTTGTCTCTATAAACGTGGAAATATCTACACCAGTATCTGTTAAAACGTGGAAATATCAGCACTGCTATCGGTAAAAAAGTGGAAATATCTACACGGCTATCTCTGTAAACGTGGAAATATCTACACCGCTATGTCTACAAACGTTGAAATATCTACACCGCTATCTGTATAAACGTGGAAATATCTATACAGCTGTCTCTATAAACGTGGAAATATCTACACCGCTTTCAGTATAAATGTGGAAATATCTACACCGCTATCTCTATAAACATAGAAATACCTTCACCGCTGTCTGTATAAACATGGAAACGTCTACACCGCTATCTGTATAAACATGGAAATATCTACACCTCAGTCTCCATAAACATGGAAATATCTACACCGCTATCTGTATAAACATGGAAATATCTACAGCTCTGTCTCTATAAACATGGAAATATCTACACTGCTATCTCTATAAACATGTAAATATCTTCACTGCTGTCTCTATAAACATGGAGATATCTACAACTCTATCCCTATAAACATGAAAATATCTACCCTGCTGTCTCTATAAACATGGAAATATCTACACCGCTATCTCTATAAATGTGGAAATATCTACACCGTTGTCTCTGTAAACATGGAATTATCTACTCCGCTATCTCTGTAAACGTGAAAATATCTACACCGGTATCTGTATAAACGTGGAAATACCTACACCGCTATCAGAATAAACGTGGAAATATCAACACCACTATCAGTATAAAGGTGGAAATATCTACAGCGCTATCTGTATAAACGTGGATATATCTACAATGCTATGTTATCAAATGTGGAAATCTCTACACCGCTATCTATATAAATGTGGAAATATCTACACCGCTATCTCTGTAAACGTGGTAATATCTACAACACTTTCTGTATAAACGTGGAAATATCTACACCGTTATCTCTATAAACCTGGCAATATCTTCACCGGTGTCTCCATAACCATGGAGATATCTAAATCGCTATCTCTATAAACGTGGAAATATCTACACTGCTGTCTCTATAAACATGGAAATATCTACACCGCTATCTCTATAAACGTGGATATATCTACACCGCTATCTCTACAAACGTGGAAATATCTACACCGCTATCTGTATAAATGTGGAAATATCTACACCGATATCTGTATAAACGTGGAAATATCTACAACGCTATGTCTACAAACGTGGAAATATCTACACCGACATCTGTATAAACGTGGAAATATCTACACCGCTGTGTGTATAAACGTGGAAATATCTACAACCCTATGTGTATAAACGTGGAAATATCTACATCGCTATCTCTATAAACGTGGAAACATCTACACTGCTATCTGTATAAACGTGGAAATATCTACACCGCTTTCTCTATAAACATGAAAATATTTACACCGCTACCTGTATAAACATGGAAATATTTACAACGCTATCTCTATAAGCTTCGCTATATTTACACCTATATCTCTATAAACATGGAAATATCTACACCTCTATCGCCATAAGTATGGAAATATCTATGCTGCTATCCCTATAAACATGGAAATATCTACACCGCTGTCTGTATAAAGATGGAAATATCTACACCGCTATTTGTATAAACATGGAAATGTCTACACTGCTGTCTCTATAAACGTGGAAATATCTACACCGCTGTCAGTATAAAGATGAAAATATCTACACTGCTATCTCTATAAGCATAAAAATATCTACACCGCTGTTTGTATAAACATGGAAATATCTACACCGCTATCTCTATAAACATGCAAATATCTACGCTGCTGTCTGTATAAAAATGGAAATGTCTACACCACTATCTCTATAAACATGAAAATATTTACACTGCTATCTGTGTAAACCTGGAAATATTTACACCGCAATCTCTATAAACATGGAAATATTTACAACTATATCTCTACAAACAAGGAAATATCTACACTGCTATCTCTCTAAACATGGAAATATCTACACTGCTGTCTCTAAAAACATGGAAATATCTACACCGCTGTCTGCATAAAAATGAAAATATCTACACCGCTATCTCTATAAACATAGAAATATCTACACCGCTGTCTGTATAATCATGGAAATATCTACACCGCTATCTGTATAAACATGGAAATACCTACACCACAGTCTCTATAAACATGGAAATATCTACACCGCTGTCTGTATAAACATGGAAATATCAACACCGCTGTGTCTATAAACATGGAAATATCTACACCGCAATCTCTATAAATATGTGAATATCTACAACAATGACTCTATACACATGGAAATATCTACACCTCTATCTCTATAAACATGGAAATATCTACACCGCAATCTCTATAATTATGTGAATATCTACAACAATGACTCTATACACATGGAAATATCTACACTGCTATCTCTATAAACGTGGAAATATCTATACTGCAATCTAAACGTGGAAATATCTACACTGCTATCCATATAAACGTGGAAATATCTACACTGCTATCTCTATAAGCGTGAAAATATCTAGACCGTTAAGTGTATAAACATGGAAATATCTACACCGCTATCTCTGTAAACGAGGAAATATCTACACCGCTCTATGTATAAACATGGAAATGTCTACACCGCTATCTCCGTAAACGTGTAAAAGTTTAAACTGCTATCTGTATAAACATGGAAATATTTACACAGTCATCTTTATAAAAATGGAAATATCTACACCGCTCTCTCTATAAACATGGAAATATCTACACCGCTATCTCTATAAACATGGTAATATCTACACTGCAATCTCTATAAACATGGAAATATCTACACAGCTATCTGTATAAACATGGAAATATCTACACCGCTGACTGTATAAACATGGAAATATCTACACCACTATCTGTTTAAACATGGAAATAACTGCAACGCTATCTCTATAAACATGGAAATAAGTACACCGGTGTCTCTATAAACCTGGATATATCTACACCGCAATCTGTTTAAACATGGAAAAATCTGCAACGCTGCCTCTATAAACATGGAAATATCTTCACTGCTATCTGCATAACCTTGGAATATCTACACCGCTATCTCTAGAAGCATGGAAATATCTACACCGCTATCTGTATAATCATGGAAATACCTTCACTGCTATCTGAATAAACATGGAAATATCTTCACCGCTATGTGTAAAAAGATGGAAATATCTACACCAATATCTGTATAAACATGGAAATATCTTCACTGCTATCTCTATAAACATGGAAATATATTCACCGCTATCTGTATAAACATGAAAATACACCGCTATCACTAAAAACACGGAAATATCTACAGCGCCATTTGTAGGAACATGGAAATATCTATACCGCTATCTCTATAAACACGGAAATATCTACACCGCCATTTGTATAAACAAGGAAATACCTACACTTCTATCTGTGTAAACGTGGAAATATCTACACCGCTATCTCTAAAAACGTGTAAACATTTACGCGGATATTATTATAAACATGGAAATATTTACACCGCTATCTCTATAAACATGGAAATATCTAAACCGCTATCTCTAAAACATGAAAATATTTACACCGCTATCTGCATAAACATGGAAATATTTATATCGCTATCTCTACGAACATGGAAATATCTACATCGCCATCTCTATAAACATGCAAATATCTACACCGCGGTCTGTATAAACATGAAAATATCTACAATGCTATCTGTATAAATATAGAAATGTCTTCACCGCTGTCTGTATAAACATGGAAACGTCTACACCTCTATCTGTATAAACATGGAAATATCTACACCGCTGTCTCCATAAACACGGAAATATCTACACCGCTATCTGTATAAACATGGAAATATCTACACCTCTGTCTCTATAAACATGGAAATATCTTCACCGCTATCTCTATAAACATGCAAATATCTACACTGCTGTCTCTATAAACATGTAGATATCTACACCGCTATCCCTATAAACATGCAAACATCTACTCTGCTGTCTCTATAAACATGGAAATATCTACACCGCCATTTGTATAAACATGGAAATATCTACAGAGTCATCTGTATAAACATGGACATATCTACACCACCATCATTATAAACATGGAAATATCTACACTGCCATCTGGAAACACATGGAAATATCTACACAGCCATTGGTATAAACTTGGAAACATCTGCACCACTACCTCTATACACATGGAAATATCTGCTCTGCTATGTCTATAAACATGGAAATATCTACACTGCCATTTCTATAAACATGAAAATATCTACACCGCCATCTCAATAAACATGGAATTATCTACAACACCATCTCTGTAAACATGGAAATATCTACACCACTATCTCTACAAACGTGGAAATATCTGCACTGCCATCTGTATAAAGATGGAAACATCTACACCGCGAGCTGTATAAACATGGAAATATCTACACCGCTATCTCTATAAACATGGAAATACCAACACCGCTATCTGTATAAACATGGAAATATCAACACCGCAATCTGTATAAACATGGAAATATCTAAACCACTATCTCTATCAACATGGAAATACCTACACCGCCATCTGTATATACATGGAATTATCTACACTGCTATTTCTATAAACATAGAAATATCTAGACTGCCATCTCTATAAACATGGAAATATCTACACCGCCATCTGTATAAACATGGAAATATCTACACCGCCATCTGTATAAACATGGAAACATCTACACTGCCATCTGCATAAACACAGAAATATCTACACTGCCATCTGTAGAAAGATGGAAATATCTACACCACGATCTGTATAAACATGGAAATATCTATACCACTATCGGTATAAACATGGAAATATCTACACCGCTATCTGTATAAACATGGAAATTTCTACACGGCTATCTGTATATATATGGAAATATCTACACCGCTAGCTCTATAAACATGGAAATGTCTACACTGCCATCTGCATAAACGTGGAAATATCTACATGGCTATCTCTGTAAATTTGCAAACATCTACACCGCCCTCTGTAAACATGGAAATACCTACACATTCATCTGTATAAACGTGGAAATAGCTTCAGCACTATCTGTGTAAACATGGAAATATCTACACTGCCATCTCTATAAACATGGAAATATATACACAGCCATCTCTATAAACATGGAAATATCTACACCGCTATCTGTATAAACATGGAAATAGCCACCCCGCTATCTGTACAAACATGGAAATATCTACACCGCCATCTGTAAAAACATGGAAATATTTACACAGTCATCTGTATAAACTTGGAAATATTTACAACTCCATCTGTATAAACATGGAAATATCTCCACCGCTATCTGTGTAAACACGGAAATATCTCCACCGGTATCTGTATAAACATGGAAATATCTACGCCGCTATCTGTATAAACATGGAAATATCTACACTGCTATCTGTATAAACATGGAAATAACTACAAAACTATCTGTATAAACATGGAAATATCTACATCGCTATCTGTATAAACATGGAAATATCTCCACCGCTCTCTGTAAAAACATGGAAATATCCACACGACTATCTGTAAAAACATGGAATCATCTACACCACCATCTTTAAAAACATGGAAATATCTACTCAGTGATCTGTATAAACATGGAAATATCTACACCTCCATCTGTATAAACATGGAAATACATTCACTGCCATCTGTATACACATGGAAATATCTATGCAACCATCTGTATAAACATGGAAATATCTACACTGCAATCTCTATAAACATGGAAATACCTACACCGCCATCTGTATAAACATGGAAATATCTCCACCGCTATGTGTATATACATGGAAATATCTCCACTGATATCTGTATAAACATGGAAATATCTACTCGCCTATCTGTATAATCATGGAAATATCTACGTGGCTATCTGCATAAACATGGAAATATCTACACCGCTATCTGTATAAACATGGAAATATCTACACAGCTATCTGTATAAACATGGAAATATCTACACCGCTATATGTATAAACATGCAAATATCTACAACGCTATCTGTGTAATCATGGAAATATCTACCCAACTATCTGTGCAAACATGGAAATATCTACACTGCTATCTGAATAAACATGGAAATATTTACACCGCAATCTGTGTAAACATGGAAATATCTACACAGCCATCTGTGTAAACATGGAAATATCAACAACGCAATGTGTATAAACTTGGAAATATCTGCAGCACTATCCCTATAAACATGGAAATACCAACACCGCCATCTCTATAAACATGGAAATATCTACACCACTATCTCTATAAAAATAGAAATATCTACACCGCCATCTCTATAAAGATGGAAATACGAACACAGGCATCTTTATAAAAATAGAAATATCTACACCACTATCTCTATAAACATGGAAATATCTACACAGCCATCTGCATAAACGTGGAAATATCTCTACCGCCATCTGTATAAACATGGAAGTATCTACACCGCCATCTGTGTAAACATGGAAATATCTACATTGCCATCTGTAGAAAGATGGAAATATCTACACCGCGATGAGTATAAACATGGAAATATCTACACCACGATCTGTATAAACATGGAAATATGTACACCGCTTTCTGTATACCATGGAATATCTACATCGCTTTCTGTATAAACATGGAAATATCTACACCGCTATCGGAATAAATATGGAAATATCTACACCGCTATCTCTATAAACATGGAAATAGCCACACCATTCTCTGTATAAACATGGAAATATCTAATCCAATATCTCTACAAACATGGAAATACCTAAAATGCTATCTGTGTAAACATGGAAATATCTACACAGCTATCTTTGTATACACGCAAATATCTGCACTTTTATCAGTGTAAGGATGGAAATATCTACACCGGAATCTGTGCAAAGATGGAAATATCTACACCGCTATCTGCGTAAACATGGAAATACCTACACCGCCATCTGTATAAACATGGAAATCTCTACACAGCTATCTGTATAAATATGGAAATATCTACACCTCCATCTGTATAAACATGGAAATATCTACACTGCCATCTGTATACACCGAGAAATATCTACACAGCCATCTGTCAAAACATGGAAATATCTCCACCGCTATCTGTTCAAACATGGAAATAACTACAAAGTCATCTGTATAAACGTGGAAATATCTACACAGTCATCTGTATAAACATGGAAATATCTACACCACCCTCTGTATAAACATGGAAATATCTACACTGCCGTCTGTATACATATGGAAATATCTGCACAGCCATCTGTATAAACATGGATATATCCTCCGCTATCTCTATAAACACGGAAGTATCTACACCGCTTTCTGTATAAACTTGGAAATATCTACACCGTTATCTGTATATACTTGGAAATATCTACACCGCCATCCATGTAAACATGGAAATATCTCCACCGCTATCTGTATAAACATGGAAATATCACCACCGCTATCTGTATAAACATGGAAATATCTACACGGCTATCTGTATAAACATGGAAGGGTCTACAGTGCTATCTGTATAAACATGGAAATATCTCCACTGCTGTCTGTATAAACATGGAAACATCTACATCGCTATGTGTATAAATTTGGAAACGTCTACAACGCTATCTGTATAAACATGGAAATATCTACACCGCTATCTGTATAAACATGGAAATACCAACACTGCTATCTGTATAAACATGGAAATAACTACACCGCTCTCTGTATAATCATGGAAATATCTAAACCACTATCTCTATAAACATGGAAATATCTACACCGCTATCTCTACAAACATAGAAATATCTACACCGCCATCTCTATAAACACGGAAATATCTACACCACCATCTGAATAAACATGGAAATATCTACACCGCCAACTGTATAAACATGGAAATATCTACATCACCATCTGTATAAACAAGGAAATATCTACACTGCCATCTGAAGAAAGATGGAAATATCAACACTGCGATCTGTATAAACATGGATATTTCTACAGCGCTACCTGTATAAACATGGAAATATCTACACAGCTGTCTGTGTAAACATGGAAATAAACACACCACTATCAGTGTAAAGATGGAAATATCTACAACGCAATCTGTGCAAAGATGGAAATATCTACACCGCTATCTGTGTAAACATGGAAATATCGACACAGCCATCTGTATAAACATGGAAATAACGACACTGCTATCTCTATAAACATAGAAATATCTACACTGCCATCTGTAGAAATATGTAAAATTCTACACCGCTATCTCTACAAACTTAGAAATATCTACACCGCCATCTGTATAAACATGGAAATATCTACACTGCCACCTGTATAACCATGGAAATACCTACACAGTCATCTGCATAAACATGGAAATATCTACACCAATATTTTTATAAACATGGAAATATCTACACTGACATCACTATAAACATGGAAATATCTACACCGCTATCTGTATAAACATGGAAATAGCTACACCGCTATCTGTATAAACATGGAAATATCTACAACTCCATCTGTGTATACTTAGAAATGTCTACACTGCCATCTGTATACACATGGAAATATCTACACAGCCATCTGCATAAACCTGGAAAAGTCTACACCGTTATCTCTAGAAACATGGAAATTCCTACACCGCTATCTGTAAACATGGAAATATCTACACCGCTATCAGTATAAACATGGAAATATCTACACCGCTATCAGTATAAACTTGGAAATAACTACACCGCCATTTGTAGAAACATGGAAATATTTCCACCGCTATCTGTATAAACATGGAAATATCTACACCGCTATCTGAATAAACATGGAAATATCTCCACCGCTATCTGTATAAACATGGAAATATCTACAACACTCTCTGTGTAAACATGGAAATATCTACACAGCTATCTGTGTAAAAATGGAAATATGTACACTGCTATCTGTGAAAAGATGGAAATAACTACATCGTAATCTGTGCAAATATGGAAATATCTACAATGCTATCTGAATAAAGATGGAAATATCTACACTGACATCTGTAAAAACATGGAAATATCTACACCACCATCTGTATAAACATGGAAATACCAACACTGCTATCTGAATAAACATGGAAATATCTACAAAACTATCTGTAAACGTGGAAATATCTGCAGAACTATCTCTATGAACATGGAAATACCTACACGGCCATCTCTATAAACATGGAAATATCTACACCGCTATCTCTATAAACATAGAAATATCTACCGCGCCATCTCTATAAAGATGGAAATATCTACACACCCATCTGCATAAAGGTGTAAATATCTATCCCGCCATGTGTATAAACATGGAAGTATCTGCACCGCCATCTGTGTAAATATGGAAATATCTACACTGCCATCTGTAGAAAGGTGGAAATATCTACACTGCGATCCATATAAACATGGAAATTTCTACACCGCTACCTGTATAAACATGGAAATATCTACACCGCTATCTTTATAAACATGGAAATATCTACACCACGATCTGTATAAACATGGAAATATCTACACTGATATCTGTATAACATGGAAATATCTACACCGCTATCTGTATAAACATGGAAATATCTACACCGCTATGTGAATAAATATGGAAATATCTACACCGCTATCTCTATAAACATGGAAATGTCTACACCACTATCTGTATAAACATGGAAATATCTAAACCACTATCTCTACAAACATGGAAATATCTAAAACGCTATCTGTGTAAACATGGAAATATCTACACATCTATCTGTGTATACATGGAAATATCTACACTTCTGTCAGTGTAAGGATGGAAATATCCACAATGCAATCTGTGCAAAGATGGAAAAATCTACAACGCTATCTGTGAAACATGGAAATATCTACACCACTATCTGTATAAACATGGGAATATCTACACCGCTATCTGTCTAAACATGGAAATATCTATACCGCAATCTCTATAAACATGGAAATATCTACACTGCAATCTCTATTAACATGAAAATATCTACACTGCCCTCTGTATAAACATGGAAATATCTACACCTATATCTGTATAAACATGGAAATATCTGCACCGCTATCTGTATAAACATGGAAATATCTTCACCGCTAACTGTATAAACTTCGAAATATCTACACTGCCATCTGTATAAACACGGAAATATCTCCACGACAATCTATATAAACATGGAAATATCTCCACCAATATCTGTATGAACTTGGAAATATCTACACCGTTATCTGTATAAACATGGAAATATCTACACCGCTATCTGAATAAACATGGAAATATCTACAAAACTATCTGTGTAGACATGGAAGTAACTGCATCGCTATCTGTATAAACATGGAAATATCTACACCGCTATCTGTAAAAACATGCAAATATCCACACCGCTATCTGTATAAACGGAATTATCTACACCGCCATCTGTAAAAACATGGAAATATCTACACTGTCATCTGTATAAACATGGAAATATTTACACCTCCATCTGTATAAACATGGAAATATCTACACTGCTCTCTCTATAAACATTGAAATACCTACATCGTTATCTGTATAAACATGGAAATATCTTCACCGCCATCTGTATAAGCATGGAAATATCTACATGACTATCTGTATAAACATGGAAATACCTCCACCGCTATCTCTATAAACATGGAAACACCTACACTGCTATCTGTATAAACATGGAAATATCTACACCGTTATCAGTATAAACATGCAAATAACGACAACGCTATCTGTGTAAATTTGGAAAGATGTGCACCGCTATCTGTGTAAACATGGAAATATCTACAACGCTATCTGTGTAAAGATGGAAATATCTACACTGCTTTCTGTGTAAAGATGAAAATATCTACACCGCTATCTGTGCAAAGAAGGAAATATCTACACTACTGTCTGTGTAAACATAGTAATATCTCCTCCACTATCTGTATAAACATGGAATTATCTACACCGCAATGTGTAAAAACATGGAAATATCTACACAGTCATCTGTATAAACATGGAAATATCTAAACCTCCATCTGTATAAACATGGAAATATCTACACTGCCATCTGTATACATGTGGAAATATGTACACAGACATTTGTATAAACATCGAAATATCTACCCTGATATCTCTATAAACATCAAAATACCTACACCGCTATCTGTATAAACATGGAAATATCTCCACCGCTATCAGTATAAACATGCAAATATCTACAACGCTATCTGTGTAAACATGGAAATATGTGCACCGCTATCTGTGTAAAAATGGAAATATCTACATCGCAACCTGTTAAAACATAGAAATACCTACACAGTCATCTGTATAAACATGGAAATATCTACACTTCCATCTGTATATACATGGAAATATCTACACCGCGAGCTGTAAAAACATGGAAATTTCTCCACCGCTATGTGTATAAACATGGAAATATCTACACCGCTATCTGTGTAAACCTGGAAATATCTACACCGCTATCTGAATAAACATGGAAATATCGACAAAACTATCTGTATAAACATGGAAATACCTACATCGCTATGTGTGTAAACATGGAAATATCTACACTGCTCTCTGTAAAAACATGGAAATATCCACACCGCTATCTGTATAAACATGGAATTATCTACACCGCCATGTGTAAAAACATGGAAATATATACACAGTCATCTGTATAAATATGGAAATATCTACACCTCCATCTGTATAAACATGGAAATATCTACAATGCCCTCTGTATTCACGTGGAAATATCCACACAGTCATCTGTATAAACATCGAAATACCTACACTGCTATCTGTATAAACATCAAAATACCTACACCGCTATCTGTATAAACATGGAAATATCTCCACTGCTATCTGTATAAACATGGAAATATCTCCACCGCTATCTGTAGAAACCTCGAAATACCGTCACGGCTATCTGTATAAACATGGAAAGATCTACATCGCCATCTGTATAAACATGGAAATACCTCCACCGCTATCTGTATAAACATGGAAACATCTACACGGCTATCTGTATATACATGGAAATATCTACACCGCTATCAATATAAACATGCAAATATCTACAACGCAATCTGTGTAAACATGGAAATATGTGCACCACTATCTGTGTAAACATGGAAATATCTACACCGCTATCTGTGTAAAGATGGAAATATCTACACCGCAATCTGTGCAAAGATGGAAATATATACACCGCTATCTGTATAAAGATGGAAATATCTACACCGCTATCTGAATAAATATGGAAATATCTACACCGCTATCTCTATAAACATGGAAATGTATAGAACGCTATCTGTATAAACATAGAAACATCTAAACCACTATCTCTACAAACATGGAAATATCTAAAACACTATCTGTTTATACATGGAAATATCTACACAGCTATCTGTGTATACATGGAAATATCTACACTTCCATCAGTGTGAGGATGGAAATATCTACACCGCAATCTGTGCAAAGATGGAAATATCTACACCGCCATCTGTATAAACATGGAAATATCTATAAACTATCTGTATAAATATGGAAATATCAACACCTCCATCTGTATGAACATTGAAATATCTACACTGCCATCTGTATGCACATGGAAATATCTACACAGCCATCTGTGTAAACATGGATATATCCCCACCGCTCTCTGTATAAACATTGAAATAACTACAGGGTCATCTGTATAAACATGGAAATATCTACACAGTCATCTGTATAAACATGGAAATATCTACACCTCCCTCTGTATAAACATGGAAATATCCACACTGCCATCTGTATACACATGGAAATATCTACACAGCCATCTGTATAAACATGGATATATCTAAACCGCTATCTCTATAAATATGGAAATATCTACATCGCTATCTCTATAAACATGGAAACGTTTACATCGCTATCTGTATAAGCGTGGAAATATCTACATGGCTATCTCTATAAACATGGAAATATCTACACCGCTATCTGTGTAAATATGGAAATACCTACACAGTCTTCTGCGTAAACTTGGAAATATCTACACCACTCTCTGTATAAACATGGAAATATCCACACTGCCATCTCTATAAACATGGAAATATCTACACAGCCATCTCTATAAACATGGAAATATCTACAGAGCCATCTGTATAAATATGGAAATATCTACACTGCTATCTGTATAAACATGGAAATATCTACACGGCTATCTCTATAAACCTGGAAAAAACTACACCACCATCTGTATAAACATGGAAACACCTACACAGTCATCTGTATAAACATGAATATGTCTACACCACCATCTGTATAAACATTGAAATATCTACACAGCCATCTGTATAAAGATGGAAATATCTACACAGCGATCTTTATAGACATGGAAATATCTACACCGCTATCTGTATAAACCTGGAAATAGCGACACCGCTATCTGTATAAACATGGAAATATCTACACCGCCATCTGTAAAAAGATGAAAATATCTACACAGTCATCTTTATAAAAATGGAAATATCTACACCTCCATCTGTATAAACATGGAAATATCTACACTGCCATCTGTATACACATGGAAATATCTACACAGCCATCTGTATAAACGTGGAAATATCTACACCGCTATCTCTATAAACATGGAAATACGTACACCGCTATCTGTATAAACATGGAAATATCTACACCGCTATCTTTATAAACATGGAAATATCTACACCACGATCTGTATAAACATGGAAATATCTACACTGATATCTGTATAACATGGAAATATCTACACCGCTATCTGTATAAACATGGAAATATCTACACCGCTATGTGAATAAATATGGAAATATCTACACCGCTATCTCTATAAACATGGAAATGTCTACACCACTATCTGTATAAACATGGAAATATCTAAACCACTATCTCTACAAACATGGAAATATCTAAAGCGCTATCTGTGTAAACATGGAAATATCTACACATCTATCTGTGTATACATGGAAATATCTACACTTCTGTCAGTGTAAGGATGGAAATATCCACAATGCAATCTGTGCAAAGATGGAAAAATCTACAACGCTATCTGTGAAACATGGAAATATCTACACCACTATCTGTATAAACATGGGAATATCTACACCGCTATCTGTCTAAACATGGAAATATCTATACCGCAATCTCTATAAACATGGAAATATCTACACTGCAATCTCTATTAACATGAAAATATCTACACTGCCCTCTGTATAAACATGGAAATATCTACACCTATATCTGTATAAACATGGAAATATCTGCACCGCTATCTGTATAAACATGGAAATATCTTCACCGCTAACTGTATAAACTTCGAAATATCTACACTGCCATCTGTATAAACACGGAAATATCTCCACGACAATCTATATAAACATGGAAATATCTCCACCAATATCTGTATGAACTTGGAAATATCTACACCGTTATCTGTATAAACATGGAAATATCTACACCGCTATCTGAATAAACATGGAAATATCTACAAAACTATCTGTGTAGACATGGAAGTAACTGCATCGCTATCTGTATAAACATGGAAATATCTACACCGCTATCTGTAAAAACATGCAAATATCCACACCGCTATCTGTATAAACGGAATTATCTACACCGCCATCTGTAAAAACATGGAAATATCTACACTGTCATCTGTATAAACATGGAAATATTTACACCTCCATCTGTATAAACATGGAAATATCTACACTGCTCTCTCTATAAACATTGAAATACCTACATCGTTATCTGTATAAACATGGAAATATCTTCACCGCCATCTGTATAAGCATGGAAATATCTACATGACTATCTGTATAAACATGGAAATACCTCCACCGCTATCTCTATAAACATGGAAACACCTACACTGCTATCTGTATAAACATGGAAATATCTACACCGTTATCAGTATAAACATGCAAATAACGACAACGCTATCTGTGTAAATTTGGAAAGATGTGCACCGCTATCTGTGTAAACATGGAAATATCTACACCGCTATCTGTGTAAAGATGGAAATATCTACACTGCTTTCTGTGTAAAGATGAAAGTATCTACACCGCTATCTGTGCAAAGAAGGAAATATCTACACTACTGTCTGTGTAAACATAGTAATATCTCCTCCACTATCTGTATAAACATGGAATTATCTACACCGCAATGTGTAAAAACATGGAAATATCTACACAGTCATCTGTATAAACATGGAAATATCTAAACCTCCATCTGTATAAACATGGAAATATCTACAATGCCATCTGTATACACGTGGAAATATCTACACAGACATTTGTATAAACATCGAAATATCTACCCTGATATCTCTATAAACATCAAAATACCTACACCGCTATCTGTATAAACATGGAAATATCTCCACCGCTATCAGTATAAACATGCAAATATCTACAACGCTATCTGTGTAAACATGGAAATATGTGCACCGCTATCTGTGTAAAAATGGAAATATCTACATCGCAACCTGTTAAAACATAGAAATACCTACACAGTCATCTGTATAAACATGGAAATATCTACACTTCCATCTGTATATACATGGAAATATCTACACCGCGAGCTGTAAAAACATGGAAATTTCTCCACCGCTATGTGTATAAACATGGAAATATCTACACCGCTATCTGTGTAAACCTGGAAATATCTACACCGCTATCTGAATAAACATGGAAATATCGACAAAACTATCTGTATAAACATGGAAATACCTACATCGCTATGTGTGTAAACATGGAAATATCTACACTGCTCTCTGTAAAAACATGGAAATATCCACACCGCTATCAGTATAAACATGGAATTATCTACACCGCCATGTGTAAAAACATGGAAATATATACACAGTCATCTGTATAAATATAGAAATATCTACACCTCCATCTGTATAAACATGGAAATATCTACAATGCCCTCTGTATTCACGTGGAAATATCCATACAGTCATCTGTATAAACATCGAAATACCTACACTGCTATCTGTATAAACATCAAAATACCTACACCGCTATCTGTATAAACATGGAAATATCTCCACTGCTATCTGTATAAACATGGAAATATCTCCACCGCTATCTGTAGAAACCTCGAAATACCGTCACGGCTATCTGTATAAACATGGAAAGATCTACATCGCCATCTGTATAAACATGGAAATACCTCCACCGCTATCTGTATAAACATGGAAACATCTACACGGCTATCTGTATATACATGGAAATATCTACACCGCTATCAATATAAACATGCAAATATCTACAACGCAATCTGTGTAAACATGGAAATATGTGCACCACTATCTGTGTAAACATGGAAATATCTACACCGCTATCTGTGTAAAGATGGAAATATCTACACCGCAATCTGTGCAAAGATGGAAATATATACACCGCTATCTGTATAAAGATGGAAATATCTACACCGCTATCTGAATAAATATGGAAATATCTACACCGCTATCTCTATAAACATGGAAATGTATAGAACGCTATCTGTATAAACATAGAAACATCTAAACCACTATCTCTACAAACATGGAAATATCTAAAACACTATCTGTTTAAACATGGAAATATCTACACAGCTATCTGTGTATACATGGAAATATCTACACTTCCATCAGTGTAAGGATGGAAATATCTACACCGCAATCTGTGCAAAGATGGAAATATCTACACCGCTATCTCTGTAAACATGGAAATATCTACACCGCCATCTGTATAAACATGGAAATATCTATAAACTATCTGTATAAATATGGAAATATCAACACCTCCATCTGTATGAACATTGAAATATCTACACTGCCATCTGTATGCACATGGAAATATCTACACAGCCATCTGTGTAAACATGGATATATCCCCACCGCTCTCTGTATAAACATTGAAATAACTACAGGGTCATCTGTATAAACATGGAAATATCTACACAGTCATCTGTATAAACATGGAAATATCTACACCTCCCTCTGTATAAACATGGAAATATCCACACTGCCATCTGTATACACGTGGAAATATCTACACAGCCATCTGTATAAACATGGATATATCTAAACCGCTATCTCTATAAACATGGAAATATATACATCGCTATCTCTATAAACATGGAAACGTTTACACCGCTATCTGTATAAGCGTGGAAATATCTACATGGCTATCTCTATAAACATGGAAATATCTACACCGCTATCTGTGTAAATATGGAAATACCTACACAGTCTTCTGCGTAAACTTGGAAATACCTACACCACTCTCTGTATAAACATGGAAATATCCACACTGCCATCTCTATAAACATGGAAATATCTACACAGCCATCTCTATAAACATGGAAATATCTACAGAGCCATCTGTATAAATATGGAAATATCTACACTGCTATCTGTATAAACATGGAAATATCTACACGGCTATCTCTATAAACCTGGAAAAAACTACACCACCATCTGTATAAACATGGAAACACCTACACAGTCATCTGTATAAACATGAATATGTCTACACCACCATCTGTATAAACATTGAAATATCTACACAGCCATCTGTATAAAGATGGAAATATCTACACAGCGATCTTTATAGACATGGAAATATCTACACCGCTATCTGTATAAACCTGGAAATAGCGACACCGCTATCTGTATAAACATGGAAATATCTACACCGCCATCTGTAAAAAGATGAAAATATCTACACAGTCATCTTTATAAAAATGGAAATATCTACACCTCCATCTGTATAAACATGGAAATATCTACACTGCCATCTGTATACACATGGAAATATCTACACAGCCATCTGTATAAACGTGGAAATATCTACACCGCTATCTCTATAAACATTGAAATACGTACACCGCTATCTGTATAAACATGGAAATATCTACACCGCTATCTTTATAAACATGGAAATATCTACACCACGATCTGTATAAACATGGAAATATCTACACTGATATCTGTATAACATGGAAATATCTACACCGCTATCTGTATAAACATGGAAATATCTACACCGCTATGTGAATAAATATGGAAATATCTACACCGCTATCTCTATAAACATGGAAATGTCTACACCACTATCTGTATAAACATGGAAATATCTAAACCACTATCTCTACAAACATGGAAATATCTAAAACGCTATCTGTGTAAACATGGAAATATCTACACATCTATCTGTGTATACATGGAAATATCTACACTTCTGTCAGTGTAAGGATGGAAATATCCACAATGCAATCTGTGCAAAGATGGAAAAATCTACAACGCTATCTGTGAAACATGGAAATATCTACACCACTATCTGTATAAACATGGGAATATCTACACCGCTATCTGTCTAAACATGGAAATATCTATACCGCAATCTCTATAAACATGGAAATATCTACACTGCAATCTCTATTAACATGAAAATATCTACACTGCCCTCTGTATAAACATGGAAATATCTACACCTATATCTGTATAAACATGGAAATATCTGCACCGCTATCTGTATAAACATGGAAATATCTTCACCGCTAACTGTATAAACTTCGAAATATCTACACTGCCATCTGTATAAACACGGAAATATCTCCACGACAATCTATATAAACATGGAAATATCTCCACCAATATCTGTATGAACTTGGAAATATCTACACCGTTATCTGTATAAACATGGAAATATCTACACCGCTATCTGAATAAACATGGAAATATCTACAAAACTATCTGTGTAGACATGGAAGTAACTGCATCGCTATCTGTATAAACATGGAAATATCTACACCGCTATCTGTAAAAACATGCAAATATCCACACCGCTATCTGTATAAACGGAATTATCTACACCGCCATCTGTAAAAACATGGAAATATCTACACTGTCATCTGTATAAACATGGAAATATTTACACCTCCATCTGTATAAACATGGAAATATCTACACTGCTCTCTCTATAAACATTGAAATACCTACATCGTTATCTGTATAAACATGGAAATATCTTCACCGCCATCTGTATAAGCATGGAAATATCTACATGACTATCTGTATAAACATGGAAATACCTCCACCGCTATCTCTATAAACATGGAAACACCTACACTGCTATCTGTATAAACATGGAAATATCTACACCGTTATCAGTATAAACATGCAAATAACGACAACGCTATCTGTGTAAATTTGGAAAGATGTGCACCGCTATCTGTGTAAACATGGAAATATCTACACCGCTATCTGTGTAAAGATGGAAATATCTACACTGCTTTCTGTGTAAAGATGAAAATATCTACACCGCTATCTGTGCAAAGAAGGAAATATCTACACTACTGTCTGTGTAAACATAGTAATATCTCCTCCACTATCTGTATAAACATGGAATTATCTACACCGCAATGTGTAAAAACATGGAAATATCTACACAGTCATCTGTATAAACATGGAAATATCTAAACCTCCATCTGTATAAACATGGAAATATCTACACTGCCATCTGTATACATGTGGAAATATGTACACAGACATTTGTATAAACATCGAAATATCTACCCTGATATCTCTATAAACATCAAAATACCTACACCGCTATCTGTATAAACATGGAAATATCTCCACCGCTATCAGTATAAACATGCAAATATCTACAACGCTATCTGTGTAAACATGGAAATATGTGCACCGCTATCTGTGTAAAAATGGAAATATCTACATCGCAACCTGTTAAAACATAGAAATACCTACACAGTCATCTGTATAAACATGGAAATATCTACACTTCCATCTGTATATACATGGAAATATCTACACCGCGAGCTGTAAAAACATGGAAATTTCTCCACCGCTATGTGTATAAACATGGAAATATCTACACCGCTATCTGTGTAAACCTGGAAATATCTACACCGCTATCTGAATAAACATGGAAATATCGACAAAACTATCTGTATAAACATGGAAATACCTACATCGCTATGTGTGTAAACATGGAAATATCTACACTGCTCTCTGTAAAAACATGGAAATATCCACACTGCTATCTGTATAAACATGGAATTATCTACACCGCCATGTGTAAAAACATGGAAATATATACACAGTCATCTGTATAAATATGGAAATATCTACACCTCCATCTGTATAAACATGGAAATATCTACAATGCCCTCTGTATTCACGTGGAAATATCCACACAGTCATCTGTATAAACATCGAAATACCTACACTGCTATCTGTATAAACATCAAAATACCTACACCGCTATCTGTATAAACATGGAAATATCTCCACTGCTATCTGTATAAACATGGAAATATCTCCACCGCTATCTGTAGAAACCTCGAAATACCGTCACGGCTATCTGTATAAACATGGAAAGATCTACATCGCCATCTGTATAAACATGGAAATACCTCCACCGCTATCTGTATAAACATGGAAACATCTACACGGCTATCTGTATATACATGGAAATATCTACACCGCTATCAATATAAACATGCAAATATCTACAACGCAATCTGTGTAAACATGGAAATATGTGCACCACTATCTGTGTAAACATGGAAATATCTACACCGCTATCTGTGTAAAGATGGAAATATCTACACCGCAATCTGTGCAAAGATGGAAATATATACACCGCTATCTGTATAAAGATGGAAATATCTACACCGCTATCTGAATAAATATGGAAATATCTACACCGCTATCTCTATAAACATGGAAATGTATAGAACGCTATCTGTATAAACATAGAAACATCTAAACCACTATCTCTACGAACATGGAAATATCTAAAACACTATCTGTTTAAACATGGAAATATCTACACAGCTATCTGTGTATACATGGAAATATCTACACTTCCATCAGTGTGAGGATGGAAATATCTACACCGCAATCTGTGCAAAGATGGAAATATCTACACCGCTATCTCTGTAAACATGGAAATATCTACACCTCCATCTGTATAAACATGGAAATATCTATAAACTATCTGTATAAATATGGAAATATCAACACCTCCATCTGTATGAACATTGAAATATCTACACTGCCATCTGTATGCACATGGAAATATCTACACAGCCATCTGTGTAAACATGGATATATCCCCACCGCTCTCTGTATAAACATTGAAATAACTACAGGGTCATCTGTATAAACATGGAAATATCTACACAGTCATCTGTATAAACATGGAAATATCTACACCTCCCTCTGTATAAACATGGAAATATCCACACTGCCATCTGTATACACGTGGAAATATCTACACAGCCATCTGTATAAACATGGATATATCTAAACCGCTATCTCTATAAACATGGAAATATCTACATCGCTATCTCTATAAACATGGAAACGTTTACACCGCTATCTGTATAAGCGTGGAAATATCTACATGGCTATCTCTATGAACATGGAAATATCTACACCGCTATCTGTGTAAATATGGAAATACCTACACAGTCTTCTGCGTAAACTTGGAAATATCTACACCACTCTCTGTATAAACATGGAAATATCCACACTGCCATCTCTATAAACATGGAAATATCTACACAGCCATCTCTATAAACATGGAAATATCTACAGAGCCATCTGTATAAATATGGAAATATCTACACTGCTATCTGTATAAACATGGAAATATCTACACGGCTATCTCTATAAACCTGGAAAAAACTACACCACCATCTGTATAAACATGGAAACACCTACACAGTCATCTGTATAAACATGAATATGTCTACACCACCATCTGTATAAACATTGAAATATCTACACAGCCATCTGTATAAAGATGGAAATATCTACACAGCGATCTTTATAGACATGGAAATATCTACACCGCTATCTGTATAAACCTGGAAATAGCGACACCGCTATCTGTATAAACATGGAAATATCTACACCGCCATCTGTAAAAAGATGAAAATATCTACACAGTCATCTTTATAAAAATGGAAATATCTACACCTCCATCTGTATAAACATGGAAATATCTACACTGCCATCTGTATACACATGGAAATATCTACACAGCCATCTGTATAAACGTGGAAATATCTACACCGCTATCTCTATAAACATGGAAATACGTACACCGCTATCTGTATAAACATGGAAATATCTACACCGCCATCTGTAAAAACATGGAAATAGCTACACAGTCATCTTTATAAACATGGAAATATCTACACCTCCATCTGTATAAACATGGAAATATCTACACTGCCATCTGTATACACATGGAAATATCTACACAGCCATCAGTATAAACGTGGAAATAACTACACTGCTATCTCTATAAACATGGAAATACCTACACCGCTATCTGTAAAAACATGGAAATATCTACACCGCTATCTGTGTAAAGATGGTAATGTCTACACCGCTATCTGTATAAACATGGAAATATCTACACCTCTATCTGTATAAACATGGAAATAACTACACCGCCATCTGAATAAACATGGAAATATCTACATAGCTATCTGTATAAACATGGAAATATCTACACCGTTATCTGTATAAACATGGAAATATCTACACCACTATCTCTATAAACAAGGAAATATCTGCACCACCATCTCTATAATCCTGGAATTATCTTCTCTGCTATCTCTATAAACATAGAAATATCTACACCGTCATCTCTATAAACATGGAAATACCTACACAGCCATCTGCATAAGCATGGAAATATCTACACCGCCATCTCTTTAAACATGGAAATATCTACACAGCCATGTGTAGAAAAATGGGAATATCTACACCGCTACCTGTATAAACATGGAAATATCTACACCGCTGTCTGTATAAACATGGAAATATCTACACCACAATATTTATAAATATGGAAATACGTGCACTGCTCTCTGTATACACATGGAAATATCTACACTGCTATCTGTATAAACACGGAAATATCTACACGGCTAACTCTATAAACCTGGAAATATCCACACCGCCGTCTGTATAAACATGGAAATACCTACACAGTCATCTGTATAAACATGAAAATTTATACACCACCATCTGTATAAACATGGAAATATCTACACCGCCATCTGTATAAAGATGGAAATATCTACACAACCATCTTTATAGACATGGAAATATCTACACCGATATGTGTGTAAAGATGGAAATAGCGACACCGCTATCTGTATAAACATGGAAATATGTACACAGCCATCTGTAGAAACATGGAAATATCTACACAGTCATCTGTATAAACATGGAAATATCTCCACCACTATCTCTATATACATGGAAATATCTACACTGCCATCTGTATACACATGGAAATATCTACACAGCCATCTGTATACACATGGAAATATCTACACCGCTATCTCTATACACAGGGAAATACCTACAACGCTATCTCTATAAAAATGGAAATATCTATGCCGCCATCTCTATAAACATGGAAATATCTCTACCGCCATCTCTATAAAAATGAAAATATCTACATCGCCATCTCCATAAACATGGAACTATCTACACTGCCATCTCTATAAACATGGAAATATCTACACCGCTATCTGTATAAACATGGAAATATCTACTCTGCCATTTGTATGAAGCTGGAAATATCTACTCTGCGAGCTGTATAAACATGGAAATATCAACACCGCTATCTGTATAAACATGGAAATAACAACATCGCAATCTGTATAAACATGGAAATATCTACACCAATATTTCTATAAACATGGAAATAACTACACTGCCATCTCTATAAACATGGAGATACCTACACCGCTATCTGTATAAACCTGGAAATATCTACACCGCTATCTGTATAAACATGGAAATATCTCCACCGGTATCTGTATAAACATGGGAATATCTACACCGCTATCTGTATAAATATGAAAATATCTACACCGTTATCTGTAGAAACATGTAAATATGTACACCGCTATATGTACAAATAAGGAAATAACTACACAGCTATCTCTATAAACATGGAAATATCTCCATGACAATCTGTATAAACTTGGAAATAATTACACCGCTATCTCTATAAACATGGAAATACCTACACCTCCATATGTATAAACGTGGAAATATCTACAAACTCATCTGTATAAACATCGAAATATCTACACAGCTTTCTGTATAAATATGGAAATATCTACACCGCTATCTCTATAAACATAGAAATATCTACACCGCCATTTGCATAAGCATCTAAATATCTACAAGGCCTTCTGTAAAAACATGGAAATATCTACAGCGTCATCTGTATAAACATGGAAATATCAACACCGCCATCTGTATAATCATGGAAATATCCACACCGCTATCTGTATAAACATGGAATATCTACACGGCCATCTGTAAAAACATGGAAATATCTAGTCCGCTGTCTGTATCAACATGGAAATATCTACACCGCCATCTGTATAAACATCAAAATATCTACACCGCTAACTGTATAAACATAGAAATATCTACAACACTATGTGTGTAAAAATGGAAATATCTTCACCGCAATCTGTGAAAAGATGGAAATATCTACATTGCTGTCTCTATAAACATGGAAATATCTGCACCGCTATCTGTATAAACATGGATATATCTACACCGCTATCTATAAAAACATGGAAATAATTGCACAGTAATCTGTATAATCATGGAAATAACTACACCACCATCTGTGTAAACATGGAATTATCTACACTACCATCTGTATAAACATGGAAATATCTTCACAGCCATCACTATAAACACTTAAATATCTACACCGCTATCTGTAGAAACATGGAAATATCCACACCGCTATCTGTATAAACATGGAATTATCTACACCGCCATTTGTAAAAATATGGAAATATCTACACAGTCATCTGTATAAACAAATATGTACACCTCCATCTGTATAAACATGGAAATATCTACACTGCCATCTGTATACACATAGAAATATCTACACAGCTATCTGTATAAACATGGAAATATCTTCCCTGTTATCTCTATAAACATGGAAATACCTACACCGCTATCTGTATAAACGTGGAAATATCTACACCGCTATCTGTATAAACATGGAAATATCTACAACTCCAACTGTATAAACATGGAAATATCTCCACCGCTATCTGTATAAAAATGGAAATATCTGCACGGCTGTCTATAGAAGCATGGAAATATCTACACCGTTATCTGTATAAACATGGAAATATTTACACTGCTATCTGTATAAACTTGGAAATATATACACTGCCATCTGTACAAACATGGAAATATCTACACCGCTATCTGTATAAATACGGAAATATCTACAATGTTATCTCTATAAACATGGAAATGTCTATTCCGCCATCTGTTTAAACGTGGATATATCTACATGGTTATCACTATAAACATGGAAATATCTACACCGCCATCTGTATAAAAACGGGAGTACCTACACAGTCATCTGTATAAACGTAGAAATATCTACAACACTGTCTGTATATACATGGAAATATCTACACTGCCATCTCTATAAACCTGGAAATATCTACATAGCCATCTCTATAAACATGGAAATATCTACACCGCTATCTGTTTAAACATGGAAATAGGCAAACCGCTGTCTGTATATACATGGAAATATCTACACCCCCATCTCTATAAACATGGAAATATCTACACTGCAATCAGTATACTCATGGAAATATCTACACAGCCATCTGTATAAACACGGAAATATCTACAACGCAATCTCTATAAACATGGAAATACCTACACCGCTATCTGTATAAACATGGAAATATCTCCACCGCTATCTGTATAAACATGGAAATATCTAAAACAGTATCTGTGTCAACATGGAAATACCTACACAGCTATCTGTGTAAACATGGAAATATGTACACAGCTATGTGTGTAAAGTTGGAAATATCTACACCGCCATCTGTGCAAATATGGAAATATCTACACCGCTATCTCTGTAAAAATGGAAATATCTAAACCGCTATCTGTATAAACATGGAATTATCTACAACGTCAATAGAATAAACATGGAAATATCTACACCGCCATCTGTATAAACATGGAAATATCTACACCGCTATCTCTATAAGCAGGGAAATATCTTCACCGCTATCTGTAGAAACATGTAAATATCATCACCGCTGTCTCTATAAACATGGAAATATCTACAATGCCATCTGTATGAACATGGAAATATCTACACAGTCATCTGTATAAACATGGAAATATCTACACCACCATCTCTATACACATGGAAATATCGACACTCCCATCTGTATACACATGGAAATATCTACACAGCCATGTGTGTAAACATGGAATATCTACACCGGTATCTCTATAAACATGGAAATATCTAAACTGTCATTGTTATAAAGATGGAAATATCTACACCGTGAGCTGTAGAAACATGGAAATATCTACACCGCTATCTGTATAAACATGGAAATACCACCACTGCTATCTGTATAAACATGGAAATAACTACACCGCTCTCTGTATAAACATGGAAATATCTACACTGCTATCTGTATAAACATGGAAATATCTACACGGCTATCTCTATAAACCTGGAAATATCTACACCGCCATCTGTATAAACATGGAAACACCTACACTGTCGTCTGTATAAACATGAAAATGTCTACACCACCATCTGTATAAACATGGAAATATCTACACGGCCATCTGTATAAAGACGGAAATATCTACACAGCGATCTTTATAGACATGGAAATATCTACACAGCTATCTGTATAAACCTGGAAATAGCGACACCGCTATCTGTAAACATGGAAATATCTACACCGCCATCTGTAAAAAGATGAAAATATCTACACAGTCATCTTTATAAACATGGAAATATCTACACCTCCATCTGTATAAACATGGAAATATCTACACTGCCATCTGTATACACATGGAAATATCTACACAGCCATCTGTATAAACGTGGAAATATCTACACCGCTATCTCTATAAACATGGAAATACGTAAACCGCTATCTGTAAAAACATGGAAATATCTACACCGCCATCTGTAAAAACATGGAAATATCTACACAGTCATCTTTATAAACATGGAAATATCTACACCTCCATCTGTATAAACATGGAAATATCTACACTGCCATCTGTATACACATGGAAATATCTACACAGCCATCAGTATAAACGTGGAAATATCTACACCGCTATCTCTATAAACATGGAAATACCTACACCACTATCTGTAAAAACATGGAAATATCTACACCGCTATCTGTGTAAAGATGGTAATGTCTACACCACTATCTGTATAAACATAGAAATACCTACATCGCTATCTGTATAAACATGGAAATAGCTACACCGCCATCTGAATAAACATGGAAATATCTACATAGCTATCTGTATAAACATGGAAATATCTACACCGTTATCTGTACAAACATGGAAATATCTACACCACTATCTCTATAAACAAGGAAATATCTACACCACCATCTCTATAATCCTGGAATTATCTACTCTGCTATCTCTATAAACATAGAAATATCTACACCGTCATCTCTATAACATGGAAATATCTACACAGCCATCTGCATAAGCATGGAAATATCAACACCGCCATCTCTTTAAACATGGAAATATCTACACAGCCATCTGTAGAAAAATGGGAATATCTACACCGCTACCTGTATAAACATGGAAATATCTTCACCGCTGTCTGTATAAACATGGAAATATCTACACCACAATATGTATAAACATGGAAATATCTGCACCGCTGTCTGTATAAACATGGAAATATCTACACTGCTATCTGTATAAACACGGAAATATCTACACGGCTAACTCTATAAACCTGGAAATTTCCACACCGCCGTCTGTATAAACATGGAAATACCTACACAGTCATCTGTAGAAACATGAAAATTTATACACCACCATCTGTATAAACATGGAAATATCTACACCGCCATCGTTATAAAGATGGAAATATCTACACAACCATCTTTATAGACATGGAAATATCTACACCGATATCTGTATAAAGATGGAAATAGCGACACCGCTATCTGTATAAACATGGAAATATCTACACAGCCATCTGTAGAAACATGGAAATATCTACACAGTCATCTGTATAAACATGGAAATATCTCCACCAGTATCTCTATATACATTGAAATATCTACACTGCCATCTGTATACACATGGAAATATCTACACAGTCATCTGTATAAACATGGAAATATCTACACCGCTATCTCTATACACAGGGAAATACCTACACCGCTATCTGTATAAAAATGGAAATATCTATGAAGCCATCTCTATAAACATGGAAATATCTCTACCGCCATCTCTATAAAAATGAAAATATCTAAACCGCCATCTCCATAAACATGGAACTATCTACACTGCCATCTCTATAAACATGGAAATATCTACACCGCTATCTGTATAAACATGGAAATATCTACTCTGCCATCTGTATAAATCTGGAAATATCTAATCCGCGAGCTGTATAAACATGGAAATATCAACACCGCTATCTGTATAAACATGGAAATAACTTCGCAATCTGTATAAACATGGAAATATCTACACCATTATTTCTTTAAACATGGAAATAACTACACTGCCATCTCTATAAACATGGAAATACCTACACCGCTATCTGTATAAACATGGAAATATCTACACCGCTATCTGTATAAACATGGAAATATCTCCACCGGTATCTGTATAAACATGGAAATATCTACACCGCTATCTGTATAAATATGAAAATATCTACACCGTTATCTGTATAAACATGGAAATATGTACACCGCTATATGTACAAATAAGGAAATAACTACACAGCTATCTCTATAAACACGGAAATATCTCCACGACAATTTGTATAAACTTGGAAATAATTACACCGCTATCTCTATAAACATGGAAATACCAACACCTCCATATGTATATACGTGGAAATATCTACAAACTCATCTGTATAAACATCGAAATATCTACACAGCTTTCTGTATAAATATGGAAATATCTACACCGCTATCTCTATAAACATAGAAATATCTACACCGCCATTTGCATAAGCATCTAAATATCTACACGGCCTTCTGTATAAACATGGAAATATCTACAGCATCATCTGAATAAACATGGAAATAACAACACCGCCATCTGTATAATCATGGAAATATCCACACCGCTATCTTTATAAACATGGAATATCTACACGGCCATCTATAAAAACATGGAAATATCTAGTCCGCTGTCTGTATAAACATGGAAATATCTACACCGCCATCTGTATAAACGTGGAAATATCTACACCGCCATCTGTATAAACATTAAAATATCTACACCGCTAACTGTATAAACATAGAAATATCTACAACACTATGTGTGTAAAAATGGAAATTACTTCACCGTAATCTGTGAAAAGATGGAAATATCTACATTGCTGTCTCCATAAACATGGAAATATCTGCACCGCTATCTGTATAAACATGGATATATCTACACCGTTATCTGTATAAACATGGAAATAATTGCACAGTCATGTGTATAAACATGGAAATAACTACACCACCATCTGTGTAAACATGGAATTATCTACACTACCATCTGTATAAACATGGAAATATCTTCACAGCCATCACTATAAACATTGAAATATCTACACCGCTATTTGTAAAAACATGGAAATATCCACACAGCTATCTGTATAAACATGGAATTATCTACACCGCCATCGGTAAAAATATGGAAATATCTACACAGTCATCTGTATAAACAAATATCTACACCTCCATCTGTATAAACATGGAAATATCTACACTGCCATCTGTATACACATAGAAATATCTACACAGCTATCTGTATAAACATGGAAATATCTTCCCTGCTATCTCTATAAACATGGAAATACCTACACCGCTATCTGTATAAACGTGGAAATATCTACACCGCTATCTGTATAAGCATGGAAATATCTACACCTCCAACTGTTTAAACATGGAAATATTTCCACCGCTATGTGTTTAAACATGGAAATATCTCCACCGCTATCTGTATAATCATGGAAATATCTGCACGGCTGTCTATAGAAGCATGGAAATATCTACACCGTTATCTGTATAAACATGGAAATATTTACACTGCTGTCTGTATAAACTTGGAAATATATACACTGCCATCTGTATAAACATGGAAATATCTACACCGCTAACTGTATAAATGCGGAAATATCTACAAAGTTATCTCTATAAACATGGAAATGCCTACTCCGCCATCTGTTTAAACGTGGATATATCTACATGGTTATCACTATAAACATGAAAATATCTACACCGCCATCTGTATAAAAACGGGAATACCTACACAGTCATCTGTATAAACGTAGAAATATCTACACCACTGTCTGTATAAACATGGAAATATCTACACTGTCATCTCTATAAACATGGAAATATCTACACAGCCATCTCTATAAACATGGAAATATCTACATCGCTATCTGTTTAAACATGGAAATAGGCAAACTGCTATCTGTATAAACATGGAAATATCTACACCCCCATTTGTATAAACATGGAAATATCTACACTTCAATCAGTATACTCATGGAAATATCTACACAGCCATCTGTATAAACATGGAAATATCTACAACGCAATCTCTATAAACATGGAAATACCTACACCGCTATCTGTATAAACATGGAAATATCTCCACCGCTATCTGTATAAACATGGAAATATCTAAAACACTATGTGTGTAAACATGGAAATATCTACACAGCTATCTGTGTAAACATGGAAATATGTACACAGCTATGTGTGTAAAGTTGGAAATATCTACACCGCAATCTGTGCAAATATGGAAATATCTACACCGCTATCTCTGTAACCATGGAAATATCTAAACCGCTATCGGTATAAACATGGAATTATCTTCAACGACAATAGAATAAACATAGAAATATCTACACCGCCATCTGTATAAACATGGAAATATCTACACCGCTATCTCTATAAACAGGGAAATATTTTCACTGCTATCTGTAGAAACATGGAAATAACAACACCGCTGTCTCTGTAAACATGGAAATATCTACAACGCCATCTGTATGAACATGGAAATATCTACACAGTCATCTGTATAAACATGGAAATATCTACACCACCATCTCTATACACATGGAAATATCGACACTGCCATCTGTATACACATGGAAATATCTACACAGCCATGTGTGTAACATGGAATATCTACACCGCTATCTCTATAAACATGGAACTATTTACACTGTCATTGTTATAAAGATGGAAATATCTACACCGTGAGCTGTAGAAACATGGAAATATCTACACCGCTATCTGTATAAACATGGAAATACCACCACTGCTATCTGTATAAACATGGAAATAACTACACCGCTCTCTGTATAAACATGGAAATATCTACACCACTATCACTATAAACATGGAAATTTCTACACCGCTATCTCTACAAACATAGAAATATCTACACCGCCATCTCTATAAACACGGAAATATCTAGACCACCATCTGAATAAACATGGAAATATCTACACCGCCAACTGTATAAACATGGAAATATCTACATCACCATCTCTATAAACAAGGAAATATCTACACTGCCATCTGTTGAAAGATGGAAATATCAACAATGCGATCTGTATAAACATGGATATTTCTACAGCGCTACCTGTATAAACATGGAAATATGTACACCACTATATGTATAAACATGGAAATATCTACACAGCTGTCTGTGTAAACATGGAAATAACCACAGCACTATCAGTGTAAAGATGGAAATATCTAAAACGCAATCTGTGCAAAGCTGGAAATATCTACACCGCTATCTGTGTAAACATGGAAATATCGACACAGCCATCTGTATAAACATGGAAATATCGACACTGCTATCTGTATAAACATGGAAATATCTACATCGCCATCTTTATAAACTTGGAAATATCTACACCGCTATCTCTGTAAACATGGAAATACCAACACCGCTGTCAGTATAAACATGGAAATATTCACATGGCTACCTGTATAAACATAGACTTATGTGCACCGCTATGTGTATAAACATGTAAATATCTACACAACGATCTGCATGAACAAGGAAATATCTCCACCGCTATCAGTACAAACATGGAAATATATACACCGCTATCTGTATAAACATGGAAATAACTGCACAGTCATCTGTATAATCATGGAAATAACTACACCACCATCTGTATAAACATGGAAATATCTACACTACCATCTGTATAAACATGGAAATATCTACACAGCCATCTCTTTAAATATGGAATTATCTACACCGCTTTCTGTAAAAACATGGAAATATCCATACCGCTATCTGTGTAAACATGGAATTATCTACACCGCCATGTGTAAAAACATGGAAATATCTACACAGCCATCTGTACAAACATGGAAATATCTACACCTCCATCTGTATAAACATGGAAATATCTACACTGCCATTTGTATACACATGGAAATATCTACACAGCCATCTGTATAAGCATGGAAATATCTACGCTGCTATCTCTATAAACATGGAGATATCTACACCGCTATCTGTATAAACATGGAAATATCTACATCGCTATGTGTATAAACTTGGAAATATCTACACCGATATCTGTATAAACATGGAAATATCTACACCGCCATCTGTATAAACATGGAAATATCTACACCGCCAACTCTATAAACATGGAAATATCTACACCGCCATCTCTATAAACATAGAAATATCTACGCTGCCATCTGTAGAAATATGTAAAAGTCTACACCGCTATCTCTAGAAACATAGAAATATCTACACCGCCATCTGTATAAACATGGAAATATCTACACCATCACCTGTATAACCATGGAAATACCTACACAGTCATCTGCATAAACATGGAAATATCTACACCAATATTTTCATAAACATGGAAATATCTACACTGACATCACTATAAACATGGAAATATATACACCGCTATCTGTATAAACATGGAAATAGCTACACCGCTATCTGTATAAACATGGAAATATCTACAACTCCATCTGTGTATACATAGAAATGTCTACACTGCCATCTGTATACACATGGAAATATCTACACAGCCATCTGCATAAACCTGGAAAAGTCTACACCGTTATCTCCAGAAACATGGAAATTCCTACACCGCTATCTGTATAAACATGGAAATATCTACACCGCTATCAGTATAAACATGGAAATATCTACACCGCTATCTGTATAAACTTGGAAATAACTACACCGCCATTTGTAGAAACATGGAAATATTTCCACCGCTATCTGTATAAACATGGAAATATCTACACCGCTATCTGAATAAACATGGAAATATCTCCACCGCTATCTGTATAAACATGGAAATATCTACAACACTATCTGTGTAAACATGGAAATATCTACACAGCGATCTGTGTAAAAATGGAAATATGTACACTGCTATCTGTGAAAAGATGGAAATAGCTACATCGTAATCTGTGCAAATATGGAAATATCTACAGCGCTATCTGAATACAGATGGAAATATTTTCACCGACATCTGTATAAACATGGAAATATCTACGCCACCATCTGTATAAACATGGAAATACCAACACTGCTATCTGAATAAACATGGAAATATCTACAAAACTATCTGTAAACGTGGAAGTATCTGCAGCACTATCTCTATGAACATGGAAATACCTACACGGCCATCTCTATAAACATGGAAATATCTACACCGCTATCTCAATAAACATAGAAATATCTACCCCGCCATCTCTATAAACATGGAAATATCTACACACCCATCTGCATAAACGTGTAAATATCTATACCGCCATGTGTATAAACATGGAAGTATCTACACCGCCATCTGTGTAAACATGGAAATAATTACACTGCCATCTGTAGAAATGTCGAAATATCTAAACTGCGATCTGTATAAACATGGAAATTTCTACACCGCTACCTGTATAAACATGGAAATATCTACACCGCTATCTGAATAAATATGGAAATATCTACACCGCTATCTCTATAAACATGGAAATGTCTACACCGCCATCTGTATAAACATGGAAATATCTAAACCACTATCTCTACAAACATGGAAATATCTAAAACGCTATCTGTGTAAACATGGAAATATCTACACATCTATCTGTGTATACATGGAAATATCTACACTTCTATCACTGTAAGGATGGAAATAACCACAATGCAATCTGTGCAAAGATGGAAATATCTACAACGCTATCTGTGAAACATGGAAATATCTACACCACTATCTGTATAAACATGGGAATATCTACACCGCTATCTGTCTAAACATGGAAATATCTACACCGCAATCTCTATAAACATGGAAGTATCTACACCGCAATCTCTATAAACATGGAAATATCTACACAGCCCTCTGAATAAACATGGAAATATCTACACCGCTATCTGTATAGACATGGAAATATCTGCACCGCTATCTGTATAAACAAGGAAATATCTTCACCGCTAACTGTATAAACTTCGAAATATCTACACTGCCATCTGTATAAACACGGAAATATCTCCACCACAATCTATATAAACATGGAAATATCTCAACCACTATCTGTATAAACATGGAAATATCTACACCGTTATCTGTATTAACATGGAAATATCTACAGCGCTATCTGAATAAACATGGAAATATCTACAAAACTATCTGTGTAGACATGGAAATAACTACATCGCTATCTGTGTGAACATGGAAATATCTACACCGCTATCTGTAAAAACATGCAAATATCCACACCGCTATCTGTATAAACATGGAATTATCTACACCGCCATCTGTAAAAACATGGAATTATCTACACTGTCATCTGAGTAAACAAGGAAATATTTACACCTCCATATGTATAAACATGGAAATATCTACACTGCCATCTGTATACACGTGGAAATATCTACACAGCCATCTGTATAAACATGGAAATATCTACACTGCTCTCTCTATAAACATCGAAATACCTACATCGCTATCTGTATAAACATGGAAATATCTTCACCGCCATCTGTATAAACATGGAAATATCTACACCGCTATCAGTATAAACATGCAAATAACAACGCTAACTGTGTAAATTTGGAAAGATGTGCACCGCTATCTGTGTAAACATGGAAATATCTACACCGCTATCTGTGTAAAGATGGAAATATCTACACTGCTATCTGTGTAAAGATGAAAATATCTACACCGCTATCTGTGCAAAGAAGGAAATATCTACACTACTGTCTTTGTAAACATAGTAATATCTCCTCCGCTATCTGTATAAACATCGAATTATCTTCACCGCCATGTGTAAAAACATGGAAATATCTACACAGTCATCTGTACAAAGATGGAAATATCTACACCTCCATCTGTATAAACATGGAAATATCTACACTGCTATCTGTATACACGTGGAAATATCTACACAGCCATCTGTATAAACATCGAAATATCTACCCTGATATCTCTATAAACATCGAAATATCTACACCGCTATCTGTATAAACATGGAAATATCTCCACCGCTATCAGTATAAACATGCAAATATCTACAACGCTATCTGTGTAAACATGGAAATATGTGCACCGCTATCTGTGTAAACATGGAAATATCTACAACGCTATCTGTGTAAAGAGGGAAATATCTACACCGCAATCTGTGCAAAGATGGAAATATATACACCGCTATGAGTATAAACATGGAAATATCTACACCGCTATCTGAATAAATATGGAAATATCTACACCGCTATCTCTATAAACATGGAAATGAATACACCGCTATCTGTATAAACATGGAAACATCAAAACCACTATCTCTACAAACATGGAAATACCTAAAACGCTATCTGTGTAAACATGGAAATACCTACACAGCTATCAGTGTATACATGGAAATATCTACAGTTCTATCAGTGTAAGGATCGAAATATCTACACCGCAATCTGTGCAAAGATGGAAATATCTACACCGCTATCTGTGTAAACATGGAAATATCTACACCGCCATCTGTGTAAACATGGAAATATCTACACGGCTATCTGTATAAATATGGAAATATCTACACCTCCAACTGTATAAAGATGGAAATATCTACACTGCCATCTGTATGAACATGGAAATATCTACACAGACATCCGTGTAAACATGGAAATATCTCCACTGCTATCTGTACAAACATTGAAATAACTACAGAGTCATCTGTATAAACATGGAAATATCTACACAGTCATCTGTTTAAACATGGAAATATCTACACCTCCCTCTGTATAAACATGGAAATAACCACACTGCCATCTGTATACACGTGGAAATATCTACACAGCCATCTGTATAAACATGGATATATCTACACCGCTATCTGTATAAACATGGAAATATCTACACCGCTATGTATAAACTTGAATATATCTACACCGCTATCTCTATAAACATGGAAATATTTACACCACCATCTGTATAAACATGGAAATATCTCCATCGCTATCTGTATAAACATGGAAATATCTCCACCGCTATTTGTATAAACATGGAAATATCTACACGGCTATCTCTATAAACATGGAAGTATCTACACTGCTATCTGTATAAACATGGAAGTATCGACACTGCTATCTGTATATACATGGAAATATCTACACCGCTATCTGTATAAACATGGAAACGTCTACAAAGCTATCTGTATAAACATGGAAATATCTACACCGCTATATGTATAAACATGGAAATATCTACAACACTTTCTGTGTAAAGATGGAAATATCGACACCGCAATCTGTGCAAAGATGGAAATACCTACACTGCTGTCCCTATAAACATGGAAATATCTGCACCGATATCTGTGTAAATATGGATTTATCTACACCGCTACCTCTATAAACATGGAAATGTCTACACCGCCATCTGTATATACATGGAAATATCTACACAGTCATTTGTATAAACATGGAAATATATACACCACCATCTGTATAAACATGGAAATACCTACACTGCCATCTGTATACACATGGAAATATCTACACAGCCATCAGTATAAACATGGAAACATCTGCGCCACTATCTCTATACACATAGAAATACCTGCACCACTATCTCTACAAACATGGAAATATCTACAACGCAATCTCTATAAACATGAAAATATCTACACTGCCATTTCTATAAACATGAAAATATCTACACCGCCATCTCCATAAACATGGAACTACCTACACCGCGATCTGTGTAAACATGGAAATATCTACACCGCTATGTATATAAACATGGAAATACCAAACGCTATCTCTATAAACATGGAAATATCTACACTGCTATCTGTATAAACATGGAAATATCTACAACACTATCTCTATACACTTGGAAAGACCCACACCGCCATCTCTATAAACATGGAATTATCTACACCGCTATCTCTTTAAACACAGAAATATCTACACCGCCATCTCTATAAACATGGAAACATCTACTCCGCCATCTTTATAAACATAGAAATATCTACACTGCCATCTGTAGAAAGATGGAAATATATACACCGTGATCTCTATAAACATGGAAATATCTACACCTCTACCTGTATAAACATGGAAATTTCTACACCGCTATCTGTATAAACATGGAAATATCCACACCAAGATCTGTATAAACATGGAAATATCTACACTGCTATCTGTATAAACATGGAAATTTCTACAATGACATCTGTGGAAAGATGGAAATATGTACACCACGATTTTTATAAACATGGAAATATCTACAATGCTATCTGTATAAACATGGAAATATCTACAATGACACCTGTGGAAAGATGGAAATATGTACACCACGATTTCTATAAACATGGAAATATCTTCAACGCTATCTCTATAAACATGGAAATATCTACACCGCTATTTGTATAAACATGGAAATATCTACACGGCTATCTGTATAAACATGGAAATATCTACATCGCCATCTGTATAAACATGGAAATATCTACACCGCCATCTCTATAAACGTGGAAATATCTACACCGCCATCTGTATAAACATGGAAATATCTACACCGCTATCTGTATAAATATGGAAATATCTACACCGTTATCTCTTTAAACATGGAAATATCTACACTGCTATCTGTATAAACATGGAAACAGCTACACCACTATCTCTATAAACATGGAAATATCTACACCGCCTTCTCTATAAACATGCAAATATCTACAATGTCATCTGCATAAACATGGAAATATCTACACCACCATCTCTATAAACATGGAAATAGCTACACTGCCATCTATATACACATGGAAATATCTACACAGCCATCTGTATAAACATGGAAATATCTACACCGCTATCTCTATAAACATGGAAATAACTACACCGTTATCTGTATAAACATGGAAATATCTACATTGCTATCTGTATAAACTTGGAAATATCTACATGGCTATCTGTATAAACTTGGAAATATCTACAATGCTATCTGTGTAAACAAGGAAATATCTACACAGTTATGTGTGTAAACTTGGAAATATCTACACTGCTCTCTGTGTAAAGATGGAAATATCTACACCGCAATCTGTGCAAACATGGAAATATCTACACCGCTATCTCTATAAACATGGAAATACCTACAACGTCATCTCGATAAACATGGACTTATCTACACCGCGATCCCTATAAACATAGAATGTCTACACTGGCGTCTCTATAAACATGGAAATATCTACACCGCCATCTGCATAAACATGGAAATATCTACACTGCCATCTGTATAAACATGGAAAAATCTACACCGCCATCTGTATAAACATAGAAATATCTAGTCTGCCATCTGTAGAAAGATGGAAATGTCTTCTACGCGATCTGTATGAACATGGAAATGTCTTCAACGCGATCTGTATGAACATGGAAATATCTACACCGCTACCTGTATAAACATGGAAATATCTACACCGCTATCTGTATACACATGGAAATAACTACACCACGATCTGTAAAAACGAGGAAATATCTACACCGCCATCTGTATAAACATGGAAATATCTAAATTGCCATCTGTATACACATGGAAATATCTACACTGCCCTCTGTATACACATGGAATTATCTTCACAGCAATCAGCATAAACATGGAAACATCTGCACCGCTATCTCTAAACACATGGACATTCCTACACCGCTATCTCTATAAACATGGAAATAACTACATGGCAAACTCTATAAACATGGAAATTGCTACACCGCCATCTCCATAAACATGAACATATCTACGCCGCCATCTCCATTAACATGGAACTATCCACACCGCCATTTGTGTAAACATGGAAATACCTGCACTGCTATCTCTATAAACATGGAAAATCTACACCGCCATCTGTATAAAGATGGAAATATCTACACCGCGACCCATATAAACATGGAAATATCTACTCCGCTATCGTTATAAACATGGAAATATCTACACCACCATCTGTATAAAAATGGAAATATCTACAGAGTCATCTGTATAAACATGGAAATATCTACACCACCATCTCTATAAACATGGAAATATCGACACTGCCATCTGTATACACAAGGAAATATCTACACTGCCATCTGTATACACATGGAAATATCTTCACAGCCATCAGTATAAACATTGAAACATCTGTGCCGCTATCCCTATACACATGGAAATACCTACACCGCTATCTCTATAAACATGGAAGTAACTTCACCCCAATCTCTATAAACATGGAAATATCTACACCCCATCTCTATAAACATGAAAATAACTACACCGCCATCTTCATAAACATGGAACTATCTACACCTCCATATGTGTAAACATGGAATTATCTACACCGCTATCTGTTATAAACATGGAAATATCTACACTGCCATCTGTATAAAGATGGAAATAACTACACCGTCAGCTGTATAAACATGGAAATATCTACACTGCTATCTGCACAAACATGGAAATACCAACACCGCTATCTGTATAAACATGGAAATATCTACACCACTATCTGTATAAACATGGAAATATCTACACCACTATCTCTATAAACATGGAAATACCTACACTGCCATCTCTATAAACATGGAATTATCTACACAGCTATCTCTGTAAACATAGAAATATCTACACCGCCATCTCTATAAACATGGAAATATCTACACCGCTATCTGTATAAACATGGAAATATCCACACCGCCATCTGCATAAACATAGAAATATCTACACTGCAATCTGTAGAAAGATGGAAATATCTACACCGCAATCTGTATAAACATGGAAATATCTACACCTCTATCTGTGCAAACATGGAAATATCTACACCGTTATCTGTAAACATGGAAATATCTACAGCACGATCTGTATAAACATGGAAATATCTACACAGCTATCTGTATAAACATGGAAATATCTACATCGCTATCTGTATAAATATGGAAATATCTACATCGCTATCTCTATAAACATGGAAATGCCTACCCCGCTATCTGTATAAACATGGAAATATCTACATGGCTCTCTCTATAAACATGGAAATATCTACACTGCCATCTGTATAAACATGGAAATACCTACACAGTCATCTGTATAAACATGGAAATATCTACACCAGTCTCTGTACAAACATGGAAATACTTACACTGCCATCTGAATAAACATGGAAATATCTACACAGCCATCTCTATAAACATGGAAATATCTACACCGCTATCTGCATAAACATGGAAATAGGCAACCACTATGTGTATAAACATGTAAATATCTACACCACCTTCTGTAAAACATGGAAATATCTTCACACTCATCTGTATAAACAGGGAAATATCTACACCTCCATCTGTATAAACACGGAAATATCTACACTGCCATCTGTAAAAAGATGGAAATATCTACACCGTGAGCTTTATAAACATGGAAATATATTCACCGTTATCTGTATAAACAAGGGAATACCAACTCCACTATGTGTATAAACATAGAAATCTCTACACTGCCCTCTGTAGAATTATGGAAATGTCTACAGCGCGATCTCTATAAACATGGAAATATCTACACCGCTATCTGTATAAACACGGAAATTTCTAAACCGCTATCTCTATAACCACGGAAATGTCTCCACCTATATTTGTATAAACATGGAAATATCTACATGGCTATCTGTATAAACATGGAAATATCTAAACCGCCATCTGTATAAACATGGAAATAACTACACAGTCATCTGTATAAACTTGGAAACATCTACACCACCATCTGTATAAACATGGAAATATCTACACTGCCATCTGTATAGACATTGAAATATCTACACAGCCATCTCTTAAATGTGGAAATATCTGCACCGTTATCTGTATAAACATGGAAATAGCCACAACGCTATCTGTATAAACATGGAAATATCTACACCGCTATCTGTAAAAACGTGGAAATATCTGCACAGTCATCTGTATATACATGGAAATATCAACACCTCCATCTGTATTCAAATGCAAATACCTACACTGCCATATGTATACACATGGAAATATCTACATCGCTATCTGTATAAACATGGAAATGTCTACATCGCTATCTGTATAAACAAGGAAATTTCTCCACCGCTATCTGTATAAACATGGAAATATCTACACCGCTATCTGTATAAACATGGAAATATCTACATCGCTATCTGTATAAACTTGGAAATATCTACACTGCCATCTGTATAAACATGGAAATATGCAAACCGCCATCTGTATAAACAAGGAAATATCTACACCGCTATCTGTATAATTATGGAAATATCTACACCGCTATCTCTATAAACATGGAAATGTCTACACCGTTATCTGTATAAACATGGAAATATCTACATGGCTCTCTCTATAAACATGGAAATATCTTCACCGCCATCTGCATAAACATGGAAATACCTACACAGTCATCTGTATGAACATGGAAATATCTACACCACTCTCGGTATAAACGTGGAAATATCTACACTGACATCTGAATAAACATGGAAATATCTACACAGACATCTCTATAAACATGGAAATATCTACACCGCTATCTGTATAAACATGGCAATAGCCACACTGCTATCTGTATAAGCATGCAATTATCTACACCGCCTTCTGTAAAAACATGGAAATATCTTCACACTCATCTGTAAAAAATGGAAATATCTACACCTCCATCTGTATAAACATGGAAATATCTACACTGCCATCTGTATACACATGGAAATATCTACACCACTAACTGTATAAACATGGAAATATCTACACCACGTTCTGTATAAACACGGAAATATCTACACCTCCATCTGTATAAACATGCAAATATCTACACAGTCATCTGCATTAACATGGAAATATCTACACCGCCATCTGTATAAACATGGAAATATCTACACCGCCATCCGTATAAACATAGAAATATCGCCACTGCCATCTGTAGAAAGTTGGAAATGTCTACACCGCGTTTTTTATGAACATGGAAATATCTACACCGCTACCTGTATGAACATGGAAATATCTACACCGCTATCTGTGTAAAGATCGAAATATCTACACAGCAATCTGTGCAAAGATGGAAATATCTACACCGCTATCTGTGTAAACATGAAAATATCTACACTGCAATCTTTGCAACGATGGAAATACCTACACCACTATTTGTGTAAACATGGTAATATCTACACCGCCATCTGTATAAACATGGAAATATCTACTCTGCCATCTGTACAAACATGGAAATATCTACACCACCATGTCTAAAAACATGGAAATAACTACAACGCCATCTCAATAAACATGGAAATATCTACCCAGCTATCTGTATAAACATGGAAACATCTACACCGCTAACTGTATAAAAATGAAATAAATACAATGCTATCTGTGTAATAATGGAAATATCTACACAGCTATTTGTGTAAATATGGAAATATCTACACCGCTATCTGTGTAAAGATGGAAATACTGAGACCGCAATCTGTGCATAGATGGAAATATCCACAGCGCTATCTCTCTAAACATGGAAATATATACACCACAATCTCTGCAACGATGGAAATATCTACACCACTATCAGTGTAAAGATTGTAATATCTACACCGCCATCTCTATAAACATGGAAATATCTTCACTGCCATCTGTATAAACATGGAAATACCTACACCGCTCTTTCTATAAACATGGAAATTTCTACACCGCCATCTGTATAAACATGGAAATATTTACACAGTGATCTGTATAAACATGGAATTATCTACACCACCATCTCTATAAACATGGAAATATCTACACTGCCATCTGTATACACATGGAAATATCTACACAGCCATCACTATAAACATGGAAACATCTGCACCCCTATCTCTACACACATGGAAATGCTTACACCGCTATCTCTATAAACATGGAAATATCTACACCGCAATCTCTATAAACATGGAAATATCTACCCCGCCATCTCTATAAACATGGAAATATCTACCCCGCCATCTCTACAAACAAGAAAATATCTACACCGCCATTTCCATAAACTTGGAACTATCTACACCGCCATCTGTGTAAACATGGAAATATCTACACCGCTATCTGTATAACCATGGAAATATCCTCACCGCTATCTCTATAAACATGGAAGTACCTACACCACCATCTCAATAAACATGGAAATATCTACATCATTATGTGAATAAACATGGAAATATCTCTGGCGCTCTCTGTATAAACTTGGAAACATCTACACTGCTATCAGTATAAACATGGAAATATCAACACCGCCATCTGTATAAACATAGAAATATATACAGTGCCATCTGTAGAAAGCTGGAAATATCTACACTGCGATTTGTATAAACATGGAAACATCTACACCTCTACCTGTGTAAACATGGAAATATCTACACCGCTATCTGTATAAACGTGGAAATATCTACACCGTTATCTATATAAACATGGAAATATCTAAACCGCTATCTGTGTAAACATGGATATTTCTACAACGCTTTCTGTATAAACATGGACATATCTACACCGCTATCTGTATAAACATGGAAATATCTACACCGCCATATGTAAAACATAGAAATATATACAATGTCATCTGTATAAAGCTGGAAATATCTACATTGCGATCTGTATAAACATGGAAATATGTACACCGCTATCTCTATAAACATGTAAATATCTACACCGCTATCTGTATAAACATGGAAATATCTCCACCGCTATCTCTATAAACATGGAAACATCTACACCCGTATCTCTGTAAACATGGAAGTGTCTAAACCGCCATCTGTGTTATTATACAAATATCTACACCGCTATCGGTATAAAAATGGAAATATCTACACTGTCCTATGTATAAAGATGGAAATATCGGCACCGTGAGCTGTATAATCATGGAAATATCTGCACCACTATCTGTATAAACATGGAAATACCAACAGGGCTGTCTGTATAAACATGGAAATATCTACTCCGCTATCTGTATAAACATGGAAATATCTACACCGCTATCTCTATAAACATGGAAATACCTACACCGCCATGTCTATAAACATGGAATTATCTACACCGCTAATTGTATAAACATAGAAATATCTACACCACCATCTCTATAAACACGGAAATATCTACACCGCCATTGGCTTGAACATGGAAATATCTACACCGCCATCTGTATAAACATGGAAATATCTACACGGCCCTCTGTATAAACATAGAAATATCTACACTGCCACCTGTATGAAAGATGGAAACATCTACGCCGCGATCTGTATAAACATGTTAATATCTACACCTCTACCTGTGTAAAAATGGGAATATCTACACCGCTATCTGTATAAACATGGAAATATCTACACCACGATCTGTATAAACATGGAAGTATCTGCACTGCTATCTGTGTAAACACGGAAATATCTACCACGCTATCAGTATAAACATGGAAATATCTACACCGCTATCTGTATAAATATGGAAATATATACACCGCTATCTCTATAATCATGGTAATGTCTACATTGCTATCTCCATAAACTAGGAAATATCTACACTGCTATCTCTATAAACATGGAAATATCTACATGGCTATCTCTATAAACATGGAAATATCCACACCAAAATCTGTATAAACATGGAAATACCAACACAGTCATCTGTATAAACATGGAAATATCTGCACCACTATCTGCATAAACATGGAAGTAACTACACTGCCATCTGTATAAACATGGAAGTATCTACACAGCCATCTCTATAAAGATGGAAATATCTCCATCACTATCCGTATAAACATGGAAATATCCCCACCACTACCTGTATAAACATGGAAATATCAACGCCGCTATCTCTATAAACATGGAAATATCTACACCGCTATCTGTATAAACATGGAAATATCTACACCACTATCTGTATAATCATTGAAATATCTACATCGCTATCTGTGTAAAGATGGAAATATCTACACCACAATCTGTGCAAATATGGAAATATCTACACCGCTATCTCTGTAAACATGGAAATATGTACACCGCTATCTGAATAAACATGGAAATATCTACACCGCTCTCTGTAAAAACATGGAAATATCTACACCGCCATCTGTATAAACACGGAAATATCTTCACCGCCATCAGTATATAAATGGAAATATCTACACTGCTATCTCTATAAACATGGAAACATCTACACCCCCATCTGTAAAAACAAGGAAATAACTACACAGTCATCTGTATAAACACGGAAATACCTACACCTCCATTTGTATAAACCTGGCAAGATATTCACTGCCATCTGTATACACATCGAAATATCTACATGGTTATCTGTATAAACATGGAATTATCTACATTGATATCTGTATAAACATGTAAATATCTCCACCGCTATCTGCATAAACATGGAAATATCTACACCACTATCTGTGTAAATATGGAAATATCTACACCGCTACCTCTATAAACATGGAAATGACTACACCGCCATCTGTATTAACATGGAAATATCTCCACCGCTCTCTGTAAAACATGGAAATATCTCCACCGCTATCTGTGCAAAGATGGAAATATCTACACCACAATCTGTGCAAATACGAAAATATCTACACCACTATCTGTATAAACATGGAAATATCTTCAATGGTATCTGTGTAAACATGGAAATATCTACACAGCTATCTGTTTAAAGATGGAAATACCTGTACAGCTATCTGTGTAAAGATGGAAATATCTACACCGCAATCTGTGCAAAGATGGAAATATCTACACTGCTATCTGTTTAAACATGGAGATATCTACACAGCTATTTGTATAAACATGGAAATATCTACACCGCCATCTGTATAAACATGGAAGTATCTACACCACCATCTCCATAAACATGGAAATATCTAGACTGCCATCTGTATACACATGGAAATATCTACACAGCCATCTATATAAACATGGAAATATTTACATCGCTATCTCTATAAAGATGGAAATACCTACACCACCATCTCTATAAACATGAAAATATCTGCACCACCATGTCCATAAACATGGAACTATCTACACCACCATGTTTATAAACATGGAAATATCTACACCGCTATCTGTATATACAGGGAATTATCTACCCTGCCATCTGTATAAAGATGGAAATTTCTACAACTCCAGCTGTATAAACATGGAAACATCTGCACCGCTATCTGTATAAACATGGAAATACCAACAACGCTATCTGTATAAACATGGAAATATCTACACCGCTACCTGTAAAAACTTGGAAAGATCTACACAGTTATCTGTACAAACATGGAAATATCTACACCTCCATCAGTATAAAGATGGAAATATCTACACTGCCATCTGTATACACATGTAAATATCTACACAGCCATCAGTATAAACATGCAAATATCTTCACCGCTATCTCTATAAACATGGAGATACCTACACCGCTATCTGTATAAATATGGAAATATCTACAACGCTATCTGTATTAACATGGAAATATCTACACGGCTATCTGTATAAACTTGGAAATATTTACACCGCTATCTGTATAAACATGAAAATATCTACACTGCCATCTGTATAAACATGGAAATATCTACGCAGCCATCAGTATAAACATGGAAACATCTGCACCACTATCTCTACACACATGGAAATACCTACACCGATATCTCTATAAACATGGAATTATCTACACCGCAGTCTCTATAAAAATGGAAATATTTACACCGCCATCTCTATAAATATGAAAATATCTACAATGCCATCTCCATAAACATTTAAATCTCTACACCGCCATCTGTGTAAACATGGAAAAATCTACACCGCTATCTGTATAACCATGGAAATATCTACACAGCTATCTGTATAAACATGGAAATATTTACACCGCTATGTGTATAAACTTGGAAATATCTATACTGCTATCTGTATAAACATGGAAATATTAACATTGCTGTCTGTATAAACAAGGAAATATCTCCACCGATATCTGTATAAACATGGAAATATCTACACCACTGTCCGTATAAACATAGAAATATCTACACCGCTATCTGTATAAACATGGAAATATCTACACCGATATCTATATAAACACGGAAATATCTACATAGCTGTCTGTATAAACATGGAAATACCTCCACCGCTATCTGTATAAACATGGAAATATCTATATCGCTACCTGTATGAATATGGAAATACCTACACCACTATCTGTATAAACATGGAAATATCATCAATGGTATCTGTGTATACATGGAAATATCTACACAGCTATATGTGTAAAGATGGAAATAGCTATAGAGCTATCTGTGGAAAGATGGAAATATCTTCACCACAATTTGTGCAAAGATGGAAATATCTAAACTGCTATCTGTGTAAACATGGAAATATCTACACCGCTATCTGTATAAACATGGAAATATCTACACCGCCATATATATAAACATGGAAATATCTACACCACCATCTCTATAAACATGGAAATATCTACACTGCCATCTGTATACACATGGAAATATCTACACTGCCATCTGTATAAACATGGAAATATTTACACCGGTATCTCTATAAAGATGGAAATACCTACACCGCTATCACTATAAACATGGAAATATCTACATCGCAAACTTTATAAACATGGAAATATCTACACCGCCATTTCTATAAACATCAAAATATCTGCACCACCGTCTCCATAAGCATGGAACTATCTACACCTCCATGTGTATAAACATGGAAATATCTACACCGCTATCTGTAGAAACATGGAAAGGTCTACACTGCCATCTGAATAAAGATGGAAATATCTACACCGTCAGCTGTATAAACGTGGACATATCTGCACCGCTATCTGAATAAACATGGAAATATTTACACCGCTATCTGTAAAAACATGTAAATATCTACACCGCTATCTGTATAAACATGGAAATATCCACACCGCTATCTCTATAAACATGGAAATGTGTACACCGCTATCTGTATAAACATGGATATATCTCCACCGATATCTTTATACACATGGAAACATCTACACCGCTATCTGTAGAAACATGGAAATACCTACACCGCTATTTGTATAAACATTGAAATATCCTCAACGCTATCTGTGTAAACATGGAAATATCTACACCGCTATGTGTGCAAAAATGGAAATAACTACACCGCAATCTGTGCAAATATGGAAATATCTACACCACTATGTCTATAAACATGGAAATAGCTACACTGCCATCTGTATAGACATGGAGATATCTACACAGCCATCTCTATGAACATGAAAATATCTACACCTCCATCTGTATAAACATGGAAATATCTACACCTCTATCTGTGCAAACATGGAAATATCTACACCGTTATCTGTAAACATGGAAATATCTACAGCACGATCTGTATAAACATGGAAATATCTACACAGCTATCTGTATAAACATGGAAATATCTACATCGCTATCTGTATAAATATGGAAATATCTACATCGCTATCTCTATAAACATGGAAATGCCTACCCCGCTATCTGTATAAACATGGAAATATCTACATGGCTCTCTCTATAAACATGGAAATATCTACACTGCCATCTGTATAAACATGGAAATACCTACACAGTCATCTGTATAAACATGGAAATATCTACACCAGTCTCTGTACAAACATGGAAATACTTACACTGCCATCTGAATAAACATGGAAATATCTACACAGCCATCTCTATAAACATGGAAATATCTACACCGCTATCTGCATAAACATGGAAATAGGCAACCACTATGTGTATAAACATGTAAATATCTACACCACCTTCTGTAAAACATGGAAATATCTACACTGCCATCTGTATAAAGATGGAAATATCTACACCGCGAGCTGTATAAACATGGAAATATCTACACCGTTATCTGTATAAACATGGAAATACCAACACCCTAACTGTATGAACATGGAAATATCTATACCGCTACCTGTATAAAGATTTAAATATCTACACCGCTCTCTGTATAAATATGGGAATATCTACACCGCTATCTCTAAAAACATGGAAATTTCTACACAGCTATCTGTATAAACATGGAAATATCTACACCGCTATATGTATAAACATGGAAATATCTACACTGCCATCTGTATAAAGATGGAAATATCTACACCGCGAGCTGTATAAACATGGAAATATCTACACCGTTATCTGTATAAACATGGAAATACCAACACCCTAACTGTATGAACATGGAAATATCTATACCGCTACCTGTATAAAGATTTAAATATCTACACCGCTCTCTGTATAAATATGGGAATATCTACACCGCTATCTCTAAAAACATGGAAATATCTACACCGCTATCTGTATAAACATGGAAATATCTACATCGCTGTCTGTATAAACATGGAGATATCTCCACCGCTATCTGTATAAATATGGAAATATCTCCATTGCTCTCTGTATAAACATGGGAATATCTTCAACGCCATCTGTATAAACATGGAAATATCTACACCGCCATCTGAATAAACATGGAAATATCTACACCGCTTTCTGTATAAATATGGAAATATCTACACAGCCATCTGTATAAACATGGAAATGTCTACACCGCTCTCTGTATAAACATGGAAATATCTACACCTCTACCTGTATAAACATGGAAATATATACACCGCTCTCTGTATAAATATGGAAATATCTACACAGCTATCTCCAAAAACATGGAAAAGACTACCCCGCTATCTGTATAAACATGGAGATATCTATACGGCAATCTCTATAAACATGGAAATATCTACACCGCCATCTGTATCAACATGGAAATAACTACACAGTCATATGTATAAACATGGAAATATCTACACCGCAATCTCTATAAAAATGGAAATATCTACATTGCCATATCTATAAACATGAAAATATCTACACCGCCATCACTATAAACATGGAAATATCTACACCGCCATCTGTATAAACATGGAAGAATCTGCATTGCCATCTGTATAAACATGGAAATATCTACACCGCCATCTGAATAAACATGGAAATATCTACACCGCTTTCTGTATAAACATGGAAATATCTACACCGCTATATGTATAAACATGGAAATATCTACACAGCCATCTCTATAAACATGGAAATAGCTACACCGCTTTCTCTATGAACATGGAAATACCTACATCGCTATCTGTATAAACATGGAAATAACTACAGCTCTATCTGTATAAACATGGAAATATCTACACCTCTATCTGTATAAACATGGAAATATCTACACCGCTATCTGTATAAACTTTGAAATATCTTCACCGCTATCTGTATATACATGGATATATCTACACCACCATTTGTATAAACGTGGAAATATCTACATCGACATCTGTATAAACACGGAAATATCTCCACCGCTATGTGTATATACATGGAAATATCGGCACTGCCGTCTGTATAAAGATGGAAATATCTACACCGCGATACGCATAAACATGGAAATGTCTACACCTCTAGCTGTATAAACATGGAAATATCTACTATGCTCTCTGTGTAAATATGGAAATATCTACACCGCTATCTCGTTAAACATGGAAATGTCTACATCGCTATCTGTATAAGCATGGAAATATCTTCATGGCTATCTTTATAACCATGGAAATATCTACACCGCCATCTGTATAAACATGGAAATACCTACACAGTCATCTGTATAAACATAGAAATATCTACACCAGTATCTGTATAAACATGGAAATATCTACACTGCCATCTGTATAAACATGGAAATAACTACAAAGTCATCTCTGTAAACATGGAAATATCAACACCGCTATCTGTATATACACGGAAATAGCTACACCGCTATATGTATAAACATGTAAATATATACGCCTCCATCTGTATAAACATGAAAATATCTACACTGCCATCTGTATACACATGGAAATATCTACACAGCCATCTGTATAAACATGGAAATACCTACACCGCTATCTCCATAAACATGGAAATGCCCACACCGCTATCAGTATAAACATGGAAATATCTACAATGCTATCTGTTTAAACATGGAAATATCTACACCGCTATCTGTATGAACTTGGAAATATCTACACCACCATCTGTATAAACATGGAAATATCTCCACCGCTATTTGTATAAACATGGAAATATCTCCACTGCTATCTGTATAAACATGGAAATATCTACACCGCTATTTCTATAAGCTTGTTAATATCTACAACACTATCTGAGTAAACATGGAAATATCTGCACAGCTATCTGTGTAAACATGGAAATATGTACACCGCTATCTGTGTAAAGATGGAAATATCTACACCGCAGTCCATGTAAATATGGAAATATCTACACAGTTATCTGTGTAAAAATGGAAGTATCTACCCCACTATCTGTATCAACATGGAAATCTCTACACGGCTATCTGTATAAACATGGAAATATCTACACCACGATCTGTATAAACCTGGAAATATGTACACCTCTGCCTGTATAAACATGGAAATATGTACACCGCAATCTGTATAAACATGGAAATATCTACACCTCTATCAGTATAAACATGGAAATGTCTACACCGCTATCTCTGTAAACATGGAAATGTCTACACTGCTATCTGTATAAAGATGGAGATATCTACACTGCCATATGTATAAACATGGATATACCTACAAAGTCGTCTGTGTAAACATGGAAATAACTACACCACTATCTGTATAAACATGGAAATATCTACACAGCCATCTCTATAAACATGGAAATATCAACACCGCTATCTGTATAAACATGGAAATAGCCACTCCGCTGCCTGTATAAACATCGAAATATCTACACCGCCATCTGTATAAACATGGAAATATCTACACCGTCATCTGTATAAACATGGAAATATATACACCTCCATCTGTATAAACATGGAAATATCTACACTGCCATCTGTATACACATGGAAATATGTATATCGCTATGTGTATAAACATGGAAATACCTCCATCGCTATCTGTATAAACATGGAAATATCTCCACCGCTATCTGTGTAAACGTGGAAATACCTACACCGCTATCTGTATAAATGTGGAAATATCTACACCGCTATCTCTATAAACATGGAAATATATACACCACCATCTCTATTAACATGGAAATATCTACACTGCCATCAGTATACACACGGAAATATCCTCACAGCCATCAGTATAAACATGGAAACTTCTGCACCGCTATCTCTGTTCACATGGAAATACCTACACCGCTATCTCAATAAACATGGAAATATCTACACCACAATCTCTATAAAAATGGAAATACCTACACCGCCATCTCTATAAACATGAAAATATCTACACCGGCATCTCCATAAACATGGAACTATCTACACCGCCATCTGTGTAAATATGGAAATATCTACACCGCTATCTGTATAAACATGGAGATATCTACACTGCGATCTGTATAAAGATGGAAATATGTAGAACGCGAGCTGTAAAAACATGTTAATATCTACACCGCTATCTGTATAAACATGGAAATAGCAGCACCGCTATCTGTATAAACATCGAAATATCTACACCGCTATCTGTATAAACATGGAAATATCAACACCACTATCTCTATAAACATGGAAATACCTACACAGCCATCTCTATAAACATGGAAATATCTACACCGCCATCTCTATAAACATGGAAATACCTACACCGACATCTGCATAAACATGGAAATATCTACACTGCCATCAGTATAAACATGGAAATATCTACACCGCCATCTGTATATACATAAAAATATCTACACTGCCATTTGTAGAAAGATGGAAATATCTACACCGCAATCTGCATAAACTTGGAAATATCTACACCTCTACATATATTAACATGGAAATATCTACACCGCTATCGGTATAAATATGGAAATATCTACGCCGCTATCTGTATAAACATGGAAATATCTACATGGCTATCTCTATAAACATGGAAATATCTTCACTGCCATCTGTATAAACATGGAAATATCTACAAAGTCGTCTGTGTGGACATGGAAATAACTACACCACTATCTGTATAAACATGGAAATATCTACACTGCGATCTGTATAAACATGGAAATATCTACACATCCATCTCTATAAACATGGAAATATCTACACCGCTATTTGTATAAACATGGAAATAGTCACACGGATATCAGTATATATATGGAAATATCTACACAGTCATCTGTATATACATGGAAATATCTACACGTCCATCTGTATAAACATGGAAATATCTACACTGCCATCTGTATACACAAGGAAGTATCTTTATCGCTATCTGTATAAACATGGAAATACCTCCATCGCTATCTCTATAATAATGGAAATATCTCCACTGCTATCTGTATAAACATGGAAATATCTACACTGCTATCTGTATAAATATGGAAATATCTACACCGCTATCCCTATAAACATGGAAATGTCCACAGCGCTATCTCTATAAACATGGAAATAACTTCACTGCTATCTGTATAAACAAGGAAATATCTACACGGCTATCTGTGTAAAGATGGAAATATCTACACCGCAATCTGGGCAAAGATGGAAATATCTACACCGCTATCTGTGTAAAGATGGAAATGTCTGCACCGCAATCTGTGCAAAGATGGAAATATCTACCCAGCTATCTGTGTAAACATTGTAATACCTACACCGTTATCTGAATAAACATGGGAATATCTACACCGCCATCTTTATGAATATGGAAATATCTACACCGCCATCTGAATAAACATGAAAATATCTACATTGCTATCTGTATAAATAGGAAAATATCTACAACGCTATCTATATAAACATGGAAATGTCTGCACCGTTATCTGTATAAACATGGAAATCTCTCCACCGCTCTCTGTATAAACATGAAAACATCTGCACCGCTATCTGTATAAACGTGGAAATATCTACACAACTATCTTTATAAACATGGAAATATCTACAACGCTATCTGTGTAAACATGGAAATATCTACACAGCTATCTGTGTAAACATGGAAATATCTACACCACTAGCTGTGTAAAGATGGAAATAACTACACAGCAATCTCTGCAAATTTGGAAATATCTACACCGCTATCTCTATAAACATGGAAATATCTACACAGTCATCTGTATAAGCATGGAAATATCTAAACCACCATCACTTTAAAAATGGAAATATCTACACTGCCATCTGTATACACATAGAAATATCTACACAGCCATCAATATAAACATGGAAACATCAGCACCGCTATTTCTATACACATGGAAATACCTACACTGCTATCTCTATAAACATGGAAATATCTACACTGCCATCTCCATAAACCTGGAACTATCTACACTGACATCTGTGTAAACATGGAAATATCTACACCGCTATCAGTATAAACTTCGAAATATCTGCACCGCTATTGTTATAAACATGGAAATATCTTCACCGCCATTTGTATAAACGTGGAAATATCTACATCGCCATCTGTATAAACGCGGAAATATCTCCACCGCTGTCTGCATAAACATGGAAATAACTGCACTGCCGTCTCTATAAAGATCGAAATATCTACACCGTGAAAAGTATAAACATGGAAATATATACACCTCTACCTATATAAAGATGGAAATATCTACACCGCTATCTGTATAAATATGGAATTATCTACAACACTATCTGCATAAACATGGAAATATCTACATCGCTATCTGTATAAACATGGAAATATCTACATGGCTATCTCTATAAACATGGAAATATCTACACCGCAAACTGTATAAACATGGAACTACCTACATATTCACCTTTATAAACATGGAAATATCTACAACACTATCTGTATAATCATTGAAATATCTATAATGCCATCTGCATAAACATGGAAATATCTACACAGCCATCTCTATATACATGGAAATATCGACACCGCCATCTGTAAGCTCATGGAAATATCTACACATTCACCTCTATAAACATGTAAATATCTACAACTGCATCTGTATAAACATGGAAATATCTACACTGCCATCTGTATACACTTGGAAATATCTCCACAGCCATCTGCATAAACATGGAAATATCTACACTGTTATCTCTATAAATATGGAAATATATACACCGCTATCTCTATAAACATGGATATATCTAAACCGCTATCTGTATAAACTTGGAAATATGTTCACCGATATCTGTATAAACATGGAAATATCTACATTGCCATCTGTATTAATAGGGAAATATCTCCACCGCTATCTTTATAAACATGGAAGTATCTCCATCGCTATCTGTATAAACATGGAAATATTTAAACCGCTATCTGTATAAACATGGAAATATCTACACCCCTATCAGTATAAACATGGAAATATCTCCACCGCTCTCTGTATAAACATGGAAATACGTACATGGTATCTCTATAAACATGGAAATATCTACACTGCCATTTGTATAAACATGGAAATAACTACACAGTCGTCTGTGTAAACATGGAAGTAACTTCACCTCTGTCTGTATAAACATGGAAATATCTACACTGCCATCTGTATAAACCTGGAAATATCTACACAGCCATCTATATAAACATGGAAATATCTTCACTGCTACTTGTAGAAACATGGAAATAGCCACACCGCTATCTGTATAAACTCGGAAATATCAACACCCCCATCTGTACAAACATGGAAATATCTACTCAGTCATCTGTATAAACATGAAAATGTCTACACTGCCATCTGTATACACATGGAAATAGCTATATCGCTATCTGTATAAACATGGAAATATCAACATCGCTATTTGCATAAACATGGAAATATCTCCACTGCTATCTGTATAAACATGGAAATATCTACATCACTATCTGTATAAATATGGAAATATCTACACGGCTATCTGTATAAACATGTAAATGTCTACACCGCTATCTCTATAAACATGGAAATACCAACAATTCTATCTGTATAAACATGGAAATATCTACACCGCTATCTGTATAAACTTGGAAATATCTACACCGCTCTCTGTGTAAAGATGGAAATGTCTACACCGCAATCTGTGCAAAGATGGAAATATCTACACCGCCATCTGAATAATCACGGAAATATCTGCACTGCCATCTGAATAAACATGGAAATATCTACATCGCTATCTGTATAAATAGGGAAATATCTACACCGCTATCTCTATAAACATGGAAATGTCTACACCACTACTTGTATAAACAGGGAAATATCTCCACCGCTATCTGTATAAACATGGAAACATCTACACAGCTATCTGTATAAACATGGAAATATCTACACCGCTATCTGTATATACATGGAAATATCTACAACACTATCTGTGTAAACATGGAAATATCTACACCACTAGCTGTGTAAAGATGGAAATATCTACACCACTAGTTGTGTAAAGATGGAAATAGCTACACTGCAATCTCTGCAAATATGGAAATATCTATACCGCTATATCTCTAAACATGGAAATATCTGCACCGCTACCTGTATAAACATGGAAATATCTACATTGCTATCTTTATAAACATGGAAATATTTACACTGCCATCTGTATAAAGGTGGAAATATCTACACCGCGAGCTGTACAAACATGGAAATATCTACACATTTATCTGTGTAAACATGGAAATAACTTCACCCTATCTGTATAAACACGGAAATATCTACATCGCTACATGTATAAACATGGAAATATCAACACCTCTATCTCTATAAACATGGAAATAACTACACCGCCATCTCAATAAACATGGAATTAACTAGACCGCTATCTCTATAAACATAGAAATATCTACATCGCCATTTTTATAAATATGGAAATATCTAAAACTCCATCTGCATAAACATGGAAATATCTACACCGCCTTCTGTAGAAAGACGGAAATGTCTTCACTGTGATCTGTATAAACATGGAAATATCTACACCGCTACCTGTATAAACATTGAAATATCTACGCCACAATCTGTATAAACATGGAAATATCTAAACCGCTATCTGTATAAACATGGAAATATCTACACCGCCATCTCTATAAACATGAAAATACCTACACCGCCATTTCCGTAAAAATGGAACTATCTACACAGCCATCTGTATAAATCTGGAAATATCTACACTGCTATCTGTATAAACATGGAAATAACTACACTGCCATCTCTATACACATGAAATTATCTACACCGCTATCTCAATAAACATAGAAATATCTACACCGCCATCTCTATAAACACGGAAATATCTACACCGCCATCTGCATAAATATGGAAATATCTACACCGCGATCTGTATAAACATGTTAATATCTACACCTCTACATGAGTAAAAATGGTGATATCTACACCGTTATCTGTATAAACATGGAAATATAAACACCACGAACTGTATAAACACGGAAGTATCTGCACCGCTATCTGTATAAACACGGAAATATCTACACCGATGTCTCTATAAACATGGAAATATCTACACCGCCCTCGGTATAAACATGGAAATATCTACACCGCTATCTGTATATACTTGGAAATATCTACAACGTTATCTGTGTAAACATGGAAATATCTACACCATCATCTGTATTAACATGGAAATATCTACACCGCTATCTGTATAAACATGGAAATATCTCCACCGCTATCTGTATAAACATGGAAATAACTACACCGCTATGTGTATAATCATGGAAGTACCTACACCGCTATCTGTATAATCATGGAAATATCTACAACGCTATCTCTGTAAACATGGAAATATCTACACAGCTATGTGTGTAAACATGGAAATATCTACACAGCTATCTGTGTAAAGATGGAAATATCTACACCGCAATCTGTGTAAAGATGGAAATATCTGCACTGCTATCTGTGTAAACATGGAAATATCTACACCGCTATCTGTACAAACCTGGAAATATCTACACCGCTACCTGTATAAACAGGGAGATACCTACAAAGGCATCTGTATAAACATGGAAATATCTACACCGCCATCTGAATAAACTTGGAAATATCTACACTGCTATCTGTATAAATATGGAAGTATCTACAACGCTATCTGTATAAACACGGAAATACCTACACCGCTTTCTCTATAAACATGGAAATATCGACAACGCCATCTGTATAAAGATGGAAATATCTACTCTGCCATCTGTATAAACATGGAAATATCTACACCGCTAACTCTATACACATGGAAACATCTACACCGCTATGTGCGTAAACATGGAAATATCTACAATGCTATCTGTATAAAGATGGAAATGTCTACACCGCAATCTGTGCAAAGGTGGAAATATCTACACCGATATCTGTGTAAAAATGGAAATATCTACACCGCAATCTGTGCAAAAATGCAAACATCTACACCGCTGTTTAAACATGGTAATATCTACAACGCTATCTGTGTAAACATGGAAATATCTACACCGCTGTCTGTATAAATATAGAAATATCTTAACCGCAATCTCTATAAACATGGAAATGTCTACACCGCTATCTGTATAAACATGGAAATATCTACGACTCTACCTGTATAAACAAGGAAATATCTACACCTCTACCTGTATAAATATGGAAATATCTACACCGCCATCTCTATAAAAAAGGAAATGTGTACACCACTATCTGTAAAAACATGGAAATATTTACACCGCTATCTGTATAAATATGGAAATAACTTCAACGCCATCTGTATAAACATGGAAGTAGCTACACAGCCATCTCTATAAACATGGAAATATCTGCACCGCCATCTGTATAAACATAGAAATATCTAAACCACTATCTGTATAAACATGGAAATATCTACACTGCCATCAGTATAAAGATGGAAATATTTTCACCGTGAGCTGTAAAAAAATGGAAATATCTACACCGCTATCTGTATAAACATGGAAATACCTCCACCACTATCTGTATAAACATGTAAATATCTACACCGCTATCTGTATGAATATGGAAATATCTACACCAATATCTCTATAAATATGGAAATATCTACACCGCCATCTCTATAAACATGGAATTATCTACACAGCTATCTCTATAAACATAGAATTATCTACACCGCCATCTCTATAAACATGGAAATATCTACACCGCCATCTGTATAAACAAGGAAATATCTCCACCGCCAGCTGTATAAATATGGAAATATCTACACCGACATCTTTATAAACATGGAAATGTCTACTCCGCTACCTGTGCAAAGATGGAAACATCCACACCGCTGTGTAAACATGGAAATATCTAAACCGCTATCTGTATAAACATGGAAATATCTACACCGCTATCTGTATAAATATGGAAATATCTTCAAAGCCATCTGTATAAACATGGAAATACTTACACCGCCATCTGAATAAATATGGAAATATCTACACCGCTGTGTGTATAAATATGGAAATATCTACACCGCAATCTCTATAAACAGGGTAATGTCTACACCGCTGTGTGTATAAATATGGAAATATCTACACCGCAATCTCAATAAACATGGAAATGTCTACACCGCTATCTGTATAAACATGGAAATATCAACAACTATACCTGTATAAATATGGAAATATCTTCACCGCAATCTCTAAAAACATGGAAATATCTACACTGCTATCTGTATAAACATGGAAATATCTACATGGCTATCTCTATAAACATGGAAATATCTACACCGCCATCTGTATAAACATGGAAATACCTACACAGTCCTCTGTATGAACATGGAAATATCTACAACACTATCTGTAAAAACATGGAAATATCTACACTGCCAACTGTATAAACGTCGAAATATCCTCACAGCCATCTCTATAAACATCGAAATATCTACACCGCTATCTCTATAAAAAAGGAAATGTGTACACCGCTATCTGTATAAACATGGAAATATCTACAATGCTATCTGTGTAAACATGGAAATATCTACACAGCTATATGTGTAAACATGGAAATATCTACACTGCAAACTGTGCAAAGATGGAAATATCTGCACTGCTATCTGTATAAACAGGGAGATATGTAAACAGCCATCTGTATAAACATGGAAATATCTACACTGACATCTGAATAAACTTGGAAATATCTGCACCACTATCTGTATAAATATGGAATTATCTACAACGCTATGTCTATAAACATGGAAATATCTACACCGATATCTGTAAAAACATGGAAATATCCACACCACCATCTGTATAAACATGGAAATACCTACACTGCCATCTGTATAAACATGGAAATATCTTCTCAGCCATCTGTATAAACATGGAAATATCTACACTGCCATCCTTATATACATGGAAATATCTACACAGCCATCTGTATAAACATGGAAATATCTACACAGCCATCTGTATAACCATGGAAACATCTACACCGCTATCTGTGTAAACATGCAATTATCCACACCGCTATATGCGTAAACATGGTAATATAAACACCGCTATCTGTGTAAAGATGTAAATGACTACACCGCAATCTTTGCAAAGATGGATATATCTACACCGCTATCTGTGTAAAAATGGAAATATCTACACCGCAATCTGTGCAAAGATGGAAACATTTACACCGCTGTGTAAACAGGGTAATATCTACACCGCCATCTGTATACACATGGAAATAACTACACCGCTATCTGTATGAATATGGAAATATCTTCAACGTCATCTGTATAAACATGGAAATATCTACACTGCCATCTGAAGAAACTTGGAAATATCTACACCGCCATCTCCATAAATATGAAAATATCTACACTGCCATTTCTATAATCATGGAAATGTCTACACCGCTATCTGTATAAACATGGAAATATCTACACCTCTACCTGTATAAACATGGAAATATCTACACCGCTATCTCTATAAACATGGAAATATCTACACCACCATCTGTAAAAGCATGGAAATATCTACACAGTCATCTGCATAAACATGGAATTATATCCACCTCCATATGTATAAACATGGAAATATCTACACTGCCATCTGTATACACATGGAAATATCTACATTGCTATCCGTATAAACATGGAAATATCTACTTCGCTATCTATATAAACATGGAAGTATCTACACCGCTGTCTGTATAAACGTGGAAATATCTTCAACGCCATCTGTATTAACATCGAAATATCTACACCGCCATCTCTATAAACATGGAAATATCTACACCAACATCTGCATTAACATGGAAATATCTACAACGCCATCTCTATAAACATGGAAATATCTACACCGCCACCTGTATAAACATAGAAATATCTACACTGCCATCTGTAGAAAGTTGGAATTTTCTACACCGTGATCTGTATAAACATGGAAATATCTACACCGCTTCCTGTATAAACATGGAAATATCTACACGGCTAATTGTATAAACATGGAAATATCTACACCATGATCTGTATAAACATGGAAATATCTACACCGCTCTCTGTGTAAACATTGAAATGTCTACACCGCTATCTGTATTAACATGGAAATATCTACATGGCTATCTCTAAAAACATGGAAATATCAAAACCGCCATCTGTATAAACATGGAAATAACTACACAGTCATCTGTGTAAACTTGGAAATATCTACACCACCATGTGTATAAACATGGAAATATCTACGCTGCCATCTGCATAAACATGGAAATATCTACACAGCTATCTCATTATACATGGAAATATCTACACCGCTATCTGTATAAACATGGAAATAGCCACAACGCTATCTGTATAAACATGGAAATATCTACACTGCCATCTCTATAAACCTGGAAATATCTACACAGCCATCTCTATAAACATGGAAATATCTACACAGCCATATGTTTAAACATAGAAATATCTACAATGCCATCTGTAGAAAAATGGAAATATCTACACCGCGATCTGTATAAACTTGGAAATATCTACACCTCTACCTGTATAAACGTGGAAATATCTACACCGCTATCTATTTAAATATGGAAATATCTACACCGATATCTCTATAAACATGGAAATGACTACACCGCTATCTGTATAAACATGGAAATATCTACATGGCAATCTCCGTAAACATGGAAATATCTACACCGCCATCTGTATAAACATTGAAATATCTACACAGTCATCTGTATAAACATGGAAATATCTACACCACTGTCTGTATAAACATGGAAATATCTACACTGCCATCTGTATAAACATGGATGTAACTTCACAGCCATCTCTATAAACTTGGAAATATCTACACGGCTATCTGTATAAACAAGGAACTAGTCTCACCGCTATCTGTATAAACATGGAAATATCTACACCGCCATCTGAAAAAACTTGGAAATATCTACACAGTCATTTGTATAAAAATGGAAATATCTACACCTCCATCTGTATAAACATGGAAATATCTACACCGCTATTTCTATAAACATGGAAATACCTACACCGCTCTCTGTATAAACATGGAAATATCTACAGCGCTTTCTGTGTAAACATGGAAATATCTACACCGCTATCTCTACAAGCAGGGAAATATCTACACCGCTATCTGTTTAAACTGGGAAATATCTTCACCTCTATCTGTATAAACATGCAAATATCTACACCGCCATTTGTATAAACGTGGAAATATCTACACCACCATCTGTATAAACACGGAAATATCTCCTCCGCTATCTGTATAAACATGGAAATATCTGCACTGCCGTCTATATAAAGCTGGAAATACCTACACCGCGATACATATAAACATGGAAATATCTACACCTCTATCAGTATAAGCTTGGAAATATATACACCGCTATCTGTATAAATTTGGAAATATCTACACCGCTATCTCCATAAACATGGAAATGTCTACATCGCAATCTGTATAAACATGGTAATATCTACATGGCTATCTCTATAAAGATGGAAATATCTACACCGCCATCTGTATAAATATGGAAATACCTACACAGTCACCTGTAGAAACATGGAAATATCTACAACACTATCTGTATAAACATGGAAATATCTACACTGCCATCTCTATAAACATGGAAATATCTACACAGCCATCTGTAAACTCATGGAAATGTCTACACAGTCATCTGTATAAACATGTAAATATTTACACCTCCATCCGTATAAACATGGAATTATCTAAACTGCCATCCGTATACACATGGAAATATCTACAGAGCCATCTCTATAAACATGGAAATACCGACACTGCAATCTCTATAAACATGGAAATACCTACACCGCTATCAGTGTAAACATGGAAATATCTACAACACTATCTATATAAATATGGAAATATATACACCGCTATCTGTATGAACTTGGAAATATCTACACCACAATCTTTATAAACATGGAAATATCTCCACCGCTATGTGTATAAACATGGAAATATCTCCAACACTATCTGGGTAAGTTTGGAAATATCTACATCGCTACTTGTATAAACATGGAAATATCTCCACCGCTAACTGTATAAACTTGGAATCATCTACACCGCTATCTGTATAAACATGGAAATATCTACAATGTTATCTGTATAAACATGCAAATATCTACAAACCAATCTATGTAAACATTGAAATATCTACACCACTATCTGTGTAAACATGGAAATGTCTACACCGCTATCTGTGTAAAGATGGAAATATCTGCACCGCAATCTGTGCAAAGATGGAAATATCTACACCACTAACTCTATAAACGTGGAAATATCTGCACCACTATCTGTATACACTTGGAAATATCTACACTGCTATCTCTATAAACATGGAAATATCTAGACCACCATCTATATACACATGGAAGTATCTACACAGTCATCTGTATAAACATGGAAATATCTACACCGCCATCTGCTTAAACATGGAAGTATCTACACCACCATCTGTATAAACATAAAAATATCTACAATGCCATCTGTAGAAAGATGGAAATATCTACACAGCGATCTGTATAAACATGGAAATATCTACACCTCTACCTCTATAAACATGGAAATATCTACACCGCTATCTATATAAATTTGGAAATATCTACACCGCTATCTCTATCAACATGGAAATGTCTACACTGCCATCTGTATAAACATGGAAATCTCTACATGGCTATCTCTATAAACATGGAAATATCTACACCGCCATCTGTAAAAACATGGAAATACCTACACAGTCATCTTTATAAACATGGATATATCTACACCACTGTCTGTACAAACATGGAAATATCTACACCGCCATCTCTATAAACATGGAAGTATCTTCACAGCCATCTCTATAAACATGGAAATATATACACCGCTATCTGTATAAACAAAGAAATATCTACACCGCTATCTGTATAAACGTGGAAATATCTACACCGCTATCTGTATAACCATGGAAATATCTACAACACTATCTGTGCAAAGATGGAAATATCTACACTGCTGTCTCTATAAACATGGAAATATCTGCACCGCTATCTGTATAAACATGGATATAACTACACCACTATCTCTATAAACATGGAAGTATCTACACTGACATTTGGATAAACATGGAAATATCTACACAGTCATCTGTATAAACACGGAAATATCTACACCACCATCTCTATAAACATGGAAATATCTACACTGCCATCTGTATACACATGGAAATATCTACACAGCCATCAGTATAAACATGGACACAGCTGCACCGCTATCTCCATACGCACGGAAATACCTGCACCGCTATCTCTATAAACATGGAAATATCTACACCCCAATCTCTACAAACATGGAAATATCTAGAGTGCCATTTGTATAATCATGGAAATATCTACACAGTCACCTGTATAAACAGGGAAATATCTACACCACCATCTCTATAAACATGGAAATATCTACACTGCCATCTGTATACACATGGAAATATCTACACAGCAATCAGTATAAACATGGACACATCTGCAGTGCTATCTCTATACATATGGAAATACCTGCTCCGCTATCTCTATAAACATGGAAATATCTACACCGCAATCTCTATAAACATGGAAATATCTACACTGCCATTTCTATAAACATGAAAATATCTACACCCCCATCTCCATAAACATGGAACTATCTACACAAACATCTGTGTAAACATGGAAATATCTACACCGCTATCTCTTTAAACATGGAAATACCTACACTACCATCTGTATAAAGATGGAAATATATACACCGCGAGCTCTATAAACATGGAAATGTCTACACCGCTATCTGTATAAACATGGAAATACCAACACCGCTATTTGTAAACGGGGAAATATCTACACCGCTTTCTGTATAAACATGGAAATATCTACACCACTATCTCTATGAACATGGAAATACCCACACCGCCATCTCTATAAAAATGGAATTATCTACACTGCTATCTCTATAAACATTGAAATATCTACACCGTCATCTCTATAAACATGGAAATATCTACACTGCCATCTGCATAAACATGGAAATATGTACAACGCCATCTGTATAAACATGGAATCATCCACACTGCCATCTGAATAAACATAGAAATATCTACACTGCCATGGGTAGAAAGATGGAAATATCTACACCGCGATCTGTATAAACGTGGAAGTATCTACACCTGTACCTGTATAAACATGGAAATTTCTACACTGCTATCTGTATAAACATGGAAATATCTACACCACGATCTGTATAAACATGGAAATATCTACCCCGCTATCTGTATAAACATGGAAATGTCTACACGGCTATCTGTATAAAGATGGAAATATCTACACCGCTATCTGTATAAATATGGAAATATCTACACCACTATCTCCATAAACTTGGAAATGTCTACACCGCTAACTGTATAAACGTGGAAATATCTACATGGCTATCTCCATATACATGGAAATATCTACACCGCCATCGGTATAAACTTGGAAATATCTACACCGCCATCTCTATTAACATGGAAATATCTACACTGCCATTTCTATAAACATGAAAATATCTACAACGCCATCTCCATAAACGTGGAACTATCTACACCGCCATCTGTGTAAACATGGAAACATCTACACAGGTATCTGTGTAAATATGGAAATATCTACACTTCTATCAGTGTAAGGATGGAAATATTTACAACGCAATCTGTGCAAAGATGGAAATATCTACACCGCTATCTGTATAAACATGGAAATATCTACACCGCTATCTGTATAAACATGGAAACATCTACTCCGCTATCTATATAAACATGGAAATATCTACACTGCAATCTCTATAAACATGGAAATATCTACACCGCCATCTGTATAAACATGGAAATAGCTACACCTCCATCTGTATAAACATGGAAATATCTACACTGCCATCTGTATACACATGGAAATATCTACACACCCATCTGTATAAACAAGGAATTATCTCCAACGCTATCTTTATAAACATGGAAACATCTACAGCGCTATCTGTATAAACGTGGAAATATATACACCACTATCGGTATAAACATGGAAATATCTACAAAGATTTCTGTGTAAACATGGAAATATCTACACAGCTATCTGTATAAACAAGGAAATATTTACACCACTGGTTGTGTAAAGATGGAAACATCTACACCGCAATCTCTGCAAATATGGAAATATCTACACCGCTATCTCTATAAACATGGAAATATCTGCACCGCTATCTGTATAAAGACGGAAATATCTACACCGCTATCTCTATAAACATGGAAATATCTACACCGCCATCTGTTTAAACATGGAAATACCTACACAGTCATCTGTATAAACATGGAAATATCTACACCTCCATCTGAATAAACATGGAAATATCTACACCGCTATCTGTGTAAACTTGGAAAAATCAACACCGCTATCTGTATAAACCTGGAAATATCTACACCACTATATCTATAAACATGGTAATATATACACTGCCATCTCTACAAACATGGAAAAGTCTACACCGCCATCTACATAAACAAGGAAATATCTACATCGCTATCTATATAAACATGGAAATAACTACACCACTATCTGTATAAACATGGAAATGTCTGCACTGCCCTCTGTAGAAAGTTGGAAATATCTACACCGCCATCTGTTTAAACATGGAAATATCTACAACGTTATCTGTATAAACATGGAAATATCTACACCATGATCTGTATAAATATGGAAATAGGTAAACAGTTCTCTGTATAAAGATGGAAATATCTACACCGCTATCCGTGTAAACATGGAAATATCTACACTGCTATCTGTATAAATATGGAAATAACTACTCTGCTATCTGTATAAACATGGAAATACCTACGCCACCATCTTTATGGACATGGAAATATCTACATAGTCATCTGTATAAACATGGAAATATCTACAGGGCCATCTGTAGAAACATGGAAATATCTACATCGCCATCTGTATAAACATAGAAATATCTACACTGCCATCTGTATACACATGGAAATATCTACACCGCGATCTGTATAAACATGGAAATATCTACACCTCTACTTGTATATACATGGAAATACCTACACCGCTGTCCGTATAAATATGGAAATATCTACACCACTATCTCTATAAAAATGGAAATGTCTACACCGCTATCTGTATAAACATGGAAATATCTCCAAGGCTATCTCTATAAACATGGAAATATCTTCACCCCCATCTGTATAAACATGCAAATATCTACACTGTCGTCTGTATAAACATGGAAATATCTACACCACTATCTGTATAAACATGGAAATATCTGCACCGCCATATCTATAGTCATGGAAATATCTACACAGCTATCTGTATAAACATGGAAATATCTACACCGCTATCTATGTAAACATGGAAATAGCCACACGGCTATCTGTATAAACATGGAAATAACTACACCGCCATCTGTAAAAACATGGAAATATCTACACAGTCATCTGTATAAACATGGAAATAGCTACACCTCCATCTATATAAATATGGAAATATCTACACCGCCATCTGTAAACACATGGAAATATCTACATCGCTATCTCTATCAACATGGAATTATCTATACCGCTATCTCTACAAACATAGAAATATCTACACCGCCAAATCTACAAACATGGAAATATCTACACCGCCGTCTGTAAAAACATGGAAATACCTACACAGCCTTCTGTATAAACATAGAAATATCTACACCGTCATCAGTAGAAACCTGGAATTATCAACACCGTGATCTGTATAAACATGGAAATATCTACACCATGATCTGTGTAAACACGGAAATATCTACCCCTCTACCTCTAAAAACATGGAAATATCTTCATCGCTATCTGTATAAATATGGAAATATCTACACCGCTATCTCGATAAACATGGAAACTTCTACACTGCTATCTGTGTAAACATGGAAATATCACCGTGGCTATCTGTATAAACATGGAAATACCTACACCGCTATCTGTATAAATATGGAAATATCTACACCGCTATCTCTGTAAACATGGAAATGTCTACACTGCTAACTGTGTAAACAAGGAAATATCTCCATGGCTATCTCTATAAACATGGAAATATGTACAATGCCATCTGTTAAAACATGGAAATATCTACACAGTCGTCTGTATAAACATGGAAATATCTACAACCCCATCGGTATAAACATGGAAATATCCACACTGCCATCTGTATACACATGGAAATAACTACATCGCTATTTGAATAAACATTGAAATATGTACATCGCTATCTGTATAAACATGGAAATATCTCCTCCACTATCTGCATAAACATGGAAATATCTACACCGCCATCTGTACACACATGGAAATATCTACACACTCATCCGTATAAACATGGAAATATCTACACCACCATCTCTATAAACATGGAAATATCTACTCTGCCAACTGTATACACATGGACATACCTACACAGGCATCACTATAAACATGGAAACATCTGCACCGCTATCTCTATACACATGGAAATACCTACACTGCTATCTCTGTAAACATGGAAATATCTACACCGCTATCTGTATAAACATGGAAATATCTGCACTGCCATGTCTATAAAGATGGAAACATCTACACCGCGAGCTGTATAAAAATGGAAATATCTACAACGCTATTTGTGTAAACATGGAAATACCAACACAGTTATCTGTTTAAACATGGAAATATCTACACCGCCATCTCTATAAATATGGAAATAGCTACACTACCATGTGCATAAACATGGAAATACCTACACCGCTATCTGTATAAATATGGTAATAACTGCACCGCTATCTCAATAACCATGGAAATATCTACACCGCTATCTGTATAAACATGGAAATATCCACATGGTGATCTCTATAAACATGGAAATATCTACACCGCCGACTGTATAAACATGGAAATATCTACACAGTCATCAGTATAAACATGGAAACATCTGCATCGCTATCTCTATACACTTGGAAATACCTACACCGCTATCTCCATAAACATGGAAATATGTACACCGCAATCTCTATAAAGATGGAAGTATCTACACCGCCATCTCTATAATCAAGAAAATATCTACACCGCCATCTCCATAAACATGGAACTGTCTACACTGCCATCTGTGTAAACACGGAAATATCTACACCGCTATCTGTATAAACATGGAAATATCTACAATGCCATCTGTATAAAGATGGGAATATCTACACCGCGAGCTGTATAAACATGGAAATATCTACACCGCTATCTGTATAAACATGGAAATACCAACACCGCTGTCTCTATAAACATGGAAATATCTACGCTGATATTTGTATAAACTTGGAAATATCTACACCACTATCTCTATAAACATGGAAATCCCTACACCGCCATCTCTATAAACATGGAATTATCTACACCGCAATCTCTATAAACATAGAAATATCTGCACCGCCATCTCTATAAACACGGAAATATCTACACCACCATCTGCATAAACATGGAAATATCTGCAACGCCGTCTGTATAAACATAGAAATATCTACACTACCATCTGTAGAAAGTTAGAGATATCTACACCACGATCTGTATAAGCATGGAAATATCTACACCACTACATGTATAAACATGGAAATATCTACACCGCTATCTGTATAAATATGGAAACACCTACACCGCTATCTCAAAAAACATGGAACGGTCTACACCGCTATCTGTATAAACATGGAAATATCCACATGGTGATCTCTATAAACATGGAAATATCTACACCGCCATCTGTATAAACATGGAAATACCTACACAGTCGACTGTATAAACATGGAAATACCTACGCCACTATCTGTATAAACATGGAAATAACAACACTGTCCTCTGTATAAACATGGATATATCTACACAGTCTTCTGTATAAACATGGAAATATCCACGCTGCCATCTGTATATTCATGGAAATTTCTACATCGCTATCTGTATAAACATGGAAATATCTATATTGCTATCTGAATAAACATGGAAATATCTCCACAGCTATCTGTACAAACATGAAAATATCTGCACCGCAATCTGTATAAATATGGAAATATCTACACCGATATCTCTGTGAACATGGAAATGTCTACACCGCTATGTCTATAAACATGGAAATACCTACACCGCTATCTGTATAAACATGGAAATATCTACACCGCTATCTGTATAAACATGGAAATATCTACACCCCATCTCTATAAACTTGGCAATATCTACACCGCTATCTGTATAAACATGGAAATATCTACACCGCCATCTGTATTAACATGGAAATATCTCCACCGCTACCTCTATAAACCTGGAAATATCTCCACCGCTATCTGTATAAACATGGAAATATCTACACCGCTATCTGTATAAACATGGAACTATCTTCATCGCTATCTGTATAAGCATGGAAATATCTACACCTCTATCTGTATAAACATGGAAATATCTACATCGCTAGCTGTATAAACATGGAAATATCTACACCGCTATCTGTATAAACATGGAAATATCTACACAGTCATATGTATAAACATGGAAATATCTACACCTCCATCTGTATAAACATGGATATATCTGCACTGATATCTGTATGCACAAGGAAATATCTACACAGCCATCAGTGTAAACATGGAAACACCTGCACCGCTATCTATATACACATGGAAATACCTACACCGCTATCTCTATAAACATGGAAATATCTACACCGCAATCTCTATAAAAATGGAAATATCTACACCGCCATTACTATAATCATGAAAATAACTACACCGCCATCTACATAAACATGGAACTATCTACTCTGCTGTCTGTGTAAACATGGAAATATCTACACCGCTATCTCTATAAATGTGGAAATATATACAACGCCATCTCTATAAACTTGAAAATATCTACACCGCCATCTCCATAAACATGGACCTAACTTCACCGCCATCTGTGTAAACATGGAGAGATCTACAAAGCTATCTGTATAAACATGGAAATGTCTACACAGCTATCTGTATAAACATGGAAATATCTACATGGCTATCTCTAGAAACATGGAAATATCTAAACCGCCATCTGTATAAGCATGGAAATATCTACACTGCTATCTGTATAAATATGGAAATATCAACATCACTATCTGTATAAACATGGAAATATCTCCACCACTATCTGTATAAACATGGAAACATCTACACCGCTATCTGTGTAAACATGGAAATGTCTACACTGCTATCTGTATAAATATGGAAATACCTGCACTGCTATCTCTGTAAACATGGAAATGTGTACACCGCTATCTCTATAAACATGGAAATACCTACACCGCTATCTGTATAAACATGGAAATATCTACACCGCTATCTGTATAAACGTGGAAATATCTACACCGCTATGTGTATAAACTTTGAAATATCTACACCGCTATCTGTATAAACAACTATACCGCAATCAGTGCAAATATGGAAATATCCAAACGGCTATGTCTATAAACATTGGAAAATCTGCACCGCTATGTGAATACAAATGGAAATAACTACACGGCTATATCTATAAACATGGAAATATCTACACCGCTATCTCTATGAACATGGAAATATCTACGCCGCCATTTCTATAAACATGAAAATATCTACACCGCCATCTCCTTTAACATGGAAATATCTTCACCACCATCTGGGTAAAGATGGAAATATCTACCCTGCCGTCTGTATAAACATGGAAATATGTACACCACCATCTGTATAAACATGGAAATATCTACACTGCCATCTGTATAAACACGGAAATATCTACACCGCCATCTGAATAAAGATGGAAATATCTACACCACTTTCTATGTAAACATGGAAATATCTACACCGCTATCGTTATAAACATGGAAATATCTACACCGCTATCTGTATAAACATGGAAATATCTACATTGCTATCTGTATAAACAAAGAAATATCTCCACCGCTATCTCTAAATACATGGAAATGTCTACACCGCTATCACTATAAACATGGAAATACCTACACTGCTATCGGTATAAAAATGGAAATATCTACACCGATATATGTATAAACTTCGAAATATCTACACCGCAATCTCTATAAAAATGGAAATATCTACACTGCCATCTCTATAAACATGGAACTGTCTACACCGCCATCTGTGAAAACATGGAAATATCTACACCGCTATCTGTATAGACATGGAAATGTCTGCACTGCCACCTCTATAAAGATGGAAACATCTACACCGTGAGCTGTATAAACGTGGAAATATCTATACCGCTATCTGTATAAACTTGGAAATATCTCCAACGCTATCTGTATAAACACGGAAATATCTGCATTGCTGTCTGTATAAAGATGGAAATATCTACACCGCGATACATATAAACATGGAAATATCTACACCTCTACCTGTATAAACATTGAAATATCTACTACGCTATCTGTATAAACATGGAAATATCTACACTGCCATCTGTATAAATTTGGAAATATCTACACCGCGAGCTGTATAAACATGGAAATATCTACACCGCTATCTGTATAAGCATGGAAATAGCAACACCGCTATCTGTATAAACTTGGAAATATCTCCACCGTTATCTGTATAAACATGGAAATATCAACACCTCTACCTGTAAAAACATGTTAATATCTACATCGCTATCTGTATAAATATGGAAATATCTAGACCCCTATCTCTGTAAACATGGAAATGTGTACACCGCTATCTGTATAAACATGGAATTACCCACATGGTGATCTCTATAAACATGGAAATATCTACAACGCCATATGTATAAACATGGAAATGCCTTCACCATTGGCTGTAAAAACATGGAAATATCTACGCCACTCTCTGCAAACATGGAAATATCTACACTGCCATCTGTATAAACATGGAAATATCTACAAAGCCATTTCTATAAACGTGGACATAACTACACCGCTATCTGTAGTAACATGGAAATAGCCACAACGCTATCTGTATAAACATGGAAATATCTACACTGCCATCTGTAGAAACATGGAAATATCTACACAGTCATCTGTATAAACATGGAAACATCTACACTGCCATCTGCATACACATGGAAATATTTATATCGCTGTCTTTATAAACATGGAAATATCTACATCGCTATCTGTATGAACATGGAATTATCTCCACTGCTATCTGTATAAACATGGAAATAACTATACCGCTATCTGTATAAAGTTGGAAATATCTACACCGCTATCTCTATAAACATGGAAATGTCTACACCGCTATCTCTATAAACATGGAAATACTTACACTTCTATCTGTATAAACATGGAAATATCTACACCGCTATCTGTATAAACTTGGAAATATGTACACCGCTATCTGTGTAAAGATGGAAATGTCTACACCGCATTCTGTGCAAAGACGGAAATATCTACATCGCAATTTGTGTAAAGATGGAAATATCTACACGGCAAACAGTGCAAAGATGGAAATATCTACAACGCTATGTGTGTAAACATGGAAATGTCAACACAGCTATCTGTGTAAACATGGAAATATCTACACCACTAGTTGTGTGAAGATGGAAATATCTGCACCGCAATCTCTGCAAATATGGAAATATCTACACCGCTATCTCTATAAACATGGAAATATCTGCACCGCTATCTGTATAAACATGGAAATATCTACACCGTTATCTCTGTAAACATAGAAATATCTACACCACCATCTGTACAAACATGGAAATATCCACACTGCCATCTGTATACACATGGAAATAACAACAAAGCCATCAGTATAAACATGGAAACATCTGCACCGTAATCTCTATACACATGGAACTACCTACACTGCTATCTCTATAAACATGGAAATATCTACACCGCAATCTCTGTAAAAATGAAAATATCTACAATGCCATCTCCATAAACATGGAACTATCTACAACACAATCTGTGTAAACATGGAAATATTTACACCTCTACCTATATAAACATGGAAATGACTACACCGCTATCTGTATAAATATGGAAATATCTAGACCGCTATCTGCATAAACATGGAAAGGCCTATATCTCTATCTGTATAAACATGGAAATATCTAAATGGCTATCTATATAAACATGGGTATATCTACACCTCCATCTGTATAAACATGGAAATACCTACATAGTCATCTGTATAAACAGGGAAATATCTACACTGCCATCTGTATAAACATGGAAATATCTACACCGCTATATGTATATACATGGAAATATCCACACCGCTATCTGTATAAACATGGAAATATCTACACTGCCATCTATATACACTTGGAAATATCTACACAGCCATCTGTATAAACATGGAAATACCTACACCACTATCTCTATAAACATGGAAACACCTAACCCGCTATCGGTATAAACATGGAAATATCTACAACGCTATCTGTATAAACATGGAAATATCTACACTGCTCTCTGTATGAACTTGGAAATATATACACCACCATCTGTATAAAGATGGAAATATCTCCACCGCTATCTGTATAAACATGGGAATATCTACACCACTATCTGTATAAACTTGGAAATACCTACAACACTATCTGCGTAAACATGGAAATATCTACACAGCTATCTGTGTAAACATGGAAATATGTACACCGCTATCTGTGTAAATATGGAAATATCTATACCGCAGTCTGTGCAAATATGGAAATATCTACACCGCTATCTCAGTAAACATGGAAATATCTACCCCGCTATCTGTATAAACATGGAAATATCCACACAGCTATCTGTATAAAGATGGAAATATTTACACCACGATCTGTATAAACATGGAAATATCTACAAGGCTATCTCTATAAACATGGAAATATCTACACCGCCATCTGTATAACCATGGAAATACCGACACAGTCTTCTGTATAAACATGGAAATATCTACACCACTATGTGTATAAATATGGAAATATCTACACTGCCATCTGCATAAACATGGAATTACCTACATAGCCATCTGCATAAACATGGAAATATCTACACCGCTATGTGTATAAACATGGAAATAGGTACACCACTATCTGTATAAACATGGGAATGACTTCACCTCCATCTGTATAAACATGGAAATATCTACACTGCCCTCTGTATACACATGCAAATATCTTCCCAGCCATCTGCATAAACATAGAAACATCTACACCGTTATCTCTATAAATATGGAAATATCTACACCATTATCTCTATAAACATGGAAATATCTAAACCGCTATCTGTATGAACTTGGAAATATCTACACCGCTATCTGTGTAAAGATGGAAATGTCTACACCGCAATCTGTGCAAAGATGGAAATATCTACACTGCTATCTGTGTAAAGATGGAAATATCTACACCGCAATCTGCGCAAAGATGGAATTATCTACACCGCTATCTGTTTAAACATGGTAATATCTACACCGCTATCTGTATAAACATGGGAATATCTACACCGATATCTGTATAAACATGGAGATATCTACACCGCCATCTGTATAAACATGGAAATATCTACACCGCCATCTGAATAAACATGGAAATATCTACATCGCTATCTGTATAAATAGGGAAATATGTACACCGCTATCTCTATAAACATGGAAATGTCTACACCGCTATCTGTATAAACATGGAAATATCTCCACTGCTATCTGTACAAACATGGAAACAACTACACCGCTATCTGTATAAACATGGAAACATCTACACCACTATCAGTATAAACGTGGAAATATCTACACTGTTATCTGTATAAACATGGAAATATCAACAACGCTATCTGTGTAAACACGGGAATATCTACACAGATATCTGTGTAAACATGGAAATATCTACACCACTAGCTGTGTAAAGATGGAAATATCTGCACCTCAATCTCTGCAAATATGGAGATATCTGCACCGCTATCTCTATAAACTAGGAAATATCAGGTCCGCTATGTGTATAAACATGGAAATATCTACACCGCTGTCTCTATAAACATGGAAATATCTACACAGTCATCTGTATAAACATGGAAATATCTACACCACCATCTCTATAAACATTGAAATATCTACACTGCCATCTGTTTACGCATGGAAATATCTACACAGCCATCAGAATAAACATGGAAACATCTGCACCGCTTTCTCTATACACATGGAACTACCTACACCGCTATCTCTATAAACATGGAAATATCTACACTGCAATCTCTATAAAAATTAAAATATCTACATCGCCATCTCTATAAACATGAAAGTATCTTCAATGCCACCTCCATAAACATGGAACTATCTACACTGCCATATGTGTAAACATGGAAATATCTAAACCGCTGTCTGTATAAACATGGAAATATCTACACAGCCATCTGTATAAAGTTGGAAATATCTACACCACGAGCTGTATAAACATGGAAATATCTTCACCGCTATCTGTATAAACATGGAAACAGCAACACCGCCATCTGTACAAACATGTAAATATCTACCCAGTCATATGTATAGACATGGAAATATCTACACTTCCATCAGTATAAACATAGAAATATCTATATCGCTTTCTGTATAAACATGGAAAGATCTACACCGACATCTGCATAAACATGGAAATATCTACACCGCCATCTGTATAAACATAGAAATGTCTACACTGCCATCAGTAGAAACATGGAAATATCTGCACCGCTATCTGTGTAAAGATGGAAATGTCTACGACGCAACCTGTGCAAAATTGGAAATAACTACACCGCTATCTGTGTAAAGATGGAGATATCTACACCACAATCTGTGCAAAGATGGAAATATCTACACCGCTATATGTGTAAACATGGTAATATCTACACCGCTAGCTGTATAAACGTGGGAATATCTACAACAGCATCTCTATAAACATGGAAATATCTACACTGCCTTCTGTATAAACATGGAAATAACTACATAGCCATCTCTACAAACATGGACATATCTACACCGCTATCTGTATAAACATGGAAATAGCCACACCGCTGTCTGTATAAACATGGAAATATCTACACCTCCATCTGTATAAACATGGACATATCTACAATGCCACCTGTATACACATGGAAATACCTACACAGCCATCTGCATGAACATGGAAATATCTACACCGTTAACTCTATAAATATGGAAATATCTACACTGCTATCTGTATAAACATGGAAATATCTACACCGCTATCTGTATAAACATGGAAATATCTAAACCGCTATCTGTATAAACTTGGAAATATGTACACCACTATCTGTATAAACATGGAAATATCTACACCGCCATCTGTATTTACATGGAAATATCTCCACCGCTATCTGATTAAACATGGAAATAACTACACTGCTATCAGTATAAACATGGGAGTATCTCAACCGCCATCTGTATAAACATGGAAATATCTACACAGTCATCTGTATAAACATGGAAATATCTACACCACCATCTCTACTAACATGGAAATATCTACACAGCCGTCAGTATAAACATGGAAACATCAGTACCGCAATCTCCATACACTTGGAAATACCTACACCGCCATCTCTATAAACATGGAAATATCTACACCGCAATCTCTATAAAAATGGAAATATCTACACCCCATCTCTATAAACATGAAAATATCTACACTGCCATCTCCATAAACATGGAACTATCTACACCGGATCTGTGTAAACATGGAAATATCTACACCATTATCTGTATAAACATGGAAATATCTACACTGCCATCTCTATAAAGATGCAAATATCTACACCGTGAGCTGTATGAACATGGAAGTATCTACACCGCTTTCTGTATAAACATGGAAATACCAACACAGCTATCTGTATAAACATGGAAATATCTGCAACACTATCTCTGTAAAGATGGTAATATCTACCCGGCAATCTGTGCAAAGAAGGAAATATCTACATTGCTGTCCCTAAAAACATGGAAATCTCTGCACCGCTACCTGTATATACATGGATATATCTACACCGCCATCTGTATACACATGGAAATATCTACACAGTCATCTGTATAAACATGGAAATATCTACACCACCATCTCTATAAACATGGAAATATCTACACTGGCATCTGTATACACGGGGAAATATCTACACAGCCATCAGTATAAACATGGAAACATCTGCACCGCTATCTCTATACACATGGAAATTGCTACACCGCTATCTCTATAAACATGGAAATATCTACAGCGCAATATCTATAAAAATGGAAACGTCTACACCGCCTTCTCTATAAACATGGGACTATCTACACCACCATCTGTGTAAACATGGAAATATCTACATCGCTATCTGTTTAAACATGGAAATATCTGCACTGCCATCTGCATACACACGGAAATATCTACACAGCCATCAGTATAAACATGGAAACATCTGCACAGCTATCTCTATACACATGGAAATAACTGCACCGCTATCTCTATAAACATGGAAATAGCTACACCGCAATCTCTATAAACATGGAAATATCTACACTGCCATTTCTATAAACATGCAAATATCTACACCGCCATCTCCATAAACATGGAATTATCTACACCGCCATCTGTGTAAACATGGAAATATCTACACCGCTATCTCTATAAACGTGGAAATATCTACAATACTATCTGTATAAAAATGGAAATATCTACACCGCGAGCTGTATAAACATGGAAATATCTACACCGCTATGTCTGTAAACATGGAAATATCTAAACCGCTCTCTGTGTAAAGATGGAATTATCTACAAAGCTATGAGTGTAAGGATGAAAATATATACACTGCAATCTGTGCAAAGAGGGAAATATCTACACTGCTATCAGTGTAAACATGTTAATACCTCCACCGCTATCTGTATAAACATGGCAACGTCTACATCGCTATCTGTATAAACAAGGTAATATCTACACCACTGTCTCTATAAACATGGAAATATCTACACAGTCATCTGTATAAACATGGAAATATCTACACCACCGTCTCTATAAACATTGAAATATCTACACTGCCATCTGTATACACATGGAAATATCTACACAGCCATCAGTATAAACATGGAAACATCTGCACCGCTTTCTCTATACACATGGAAATATGTACACCGCTATCTCTATAAACATGGAAATATCTACACCGCAATCTCTATAAAAATTAAAATATCTACACCGCCATCTCTATAAACATGAAAATATCTACAATGCCATCACCATAAACATGGAACTATCTACACTGCCATCTGTGTAAACATGGAAATATCTTCACCGCTGTCTGTATAAACATGGAAATATCTACACAGTCATCTGTATAAAGTTGGAAATATCTTCAACGCGAGCTGTATAAAAATGGAAACATCTTCACCGCTATCTGTATAAACATGGAAACACCAACACCGCCATCTGTACAAACATGTAAATATCTACCCAGTCATCTGTATAAACATGGAAATATCTACACTGCCATGTGTATACACATGGAAATATCTATATCGCTATCTTTATTAACATGGAAATATCTACACCGACATCTGCATAAACATGGAACTATCTACACCGCCATCTGTATAAACCTAGAAATATCTACACTGCCATCAGTAGAAACATGGAAATATCTACACCGCTATATGTATAAACTTGGAAATATCTGCACCGCTATCTGTGTAAAGATGGAAATGTCTGCGCCGCAATCTGTGCAAAGTTGGAAATATCTACACCGATATCTGTGTAAAGACGGATAAATCTACACCACAATCTGTGCAAAGATGGAAATATCTACACCGCTATCTGTGTAAACATGGTAATATCTACACCGCTATCTGTATAAACGTGGGAATATCTACACCACTATCTTTATAAACATGGAAATATCTACACTGCCTTCTGTATAAACATGGAAATAACTACATAGCCATCTCTATATACATGGACATATCTACACTGCTATCTGTATAAACATGGAAATAGCCACACCACTGTCTGTATAAACATGGAAATATCTACAACTCCATCTTTATAAACATGGGCATACCTACACAGTCACCTGTATACACATGGAAATACCTACACAGCCATCTGCATAAACATGGAAATATCTACACCGTTAACTCTATAAATATGGAAATATCCACACTGCTACCAGTATAAACATGGAAATATCTACACCGCTATCTGTATAAACATGGAAATATCTAAATCGCTATCCGTATTAACTTGGAAATATGTACACCGCTATCTGTATAAACATGGAAATATCTACACCGCCATCTGTATTTACATGGAAATATCTACAGCGCTATCTTTTTAAACATGGAAATATTTACACCGCTATCAGTATAAACATGGAAATACCTCAACCGCCATCTGTATAAACATGGAAATATCTACACAGTCATCTGTATAAACATGGAAATATCTACACCACCATCTCTATTAACATGGAAATATCTACTCAGCCATCAGTATAAACATGGAAACATCTGCACCGCAATCTTTATACACATGGAAACACCTACAACGCCATCTCTATAAACATGGAAATATCTACACCGCAATCTCTATAAAAATGGAAATATCTACACCCCATCTCTATAAACATGAAAATATCTACACTGCCATCTCCATAAACATGGAACTATCTACACCGGATGTGTGTAAACATGGAAATATCTACACCGCTATCTGTATAAACATGCAAATATCTACACTGCCATCTCTATAAAGATGCAAATTTCCACAACACTATCTGTGTAAAGATGGAAATATCTACCCGGCAATCTGTGCAAAGAAGGAAATATCTACATTGCTGTCCCTATAAACATGGAAATCTCTGCACAGCTATCTGTATATACATGGATATATCTGCACCGCTATCTGTATAAACATGGAAATATCTACACTGCCATCTGTATACACATGGAAATATCTTCACAGTCATCTCTATAAACATGGAAATATCTACACCGCCATCTGCATAAACATAGAAATATCTACACTGCCATCAGTAGAAACATGGAAATATCTACACCGCTATCTGTATAAACTTGGAAATATGTGCACGGCTATCTGTGTAAAGATGGAAATGTCTACGCCGCAATCTGTGCAAAGTTGGAAATATCTACACCGCTATCTGTGTAAAGATGGAAATATCTACACTACAATCTGTGCAAAGATGGAAATATCTACACCGCTATCTGTGTAAACATGGTAATATCTACACCGCTATCTGTGTAAACGAGGGAATATCTACACCACTATCTCTATAAACATGGAAATATCTACACTGCCTTCTGTATAAACATGGAAATAACTACATAGCCATCTCTATAAACATGGACATATCTACACCGCTATCTGTATAAACATGGAAATAGCCACACCGCTGTCTGTATAAACATGAAAATATCTACACCTCCATCTGTATAAACATGGACATATCTACACTGCCACCTGTATACACATGAAAATACCTACACAGCCATCTGCATAAACATGGAAGTATCTACACCGTTAACTCTATTAATATGGAAATATATACACTGCTACCTGTATAAACATGGAAATATCTACACCGCTATCTGTATAAACATGGTAATATCTAAACCGCTATCTGTATAAACTTGGAAATATGTACACCACTATCTGTATAAACATGGAAATATCTACACCGCCATCTGTATTTACACGGAAATATCTCCATCGCTATCTGTTTAAACATGGAAATATCTACACCGCTATCAGTATAAACATGGAAATATCTCAACCGCCATCTGTATAAACATGGAAATATCTACACAGTCATCTGTATAAACATGGAAATATCTACACCACCATCTCTATTAACATGGAAATATCTACACAGCCATCAGTATAAACATGGAAACATCTGAACCGCAATCTCTATACACATGGACATACCTACACCGCCATCTCTATAAACATGGAAATATTTACACCGCAATCTCTATAAAAATGGAAATATCTACACCCCATCCCTATAAACATGAAAATATATACACTGCCATCTCCATAAACATGGAACTATCTACACCGGATCTGTGTAAACATGGAAATATCTACACCGCTATCTGTATAAACATGGAAATATATACACTGCCGTCTCTATAAAGATGCAAATATCTACACCGCGAGCTGTATGAACATGGAAGTATCTACACCGCTGTCTGTATAAACATGGAAATACCAACACCGCTATCTGTATAAACATGGAAATATCTACAACACTATCTGTGTAAAGATGGAAATATCTACCCGGAAATCTGTGCAAAGAAGGAAATATCTACATTGCTGTCCCTATAAACATGGAAATCTCTGCACCGCAATCTGTATATACATGGATATATCTGCACCGCTATCTGTATAAACATGGAAATATCTACACTGCCATCTGTATACACATGGAAATATCTACACAGTCATCTGTATAAACATGGAAATATCTACACCACCATCCCTATAGAAATGGAAATATCTACACTGCCATCTGTATACATGGGGAAATATGTACACAGCCATTAGTATAAACATGGAAACATCTGCACCGCTATCTCTATACACATGGAAATAGCTACACCGCTATCTCTATAACCATGGAAATATCTACAGCGCAATATCTATAAAAATGGAAATGTCTACACCGCCATCTCTATAAACATGGAACTATCTACACCACAATCTGTGTAAACATGGAAATATCTACATCGCTATCTGTATAAACATGGAAATATCTGCAATGCCATCTGTATACACATGGAAATATCTACACAGCCATCAGTATAAACATGGAAACATCTGCACAGCTATCTCTATACACATGGAAATACCTGCACCGCTATCTCAGTAAACATGGAATTATCTACACCGCAATCTCCATAAACATAGAAATATCTACACTGCCATTTCTATAAACATGCAAATATCTACACCGCCATCTCCATAAACATGGAATTATCTACACCGCCATCTGTGTAAACATGGAAATATCTACACCGCTATCTCCATAAACGTGGAAATATCTACAATACTATCTGTATAAAAATGGAAATATCTACACCGTGAGCTGTATAAACATGGAAATATCTACACCGCTATCTCTGTAAACATGGACATATCTAAACCTCTATCTGTGTAAAGATGGAATTATCTACAAAGCTATCCATGTAAGGATGAAAATATCTACACTACAATCTGTGCAAAGAGGGAAATATCTACACTGCTATCAGTGTAAACATGGTAATACCTCCACCGCTATCTGTATAAACATGGAAACCTCTACATCGCTATCTGTATAAACAAGGTAATATCTACACCACTGTCTCTATAAACATGGAAATATCTACACCGTTAACACTATAAATATGGAAATATCTACACTGCTATCTTTATAAACATGGAAATATCTATACCGCTATCTGTATAAATATGGAAATATCTAAACCGCTATCTGTATAAACTTGGAAATATGTACACCGCTATCTGTATAAACATGGAAATAACTACACCGCCATCTGTATTTACATGGAAATATCTCCACCGCTATCTGTTTAAACATGGAAATATCTACACTGCTATAAGTATAAACATGGAAATATCTCAACCGCCATCTGTATAAACATGGAAATATCTTCACAGTCATCTGTATAAACATGGAAATATCTACACCACCATCTCTATAAAGATGGAAATACCTACACAGCCATCAGTTTAAACATGGAAACATCTGCACCGCAATCTCTATACACATGGAAATACCTACACCGCCATCTCTATAAACATGGAAATATCTACACCGCAATCTCTATAAAAATGGAAATATCTACACCCCATCTCTATAAACATGAAAATATCTACACTGCCATCTCCATAAACATGGAACTATCTACAACGGATCTGTGTAAACATGGAAATATCTACACCGCTATCTGTATAAACATGGAAATATCTACACTGCCATCTCTATAAAGATGCAAATATCTACACCGCGTGCTGTATGAACATGGAAGTATATACACCGCTATCTGTATAAACATGGAAATGCCAACACCGCTATCTGTATAAACAAGGAAATATCTACAACACTATCTGTGTAAAGATGGAAATATCTACCCAGCAATCTGTGCAAAGAAGGAAATATCTACATTGCAGTCCCTATAAACTATGGAAATCACTTCAACGCTATCTGTATATACATGGTTATATCTACACCGCTATCTGTATAAACATGGAAATATCTACACCGCCATCTGTATACACATGGAAATATCTACACAGTCATCTGTATAAACATAGAAATATCTACACCACCATCTCTATAAACATGGAAATATATACACTGCCATCTGTATACACGGGGAAATATCTACACAGCCATCAGTACATACATGGAAACATCTGCACAGCTATCTCTATACACATGGAAATACCTGCACCGCTATCTCTATAAACATGGAAATATCTACACCGCAATCTCTATAAAAAATTAAATATCTACACTGCCATCTCTATAAACATGAAAATATCTACAATGCCATCACCATAAACATGGAACTATCTACACTGCCATCTGTGTAAACATGGAAATATCTACACCGCTGTCTGTATAAACATGGAAATATCTATACAGCCATCTGTATAAAGTTGGCAATATCTACACCGCGAGCTGTATAAAATTGGAAATATCTTCACCGCTATCTCTATAAACATGGAAACACCAACACCGCCATCTGTACAAACATGTAAATATCTACCCAGTCATCTGTATTAACATGGAAATATCTACACCGAAATCTGCATAAACATGGAAATATCTACACCGCCATCTGTATAAACATAGAAATATCTACACTGCCATCTGTATAAACATAGAAATATCTACACTGCCATCAGTAGAAACATGGAAATATCTAGACCGCTATCTGTATAAACTTGGAAATATCTGCACCGCTATCTGTGTAAAGATGGAAATGTCTACGCCGCAATCTGTGCAAAGTTGGAAATATCTACACCGCTATCTGTGTAAAGATGGAAATATCTACACCACAATCTGTGCAAAGATGGAAATATCTACACCGCTGTCTGTTTAAACATGGTAATATCTACACCGCTATCTGTATAAACGTGGGAATATCTACACCACTAACTCTATAAACATGGAAATATCTACACTGCCTTCTGTATAAACATGGAAATAACTACATAGCCATCTCTATAAACATGGACATATCTACAGCGCTATCTGTATAAACATGGAAATAGCCACACCGCTGTCTGTATAAACATGGAAATATCTACACCTCCATCTGTATAAACATGGACATATCTACACTGCCACCTGTATACACATGGAAATACTTACACAGCCATCTGCATAAACATGGAAATATCTACACCGTTAACTCTATAAATATGGAAATATCTACACTGCTATCTGTATAAACATGGAAATATCTACACCGCTATCTGTATAAACATGGTAATATCTAAACCGCTATCTATATAAACTTGGAAATATGTACACCGCTATCTGTATAAACATGGAAATATCTACACCGCCATCGGTATTTATGTGGAAATATCTCCACAGCTATCTGTTTTAACATGGAAATATCTACACCGCTATCAGAATAAACATGGAAATATTTCAACCGCCATCTGTATTAACATGGAAATATCTACACCACCATCTCTATTAACATGGAAATATCTACACAGCCATCAGTATAAACATGGTAACATCTGCAACGCAATCTCTGTACACATGGACATAACAACACCGCCATCTCTATAAACATGGAAATATTTACACCGCAATCTCTATAAAAATGGAAATATCTACACCCCATCTCTATAAACATGAAAATATCTACACTGCCATCTCCATAAACATGGAAGTATCTACACGGGATCTGTGTAAACATGGAAATATCTACACCGCTATCTGTATAAACATGGAAATATCTCCACTGCCATCTCTATAAAGATGCAAATATCTACACCGTGAGCTGTATGAACATGGAAGTATCTACACCGCTATCTGTATAAACATGGAAATACCAACACCGCTATCTGTATAAACATGGAAATATCCAAAACACTATCGGTGTAAATATGGAAATATCTACCCGGCAATCTGTGCAAAGAAGGAAATATCTACATTGCTGTCCTTATAAACATGGAAATCTCTGCACCGATATCTGTATATACATGGATATATCTACACCGCTATCTGTATAAACATGGAAATATCTACACCGCCATCTGTATACACATGGAAATATCTACACAGTCATCTGTATAAACATGGAAATATCTTCACCACCATCTCTATAATCATGGAAATATCTACACTGCCATCTGTATACATGGGGAAATATCTACACAGCCATCAGTATAAACATGGAAACATCTGCACCGCTATCTCTATACACATGGAAATACCTACACCGCTATCTCTATAAACATGGAAATATCTACAGCGCAATATCTATAAAAATGGAAATGTCTACACCGCCATCTCTATAAACATGGAACTATCTACACCACCATCTGTGCAAAGATGGAAATATCTACATCGTTATCTGTATAAACATGGAAATATCTGCACTGCCATCTGTATACACATGGAAATATCTGCACAGCCATCAGTATAAACATGGAAACATCTGCACAGCTATCTCTATTCACATGGAAATACCTGCACCGCTATCTCTATAAACATGGAAATATCTACACCGCAATCTCTATAAACATGCAAATATCTACACTGCCATTTCTATAAACATGCAAATATCTACACAGCCATCTCCATAAACATGGAATTATCTACACCACGAGCTGTATAAACATGGAAATATCTACACCGCTATCTCTGTAAACATGGAAATATCTAAACCGCTATCTGTGTAAAGATGGAATTATCTACAAAGCTATCTGTGTAAGGATGAAAATATCTACGCTGCAATCTGAACAAAGAGGGAAATATCTACACTGCTATCAGTGTAAACATGGTAATAACTCCACCGCTATCTGTATAAACATGGAAACGTCTACATTGCTGTCTGTATAAACAAGGTAATATCTACACCACTGTCTCTATAAACATGGAAATATCTACACAGTCATCTGTATAAACATGGAAATCTCTACACCACCATCTCTAAAAACATTGAAATATCTACACTGCCATCTGTATACACATGGAAATATCTACACAGCCATCACTATAAACATGGAAACATCTGCACCGCTTTCTCTATACACATGGAACTACCTACACAGCTATCTCTATAAACATGGAAATATCTACACCACAATCTCTATAAAAATTAAAATATCTACACCGCCATCACTATAAACATGAAAATATCTACAATGCCATCACCATAAACATGGAACTATCTACACAGCCATCTGTGTAAACATGGAAATATCTACACCGCTGTCTGTATAAACATGGAAATATCTACACAGCCATCTGTATAAAGTTGGAAATATCTACACCGCGAGCTGTATAAAAATGGAAATATCTTCACCGCTATCTGTACAAACATGGAAACACCAACACCGCCATCTGTACAAACATGTAAATATCTACCCAGTCATCTGTATAAACATGAAAATATCTACACTGCCAACTGTATACACATGGAAATATCTATATCGCTATCTGTATTAACACGGAAATATCTACACCGACATCTGCATAAACATGGAAATATCTACAACGCCATCTGTATAAACATAGAAATATCTACACCGCCATCTGTATAAACATAGAAATATCTACATTGCCGTCAGTAGAAACATGGAAATATCTACACCGCTATTTGTATAAAATTGTAAATATCTGCGCCGCTATCTGTGTAAAGATGGAAATGTCTACGCCGCAATCTGTGCAAAGTTGTAAATATCTACACCGCTATCTATGTAAAGATGGAAATATCTACACCACAATCTGTGCAAAGATGGAAATATCTACACCGCTATCTGTTTAAACATGGTAATAACTACACCGCTATCTGTATAAACGTGGGAATATCTACACCACTATCTCTATAAACATGGAAATATCTACACTGCCTTCTGTATAAACATGGAAATAACTACATAGCCATCTCTATAAACATGGACATATCTACACCGCTATCTGTATAAACATGGAAATAGCCACACCGCTGTCTGTATAAACATGGAAATACCTACACCTCCATCTGTATAAACATGGACATATCTACACTGCCACCTGTATACACATGGAAATAACTACACCTCCATTTGTATAAACATGGACATATCTACACTGCCACCTGTATACACATGGAAATACCTACACAGCCATCTGCATAAACATGGAAATATCTACACCGTTAACTCTATAAATATGGAAATATCTACACTGCTATCTGTATAAACATGGAAATATCTAAACCGCTATCTGTATAAACTTGGAAATATGCACACCGCTATCTGTATAAACATGGAAATATCTACACCGCCATCTGCATTTACATGGAAATATCTCCACCGCTATCGGTTTAAAAATGGAAATATCTACACTGATATCAGTATAAACATGGAAATATCTCAACCGCCATCTGTATAAACATGGAAATATCTACACAGTCATCTGTATAAACATGGAAATATCTACACAGTCATTTGTATAAACATGGAAATATCTACACCACCATCTCTATTAACATGGAAATATCTACACAGCCATCAGTATAAACATGGAAACATCTGCACCGCAATCTCTATACACATGGAAATACCTACACCGCCATCTCTATAAACATGGAAATATTCACACCGCAATCTCCATAAAAATGGAAATATCTACACCCCATCTCTATAAACATGAAAATATCTACACTGCCATCTCCATTAACATGGAACTATCTACACCGGATCTGTGTAAACATGGAAATGTCTACAACGCTATCTGTATAAACGTGGAAATATCTACACTGCCATCTCTATAAAGATGCAAATATCTACACCGCGGGCTCTATGAACATGGAAGTATTTACAGCGCTATCTGTATAAACATGGAAATACAAACACTGCTATCTGTAAAAACATGGAAATATCTACAACACTATCTGTGTAAGGATGGAAATATCTACACCGCAATCTGTGCAAAGAAGAAAATATCCACACTGCTGTCCCTATAAACAAGGAAATATCTGCACCGCTATCTGTATATACATGGATATAACTACACCGCTATCTGTATAAACATGGAACTATCTACACTGCCATCTGCATACACATGGAAATACCTACACAATCATCTCTATAAACATGGAAATATCTACACCACCGTCTCTATAAACATGGAAATATCTACACTACCATCTGTATACACGTGGAAATATCTACACAGCCATCAGTATAAACAAGGAAACATCTGCACCGCTTTCTCTATACACATTTAAATACCTACACTGCTATCTCTATAAACATGGAAATATCTACACCGCAATCTCTATAAAATGGAAATATCTACACCGCCATCTCTGTAAACATGGAAATATCTACATCGCCATCTGTGTAAACATGGAAATATCTACATCGCTATCCGTATATACATGGAAATATCTTCACTGCCGTCTGTACAAAGATGGAAATATCTACACCACGAGCTGTATAAACACGGAAATATCTACACCGCTATCTGTATAAACATGGAAATATCAACACCGTTATCTGTATAAACATGGAAATAACTACACCGCTATCTGTATAATCATTGAAATATATACATCGCTATCTGTGTATAGATGGAAATATCTACACCGCTATCTGTAAAAATATGGAAATACCTACACTGTTATCTCTATAAACATGGAAAATCTACACCGACATCAGTAAAAACATGGAAATATCTACAAAGTAATCTGTATAAACATGGAAATATCTACACCTCCATCTGTATAAATATGGTAATATCTACACCGCCATCTGTATACACATGGAAATATCTACATCGCTATCTGTATAAACATGGAAATAACTACATTGCTATCTGTATAAACATGGAAATATCTCCACCGCTATCTGTATCAACGTAGAAATATCTACACCAACAGCTGTATAAATATGGAAATATCTACAGCGCTATCCCTATAAACATGGAAATGCCTACGCCGCTATCTGTATAAAGATGGAAAATTCTAAACTGCTACCTGTATAAATATGGAAATATCTACACCTCTATATTTACAAACTTGGAAGTATCTCCAACGCTATGTGTATAAACATGGAAATATCTACACCGCTATCTGTATAAACATGGAAATATCTACACCGCTATGTGTATAAACATGGAAATATCTACAATCCTATCTGTGAAAACATGGAAATATCTACACAGCTATCTGTGTAAACATGGAAATATCTACACCGCTATCCGTGTAAAGATGGAAATATCTACCCCGCAGTCTGTGCAAAGATGGAAATATTTGCACTGCTATCTTTGTGAACATGGAAATGTCTACACCGCTATCTGAATAAACATGGAATTATCTACAACACTACCTGTACAAACAGGGAGATATCTACACAGCCATCTGTATAAACATGGAAATATCTACACCGCCATCTGAATAAACTTGGAAATATCTACACCGCATTCTGTATAAATACGGAAATATCTACAACGCTATGTCTATAAACATGGAAATATCTACACCGCTATCTGTATAAACGTGGAAATATCAACACCGCTATCTCTATAAACAAGGAAATATCCACACCGCCATCTGTATAAACATGGAAATATCTACACTGCCATCTGCATAAACATGGAAATATCTACACAGCCATTTGTATAAACATGGAAATATCTACACCGCTATCCGTATACACATGGAAATACACTGCTACCTTTATAAACATGGAAATATCTACACCGCTATCTGTATAAACATGGAAACATCTACACCGCTATCTGAGTAAATATGGAATTATCCACACCGCTATCTGTGTAAACATGGAAATATCTACACCGCTACATGTGTAAAAATGGAAATGTCTACACCGCAATGTGTGCAAAGATGGAAATATCTACACCACCATCTGTATAAACATGGAAATATCTACACAGTCATCTGTCTAAACATGGAAATATCCACACCACCCTCTCTGTAAATATTGAAATATCTACACTGCCATCTGTATAAAGACGGAAATACCTACACCGCGAGCTGTAGAAACAAGGAAATATCTACACCACTTTCTGTATAAACATGGAAATACCAACACCGCTATCTGTATAAACATGGAAATATCTACACCGCTATCTGTATAAACATGGAAATATCTACACCGCCATCTCTATAAACATGGAATTATCTACAACGCTATCTCTATAAACATAGAAATATCTACACTGCCATCTGTAGAAAGAGGGAAATATCTACACCGCGATCTGTATAAACGTGGATATATCTACAGCTCTCCCTGTATAAACATGGAAGTATCTCCATGGCTATCTCTATGAACATGGAAATATCTTCACCCCCATCTGAATAAACATGGAAATAACTACACAGTCGTCTGTATAAACATGGAAATATCTACACCACTGTCTGTATAAACATGGAAATATCTACACTAACATCTGTATAGACATGGAAATATCTACACAGCCATCTCTATAAACATGGAAATATCTACACCGCTATCCACATAAACATGGAAATAGATACACCACTATCTCTATAAACATGGAAAATCTACACCGACATCAGTAAAAACATGGAAATATCTACAAAGTAATCTGTATAAACATGGAAATATCTACACCTCCATCTGTATAAATATAGAAATATCTACACCGCCATCTGTACACACATGGAAATATCTACATCGCTATCTGTATAAACATGGAAATAACTACATTGCTATCTGTATAAACATGGAAATATCTCCACCGCTATCTGTATCAACGTAGAAATATCTACACCAGCAGCTGTATAAATATGGAAATATCTACATCGCTATCCCTATAAACATGGAAATGCCTACGCCGCTATCTGTATAAAGATGGAAAATTCTACACTGCTACCTGTATAAACATGGAAATATCTACACCGCTATATTTACAAACTTGGAAGTATCTCCAACGCTATCTGTATAAACATGGAAATATCTACACCACTATCTGTATAAACATGGAAATATCTACACCGCTATGTGTATAAACATGGAAATATATACAATCCTATCTGTGAAAACATGGAAATATCTACACAGCTATCTGTGTAAACATGGAAATAACTCCACCGCTATCCATGTAAAGATGGAAATATCTACCCCGCAGTCTGTGCAAAGATGGAAATATTTGCACTGCTATCTTTGTGAACATGGAAATGTCTACACCGCTATCTGAATGAACATGGAAATATCTACAACACTACCTGTACAAACAGGGAGATATCTTCACAGCCATCTGTATAAACATGGAAATATCTACACCGCCATCTGAATAAACTTGGAAATATCTACACCGCATTCTGTATAAATACGGAAATATCTGCAACGCTATGTCTATAAACATGGAAATATCTCCACCGCTATCTGTATAAACGTGGAAATATCTACACCGCTATCTTTCTAAATATGGAAATATCTACACCGCTATCTCTATAAATATGGAAATGTCTACACCACCATCTCTATTAACATGGAAATATCTACACCTCCATCTGTGTAAACATGGAAATATCTACACTGCCATCTGTATACACATGGAAATGCCTACATCGCTATCTGTATAAACATGGAAATATCTACATCGCTATCTGTATAAACATGGAAATATCTCCAACGCTAAATGTATAAACATGGAAATATCTACACCGCTATCTGTATAAATATGCAAATATGTATAACGGTATCTGTGTAAACATGGAAATATCTACACAGCTAACTGTGTAAACATGGAAATATCTACGCCGCTATCTGTATAAACATGGAAATATCTACACCGCTATCTGTATAAATATGCAAATATCTATAACGGTATCTATGTAAACATGGAAATATCTACACAGCTAACTGTGTAAACATGGAGATATCTACACCACTATCTCTATAAATATGGAAATCCCTACACCGCCATCTCTATAAACATGGAATGATCTAAACTGCTATCTCTTTAAACATAGAAATATCTTCACCGCCATCTCTATATATATGGAAATATCTACACCGCCATCTGCATATACATGGAAATATCTTCACCACCTTCTGTATAAACATGGAAATATCTACACCGCCATCTCTATAAACATAGAAATATCTTCAATACCATCTGTAGAAAGTTGGAGATATCAACACCGTGAACTGTATAAACATGGAAATATCTGCACCTCTACCTGTATAAACATGGAAACATCTGCACCGCTATCTCTATACATATGGAGATACCTTCACTGCTATCTCTATAAACATGGAAATATCTACACCGCAATCTGTATAAAGATGGAAATATCTACACTGCCATCTCTATAATCATGAATATATCTACACCGCCATCTCCATAAACGTGGAAGTATCTACACTGCCATCTGTGTAAACATGGTAATATCTACACCGCTATTTGTATAAACATGGAAATATCTACACTGCCATCTGTATAAAGATGGAAATATCTACACCGCGAGCTGAATAAACATGGAAATATCTACACTGATATTTGTAAAAACATTGAAATAGCAACACCGCTATCTGTGTAAACATTTAAATATCTACGCCGCTATCTGTATAAACATGGAAATTTCTACACCAATATCTCTATAAATATGGAAATACCTACACAGCCATCTCTACAAACATGGAATTATCTACACCTCTATCTCTATAAACATAGAAATATCTACACCGCCATCTCTATAGACATGGATATATCTACACCGCCATCTGCATAAACATGGAAATATCTACACCGCCTTCTGTATAAACATGGAAATATCTACACTGCCATCTCTATAAATATGGAAATATCTAAAATACCATCTACAGAAATTTGGAGATATCTAAACCGTGAACTGCATAAACATGGAAATATCTACACCTCTACCTGTATAAACATGGAAATATCTACACCGCTATCTGTATAAATATGGAAATGTCTACACCGCTATCTGTATAAACATGGAAATATCTACATTGTGATCTCTATAAACATGGAAATATCTACACCGCCATCTGTATAAACATGGAAATAACTACATATTCGGCTGAATAAACATGGAAATATCTGCGCCACTATCGGTATAAACATGGAAATATCTACACTGCCATCTGTATAAACATGGAAATATCTACACTGCCATCTGTATATACATGGATATATCTACACCGCCATCTGTATAAACATGGAAACATCTACACCGCCATCTGTGTAAACGTAGAAATCTCTACACTGCCATCTGTAGAAAGATGGAAATATCTACACCGTGATCTGTACAAACATGGAAATACCTACACCTCTACCTGTATAAAGATGGAAATTTCTACACCGCAATCTGTATAAACATGGAAATAACTACAACACGATCTGTATAAACATGGAAATATCTACACCGCTATCTGTATAAACATGGAAATATCTACACCCCTATCTGTATAAACATGGAAATATCTACACCGCCATCTATAAAAACATGGAAATAACTACACAGTCATCTGTATAAACATGGAAATATCTACACCTCCATCTGCATAAACATGGAAATATCTACACTGCCAGCTGTATACACTTGCAAATATCTACACAGCCATCTGTATAAACACGGAAATATCTACACCGCTATGTCTATAATCATGGAAATACCTACACTGCTATCTGTATAAACATGGAAATATCCACACCGCTGTCTGTATAAACATGGAAATATCTACACTGATAACTGTTTAAACTTGTAAATATCTACACTGTCATCTGTATAAACATGGAAATATCTCCACCGCTATCTGTATATACATGGAAATATCTCCACCGCTATCTTTATAAACTTGGAAATATCTACACCGCTATCTTTTTAAACATGGAAATATCTACACAGCCACCAGTAGAAACATGGAAATATCCTCACCGCTATCTCTATACACATGGAAATACATACACCAATATCTCTATAAACATGGAGATATCTATACCGCAATCTCTATAAATTTGGAAATATCTACACAGCCATCTCTATGAACATGAAAATATCTACACCGCCATCTTCATAAACATGGAAATATCTACACCGCCATCTGTGTAAACTTGGAAATATCTACACCGCTATCTGTATAAACATGGAAATATCTACACTGACATCTGAATAAAGATGGAAACTTCTACAATGCGGGCTGTATAAACATGGAAATATCTCCACCGCTATCTGTATAAACATGGAAATACCATCACCACTATCTGTATAAACATGTAAATATCTACACCGTTATCTGTATAAACATGGAAATATCTACACCAATATCTCTATAACATGGAAATATCTACACCGCCATCTCTATAAACATGGAATTATCTACACAGCCATCTCTATATACATAGAATTATCTACACCGCCATCTCTATAAACATGGAAATATCTACAGCGCCATCTGTATAAACATGGAAATATCTACACCGCCATCTGTATAAGCATAGAAATATCTACACTGCCATCTGAAGAAAGATGGAAATATCTGCACCGCGATCTGTATAAACATGGAAATATCTACACCTCTACCTGTATAAACACGGAAATATCTACACCATTCTCTGTATAAATATGGAAATATCTACACCGCTATCTCTATAAAAATGGAAATGACTAAACCGCTATCTGTATAAACATGGAAATATCTACATGGCTATCTCTATAAACATGGAAATACCTTCACCCCCATCTGTATAAACATGGAAATAGCTACACAGTCGTCTGCATAAACATGGTAATATCTATACCACTATCTGTATAAACATGGAAATATCTACACTGCCGTCTGTATAGACATGGAAATATCTACACAGCCATCTCTATAAACATGGAAATATCTACAACGCTATCTATATAAACATGGAAATAGCCACACCGCTATCTGTATAAACATGGAAATATCTACACCGCCATCTGTAAAAACATGGAAATATCTACACAGTCATCTGTATAAACATGGAAATATCCACACCTCCATCTGTATAAATATGGAAATATCTACAATGCCAACTGTTTACGCATGGAAATATCTACATCGCTATCTGTATAAACATGGAAATATCTACATTGCTATCTGAATAAACATGGAAATATCTCCACCGCTATCTGTATAAACATGGAAATATATACACCGCCAGCTGTATAAATATGGAAACATCTACACCGCCATCTCTATAAACATGGAAATGTCTACTCCGCTATCTCTCTAAACATGGAAATACCTACACCGCTATCTGTATAAACTTGGAAATATCTACACCGCTACCCATATAAACATGGAAATATCTACACAGCTATCTGTATAAACTTGGAAATATCTACACCGCTATCTGAATAAACATGGAAATATATACACTGCCATCTGTATTAACATGGAAATATCTACACCGCTATCTGTATGAACATGGAAATATCTACATTGCTATCTGTATAAACATGGAATATCTACAATGCTATCTGTGTAAACATGGAAATATCTACATCGCTATCTGTGTAAAAATGGAAATATGTACACCGCAATCTGTGCAAAGATGGAAATATCTGCACTGCTATCTGTGTAAACACGGAACTATCTACACCGCTATCTGTATAAACATGGAAATATCTACACTGCTATCTGTATAAACAGGGAGATATCTACACAGCCATCTGTATAAACATGGAAATATCTACCCCGCTCTGTGTATAAACATGGAAATATCTACACCGCTATCTGTATAAACTTGGAAATATCTACAATGCTATCTGTGTAAACATGGAAATACCTACACAGCTATCTGTGTAACCATGGAAATATCTACACAGCTATCTGTGTAAAGATGGAAATATCTACACCGCAATCTGTGCAAAGATGGAAATATCTGCAATGCTATCTGTGTAAACATGGAAGTATCTACACCGCTATATGTATAAACATGGAAATACCTACACCGCTACCTGTATAAACAGGGAGATATCTACACAGCCATCTGTATAAAAATGGAAATATCTACATCGCCATCCGAATAAACTTGGAAAAATGTACACCGCTATCTGAATAAATATGGAAATATCTACGCTATGTCTATAAACATGGAAATATCCACACCGCTATCTCTATAAACATGGAAATATCTTCACCGCCATCTGTATAAACAAGGAATTATACACACCGCTATCTATGTAAACATGGAAATATCTTCAACGCCATCTGTATAAACATGGAAATATCTACACCGCCATCTGAATAAACATGGAAATATCTGCACCGCTGTGTGAATAAATATGGAAATATCTACACCGCCATCTCTATAAACATGCAAATGTCTACACCGCTATCTGTATAAACATGGAAATATCTACACCTCTACCTCTATAAACTTGGAAATATCTACACCGCTCCCTGTATAAATATGGAGATATCTACACCGCTATCTCTAAAAACATGGAAATGTCTGCACCGCTATCTGTATAAACATGGAAATATCTACATGACTATCTGTATAAACATGGAAATATCTACACCGCCAACTGCATAAACATGGAAATACCTACACAGACGTCTGTATAAACATGGAAATATCTACACCAGTATCTGTATAAACATGGAAATATCTACACTGCCTACTGTATAAACATGGAAATATCTTCACAGCCATCTCTATAGACATGGGAATATCTATACCAGTATGTGTATTAACATGGAAATAGCCATACCACTATCCGTATAAACATGGATAGATCTACACCGCCATCTGTAAATACACGGAAATATCTACACAGTCATCTGCATAAACATGGAAATACCTACACCTCCATATGTATAAACAGGGAAATATCTACACTGCCATCTGTATACACATGGAAATATCTACATCGTTATCTGTATAAACATGGAAATACCTACATTGCAATCTGTATAAACATGGAATTATCTACACCGCTATCTGTATAAACATTGAAATATCTACAACGCCATCTGTATTAACATGGAAATATCTACACCTCTATCTATATAAACATGGAAATATCTACATCGATATCTGTATAAACATGGAAATATCTCCACCGCTATCTGTGTAAACATGGGAATATCTACACTGCTATCTCCATAAACATGGAAATATCTACACCGCTATCTGTATAAAGATGGAAATATCTACACAGCTATCTCTATAAACATGGATATGTCTACACCGCAATCTGTGCAAAGATGGATATATCTACACTGCTATCTGTGTAAAATGGAAATATCTACCCCGCAATCTGTGCAAAGATGGAAATATCTACACCACTATCTGTGTAAACTTGGTAATATCTACACTGCCATCTGTATAAAGACGGAAATATCTACACCACGAGCTGTATAAACAAGGAAATATGTACCCCACAATCTGTATAAACATGGAAATACCAACACCGCTATCTGTATAAACATGGAAATGTCTACCCCACTATCTCTATAAACATGGAAATATCTACACGACCATCTCTATAAACATGGAATTATCTACACCGCTATCTCTATAAAAATAAAATTACCTACACCGGCATCTCTATAAACATGGAAATATGTACACAGCCATCTGTAGAAAGATGGAAATATCTAAACCACGATCTGTGCAAACATGTAACTATCTACAACTCTACCTGTATAAACATGGAAATATCTACACCGCTCCCTGTATAAATATGGAAATATCTACACCGCCATCTCCATAAACAGGGAACTATCTACACCACCATCTGTGTAAACATGGAAATATCTACACCGCTATCTGTATAAACATGGAAACATCAACAATGCCATCTGTATAAAGATGGAAATATCTGCACTGCGAGCTGTATAATCATGGAAATATTTACACCGCTATCTCTATAAACAAGGAAATACCAACACAGCTATCTGTGTAAACATGGAAATATCTACAACGCTATCTGTATGAACATGGAAATATCTTCACAGCTATCTGTATAAACATGGAAATATCTACAACGCTATCTGTATAAACATGGAAATATCTACACCGCTATCAGTATAAACATGGAAATATCTACACTGCCATCTGTATAAAGATGGAAATATCTGCACGGCGAGCTGTATAAACAAGGAAATAGATACACCACTATCTGTATGAACATGGAAATACAAACACCGCTATCTGTATAACCATGGAAATATCTATAGCGCTATCTGTATAAACATGGAAATATCTACACCGCCATCTCTTTAAACATGGAATTATCTACACCGATATCTCCATAAACATAGAATTATCTACACCGCCATCTCTATAAACATGGAAATATCTACACCGCCATCTGTATAAACATGGAAATATCTTCACCGCCATCCATACAAACATAGAAATATCTACACTGCCATCTGTAGAAAGATGGAAATATCTACACTGCGATCTGTATGAACATGGAAATATCTACACCTCCACTTGTACAAATATGGAAATATCTACACCGCTATCTCTGTAAAATAGGAAATGTGTACACCGCTATCTGTATAAACACGGAAGTATCTACATGGCTATCTCTATAAACATGGAAATATCTTCACCGCCCTCTGTATAAACATGGAAATAACTACACAGTCGTCTGTATAAACATGGAAATATCTACATCACTATCTGTATAAACATGGAAATATCTACGCTGCCATCTGTATAGGCATGGAAATATCTACACAGCCATCTCTATATACATGGATATATTTACACCGCTGTCTGTGCAAAGATAGAAATATCTACACCGCATTCTGTGCAAATATGGAAATATCTACATCCCTATCTCTATAAACATGGAAATATCTGCACCGCAATCTGCAGAAACATGGAAATATCTACACCGCTGTCTGTATAAACATGGAAATATCTACACCGCCATCTGTATAAACATGGAAATATCTACACAGTCATCTGTATAAACATGGAAATATCTACACCACCATCTCTATAAACATTGAAATATCTACACTGCCATGTGTATACACATGGAAATATCTACACAGCCACCAGTAGAAACATGGAAATATCCTCACCGCTATCTCTATACACATGGAAATGTCTACATCGCTATCTGTATCAACAAGGAAATATCTACATGGCTATCTCTATGAACATGGAAAAATCTACAGCGCTGTCTGTATAAACATGGAAATACATACAGAATCATCTCTATAAACATGGAAATATCTACACCCCTATCTGTATAAACAAGAAAATATCTACACTGCCATCTGTATAAACATTGAAGTATCTACACAGCCATCACTATAAACATGGAAATATCTACAAAGCTATCTGTATAATAATGGAAATAGCCACACCGGTATCTGTATAAACAAGGAAATACCTACACCACCATCTGTAAAAACATGGAAATATCTACACAGTCATTTGTAGAGAAATGGAAATATCTACACATCCATGTGTATAAACATGGAAACATCTACACTGCCATCTGTATACACATGGAAATATCTACACAGCTTCTGTATAAACATGGAAATATCTACACCGCAATTTCATAAACATGGAAATACCTACACCGCTTTCTCTATAAAGATGGAAAAATGTACAGCGCTATCTGTATAAAGATGGAAATATCTACACCTCTATCTGTATAAACATGGAAATATCTTCACCGCTATCTGTATAAACATGGAAACTTCTACACCGCCATTTGTATAAACGTGGAAATGTCTACATCACCATCTGTATAAACACGGAAATATCTCCACCGCTATCTGTATAAACATGGAAATATCTGCACTGCCGTCGGTATAAAGATGGAAATATCTACACCGCGATACGAATAAACATGGAAATATCTACACCTCTGCTTGTATAATCTTGGAAATATCTACACCACTATCTGTGTAAACATGAAAATATCTACACCGCTATCTGTATAAACATGGAAATATCTACACCGCTATCTATATAAACATGGAAATCTCTACACCGCAATTTCTATAAACATGGAAATATCTACATGGCCATCTGTATAAACATGGAAATAGCTGCACCTCCATATGTATAAACATGGAAATATCTACACTGCCATTTCTATACACATGGAAATATCTACACAGCCATCTGTATAAACAAGGAATTATCTCCAACGCTATCTGTATAAACATGGAAGCATCTACACCGCTATCTGTATAAACGTGGAAATATCCATACCACTATCGGTATAAACATGGAAATATCTACAAAACTTTCTGAGTAAACATGGAAATATCTACACAGCTATCTGTGTAAACAAGGAAATATCTACACCACTGGCTGTGTAAAGATGGAAACATCTACACCGCAATCTCTGCAAATATGGAAATATCTACAACGCTATCACTATAAACATGGAAATATCTGCAACGCTATCTGTATAAAGATGGAAATATCTACACCGCTATCTCTATAAACATGAATATACCTACACCGCCATCTGTATAAACATGAAAATATTTACACAGTCATCTGTATGAACATGTAAATATCTACACCTCCATCTGAATAAACATGGAAATATCTTCACCGCTATCTGTGTAAACGTGGAAATATCTACACTATCTGTATAAACCTGGAAATATCTACACCGCTATCTGTTTAAACGTGGAAATATCTACACCGCTATCTGTATAAACGTGGAAATATCTACAACACTATCTGTGTAAAGATGGAAATATCTACACCGCAATCTGTGCAAAGATGGAAATATCTACACTTCTGTCTCTATAAACATGAAAATATCTGCACCGCTATATGTATAAACATGGATATAACTACACTGCTATCTGTATAAACATGGAAGTAACTACTCTGCCATTTGTATAAACATGGCAATATCTACACAGTCATCTGTATAAACAGGGAAATATCTACACCACCATCTCTATAAACATGGAAATATCTACACTGCCATCTGTATACACATGGAAATAACTACACAGCCATCAGTATAAACATGGACACATCTGCACCGCTATCTCTTTACACATGGGAATACCTGCACCGCTATCTCAATATACATGAAAATATCTACACCGCAATCTCTATAAACATGGAAATATCTACACTGCCATTTCTATAAACATGAAAATATCTTCACCGACATCTCCATAAACATGGAACCATCTACACCGCCATCTGTGTAAACATGGAAATATCTACACCGCTTTCTCCATAAACATGGAAATATCTACACTACCATCTGTATAAAGATGGAAATATATACACCGTGAGCTGTATAAACATGGAAATATCCTCACCGCTATCTGTATAAACGTGGAAATACCAACACCGCTATTTGTAAACATGGAAATATCTACACCAATTGCTGTATAAACATGGAAATATCTACACCACTATCTCTATGAACATGGAAATACCCACACCGCCATCTCTATAAACATGGAATTAACTTCACTGCTATCTCTATAAACATAGAAATATCTACACCGTCATCTCTATCAACATGGAAATATCTATACTGCCATCTGCATAAACATGGAAATATCTACACTGCCATCTGTATAAACATGGAATCATCTACACCGCCATCCGTATAAACATAGTAATATCTACACAGCCATCGGTAGAAAGATGGAAATATCTACAACGCGATCTGTATAAACATGGAAGTATCTACACCTCTACCTGTATAAACATAGAAATTTCTTCACCGCTACCTGTATAAACATGGAAATATCTACACAACGATATGTATAAACATGGAAATATCTACACCGCTATCTGTATAAACATGGAAATATCTACACTGTTATCTGTATAAACATGGAAATATCTACACTGCTATCTATATAAATATGGAAATATCTACACCGCTATCTCTATAAACATTGAAATGCCTTCACCGCTATCTGTAAAATCGTGGAAATATCTACATGGCTATCTCTATAAACATGGAAATATCTACACCACCTTCCGTATAAACATGGAAATATCTACACCGCCATCTCTATTAACATGGAAATATCTACACTGCCATTTCTATAAACATGAAAATATCTGCAACGCCATCTCAATAAACGTGGAACTATCTACACCACCATCTGTGCAAAGATGGAAATATCTACACCGATATCGGTGTAAACATGGAAATATCTACACCGCTATCTGTATAAACATGGAAATATCTACACCGCTATCTATATAAACATGGAAATATCTACACCGCAATCTCTATAATCATGGAAATATCTACACCGCCATCTGTATAAACATGGAAATATCTACACCGCTATCTGTATAAACATGGAAATATCTACACTGCTATCTGTATAAACGTGGAAATATCTACACCGCTATCTGTATAAATATGGAAATATCTACACTGCTATCTATATAAACATGGAAATGTCTTCACCGCTATCTGTATAAACGTGGAAATATCTACATGGCTATCTCTATAAACATGGAAATATCTACACCGCCATCAGTATAAACATGGAAATATCTACACCGCCATCTTTATGAACATGGAAATATCTACACAGTCATCTCTATAAACATGGAAATATCCACACTACCAACTGTATAAACATGGAAATATCTACACCGCTATCTGAGTAAACTTGGAAATATCTACACCGCTATCTGAATAAACAGGGAAATATCTACACCGCCATCCGTATAAACATGGAAATATCTCCACTGCTATCTGTATAAACGTGGAAATATCTCCACCGTTATCTGTATAAAGATGGAAATATCTACACGGCTATCTGTAGAAACGTGGAAATATCTACACCGCTATCTGTATTAACATGGAAATATCTACACTGCTATCTGTATAAACGTGGAAATATCTACACCGCTATCTGTATAAACATGGAAATATCTACAACACTATCTGTGTAAAGATGGAAATATCTACACCGCAATCTGTGCAAAGATGGAAATATGTACACTGGTGTCTCTATAATCATGGAAATATCTGCACCGCTATCTGTACAAACATGGATATATCTACACCGCTATCTCTATAAACATGGAAGTATCTACACTGCCATTAGTATAAACATGGCAATATCTACACAGTCATCTGTATAAACAGGTAAATATCTACACAACCATCTCTATAAACATGGAAATATCTACACTGCCATCTGTATACACATGGAAATATCTACACAGCCATCAGTATAAACATGCACACATCTGCACCGCTATCTCTATACACATGGAAATACCTGCACCGCTATCTCTATAAACATGGAAATATCTACACCGCAATCTCTATAAACATGGAAATATCTACACTGCCATTTCTATAAACATGTAAATATCTACACAGCCATCTCCATAAACATGGAAGTATCTACACCGTCAACTGTTTAAACATGGAAATATCTACATCACTATCTGTATAAACTTGGAAATGTCTCCACCGCTATCTGTATAAACATGGAAATATCTACACCGCTATCTGTATAAACATGGAAATATCTACAATGCTATCTGTGTAAAAAAGGAAATTTCTACAAAATTATCAGTGTAAACTTGGAAATATCTACACTGCTATCTGTGTAAAGATGGAAATACCTACACAGCAATCTGTGCAAAGATGGAAATAACTACACTGCTCTCTCTATAAACATGGAAATACCCAGACCGCCATCTCTATAAACATGAAATTATCTACACTGCGATCTCTATAAACATAGAAATATCTACACTGCCATCTGTATAAACATGGAAATATCTACACCACCATCTGCATAAACATGGAAATATCTACACCGCCATCTGTATAAACATGGAAATATCTATACCGCCATCTCTATAAACATAGAAATATCTACACTGCCATCTGTAGAAAGACGGAAAAGTCTACACCACAATCTGTGTAAACATGGAATTATCTACACCGCCATCTGTATAAACATGGAAAAACCTATACCGCCATCTCTATAAACATAGAAATATCTACACTGCCATCTGTAGAAAGACGGAAAAGTCTACACCGCAATCTGTGTAAACATGGAAATACCTACACCGCTACCTGTATAAACATGGGAATATCTACACTGCTATCTGCATAAACATGGCAATACCTACACCACGATCTGTAAAAACATGGAAATATCTACACCGCCATCTGTATAAACATGGAAATATCTACATTTCCATCTGTATTCACATGGAAATATCTACACAGCCATCTCTATAGACATGGAAATATGAACACCTCTATCTGTATAAACATGGAAATAGCCACACTGCTATCTGTATAAACATGCAAATATCTACACCACCTTCTGTAAAAACATGAAAATATCTTCACAGTCATCTGTATAAACATGGAAATATCTACACCGCTATAGGTATAAACATGGAAATATCTACAACGCTATCTTTGTAAACATGGAAATATCTGCACAGCTATCTGTGTAAACATGGAAATATCTACACTGCTATCTGTGTAAAGATGGAAATTCCTACACCACAATCTGTGCAAAGATGGAAATATCCACACAGCTGTCTGTGTAAACATGGAAATATCTACACCGCTATCTGTATAAACATGGAAATATCTGCACCGCTACCTGTATAAACTTGGAAATATCTACAACGCTATCTCTTTAAACATGGAAATATCTCCACCGCTATCTGTACAAACAGGGAAATATCCCCACCGCTATCTGTATAAACATGGAGATATGTACACCGCTGTCAGTATAAACATGGAAATATCTACAACGTGATCTGTATAAACATGGGAATATCTTCACCTCTATCTGTATGAACATGGAAATATATGCACCGCTATCTCTATCAACATGGAAATGTCTACACCGTCATCTGTAAAAACTTGTAAATATCTACAAAGTCATCTGTATAAACAAGGAAATATGTACACCACCATCTGAATAAACATGGAAATATCTACACTGCCATCTGTATACACATGGAAATATCTACACAGCCATCTCTATAAACATGGAAGTATCTACACTGCTATCACTATAAACATGGGAATACCTACACCGCCATGTCAATAAAGATGGAAATATCTACACCGCTGTCTCAATAAACATGGAAATATCTACACCGCCATCTGTATAAACATGAAAATAAAAACACAGCCATCTCCATAAACATGGAACCATCTACACCGTGAAGTGTATAAACGTGTAAATTTCTACACCGCTGTCTGTGTAAACATTGAAATATCTTCACGGCTATCCCTACAAACATGGAAGTACCTACACCGCTATCACTGTAACATGGACATACCTACACCGCTGTCTCTATAAACATGGAAATATCTACACCGCCATCTCTATAAACATGGAAATATATACAGTGCCACCTCTATCAACATGGAACTATGTACACCGCCATCTACATAAACAAGAAAATATGTACACCACCATCTGTAGAAAGATGTAAATACCTTCACTGTGATGTGTATAAACATGGAAATATCTACAACGCTATCTGTATAAACATGGAAATATCTACACTGTGATCTGTATAAACATGGAAATATCTACTCCGCTATCTGTATAAAACTGGAAATATCTACAACCACTATCTCTATAAACATGGAAATATCTACACCGCTATCTATATAAACATGGAAATACCTACACTGACATCTGTATAAACCTGGAAATATCTACACAATCATCTGTATAAACATGGAAATATCTACACCGCTATCTGTATAAATATGGTAATATCTACACCGCTATCTCTACTTAAGAAATATCTACACTTCAATCTGTAGAAACATGGAAATATCTACATCGCTGTCTTTATAAACATGGAAGTATCTACACCGCCATCTGTAAGAACATGGAAATATCGACAGAGTCATCTGTATAAACATAGAATTATCTACACCACCATCTGTATAAACATGGAAATATCTACACTGCCTTCTGTATACACATGGAAATATCTACACAGCCATCTCTTCAAACATGGAAATAGCTAAACCGCTATTTGAATAAACATGGAAATAGCCACACCGTCATCTGTAAAAACATGGAAATAGCTACACCGCCATCTGTAAAAACATGGAACTATCTACACAGTCATCTATAGAAACATGGATATATCTACACTTCCAACTGTATAAACATGGAAATATCTACACTGCCGTCTGTATACTCATGGAAATATCTACACCGCCATCTGTATAAACATGGAAATATCTACACCGCCATCTGTGTAAACATGGAAATATCTGCACTGCCATCCGGATAAAGATGCAAATATCTACACCGTGAGCTGTATAAACATGGAAATATGTACACCGCGATCAATATAAACATGGAAATATCTACACCGCTATGTGTATAAACTTGGAAATATCTACACCGCTATGTGTATAAACATGGAAATACCTACACCGCTATCTGTATAAATATGTAAATATCTACACCGCTATCTGTGTAAAGATGGAAATTTCTACACCGCAATCTGTGCAAAGATTTAAATATCTACACAGCTATCTATGTAAATGTGGAAATGTCTACACCGCTATCTGAATAAACATGGAAATGTCTACATCGCTATCCCTATAAAAATGGAAATTTCTACTCTGCTATCTGTATAAACTGGAAAATATCTACACTGCCATCTACATAAACATGGAACTATCTACACCGCCATCTGTATAAATATGGAAATATCTCCACCACCATCTGTATAAACATTGAAATATCTACACTGCAATCTGGATAAAGATGTATATATCCACACCGCGAGCTGTATTAAAATAGAAAGAACTACACCGCTATCTTTATAATCATGGAAATACAAACACCGCTATCTGTATAAACATGAAAATATCTACAATGTTATCTGTATAAACATGGAAATATCTACACTGCTATCTCTATTAATATGGAAATACCTACATTGATATCTGTATAAACATGGAAATATCTACACCACTATCTGAATAAACATGGAAATATATACACCGTGATCTGTATAAATATGGAAATATATACACCGATATCTCTATAAACTTGGAAATATCTACACCGCTATCTGTATATACATGGAAATATCTACATCACTATCGCTATAAAAATGGAAATACTTACATCGCCATAAGTATACACATGGAAATATCTACACTGCTATCTCTGTAAACATAGAAATATCTACACCGCCATCCCTATAAACATGTAAATACCAATACCGACATCCGCATAAACATGGAAATATCTACACCGCTATCAGTATTAACATTGAAATACCTACACCACTATCTGTATAAAAATGGAAATATCTACACCGCGATCAGTATAAACAAAGAAATATCTACACTGCTATCGGTATAAACATGGAAATATCTACACCGCTATCTGTGTAAATATGGAAATATCAACTCCGCTATCTCTATAAACATGGAAATTTCTACACCGCTGTCAGTATAAACATGGAAATGCCTACACTGCTGTCTCTATCAACATGGAAATATCTACACCGCCATGTGTATAAAAATGGAAATACCTACACAGTCATCTGTAGAAACAGAGAAATACCTCCAATGCCATCGGTATAAACACGGAAATATGTACAGTGCCATTCGTATACACATGGAAATATCTACACAGCCATCTGTAAAAACATGGAAATATCTACACCGCTATCTCTATAAACATGGAAATAACAACACCGCTATCTGTATAAACATGCAAATACCAACACCGCGATCTGTATAAACATAGAATTAACTCCACCACTATCTGTGTAAACATGGAAATATCTACACCGCCAGCTGCGCAAAAATGGAAATAACTGCACCGCTATCTGTGTAAACATGGAAATATCTACACAGCTATCTGTGTAAACATGGAAATATCTACACTGCTATCTGTGTAAAGATGGAAATTTCTACACCACAATCTGTGCAAAGATGGAATTATCTACACAGCTATCTGTGTAAACATGGAAATATCTACACCGCTATCTGTATAAACATGGAAATATCTGCACAGCTATCTCCATAAACTTGGAAATATCTACACCGCTATCTCTTTAAACATGGAAATATCTCCACCGCTATCTGTACAAACAGGGAATTATCCCCACCGCTATCTGTATAAACATGGAAATATGTACACCGCTGTCAGTATAAACATGGAAATATCTACAACGCGATCTGTATAAACATGGAAATATCTACACCTCTATCTGTATGAACATGGAAATATCTGCACCGCTATCTCTATAAACATGGAAATGTCTACACCGCAATCTGTGCAAAGATGGAAATATCTACACCGCTATCTCTGTAAACATGGAAATAGCTACACCGCTTTCTGTATAAACATGGAAATATCTACACCGTTATCTGTATAAACATGGAAATATCTACAACGCCATCTGTATAAACAAGGAAATATCTACATCGCCATCTGTATAAACATGGACATATCTACACCGCCATCTGCATGAACATGGACATATCTACACCGCTGTCTGTATAAACATGCAAATATCTACACCGCTATCTGCATAAACATGGAAATACCTACACCGCTATCTGTATAAACATGGAAATATCTACACCGCTATGTGTATAAATATGGAAATATCTTCACCGCTATCTCTATAAAAATGGAAATATCTACTCCGCTATCTGTATAAACATGGAAATATCTACGGCGCTATCTCTACAAACATGGAAATATCTACACTGCCATCTGTAAAAACATTGAAATATCTTCATAGTCATCTGTATAAACATGGAAATATCTCCACCGCTATAAGTATGGAAATATCTACACTGCTGTCTCTATAAACATGGAAATATATACTATGCCATTTCTATAAACATGGAGATATCTACACTGCCATCTTCATAAACAAGGAAATATCTACACCGCCATCTATGTAAACTTGGAAATATCCACACCACTATATCTATAAACATGGAAATATCTACACCGCCATCTGTAAAAACATGGAAATATCTGCAAAGTAATCTGTATAAACATGGAGGTATCTACACCGCCATCTGTATAAACTTGGAAATATCTACACCGCTCTCTCTATAAACATGGAAATATCTACACCACTATTTGTATAAAAATGGAAATATATACACCGCCATCTCTATAAATATGAAAATATCTACAACGCCATCTCCATAATCATGGAACTATCTACATCAACATCTGTGTAAACATGGTAATATCTACACCGCTATCTGTATGAACATGGAAATATCTACACTGCCATGTGTAGATAGATGGAAATATGTGCATCGCGATCAGTATAAACATGGAAATAGCTACACCGTTCTCTGTATAAACATGGAAATACCTACATCGCTATCTGTATAAACATGGAAATATCTACACCATGATCTGTATAAACATGGAAATATCTACACCGTTATCTGTATAAACCTGGAAATAACTACACCGCTATCTGCATAAACATGGAAATATCTACACCGCTATCTGTATAAATATGGAAACATTTAAACCACTATGTCTGTAAACATGGCAATATTTACACCGCTATCATTATGAACATGGAAATATCTACACCGCTATCACTATAAACATGGAAATATCTACACCGCTATCTGTATAAACATGGAAATAACTACACCGCTATCTGTATAAACGTGGAAATATCTAAACCGCTATCCCTATAAACATAGAAGTATCAACACCGCTATCTGTATAAACATGGAAATATCTGCAACGCTCTCCGTATTAACATGGAAATACCTACACCGCTATCTCTATAAACATGGAAATATCTACACCGCTATCTCTATAAACATGGAAATATGTACACCGCCATCTCTATGAACATGGAAATATCTAAACCGCCATCTACATAAACAAGTAAATACCTTCACCACCATCTATATAAACATGGAAATGTCTACAACGCTATCTGTATAAACATGGAAAAATCTACACCATTATCTGTATGAACATGGAAATATCTACTTCGCTATCTGTATAAAGATGGAAATATCTACACCAAGAGCTGTATAAACATAGAAATATCTACACCGCTATCTGTATAAAGATGGAAATATCTACACCGTTATCTGTTTAAACATGGTAATATCTACACCGCTATCTGTATAAACATGGAAGTATCTTCACTGATATCTCTATAAATATGGAAATATATATACCGCCATCTCTATAAACATGGAAGTATGTACACTGCCATCTACATAAACAAGGAAATATCTACACCGCCAACTGTATAAACATTTAAATATCTACACCGCCATCTGTATAAACTTAGAAATACCTACACTGAAATCTGTAGAAAGATGGAAATATCTACACCGCGATCTGTGTAAACATGGAAAAATCTACTCCGCTACCTGTATAAACATGGAAATATATACAACGCTATCTGGATAAACATGGAAATATCTAAATTGCGATCTGTATAAACTTGGAAATATCTACACCACCATCTACATAAACAAGGAAATATCTACAATGCTATCTGTATATTCATTTAAATATCTTCACCACCATCTGTATAAACATAGAAATATCCACACTGAAATCTGTAAAAAGATGTAAATATCTACAGCGCAATCTGTGTAAACATGGAAATATCTACACCGGTACCTGAATAAACATGGAAAAATCTACAACGCTATCTGTATAAAGATGGAAATATCTACACCGCCATCTGTATAAACATGGAAATACCTACACTGCCATCTCTATACACATGGAAATATCTACACAGTCATCTGTATAAACACGGAAATAACTTCACCGCTATCTCTATGAACATGAAAATATCTACCCAGACATGTCAAGAAACAAGAAACTATCAACACCGAAATCTGTATAAACATGGAAATATCTACACTACCATCTGCATAAAGATGTAAATATCTACACCGCGAGCTGCATAAACATGGAAATATCTACACTGCAATCTGTATAACCATGGAAATACAAACACCGCTATCTGTAAAAACATGGAAATATCTACACCACTATCTGTATAAACGTGGAAATATCTACTGCGCTATCTCTATAAACTTGGAAATAGCTACACCGCTATCTCTATAAAAATGGAAATATCTACACCGATATCTCTATAAACATGGAAATATATACACCACTATCTCTATAAACATGGAAATATCTACAATGCCATCTACATAAACAAGGACATATCTTCACAGCCATCTATATAAACATGGAAATATCAACACCGCTATCTCAACAAACATGGAAATATCTACACTGCCATCTGTAAAAACATGGATGTATCTACACTGCCATCTATATACACATAGAAATATCTACACAGCCATCTATATAAACATGGAAATATCTACAATGCTATCTGTATAAACAAGGAAATAACTGCACAATGATCTGCATAAACATGGAAATATCTACACCGCTATCAGCAAAGATGGAAATATCAACACCGCGAGCTGTATAAACATGGAAATACCAACACCGCTATCTGAATAAACACGGAAATAACTACACTGCTGTCTGTATAAACATGGAAATATCTACACCGCTATCTATATAAACATGGAAATACCTACACCGCTATCACTATAAAGATGGAAATATATACACCGACATCCCTATAAGCATGGAAATATCTACACCGCCGTCTGCATGAACAAGGAATTATGTACACCGCCATCTGTGTAAACATAGGAATATCTACACCGCAGTCTGTATAAACATAGAAATATCTACACTGCCATCTGTAGAAAGACGGAAATAACTACACTGCGATCTGTGTAAACATGGAAATAACAACACCGCTACCTGTATAAACATGGAAATATCTACACCGCTACCAGTATAAACACGGAAATAGCTACACCGCCATCTGTAAAAACATGGAAATATCCACAAAGTCATCTGTATAAACATGGAAGTATCTACACCACCATCTGTATAAACATGGAAATATCTACACTGCCATCTGTCTACACATGGAAATATCTACACAGCCATCTGTATAACCTTGGAAATACCTACAACGCTATCTATATAAACATGGAAATACCTACACCGCTATCTCTATAAACATGGAAATATCTCCACCGCTATCTCTATAAACATGGAAATGACTACACCGCCATCTCTATAAACATGAAAATATCAACACCGCCATTTCCATAAAGATGGAACAATCTACACCGCCATCTGTATAAACCTGGAAATATCTACACTGCTATCTGTATAAACATGGAAATATCTACACCGCTATCCCTATAAACATGGAAATATCAACACCAGTATATGTGTAAAAATGGAAATATCTACACCGTTCTCTGTGTAAACATGGAAAAACTACAAAGCTATCTGTGTAAACATGGAAATAACTACACCATGATCTGTATAAACATGGAAATATCTACAGCGCTATCTGCATAAAGATGTAAACACCTACGCAGCGATCTGTATAAACATGGAAATAACTACACCGCTATCTGTATAAATATGGAAATATCTACACCGCTATCTCTACAAACATGTAAATATATACACCGCCATCTCTATAAACATGGAAATAACTACATCGCCGCCTACATAAACAAGGAAATATCTACAACGCCATCAGTATAAACATGGAAATATCTACACCGCCATCTGTATAAACATAGAAATATCTACACTGCGATCTGTAGAAAGAAGGAAATATCTACAATGCGATCTGTGTAAACATGGAAATATCTACACTGCTACCAGTATAAACATGGAAATACCTACAACGCTACCTGTATAAACATGGAAATATCTACACCACGGTCTGTATAAACATGGAAATGTCTACACCGCTATCTGTATAAACATGGAAATATCTACAACGCTATCTCTATAAACTTGGAAATATCTACACCGCTATCTGTATAAACATGGAAATATGTACACCTCTATCTCTATAAACATGGAAATATCTACACTGCCATCTGTATACACATGGAAATATCTACACAGCGATCTGTATAAACATGGAAATATCTACACCGCTGTCTGTATAAATATGGAAAAATCTACACCACTATCTGTATATTCATGGAAATATCTACACCACTATCTCTTTAAACATGAAAAGATCTACACCGCAATATCTATAAACATGGAAATATCCACACCGAAATCTGTAAAAACATGGAAATATCTACACCGCAATCTCTATAAACATGGAATTATCTACACCACCATCTGTATAAACATGGAAATATTTGCACTGCCATCTGTATACACATGGAAATATCTACACAGCCATCTGACTGAAAATGGAAATATCTACACCACCATCTGTATAAACGTGGAAATATCTACACTGCGATCTGTAGAAAGAAGGAAATATCTACACCGCGATCTGTATACACATGGAAATATCTACACCACTATCTGTATAAACATGGAATAAACTACACCAATGTCAGTGTGAACATGAAAATATCTACATCGCTATCTGTATAAGGATTTAAATATCTACACCTCGAGCTGTTTAAACATAGAAATGTCTACACCGCTATCTGCATAAACATGGAAATATCTACACCGCTATCTGTAGAAACATGGAAATATCTACACCGCTATCTGTATAAACGTGGAAATATCTACACCGCTATCTGTGTAAACATGGAAATATCTACACCGCTATCTGTATAAACATGGAAATATGTACACCTCCATCTCTAAAAACATGGAAATATCTACACTGCCATTTATATACACATGGAAATATCTACACAGCCATCTGTATGAACATGGAAATATCTACACCGCTATCTGTATAAATATGGAAATAAATAAAACACTATCTCTATAAACAAGGAAATATTTACACCACTATCTGTATGAACATGGAAATATCTACCCCGCTATCTCTATAAACATGGAAACATCTACACCGCTATCTGTATAAACATGGAAATAACTACACCGCTATCTGTATAAACATGGAAACATCTACACAGCCATCTGTATAAACATGGAAATATCTACACCGCTATCTGTATAAACATGGAAATAACTTCACCGCTATCTGTATAAATATGGAAATATCTACACCGCTATCTATATACACACGGAAATATCTACACCGCTATCTCTGTAAACATGGAAATATCTACAACGCAATCTCTATAAATATGGAAATATCTACACCGCCATCTGTAAAAACATGGAAATATCTACACAGTTATCTGTAGAAACATGGAAATATCTACACCACCATATGTATAAACATGGAAATATTTACACTGCCATCTGTATAAACATGGAAATATCTACACAGCCATCTGTCTGAAAGTGGAAATATCTACACCGCAATCTGTATAAACATGCAAATATCTACACTGCCATCGGAAGAAAGAAGGAAATATCTACACCGTGATCTGTAGAAACATGGAAATATCTACACCACTATCTGTATAAACATGAAAATATCTACACCGCTATCTGTATAAACATGGAAATATCTACACCGCTATCTCTATAAATATGGAAATATATATATCGCCATCTCTATAAAAATGGAAATATCTACAACGCCATCTACATAAACAAGGAAATACCTGCACCGCCATCTGTATGAACTTTTAAATATCTACACCGCCATCTGTAGAAACATAAGAATACCTACACTGAAATCTGTAGAAAGATGGAAATATCTACACCGCGATCTGTGTAAACATGGAAATACCTACACCGCTACCTGTATAAACATGGAAACATCTACAATGCTATCTGGATAAACATGGAAATATCTACACTGCGATCTGTATAAACATGGAAATATCTACACCGCTATCGGCATAAACATGGACATATCTACACCGCTATCTCTATAAACATGGAAATACCTACACCGCTTTATGTATAAACATGCAAATATCTACATCGCTATCTCTATAAACATGGATATATCTACACTTCCATCTGTAAAAACATGGAAATGTCTACACAGTCATCTCTATAAACATGGATATATCTACACCACCATCTGTATAAACATGGAAACACCTACACTGCCATCTGTATACACATGGAAATATCAACACAGCCATGTGTATAAACATGTAAATATCTACACCTCTATCTCTATAAACATGGAAATACCTACACCGTTATCTCTATAAGCATGGAAGTATCTACACCGTCATCTCTATGAACATGAAAATATCTACACTGCCATCCCCATATGCAGGGAAATATCTACACCGAAATCTGTATAAACATGGATATATCTACACTGCCATCCATATAAAGATGTAAATATCCACACCGCGAAGTGTGTAAACGTGGAAATATCTACACCGCTATCTGTATAAACATGGAAATACCAACACTACTGTGTGTATAAACTTGGAAATATCTAAACCGCTTTCTGTAAACATGGAAATATCTATTACGCTATCTCTATAAAAATGGAAATATATACACCGCCATCTCTATAAACATGGAAATATCTACACAGCCATCTACAAAAACAAGGAAATAGCTACACAGTCAAGTATATAAAGGTGGAAATAACTACAGCGCTATCTCTATAAATATGGAAATAGCTACTCCGCCATCTGTAAAAACATGGAAATATCTACAAAGTCATCTGTATAAACATGAAAGTAGCTACACCACCATCTGTATTAACATGGAAATATGCACACTGCCATCTGTATACACATGGAAGTATCTACACTGCTATCTATATACACATGGAAATACCTAAACCGCTATCGGTATAAATATGGAAATATCTACATCGCTATCTATATACACATGGAAATATCTACACCACTATCTCTATAAACATGGAAGTATCTACACCGCCATCTGTAAAAACATGGAAATATCTACACAGTTATCTGTATAAATATGGAAATATATACACCACCATCTGTATAAACATGAAAATATTTACACTGCCATCTGTATACACATGGAAATATCTACACAGCCTTCTGTCTGAAAATGGGAATATCTACACCGCTCTCTCTAAAAATATGGAAATACCTGCAACGCTATCTCTATAAACATGGAAATATCTAAACCGCTATATCTATAAACATGGAAATATCTTCACCGCCATCTCTATAAACATGAAAATACCTACACTGCCATCTCCATAAACATGGAAATATCTACACCGCCATCTGTATAAACATGGAAATATCTACACCGCCATCTGTATAAACATGGAAACATCTACACTGCCATCTTTAAAAACATGGAAGTATCTACACTGTGAGCTGTCTAAACATGGAAATATCTACACCGCTATCTGTACAAACATGGAAATAACAACACCTCCATTTGTATAAACCTGGAAATAACTAACCCGCTATCAGTATAAACGTGGAATTATCTAAACAGCGATCTGTATACACATGGAAATATCAACACCGCTATCTGTATAATCATGGAAATATCTACAACACGATCTGTATAAACATGGAAATATCTACAACGCTATCTCTATAAACATGGAAATATCTACACCGCCATCTGTATAAACATAGAAATATCTACAGTCATCTGTATAAACATGGAAATATCTACAACACCATCTCTTTAAACATGGAAATATCTACACTGCCTTCTGTATACACAAGGAAATATCTACACAGCCATGTGTATAAACTTGGAAATATCAACACCACTATCTCTATAAACATGGAAATACCTTAACCACAATCTGTATAAGCATGGAAATATTTACAACGCTATCTCTATAATCATGGAAATATCTACACCGCCATCTGTATAAACATGGAAATATATACACAGTCATCTGTATAAACATGGAAATATCTACACCACCATCTCTTTAAACATGGAAATATCTACACTGACATCTGTATACACAAGGAAATATCTACAAAGCCATGTGTATAAACATGGAAATATATACACCGCTATCTCTATAAACATATAAATACCTACACCGCTATCTGTATAAATATGGAAATATCTACAACGCTGTCTCTACAAACATGGAAATGTCTAAACCGCTATCTGTATAAATATGGAAATATCTACACCGCTATCTCTATAAACATGGAAATGTCTAAACTGCAATCTGTATAAACATGGAAATATCTAAACCGCTATCTCTCTAAACATGTAATTATCTACAACGCTGTCTGTGTAAACATGGAAATATCTACAGAGCTGTCTGTGTAAACATGGAAATATCTACACCGCTATCTGAATAAACATGGAAATATCTACACCACAATCTTTGCAAAGATGGAAATATCTACACCTCTATCTGTGTAAACATGGAAATGTGTACACCGTCATCTGTATAAACATGGAAATATCTTCACCACTATCTGTATAAACATGGAAATATCTACACCACCATCTCTATATACATGGAAATATCTACACAACCATCTGTATAAAGATGGAAATATATACACCACAATCTGTATAAATATGGAAATGTCTACACCTCTATCTGCATAAATATGGAAATATCTGCACCGCTATCTCTATAACCATGGAAATATCTACACCGCTATCTGCATAAACATGGATATATGTGCACCGCTATCTCTATAAACACGTAAATATGTACACCGCCATGTGTATAAACATGGAAATATCTACACAGTCATCTGTATAAACATGGAAATATCTACACCACCTTCTCTTTAAACATTGAAATAGCTACGCAGCCATCTGTATACACATGGAAATATCTAGGAGGCCATCTGTATAAACGTGGAAATATCGACACCGCTATCTCTATAAACATGAAAATATGTACACCACTATCTATATGAACATGGATATATCTACACCGCCATCTCTATAAACATGAAAATATCTACACAGCCATCTCCATAAACATGGAAATATCTACATCACCCTCTGCATAAACATGGAAACATCTACAATGACATCTGTATTAAGATGTAAATATCTACACCGCAATCTCTATAAACATGTAAATATCTACACTGCTATCTGTATAAACATGGAAATGCCAACACCGCTATCTGTATAAACATGGAAATATCTACACCGCCATCTACATAAACAAGGAAATATCTACACCGCAATCTATATAAACATGGAAATCTCTACACCGCTATCTCTATAAACATGGAAACATCTGCACCACCATCTGTAAAAACATGGAAATATCTACAAAGTCATCTGTATAAACATGGAAATATCTACACCGCTATATCTATAAACATGGAAATACCTAAACCGCTATCTCTATAAACATGGAAATGTGTACACCGCTATCTCTATAAAGATGGATATAACTACAACGCCATCCCTATAAACATGGAAATATCTACACCGCTATCTCGATAAACATGGAAATATATAAACCGCCATATCTATAAACATGGAAATACCTACATCGCCATCTGTATAAACATGGAAATATCTACACTGCCATCTGTAGAAAGAAGGAAATATCTACACCGCGATCTGTATAAACATGGAAACAGCTACACCACTATCTGCATTAGCATGGAAATATCTACAACGCTATCAGAAATAACATGGAAAAATCTACACCATGATCTGTATGAACATGGAATTATCTACACCGCTATCTGTATAAATATGGAAATATCCACACCGCTATCTCTATAAACATGAAAATATCTAAACCGCTATCTGTATAAACCTGGAAATATCTGCATCGCTGTCTGTATAAACATGGAAATATCTACACCGCTATCTCTATATACATGGAAATATCTACACCGCTAACTTTATAAACATGGATATATGTACACCACTATCTGTATAACCATGGAAATATCTATAACACTATCTGTGTAAACATGGATATATCTACACAGCTATCTGTTTAAACATGGAAAGATGTACACCGCTATCTGTGTAAAGTTGGAAATATCTACAATGCTATCTTTATAAACATGGAAAGATGTACACAGCTATCTGTGTAACTATGGAAATATCTACACCACTATCTTTATAAACATGGAAATATCTACACCGCTATCTGTATAAACATGGAAATATCTCTACCACTCTCTCTATAAACATAGAAATATCTACACAGTCATCTGTATAAACATGGAAATATCTGCACTTCCATCTGTATACACGTGGAAATACCTACACCGCCATCTGTAAACACATGGAAATATCTACACAGCCATCTGTATAAACATGGAATTATCTACACCGCTATCTCTATAAACATGGAAATACCTGCAACGCTATCTGTATAAACATGGAAATATCTACAACGCTATCTGTATAAACTTGGAAATATCTACACCACCATCTATATAAAGATGGAAATATCTCCACCGCTATCTGTATAAACATGGAAATACCTCCCACGATATCTGCACAAACATGGAAATATCTACACCGCTATAAGTATAAACATGGAAATATCTACACCGCTATCTGTATAAACATGGAAATATCTACACCACTATCTCTATAAACATGGACATATCTAAACTGCCATCAGTGTATACATGGAAATATCTACAAAGCCATCTCTATAAACATGGAAATATGCACACTGCTATCTGTATAAACATGGAGATAGCCACACCGCTATCTGTATAAACATGGAAATAACTACACCGTTATCTGTAAAAACATGGAAGTAACTACACCGCTATCTGTATAAACATGGAAATACCTACACTGCTATCTGTATACACTTTGAAATATCTACACCGCCATCTGTATAAACATAGAAATATCTACATCACTATCTGTATAAACATGGAAATATCTACACCGCTATCTGTTTAAACATGGAAATATATACACCGCTATCTGTATAAACAAGGAAATATCTACACCGCTATCTGTATAAACATGGAAATATCTACATCGCTAAATGTATGAACATGGAAATATCTCCACTGCTATCTCTATAAACATTGAAATATTTACACCGCTATCTTTATAAACATGGAAATATCTACACCGCTATCTGTATAAACTTGGAAATATCTATAACACTATCTGTGTAAACACGGAAATATCTGCACAGATATCTGTGTAAACATGGAAATACGTAAACCGCTCTCTGTGTAAAGATAGAAATATCTACACCGCTATCTGTATAAACATGGAAATATCTACACCACAATCTGTGAAAATATGGAAATAACTACACCGCTATCTCTGTAAACATGGAAATATCTACACCGCTATCTTTATAAATATGGAAACATCTACACCGACATCTGTATAAACGTGGAAATATCTACACCGCTATCTGTATAAACATGAAAACATCTACATCGCTATCTGTATAAACATGGAAATATCTCCACCGCTATCACTATAAACATGGAAATATCTACACCGCTATCTTTATAAACATTGAAATCTCTACACCGCTATCTGTACAAACATGGAAATATCTATAACATTATCTGTGTAAACATGGAAATATCTACACAACTATCCGTGTAAACATAGAAATAGGTACACCACTATCTGTGTGAAGATGGAAATATCTACACCGCTATCTGTATAAACATGGAAATATCTACACCGCTATCTCTGTTACATGGAAATAACTACACCGCTATCTCTATAAAAATGGAAATATCAACACCGCCATCTGTATAAACATGGAAATATCTACATACCTATCTGTATAAACATGGAAATATCTACACCGCTATCCGTTTAAACATCGAAATATCTACACCGCTGTCTGTATAAAGATGGAAACATCTACACCACTATCTGAATAAACATGGAAATATCTACATCGCTATCTGCATAAACATGGAAATATCTCCACCGCTATCTCTATAAACATGGAAATATCTACACCGTTATCTTTATAAACATGGACACATCTACAACGCTATCTGTATAAACATGGAAATATCTATAACACTATCTGTGTAAACAAGAAAAATATCTACACATCTATCTGTGAAACTTGGACATATGTACACCGCTATCTGTGTAAGGATGGAAATATCTGCACCGATATCTGTATAAACATGGAAATATCTACACCACTATCTCTGCAAACATGGAAATATCTACAGCGCTATCTGTATAAACATGGAAATATCTACACTGCTATCTATATAAACACGGAAATATCTACACCACGATCTGTATAAACATGGAATCATCTACACCGCTATTTCTATAAATATGGAAATATCTACCCTGCTATCTCTATAAACATGGAAATGTCTGCACCATTATCTGTATAAACATAGAAATATCTACATGGCTATCTCTATAAACATGGAAATATCTACACCGCCATATGCATAAACATGGAAATACCTACACAGTCATCTGTATAAACATGGAAATATTTACACTACTATCTGTATAAACATGGAAATATCTACACTGCCATATCTATAAACATGAAAATAACTACACAGCAAACTCCATAAACTTGGAAATATCTACACCGCTATCTGTATAAACATGGAAATAGCCACACCGCTTTCTGTATAAATATGGAAATATCTACACCGCTATTTGTGAAAACATGGAAATATCTACACAGTCATCTGTATAAACATGGAAATATCTACACTTCCTTCTGTATACACGTGGAAATACCTACAATGCCATCTGTATACACATGGAAATATCTACACAGCCATCTGTATAAACTTGGAATTATCTACACCGCTATCTCCAAAAACATGGAAATACCTGCACCGCTATCTGTATAAACATGGAAATATCTACACCGCCGTGTGTACAAACTTGGAAATATCTACACCGTCTTCTGTATAAACATGGAAATATCTCCACCGCTCTCTCTATAAACCTGGAAATATCTCCAAAGATCACTGTATAAACATGGAAATATCTCCACCGCTTTCTGTATAAACATGTAAACATCTACATCGCTATCTGTATAAACATGGAAATATCTATACCACTATCTTTATAAACATGGAAATATCTACACCGCTATCTGTATAAACATGGAAATAACTATAACACTATCTGTGTAAACAAGGAAATATCTACACAGCTATCTGTGTAAACATGAAATATTTACACCGCTATCTGTGTAAAGATGGAAATATCTACAATGCAGTCAGAGCAAATATGGAAATATCTACACCACTATCTCTGTAAACATGGAAATATCTACCCAGCTATCTGTATAAACATGGAAATATCTACACCGCTATCTGTATAAACATGGAAATACCTACACCGCTATCTGTATAAACTTGGAAATAACTACATAACAATCTGTAAAACACGGAAATATCTACACCGCTATCTGTTTAAACATGGAAATATCTACACCGCCAACTCAATAAACATTGAAATATCTACAACGCTATCTCTTCAAACATGGATATATCTACACCGCTATTTGCATAAACATGGAAATATCTATAACACTATCTGTGTAAACATGGAAATATCTACACAGCTATCTGCGTAAATATGGAAATACGTACACCGCTATCTGTGTAAAGATGGAAATATCTACACCGCTATCTCTATTAACATGGAAATATGTACACCGCTATCTCTGTAACATGGAAATGTCTACACCGCTCTCTGTATAAACATGGAAATATCTACACCACCATCTGTATAAACATGGAAATATCTACATCCCTATCTGTATAAACATGAAAATATCTACACTGCCATCAGTAGAAAGAAGGAAATATCTACACCGCGTCTGCATAAACATGGAAATAGCTACACCACTATCTGCATAATCATGGAAATATCTACAACGCTATCAGAATTAACATGGAAATATCTACACCGCTATGTGTATAAACATGGAAATACCTACACCGCTATCTGTATAACTATGGAAATATCTACACTGCTATCTCTATAAAAATGGAAATACCTACACTGCTATCTTCATAAACATGGAGATATCTACACCGCTATCTCTGTAAACATGGAAATATATACAACGCCATCTCTATAAACAATGATATATCTACACAGTTATCTGTATAAACATGGAAATATCTACACAACCATCTGTATAAACATGGAAATACCTACACAGCCATCTGTGTACACATGGAAATATCTACAAAACCATCTGCGTAAACATGGAAATATCGACACCGCTATCTCTATAAACATAGAAATACCTACACCGCTATCTCCATAAACATGGAAATATCTACACCACTATTTCTATGAACGTGGATATATCTACACCGCCATCTCTATAAACATGGGAATATCTGCACAGCCATCTCCATCAACATGGAAATATCTACATCGCCCTCTGCGTAAATATGGAACTATCTACACTGACATCTGTATTAAGATGTAAATATCTACACCGCGAGCTCTATAAACATGTAAATAACTACACTGCTATCTGTATAAACATGGAAATGCCAACACCGCTATCTGTATAAACATGGAAATTTCTACACCGCTATCTGTATAAACATGGAAATATCTAATCTGCTATCTCTATAAACATGGAAATACCTCCACCGCTATGTCTATAAACATGGAAATATCTACACCACTATCACTATAAACATAGAAATATATACACCGCCATCTCAATAAACATGGAAATATCTACACCACCATCTACATAAACAAGGAAATATCTACACCGCCATCTATATAAACATGGAAATCTCTACAAAGCTAACTCTATAAACAAGGAAATATCTGCACCGCCATCTGTAAAAACATGGAAATAACTACAAAGTCATCTGTATAAACATGGAAAAAACTACACCGCTATCCCTATAAACATGGAAATACCTACAATGCAATCTGTATAAATATGGAAATATCTACCCTGCTATCTCTATAAAGATGGAAATATATACACCGCTATCTTTATAAACATGGAAATATCTACACCGCTATCTCTATAAACATGGAAGTATATACACCGCAATCTCTATAAACATGGAAATATCTACACCGCCATCTACATAAAGAAGGAATTATCTACACCGCCATTTGTATGAACATGGAAATATCTACACCGTCATCTGTATAAATTTAGAAATATCTACACTGCCATCTGTAGAAAGATGGAAATATCTACACCGCGATCTGTGTAAATGTGGACATATCTACACCACTATATCTATAAGCATGGAAATATCTATATCTCCATTTCCATAAACATCTAAATATCTACACCGCCATCTGTGTAAACATGGAAATATCTACACTGCCATCTCTATAAGCATAAAAATATCTACACTGCCATCTCCATAAGCATGGAACTACCTTCACCGCCATCTCTATGAACATCGAAATATCTACACTGCCATCTGTATAAAGATGTAAAAATCTACACCGCGTGCTGTATAAACATGGAAATATCTACACCGCTATCTGTATAAACATGGAAATATCTACATAGCCATCTGTATAAACATGGAAAGGTGTACACCGCTATCTGTATAAACCTGGATATATCTACACTGCCATCTGTATAAACATGGAAATACCTACACCGTTATCTGCATAAATATGGAAATATCTACAGCGCTATTTCTATAAACATGGAAATGTCCTCACTGCCATCTGTAAAAACATGGAAATATCTTCACAGTCATCTGTATAAACATGGAAATATCAACACAACCATCTGTATAAACATGGAAATACCTACACTGCCATCTGTGTACACATGGAAATATCTATACAGCCATCTGTATAAACATGGAAATACCTACACTGCTATCCCCATAAACATGGAAATACCTACACTGCCATCTCTGTAAACATGAAAATACCTAAACTGCCATCTCCATAAACATGGAACTATCTACACCGCCATCTGCATAAACATGGAAATATCTACACTGACATCTGTATTAAGATGTAAATATCTACACCGCGAACTCTATAAACATGGAAATATCTATACTGCTATCTCTATAAACATGGAAATGCCAACACCGCTATCTGTATAAACATGGAAATATCTACACCGGTATCTGTATAAAAATGGAAATATCTACTCCTCTAACTCTATACACATGGAAATATCTCCACCGCTATGTCTATAAACATGGAAATATCTACACCGCTATCTCTATAAACATGGAAATATATACACCGCCATTTCTATAAACATGGAAATATCTACACTGCCATGTATATAAACAAGGAATTATCTACACCGCCAACTATATAAACATGGAACTATCTAAACTGCTTCTCTATAAACATGGAAATATCTCCACCGCCATCTGTAAAAACATGGAAATATCTACAAAGTCATCTTTATAAACATGGAAGTATCTACACCACCATCAGTATAAACATGGAAATATCTACACTGCAATCTGTACAAACATGGAAATATCTACACCGCTATCTCTATGAACATGGAAATATCTACACCGCTATCTCTATAAACATGGAAATATCTACACAGCCATCTCTATAAACATGGAAATATCTACACCAATATCTGTATAAAGATGCACATTTCTACACCGCCATCTGTGCAAAGATGGAAATATCTACACTGCTATCTGTCTAAACATGGTAAAATCTACACCGCCGTCTGTGTGAACATGGAAATATCTACACTGCTGTCAGTATAAACGTGGAAATATCTACAGAACAATCTGTATAAACGTGGAAATATCTCTACCGCTATATAAACTTGGAAATATCTACACCGCTATCTGTATAAACCTGGAAATATCTACACCGCAATCCCTATAAACATGGAAATATCTACACGGCTATCTCTATAAACATGGAAATATCTGCATTGCTATCTCTATAAACATGGAAATAGCTACACCGCTGTCTGTATAATCATGAAAATATCTACATCGCTATCTCTGTAAACATATAAATATACACACCGCTGTCTGTATAAACATGGAAATATCTACAGCGATATCTGTATAAACATGGAAATATCTGCACCGCTGTCTCTATAAAGATGGAAATACCTACACTGCTATCTGTATAAACACGGAGATATCTACACCGCTGTCTCTAAAAACACGGAAATATATACACCGCTGTCTCTACAAATATGCAAATATCCACACCGCTGTCTCCATAAATTGGAAATATCTACACGGCTATCTCTATAAACGTGGAAATATCTACACCGCTGTCTCCATAAACATGGAAATATCTACACCGCTATCTCTATAAACGTGGAAATATCTACAACGGTGTCTCTGTAAACATGGAAATATCTACACGGCTATCTGTATAAACGTGGAAATATCTTCACCGCTATCAGTATAAACGTGGAAATAACTACACCGCTATCAGTATAAAGGTGGAAATATCTACACTGCTGTCTGTATAAACATGGAAATATCTACACTGCTATCTCTATAAACGTGGAAATATCTACACCGCTATCTGTACAAACGTAGAAATATCTACACCGCTATCTGTATAAATGTGGAAATATCTACACCGCTATCTCTGTAAACGTGAAAATATCTACTCCACTTTCTGTATAAACATGGAAATATCTACACCGCTATCTCTGTAAAAGTGTAAACATTTAAACCATTATCTGTATAAACATGGATATATTTACACCGCTATCTCTATAAACATGGAAATATTTACAAGGCTATCTGTATAAACATGGAAATATTTAAACCGCTATCTGTATAAACACGGAAATATTTACACCGCTATCTCTATAAACATGGAAATATCTACAACGCTATCTCTATAAACATGGAAATATCTACACCGCTGTCTGTATAAATATGAAAATATCTACACCGCTATCTCTGTAACCATAGACATATCTACACCGCTGTATGTAGAAACATGGAAATATCTACAGCGATATCTGTATAAACATGGGAATATCTACACCGCTGTCTCTATAAACATGGAAATATCTACACTGTTATCTGTATAAACATGGAAATATCTACAGCGCTGTCTCTAAAAACATGGAAATATCTACAGCACTGTCTCAATAATATCTACACTGCCATCTGTATACACATGGAAATATCTACACATCCATCAGTATAAAAATGAAATATCTGCACCGCTATCTCTATACACACGGAAATACAGTGCAATCTCTATAAACATGGAAATATCTACACTGCCATCTCTATAAAGATGGAAATACCTACAGCACCATCTCTATATACATGTGAATATCTACACAGCCATCTCCATAAACATGGAACTATCTACACTGCCATCTGTGTAAACATGGAAATATCTACACCACTATCTGTATAAACATGGAAATATCTACACCGCTATCTGTATAAACATGGAAATACCTACACCGCTATCTGTAGAAACATGGAAATAATTTCACCGCTATCTGTATAAACATGGAAATACCTACACCGCTATCTGTATAAACTTGGAAATATCTACACCGCCATCTGTATAGACATAGAAATATCTACATCACTATCTGTATAAACATGGAAATATCTACACCGCTAACTGTTTAAACATGGGAATATATACACCGCTATCTGTATAAACATGGAAATATCTACTCCACTATCTCTATAAACATGGAAATATCTACAGAGCCATCTGTATAAACATGGAATTATCTACAACGCTATCTCTATTAACAAGGAAATACCTGCACCTCTATCTGTATAAACATGGAAATATCTACACCGCAGTCTGTGTAAACATAGAAATATCTACAACGCTATCTGTATAAACTTGGAAATATCTACTTCGCCATCTGTATAAAGATGGAAATATCTGCATTGCTATCTGTATAAACATGGAGATATCCACCCCGGTATCTGTATAAATATGGAAATACCTACACGGCTATCTGTATAAACTTGGAAATATCTACACTGCCATCTGTATAAACATAGAAATATCTACATCAATATCTGTATAAACATGGAAATATCTACACTGCTATCTGTTTAAACATGGAAATATCTACACCACTATCTGTATAAACATGGAAATATCTACACTACTAGCTGTATAAACATGGAAATATCTGCATACCTAAATGTATAAACATGGAAATATCTCCACCGCTATCTCTATAAACATGGAAATATTTACACCGCTATCCTTATAAACATGGAAATATCAACACTGATATCTGTATAAACATGGAAATATCTACAACACTATCTGTGTAAACATAGAAATATCTACACAGATATCTGTGTCAACATGGAAATATGTACACCGCTCTCTCTGTAAACATGGAAATATCTACACCGTTATCTGTATAAACAAGGAAATATCTACACCGCTATGTCTGTAAACATGGAAATATATACACCGCTGTCTGTGTAAAAATGGAAATATCTACAACGATATCAGTATAAACCTGGAAATATCCACACAATGATCTCTATAAACCTGGAAATATTTACATCGCTATCTGTATAAACATGAAAATATCTACACCACTATCTGTATATACATGGAAATATCTACCCCGCTATCTGTATAAATATGGAAATATTTACACTGCTATCACTATAAACATGGAAATGTCTACACCGCTATCTGTATAAACATGGAAATAGCTACATGGCTATCTATATAAACATGGAAATATATGCAACGCCATCTCTATAAACATGGAAATACCTACGCAGTCATCTGTATAAACATGGAAATATCTACACCACTATTTGTACAAACATGGAAATATCTTCACGGCCATCTGTATAAACATGGAAATATCTACACAACAATCTCTATAAACATGGAAATATCTACACCGCCATGTGAAAAAACATGGAAATATCTACACAGTGATCTGTATAAACATGGAACTATCTACACCTCCATCTGTATACACATGGAAATATCTACACTGCCATCTGTATACACATGGAAATATCTACACAGCCATCTGTATAAACATGGAATTATCTACACCGCTATCTCTATAAACTTGGAAATACCTACACCGCTATCTGTATGAATATGGAAATATCTGCACCGCTATCTCTATAAACATAGAAATATCTACACCGCAATCTGTGAAAATATGGAAATAACTACACCGCTCTCTCTATAAACATGAAAATAACTTGACCGCTATCTGTGTAAACATGGAAATGTTTACACCGCTATCTTTATAAACATGGAAATATCTACACTGCTATCACTAGAAACATTGAATGTCTACACCGCGATCAGTATAAACATGGAAGTAGCTACATAGCTATCTCTATAAGCAAGGAAATATCTATAATACTATCTGTGTAAACAAGGAAATATCTATACAGCTATCTGTGTAAATATGAAATATCCACACTGCTATCTGTGTAAAGATGGAAATATCTACACTGCAGTCAGAGCAAATGTGGAAATATCTTCACTGCTATCTCTGTAAACATGGAAATATCTACACAACTATCTGTATAAACATGGAAATATCTACACCGCTATGTGTATAAACATGGAAATATCTAGACTGCTATCTGTATAAACGTGGAAATATCTATACCGCTATCTGAACGTGGAAACATCTACAAAGCTATCTGTATAAACGTGGAAATATCTACACCGCTATCTATATAACCCTGAAAATATATACACCGCTAACTGTATAAACGTGGAAATGTTTACACTGCTATCTGTGTAAACGTGAAACTGTCTACACCACTATCTCTGTAAACATGTGAGCATTTACACAGCTATCTGTATAAACATGGAAATATGTACACAGCCATCTCTATAAACATGAAAATATCTACAACGCTCTCCCTATAAACAAGGAAATATGTACACCGCTATCTCTATAAACATGGAAATATCTACACAGCTATCAGCATAAACATGGAAATATCTACACCGCTGACCGTATAAACTTGGAAATATCTACACCGCTATCTATTTAAACATGGAATTATCTCCACCGCTATCTGCAGAAATATGGAAATATCTACACCGCTATCTCTATAAACATGGAAATATCTATACCGCTATCTGTATAAACCTGGAAATATCTGCATCGCTGTCTGTATAAACCTGCAAATATCTACACCGCTATCTTTATAAACATGGAAATATCTACACCGCTATCTCTGTAAAGATGGAAATATCTACACCGCAATCTGTGCAAATATGGAAATATCTACACCGCTATCTCAGTAAACATGGAAATATCTACACCGCTATCTGTATAAACACGGAAATAAATACAACGCATTCTGTATAAACATGGAAATGTCTTCTCCACGATCTGTATAAACATGGAAATATCTACACCACTATCTGTATAAACATGGAAATATCTACGTGGCCATCTGTAAAAACATGGAAATATCTACACAGTCGTCCATATAAATATGGAAATATCTACACCTCCATGAGTATAAACATGGAAATATCTACACTGCCATCTGTATACACATGGGAATATCTACACAGCAATCAGTATAAACATGAAAATATCCACAACGCTATCTGTATATACTTGGAAATATCTACTCCACTATCTGTATAAACATGGAAATATCTACACCGCCATCTGTATAAACATGGAATATCTACACTGCCATCTGTAGAAAGACGGAAATATCTACAATGATATCTCTATAAACATGGAAATATCTACACCGCCATCTGTATAAAAATGGAAATATCTACACAGTCATCTGTATAAACATGGAAATACCTACACCACCAATCTCTTTAAACATGGAAATATCTACACGGCCATATGTATACGCAAGGAAATATCTACACAGCAATCTGTATAAACATGGAAGTATCTCCACTGCCATCTCTATAAACATGGAAATATCTACAACACTATCTCTATAAACATGGAAGTATCTACACCGCCATGTCTATAAACATGGAAATATCTACACCAATATCTATATAAACATGGAAATATCTGCACCGCTATCTCTATAACCATGGAAAAATGTACTCCGCCATGTGCATAAATATGGAAATATCTACACAGTGATCTGTATAAACATGGAATTATCTACACCACCATCACTCTAAACATGGAAATATCTAAACTGCCATCTGTATACACATGGAAATATCTACACCGCCATCTTTATAAACATGAAAATACCTACACCACCATCTCTATGCACATGGAAATACCTACACCGCCATCTCTATACACATGGAAATATCTACACCGCCATCTCTATTAACATGAAAATATCGACACCGCCATCTCCATAAACATGGAACTATCAACAACGCCATCTGTATAAACACGGAAATATCTACACCTCTATCTGTACAAACATGGAAATATCTGCACAGCCATCTCTATAAAGATGGAAATATCTACACCGTCAGCTGTATAAACTTGGAAATATCTAAACTGCTATCTGCGAAAACATGGAAATACCAACACTGCTATCTGTATAAACATGGAAGTATGTACACTGCTATCTGTATAAACATGGAAATTTCTCCACCACTCTCTCTATAAACATGGAAATACATACACCGTCATCTCTATACACATGGAAATATCTACACCGCCGTCCCTATAAACCTGGAAATAACTTCACCGCTATCTGCATGAACATTGAAATATCTATACAGCTATCTGTGTAAACATGGAAATACCTACACCGGTATCTCCATAAACATGGAAATAACTACACCGCAATCTCTATAAACATAGAGATATCTATACCGCCATCTCTATAAACGTGGAAATATCTTCACCGCCATCTGCATGAACATGGAAATATTTTCACCGCTATGGGTTTAAAAATGGAAATAACTACACCACGATCTGTATAAGCATGGAAATATCTACACCGCTACCAGTATAAACATGGAGATATCTACACCACTATCTGTATAAACATGGAAATATCTACACCATGATCTGTTTGAACAAGGAGATATCTCCACCGCTATCTGTATAAACATGGAAATATCTACACCGCGAGCGGTATAAACATGGAGATATCTACACCGCTATCTGTATAAACATGGAAATATCTGCACTGCTATCTGTATAAACATGGAAATATCTACACCGCCATCTGTATAAACCTGGAAATAACTACACAGTCATCTGTATGCACATGGAAATATATACACAGACATCTGTATAAACATGGAAATCTCTACACCGCTATCTCTATAAACATGTAAATATCTATACTGCCATCTGTATAAATATGGAATTATCTTCACCGCTATCTCTATAAACATAGAAATATCTCCACCTCTATATCTATAAATATGGAAGTAGCAACGCTGCTATCTCTATAAACATGGAAATATCTACACCGATATCTGAATAAACATGGAAATATCTACACCGCTATCTCTATAAACATAGAAATATCTACATGGCCATCTGTATAAACATGGAAATATCTTCACTGCCATCTGTAGAAAGATGGAAATATCTACACCACGATCTGTATAAACATGGAAATTTCTACACCGCTACCTATATAAACATGGAAATATCTACTCCGATATCTGTATAAACATGGAAAAAACTACACCGCTATCTGTATAAACATGGAAATATCTACACCGCTATCTCTACAAACATGGAAATATCTACACCGCTATCTGTACAATCATGAAAATATCTACACTGCCCTCTGTACAAAGATGCAAATATCTACACTGGAAGCTGTATAAACATGCAAATACCAACAACGCTATCCGTATATACATGGAAAAATCTACTCCGCTATGTGTCTAAACATTGAAATATCTACACCACTATCTCTATAAACATGGAAATACTTACACCGCCATCTCTATACACATGTAAATATCTACACTGCTATCTCTATCAACATAGAAATACCTAGACCGCCATCTCTATAAACATGGAAATAGCTTCACCACCATCTGCATGAGCATGGAAATATCTACACCGTTATCTGCATAAACATGGATATATCTACAGTGCCATCTGTATAAACATGGACATATCTACACTGCCATCTGTGGAAAGATGGAAATATCTACACCACGATCTGTATAAACATGGAAATATCTACACTGCTACCAGTATAAACATGGAAATATCTACACCGCTATCTATATAAACATGGAAATATTTACACCGCTATTTGTATAAACATGGAAATATCAACACCACTATCTGTATAAACATGGAAATATTTACACTGCTATATGTATAAAAATGGAAATATCTACTTTGCCATCTGTATAAACATGGAAATATCTACACTGCGAGCTGTATAAACATGGAAATATCTACACCGAAATCTGTATAAACATGGAAATATGTACACCGCCGTCTGTATAAACATGGAAATATCTACACCGCCATCTGTATGAACATGGAAATATCTACAACACTATCTGCATAAATATGGAAATATCTGCACCTCTATCTTTATAAACATGGAAATACCTACACGGATATCTGTATGAACATGGAAATATCTACACCACTATCTGTATAAACATGGAAATATTTACACCGCCATCTGTATAAACATGGAAATATCTACACAGTCATGTCTATACACATGGAAATATCTACACAGCCATGTGTATAGAGATGGAAATATCTACATTGCAAGCTGTATAAACATGGAAATATCTACACCACTATCTCTATAAACATGCAAATACCTACACCGCCATCTCTATAAACATGGAAATACCTACACCGCCATCTCTATACACATGGAAATATGTACACCGCCATCTCTATAAACATGAAAACATCTACACCGCCATCTCCATAAACATGGAACTATCTACACCGCCATCTGTATAAACACGGAAATATCTACACGGCTATCTGTATAAACAGGAAAATATCTACACTGCCATCTCTATAAAGATGGAAATATCTACACCACGAGCTGTATAAACATGGAAATACCTACACCGCTATCTGCATAAATATGGAAATAACAACCCCGCTATCTGTATGAACATGGAAACATCTACAACGCTATCTGCATAAACATGGAAATATCTACAACACTATCTCTGTAAATATGCAAATACCTTCACCGTCATCTCCATACACATGGAAATATCTACACCACTATCTCTATAAACATAGAAATACCTACACCGCCATCTCTATGAATATGGAAATGTCTTCACCGCCATCTGCATGAACATGGAAATATCTACACCGCTATCTGTACAAACATGGAAAGATATACAGCACCATCTGTATAAACATGGAAATATCTACACTGCCATCTGTGGAAATATGGAAATAACAACCTTGCTGTCAGTATGAACATGGAAATATCTACAACGCTATCTGTATAAACATGGAAATAACTACACCGCTATCTCTTTAAATATGGAAATATCTACACTGCTATCTCTATTAACATGGAAATGTCTACACCGCTATCTGTATAAACATGGAAATATCTAAACCGCTATCTCTATAAACATGGAAATATCTACAACGCTATCCGTGTAAGCATGGAAATAACTAGACCGGTACCTCTATAAACATGGAAATATCTACAACGCTAATTGTGTAAACATGGAAATATCTACACCGCTATCTGTATAAACATGGAAATAATTACACCGCCATCTGTATAAACATGGAAATATCTACACAACCATCTGTATAAACAAGGAAATATCTACACCGCTATCTCTATAAACTTGGAAATACCTACAACGCTATCTCTATAAACCTGGAAATATCTACACCGCCATCTGTATAAAGATGGAAATATCTACACCGCGAGCTGTATAAACATGGGAATATCTACACAACTATCTCTAAAAACATGGAAATACCTACACCGCCATCTCTATAAACATGAAAATATCTACACTGCCATCTCCATAAACATGGAACTATCTCCACCGCCATCAGTATAAACCTGGAAATATCTACACCGCTATCTGTATAAACATGGAAATAACTACAATGTCATCTGTATGAAAATGGAAATATCTACACTGTGAGCTATATAAACATGGAAATATCTACACAGCTATCTGTATAAACATGGAAATCCGTACACCGTAATCTGTATAAACATGTTAATATCTACAATTCCATCTGTATAAAGATGGAAATATCTACACTGTGAGCTGTATAAACATGGAAATACCTACACCGCTATCTGTATAAACATGGAAATATCTGCACCGCTATCCGTATAAACTTGGAAATATCTAAACAGTCATCTGTAAACATGGAAATACCCACAACGCTTTCTGTATAAATATGGAAATATCTACACCGCTATCTCTATAAACATGGAAATATCTACACCGACATCTTCATAAACATCTAAATATCTCCACTGCCATCTGTATAAACATGGAAATATCTACAATGCCATCTGTATAAACATGGAATAATCACCATCGCCATCTGTATAGTCATGGAAATATCCACAACGCCATCTGTATAAACATGGAAATATCTACATGGAAATCTGTAAAAACATGGAAATATCTACACAGTCATCCATATAAACATGGAAATATCTACACCTCCATGAGTATAAACATGGAAATATCTACACTGCCATCAGTATACACATGGAAATATCTACACAGCCATCAGTATAAACATGAAAATATCCACAACGCTATCTCCATAAACATGGAAATACCTACACCGCTATCTGTATATACTTGGAAATATCTACTCCACTATCTGTATAAACATGGAAATATCTACACCGCCATCTGTATAAACATGGAATATCTACACTGCCATCTGTAGAAAGACGGAAATATCTACAACGTTAGCTCTATAAACATGGAAATATCTACACCGCCATCTGTATAAACATGGAAATATCTACGCAGCCATCTGTATAAACATGGAAGTACCTCCACTGCCATCTCTATAAACATGGAAATATCTACAACACTATCTCTATAAACATGGAAATATCTACACCGCCATGTCTATAAACATAGATATATCTACACAGCCATCCCTATAAACATGAAAATATCTACACCACCATCTCCATAAACATGGAACTTTCTACACCGCCATCTGTATAAACATGGAAATATCTATACCGCGATCTGTATAAACATGGAAATATCTACACTGCTATCTGTATACACATGAAAATACCAACACCGCTATCTGTATAAACATGGAAATAACTACACAGCTATCTGTGTAAACTTGGAAATATTTACACCGCTATCTGTGTAAAGTTGGAAATAACTACACCGCAATCTGTGTAAAGATGGAAATATCTACACTGCTATCTCTGTAAACATGGAAATATCTACACCGCTATCTGTATAAACATGGAAATATCTACTCCGCCATCTGTATAAACATGGAAATATCTACTCCGCCATCTGTATAAACATGGAAATATCTACACCGCTATCTGTATAAACATGGAAATATCTACACCACTATCTGTATAAATATGGAAATGTCTACACCGCCATCTCTATAAACATGGAAATATCTACACTGAAATAATTGCAAAGATGGAAATATCTACACTGCTATCTGTGTAAACATGGAAATATCTACACCGCTATCTGTACAAACATGGAAATATCCACACCAGTATATGTATAAACAGGAAAATATCTCCACCGCTATCTCTATAAACATGGAAATATCTACACTGCCTTCTGTATAAACATGGAAATATCTACACCGCTATCTGTATAAATATGGAAATGTCTACACCGCCATCTCTCTAAACATGGATATATCTACACCCCTATCTATATAAACATGGAAATATCTGCACCGCTATCTCTATAACCATGGAAATATGTACTCCGCCATGTGCATAAATATGGAAATATCTACACAGTCATCTGTATAAACATGGAAATATCTACACCGCCATCACTCTAAACATGGAAATATCTAAACTGCCATCTGTATACACATGGAAATATCTACACCGCCATCTTTATAAGCATGAAAATACCTACACCACCATCTCTATGCACATGGAAATACCTACACCATGTTCTCTATACACATGGAAATATCTACACCGCCATCTCTATTAACATGAAAATATCGACACCGCCATCTCCATAAACATGGAACTATCAACAATGCCATCTGTATAAACACGGAAATATCTGCACCTCAATCTGTACAAACATGGAAATATCTACACAGCCATCTCTATAAAGATGGAAATATCTACACCGCGAGCTGTATAAACATGGAAATATCTAAACTGCTATCTGTGAAAACCTGGAAATACCAACACCGCTGTCTGTATAAACATGGAAGTATCTATACTGCTAACTCTATAAACATGGAAATTTCTCCACCACTCTCTCTATAAACATGGAAATACATACACCGCCATCTCTATACACATGGAAATATCTACACCGACATCCCTATAAACCTGGAAATAACATCACCGCCATCTGCATGAACATGGAAATATCTACACCGCTATCTGTGTAAACATGGAAATACCTACACCGGTATCTCCATAAACATGGAAATAACTACACCGCAATCTCTATAAACATAGAGATATCTACACCGCCATCTGTATAAATGTGGAAATATCTTCACCGCCATCTGCATGAACATGGAAATATTTTCACCGCTATCTGTTTTAAAATGGAAATAACTACACCACGATCTGTATAAGCCTGGAAATAACTACACTGCTACAAGTATAAACATGGAGATATCTACACCGCTATCTGTATAAACATGGAAATATCTACACCACGATCTGTTTGAACAAGGAGATATCTCCACCGCTATCTGTATAAACGTGGAAATATCTACACCGCGAGCGGTATAAACATGGAGATATCTACACCGCTATCTCTATAAACATGTAAATATCTACACTGCCATCTTTATAAACATGAAAATATCTACACTGCCATCTCCATAAACATGGAACTATCTACACCGTCATCTGTATAAACATGGAAATATCTACACCGCTATCAGTATAAACATGGAAATATCTGAACTGCCCTCTGTACAAAGATGGAAATATCTAGATTGCGAGCTGTATGAACATGGAAATATCTACACCGCTGTCTCTATAAACATGGAAATACACCGCCATCTCTATAAACATGGAAATATCCTCACCGCTATCTCTATAAACATAGAAATATCTCCACCTCTATATCTATAAACATGGAAATAGCAACACTGCTATCTCTATAAACATAGAAATATCTACACCGCCATCTGTATAAACATGGAAATATCTTCACAGCCATCTGTAGAAAGATGGAAATATCTACACCACGATCTGAATAAACATGGAAATTTCTACACCGCTACCTGTATAAACATGGAAATATCTACTCCGATATCTGTAAAACATGGAAAAAACTACACCGCTATCTGTATAAACATGGAAATATCTACACCGCTATCTCTACAAACATGGGAATATCTACACCGCTATCTGTATAATCATGAAAATATCTACACTGCCCTCTGTACAAAGATGGAAATACCTACACCGCAAGCTGTATAAACATGGAAATACCAACAACGCTATCTGAATAAACATGGAAAAACCTACTCCGCTATCTGTCTAAAAATGGAAATATCTACACCACTATCTCTATAAACATGGAAATCCTTACACCGCCATCTCTATACACATGTAAATATCTACACTGCTATCTCTATCAACATAGAAATATCTAGACCGCCATCTCTATAAACATGGAAATAGCTTCACCACCATCTGCATGAGCATGGAAATATCTACACCGTTATCTGTATAAACATGGATATATCTACAGCGCCATCTGTATAAACATGGACATATCTACACTGCCATCTGTGGGAAGATGGAAATATCTACACCACGATCTGTATAAACATGGAAATATCTACACTGCTACCAGTATAAACATGGAAATAACTACACCGCTATCTATATCAACATGGAAATATTTACACCGCTATTTGCATAAACATGGAAATATCAACACCACTATCTGTATAAACATGGATATATTCACACCGCTATTTGTATAAAAATGGAAATATCTACTTTGCCATCTGTATAAACATGGAAATATCTACACCGCGAGCTGTATAAACATGGAAATATCTACACCGCAATCTGTATAAACATGGAAATATGTACACCGCCGTCTGTATAAACATGGAAATATCTACACCGCCATCTGTATGAACATGGAAATATCTACACCACTATCTGCATAAATATGGAAATATCTGCACCTCTATCTTTATAAACATGGAAATATCTACACCGCCATCTGTATGAACATGGAAATATCTACACCGCTATCTGCATAAATATGGAAATATCTGCACCTCTATCTTTATAAACATGGAAATATCTACACCGATATCTGTATGAACATGGAAATATCTACACCACTATCTGTATAAACTTGGAAATATTTACACCGCCATCTGTATAAACATGGAAATATCTACACAGTCATGTCTATACACATGGAAATATCTACACAGCCATGTGTATAGAGATGGAAATATCTACATTGCAAGCTGTATAAACATGGAAATATCTACACTGCTATCTCTATAAACATGGAAATATTTACACCGCCATCTCTATAAACTTGGAAATATCTACACCGCTATCTCTATAAACATAGAAATATCTACACCGCTATCTCCATAAACATGGAAATATCTACACCGCCATCTGCATAAAAATGGAACTATCTACATCGCCATCTGTATAAACATGCAAATACCTACACCGCAATTTGTATAAACATGGAAATACCTACACCGCCATCTCTATACACATGGAAATATGTACACTGCCATCTCTGTAAACATGAAAACATCTACACCGCCATCTCCATAAACATGGAACTATCTACACCGCCATCTGTATAAACACGGAAATATCTACACGGCTGTCTGTATAAACAGGGAAATATCTACATTGCCATCTCTATAAAGATGGAAATATCTACACCACGAGCTGTATAAACATGGAAATATCTACACCGCTATCTGCATAAACATGGAAATAACAACCCGGCTATCTGTATGAACTTGGAAACATCTACAACGCTATCTGTATGAACATGGAAATATCTACACCACTATCTCTGTAAACATGCAAATATCTTCACCGTCATCTCTATACACATGGAAATATCTACACCGCTATCTCTATAAACATAGAAATACCTACACCGCCAACTCTATAAATATGGAACTATCTTCACCGCCATCTGCATGAACATGGAAATATCTACACCGCTATCTGTACAAACATGGAAATATCTACATCGCCATCTGTATAAACATGGAAATATCTACACTGCCATCTGTGGAAATATGGAAATAAAAACCCCGCTATCTGTATGAACATGGAAACATTTACAACGCTATCTGTATAAACATGGAAATATCTACACCACTATCTCTGTAAACTTGCAAATACCTTCACCATCATCTCTATACACATGGAAATATCTACACCGCTATCACTATAAACATGGAAATACCTGCACTGCGATCTCTATGAACATGGAAAAATCTACACCGCTATCTCTATAAACATGGAAATATCCACACCGCCATTCTATAAACTCTGAAATATCTACACCACCATCTGCATAAACATGGAAACATCTACACCACCATCTGCATAAACATGGAAATATCTACACCGCCATCTGTATAAAGATGAAAATATCTACAACGCTGTCTTTATAAACATGGAAATATCTACACCGCTATATGTATAACGACGGAAATACCTACACCACTTTCCCTATAAACATGGAAATATCTACACGGCTATCTGTATAAACATGGAAATATCTACATGGCTATCTCTATAAACATTTAAATATGTACACTGCCAGCTGTATACACCTGGAAATATCCACACAGCCATCTGTATAAACATGGAAATATCTACACTGCAATCTCTATAAACATGGAAATACCTACACCGCTATCTGTATAAACATGGAAATATCTACACCGCTATCTGTAAGAACTTGGAAATATCTACATCGCTATCTTCATAAAGATGGAAATATCTACACCGCTATCTCTCTAAACATGAAAATATCTACACTGCTATCTTTATAAACATGGAAATATCTGCACCGCTTTCTGTATAAACATGGAAATACCTACACTGCCATCTGTATAAACATGGAAATAGCCACACCGCTATCTGTATAAACAAGGAAATATCTACACCGCCATCTGAATAAACATTGAAATATCTACCCCGCTATCTGTATAAATGTGGAAATATCTACACCATGATCTGTATAAACATGGATATATCTACACCGCTATTTGTGTAAACATGGAAATATCTACACAGCTGTCTGTGTAAACATGGATATATGTACATCACTATCTATTTGAAGATGGAAATATCTACACCGCAATCTGTGCAAATATGGAAATATCTACACATCTATCTCTGTAAACCTGGAGATAACTACACCGCTATCTATGTAAACATGGAAATATCTACACCGCTATCTTTATAAATATGGAAATACCTACAAGACGATCTGTGTAAACATGGATATATCTACACGTCTATCTGTATAAACATGGAAATATCTACACCGCTATCTCTATAAACATGGAAATATCTACACCACTATCTGTATAAATATAGAAATATCTGCACCGCTATCTCTATAAACATGGAAATGTCTACACCGCTATCTGTATAAAGATGGAAATATCTACATGGCTATCTCTATAAACATGGAAATATCTACACCGCCATCTGTATTAACACGGAAATTCCTACACAGACATCTGTATAAACATGGAAATATCTACACCACTATCTGTATAAACATGGATATATCTACACTGCCATCTGTATAAACATGGAAATACCTACACCGACATCTGTATAAACTTGGAAATATCTAAACCGTCACCTGTATAAACTTGGAAATATCTACACGGCCATCTGTATGAACTTGGAAATATCTCCACTACTATCTGTATACACATGGATATAACTCCACCGCTATCTGTATAAGCATGGAAATATCTACACCACTATCTGTATAAACATGGAAATATCTACACCGTTATCTGTATAAATATGGAAATATCTACACTGCCATCTGTATAAACCTGGAAATATCTACACCTCCATCTGTATAAACCTGGAAATATGTACACTGCCATATGTATAAACAGAGAAATAGCCACACTGCTATCTGTATACACATGGAAATATCTACAACATCAACTTAATAAAGATGGAAATATCCACACCGCTATCTGTATAAATAATGAAATATATCCAATGCTCTCTGTATAAACATGGAAATAACTCCACTGCTATCTGTATAAACATGGAAATATATACACCGCTATGTGTATAAACATGGAAATACCAACACCGTTATCTGTATAAGCATGGAAATATCTACACCGGTATCGGAATAAACACGGAACTATCTAAACAACTACCTTTATAAACATGGAAAAACGTACACCGCCATCTCTGTAAACATGGAATTTCCTACACCAATATCTCTAAAAACATAGAAATATCTACACCGCCATCTCTATAAACATGGAAATATCTACACTGCCATCTGTATAAACATGAAAATATCTGCACCGCTATCTGTCTAAACATGGAAATATCTACACCACGATCTTTATAAACATGGAAATAACTTCATCACTCTTTTTATAAACATGGAAATATCTACACCGATATCTGTATAAACATGGAAATATTTACACCGCTATCTGAATAAATATGGAAATATTTACACCGCTATCTCTATAAACGTGGAAATGTCTACACCGCTATCTGTATAAACATGGAAATATCTACATGGCTATCTCTATAAACATGGAAATATCTGCACCGCCATCTGTATAAACATGGAAATAGCTTCACAGTCTTCTGTATAAACATGGTAATATCTACTCCGCAATCTGTATAAACATGGAAATATCTACACTGCCATCTGTATAAACATGGAAATATCTACACAGCCATCTGTATAAACATGGAAATATGCACACAGCCATCTCTATATACCTGGAAATATCTACACCGCTATCTGTATAAACATGGAAATAGCCACACCGCTATCTGTATAAACATGGAAACATCTACACCGCCACCTGTTAAAACATGGAAATATCCACACAGCCATCCCTATAAACATGGAAATATCTACACCGCTATCTGTATAAACATGGAAATTGCCACACCGCTATCTGTATAAACATGGAAACATCTACACCACCACCTGTTAAAACATGGAAATATCTACACAGTCATCTGTATAAACATGGAAATATCTACACCGTCATCTGTATAAATATGGAAATATCAACTCTGCCATCTGTATACACATGTAAATATCTACACAGCCATCTGTAAAAACATGGAAATATCTGCACCGCTATCTCTAGAAACATGGAAATAACTACAGCACAATCTGTATAAACATGGAAATATCTACAATGGTATCAGTATAAACATGGAAATATCTACAATGCTATCTGTATAAACATGGAAACATCTACACCGCGATCTGTATAACCATGTAAATATCTACACCGCTATATGTATAAACATTATATCTAGACAGCTATCTGTATTCACATGGAAATATCTACACCGCTATGTTTATAAATATGGAAATATCTGCACCGCTATCTCTACAAACATGGAAATGTCTTCATCGCTATCTGTATAAACATGGAAATATCTACATGGGAATTAGTATAAACATGGAAATATCTACACATCCATCTGTATAAAGATGGAAATACTTACACAGTAACATCTGTATAAACATGGAAATATCTACACCACTATCTGAATAATCATGGAAATATCTACACTGCCATCTGTATAACCGTTGAAATATCTACAAAGATATCTGTATAAACATGGAAATAGCCACACCGCTATCGGTATTAATATGGAAATATCCATAATGCCATCTGAAAAAACATGGAAATATCTACACAGCTATCTGTGTACATATGGAAATATATACAACGCACTCACTATAAACATGGAAATATCTACACCGCTATCTCTATCAACATGGAAATATCTACATTGCTTTCTTTATAAACATGAAAATATCTACACCACCATCTCCATAAACATGGAATTATCTACAGCACCATTTGTGTAAATATGGGAATATATACACCCCTATCTGTGTAAACATGGAAATATCTACCTTGATATCTGTATAAAATGGAAATATCTACACCGTTAGCTGTTTAAACTTGCAAATATCTACACGGCAATCCGCATAAACACGGAAATATCTACACTGTCATCTATATAAACATAGAAATAGCCACACCGCTATCTCTATAAACATGGAAATATCTTCACCGCCATCTGAATAAACATGGAAATATCCACACGCCTATCTATATAAATATGGAAATATCTACAATGCTATCTCTATAAACATGGAACTATCTACACAGTTATCTGTATAAACATGGAAATATCTGCACCGCTATCTCTATAAACATGGAAATATCTACACTGCCATCTGTATAAACATAGGTATATACACAGTCATCTGTATAAACATGGAAATAACTACACCGCTATCTGTATAAACATGGAAATATCTACACCGCTATCTGTATAAACATGGAAATATCTACACTGCTATCTGTATAAATATTGAAATATCTACACCGCTATCTCTAAAAACATGGAAATGTCTACCCCGCTATCTGTATAAACAAGGAAATATCTACATGGCTATCTCTATAAAAATGTAAACATCTACACCGCCATCTGTATACACATGGAAATAACTACACTGTCATCAGTATTAACATGGAAATATCTGCACCACTATCTGTATAAACATGGAAATATCTACACTGTCATCTCTATAAACATGGAAATATCTACATCGCTATCTGTATAAACATAGAAATAGCATTACCGCTATATGTATAAACATGGAAATACCTACACTGCCATCTGTATAAACATGGGAATATCTACACAGCCATCAGTATAAACATGGAAATATCTACACCGCTATCTCTATAAACATGGAAATACCTACAACGCTATCTCTATAAGCATGGAAATATCTACACCGCCATCTCTATAAACATGGAGATATCTCTACCACTATCTGTATAAACATGGAAATATCTCCACCGCTATCTGTATAAACAAAGAAATATCTACACCGCTATCTGTATACACATGGAAATATCTACACCGCTATCACTATGAACATGGAAATGTCTACACCTCTATCTGTATAAACATGGAAATATCTACATGGCTATCTCTATAAACATGGAAATATCTTCACCACCATCTGTATAAACATGGAAAGACCTACACAGTCATCTATATAAACATGGAAATATCTACAGCACTATCTGTATAAACATTGAAATATCTACACTGCCATCTGTATTAACATGGAAATATCTTCACAGCAATCTGTGTACACGTGGAAATATCTACACAGCCATGTATATAAACATGGAAATACCTACACCGCTATCTATATAAACATGGAAATACCTACACCACTATATGTATAAACATTGAAATATCTACAACGCTATCAGTATAAACATGGAAATATCTACACTGCCATCTGTATGAACTTGGAAATATCTAAACCGCCATCAGTATAAACATGGAAATAGCCTCACCGCTATCTGTATAAATGTGGAAATATCTATACCGCCATCTGAATAAACATGGAAATATCTACACGGCAATCTTTATAAATATGGAAATATCTGCACCGCTATGTCTATAAATATGGAAATATCTACACAGCTATCTATATGAACACGGAACTATCTGCACCACTCTCTCTATAAACACAGAAATATCTACACCACCATCTGTATGAACATGTAAATATATACGCAGTCATCTCTGTAAACATGGAAATAACTACACCCCAATCTGTATAAAAATGGAAATATCTACACCGCTATCTCTATACACATGGAAATATCTCCACGCCTATCAGTATAAATATGGACATATCTACACCGCTATCACTATACACATGGAAATATCTACACCGCTATCTGTATAAACATGGAAATATCTACAGGCCTATCTCTATAAACATAGAAATATCTACACCGCCATCTTTATAAATGTAGAAGTACATACACAGTCATCTGTATAAACATGGAAATATCTACACCACCATCTGTATAAACATGGAAATATCTACACCGCCATATGAATAAACATGGAAATGTCCACATGGCTATCTGTATAAATATGGAAATATCTACACCGCTATCTCTATAAACTTGGAAATACCTACACCGCAATCTGTATAAACATGGAAATATCTACACCGCTATCAGTAAAAACATGGAAATATATATAACACTATCTGTGTACACATGGAAATATCTACACAGCTATCTGTTTAAACATGGAAATATGTACACTGCTATCAGTGTAAAGATGGAAATATCTACACCGCAATCTGGGCAAATATGGAAATATCTACACAGCTATCTCTGTAAACATGGAAATATCTACACCGCTGTCTGTATAAACATGGAAATATCAACACCGTTATCTGTATAAACATGGAAATATCTATACCACGATCTGAATAAACATGGAAATATCTACACCGCTATATGTATAAACATGGAAATATCTACACCGCTATCAGTATAAACATGGAAATATCTACACCGGTATCTGTATAAACATGGAAATGTCTACACCACGATCTGTATAAACATGGAAATATCTACATGGCTATCTCTATAAACGTGGAAATATCTACACCGCCATCTGTGTAAACATGGAAATATCTACACCGCCATCTGTATAAACATGGAAATATCAACACCGCTATATTTATAATCATGGAAATATCTGCAGCGCTATCTGTATAAATATGGAAATATCTACACCGCTATCTCTATAAACATGGAAATATCTACACCGTTATCTGTATAAACATGGAAGTATCTCCACTGCTGTCTGTATAAACATGGAAACATCTACACCGCTATCTGTATAAACATGGAAATATCTACAGCGTTATCTGTGTAAACATGGAAATATCTACAACGCTTTCAGTGTAAACATGGAAATATCTACACAGTTATCTTAGTAAACATGGAAATATCCACAGCGCTATCTGTGTAAAGATGGAAATATCTACACCACAATCTGTGCAAAGATGGAAATATCTACAACGCTATCTCTGTAAACATGGAAATATCTACACCGCTGTCTCTATGAACATGGAAAGGTCTACACTGCTCTCTGTATAAACATGGAAATATCTATATTTCTATCTCTATAAACATGTAAATATCTGCACCGCTATCTGTATAAACCTGGAAATATCTGCATCACTATCTGTATAAACATGGAAATATCCGCACCGCTATCTCAATAAACATGGAAATGTCTACACCGCTATCTCTATAAACATGGAAATGTCTACACCGCTATCTGTATAAACATGGAAATATCTACATGGCTATCTCTATAAACATGGAAATATCTACACCGCCATCTGTATAAACATGAAAATACCTACACAGTCATCTGTATGAACATGAAAATATCTCCACCGCTATCTGTATAAACAAGGAAATAACTTCACCGCCATATGTAAAACCATGGAAACATCTACACAGTCATCTGCGTAAACATGGAAATATCTACTCCTCCATCTGTATAAACATGGAAATCCCTACACTGCCATCTGTATACACATGGAAATATCTACACAGACATCTGTATAAACATGGAAATATCTATACCGCTATTTGCATAAACATGGAAATATCTACACCGCTATCCGTATAAACATGGAAATATCTTCAACGCTATCACTATAAACGTGGAAATATCAACACCGCTATCTGTATAAACTTGGAAATATCTGTACGTCTATCACTATAATCACGGAAATACCTACATCGCTATCTGTATAAACATGGAAATATTTACACCGCTATCTCTATAAACATGGAAATATCTTCACCGCCATCTCTATAAACTTGGAGATATCTACACCGCCATCTGAATAAACATGGAAATATCTACACCGCCATCTGCATAAATATGGAAATATCTACACAGCCAACTGTATAAACATGGAAATATCTACACCGCCATCTGTATAAATATGGAAATATCTACAACGCCAACTGTATAAACATGGAAATATCTACACTGACATCTGTATAAACATGGAAATACCAACACCGCTATCTGTACAAACATGGAAATATCTACACCGCTATCTGTATAAATATGGAAATATCTACACCGCCATCTCTATAAACATGGAAATACCTACAACGCTATCTCTATAAGCATGGAAATATCTACACCGCCATCTCTATAAACATGGAAATATCTCTACCACTATCTGCATAAACATGGAAATATCTCCACCGCTATCTGTATAAACAAAGAAATATCTACACCGCTATCTGTATACACATGGAAATATCTACACCGCTATCACTATAAACATGGAAATGTCTACACCTCTATCTGTATAAACATGGAAATATCTACATGGCTATCTCTATAAACATGGAAATATCTACACCACCATCTGTATAAACATGGAAAGAACTACACAGTCATCTATATAAACATGGAAATATCTACACCACTATCTGTATAAACATTGAAATATCTACACTGCCATCTGTATTAACATGGAAATATCTTCACAGCAATCTGTATACACGTGGAAATATCTACACAGCCATGTATATAAACATGGAAATACCTACACCGCTATCACTATAAACATGGAAATACCTACACCACTATATGTATAAACATTGAAATATCTACAACGCTATCAGTATAAACATGGAAATATCTACATGGCAATCTGTGTAAATATGGAAATATCTGCACCGCTATGTCTATAAATATGGAAATATCTACACAGCTATCTATACGAACACGGAACTATCTGCACCACTCTCTCTATAAACACAGAAATATCTACACCACCATCTGTATGAACATGTAAATATATACGCAGTCATCTCTGTAAACATGGAAATAACTACACCCCAATCTGTATAAAAATGGAAATATCTACACAGCTATCTTAGTAAACATGGAAATATCCACAGCGCTATCTGTGTAAAGATGGAAATATCTACACCACAATCTGTGCAAAGATGGAAATATCTACAACGCTATCTCTGTAAACATGGAAATATCTACACCGCTGTCTCTATGAACATGGAAAGGTCTACACTGCTCTCTGTATAAACATGGAAATATCTATATTTCTATCTCTATAAACATGTAAATATCTGCACCGCTATCTGTATAAACCTGGAAATATCTGCATCACTATCTGTATAAACATGGAAATATCCGCACCGCTATCTCAATAAACATGGAAATGTCTACACCGCAATCTCTATAAACATGGAAATGTCTACACCGCTATCTGTATAAACATGGAAATATCTACATGGCTATCTCTATAAACATGGAAATATCTACACCGCCATCTGTATAAACATGAAAATACCTACAACGCTATCTCTATAAGCATGGAAATATCTACACCGCCATCTCTATAAACATGGAGATATCTCTACCACTATCTGTATAAACATGGAAATATCTCCACCGCTATCTGTATAAACAAAGAAATATCTACACCGCTATCTGTATACACATGGAAATATCTACACCGCTATCACTATGAACATGGAAATGTCTACACCTCTATCTGTATAAACATGGAAATATCTACATGGCTATCTCTATAAACATGGAAATATCTTCACCACCATCTGTATAAACATGGAAAGACCTACACAGTCATCTATATAAACATGGAAATATCTACAGCACTATCTGTATAAACATTGAAATATCTACACTGCCATCTGTATTAACATGGAAATATCTTCACAGCAATCTGTGTACACGTGGAAATATCTACACAGCCATGTATATAAACATGGAAATACCTACACCGCTATCTATATAAACATGGAAATACCTACACCACTATATGTATAAACATTGAAATATCTACAACGCTATCAGTATAAACATGGAAATATCTACACTGCCATCTGTATGAACTTGGAAATATCTAAACCGCCATCAGTATAAACATGGAAATAGCCTCACCGCTATCTGTATAAATGTGGAAATATCTATACCGCCATCTGAATAAACATGGAAATATCTACACGGCAATCTTTATAAATATGGAAATATCTGCACCGCTATGTCTATAAATATGGAAATATCTACACAGCTATCTATATGAACACGGAACTATCTGCACCACTCTCTCTATAAACACAGAAATATCTACACCACCATCTGTATGAACATGTAAATATATACGCAGTCATCTCTGTAAACATGGAAATAACTACACCCCAATCTGTATAAAAATGGAAATATCTACACCGCTATCTCTATACACATGGAAATATCTCCACGCCTATCAGTATAAATATGGACATATCTACACCGCTATCACTATACACATGGAAATATCTACACCGCTATCTGTATAAACATGGAAATATCTACAGGCCTATCTCTATAAACATAGAAATATCTACACCGCCATCTTTATAAATGTAGAAGTACATACACAGTCATCTGTATAAACATGGAAATATCTACACCACCATCTGTATAAACATGGAAATATCTACACCGCCATATGAATAAACATGGAAATGTCCACATGGCTATCTGTATAAATATGGAAATATCTACACCGCTATCTCTATAAACTTGGAAATACCTACACCGCAATCTGTATAAACATGGAAATATCTACACCGCTATCAGTAAAAACATGGAAATATATATAACACTATCTGTGTACACATGGAAATATCTACACAGCTATCTGTTTAAACATGGAAATATGTACACTGCTATCAGTGTAAAGATGGAAATATCTACACCGCAATCTGGGCAAATATGGAAATATCTACACAGCTATCTCTGTAAACATGGAAATATCTACACCGCTGTCTGTATAAACATGGAAATATCAACACCGTTATCTGTATAAACATGGAAATATCTATACCACGATCTGAATAAACATGGAAATATCTACACCGCTATATGTATAAACATGGAAATATCTACACCGCTATCAGTATAAACATGGAAATATCTACACCGGTATCTGTATAAACATGGAAATGTCTACACCACGATCTGTATAAACATGGAAATATCTACATGGCTATCTCTATAAACGTGGAAATATCTACACCGCCATCTGTGTAAACATGGAAATATCTACACCGCCATCTGTATAAACATGGAAATATCAACACCGCTATATTTATAATCATGGAAATATCTGCAGCGCTATCTGTATAAATATGGAAATATCTACACCGCTATCTCTATAAACATGGAAATATCTACACCGTTATCTGTATAAACATGGAAGTATCTCCACTGCTGTCTGTATAAACATGGAAACATCTACACCGCTATCTGTATAAACATGGAAATATCTACAGCGTTATCTGTGTAAACATGGAAATATCTACAACGCTTTCAGTGTAAACATGGAAATATCTACACAGTTATCTTAGTAAACATGGAAATATCCACAGCGCTATCTGTGTAAAGATGGAAATATCTACACCACAATCTGTGCAAAGATGGAAATATCTACAACGCTATCTCTGTAAACATGGAAATATCTACACCGCTGTCTCTATGAACATGGAAAGGTCTACACTGCTCTCTGTATAAACATGGAAATATCTATATTTCTATCTCTATAAACATGTAAATATCTGCACCGCTATCTGTATAAACCTGGAAATATCTGCATCACTATCTGTATAAACATGGAAATATCCGCACCGCTATCTCAATAAACATGGAAATGTCTACACCGCTATCTCTATAAACATGGAAATGTCTACACCGCTATCTGTATAAACATGGAAATATCTACATGGCTATCTCTATAAACATGGAAATATCTACACCGCCATCTGTATAAACATGAAAATACCTACACAGTCATCTGTATGAACATGAAAATATCTCCACCGCTATCTGTATAAACAAGGAAATAACTTCACCGCCATATGTAAAACCATGGAAACATCTACACAGTCATCTGCGTAAACATGGAAATATCTACTCCTCCATCTGTATAAACATGGAAATCCCTACACTGCCATCTGTATACACATGGAAATATCTACACAGACATCTGTATAAACATGGAAATATCTATACCGCTATTTGCATAAACATGGAAATATCTACACCGCTATCCGTATAAACATGGAAATATCTTCAACGCTATCACTATAAACGTGGAAATATCAACACCGCTATCTGTATAAACTTGGAAATATCTGTACGTCTATCACTATAATCACGGAAATACCTACATCGCTATCTGTATAAACATGGAAATATTTACACCGCTATCTCTATAAACATGGAAATATCTTCACCGCCATCTCTATAAACTTGGAGATATCTACACCGCCATCTGAATAAACATGGAAATATCTACACCGCCATCTGCATAAATATGGAAATATCTACACAGCCAACTGTATAAACATGGAAATATCTACACCGCCATCTGTATAAATATGGAAATATCTACAACGCCAACTGTATAAACATGGAAATATCTACACTGACATCTGTATAAACATGGAAATACCAACACCGCTATCTGTACAAACATGGAAATATCTACACCGCTATCTGTATAAATATGGAAATATCTACACCGCCATCTCTATAAACATGGAAATACCTACAACGCTATCTCTATAAGCATGGAAATATCTACACCGCCATCTCTATAAACATGGAAATATCTCTACCACTATCTGCATAAACATGGAAATATCTCCACCGCTATCTGTATAAACAAAGAAATATCTACACCGCTATCTGTATACACATGGAAATATCTACACCGCTATCACTATAAACATGGAAATGTCTACACCTCTATCTGTATAAACATGGAAATATCTACATGGCTATCTCTATAAACATGGAAATATCTACACCACCATCTGTATAAACATGGAAAGAACTACACAGTCATCTATATAAACATGGAAATATCTACACCACTATCTGTATAAACATTGAAATATCTACACTGCCATCTGTATTAACATGGAAATATCTTCACAGCAATCTGTATACACGTGGAAATATCTACACAGCCATGTATATAAACATGGAAATACCTACACCGCTATCTCTATAAACATGGAAATACCTACACCACTATATGTATAAACATTGAAATATCTACAACGCTATCAGTATAAACATGGAAATATCTACATGGCAATCTGTGTAAATATGGAAATATCTGCACCGCTATGTCTATAAATATGGAAATATCTACACAGCTATCTATACGAACACGGAACTATCTGCACCACTCTCTCTATAAACACAGAAATATCTACACCACCATCTGTATGAACATGTAAATATATACGCAGTCATCTCTGTAAACATGGAAATAACTACACCCCAATCTGTATAAAAATGGAAATATCTACACAGCTATCTTAGTAAACATGGAAATATCCACAGCGCTATCTGTGTAAAGATGGAAATATCTACACCACAATCTGTGCAAAGATGGAAATATCTACAACGCTATCTCTGTAAACATGGAAATATCTACACCGCTGTCTCTATGAACATGGAAAGGTCTACACTGCTCTCTGTATAAACATGGAAATATCTATATTTCTATCTCTATAAACATGTAAATATCTGCACCGCTATCTGTATAAACCTGGAAATATCTGCATCACTATCTGTATAAACATGGAAATATCCGCACCGCTATCTCAATAAACATGGAAATGTCTACACCGCAATCTCTATAAACATGGAAATGTCTACACCGCTATCTGTATAAACATGGAAATATCTACATGGCTATCTCTATAAACATGGAAATATCTACACCGCCATCTGTATAAACATGAAAATACCTACACAGTCATCTGTATGAACATGAAAATATCTCCACCGCTATCTGTATAAACAAGGAAATATCTTCACAACCACATGTAAAATCATGGAAACATCTTCACAGTCATCTGTGTAAACATGGAAATATCTACTCCTCCATCTGTATAAACATGGAAATCCCTACACTGCCATCTGTATACACATGGAAATATCTACACAGACATCTGTATAAACATGGAAATATCTATACCGCTATTTGTATAAACATGGAAATATCTACACCACGGTCTCTATAAACATGGAAATATCTACACGAGTATCTGTATGAACATGGAAATATCTACACCGCTATCTGTATAAACATGGAAATAACTACGCCACTATCTGTGTAAAGATGGAAATATCTACACCGCTATCTGTGTAAACATGGAAATATCTACACCGCTATCTATATAAACGTGGAAATATCTACTCCGCTATCTGTATAAACTTGGAAATATCTACACCGCCATCTGTATAAACATGGAAATATCTGCACCGCCATCTCTATAGACATGGAAATGTCTACACCGCCATCTCTAAAAACATGGAAATATCTACACCGCCATCTGTGTAAACATGGAAATATCTACACCGCCATCTGTATAAACATGGAAATATCAACACCGCTATCTGTATAAACTTGGAAATATCTGTACGTCTATCACTATAATCACGGAAATACCTACATCGCTATCTCTATAAACATGGAAATATTTACACCGCTATCTCTATAAACATGGAAATATCTTCACCGCCATCTCTATAAACTTGGAGATATCTACACCGCCATCTGAATAAACATGGAAATATCTACACCGCCATCTGCATAAATATGGAAATATCTACACATCCAAATGTATAAACATGGAAATATCTACACTGCTATCTGTATAAACATGGAAATACCAACACCGCTATCTGTACAAACATGGAAATATCTACACCGCTATCTGTATAAACATGGAAATATCTACACCTCTATCTCTATAAACATGAAAATATATACACCGCCATCTCTATAAACATGGAGTTATATACACCGCCCTCTACATACACAAGGAAATTTCTACACCGCCATCTATATAATCATGGAAATATCTGCACCGCGATCTGTATAAACATGCAAAGGTCTACACCACCATATCTATAAACATGGAAATATCTACACCGCCATCTGTATAAACATGGAAATCTCTACACCGCCATCTGTATAAACATGGAAATATCTACACCGCCATCTGTATAAACATGGAAATATCTACACCGCCATCTCTATAAACATGGAAATACCTACAACGCTATCTCTATAAGCATGGAAATATCTACACCGCCATCTCTATAAACATGGAAATATCTCTACCACTATCTGTATAAACATGGAAATATCTCCACCGCTATCTGTATAAACAAAGAAATATCTACACCGCTATCTGTATACACATGGAAATATCTACACCGCTATCACTATGAACATGGAAATGTCTACACCTCTATCTGTATAAACATGGAAATATCTACATGGCTATCTCTATAAACTTGGAAATATCTTCACCACCATCTGTATAAACATGGAAAGACCTACACAGTCATCTATATAAACATGGAAATATCTACAGCACTATCTGTATAAACATTGAAATATCTACACTGCCATCTGTATTAACATGGAAATATCTTCACAGCAATCTGTGTACACGTGGAAATATCTACACAGCCATGTATATAAACATGGAAATACCTACACCGCTATCTATATAAACATGGAAATACCTACACCACTATATGTATAAACATTGAAATATCTACAACGCTATCAGTATAAACATGGAAATATCTACACTGCCATCTGTATGAAGTTGGAAATATCTAAACCGCCATCAGTATAAACATGGAAATAGCCTCACCGCTATCTGTATAAATGTGGAAATATCTATACCGCCATCTGAATAAACATGGAAATATCTACACGGCAATCTTTATAAATATGGAAATATCTGCACCGCTATGTCTATAAATATGGAAATATCTACACAGCTATCTATATGAACACGGAACTATCTGCACCACTCTCTCTATAAACACAGAAATATCTACACCACCATCTGTATGAACATGTAAATATATACGCAGTCATCTCTGTAAACATGGAAATAACTACACCCCAATCTGTATAAAAATGGAAATATCTACACCGCTATCTCTATACACATGGAAATATCTCCACGCCTATCAGTATAAATATGGACATATCTACACCGCTATCACTATACACATGGAAATATCTACACCGCTATCTGTATAAACATGGAAATATCTACAGGCCTATCTCTATAAACATAGAAATATCTACACCGCCATCTTTATAAATGTAGAAGTACATACACAGTCATCTGTATAAACATGGAAATATCTACACCACCATCTGTATAAACATGGAAATATCTACACCGCCATATGAATAAACATGGAAATGTCCACATGGCTATCTGTATAAATATGGAAATATCTACACCGCTATCTCTATAAACTTGGAAATACCTACACCGCAATCTGTATAAACATGGAAATATCTACACCGCTATCAGTAAAAACATGGAAATATATATAACACTATCTGTGTACACATGGAAATATCTACACAGCTATCTGTTTAAACATGGAAATATGTACACTGCTATCAGTGTAAAGATGGAAATATCTACACCGCAATCTGGGCAAATATGGAAATATCTACACAGCTATCTCTGTAAACATGGAAATATCTACACCGCTGTCTGTATAAACATGGAAATATCAACACCGTTATCTGTATAAACATGGAAATATCTATACCACGATCTGAATAAACATGGAAATATCTACACCGCTATATGTATAAACATGGAAATATCTACACCGCTATCAGTATAAACATGGAAATATCTACACCGGTATCTGTATAAACATGGAAATGTCTACACCGCGATCTGTATAAACATGGAAATATCTACATGGCTATCTCTATAAACGTGGAAATATCTACACCGCCATCTGTGTAAACATGGAAATATCTACACCGCCATCTGTATAAACATGGAAATATCAACACCGCTATATTTATAATCATGGAAATATCTGCAGCGCTATCTGTATAAATATGGAAATATCTACACCGCTATCTCTATAAACATGGAAATATCTACACCGTTATCTGTATAAACATGGAAGTATCTCCACTGCTGTCTGTATAAACATGGAAACATCTACACCGCTATCTGTATAAACATGGAAATATCTACAGCGTTATCTGTGTAAACATGGAAATATCTACAATGCTTTCAGTGTAAACATGGAAATATCTACACAGTTATCTTAGTAAACATGGAAATATCCACAGCGCTATCTGTGTAAAGATGGAAATATCTACACCACAATCTGTGCAAAGATGGAAATATCTACAACGCTATCTCTGTAAACATGGAAATATCTACACCGCTGTCTCTATGAACATGGAAAGGTCTACACTGCTCTCTGTATAAACATGGAAATATCTATATTTCTATCTCTATAAACATGTAAATATCTGCACCGCTATCTGTATAAACCTGGAAATATCTGCATCACTATCTGTATAAACATGGAAATATCCGCACCGCTATCTCAATAAACATGGAAATGTCTACACCGCTATCTCTATAAACATGGAAATGTCTACACCGCTATCTGTATAAACATGGAAATATCTACATGGCTATCTCTATAAACATGGAAATATCTACACCGCCATCTGTATAAACATGAAAATACCTACACAGTCATCTGTATGAACATGAAAATATCTCCACCGCTATCTGTATAAACAAGGAAATAACTTCACCGCCATATGTAAAACCATGGAAACATCTACACAGTCATCTGCGTAAACATGGAAATATCTACTCCTCCATCTGTATAAACATGGAAATCCCTACACTGCCATCTGTATACACATGGAAATATCTACACAGACATCTGTATAAACATGGAAATATCTATACCGCTATTTGCATAAACATGGAAATATCTACACCGCTATCCGTATAAACATGGAAATATCTTCAACGCTATCACTATAAACGTGGAAATATCAACACCGCTATCTGTATAAACTTGGAAATATCTGTACGTCTATCACTATAATCACGGAAATACCTACATCGCTATCTGTATAAACATGGAAATATTTACACCGCTATCTCTATAAACATGGAAATATCTTCACCGCCATCTCTATAAACTTGGAGATATCTACACCGCCATCTGAATAAACATGGAAATATCTACACCGCCATCTGCATAAATATGGAAATATCTACACAGCCAACTGTATAAACATGGAAATATCTACACCGCCATCTGTATAAATATGGAAATATCTACAACGCCAACTGTATAAACATGGAAATATCTACACTGACATCTGTATAAACATGGAAATACCAACACCGCTATCTGTACAAACATGGAAATATCTACACCGCTATCTGTATAAATATGGAAATATCTACACCGCCATCTCTATAAACATGGAAATACCTACAACGCTATCTCTATAAGCATGGAAATATCTACACCGCCATCTCTATAAACATGGAAATATCTCTACCACTATCTGCATAAACATGGAAATATCTCCACCGCTATCTGTATAAACAAAGAAATATCTACACCGCTATCTGTATACACATGGAAATATCTACACCGCTATCACTATAAACATGGAAATGTCTACACCTCTATCTGTATAAACATGGAAATATCTACATGGCTATCTCTATAAACATGGAAATATCTACACCACCATCTGTATAAACATGGAAAGAACTACACAGTCATCTATATAAACATGGAAATATCTACACCACTATCTGTATAAACATTGAAATATCTACACTGCCATCTGTATTAACATGGAAATGTCTTCACAGCAATCTGTATACACGTGGAAATATCTACACAGCCATGTATATAAACATGGAAATACCTACACCGCTATCTCTATAAACATGGAAATACCTACACCACTATATGTATAAACATTGAAATATCTACAACGCTATCAGTATAAACATGGAAATATCTACATGGCAATCTGTGTAAATATGGAAATATCTGCACCGCTATGTCTATAAATATGGAAATATCTACACAGCTATCTATACGAACACGGAACTATCTGCACCACTCTCTCTATAAACACAGAAATATCTACACCACCATCTGTATGAACATGTAAATATATACGCAGTCATCTCTGTAAACATGGAAATAACTACACCCCAATCTGTATAAAAATGGAAATATCTACACCGCTATGTTTATAATCATGGAAATATGTGCAGCGCTATCAGTATAAACATGGAAATACCTACACCGCTATCTGTATAAATATGGAAATATCTACACAGCTATCTCTATAAACATGGAAATATCTACACCGTTATCTGTATAAACATGGAAATATCTACAGCGTTATCTGTGTAAACATGGAAATATCTACAACGCTATCAGTGTAAACATGGAAATATCTACACAGCTATCTTAGTAAACATGGAAATATCCACAGCGCTATCTGTGTAAAGATGGAAATATCTACACCACAATCTGTGCAAAGATGGAAATATCTACAACGCTATCTCTGTAAACATGGAAATATCTACACCGCTGTCTCTATGAACATGGAAAGGTCTACACTGCTCTCTGTATAAACATGGAAATATCTATATTTCTATCTCTATAAACATGTAAATATCTGCACCGCTATCTGTATAAACCTGGAAATATCTGCATCACTATCTGTATAAACATGGAAATATCCGCACCGCTATCTCAATAAACATGGAAATGTCTACACCGCTATCTCTATAAACATGGAAATGTCTACACCGCTATCTGTATAAACATGGAAATATCTACATGGCTATCTCTATAAACATGGAAATAACTACACCGCCATCTGTATAAACATGAAAATACCTACACAGTCATCTGTATGAACATGAAAATATCTCCACCGCTATCTGTATAAACAAGGAAATATCTTCACCGCCATATGTAAAATCATGGAAACATCTACACACTCATCTGTGTAAACATGGAAATATCTACTCCTCCAACTGTATAAACATGGAAATCCCTACACTGCCATCTGTATACACATGGAAATATCTACACAGACATCTGTATAAACATGGAAATATCTATACCGCTATTTGTATAAACATGGAAATATCTACACCGCTATCTGTTTAAACATCGAAATATCTTCAACGCTATCACTATAAAAATGGAAATATCAACACCGCTATCTGTATAAACTTGGAAATATCTGTACATCTATCACTATAATCACGGAAATACCTACATCGCTATCTCTATAAACATGGAAATATTTACACCGCTATCTCTATAACCATGGAAATATCTTCACCACCATCTCTATAAACTTGGAGATATCTACACCGCCATCTGAATAAACATGGAAATATCTACACCACCATCTGCATAAATATGGAAATATCTACACAGCCAACTGTATAAACATGGAAATATCTACACCGCCATCTGTATAAATATGGAAATATCTACACCGCCATCTGTATAAACATGGAAATATCTACACTGCCATCTGTATAAACATGGAAATACCAACACCGCTATCTGTACAAACATGGAAATATCTACACCGCTATCTGTATAAACATGGAAATAACTATACCGCTATCTCTATAAACATGAAAATATATACACCGCCATCTCTATAAACATGGAGTTATATACACCGCCATCTACATACACAAGGAAATTTCTACACCGCCATCTATATAAACATGGAAATATCTGCACCGCCATCTGTATAAACATGCAAAGGTCTACACCGCCATATCTATAAACATGGAAATATCTACACCGCCATCTGTATAAACATGGAAATATCTACACCGCCATCTGTATAAACATGGAAATATCTACACCGCCATCTGTATAAACATGGAAATATCTACACCGCCATCTCTATAAACATGGAAATACCTACAACGCTATCTCTGTAAGCATGGAAATATCTACACCGCCATCTCTATAAACATGGAAATATCTACACCGCAATCTCTATAAACATGGAAATATCTCCACCGCTATCTGTATAAACAAAGAAATATCTACACCGCTATCTGTATACACATGGAAATATCTACACCGCTATCACTATAAACATGGAAATGTCTACACCTCTATCTGTATAAACATGGAAATATCTACATGGCTATCTCTATAAACATGGAAATATCTACACCACCATCTGTATAAACATGGAAAGACCTACACAGTCATCTATATAAACATGGAAATATCTACAACACTATCTGTATAAACATTGAAATATCTACACTGCCATCTGTATTAACATGGAAATATCTTCACAGCAATCTGTGTACACGTGGAAATATCTACACAGCCATGTATATAAACATGGAAATACCTACACCGCTATCTCTATAAACATGGAAATACCTACACCACTATATGTATAAACATTGAAATATCTACAACGCTATCAGTATAAACATGGAAATATCTACACTGCCATCTGTATGAACTTGGAAATATCTAAACCGCCATCAGTATAAACATGGAAATAGCCACACCGCTATCTGTATAAACGTGGAAATATCTATACCGCCATCTGAATGAACATGGAAATATCTACACGGCAATCTTTATAAATATGGAAATATCTGCACCGCTACGTCTATAAATATGGAAATATCTACACAGCTATCTATATGAACACGGAACTATCTGCACCACTCTCTCTATAAACACAGAAATATCTACACCACCATCTGTATGAACATGTAAATATATACGCAGTCATCTCTGTAAACATGGAAATAACTACACCCCAATCTGTATAAAAATGGAAATATCTACACCGCTATCTCTATACACATGGAAATATCTCCACGCCTATCAGTATAAATATGGACATATCTACACCGCTATCACTATAAACATGGAAATATCTACACCGCTATCTGTATAAACATGGAAATATCTACAGGCCTATCTCTATAAACATAGAAATATCTACACCGCCATCTTTATAAATGTAGAAGTACATACACACTCATCTGTATAAACATGGAAATACCTACACCACCATCTGCATAAACATGGAAATATCTACACCGCCATATGAATAAACATGGAAATGTCTACATGGCTATCTGTATAAATATGGAAATATCTACACCGCTATCTCTATAAACTTGGAAATACCTACACCGCAATCTGCATAAACATGGAAATATCTACACCGCTATCAGTAAAAACATGGAAATATATATAACACTATCTGTGTACACATGGAAATATCTACACAGATATCTGTTTAAACATGGAAATATGTACACTGCTATCAGTGTAAAGATGGAAATATCTACACCGCAATCTGTGCAAATATGGAAATATCTACAAGGCTATCTCTGTAAACATGGAAATATCTACACCGCTGTCTGTATAAACTTGGAAATATCAACACCGCTATCTGTATAAACATGGAAATATCTACACCACGATCTGAATAAACATGGAAATAACTACACCGCTATATGTATAAACATGGAAATATCTACACCGCTATCAGTATAAACATGGAAATATCTACACCGGTATCTGTATAAACATGGAAATGTCTACACCACGATCTGTATAAACATGGAAATATCTACACCGCTATGTTTATAATCATGGAAATATCTTCAGTGCTATCAGTATAAACATGGAAATACCTACACCGCTATCTGTATAAATATGGAAATATCTACACCGCTATCTCTATAAACATGGAAATATCTACACCGTTATCTGTATAAACATGGAAATATCTACAGCGTTATCTGTGTAAACATGGAAATATCTACAACGCTATCAGTGTAAACATGGAAATATCTACACAGCTATCTTAGTAAACATGGAAATATCCACAGCGCTATCTGTGTAAAGATGGAAATATCTACACCACAATCTGTGCAAAGATGGAAATATCTACAACGCTATCTCTGTAAACATGGAAATATCTACACCGCTGTCTCTATGAACATGGAAAGGTCTACACTGCTCTCTGTATAAACATGGAAATATCTATATTTCTATCTCTATAAACATGTAAATATCTGCACCGCTATCTGTATAAACCTGGAAATATCTGCATCACTATCTGTATAAACATGGAAATATCCGCACCGCTATCTCAATAAACATGGAAATGTCTACACCACTATCTCTATAAACATGGAAATGTCTACACCGCTATCTGTATAAACATGGAAATATCTACATGGCTATCTCTATAAACATGGAAATAACTACACCGCCATTTGTACAAACATGAAAATACCTACACAGTCATCTGTATGAACATGAAAATATCTCCACCGCTATCTGTATAAACAAGGAAATATCTTCACCGCCATATGTAAAATCATGGAAACATCTACACAGTCATCTGTGTAAACATGGAAATATCTACTCCTCCAACTGTATAAACATGGAAATCCCTACACTGCCATCTGTATACACATGGAAATATCTACACAGACATCTGTATAAACATGGAAATATCTATACCGCTATTTGTATAAACATGGAAATATCTACACCGCTATCTGTTTAAACATGGAAATATCTTCAACGCTATCACTATAAAAATGGAAATATCAACACCGCTATCTGTATAAACTTGGAAATATCTGTACATCTATCACTATAATCACGGAAATACCTACATCGCTATCTCTATAAACATGGAAATATTTACACCGCTATCTCTATAACCATGGAAATATCTTCACCACCATCTCTATAAACTTGGAGATATCTACACCGCCATCTGAATAAACATGGAAATATCTACACCGCCATCTGCATAAATATGGAAATATCTACACAGCCAACTGTATAAACATGGAAATATCTACACCGCCATCTGTATAAATATGGAAATATCTACACCGCCATCTGTATAAACATGGAAATATCTACACTGCCATCTGTATAAACATGGAAATACCAACACCGCTATCTGTACAAACATGGAAATATCTACACCGCTATCTGTATAAACATGGAAATAACTATACCGCTATCTCTATAAACATGAAAATATATACACCGCCATCTCTATAAACATGGAGTTATATACACCGCCATCTACATACACAAGGAAATTTCTACACCGCCATCTATATAAACATGGAAATATCTGCACCGCGATCTGTATAAACATGCAAAGGTCTACACCGCCATATCTATAAACATGGAAATATCTACACCGCCATCTGTATAAACATGGAAATATCTACACCGCCATCTGTATAAACATGGAAATATCTACACCGCCATCTGTATAAACATGGAAATATCTACACCGCCATCTCTATAAACATGGAAATACCTACAACGCTATCTCTGTAAGCATGGAAATATCTACACCGCCATCTCTATAAACATGGAAATATCTACACCGCAATCTCTATAAACATGGAAATATCTCCACCGCTATCTGTATAAACAAAGAAATATCTACACCCCTATCTGTATACACATGGAAATATCTACACCGCTATCACTATAAACATGGAAATGTCTACAGCTCTATCTGTATAAACATGGAAATATCTACATGGCTATCTCTATAAACATGGAAATATCTACACCACCATCTGTATAAACATGGAAAGACCTACACAGTCATCTATATAAACATGGAAATATCTACAACACTATCTGTATAAACATTGAAATATCTACACTGCCATCTGTATTAACATGGAAATATCTTCACAGCAATCTGTGTACACGTGGAAATATCTACACAGCCATGTATATAAACATGGAAATACCTACACCGCTATCTCTATAAACATGGAAATACCTACACCACTATATGTATAAACATTGAAATATCTACAACGCTATCAGTATAAACATGGAAATATCTACACGGCAATCTGTGTAAATATGGAAATATCTGCACCGCTATGTCTATAAATATGGAAATATCTACACGGCTATCTGTATGAACACGGAACTATCTGCACCACTCTCTCTATAAACACAGAAATATCTACACCACCATCTGTATGAACATGTAAATATATACGCAGTCATCTCTGTAAACATGGAAATAACTACACCCCAATCTGTATAAAAATGGAAATATCTACACCGCTATCTCTATACACATGGAAATATCTCCACGCCTATCAGTATAAATATGGACATATCTACACCGCTATCACTATAAACATGGAAATATCTACACCGCTATCTGTATAAACATGGAAATATCTACAGGCCTATCTCTATAAACATAGAAATACCTACACCGCCATCTTTATAAATGTAGAAGTACATACACAGTCATCTGTATAGACATGGAATTACCTACACCACCATCTGTATAAACATGGAAATATCTACACCGCCATATGAATAAACATGGAAATGTCTACATGGCTATCTGTATAAATATGGAAATATCTACACCGCTATCTCTATAAACCTGGAAATACCTACACCGCAATCTGTATAAACATGGAAATATCTACACCGCTATCAGTAAAAACATGGAAATATATATAACACTCTCTGTGTACACATGGAAATATCTACACAGCTATCTGTTTAAACATGGAAATATGTACACTGCTATCAGTGTAAAGATGGAAATATCTACACCGCAATCTGTGCAAATATGGAAATATCTACACTGCTATCACTGTAAACATGGAAATATCTACACCGCTGTCTGTATAAACATGGAAATATCAACACCGTTATCTGTATAAACGTGGAAATATCTACACCACGATCTGAATAAACATGGAAATATCTACACCGCTATATGTATAAACATGGAAATATCTACACCGCTATCAGTATAAACATGGAAATATCTACACCGGTATCTGTATAAACATGGAAATGTCTACACCACGATCTGTATAAACATGGAAATATCTACACCGCTATGTTTATAATCATGGAAATATCTGCAGCGCTATCAGTATAAACATGGAAATATCTACACCGCTATCTGTATAAATATGGAAATATCTACACCGCTATCTCTATAAACATGGAAATATCTACACCGTTATCTGTATAAACATGGAAGTATCTCCACTGCTGTCTATATAAACATGGAAACATCTACACCGCTATCTGTATAAACATGGAAATATCTACAGCGTTATCTGTGTAAACATGGAAATATCTACAACGCTATCAGTGTAAACATGGAAATATCTACACAGCTATCTTAGTAAACATGGAAATATCCACAGCGCTATCTGTGTAAAGATGGAAATATCTACACCACAATCTGTGCAAAGATGGAAATATCTACAACGCTATCTCTGTAAACATGGAAATATCTACACCGCTGTCTCTATGAACATGGAAAGGTCTACACTGCTCTCTGTATAAACATGGAAATACCTATATTTCTATCTCTATAAACATGTAAATATCTGCACCGCTATCTGTATAAACCTGGAAATATCTGCATCACTATCTGTATAAACATGGAAATATCCGCACCGCTATCTCAATAAACATGGAAATGTCTACACCGCTATCTCTATAAACATGGAAATGTCTACACCGCTATCTGTATAAACATGGAAATATCTACATGGCTATCTCTATAAACATGGAAATATCTACACCGCCATCTGTATAAACATGAAAATACCTACACAGTCATCTGTATGAACATGAAAATATCTCCACCGCTATCTGTATAAACAAGGAAATATCTTCACCGCCATATGTAAAATCATGGGAACATCTACACAGTCATCTGTGTAAACATGGAAATATCTACTCCTCCATCTGTATAAACATGGAAATCCCTACACTGCCATCTGTATACACATGGAAATATCTACACAGACATCTGTATAAACATGGAAATATCTATACCGCTATTTGTATAAACATGGAAATATCTACACCGCTATCTGTATAAACATGGAAATATCTTCAACGCTATCACTATAAACATGGAAATAAAACCGCTATCTGTATAAACTTGGAAATATCTGTACGTCTATCACTATTATCACGGAAATACCTATATCGCTATCCCTATAAACATGGAAATATTTACACCGCTATCTCTATAAACATGGAAACATCTTCACCGCCATCTCTATAAACTTGGAGATATCTACACTGCCATCTGAATAAACATGGAAATATCTACACCACCATCTGCATAAATATGGAAATATCTACACAGCCAACTGTATAAACATGGAAATATCTACACCGCCATCTGTATAAATATGGAAATATCTTCAACGCCAACTGTATAAACATGGAAATATCTACACTGCCATCTGTATAAACATGGAAATACCAACACCGCTATCTGTACAAACATGGAAATATCTACACCGCTGTCTGTATAAACATGGAAATATCTACACCGCTATCTCTATAAACATGAAAATATATACACCGCCATCTCTATAAACATGGAGTTATATACACCGCCATCTACATACACAAGGAAATTTCTACACCGCCGTCTATATAAATATGGAAATATCTGCACCGCAATCTGTATAAACATGCAAAGGTCTACACCGCCATATCTATAAACATGGAAATATCTACACCGCCATCTGTATAAACATGGAAATATCTACACCGCAATCTGTATAAACATGGAAATATCTACACCGCGATCTTATAAACATGGAAATATCTTCACCGCTATCTGTATAAACATGGGATTATCTAAACAGCTATCTGAATAAATATGGAAATATCTACACCGTTATCTCTATAAACATGGAAATAACTTCACCGCTATCTGTATAAACATGGAAATATTTACACTGCTATCAGTATTAACATGGATATGTCTACACTGTCATCTGTATAAACATGAAAATATCTACACTGCCATCTGTATAAACATGGAAATATGCACACCGCTTTCTGTGTAAAGATGGAAATACCTACACCGCTATCAAAGTAAAGATGGAAATATCTACACCGCTGTAAGTGTAAAGATGGAAATATCTACACCGCTCTCTGTGTAAACATGGAAATATCTACACCGTTATCTATATAAACATGGAAATACCTACACCGCTATCTGTGAAAACATGGAAATATCTACACCGCTATCTGTGCAAACATGGAAATATCTACACCGCCATCTGTATACACATGGAAATATCTACACCGCCATCTCTATAAACATGGAAATATCAATACTGCCATCTGTATAAACATGGAAATACCTACACCGCCATCTGTTTAAACATGGAAATAACTGCAATTCCATCTGTATAAACATGGAAATATCAACACCGCTATCTGTATGAACATGGATGTATCAACACTGCCATCTGTATAAATATGGAAATAGCTACACCGCCATCTGTATAAACATGGAAATATCTACACCGCTATCTGTATAAACATGGAAATATCTACACCGCTATCACTATAAACATGGAAATACCTACAGCGCTATCTCTATAAACGTGGAAATATTTCCACCGCTATCTCTATAAACATGGAAATATCTTCACCACCATCTCTATAAACTTGGAAATATCTTCACCGCCATCAGAATAAACATGGAAATATCTACACCGCCATCTGCATAAACATGGAAATATCTACACCGCCATCTGTATAAACATGGAAATATCTACACCGCCATCTGTATAAACATGGAAATATCTAAACCGTCATCTGTATAAACATGGAAATATCTACACTGCCATCTGTATAAAGATGGAAAAATCTGCACCGCCCGCTGTATAAACATGGAAGTACCTACACCGCTATCTGTATAAACATGGAAATATCTACACCGCTATCTCTATAAACATGGAAATATCTACACCGCTATCTCTATAAACATGGAGATATATACACCGCCATCTCTGTAAACATTGAGATATCTACACCGCCTTCTGCATAAACAAGGAAATATCTACACCGCCATCTATATAAACATGGAAATATCTACACAGCCATCTGTATAAACATGCAAATGTCTATACTGCCATCTGTTGAAAGAGGGAAATATCTACACCGTGATCTGTATAAACATAGAAATATCTACACTGCTATCTGTATAAACACGGAAATATCTACAACGCTATCTGTATAAACATGGAAATATGTACACCATGATCTGCATAAACATGGAAATATCTACACCGCTGTCTTTATAAAGATGGAAATATCTTCATCGCTATCTGTATAAGCATGAAGATATCTACACCGCTATCTGTATAAATATGCAAATATTTACAACGCTATCTCTATAAACATGGAAATATCTATACCGCCATCTGTATAAACATGGAAATATCTACACCGCCATCTCTATAAACATGGAAATATCTACACCGCTTTCTGTATAAACATGGAAATATCTACACCGCCATCTGCATAAATATAGAAATATCTACACCGCCATCTCTAGAAACATGGAAATATCTACACCTCCATCTCTATAACCATGTTAGTATCTTCTCCTCCATCTGTATAAACATGGAAATATCTACACTGCTATCTCTATAAACATGGAAGTATCTACACCGCTATCTGTATAAACATGGAAATATCTACACCACGGTCTCTATAAACATGGAAATATCTACACCAGTATCTGTATGAACATGGAAATATCTACACCGCTATCTGTATAAACATGGAAATAACTACGCCACTATCTGTGTAAAGATGGAAATATCTACACCGCTATCTGTGTAAACTTGGAAATATCTACACCGCTATCCATGTAAACTTGGAAATATCTACTCCGCTATCTGTATAAACTTGGAAATATCTACACCGCCATCTGTATAAACATGGAAATATCTGCACCGCCATCTCTATAGACATGGAAATATCTACACCGCCATCTCTATAAACATGGAAATATCTACACCGCCATCTGTGTAAACATGGAAATATCTACACCGCCATCTGTATAAACATGGGAATATCTACACCGCCTCCTGTATAAACTTGGAAATATCTACACCGCCATCTGTATAAACTTGGAAATATCTCCACCACAATCTGTATAAACATGGAAATATCTACACCGCGATCTATATAAACATGGAGATATCTACACTGCGATCTGTGTGAACATGGAAAAAATCTACACCGCTATCTGTATAAACATGGAAAGAACTACACCTCTCTCTGTGTAAATATGGAAATATCTACACCGCTATCTCTATAAACATGGAAATGTCTACACCGCTATCTCTATAAAGATGGAAATATCTATACCGCTATCTCTATAAACATGGAATTGTCTACACCGCCATCCTTAAAAACATGGAAATAGCTACACACTCGTCTGTATAAACATGGAAATATCTACACCACCATCTGTATAAACATGGAATTATCTACACTGCCAGGAGCTCAAAAGCAGCCTGGGCAATACAGCAAGACCTCATCTCTACAAAAAATCAGAAAAATTAGCTGGCCATGGTGGCGTGCACCTGTAGTCCCAGCTTCTTGGGAGGCTGAGGTGGGAGGATCCACGGAGCCCAGAAATTTAAGGCTGCAGTGAGCTTGGATAACGTCTGTACTCCATCCTGGATGACAGAACAAGGACCTGTTTCAAAAAAGAAAAAAGAAAAAAACCTAAAAACTGAAAACTGGATGTAGTTTGGTAATAACTAAACAGCAAATTAATTGTAACATGCTTACATATCAACGATGTCTTTCTTCTTTGATCATAAACCTGCTCACTAAGAAGCTGCTGAAGTCCATGGTAGTGACAGGTACATGTCTGCATCCTTGTCCTGACCTGCATCTTCTTTGATTGTCCCCATCTGTGTCTCCGACTGGCACTGCCGAACCAGCTTGCTACCTGATCAATGTTGTACTGAACCGGACTGCTAACTGATCAATGTTGTTGAGCTCACTGCACAAAGCTGTTCTTACAAGGTAGATTTCTGCCTGGAATAGTCATATTACACTGTTTATATTCCTTACTCCTGACCCATCCAATGCAGCACAAGTTCTATTTATTGCCATAGAAACATAGGTCATTTGGAAACACCTCCTTCATTTCTATGGAATGTTCAAACATTTCTGACGTTTTGGACTCTATTCTAGCCTCTTGTTAAATATATCCAGAAAAGAGACAAAGCTTTATGGGGGGGCTATATGCACACATATGCTATAGAATAAGCTATCTAAATGTTTAAAAATACTTTCCATCTGGCACCGCACCTTAATAGGTAGACAGAAATTAAGTATGTGTATATCTATCTGTATAGATATGTATAAATATATATCCCCAAAACAAAAACTCATTCTCTTACTTATACATAGGTAGAATATAGGTGAATATACATATACATTTATAGGTAGAACAAAAAACCCCTCAGCCTCTTTAGGGGCATGTGTTTTCTCTGAGTAATTGTCACAATTAATTAAAATACATGTGTATGCCTTTTTAGATAAATTCCATCAGACCAGTTTCTGTCTGGTTGGAAAATAATAACTGCCTATTTGCTACGTGCCCCTGCCCCCATACTATGTTCCAGTGAACTAAAGACCTCTGGCAATCATAGATTTACAACTCAGCAAGATTAAACAATTTATTGTTATTTATGACATCCAAGCTGGATCTTCTGTATTATATTCCACATTAGCATCTATCACTTTACATTTGGGAGATCCTGTCCAAAAAATGATTATGCCTCCTAACCAAACATTCAGCAGGGCTGCAGGAACAGGCCCCCTGAACAAACATCCTGCCAAAGTACTTTAAAGCACCGTGAGCTCCCACAGCTGTGCATTTTCAGATGACTCAGCAGATTAGCGTGGATTCACTTAGCCTCTGCTTGGTCTGTTCCTTTCAGTGATCTCTCACATGGCCCAGTCCATTCGGTTTGAAAATCCTCATGAAATGAGCAGATTATGATCTGGCTTCAGTAGAGGGCCATGGGGTGGGCATGGAGGGGAGAGGGTTTTCTCTTAACACAGACTGAGCCTCAGAAAGCTTTCAGATGGAAAAGCATGGCACTGACTCAGCTCATGCTTAAGAGGAAATAATGCACAGACCACACCAAAAAAGCCCTTTATGTTGTGTGAAAGTCTATGCCGGAGCAGCTGCTGCCACCTCATGTACTGTGATAGAGTGTGCATGTGTGTGTTTGTGTGTGCATGAGTGTGAGTATGCACACAAATGTGTGCTGGGAGGGGGAGGAGATCACACCTTCCACAGTCGCCACCTCAGCCTTAGCTAGCAGCATGGAGAAATGCCAAAAGTCAAGAGGAAGCTGCACCAAAGCAACTGTGATCACCACATCAGCAGGCGCTTTCTGGTTAGTAAAGCTACTGGGACTGAAAAACACACACGATCTCGTCCTTCTTTTATTTTAATCAGAGCAAAATCTTTTTATAATAATTGTGTTATATGAATAAATAATTCATAATGCTGTAACCCATTATTACATTCAATCCTCCCAACAACCCTAGAAGATATGTAGACAAGTATTATTACTTTCCCTATTTTTATAAATGAGGAAATAAACCCCAGGAGGCTAGGCAACTTCCCCACGGTCATAGAAGTTGCAAACAGTAGTATCATGATTCAAATCCAAAGCTTCTCCTTTTGTCTTTATCATTTTAATTTTGAAGGTAATGCATATGCATGTATGATCTTTAAATCCAGAGATGTATATGGAATACATAGGAAAAGGGACTCTCCTTCCCCATTATACACCCCCTCCACCCAAGCTATATACACTGTTGACTAGAGTATGTCCTTTCAATCCTATTTTCTATGCCTACATTATATACAGAAAAGCAGGATTATGTTACACACAATATTCCAGTCATTGCTGTTTTTCACCAACAATCTATCATTCACATCTTTTTCATACTACATATAAATTTATATCCTTTATTTTAGTGGTGTATATTGTGCAGTTGTGTCATAAATTATGTACCTGTTCTCTGTTGAACATATAGATTTTTTCTGAGTTTTTCCTTAGCAAAATGCTGCAGTGAGTACCCTTGTACACAGATGTTTGTACATTTGTTCTAAAAAAATCTACAGTAAAGATTCTTAGATTAAGAGATTCCCAGGTTATTAGAAAACTACTCTATTAATTTATATATATACTTCCAAATTGCCTGACCAAAAAGTTATGTCAATTTAACTTCTATGAACAGTATACAAACATGATAATTTTCCATCACCTACACCAACTCTGGGTAATTTCATCTTTTTTACAAGTTGATGGATTGTTTTAATTTATAATTCTCTGGTTATTAATAAGGTTGACCACCTGTTCATGTGTTATTATTGATGATATTTGTATTGAATTGTTTGAATTTTCTTGATTTCAAAAAACGTTTTATATGTCATAGATATTAAATATTTGTTGTAAAACTCTTCTTCCAGTTTTGTGTATGTGTTTGGTCAAGTAGAATAAACTCTCGTCCTCTGATTTCAGATTCCTTTCTCTTTCCATTAGAAATCCCTAAATGTAAAACTACATATTGATAGCTAAAACCAGGATGTTTACTAGAGAAAAAGAATACAAAGGCAATAATTAAATATTATATTTATACAAAATACCTACTAGTACAAACTTAAAAAGAGAAAGTAAAAGTCAAATGCTTCTACGACTTCAGACTAAGAAAAAGAACTTTTGAGGTTGAATGTTCCTGAAATTTTTCTTTTCATACAACTACGGACATGATTTCAAAAGTTGATGTGACTAAAAATGTAAGATATGAAAGATATTTGAAGACTCAGAGAAGGTGGATTTTCATTTTAACAAGTCACATATATATTCTAGATATCCTCTTATTCGTAACTAAGAGAGTCAAAAAGAATGTAAAAATTTCCCTTTGACTGTGTTAAGTAGAAGTAGTAGAGGCATATTGGCCAAATCTTGAGTGTTTGCAAATTGACTTTTAAGGCTATAGGCTGGCACAGGTCATTGAAGCCCTAGCTTTTTATCTTTAATTTTAAAATCCCCAAACAATGTATACTAATTTTTCTTGTCCATTATTTCCAAATAATCCTGTTTAAAGGTTATTACAGTGCTTGCTCATGTTACTGTTGTCTAACAGAAGGGTATCCGGGGCCTTAAAACTGAGAGGGTTAGGATTAATGATTCCAATACCTACGCTTGGACATCTCCGAAAGTGGGTTCCAACTTCTTGTCCTCAAGTCTGTATAGAAACTAGCAAACTTCCAGAGTACACAAAAGGCTCAAAGAGAACAGATGTTTTACAGAAAATTCTTAGAGCAAGTTTCACGCATAATGTTGCTGATGTGTGTCTGCCTTTTCAATAAACATCACTATGCTTTATCACAAGATTTAATAAAGCAGCTTAGTTAAAAATGCCATCTGGGTCTCTGAACACATTAAACAAAGCTTAAAATAACCACCCCAGCAACTGGGAGGACCCAGCTGTTCTCATAATCTGTCCCACTCCTTTTACTTCCCCATAAAAAGAATGAATGAAGACCACAGACTAAAAGCATCCAGAAGGAACTGACACAAACAGGGAGATAGATGGAGCCAAGAGCTCCTGTAAGTTTGCTATTGCTCACATAATATATTTGCTAATTCCACAACCTGCGGATGGTGATTAAGAACGGGAAGCAGAAAGAGGGAAGAGAGAATCATAGAAGGGCTCATTCAACTTTTCTAATGTATCACAAACCTATCCTCCCTAATGTCTGGATCATAACAGCCCATTCCATTCACCTATTCTGTAGTGGACTCCAATAGAAACTACAAAGCCATCACCACCCAGTTCTTTCTCCCTTCTAGAGATGAGCTATTAGCCACCCAATCCCAGATTCTCAGATCCATTCCAGGAAAGAAGCCCTAGGTATTGAAGCACAGCTTTCCCTCCCTCCCTTCTTTCTTCCACCCCAAGATTTGTTCCCCAGATAGTTCTAGTAAATGCAAAACCAAGTGTATTCTCATTCTTTAGAGCAACCAGCTTTTCATGGCCAACTGGAATCAAATACAACCTGCACAAACATTTATCTGGAGGACACTCCCAAGGCTCCTACTGAGCCAGCCTTCTGCATACCACTGCATTTCAGCTTCCTAGTTCACAAGACACTGAGACATTCTTGAATTCTGCAAGGTGCACTGTGTGTTAATATCTTTGCTGCTCATCATGTGGCCAATAAAGGGCATGACTAGTCAACAAGTAAATTTTCTCTTGGCTAAAACTTGCAACAAAACTGTAAGCTGTTTACCAAGGGGCCCACTACAGGTTATATTCAATATATACAGTCAAATCATAACTATCTGAGATATATTCAGTTGACCATACACCTTTATATTTCAGTAACAAGGTCTTTACATTTCCCAGTGCTATCGATGTTACAAAGTGCTTTCATATGCAGTGCTTCATCTGATTTCCAGGATAATTAAATGATCCTGTCATACCTGATTTTTAGATGAGGAAACAAGTGGTTTCTGGGTATTTCAAGAGGCTAACGCATCTGCCCTCCAACTTGTATGTGAAAACCAAAAACAAAATTCCAAGGCCCCTCAACCATCTGAATGGACTTTGACTCTTTTGGTCAATATATGGCAGAGCTAGGAAAAGAAGGTGAGTCTTCCAGCTGCTGATACAGAGTTTTTTCTGCCATACTCCATTACCTCCAAGGCTAAAGTCAAAAGAGGGTGTGGTTATCACATGAAAAAATCTGGTTTGGATTTCCCAAATGTGTATGTAGTATTTGGTGATTTACCTTAATTTAACCTACAGTTCTTTTGGGTTGTAACAGTCTGACTCCATTTTTGAAAACAAAACAAAATCGATTTTAAATGCTGAATTATAGATCTTTGCTGTCCAGTATGGTAGCTACTAACCACTTATGGTTATTTGCATTTCTATTTTAATTAATTAAAATTCAGTAAAATGCAAAATTCAGTTCTTCAGTTGCTCTAGCCACATTTCAAGTGTTACAGTAGTCACATATGGCTAGTGGCTGGGACAATGCAGATTATAGAACAGTTCCATCATCAAAGAAACTTCTATTGAACAGTGCTATTGTATAATGTCATCTCCAGAGAAAGAAGACTTTAGAAAAAGTCAGAAACGGCCGGGCGCAGTGGCTCACACGTGTAATCCCAGCACTTTGGGAGGCCAAGGCAGGCAGATCCCTTGAGGTCAGGAGTTCAAGACCAGCCTGGCCGACATGGTGAAACCCCGTCTAGTAAAAATACAAAAAATTAGCTAGGCGTGGTGGTGCATGCCTGTAACCCCAGCTACTCAGGAGGCTGAGTTGGGAGAATCACTGGAACCCAGGAGACAGAAGTTGTAGTGAGCCAAGATTGTGCCACTGCACTCTAGCCTGGGTGACAGAGCAAGACTCCATCTCAAAAAAAAAAAAAAAAAAGAAAGAAAAAGCCAGAAACATCTTGAGGCAGGCATAGTGCTGTCATCTGTCCAATATTGAAGATGATTTAAGAATAAGAAAGAAGAAGAGAACAAAGAAGAGAAAAAGAAGTTGCCTTAGGTGTACCTACCCAGAAAAGGACAAAGGCATTCTTGTAGTCATTGTGTTGTATTTTAGCTCTTAAACTTTTTAAGAGATTAGAATAATTTGACACATAGAAGATCTAAACCACTGAAGAGGCTCTGAAGCAGATAAAAGTAGAAAGAAAATAAAAAACTAATTAGTTACAAACTAAGCTTAACCACAATTCGTTTAAACGATACTATTCACTCTTCACATGATTGGTTTTTCTTTTGCTTTATAGTATGACATAGTTTATATCTTTAAAGGGGAATTAAAATATTTCTGGGAATTTTTAAAAGTAAGTTCACACAGCCACATAAAAACTACAGAAGCAGATAAAACCTATCTTCTCATTTATTCCCTAATCCATTCAAATTAAATATAAAAATCCAAGCAGCCACAGTGATATTCAAAAAAGCAAAAGTGAGACAAAACAAAATTCATTTGTCACCTGTGGAGGTAGTTAACTCACCTAATCTTCACTCCAAACACCAGTAATTTTTAAAAGACAGAAATAAACATATGTTCTGCCTTCCCGGAAGGAACTATGTTTCAGGGTAGCCAAATAACCCAGTTGTGAAGAAAATGGTCTGCTTATAGAAAAATGCCAGCTAAAACATGTAGATAGAATTAGAGAATTAGAAATTCACCATTTTGAAACCCCTAATGAAATAATCAACTCAAGCAAGGATCATTAATAAATGCTAAAACAATCAAGTAACTATTGATACAGAATATAACTGAATATACACATGGTACAAAGTTCACGTCACAGACTACTGGCTTGACCCAAGGGGGAATATAGCAGAGGAGATAGGCAGTGATCACCCTAACCTTGCGATCATCTCACCATCACTAATGATGGGATGTGAATACACATTATTGCCTATGAAATAGTCTTTAAAAAAAGAAGTTGAACCTGAATCTAACTAAACCTTGCAATGGGCTGAACGTGTATGTCTTCCCAAAATTAATATGTTGACATCCTAACCCCAAAGGTGCTGGTATTAAAAGGTGGGGCCTTTAGGGGGTCATTAGATCATAAGGACAGAGGCTTCATGATTGGAATTAGTGCCCTTATAAAAGAGGCCCCAGAGAGCTAGCTAGTCTCTCCCACTATGTGAGGGCCCAGCAAGAAGGCCAATCTATGAACAAGAAAGTTGGTCCTAACCAGATATCAAAACCACATGCTCCTTGATTTTAAACTTGCTAGCCTCTAGGACTGTGAGAAATAAATTTCTGTTCTTTATAAGTCATCCAGTTTTTGGTATTTTGTTATAGCAGGCCTAAAAGCCTTTAGAACTAACTTCCAGTTAACCAGGAAAAAACAGAGTGAAAAGTTAAATGACACCGTAAAAAGCAACCAGAAAATTCCAGAAGGGGAAATATTCTACAGGACAACTGACTAGTTTTTCAACAAGTCAATTTCACTAAATAAATACATAAACAAAGAGTATGGGTATTTTCCAGGTTAAAAAAGTCTTGAGCTAAATAATCAAATGCAATGTGTATCCCTTGATTAGAAGAAACTAATTTGAACAAACCAGCCACAAAAGATATTTCAGGGAGACCAAGCTGGAAGGATCACTTGAGGCCAGGAGTTTGAGACCAGCCTGGGCAACGTAGTAAGACCTCCATCTCTACAAAAACAATAAATTAGCTGGGCATGGTGGTGTGCACCTATAGTCCTAGCTACTCAGGAAGCTGAGGCAGGAAGATCACTTGAGCCCAGGAGTTTGAGGCTGCAATGAGCTATGATTGTTTCACTGCACTTCAGGCTGTGTGAAAGAGCAAGACTTTGTCTCAAAAAATAACAGGACATTTCATAATAATTGAGGAAATCTGAATGTGGACTGGGTAATAAATGATATTAAAAAGCCATTTTTTATTTTGTTTGAAAAGATGATTTTGTAACTATACAGGAAAATGTTCTTATTTTTTTAGAAATCTGTACTAAAGAATTTAGGGGTAAAATATCATTTTCTTTAATATACTTTCAAACACAAGCAAAAAATAGTCATGACACAAATATAGCAAAATGTTTACAATCTATGTTCTATGCTAGCCTGTGAGTGCCATTAATCTCATCTCTCTGCTTTTCTGAAAGTTTGAAAATTTCAAAGTTTTATAATAAATTTTTTACATCCCATAATTTTATAATAAATTTTGTAAAGTTTGAAGCAAATCAACAACTATAGCTTCAAAAATATCCTGAACCACAATAAACATTGAACAGGGTATATTTCTCCCATTTCCTAAAAAAGTTGGCCCAGGAAGGAGTATGAGAGCTGCCATAGCTCTCCCAAGGCTCATTATTCTCCATCACTCCATGGGAAATCCAGAAATAAATTTTTTAAAAAGTTGTTTAAATTTATAATGTTTTTGATTCTATAATAATTTTATAATAAAATAATTGTAAAATGTTTTTGATTTTATAATTTATAAAAAATTTTACACATGTTTATGTTTGAAATGTCTATTTCAAACTTTATGAGATATTAAAATATAAGTAATATAGTTCATCATTTTAGAAATGCCATGCTTTTCTTCTCCAGCAATTACATAATCAAAGAGTAACTGTAGTTTTTCCTAGAACATTGCTTTGTAGGCTGGGCATGGTGGTTCATGACACTTTAGGAGTCCAAGGCAGACAGATCTCTTGAGATCAGGAGTTTGAGACTACACTGGGCAACACAGAGAAGCCCTATGAGTAGTAAAAACACAAAAATCAGCTGTGCGTAGTGGCGTGCACCTATAGCCCCAGCTACTCAGGAGGCTGAGGTGGGAAGATCACCTGAATCTGGGGAGGTCAAGGCTACAGTGAGCCAAGACTGTACCATTGCACTCCAGCCTGGGCAACAAAGTGAGACCCTGTCTCAAAAAAAATGAAATTTAATTTAAAAAAAGAAAATTGCTTTGTAAAATTAACTTTTTCAATCAAAACCAAGATTTTTCAGATATAGAGAATGCAGCCCACTGGTCAGATTTGTCAGTTCAAAGAGAAAAATTTCTAGTTTCCTATTTTTCTAGCCTGCTTATGATTATCCAATAGGATATCAAGAAAGACCAAAGCCTTTGGGATCCATGTTCAGTATTCCTGAGTCTAACTCAGGATGCCAAATCAGGAGACAAGCACATTCTCATCAATTTTCAATCATTCGAGACCGATTTTGCTTATAATTATCCAGTTCTTTTAGACCAACTTTCTCCTGAAGCCAGCCTTATGGCTATTCACTTCACTTTAGCATAAGCCCCCAAGAAGGTGAACAAAATGAGGAAACGATTGGTTAAAGTTGGCATTTGAAATTCTGAAACATGTCCACCATTCCCTTCACCCATGCCCGCCCCTCTTAGAAGTAGTACTTTCAGATTATTTAAGAGTCGATGCTTCTATGTGGATTTTGTCATCTGTCCTTTATAACAGCTAGTAGGTTTAATTTGACTCTATTTTAAGCATATATTGACCTATGCTAATTATCTGTTAAAATAAATTCCACTCTTAGAGTTAATAAAGTGTGTTTGTCATGGAAGACCCATTGAAGTAAGAAGCTGAGGAGCCCTTATGGTAAAGTGGGACAAGAAATAATAAGACATAATAATTTTCCCATGCAAATCAACAACCGTAGCTTCAAAAATATCCTGACCCACAACAAGTATTGGACAGGCCATGTTTCTCTCACTCCCTAAAAAATTGGCTCGGGAAGGAGTATGAGAGCTCCCATAGCTCTCCCAAGGCTCATTATTCTCCATCACTCCACAGGAACAGCCTGTCAGAGAAGAGTGAAAGACCATTTGTCAACCTCTCTTCAACTCCCTGATTCTAGCCAAACTTCATCAATCTCAAGTGAGGAGCCAGAGAGAAATCAAACCCCATATATCCAGCATCATTGTCTACTGGAGTCAAAAATCACAATTCCACTACCCACCCCAACACCACTGGCCCTGTCTCTCCCAATTGCTTTTTATTGTGTTTTTTAAAAAATCCTCTTTCCCCATCCCTGCAACACCGAGAAGGAGGAATTATAGTAGATAAATATGAAGCATGGAGATCCTTTAAAAATGTTTTTAATAATAAATGAGAAAATGAAAAGGAGAGGGTTGGGAAGGAAGGAGGGAATTCAAATGCCAGGGAATTGTTCAGTTTCGCTTTTAAAGATGTTAACACTCATTTATACATCTGCAAGACACTCCCCTTAAAGAAAAGTTCTATGAGTGTGGGTCTGGTTGCATGAATAAGGATAAAATTACTTTTTTAGACGATGTTTCCCACATATCATTCAGAGACCCCTGAAGTTAGGTATCCCTCTTGTAGATGTCCTTGAGATGCTGCTGGACCTGGGAAAGAGGAAACTGGGATACGGGTCTATGCCAAAAGGTGCTTCTAGTTATAGGACAGAGAGGAAAGGGGCAGAGGGAGAAAAACCCGAAGTCTGAGAATCTGGATTGCAGAAGACTACCGAGGTCGTGGGAGAAGGGAGAGAAAACAAGGATGAAAAGCGAAAGGGGAAGAGGCATGAAATGTTGTCAAATGTCAAAAGGCATTTGGAGAGAAGTTGGGAATTGCATTAAGAAAACCACTGCAAATCTCGTTTCAGACCATTTAGAGATATGCCCCCTGGGAACTGCGAGCTCAGGCTATTTAGCATCAAACAAATGGATCCACTCCATCCCTACACTAATTAAATAAATCATTCAGTAATTCCACTGGGTTAAAGAACCAAAATATTAAAAACCTTCAGGGCCTACTCTTGCCAAATATGTCAGGGATCGTGCGTGTGTGTGTGTGTGTGTGTGTGCGTGTGTGTGTGTGTGTGTGTGTTCTGAGACACCACTACTGTTAAATAGGCAGTGCAAAGACTTAGGGGACTGGCAGATTATTGCAAAAAGGGCACGGGACAGAGGGACTATGTTGTGAGCCTGGGAAAGAAGTTTGTGTGGGGACTGTGGGGAGTGAACACGTTGGGAACAATATGGAAAACTGGGAGCTGCCTTGGAATCTACAGGGCCGGGTAAGAGAATGTCAGAAAGAAAAATAAGCAGGTGTGGGATAGGTGCAGAGTCGGAGAAGAGTCCAGGGCGCCCGGAGTGGCTCCAGGAACGACGGACACCCCTCAAGGCTTTTGGGGGCGGTGGGTACTAATAGAACCCAGTGTCCGGGGTGCGCCGGGGAGGCTTCAAGCACGGCGGGAGTGGGGCGCTGGAGGGTGAGGACGCGGGAGTGAGGAAGCAAAGCCGGGGCCAGGCAAGGGCCTCCCAGCTGGGCCCAGAGGCAGCAGGGGGACAAGGGCTAGGAGAGGGCATGGTGGCAGCGTGGCGGGAAGCGAGGGGCATCCAGACACTCACCCCGTTGGCCGCGGCCATCTGCACCACGATCTCGATGGCCGTCCTGCTAAAGTACCTGCCGTCGCTGCCCACCACCGTGGTGCAGCCCCGACGGTCGCGCAGGTCGATGGACGACAGCACGCTCTGGATGAATTTGGGCAGGTAGTTGCGCTGGCCCTCGAAGAGGCCAGTAGGTCGCCGCAGACCCCCGCCGCCGGCCGGCCACGAGTCCTCGTAGGGCACGGTGGGCACTGTCAGAACCGGGATGGGGCTCCCCTCCGTGGTGCCTCCTGGCCGGTCCTGCTGCGGCTCCCGGGGCCGGAGGGAATCTGCAGCCTGCCGGGGGCCTCCACCAGCCTGGCCCCGTGCCGGGACTCCGCCTCGCGCCCGGGCCCCCTCTCCAGCAGGTCGGCACCCTGTGCACTGCGCCCGCCTGCCTGGGGACCGCCCGCCCCTCCTCTCCACGTGGCCGCTCGCTGACTCCCTTGGCGGAGATTGCTTCTGCCTTCCTGTAAAGTTTTCTCCCGCCCACCTTCTCCGCTGCCAGACCGCCCGAGGTGCCCTCAGTTTCTCCCCAAGTTGGACTCACTTTCGGGGTGTCCCAAAAGGCTGATTCCAGGGCCTGCTAGCCCGACCCCGGTGACGCCTGCACCCGCGCCTGGCCCCAGCCTTCACGCGCGATCGCCGCCCTCCGGGGCACATCCTCCGCCAGAAAACAGCCGGAGGGTGGCGAGACTTTGGGCAGAGTCCGGGTTCCTCTCCGGCGCCAGGCCCGTCTCCCTGTCTCCCTGGGAGTGCGCAGCCTACACGCACCAGTTTCTCTTTAGAACAAGCACGGGGAGGGATTTGGGAGGGGGCTGAAACCTTTTGCCATCAGCGAACAGCCTCAGCCAAAAATAACCCTGGAAAGGCGAGCTAAGAATGGTTATCTCCTGCCAGCGCTGAGATAGGAGGCTGGGCGCTGCGTGTGGGATGTGTGTGTGTGTGTATGTGTGTGTGTACCCTCCCACCCCGACCATTTGTTGAAGGGAATCACCACTGTCAGACTTCAATCCAACAGGACCCACTCGAGCCATCCACACTTTCCCCAGCCTCCTCCAAAACAGCACACTTTCCGGTATGGACAATTCTTTTTTTTTTTTTTTTTCACTTGTTTTTTTGTTGTGGTGGTTGCAACAGCAGCAACACAGACGACACATATTTCCCTATTCTTCTCGCCCTTCTCACCCTCCCTACCCAGCTCCTGCCTTAGAAACAGGCTTGGCCTACACTGTATCTGTCCACACTGCCTGAACTCTTCCCTGAATTAATCGTTTTCAATAGGAGGGGGCTAAATCCCTTATTAATGCCCTACCAGGAGTGAATGAATAAAGCCAAGTTAAAGGGGAACTGGGTACCACATACTGTGCTAGGTTCCTTTGCATGTATCCTTTCATTCTGCTGGAGCTAAAGATGTTCTGCCTCCTCTCCATAAAACGCACCCAAACTCCAAAACCAGGAAATTCTCCATAGAAAATAGGAGTGAAGAGAGAAAAGACTAACAGGATAAACCCCAAAGCAGGAAGAAAGTTTTGTCTCCCATTTCGCTCAAGGAATTTTTGGACCCACCAAGGCTACTGTCCTGAAAGATCCTGCTGCTTCTTCTTCCCCAAATATTGTCCACTTCCTGAGAGTAAGGCTGACTTGCCACAGGCTTATAAAGTGTTTGGTCACAGTAAGACAACTGTGAGTAATAACACACATTGTATACTGTTTTGCAATTGATAAAAGGCTCTGCATCTGTTTTTTCTTTGGAGGCTGAAGAAAAGAAGAATGGTATTCACGCAGTTCCCATTTTACAGATGAAAACAAGAGGACTTTTTCTGTGAAGTCAGGAAAGTGGTTACAATGGTACTTTCCGCCTGTCCGAATTATGTATTGCCCCTCCCCTTTCTATTAATAACATTGAAGTGTGATGGGATAACCACTGAAGCCGTCAGTTGAAACCTACTGGGACTTTTTAGCCATTTTCTTCAACATAAAGAATGGGTGTTTTTGGAGAGGGTGATAGGAATGGGGAAATGTTGTCAAAGAGTACAATGTTTTAGTTGAGACAGGAAGAATACATTTTGTTGAGATCTACAGCACAGCATGGTGACTGTAGTTAACAATGAAGTATTGTGTATTTCAAAATTGCCAAGACAATAAATTTCAAATGTTCTCACCACAAAAAAGATAGGTTTTGAGGTGATGAATCTATTAATTCTCTGGATTTAATTATTCCACAATGTATACATATATCATAACATCACATTATACCTCCGTAAATACATACAATTTTAATTTGTCAATTAACTTTTTTTTAAAAGAATAGTGTGGCCAGTTGGGGAGGTAGTTTTTTTTTTTTTTTTTTTTCCTCTAGTCTCTACTCAGTCTCCAAGATCCCATTCCCCATAAAGTTCCTGTCACCCAGGTGGAGTGCAGTGGCACAATCATGGCTCACTGCACCCTCTCCCTCTTGGGCTCAAGCGATCCTCCCGCCTACAGGTACATGCCACGACGCCCAGCTAATTTTTGTAGTTTTTGTAGACATGGGGTTTCACCATGTTGCCTAGGCTGGTCTCGAACTCCTCAGCTCAATCAATCTGCCCACTTTAGCCTCCCACAGTGCTGGGATTACAGGTGGGAGCCACCAAGCCCAACCCATAAAGTTCCTAACTTTTTATCTCCCTGGGAGTGCACAGCCTACACACACCAGTTTCTCTTTAGAACATACTTAAGAGTCTTGGCTTAGCATCCAACACACAGAACTTTAACACTTCTACGGATCTGTGCACCTGTCTATGGTGTGGGGTTTTTAAGATCTCTTTCTAATGACACTTTATTTTGCAAAGCAGGACAGTTTCATTCCCAGAAGAGCAGGTATGGTAAATCCTTTGTTCCAGTAACGAAGACAATGATCCAAACCCTAAGCCTCAGAGAAGCCCAGAAACCCTCCAGGCCTCCATCTCTCTGCTCCTAGCACCTGCCTCTCTCTTGACATCAACATCATTCTCCCCTCTCACAGCCCAGCTCCTTCCACAGACCCAGGGATTAGGCACCAGCACCTCAGACTAGATTTTAGAGAATCACCATTCAAGAGGCAATCCTCTTTCCTTGGTTCCAATTTCAAGGTTCTCAAAGACTGGAATAGGGCTAGTTTGAGGCAATGTGCCCCATCGCATAGCCAGAAAGAACCTTACAGTGAAAAGGAAAACAAGTCTTCCAAAGTAAGGGGGTGCTGATCCCCAGAGGGAAGACAGATGGGCAACCAAACAGTAACCGGGCCACCACATGCTTCACACTCACTGATCAAGGATTTCTAAAACCACTTTTCTTTCCTCTGAATTTATATAGGACTTTGTATCACTCATAAAGGAATGTCTTATAGGCTGATAACACCTTTCTATTCATGCTTATACTTAACATTTAGGCTAGGATAATTTCCTAACCTCAGTGTCCTCACTATAAGATGGGAATTATTATAATCCCTACCTCATAAATTGTTGAGAGGATTAAAATACTTAGTAAAGTGCCTGACTAATAGAAAGGCATTCAATAAATGTTAGCTATTCATGGTGTCATCATCATTATATTTACCATTATTACTAATCTCCTGTATTGCAAGAATTACAGTTTATATTTTTGTAGACCATCACTGTAGCTAAAGGGTCTTTGGGCCATAGGTGATATTCCATAAAGGTTGGTTAAATTGATCTCTGGTTTTTGATTATGGAAACTCAGAACTCCCTCAAAATGTACAAAACAGATTTACCTGCTAAATAAATCTCTTCAAAGCTGACCCCAGGTTTAATTGAATTAATTCCAATGAATTTGTCACAATGACGGATAAAGGAAACTTAGAGGGCCCCACAGTTGTTTTCTGGTAAAATGAGAAGTTTGGATTAGATCAATGTTTCCCAAAATATTTTCCTCAGAATGTTAGTGCCCCTCGAATCCTGCACAAAGCAAGAGTTTCATGACCAAGTAGCTTTTAAAACTCCTGTACAATCTACTCCCATTCTTCACAATGCACACTTTCATATTAAAAGTTCTGAGAGATCCTCAACAGAAGACATCACTTAACTTTTTTTTTTTTTTTTAAGACAGATTCTCACTCTGTCACACAGGCTGGAGTACAGTGGCCACCACTCCTGGCCTAAAATTTTTTTAACCTGGTGCTTCCCCATCTAAACTCACAGGGACCAGTTTTCTTAATGAAAGAGAATCAGACTAGCTTGTAACCATAGCTGGTGACACTCCCCTGCCCCATTCCTTGTTTGTCCTCAGTGGACTAGGTCAGGAATAAATAAATTTTCCTGATTCTCAAGGGCTGGTCACTCCTTTGCACTGAGCTCAAAGCTTCTCTGTAGCATGGGTCACAATGAATGGTAGCACTGATAGCCTAGAGTAGCCTTTCAGCCTTCTCTGAGCCTCTAAAGACTGAGGATCCTTGGCATGAAATGGAGCAACTGATATACTCTTGCTTCCCCTGGGGACTCTCTTGCTCTCAAAAATGCATCAGCCATCATCTCCATCCAGAGAATATATTATCTGACTCAGCTTGACCAGCCTGTCCCAAAATGAGAATCTGGGTAAAATAAGCATTGAAACACTTCATTCCTTGTAGAGTCACAAAACATATTAGCATATTAAAGACTATGAAGTTCTGCAGGAAAAAAAAAACCTATTTAACTTTAGTCCAACATTGCCAAGTTTTATTTGACCATGGAAGATTTTTCCAAAACACTTACAAACAGATCAAGGACATTAATCTTTCATGAAACACCAGATCCCCAGGGTCCTCTCCAGCTACATCATTCTGTGACTTTCTTTTTTATTTATGATGCATTAAAAGATTAATCTCTATCAGACTTTCATTTAGAAATTCACCAGAATGTGCAAAGGCAGCAGGTAAAATTGCTGAAGGGTATTATAAAAATACCCTCCAGTGATTTTTGAAACTTAAATGAAATATTTATATAACTATATATTTCAGTTTGTATATTTTATATATATGTATATACACATATATATGTGTGTATATATATTGGTGTATGTATATCCATGTATATATGGCATTATATCCATTTTACAGATGCAGAAACTGAGCTTTAGAGGGGGTGAGCAATTGGTCCAAAGCCACACAGCACACAGGTAGTCATTGATAAAGGTAAAAACAAGAGTTGAAGCCTGAGGTGTAAGGACACAGAGACAAGTACACAAATGTTTACAAGTCACACATATGACACGTGCCTTTAACATGAATTTCTTGAACATTCATTTAGAGGCCTTACAATGAAGACATCAGAGTGGCAGCAAGTTCTGTTGGAATCAGGGGAGCGTGTTCTTCTATAATCCCCTGGCTAACAGGAAAGCACACTGATTTGGCCCATGGTAGTTATACACTCCCATTGAGTCAGGGGCCACTTCTATGCACACAGGAGGTGCTAAAAATATGCTGTTGACTCATTGCCTCTAAGAGCAGAAGAAATGCCAAAAGTATAGGACAAGAGGCAGAAAAGCACACGGAAAAATGTCGTAGGGCAGTCCTCTGAGGAAGTGTTAGATCCCTTTGAAATCTGTCCAAACACTTTCTTGTGCTGGGGAAAGTCAATTACATATTTCAAGCAAGCCCACATGTCATACGAGTATCTTGTACGTGTTTGTGTACTTGTGTCTGTGAACTTACATCTCAGACTTCAACTTCTCGCTCCCCACCCTTATCAATGACTGCCTGCATGGCCTTGGGCAAGTTGCTTTCCCTCTTCAAAGCTCAGTTTCTGCATCTATAAAATGGACATAATGCTACCTACCTCACGGGGTTAGTGATCACATTTAAGGAGCTAATATGTGCAAATTGCTTACACAGTACCTATCACATAATAAGGGTTTAATAAGTGTTTGATGTAATTGTTTTGATTATTACTACTATTACTAAAATAATAATTACTACAATAATAATGATTCTTATTCTCTATATTAGTATTATCTTTGAAAATGGGCATGGATTATGTCTATGTAACACTTTTGGCACAATATCTAGCATTATATCACACACAAATTAGAGAGTTCATGTTATTAAGGATGAAAAAATATTTTTACTGACCCTTAAATTCTTCGTAAGTAACTGCAAAAGAAGCCATTATCCCAACACATGAAATAAAAAAAAAAATTCAGTTCCTCTGGAGTTTGTTTTTGGAGGTAGCCACAGGATACCTAAATGTTTTTTCTTTTCAGAGAGACCGAGGGGCTCACTAGGTTGACCAGGCTGGTCTTGAACTCCTGGTCTCAAGCCATCCTCCCACCTCAGCCTCCCAAAGTGCTGGGATTACATGCATGAGCCACCACATCCAGCCTACCTAAAATATTGAATGCTGTTAATAAATCTCCTGAGGCCAGCATAAGAAGGTGATGGGCAAAACTAATGCAGTTATGTTTTTCTGGCTTTTTCATGTATTGGGCCAAACTTTGAAAAGCACTTACTATTAATGGCTAACTTGCAAAATTTGTGATTTATTAAAAGCAGATTTTAATTGTTTTACCTAAAAATAATAGGCCTCTGATCTGCCAAAGATGAAGATTTAATTTCTAGGTGTTCCCCACAATACCTAGAAACATCAGTGGAATCGATTATTAAACACTTTAGAACTATTCTCTTCAAAGTTCTTTAATATATAATACAGCAAAAGAAAAGTTTCTTTTCTAAAGGCTTCTCTATACTTTTTTTAATAGTTGAATTTCATTTCTGAAGGCTCCTAAAAAGAATAGAATTTAGATCTTTATTAAAGAGGAAATATATTTTCCATGTTTAATTTAAATTACATTCCATTAGTCATTTGCAATCTTAGCCTACACGGAATTTTTTTTTGGTAGTTTTTATGTTTGGGCTTTAGGAGGGGATTCCCAATTATCTCTATATAAATATTTCTAATCTCTATATAAATATTTTAACATTTCAATGTAAATTAGGTTATTAAAGCTATATTATCCATAAAAATAATGAATTTGCATGGCTGAGGGTGAAATAATGTGTTACCAGGACCCCTCAGTTTTGGGGGTTGTGAGTAGATCCCATCTTCATGTTCCTCCAGCCCAGCCCAAGCCTGGCTCAGGTCCTCCTCCCCCATTTGTCAGGAACCACCATCCCTAGGGATTCTATTTGCCCTGCCTGACCAGTGTTCTCCATCAGAGTTTACCAATCTTTTGTTCATTCCCTCAGAGCACAGCTAAGCAAGAGTACAGTAATTTGAAAATTAACTCAAGCAAATAGAGGAACAATATCCCCAACACATTGCATTTTAACATAGGGTTTCCTGGACACACTGTTTCAACCCAAGAGTTGGGCTAATAGTAGGAGTTCCATCTGCTAAAATACGGCTGTCAGCTTCAGAGGGAAATTCATGAACGTCTTCGTAGTTTGTTTTTACGTTTCACTTGGCACTGTTTCTAAAATTTCCTCTGAAGCCAAAAAATAAGTTATTTCCCAGCACACTGGTCACTTTTCATTTATCATTGGATTGATTTTTGTAACTTGCAGGAGGAGCTGAAATCGACCAGGGGGTTCTTATCCAACAGACAGCAGCAAAACTCTTTGTGTATCTGCATTCCTTTCAACAAGCATGATTTCCTCAATGGCATCATTCGTGAGCGTAACACAGAGCTCAGCAATAACGTTTCTTCACTAACCCTACCAGGTATCCAACATAGGATGTTACTTCCTTTCACTGTTTTCCGACTCCTGGCAGATATTAATCATTGGGATTTGGGAACAAGGAAATAGAATTTCTGAGAATGCTTGGGAATTCCCAAATTCATATGATTTTCATAACACTTCACTTACAAGTTTTTGAAAAATAATAAGTGACTATAATAACAAGCAAATAGTCGTTTTTTTTCTGTAACAGGATTATATGAAAAGTTTTAGTAGCCTTCTGTTTTAAAAAGATATGATAACAAATGATGATTTATTATTATTATGAGCCAACATATTGTAACAAGATTATAAAATCCAATAGCATTAATAGAGAAAACATTAAAAAGAAATGAATATTATCACAAAATAAATGCTAAAGAAAAGTCCTTTAAAGATTGAAAGGTAACACCACAAATACTTAATGCTTTAATCGTTGTTTACATGACATTGTTAAACAAGGCATCAATCATCCCCTCCAATACCATTTAAATAACATAACATTCTGATCTCCTGGCAAGATGAATAGCACTAGAAAGAAGCAACTGTCAAAATTGCCGATTTAAGGGCATATTTTGTTTCTAAAACTTGGCATTGCTTAGAAAACCTCTCATAGGATTTGTAAAACATATACTATGCCTATGAACACATTAATATTTATTTGCAGAAATGGTTCACTGTTAGCAGTGGACAAGGCCATGAACACACACTTGTAACACAGCAACAGATACAAGAAAGTCTGACTGAGGCTCCTTTACTGCTCCTGTCCTGTTCACCTTAACTTTCATCTCCACATGTCAGTGCTTCCTCATCTTGCTTGACTTGAAGTCAGTGCATTTCTTCAAGCCAGTAAGTTCTCTATACTGACTATTAAGCTGTAATTTTCACAGAAAAATTAGAATGTTCCTTCCCATTTTCCTAATTTCTCAACTGATTTTTCTCAGAACTCAGAATCCATAAATATTGAAATGCCAGGAGAGAATTTCCAAATGGAAATGCTGTTCCCTTCGTCCATTTTCAGAAGAAACCGTAGGATAGTGTTATCCTTCTCTTCTCCAATTTTTTTTTTCCTGCAAACTTATGGTTATCACCTCTTTAAGTGAGTAGCTCACAATTTTGCCTCCCCTGCAAATGGTTCCAAAACAGTGAAGTGGGTCCTCTTTAGCTGTGTCTTTAGTACATAATCCTGCATTTCCGACCATATGCAGGGAGTGTGACCCAGGGAAGGATCCCTGACTCAATGGGATTTCTCTTGCTGTCTCTAGAATTTGAACACTGGAACCCAGACTTACAGAGGCTGGGAGCCATCGTGGTGTGCTATATTGATGACGGCAGCAGTGGGTGGTGTGGGGGCAGTTAATTGACAGCTAGCTGTTGCTGACATCCCAGGAACTGCCTGAACCTCCTCTTTCCCAGTCATAAGATATCTAAGATTCTGCAGTATTCTTCATTAAATCCTAGCATGGTTTAAGCTAGCCAGAATTAGGTTCTGTTGCTTTCAATCAACAGAACCTTAGCTATACGTTGTTATTTCCTGGACTTTGTTCCTTTAATTTTCCAGGAAAAGAAGGGAAAATGGCTTACTGGTTTTAAAAAGAGACAAGGGACAACATACCATTTATGCAAAATTTAGAAGCACTCAAAGGAAACTCTGGAAAGTTCCTGAGACATATATAGGTAGGATCAGCATAAAACTTGAACAGTGTATCTAGATCATGCTTGCCATGGTTGCCTTGACACAATGAACATCTGTATCAAGATCATATTTTCTTGGTGGGACAGAGAGAAGCACAAGGCGGGACTCACATTTACAGTAATCCTTGTTTTCCAGGGACCATACAACCCAGTTTGTCCAGAGCTGTTCATCTTAAGTTTGTTATCCCACCATAATTATAAATAGAACCTCCTTTTTCTCTCAAGAATATCCCACTTTGGATGATAATTTCTGTGACTACCCATTAAGAATATTTAATAATTATAGAAAACTGCTTCTGTGTATTTTTTGTATGTTTGAAACATTTTATAACAAAAATATCTTTAAAGTTATCACCTACACAGAATATAGCTGCCAAATGCTCCTACTCTGCTATTCTAACCATGAATCCCTCTGGGGCCCCTTCCTCCTACGGCGCTTGTGAGGATGAAATGAAATAAGCTCTATGAAGTGCCCAACAGTGACCAACACTGAATAAAATACAGCCACCATAGGTGGCCTTCCCTTATGTTCACCAAACTCCTGATAAGTTATTCGGTGATGTTTTAATCTTAATATTTTATGTAGATTATACATTCATCTGATTCAAAATGCAAAAGGTACAAAAGCGTATACAGTTAAAAGTTTCCCAACCCACTACCATTTATCTCCCTGGAGGCAAATGATTCCAGATTTTTGAATATCCTTAAAGAATATCATATGTATGGAAAAGAAAGATTATATATTTATATGCATCTGTGCATGCATTTTCCTATGAGAGGCTCACAAAGTCTCCTTGAAGAGATATCATTATTACAAATACCCCTCAATTTACAATGGGGTTATATTCCAATAAACTTATGAAAATATTGTAAGCTGAAAATGCATTTAATACACTTAACTTACTAAACATCATAGCTTAGCTCGGCCTACCTTAAACACTCACATTAACCTACGGTTAGGCAAAATCATCTAACAGAAAGCCCATTTTATAATAAAGTGGGCTTTGAATATCTCATGTAATATAATGAATACTGTACTGAAAGTGGAAAACAGAATGGTTGTATGAGTACTCAAAGTACAGCTTCTGCTGAATGTGTATTGCTTTCAAACTATCTTAAAGTTGAAAAATCATAAGTCAAAATATTCTAAGTCAGGGATTGTTTGTACTTCTACTTTACATGATGAAATTGAGCCTTGAAAAGATTAAGTGACTCGCCCAAGGTCACACTGGCAGTTAAATAGTGAAACTTGGATCCAAATTGTTCAGTCACTACATGTATTGTCTTGAAATTTGAAAAAGAGGAAGAGGAATTAAACTACTAAATTGAAGGACTATTTTAGGCATAGAAGAAGCAGATGCCTTCATGTCCAAGTGATTGTGAAAAGCCCACTTGCCCCAAAATATGTCTCCTGGTCATATGAAATTCCACCATTTCAGATTTTTACCTGGGGATTTAGAGTAATCTGCTGTTTTCCTAGAGCTCCCCTAAAATAGAAATAGAAAATTTTGGAAGGCTAAATATATGCTAACATTGGAAAACTCATTTTCTCTCCTTCGTAAGGCAAGGTACTGAAGGAGGGGGCCCTACGGGCTGTGCAGGGACATCCTGGAGGCATGGGGAGAAGAAACTGAAAGGCAAGTTTGTATGGAACAAAGAATACCGATCTCAGGATTCTCCCTTGAACCTGCCCTAACTTTGTTCAAATAGACTTAGCCACTGACCTGCTGTCAAAAGACCACAGCCAATCTGACTTGTTTTCAATATAATGATGAATATTGATTTGGTCCCTTCATCCAATATTCTCAGCTGGATCTTTTTGACCAAGGATATATATTGCTAGGTGAGTACAGGCAGTTAATTTTTCCACACGGGACTTCGGAGTTTCTGAGTTAACCAGAATCACCCACCTTAACATCTGCCAGTTTATACCCCAAGTCCTGACCAGTGCCCCCTACCTGCTATGCCTCATGTTTTCAATAGAGCATAAAATCAGAAATGAAAGATGAAACATCATAGCCAATATCACAGAAATACAAAGGATCCTAAGAAACTGCTAGGTATAATTACACACTAACTAATTGGATCATCTAGAAGAAATGGATAAATTCCCAGACACATAAAACCTACCAAGATTGACTCATGAAGAAATTTAAAAATCTGAACAGACTAATAGCAAGCAAGGAGGTTGAATCAGTAAGAAAATGTCTCCTATCAATGAAAAACCCAAAACCAGATGGCTTCCCAGATTAATTCTACCAAATATTTTAAGAAGAACTAATACCAGTCTTTCTCAAACTCTTCCAAAAAGCTGAAGTGGAGGGAATACTTCCAATCTCATCTTACAGGGCCAGCATTACCCTGATTCCAAAGCCAGACAAGAACACTACAAGAAAGGAAAATGACAGGCCAATATCCTTGATCTACATAGATGCAAAAATCCTCAACAAAATCCTAGCAAACCAAATTCAATAGCATATTGAAAGAATCATTCACCATGATCATGTCATGGTTCAACATAAGCAAATCAATACATATAATATACCATATTAGAAAAATAAAGGATAGAAACTATATGGCCATCACAATAGATATAGAAAAAGCTTTTGACAAAATTCGAAAGCCTTTCATGGTGAAAAAAAAACACCCAACAGATCACGTATTGAGGGACTGCATCCCAAGAAAATAAAGGCCATATATGACAAACCCATAACTAACACCATAATCAATGGTGAAAAGTTGAAACTTTTCCTCTACCATCAGGAACAAGACAAGGATGCCCACAGACACCACTTCTCAGGGTAATTAGGCAAAAGAAAGAAATAAAAGGCATCCTAATAGGAAAGGGAGAAGTGAAACTGTCTCTACTGACGGCATGATCTTGTTATATATAGAAAACCCTACAAACTTCACTAAAAAAAGGTTAGAACTCAACACAAAGAAGGGAACAATAGACACTGGGGGACTCCAAAGGTGGGAGGGAAGGATGGTGGGAGCAAGGGTTGAAAAACTACCTATCGATTACTATGCTCACTGCTTGGGTGGTGGGATCATTAGAAGCCCAAACCTCAGCACCATGCAATATACCTGTTTAAGAAACCTGTACATCTACCCTCCTGACTCTAAAATGAAACATACAATATTTAAAAAACAAAAACAAATAAATACAATTTGAAAACTGTTAGAACTGAACTGATAGGTGAAATCAGTAAAGTTGTAAGATACAAAATCAACATATAGAGCCTTGAACACAGCAACATCCAGGTGTCTGACACGAAAGTCTCAGGGGCAAGAAAACCTCTATATGAACTCAGAAACAATGAGCTAAGTTGTGTTTATGTCTGAAAGGATGTTAAGAACTTCATTCATGTTACATCAGAGCCAACAGAAAGAACCAACAGGAAACCTGTACCCAACAAACAGAAATGACAAGATGAAGGGAAAGCAGAGGTGAGGGCTTACCTTAGAAAGGGCAAGTGATTAGCTCAATATGCAATACAATGTTTGCTCCTGAGCCAAAAATTTGTACAACAATTTGGATATTACTTGCACAACCAGAAAAATCAGCCACTCGTTAGGAAAATGTGTTTCTGTATAAGTCTTAGGACTCAGCTATCTATAATAACATGAAAAGACAATATTTTCATCCAAAATGAGTATTTTTGTTTGTCTTGGCTTGTTATTCTAACGTCAACAGCCTCTAAATAAACTGTTGAAGTACATGATATAACCACCTCTTTCTCCATCTTTCCCATTGCTCCCATAGGGTTTCAGTTGTGCAATTTCACCATTAGCAAAGCTTTTTGCTGAAATCTGGCTTTTCAAAGGGAGAGTATCCAGAAACAGAAGATGCTGATCTGGGAGGCTCTTCCTAATAGAACTGCTGCTTCAGTTTAACTTGAAAAAGCCCACACCCAGTTCCTAATGACAAACATCTGAACACCGGGTCTTCCCCTGAGCAAGACCATGCTATGCCTCCTGCTCGCTCTGTTCTATAAGCAACCCACAGATTGCTCCCTGTGAAGAGGAGCCTGCAAGGGGAGCAGCATTCCACCAGACCCTGATTTAGCAAGATATTTCCGTATCATTCCCCCAACCAGCTGGAAGTCCTCCACTGCTCTTGTGTAAAAATCTAACTCATCTCGCTGAATTTCCTGATTTAAAAGTCTAATTCATTTCACCAAAAGTGTGACAGAAGGAAAACAAGTACACCATCTCTCTCTTACCAAACCAAAGCTATTGCATGTGCATTCTGGGGGAAAAACATGGTCCAAATATGTTATGGAGGGGGTGCCAGCCCAGTGTCATCCTCTCACTATTGCCATAGGATCTTGGCTGATGGCATCAGAGGAAAAACAAGTTTATCGATTACTTTCAACCATTAAGCTCACTCCTCCATGAAAAATATGTCACAAGTCCAATGTCTCTTATTAAAATAAGCACTGCAAAATATAAAGGAGTCACAGTTTTAAAATGGGACACACGTTCTCTAAGCGGTGAACCACGTTAGAAGTGCACTGTTTACATTGTTTAAAGTCCCCTGGAGCCAGGGTTAGGAAGAGCATCTGTTCTTTGGTGTTCTGGGATGAAGGAGAAAGGAAAATGTGCTGCCAGAAGTGAGTGGGAAGGAGCCCATGAGATAAAGGAAGTAAATCCATTTGCTGATTGCAATAATAATGGTAATACACGAAGGTATACATACATACATACATACATACATGCAAATTTTCACATTTTTTTAAAAAAAGAACTTAAGGCTTCCACTCATGTAATCAGCCCTTATGAACTCTCCTGATTAGCTGCAAGGAAAATCTTCCTTTCTCCTCTTTCTTGCACCATCCCGGGCTCCCTTTTGACTTGTTTTTTTTTTTTTAACTTATAAACGATCAGCTCATATTCGGAAGTTTGTAGTCCCCTCCCGCCCCCTCTCTCTCTATACGGCTCATTTACATTGGCAGCTGTCGTGCTGCTGGGCATCCTCAAACCCACAAGTTTCCCTTTAATGTTTGAGCAGACAAACATGATCATGCACTAGGCATCACTGTGCCACTCAAAATGCTTTTTTGTTTTTTTTATTGCATCTGAGAGAAATCTCAAGGTTGCAAACCTGGAGTCAGAATTGTCTCCATGTGTCTCAGTGGGAAGAGTATCGTGTGAAGAAACAAGTTGATTCTACTAATCAAAAGGAATTTTTTTTTGATATCAGGTCATCCTCCGAATGAATTTATATTACCGAGTGGAGGGTCACATGAAGAAAATGGTCAAACAGCACCACCTAGAGCAAGAGCTGAGAAGTGCAGCGGAGCCGGGCTGTGTCAGGAAGGAAAAGCAAGCTGGGGCCTGGCTCAGCGCTCTCCCCTCTGCTCCTGTCTGCACGGAAAGATTAGGATGACACTGGCTGGAAACCTGTGCACCTAGTATGCATCACTTGAAGGGAACACACAGATTCCAGTAAACAGTTGGAAGGAAATGTTAATACCAGGCTCTGCTAAACAATATGAAATGACTCCTAGATGAGACAAGCGACTTTCATCAAAGTTTCCTGATACCTGAAAAGACAGCCCAGGGGATCCTGCACTACATGTAGTGTATGTAAATTAAGCGGGTTTTTTTCCCCTTTGTAATCAAGGCTCATACACAAACAAAATCACACTTTAGAAACGGCCTATTTCAACTTGTAACTAGCTTGCTTTCAGGGGCTCCAGGTCAAAAAGAAATAGAGCACAAAGACGCTTTCTCCTTAGGGATCATACACAAATTGACTCTGTCCGTTTCTTTCCCACATGGAGCAACAAAGCTGTCAGAACTCTCCATCCACCCATCGGGTCCTTCCTGATTAAAGTGAGATAAATCACAGCCCTCTCTCTCCAGATGGCAGGCGACAAGAGGGGGATGCTTGCCTCAAGAAGTCCTCCCCATCCCTCTGCATTCATGCAAGCCCGAGCGGAGAGATGCAAGAAATTACGGATGCATTTTAATTCCCCAGACCCTGCAATTAAAAATGGAAATTTTTTGGCCATGCCTGTTGGCTCACGCCTGTAATCCCAGCACTTTCAGAGACCGAGGTTGGCGGATCACCTGGGGTCAGGAGTTCGAGACCAGCCTGGCCAACATGGTGAAACCCTGTCTCTACTAAAAATACAAAAATTAGCTAGGAATGGTGGTGGGCGCCTGTAGTCCCAGCTACTCGGGAGGATGAGGCAGGAGAATCACTTGAACCCGGGAGGCAAATTTTGCGGTGAGCCAAGATCGCACCACTGCACTCCACTCTGGGTGACAAAGGAAGACTTCACCTCAAAAAATGTTTTTAAAAAATGGACGTGTTGTTCTTTCATTTGTAAATGTGTTTTGGTAAAAGAGGGGCAGTTTAAGCAACCCTTTCTATTGTCTACATTGTTAAAATTCATCCGACATGGACTCTTGTCTCCGTTTTGCCTGGGCAGACCCAATTCAAGCATTTACAACAGCTATAACCTCCTCAAATCAAAAAGAGGAATCAGCATTATTGCTAAGTTCAAATAAGGTCTTGTTTTATTTCATTTTTATTTCTGAATGCAGCCATTCCTCCAGGTGCTGTCATCAGGTAAGATTGTCAGTCCTGATTAGGTAAAGGTATTATTACAAAATGCAATTCTTAAACATTCAGTGTCTAACTACACTTTTAATAAGCCTTCACCCCTCCCCTATGTATTCTCCCTTAGACACCCCTTCTCAAATTTAAAATCACAGAAACTAAAGTATGATGCCTAAAGAGAGCCTAGCGACTGCCCAGTCCTCTAATTTGATGAGTGGGAGTACTGAAGCCCAGAGGACGTCAAGTAATTTGTTCCCAATGTCTTAGATAAGAAGAAAATGAGCAGCTGGGAAATCCCACTCATGTCAAGGCAGAGACACAGGGCCACAGACTGTGGTTGAATTGTGCCACACTCCTACATCCTTCTTTAGGAATCACAGAACATTCCTGTGTTGAGTCGGAGTCACTGACTTCCTTTTCAGGCTGATTGAGTTCTGTCCTTACGGGCTGCGACAAGAAGTTTTGGTATTATGCTACACCAAGACCATTTATCTAGTTCAAGAAATGAGCACAGTCCTTAGAGCCCAGCAACTTTCCCCATGTCCAGTAAATGTAGCTTCTCCATTAGAAGCTGTCAGAATGGAGCCTTCTGGCTCATCTTGATTTTGATTTGTGCAAGAATGAATGGTTGTGCTAAGACAGCTTTCCTAGCTGATAGTGAGCAAAACTTTTTTCTCATAATCTATAAAAAAATATTAAATTAGAAGCATAGAGTTTATTTCATGACTTTTATCTTCCTGCAATTTTCTTGTGGGCATAAATGATTTGTTTTTATCCTGCCTGCGCCCCAATCCCTTTTCCAAGAGACTAAAAGAGTATCTAGTGCAAAGTAGAGACTCAAATATTTTTTAATAAACAGTGATCCCAGCCACCCAGTGCATGTTGCCAAATGCCAACCCCATAAATGATCAAATACATCATCTCATTCAGCCAATCAAAATCAAGTGCTACCTATTTTTTTAAGTTTTCATAGCCCTTGGGCATCTGCTTTCTCAGCATTTCCCAAACTTGAGTCATTCTCATCCTGCCTTCCTAATTTTGCTCTGTCAATTACCTCTACTATTATTTATTTCATATATTTTTAAATAGCCCCGCTTTTGAAACTTAAATACATGCCTTTTAAAAGGAAGCTTTCTTACTACTATACATCAAAAGCCATTATTACTTGTTCTAAGTACTCATAACAACATGTTCACAACTATTAAAATTTACTAATGTGCATCCACATACTCTCTAAATTCATGGAGCATCTGCACACACTTTAAGAAACAATTCTGCATTACTCACTCAATTTTCTTGACATCCTTCTGAGGCAGGACAAACCTTGGGCCCAAAGAATTGAGGTAGGAGTCCAAGCAAGTTGCCAGCCACATAAAGGCAAACCTTGGCTCGGAAGTCAGGACTACCAGCCCCTAGGTTATGGTACATGCTCTTTCCTCTGCTCTCCAGAACCTCCTATTTCAAAGTGTAGTTAGCAGCCCAGATGCAGCAGCATCCTCTAGAGACTTGTTAAAAATGCAGAAGCTCAGGCTCCACCCCAGGCCTATGCAGACTGAATCTGCATTTTAACAAGGTCCAGGTAATTCACATGCACATTAAGTTTGAAAAGGCCTGGTCTAGATCAGCGGTTCTCTAACTTAGCAGCACATTAGAACCATCTGTAGAGACTTTAAAAATACCAGTGCCTGGGCTTCACCTCCCAGAGAATCTGACTTAAGTGTCTGGGGTTTGCCCTGAGTCTAGGTATTTTTAAAATCTCCTCAGCTTATACAAAGCTGGCAGGGCCGGGCACAGTGGCTCATGCCTATAATCGCAGCACTTCGTGAGGCCAAAGTGGGCAGATTGCTTGAGTCCAGGAGTTTGAGACTAGCCTGGGCTAAAACCCCATCCCTACAAAAAATACAATACAAAAAGTAGTTGGGCATGGTGGTGACACATACCTGTAGTCCCAGCTACTCAGGAGGCTGAGTCCTCGCTTGAACCCAGGAGGTCACGGTCTGGTCAACAGAGCAAGACCCTGTATCAAAACAAACAAACAAACAAACAAGCAAAAAATGCTAGCAGCTTACCAGCTAGGGAGGCCTGTAGAGCCAAGTTTTCCAAATGGGGCTACATTAGTTGTTCCAGAACTTTAGCTGCATCAAAACCACCTGGATGGCTTGTTCAGCTACAGAGGGTCTGGCCATGCCCCTAGAGTTTCCAGTTGAGGGTCTGGAATGAGGCCCAATGATTTGCATTTCTAACAATCTCCAGGTGATGCTGATGCTGTGGGTTCAGGGACCACATTTTGAGAATCTATGCTAAATGAATCGGAGAAGACCAAAGCTCAAACTTATTCCAAGAACTTTTCAAGGCCCACCTGCAAGTTGTAGTGGAAGTAAGCATCTAAGGGAGCAAAAAAGTTTCACTGTAGACTAAGGCCATTTACCTGAGATCTCAAATGTTCACATTTCCCTTATCAACCTAAATAACAAACAGAGAGAGTCTCTCCACAAGAAAAAGATATTCGTTTGGAAACAGAGCCTTGCAATAGAAACAGGCAAGCCAGAGTAAACTATAAGCATATTCACGGAGGTAAAGGAAGACAAAAGAAAAAATGAGGAAGATTATATGATCATTTGGAAATGATTATCCTTGGCTACAAAGATCAATAACAAAGGTGATGCCAGGCCCAGGTTGGACAGGCAGTTGTTGGGCAAATATCCTTCAGAAGCATTGTTGTGTGCAAAGTTGCAATGGGCTTTGTGCAAGATTGTGTTTTTTGCAGTCTTCTGTAATAAGTTTTTGTTATCAGGCATACAAGCCCAAGAAACCTTTTTTGCATGGCCTTCCCTGGCTCTATATGTCAGGGTTCTGGTTAGGGGAGGGGTATTTTTAACACTCTCAATGTAAAAAATGCCATAAGGTGGGTACCGCAATGACTTGTTTCGTCTTCATAAAATAAATTTTCATAGAATCTCTGTAAATGTGGAAACATCTACACCGCTTTCTGTATAAACGTGGAAATATCTACACCGCTATCTCTGTAAATGTGTAAACATTTACAACGCTATCTGTATAAACATGGAAATATTTACACGGCCGTCTCTATAAACATGGAAATATCTACACCGCTGTCTCTATAAACATGGAAATAGTTACACCGCTATCTGTATAAACATGGAAATATGTAAACAGCCATCTCTATAAACATGGAAATATCTACACCGCTGTCTCTATAAACATGAAAATATCTACACCTCTATCTGTATAAACATGGAAATATCTACACCACTGTCTCTATAAACATGGAAATAACTACAACGCTATCTCTATAAATATGCAAATATCTACATCACTGTATCTATAAACGTGGAAATATCTACACCGCTATCTATATAAACCTGGAAATATCTACACCGCTATCTCTATAAACGTGGGAACATCTACACCTCTATCTCTAAAAACCTGGAAATATCTACACCGCTATAAGTATAAATGTGGAAATATCTACAAGGCTATCTGTATAAACATGGAAATATCTACGCCGCTATCTCTATAAACATGGAAATACTTAAACTGCAATCTGTATAAACCTGGAAATATTTACAAAGCTATCTCTATAAACATGGAAATATCTACACCGCTATCTCTATAAACATGGAAATATCTACACCACTATGTGTAAAACATGGAAATATCTACACCGCTGTCTGTATAAACATGGAAACATATACACGGCTATCCGTTTCAACATGGAAATATCTACACCACTGACTGTATAAACATGGAAATATCTACACCGCTATCTGTATAAACATGGAAATAACTACACCGCTGTCCCTATAAACATGGAAATATTCCCTTACACCGCTATCTGTATAAACATGGAAATATCTACACCACTGTCTCTATAAACCTGGAAATATCTACACCGTTACCTGTATTAACGTGGAAATATCTACACCACTATCTGTATAGACGTGGAAATATCTTCATCGCTATGTCTACAAACCTGGAAATATGTACACCGCTATCTGTATAAACATGGAAATATCTACACCGGTATGTGTAAAAACATGGAAATATTTACACCGCTATGTGTATAAACTTGGAAATATCTACACCGCTAACTGTATAAACGTCGAAATATCTACACTGCTATCTCTATAAACGTGGAAATATCTACACCGCTATCTGTATAAACGTGGGAATATCTACACCGCTATCTCTATAAACGTGTAAACATTTACACGGCTATCTGTATAAACATGGAAATATTTACACCGCTATCTGTATAAACATGGAAATATTTACAACGCAATCTCTATAATCATGGAAATATCTACACCGCTATCTCTATAAACATGGAAATACCTACACTGTTGTCTGTATAAACATGAAAATATCTACACCGCTATCTCTATAAACATAGAAATATCTACATTGATGTCTGTATAAACATGGAAATATCTACACCGCTATCTGTATAAACATGGAAATATCTACACCACTGTCTCTAAAAACATGCAAATATCTACACAACAGTCTCTATAAACATGCAAATATCTACACCGCTGTCTCCATAAACTTGGAAATATCTACACGGCTATCTCTGTAAACATGGAAATATCTACACCGCTGTCTCTATAAACATGGAAGTATCTACACCGCTATCTCTATAAACGTGGAAATATCTAAAACGGTGTCTCTGTAAACATGGAAATATCTACACCGCTATCTCTATAAATTTGGAAATATCTACACCGCTATCTCTATAAATGTGGAAATTTCTACACCGATATCAGTATAAACGTGGAAATATCTACACCGCTATCTGAATAAACGTGGAAATATCTACACCGCTATCTCTATAAACGTGGAAATATCTACACCGCTATTTGTATAAACGTGGAAATATCTACACCGCTATTTGCATAAACGTGGAAATATCTACACCGCTATCTCTTTAAACGTGGAAATATCTACACCACTTTCTGTATAAACGTGGAAATATCTACACCGCTATCTGTGTAAATGTGTAAACATTTAAACCGCTATCTGTATAAACATGGAAATATTTACACCGCTATCTCTATAAACATGGAAATATTTACCACGCTATCTGTATAAACATGGAAATATGTACACCGCTAACTCTATAAACATGGAAATATCTAAACTGCCATCTGTATAAAGATGGAAATATCTACATCGCGAGCTGTATAAATATGGAAATATCTACACTGCAATCTGTATAAACATGGAATTACAAACACCTCTCTCTGTATAAACATGGAAATATCTACACCACCATCTGTAAAAACATGGAAATATGTACACAGTCATCTGTATAAAAAGGGAAATATCTACACCTCCATCAGTATAAACATGAAAATAACTACACTGGCATCTGTATACACATGGAAATATCTACACAGCCATCAGTATAAACATGGAAATATCTACACCGCAATCTCTGTAAACGTGGAAATATATACACCGCTATGTCTATAAACATGGAAATATCTACACAGCTATCTGTTTAAACATGGAAATATCTACACGGCTATCTGTACAAACTTGGAAATATGGAAAACGCTATCTGTATAAACATGAAAATATCTACACCACCATCTGTATAAACATGGAAATATCTCCACCACTATCTGTATAAACATGGAAATATCTCCACCGCTATCTGTATAAACATGGAAATATATACACCGCTATCTGTATAAATATGGAAATAACTACACCGCTATCTGTATAAACATGGAAATATCTAAAGTGATATCTGTATAAACATGGAAATATCTACACCGCCATCTGTCTATACATGGAAATATCTACACCGCTATCTGTATAAATATGGAAATATCTACAACGCTATCTGTGTAAACATGGAAATATCTACACAGCTATGTGTGTAAACATGGAAATATCTACACCGCTATCTGTGTAAAAATGCAAATAACTACACCACAATATGTGCAAAGAGGGAAATATCTACACCAATATCTGTGTAAACATGGAATAAACAACACTGCTATCTGTATAAACACGGAAATATCTACACCGCTATCTGTATAAACAGGGAAATGACTACACCGCTATCTGTATAAACTTGGAAATATCTACACCGCCATCTCTATAAACATGAAAATATGTCCACCGCTATCTGTATGAACTTGGAAATATCTCCACCGCTATCTGTATAAACTTGGAAATATCTACACCGCTATCTGTATAAACATGGAAATATCTACTGCGCTATCTCTATAAACATGGAAATATCTACACCGCTATCTGTATAAACATGAAAACATCTACACCACTATCTCTATAAACATGGAAATACCTAAACCGCCATCTTTATAACCATGGAAATATCTATACCGCTATCTGTATAAACATGGAAATATCTACAACGCTAGTTGAATAAACTTGGAAATACCAACACCGCTATCTGTATAAACATGGGAATATCTACACAGCTATCTGTATAAACATGGAAATATCTACAACACTATCTCTATAAACATGTAAATACCTACACCGCCATCTCTATACACATAGAAATATCTACACCGCTATCTCAATAAACATAGAAATATCTACATGGCCATCTCTATAAACATGTAAATATCTACACTGCCATCTGTACAAACATGGAAATATCTACACAGTCATCTTTATAAACATGGAAATATCTACACCACCGTCACTATAAACATGGAAGTATCTACACGGCCAACTGTATACACATGGAAATATCTACACAGCCATCTGTAGAAACATGGAAATATCTACACCGCTACCTGTGTAAAGATGGAAACATCAACACTACAATCAGTGCAAAGATGGAAATATATTCATCGATATTTCTATAAACATGGAATAACTGCATCGCTATCTCTATACACATGGAAATACCTACACCTCTACCTGTATAAACATATAAATATCTGCACAGTTCTCTCTATAAATATGGAAATATCTACACCGCTATCTCTACAAACAAGGAAAAGCCTACACTGATATCTGTATAAACATGGAAATATCTAGATGGCCATCTCTATAAACATAGAAATATCTACACTGCCATCTGTATGAACATTGAAATATCTACACAGTCATCTGTATAAACCTCTAAACATCTACACCACTATCTGTATAAACGTGGAAATATCTACACTGCCATCTGTATAAACATGGAAATAACTACACAGTCATCTATTAAAACATGGAAATATCTACACCGCTTTCGGCATAAACATGGAAATAGCCCCACTTCTATCTGTTTAAACCTGGGAATATCTACACAGCCATCTGTAAAAACATGGAAATATCTTCACAGTCACCTGTATAAACATGGAAATATCTAAAATTCCATCTGTATAAACATGTAAATATCTTCACCGCTTTCTTCATAAACTTGGAAATATCTAAACCACTGTCTGTGTAAACATGGAAATATCTACACTGCCATATGTATAAACATGGAAATAGCCGCACCGCTATCTGTATAAACATGGAAATATCTTCACCGCCGTCTGAACAAGCATGGAAATATCTACACCACCATCTCTATAAACATGGAAATATGTACACTGTCATCAATATACACCTGGAAATGTCTACACAGCCATCAGTATAAATATGGAAACACCTGCACCGCTATCTCTATACACATGGAAATATCTACAACTGTACCTGTATAAACATGGAAATATCTACACCGCTATCTCTATAAATATGGAAATATCTACACCGCTATCTCTATAAACATGGAAATATCTACACCGAGATCTGTATAAACATGGAATTAAATACACAGTCATCTGTATAAACATGGAAATATCTACACCACCATCTCTATAAACATGGAAATAACTACACTGCAATCTGTATAAAGATGGAAATATCTACAAAGCCATCTGTATAAACATGGAAATATCTACACCGCTATCTCTCTACACATGGTAATAACTACAGCGCTGTCTCTATAAACATGGAAATATCTACACCGCCATCTCTATAAACATGGAATTATCTACACCGCCATCTCTATAAACATGAAAATATCTACACCGCCATATCCATAAAGATGGAACTATCTACACCTGCATCTGTGTGAAAATGGAAATATCTACACTGTTATCTGTATAAAGATGGAAATACTTCACCGCAATCTCTATAAAAATGGAAATATCTACACCGCCATCTCTATAAACATGGAAATATCTACACCGCCATCGCTATAAACATGAAAATAACTAAACCTCCATCTCCATAAAGATGGAAATATCTACAACAGCATCTGTGTAAAAATGGAAATATCTACAGTGCCATCAGTATAAATATGGAAATATCTACACCGTGGGCTGTATAAACATGGAAATATCTCAACCGCTATCGGTATAAACATGGAAATATCTACACTGCCATCTGTATAAAGTTGGAAATAACTGCACCGCGAGCTGTATAAACATGGAAATATCTACGCGGCTATCTGTATAAACATGGAAATATCTACACCGACATCTGTATGAATATGGAAATACCTACACAGTCATCTGTATAAACATGGAAATATATACACCACCATCTTTAGAAACATGGAAGTAGCTACACTGAAATCTGTATAAACATGGAAATATCTGCACAGTCATCTCTATAAACATGGAGATATCTACACCGCTATCTGTAAAACATGGAAATACCCACACCGCTATCCGTATAAACATGGAAATACCTAAACCGCTATCTGTATAAATATGGAATTATCTACACCGCTATCAATATAAACATGGAAATACCTACACCGCTATCTCTATGAATATGGAAATATCTACACCGCTATCTCTATAAACATGGATATATCTACACAGCCAATCTATAAACTTGGAAATATCTACACCGCCATGTTTATAAACTTGGAAATATCTACAGAGCCATCTGCATAAACATGGAAATATCTACACCGCTATCTTTATAAACATGGAAATATCTGCAACGCTATCTGTGTAAACATGGAAATATGTACACCGCTATCTGTATAAATATAGAAATATCTACACCGCTATCTGTAAAACGTGGGAATATCTACACCGCTATCTGTATAAACGTGGAAATATCTACACCGATATCTTTATAAACGTGGAAATATCTACACCGCTATCTGTATAAACAAGGAAATATGTACACCGCTATCTGTATAAACAATGAAATGTGTACACCGCCATCTGTATAAACGTGGAAATATCTACACTGCCATCTGTATAAACATGGAAATACCTACACCACTATCTGTATAAATATGGAAATATCTACACCGCTGTCTCTGTAAACCTGGAAATATCTACATCGCTATCTTTATAAACATGGAAATATCTACACCGTTATCTCTATAAACATGGAAATATCTACAACGCCATCTGTATAAACATGCAAATATCTACACAGTCATCTGCATAAACCTGGAAATACGTACACCACCATCTCTATAAATATGGAAATATCTACACCGCCATCTGTATACCCACGGAAATATCTACAGAGCCATCTGTATACACATGGAAATATCTTCACCGCAGTCTCTATAAACATGGAAATATCTACAAAGCTATCTCTATAAACATGGAAATAGCTTCACCGCTATCTCTATAAACATGGAAACATCTACACCGCTATCTCTATTAACATGGAAATATATACACTGCCATCTCTACAAACATGGAAATATCTTCAACGCCATCTACATAAACAAGGAAATATCTACGCCGCCATATATATAAATATGGAAATATCTACAACGCTATGTGTGTAAACATGGAAATATCCACACTGCCATCTGTAAAAACATGGAAATATCTACAGAGTGATCTGTATAAACATTTAAATATCTACACCACCATCTGTATAAACATGGAAATATCTTCAGTGCTATCTGTATAAACATGGAAATATCTACACAGCCATGTGTATAAATATGGAAATAATTACACCGCTATCTCTATAAACATGGAAATACCTACCACACTATCTATATACACATGGAAATATCTACACGGCTATCTCTATGAACATGCAAATACCTACACCGCCATCTCTATAAACATGAAAATATCTACACTGCCATCTCCATAATCATGGAACTATCTACACCGCCATCTGTATAAAAATGGAAATATGTACATCGACATCTGTATAAACATGGAAATATCTACACTGACATCTGTAGAAAGATGGAAATATCTACACCGCGATCTGTATAAACATGGAAATATCTACACCGTAACCAGTATAAACATGGTAATACTTACAACGCTATCAGTATAAACATGGAAATATATACTCCCAGATCTGTATAAACATGGAAATATCTACACCGCTATCTGTATAAACATGGGAATAACTACACCGCTTTCTGTATAAACATGGCAATATCTACACCGCTATCTCTATAAACATGGAAATGTCCACACAGCTATCGGTATAAACATGGAAATATTTCAACCACTATCTCTATAAACATGGAAACATCTACACTGCCATCTGCAGAAAGATGGAAATAACTACACCGTGATCTGTATAAACATGGAAATATCTACACCGCCATTTGTATAAACATGGAAATATCTACATCGCTATGTGTATAAACAGGGAAATATCTACACTGCTATCTGTGTAAACATGGAAATACCTACACAGCTATCTGTATAAACATGGAAATATCTACAACGCTATCTGTGTAAACATCGAAAAATCTTCACAGCTATCTCTGTAAACTTGGAAATATCTTCACTGCTATCGGTAGAAAGATGGAAATATCTACACCGCCATCTGTATAAACATGGAAATATCTACACCGGGATCTGTATAAACATGGAAATATCTATACCGCTATCTGTATAAATATGGAAATATCTACACCGTTATCTCTAGAAACATGGAAATATCTACACCACCATCTGTATAAACATACAAATATCTACACAGTCATCTGTATAAACATGGAAATATCTACACCACCATCTCTTTAAACATGGAAATATCTACAATACCATCTGTATACACAAGGAAACATCTACACAGCAGTCTGTATAAACATGGAAATATCTACACTGCCATCTGTATAAAGATGGAAATATCTACATCGTGAGCTCTATAAACACGGAAATATCTACACCGCTATCGGTATAAACATGGAAATACCAGCATCGCTATCTGTATAAACATGGAAATATCATCATCGCTATCCGTAAAAAAATAGAAATATCTACACCGCCATCTATATAAACATGGAAATACCTACACAGTCATCTGTATAAACATGGAACTTTTACACGGATATCTGTATAAACATGGGAAAATCTACACCGCTATATGTATAAACATGGAAATGTCTACACCGCTATCGGTATAAACATGGAAATATATACATCGATATATGTGTAAACATGGAAATATCTTCACCGCGATCTCTATAAACTTGGAAATAACTACACTGTCATTTGTATAAACATGGGAATACCTACAGCGCTATCTGTATAAGCATGGAAATATCTACACCGCTAACTTTGTAAACATGGAAATATCTACACCAAAATGTGTATAAACAGGGAAATATCTACACCGCTATCTCTATAAACATGGAAACATCTACATCGATATCTGTATAAACATGGGAATATCTACAGCGTTATCTGTATAAACATGGAAATATCAACACCGATATCTCTATAAACACGGAAATATCTACACCGCTATCTGTATAAACATGGAAATATCTACAACGCTATATGTATAAACATGGAAATATCTACACCACTATCTGTATAAACAAGGAAGTATCTACACCGCTATCTCTATAAACATGGAAATAGCTACAGTGCTCTCTCTATAAACATGGGAATATCTACATCGCTATCTCTATAAACATGGAAATATCTACACGCTCATCTGTCGTAACATGAAAACATCTACACCACTATCTTTATAAACTTGGAAATATCTCCACCACTATCTGTATAAACATGGAAGAATCTACACCGCTATCTGTATAAACATGGAAATATCTACACCGCTATCTCTATAGACATGAAAATATATACACCGTCACCTGCATAAACATGGAAATACCTACACAGTCATCTGTATAAATATGGAAATATCTACACTGCCATCTGTATAAACATGGAAATATCTACACTGCCATCTGTATAAAATTGGAAATAGCTACACAGCCATCTCCATAAACATGGAAATATCTACACCGCTATCTGTATAAACACGGAAATACCTACAGCGCTATCTGTATAAACATGGAAATATCTACATTGCTATCCCTATAAACATGGAAATATCAACACCGCTATCTGTATAAACATGGAAATATCTACACCGCCATTCCATAAACTGGGAAATATCTACACCGCCATCTGCATACTCATCGAAATATCTACAGCGCCATCTGCATAAACATGGAAATATCTTCACCGCCATCTGTATAAACATGGAAATATCTACACCGCGATCTGTATAAACATGGAAATATCTACACCGCTATATGTATGAAAATGGAAATATCTACACCGCTATCAGTATTAACCTGGAAACATCTACACCGCGATCTGTATAAACATGGAAATATCTACACCGCTATCTGTGTAAACATGGAAATATGTACACTTTTATCTGTATAACGGTGGAAATATCTACACTGCTATCTGTAAAACCTGGAAATATCTACACCGCTACCTGTAAATATGTGGAAATATCTACACCGCTATCTGTATAAACAAGGAAATATCTACACCGCCCTCTGTAAAAACATGGAAATATCTACATCGTGATCTGTATAATCATGGAAATATCTACACCGCTATCTGTATAAATATGGAAATATCTACACCGCGATCTCGATAAACATCGAAATATCTACACCGCTATCTCTATAAACATGGAAATATCTACATCGTTATCTCTATAAACATGGAAATATCTACACCGCGAGCTGTATATACATGCAAATATCTACACAGTCATCTGTGTAAACATGGAAATACCTACACCACCATTTCTATAAATATGGAAATATCAACAATGCCATCTGTATACACATGGAAATATCTACATATCCATCTGTTTAAACATGGAAATATCTACACTGCTATCACTATAAACATGGAAATACCTACACCGCTATCTCTATACACATGGAAATATCTACACCGTAATTTCTATAAACATGGAAATATCTACACCGCCATCTGTATAAACATGGTAATATCTACACCACTATCTGTATAAACATGGAAATATGTACACTGGCATCTGTATAAAGATCTAAATATCCACTCCGTGAGCTGTATAAACATGGAAATACCTACACCGCTATCTGTATAAACATGGAAATACCAACACTGCTATCTGTACAAACATGGAAATATCTACACCGCTATGTGTATAAACATGGAAATAGCTACACCGCCAGGTCTATAAACACGGAAATGTCTACACCGCTATCCGTATAAACATGGAAATATGTGCAACGTTATCTGTGTAAACATGGAAACATCTACAGAGCTATCTACGTAAACTTGGAAACATCTACACCGCTATCTGTGTAAACATTTAAATATCTACACCGCAATCTGTGCAAAGATTGAAATATCTACACCGCTATCTCTGTAAACATGGAAATATCTACACTGCTATCTGTATAAACATGGAAATATCTACACTGCTATCTGTATAAACATGGAAATATCTACACCGCCATCTGTATACACATGGAAATAACTACACAGCAATCTGTATAAACATGGACATATCCACACCGCTATCTGTATAAACATGGAAATATCTACACTGCTATCTCTATAAACATGGAAATATCTACACCGCCATCTTTATAAACATGCAAATATCTACACAGTAAAGGTATAATCATGGAAATATCTACACCACCATCTCTATAAACATGGAAATATCTACAGCACCATCTGTATACACAGGGAAATATCTTCACAGCCATCTGTATAAACATTGAAATATCTACACCGCTATCTCTATAAACATGGAAATGCCAACACCACCATCTCTGTAAACGTGGAAATATCTACACTGCCATCTGTATACACATGGAAATATCTACACAGCCATCTGTATAAACATGAAAATATCTACAATGCTACCTGTATAAACATGGAAATATCTACACCGCTATCTGTATAAACATGGTAATATCTACACCGTTATCTGTATGAACATGGAAATATCTACAATGATAACTGTGTAAACATGGAAATATCTACACAGCTATCTGTGTAAACATGGAAATATCTACACTGCAATCTGTGCAAAGATGGAAATATCTACACCGCTATCTCTGTAAACATGGAAATATCTACCTCGCTATCTGTATAAGCATGGGAATATCTACACCGCTGTCTGTATAAACATGGAAATATCTACAACGCCATCCGTATAAACATGGAAATATCTACCCCGGGATCTGTATAAACATGGAAATATCTAAACCGCTATCTGTATAAATATGTAAATAGCTACACCGCTCTCTCTATAAACATGGAAATAACTACAACCGCTATCTGTAAAAACATGGAATTATCTACACCGTTATATCTATTAACCTGGAAATATCTACACCGCCATCTGTATAAACATGCAAATATCTACACAGTCATCTGTATAAACCTGGAAATATCTACACCACCATCTCTATAAACATGGAAATATCTACACCGCTATCTGTATAAACATGGACATATCTGCACCACAATCTGTAAAAACATGCAAATATTTACAATGCTATCTGTGTAAACATGGAAATATCTACACAGATATCTGTGTAAACATGGAAATATCTACACAGATATCTGTGTAAACTTGGAAATATCTAGAACGCTATCTGTGCAAAGATGGAAATATCTACACCGCAGTGTAAACATTGAAATACGTACACAGCTATCTGTATAAACATGGTAATATCTAAACCGCTATCTGTATAAATATGGAAATATCTACACCGCTATCTCTATAAACTTGGAAATATCTACACCGCCATCTCTATAAACATGCAAATATCTACACAGTCATCTGTATAAACATGGAATTAGCTACACCACCATCTCTATAAACTTGGAAATATCTAGACTGCCATCTCTATACACATGGAAATATCTGCACCGCTATCTCTATAAACATGGAAATATCTACTCCGCTATCTGTATAAACATGGAAATGTCTACATCGCTATCTGTACAAACTTGGAAATATCTCCACCGGTATCTGTATAAACATGGAAATATCTACACTGCTATCTGTAAAAACATGGAAATAACTACAACGCTATCTGTATAAACATGGAAATATCTACACATCAATCTGTGTAAGCTTGGAAATATCTACACCGCTCTCTGTATAAACATGGAAATATCTACAACGCTACCTGTGTAAACATGGAAATATATACAACCCTATCTGTGTAAACATGGAAATATCTACACCACCATATGTACACATGTAAATATCTATACCACAATCTGTATAAACTTGGAAATATCTACACAGCCATCTCTATAAACTTGGAAATATCTACACTGCTATCTGTACAAACATAGAAATACCTACAACGCTATCTGTACAAACATGGAAGTATCTACACCGCTATCCCTATAAACATGGAAATATCAACACCGCTGTACGTATAAACATGTAAATATCTACACCGCTATTTTTATAAACATTTATATATCTACACCGCTATCACTATAAACATGGAAATAACTACACCACTATCTCTATAAACATGGAAATATCTACATCGCTATCTCAATAAACATGAAAATATCTACACCGTCATCTGTATAAACATGGAAATACCTACATAGTCATCTGTAGAAACCTGGAAATATCTACACCACCATCTGTATATACATGGGAATTTCTACACTGCCATCTGTATAAACATGGAAATATTTACACAGCCATCCCTATAAACATGCAAATATCAACACCACTATACATATGAACATGGAATTATCTACGCTGCTATCTGTACAAACATGGAAATATCTACACCACTATCACTCTAAACATGGAAATAAGTACACCGCGATCTCTATCAACATGGAAATATCTACACCGCTATCTCTATAAACATGGAAATATCTTCAACGCCATTCTATAAACTTGGAAATATCTACACCGCCATCTGCATAAACACGGAAATATCTACACCGCCATCTGTATAAACATGGAAATTTCTACACCGCTATCTAGATAAACATGAAAATATCTGCAACGCTATCTGTGTAAACATGGAAATACCTACACTGCTATCTCTGTAAACATGGAAATATGTACTCCTCTATCTGTATAACGATGGAAATATCTACACCGCTATCTGTAAAACGTGGCAATATCTACACCGCTATCTGTGTAAACCTGGAAATATCTACACTTCTATCTGTATAAACATGGAAATATCCGCACTGCTATCTGCATAAACATGGAAATATATAGAACGCTATCTGTGTACACATGGAAATAACTACACAGACCTCTGTGTAAACATGGAAATATCTACACAGATATCTGTGTAAACTTTGAAATATCTACAACGCTATCTGTGTAAACATGGAAATATCTACACACCTATCTGTGTAAACTTGGAAATATCTACACCACCATCTGTACATAGATGGAAATATCTTCAACGCCATCTGTATAAACATGGAAATATCTACACTGGGATATGTATAAACATGGAAATATCTGCACAGCTATCTGTATAAATATGGAAATTTCTACACCACTATCTCTATAAACATGAAAATATCTACACCGATATCTGTATAAACATGGAAATATCTACACCGCTATCTGTATAAATATGGAAATATCTACACCGCTATCTCTATAAATTTGGAATATCTACACCGCTATCTCTATAAACTTGGATATATCTACACCGCCATCTGTATAAACAAGCAAATATCTACACAGTCATCTGTGTAAACATGGAAATATCTACACGAGCATCTCTATGGACATGGAAATATCTAGACTGCCATCTCTGTACACATTGAAATATCTACATAGCCATCTCTATAAACATGGAAGTATCTACACCGCTATCTCAATAAACATGGAAATATCTACACTGCTATCTGTATAAACATGGAAATATCTACATTGCTATCTGTATAAACATGGAAATATCTCCACCGCTATCTGTATTAACATGGAAATATCTACCTCGCTATCTGTATAAAGATGGAAATACCTACTCCGCTATCTGTATAAACATGGAAATATCCACAACGCTATTTGTGTAAACATGGAAATATCTACACAGCTATCTGTGTAAACTTGGAAATATTTACACCGCTATCTGTATAAACATGGAAATATCTACAACGCTACCTGTGTAACATGGAATTATATACAACCGTATCTGTGTAAACATGGAAATATCTACACCACCTTATGTAAACATGTAAATATCTACACCGCCATCTGTATAAACTTGGAAATATCTACACCGCTATCTGCATAAACATGGAAATATCTACACAGCTAACTGTGTAAACTTGGAATTATCTACACCGCTATCTCTATAAACTTGGAAATGTCTACACCGCCATCTGTATAAACATGCAAATATCTACACAGTCATCTGTATAAACATGGAAATATTTCCACCACAAAATCAATAAACATGGAAATATCTGCACTGGGATGAGTATAAACATGGAAATATCTGTACCGCTATTTGTATAAATATGGAAATATCTACACCGCTATCTCTATAAACATGGAAATATCTACACGGATATCTGTAAAAACATGGAATTATCTACACCGTTATCTCTATAAACATGGAAATATCTTCACTGCCATCTGTGTAAACATACAAATATCTACACAGTCATCTGTATAAACCTGGAAATATCTACACCACCATGTCTTTAAACTTGGAAAAATCTACACTGCCGTCTGTACACACAAGGAAATATCTACACAGTCATCTGTATAAACATGGATCTATATACACTGCCATCTGTATAAAGATGGAAATATCTACACCGGTAGGTGTATAAGCACGGAAATATCTACACCGCCATCTGTATAAACATGTAAATACCAACGCCGCTATCCATTTAAACATGGAAATATCTACACCGCCATCTGTATAAACATGGAAAAACCTACACAGTCATCTGTATAAACATGGAAATATCTACACCGCTATCTATATAAACATGGAAATATCTACACAGCTATGTGCATAAACATGGGAAAATCTACACCGCTATATGTATAAACATGGAAATGTCCACACCGCTATCTGTATAAACATGGAAATATACACATCGCTATCTGTGTAAACATGGAAATATCTACACCGCTATCTTTGTAAACATGGAAATATCTACACCAAAATCTATATAAACATGGAAATATCTACACCGCTATCTCTATAAACATGGAAACATCTACACCGCTCTCTGTATAAACATGGAAATATCTACAATGCTATATGTATAAACATGGAAATATCTACCCCGTTATCTGTATAAACAAGGAGTATCTAAACCGCTATCTCCGTAAACATGGAAATATCTACAGTGCTATCTCTATAAACATGGAAATATCTACACCGCTCTCTGTATAAATGAGGAAATATCTACACCTCTATCTCTATAAGCATGGAAATATCTACAGCGCTATCTCTACATACATGGAAATAACTACATCGCTATCTCTATAAACATGGAAATAACTACACGCCCATCTGTAGGAACATGAAAATATCTACACCGCTATCTCTATAAACATCGAAATATCTCCACAGCTATCTGTATAAATATGGAAATATCTACACCGCTATCTGTATAAACATGATAATAGCTACACCGCTATCTCTATAAACATGAAAATGTCTATACTGACATCTGTATAAACATGGAAATACCTACACAGTCATCTGTATAAACATGGAAATATCTACACCACCATCTCCTTAAACATGGAAATATCTACACCGCTATCACGATAAACATGGAAATGTCTACTCTGCTATCTGACTAAACATGGAAATATCTACAATGGTATCTCTGTAAACATGGAAAGACTCTACACAGCTATTTGAATAATCATGGAAATATCTAAAACCCTATCTCTATAAACATGGAAATATCTACACGGCTATCTCTATAAACATGGAAATATCGACACGGCTATGTGTACAAACATGGGAATATCTACACCGCCATCTGCATATACAGGGAAATATCTACAATGCTATCTCTATAAACATGGAAATATGTACACCACTTTCTGTATAAACAAGGAAATATCTACACTGCTATCTGTGAAAGTGGGAAATATCTACACATGTATTTCTATGAATATGGAAATGTCTATGCTGCTATCTCTACAAACATAGAAGTATCTACACAACTATGTGTATAAACTTGGAAGTATCTACACCACTATCTGAATAAACATGGAAATACCTACACCACCATCTGTATAAACATGGAAATATCTACAACGCTATCTCAATAAAGATGGAAATATCAACACCGCTATCTCTATAAACATGGAATTATATACACTGCTATGTGTATAAACATGGAAATATCTACACCGCTCTCTCTTTAAACTTGGAAATAACTACTACGCTATCTGTATAAACTTGGGAATATCTACACCGCTATCGTTATAAACATGGAAATATCTACACCGCTATCTCTATAAATAAGAAATATCTTCACCAATATGTGTATAAACATGGAAATAGCTACACCGCTATCTCCATAAACATGGAAATATCTACACCGCCATCTATATAAACATGGAAATATCTGCACTACTATCTCTATAAACATGGAAATATCTACACCGCTATCTGTATAAACATGGAAATATCTACACCGCCATCTGTAGGAACATGGAAATATCTGCAACAATATCTCTACAAACATGGAAATATCTACATCTCCATTTGTATAAACATGGAAATATCTACACTGCTATATATATAAACATGGAAATATCTACACCGCCATCTCTATAAACATGGAAATATCAACACCGCTATCCGTAGAAACAATGAAACATCTCCACCGCTATCTGTATAAACACGGAAATATCTATACCGCTCTCTGTATGCACTTGGAAATATCTAAACCTCTTTCTCTATAAACATGGAAATATCTACACCTCTACCTGTATAAACCTGGAAATATCTACACTGCTGTCTGTAAAAAAGGGAAATATCTACACCGCTATCTCTATAAACATGAAAATGTCTACACTGCTATCTGTATAAACATGGAAAAATCTACACCACTATCTTTATAAACATGGAAATATCTTCACTGCTGTCTCTATAGACATGGAAATATCTACACCGTTATCTGTATAAAGATGGAAACATCTACACCGCTATCTCTATGAACATGGTTATATCTACACCGCTATCTGTATAAACATGGGAATATCTACAACGATATCTGAATAAACATGGAAATATCTACACCGCTATCTCTATGAACATGGAAATATCTACAGCGCTAAGTCTGTAAACATGGAAATATCTACACCGCTTTTTGTACAAACAAGGAAATATCTACAACGCTATCTCTATAAACATGGAAATATCAACAGCGTTATCTCTATATACATGGAAATATCTACGTCGCTATCTCTATAAACATGGAAATATCTACCCCATCATCTGCAGGAACATGAAAATAGCTACACCGCTATCTCTATAAATATAGAAATATCTACACTGCCATCTCTATAAACATGGAAATATCTATACTGCTATCCGTAAAAACAGGGAAATATCTACACCTCTATGTGTATAAACATGGAAATATCTACAATGTAATCTGTATAAACATGGAAATACCTACACCGCTATCTCTATAAACGTGGAAATATCTACAACACTATGTGTATAAACATGGAAATATCTACACCGCTATCTATATAAACATGGAAATATCTACACCGCTATCTCTATAAACATGGAAATCTCTACACTGCTATCTGTATAAACATGGGAATATATACACCGCTATCTATATAAACCTGGAAATATCTAAACCGCCATCTGCATAAACATGAAAATATCTACACCTCTACCTGTATAAACATGGAAATATCTACACCGCTATCTACATAAACATGGAAATACCTACACCGCCATCTGTATAAACATGGAAATTTCTACACTGCCATCTCTAAAAACATTGAAATATCTACACAGCCATCTGTATAAACATGGAAATATGTCAACCGCTATCTCTATAAACCTGGAAATATCTACACCGCTATCTCTATAAACATGGAAATATCTACACCGCCATCTCTATAAACATGAAAATATCTACACTGACATCTCCATAAACATGGAACTATCTACTCCGCCATCTGTATGAACATGGAAATATCTACACAGCTATCTGTATAAACATGGAAATATCTAAACTGCCATCTGTATAAAGATGTAAATATCTACACCGTGCGCTGTATAAACATGGAAATATCTACACCGCTATCTGTATAAACATGGAAATACCAACACTGCTATCTGTATAAACATGGAAATATCTACACCGCTATCTGTATAAAAATGGAAATATCTACACCGCTATCTCTATAAACATGGAAATATATACACCGCCAACTCTATAAACATGGAAATATCTACACCGCCATCTACATAAACAAGGAAATATCTTCACCGCCATCTATATGAATGTGGAAATTTCTACACCGCCATCTGTATGAACATGGAAATATCTACACTGCCATCTGCAGAAAGATGGAGATATCTACACCGTGATCTGTATAAACATGGAAATACCTACACCGATATCTGTATAAACCTGAAAATATCTACAACGCTATCTGTATAAACATGGAAATATCTACACCATGATATGTATAAACATGGAAATATCTGCACCGCTATCTGTATAAACATGGAAATATCTGCACCACTATCAGTATAAACGTGGAAATATCTACACCGCTATCTGTATAAACATGGAAATAACTACACCGGTATATTTATAAACATGGAAATATCTCAACCGCTATCTCTGTAAACATGGAAATATCTATACCGCCATCTGTATAAAGGTGGAAATACATACACCGCCATCTGTATAAACATGGAAATACATACACCGCGATCTGTGTAAACATGGAAACATCTACAACGCTATCTGTGTAAACATGGAAATATCTACACCGCTATCTGTGTAAAGATGGAAATACCTACACCGCTATCTGTGTATACATTGAAATATCTACACTGCTATCTATATAAACGTGGAAATATCTACTCCGCTATCTGTATAAACTTGGAAATATCTGCACCGCCATCTGTATAAATATGGAAATATCTGGCGCGCCATCTCTATGGACATGGAAATATCTACACCGCCATCTCTATTAACATGGAAATATCTACACCGCCATCTGTATAAACATGGAAATACCTACACCGCCATCTGTATAAACATGGGAAAATCTACAACACCTTCTGTATAAACTTGGAAATATCTATACCGCTTTCTCTATAAATAAGGAAATATCTACACCACTATCTGTATAAACATGGAAATATCTACACCGCTATCTGCATAAACATGGAAACATCTACACCGCTATCTGTATAAATATGGAAATGTCTACACCGCTATCTGTATAAACAAGGAAATATCTGCACTGCAATCTCTATAAACATGGAAATATCTACACCGCTACCTGTGTAAACATGGAAATATCTACAACGCCATCTGTAGGAACATGGAAATATCTACAACGCTATCTCTACAAACATGGAAATACATACATCGCCATTTGTATAAACATTGAAATATCTACACCACTATCTGTATAAACATGGAAATATCTAAACCGCCGTCACTGTAAATATGGAAATATCTACACCGCAATCCGTAGAAACATGGAAATATCTCCACTGCTATCTGTATAAACACGGAAGTATCTACACCGCTCTTTGTATGCACATGGAAATATTTAAACCTCTATCTCTATAGTCATGGAAATATCTACACCTCTATCAGTATAAACATGGAAATATCTACACTGCTGTCTGTAAAACAGGGAAATATCTACACCACTATCCCTATAAACATGAAAATGTCTACATTGCTATCTGTATAAACTTGGAAACATCTACACCACTATCTGTATGAACATGGAAATATCTTCACTGCAGTCTCTATACACATGGAAATATCTACACCACTTTCTGTATAAAGATGGAAACATCTACACCGCTATCTCTATGAACATGGAAATATCTACACCCCCATCTGCAGGAACATGAAAATATCTACACCGCTATCTCTATAAACATTGAAATATCTACACCGCTATCTGTATAAAAAAGGAAGTATCTACACCGCTATGTCTATAAACATGGAAACATCTACAGCTCTATCTGTATAAACAAGGAAATATCTACACCGCTATCTCTATAAACATAGAAATGTCTACAGCGTTATCTCTATATACATGGAAATATCTACGTCGCTATCTCTACAAACATGGAAATATCTACACCCCCATCTGCAGGAACATGAAAATATCTACACTGCTATCTCTATAAACATGGAAATATCTACACCGCCATCTCTATAAACATGGAAATATCTACACTGCTATCCGTATAAACATGGAAATATCTACACTGCAATCTGTGTAAACATGGAAATATCTACACCGCTATCTCTGTAAACATGGAAATATCTACACCACTATGTGTACAAACATGGAAATGTCTACACCGATATCTCTATAAACATGGAAATACCTACTCCGCTATCTCTATAAAGGTGGAATATCTACAGCGCTATCTCTATAAACATGGAAATATCTACACCGCTATCTGTATAAACGAGGAAATATCTACAACGCTATCTCTATAAACATGGAAATATCTGCAGCGCTATCTCTATATACATGGAAATATCTACATCGCTATCTCTATAAACATCGAAATATATACACACCCATCTGTAGGAACATGAAAACATGTACACCACTATCTCTATAAACATGGAAATATCTACACCGCCATCTCTAAAAACATGGATATATCTACACTGATATCCGTATAAACAGGGAAACATCTACACATCTATGTGTATAAACATGGAAATATCTACACTGCTATCTGTTAAAGAGGGAAATACCTACACCGCTATCTCTCTAAACATGAAAATGTCTACACTGCAATCTGTATAAACATGGAAATATATTCACCGCTATCACTATGAACATGAAAATATCTACAGCGCTATCTGTATAAACATGGAAACATCTACACTGCTATTTCTATGAACACGGACATATCTACACCGCTATCTGTGTAAACATGGAAATATCTACACCCCTATCTGTATAAACATGGAAATATCTACACCGTTTTCTCTATAAACATGGAAACATCAACAGCGCTATCTGTGTAAATATGGAAATATCTACACATCTATCTCTATAAACATGGAAATATCTACACAGCTATCTGTATAAACATGGAAATGTCTACACCGCCATCTGTAGGAACATGGAAATATCTACAACACTATCTCTACAAACATGGAAATATCTACATCACCATTTGTATAAACATGGAAATATCTCCACCGCTATCTGTATAAACATGGAAATATCTTCACTGCTGTCTCTATAAACATGGAAATATCTACACCGCTATTTGTATAAAGATGGAAACACCTACAACGCTATCTCTATGAACATGGAAATATCTACACCGCTATCTGTATAAAGAAGGAAATATCTACACCGCTATCTCTATAAACATGGAAATATCTACAGCGTTATCTCTATATACATGGAAATATCTACGTCGCTATCTCTATAAACATGGAAATATCTACACGCCCATCTGCAGGAACATGAAAATATCTACACCGCTATCTCTATAAACATAGAAATATCTACACCGCAATCTTTATAAACCTGGAAATATCTACACTGCTATCCGTATAAACAGGGAAATATCTACACATCTATGTGTATAAACATGGAAATATCTACAATTTAATCTGTATAAACATGGAAATACCTACACCGCTTTCTCTATAAACGTGGAAATATCTACACCACTATGTGTATAAACTTAGAAATATCTACACCGCTATGTCTATAAACATGGAAATCTCTGCACGGCTATCTCTATAAACATGGGAATATCTACACGGCTATCTGTATAAACCTATAAATATCTAAACCACCATATGCATAAACACGAAAATATCTACACCTCTACCTGTATAAACATGGAAATATCTACACAGCTATCTGAATAAACATGGAAATATCTACACCGCCATCTGTATAAACATGGAAATATCTACACTGCCATCTCTATGAACATTGAAATATCTTCACCGCCATTTGTATAAACATGGAAATATCTCAACCGCTATCTCTATAAACATGGAAATATAAACACTACTATCTGTATAAACATGGAAATATCTACACTGCTGTCTGTGTAAAATTGGAAATATCTACACCAAAATCTGTATAAACATGGAAATATCTCCACTGCTATCTCTATAAACATGGAAACATCTACACCGCTATATGTATAAACATGGAAATATCTACAATGCTATCTGTATAAACATGTAAATATCTACACCGCTATCTGTATAAACAAGGAAGTATCTACACCGCTCTCTCTATAATCATGGAAATATCTACAGCGCTATCTCTATAAACATGGAAATATCTACACCGCTATCTGTATAAACGAGGAAATATCTATACCACTATCTCTATAAACATGGAAATATCTGCAGCGCTATCTCTATATACATGGAAATACCTATGTCGCTATCACTATAAACATTGAAATATCTACCAAGCCATCTGTAGGAACATGAAAACATCTACACCACTATCTCTATAAACATGGAAACATCTACACCGCCATCTCTATAAACATGGATATATATTCACTGCTATCCGTTTAAACAGGGAAATCTCTCCACATCTATGTGTGTAAACATGGAAATATCTACAATGCTATCTGTTAAAAACGTAAATACCTACACCGCTATCTCTCTAAACATGAAAATGTCTACACTGCAATCTGTATAAACATGGAAATATATTCACCGCTATCTCTATGAACATGGAAATATCTACAGCGCTATCTGTATAAACGTGGAAACATCTACACCGCTATTTCTATGAACACAGACATATCTACAACGCAATCTGTGTAAACATGGAAATATCTACACCCCTATCTGTATAAACATGGAAATATCTACACCGTTTTCTCTATAAACATGGAAACATCAACAGCGCTATCTGTGTAAATATGGAAATATCTACACCGCAATCTCTATAAACATGGAAATATCTACACCGCTATCTGTGTAAACATGTGAATATCTACACCGCTATCTGTATAAACATGGAAATATCTAGACCGCTATCTCTATATACATGGAAATATCCACACCGCTATCTGTATAAAGATGGAAATATCTACACCGCTATCTGAATAAACATCGAAATATCTACGAAGCTATCTGTATAAAAAAGGAAATATCTACAACGCTATCTCTATAAACATGGAAATATCTACATCGCTATCTGTATAAACATGGAAATATCTATACCACTATCTCTACAAACATGGAAATATCTACACTGCTATCTGTTTAAACAGGGAAATATCTAAACCGGTATCTGTATAAACAAGGAAATATCTACACCGATATGTATATAAACATTGAAAGATTTTCACCGCTCTCTCTATAAACATGGAAATATTTACACCGCTATCTCTATAAACATGGAAATATCTACACCACCATGTGTAGGAACATGTAAATATCTACAATGCTATTCCTATAAACATGGAAATATCTACACCACTATTTGTACAAACATGGAAATATCTACACCGCTATCTGTATAAACATGGAAATATGTACACTGCCATGTCTATAAAGAAGGAAATAACTACACCGCTATTCGTAGAAACATGGAAATAGCTACACCAGTGTCTCTATAAACATGGAAATATCTACACCGCTATGTGTATAAACATGGAAATATCTACACCGCTATCTGTATAAACATGGAAGTATCTACACCACTATCTGTTTAAACTTGAAATTATCTACACCACTATCTGTATAAACATGGAAATACCTACAACGCTACCTCTATAAACATGGAAATATCAACAGCGCTATCTCTATAAACATGGAATTATATACACAGCTTTGTGTATAAACATGGAAATATCTACACTGCTATCTCTATAAATATGGAAATATCTACACCACTATATGTATAAACATGGAAATATCTACACCGCTATCTCTATAAATATGGAAATATCTACACCGCTATCTGTATAAACATGCAAAAGTCTACACCGCTACGTGTAAACAAGGAAATATCTGCACTGCTATCTCTATAAACTTGGAAATATCTACACCGCTATCTGTATAAACATGGAAATATCTTCACCACCATCTGTAGAAACATGGAAATATCTACAACGCTATCTCTACAAACATGGAAATTTTGACATCGCCATTTGTATAAACATAGAAATGTCTACACCACTATCTGTATAAACGTGGAAATATCTACACCGCTCTCCGTATGCACATGGAAATATCTTCCCATCTATCTCTATAAACATGGAAATATCTTCACCTCTGTCTGTATAAGCATGGAAATATCTACACTGCTGTCTGTAAAGCTGGGAAATATCTACACCGCTATCTCTATAAACATGAAAGTACCTACACTGCTGTCTGTAAAGCTGGGAAATATCTACACCGCTATCTCTATAAACATGAAAGTACCTACACTGCTATCAGTATAAACATGGAAACATCTACACCACCATCTGTATAAACATGGTAATATCTTCACTGCTGTCTCTAAAACATGGAAATATCTACACGGCTATCTGTATAAACATGGAAATATCTACACAGCTATCTTTGTAAACATGGAAATATCTAAACAGCTATTTGTTTAAATAAGGAAGTATCTTCACCGCTATCTGTATAAACATGCAAATAGCTACACCGCTATCTGTAAAAACATGGAAATATCTACACCGCTCTCTGTATAAACATGGAAACAACTACACTGACATCTGTATAAACATGGAATTATCTACACCGCCATCTGTGTAAACATGGAAATATCTACACCGCTATCTGTATAAACATGGAAATATCTACACGGCCTTCTCTATAAACACGGAAATATCTATACCGCTATGTCTATAAACATGGAAATATCTACATCACCATCTCTATAAACATGGAAATACCTACACCGCCATCTGTGTAAACATGTAAGTGTTTACACAGCTACCTCTATAATCATGGAAATATCTACACCGCTATCTGTATAAACATGGAAATATGTACAGTGCCATTTCTATAAACATGGAAATATGTGCACCGACAGCTACATAAACAGGGAAATATCTACACCGCCATCTATATAAACATGGAAATATCTACACCGCCATCTGTATAAAGATGGAAATATCTACTCCGCCATCTGTATAAACATTGAAATCTCTACACCGCTATCTCTACAAACATGGAAATATCTACACCGCCATCTTTACAAACATGGAAATATTTACACCGCCATCTCTGTAAACATGGGAATAACTACACCGCCATCTCTATAAACATGGAAATATCTAATCCGCAATCTCTGTAGAGATTGAAATATCTACACCGCTCCCTCTCCAAAGATGGAAATATCTACACCGCTATCTGTAAAAACATGGAAATATCTACACCACAATCTGTATAAACAAGGAAATATGTACACCGCTATCTCTATAAACATGGAAATACCTACACCGCCATCTCTATAAACATGGAAATATCTACACCGCTAACTATATAAACATGGAAATATCTTCAGCGCCATCTCTATAAACATGGAAATATCTACACCGCTATCTGTATAAACATGGAAATATCTACACTGCTATGTCTGTAAACTTGGAAATATCTTCACTGTTATCTGTGTTAACTTGGAAGCATCTACACTGCTATTTCTATAGACAAGGAAATATTTACACCGCTATCTGCATAAACATGGAAATATCTACACCGCTATCTCTATAAACATGGAAATATCTACACCGCCTTCTCTATAAACATGGAAATACCTACAACACTCCCTCTATAAACATGGAAATATATACACCGCCATCTCTATAATCATGGAAATATCTACACCATCATCCCTATAAACATGGAAATATCTACACCGTCATCTGTATAAACATGGAAATGTCTAAAACGCTACCTCTATAAACATGGAAATATCTACACCTCTATCTGTATAAACATGGAAATATATACACCGCCATCTCTAAAAACATGGAAATATCTACACCGCCATCTACATAAACAAGGAAATATATACACCGCCATCTATATGAATGTGGAAATATCTACACCGCCATCTGTATGAACATGGAAATATCTACACTGCCACCAGCAGAAAGATGGAAATATCTACACCGTGATCTGTATAAACATGGAAATATCTACACCGCTATCTGTATAAACCTGGAAATGTCTACAACGCTATCTGAAAAAACATGGAAATATCTACGATGCTCTCTGTATAAACAAGGAAATATCTACAACGCTATCTCTATAAACATGGAAATATCTACACCGCTATCCATATAAACATGGAAATATCTATACCGCTATCTCTACAAACATGGAAATATCTACACCGCTATCTGTTTAAACATGGAAATATTGAAACCGGTATCTTTATGAACAAGGAAATATCTACACCGATATGTATATAAACATGGAAAGATTTACTCCGCTCTCTCTATAAACATGGAAATATTTACACCGCTATATCTATAAACATGGAAATATCTACACCACCATGTGTAGGAACATGTAAATATCTACAATGCTATTTCTATAAAGATGGAAATACCTACACCACTATTTGTATAAACATGGAAATGTCTACACCGCTATCTGTATAAACATGGAAATATGTACACCGCTCTCTGTATGCACATGGAAATATCTAACCATCTATCTCTATAAACATTGAAATACCTTCACCTCTATCTGTATAAACATGGAACTATCTACACTGCTGTCTGTAAAGCAGGGAAATATCTACATCGCTATCTCTATAAACATGAAAGTATCTACACTGCTATCTGTATAAACATGGAAACATCTACACCACTATCTGTATAAAGATGGAAATATCTTCACTGCTGTCTGTATAAACATGGAAATATCTACACCGCTATCTGTATAAAGTTGGGAATATCTACAAAGATACCTGTATAAACATGGAAATATCTTCACCGCTATCTGTATAAACATGGAAATATCTACACCGCTATCTCTATAAACATGGAAATATTTACACCGCTATCTTTATAAACAAGGAAGTATCTACACCGCTATCTGTATAAACATGGAAATACCAACACCACTATCTGTATAAACATGGAAATATCTACAACGCTATCTGTATGAACATGGAATTATCAACACCACCATAGGTATAATCATGGAAATATCCACACCGCTATCTGTGTAAACATGGAAATATCTTCACCGCCATCTGTAAAAACATGGAAATATGTACACAGTCATCTGTGTAAACATGGAAATATCTACACATCCATCAGTATAAACATGGAAGTATCTACAATGCCATCTCTATACACATAGAAATATCTACACAGCCATCTGTATAAACATGGAAATATCTTCACCTCTATCTGTATAAACATGGAAATATCTACACGGCTATCTGTATAAACTTGGAAATATCTACACCGTTATCTGTATAAACATGAAAATATCCACACCGCCATCTGTATAAACAACGAAATATCTCCACCGCTATCTTCTTAAACATGGAAATATCTCCACCGCTATCTGTATAAACATGGAAATATCTACACCACTATCTGTATAAGCATGGAAATATCTACACTGCTATCTGTATAAACTTGGAAATATCTACACCGCAATCTGTATATACCTGAAAATATCTACACCGCCATCTGTATAAACATGGAAATATCTCCAGCGATATCTGTATAAACATGGAAATATCCACACCACTATCTGTATAAGCATGGAAATATCTACACCGCTATCTGTATAAACATGGAAATATCTACACCGCTATCTGTATAAACATGGAAATATCTACATCGCTGTCTGTATAAACATGGAAATATCTACACCGATATATGTATAAACATGGAAATATCTACACCGCTATCTGTATAAACATGGAACTATCTACACCACCATCTCTATAAATACGGAAATATCTACAATGCTATCTGTGTAAACATGGAAATATCAACACAGATATCTGTGTAAACATGGAAACATCTACACCGCTATCTGTGTAAAGATGGAAATATCTACACCGCACTCTGTGCAAAGATGGAAATATCTACACCACTATCTGTGTAAACATGGAAATATCTACACCGCTATCTGAGCAAAGATGGAAATATATACACTGCAATCTGTGCAAAGATGGAAATATCTACACCGCTATGTCTATAATCATGGAAATATCTGCACCGCTATCTGTATAAACATGGATATATCTACACAGCTATCTCTATAAACATGGAAATATCTACACCGCCATGAGTATAAACATGGAAATATCTACACAGACATCTGTATATACATGGAAATATCTACACCACCATCTGTATATACATAGAAATATCTACACTGCCATCTGTATAAACATGGAAATACCCACACAGTCATCTGTGTATACATGGAAATATCTACACCACTATCTGTATAGACATGGAAATATCTACACCGCTATCTCTATAAACATGGAAATACCTACACAGCTATTTGTATAAACATGCAAATAACTACACTGCTATGTGAATAAACTTGGAAATATCTACACTGCCATCTGTATAAACATGGAAATATCTCCACCGCTATCTGTATAAACATGGAAATATCTACACCACTATCTTTATAAACATGGAAATATCTACACCGCAATCTTTATAAACATGGAAATACCTACAACACTATCTGTGTAAACATGGAAATTTTTACACAGCTGTCTGTGTAAACATGCAAATATGTACACTGCTATCTGTGTGAAGATGGAAATATCTACACCGCAATCTGTGAAAATATGGAAATATCTACACCTCTATCCTTATAAACATGGAAATATCTACTCAGCTAACTGTATAAACATGGAAATATCTCCACAGCTATCTGTATAAACATGGAAAACCTCCAACGCTATCTGAATAAACATGGAAATATCTACACTGCTCTCTGTGTAAACTTTGAAATATCTACACCACTATTTGTATAAATATGGAAATATCTACACCGCTATCTCTATAAACATGGAAATGTCTACACCACTATCTGTATGAACATGGAAATATCTACATGGCTATCTCTATGAACACGGAAATATCTACACCGCCATGTGTATAAACATGGAAATACATACCCAGTCATCTGTATAAACATGGAAATGTCTACACCAGTATCTCTAAACATGGAAATATCAACACAGCCATCTGTATAAACATGGAAATAACTACTCAGTCGTCTGTATAAACATGGAAATACCTACAACACTATGTGTATAAACATGGAAATATCTACACTGCCATCAGTATAAACATGGAAATATCGACACAGCAATCTCTATAAACACGGAAATATCCACATCGCTATCTGTATAAACATGGAAATAGCCACACCGCTATCTGTATAAATATGGAAATACCTACACCGCCATCTGTAAAAACATGGAAATATCTAAATAGTCACCTGTATAAACATGGAAATATCTACACCTCCAACTGTATAAACATGGAAATATCTACAATGCCATCTGTATACACATGGAAATATCTACACAGCCATCTGTATAAACATGGAAATATCTACTCTGATATCTCTATAAACATGGAAATAACTACACCGATATCTATATATACATGGAAATATCTACACCACTATTTGTATAAACATGGAAATATCTACACCGATATCTGAATAAACTTGGAAATAAGAACACCACCGTCAATATAACAATGGAAATATGTCCACCGCTATCTGCATAAACATGGACATATCTCCACCGCTATCTGTATAAACCTGGAAATGTCTACACCGCTATCTGTATAAACATGGCAATATCTAGACCGCTATCTGTATAAATATGGAAATATCTACACCGCCATCTCTATAAACATTGAAATATGTACACCGCCATCTGTATAAACATGGAAATTCCTTCACAGACATCTGTATAAACATGGAAATATCTACACCACCATCTGTATAAACATGGAAATATCTGCACTGTCATCTGTAGAAACATGGAAATATCTACACAGCCATCTGTATAAACATAGAAATATCTACAACGCTATCTCTATAAACATGGAAATAACTACACCGCAATCTGTATAAACATGGAAATAACTACAACGCTATCTGTATATACATGGAAATATCTACACCGCCATCTTTATGGACTTGAAAATATCTACTCCGCCATCTGTATAAACATGGAAATATCTCCAAAACTATCTGTATAAACATGGAAATATCTCCACCGCAGTCTGTATAAACATGGAAATATCTACACCGCTATCTGTATAAACATGGAAATATCTACAACGCTATCTGTATAAACATGGAAATATCTGCACCGCTATCTGTATAAACGTGGAAATATCTGCACCGCTTTGTGTATTAACATGGAAATATCTACACTGCCATCTGTATAAACATGGAAATAGCCACACCGCTATCTGTATAAACATGAAAACATCTACAGCGCCATCTGAATAAACATGGAAATATCAACACGGCTATCTGTAAATATGGAAATATCTACACTGCTACCTCTGTAAACATGGAAATATCTACCAAGCTATCTGTAGAAACATGGAAATATCTACTCCGCTATCTCTGTAAACATGGAAATATCTACACCGCCATCTGTACAAACATGGAAATATCTACACCGCCATCTCTATGAACATGGAAATATCTACACCGCCATCTGTATAAACATGGAAATACCTACACAGTCATCTGCATAAACATGGAAATAACCACACCAACATCTGTACAAACATGGAAATATCTGCACAGTCATCTGTATAAACATGGAAATATCTACACAGCCATCTGTATAAACATGGAAATATTTACAACGATATCTGTATAAACATGGAAACATCTACACCATGAACTTTATAAACATGGAAATATCTACACGGACATCTGTATAAACAAGGAAATATCTACACCGCCATCTATATAAACATGGAAATATCTACACCGCCATCTGCATAAACATGGAAATATCTACAATGCCATCTGTAAATAGATGGAAATATCTACAACGCAATCTGCTTTAACACGGAAATATCTACACCACTATCTGTATAAACATGGAAATATTTACAATGATATCTGTATAAACATGGAAATACCTACACCATGAACTTTATAAACATGGAAATATCTACACCGCTATGTGTATAAACATGGAAATAGGTACACCGCTATCTGTATAAACATGGAAATATCTACACTGTTATCTGTATAATTATGGAAATATCTACACCGCTATTTCCATAAACATGGAAATATCTACACCACTATCTGTATAAACATGGAAATATCTACACCGCTATCTCTATAAACATGGAAATATCTACACCGCCATCTGCATAAACATGGGAATATCTACACCGCTAACTCTATAAACCTGGAAATATGTACACCGCCATGTGTATAAACGTGGAAATATCTACACCACCATCTGTATAAAAATGGAAATATCTACATGGCGAGCTGTATAAACACGGAAATATCTACACCGCTATCTGTGTAATGATGGAAATATCTTCACGTCTATCAGTGTAAACATGGAAATATCTACACTGCTATCTGTGTAAATATGGAAATATCTACACCGCCATCTATATAATCATGGAAATATCTACACAGCCATCTCTTCAAACATAGAAATATCTTCACCGCTATCTGTATAAACATGCAACTAGCCACAATGATATCTGCATAAACATGGAATTATCTACACCGCCAACAGTAAAAACATGGAAATATCTACACAGTCATCTGTATAAACATTGAAATATCTACACCACTTTCTCTATAAACATGGAAATATCTACACTGCAATCTCCATAAACATACAACTATCTACACCGCAATCTGTATAAACCTGGAAATCTGTACACCGCCATCTGTATAAACGTGGAAATATCTACAACACCATCTGTATAAAAATGGAAATATCTACATGACGAGCTGTATAAACATGGAAATATCTACACGGCTATCTGCATAGACATGGAAATATCAACTATGCTATCTGTGTAAACATGGAAATATCTACACCGCTTTCTGTATAAACTTGGAAATATCTACAACGTTATCTGTGTAAAGTTGGAAATATCTACACTGCTATCAGTGTAAAGATGGAAATATCTACACCACCATCTGTGTAAACATGGAAATATCTACACCGCTATCTGTGTAAACATGGAAATCTCTACACCGCAATCTGTGCAAACATGGCTATATCTCCACCGCCAAGTGTATAAACATGGAATTATCTATACCGCCATCTCTATTAACATGGAAATATCTACACCGCCATCTGTATAAACATGGAAATATCTACATTGCCATCTGTATAAACATGGAAATATGTACAACGCAATCTGTATAAACATGGAAATATCAACAGCGCCATCTGCATAAACATGGAAGTATCAACACCGCCATCTGTATAAACATGGACATATCTACACCGCTATCTCTATAAACATAGCAATATTTTCACCGCCATCTCTATAAACATGGAATTATCAACAACGCTAACTCTATAAACATAGAAATATCTACACTGCCATCTCTATAAACATGGAAATATCTCCACTGCTAGCTGTATAAACATGGAAATATCTACACCGCTATCTGTGTGAACATGGAAATATCTCCACCGCTGTCTGTATAAACATGGAAATATCTACACCTCCATCTCTATAAACATGGAAATATCTACACTGCCATCTGTATACACATGGAAATATCTACACCGCTATCTGTATAAACATGGAAATATCTTCATCGCTATCTGTATAAACATGCAAATATCTCCACCGCTATCTGTATGAACATGCAAATATCTACACCGCTATCTTTAAATATGGAAATATCTACACCGCTATCTCTATAAACATGGAAATGTCTACACCGCTATCTCTACAAACATGGAAATATCTACACCGCTATCTGTATAAACATGGAAATATCTACACCGCTATCTGTATAAATATGGAAATAGCTACACTGCTATCTCTATAAACATGGAAATGTCTACACCGCTATCTCTATAAACATGGAAATACCTATACCGCTATCTCTATAAACATGGAAATATCTACAATGATATCTGTATAAACATGGAAATATCTACACCGGTATCTGTTTAAACATGAAAATAACTACACCGCCATCTGTATAAACATGGAAATATCTACACCGCCATCTGTATAAACATGGAAACACCTACACCACCACCTGTATAAACATGGAAATAACTACACCACTATCTGTTTAAAGATGGAAATATCTACACTGCTATCTGTGCAAAGATGGAAATATCTACATCGCTATCTGTATAAACATGGAAATATCTGCACCGCTATCTGTATAAACATGAAAATATCTACACCGCTATCTCTATAAACATGGAAATATCTACACCGCCATCTGCATAAACATGGAAATATCTTCACAGTCATCTGTATAAACATGGAAATAACTATACTGCCATCTCTATAAACATGAATATACCTACAACGCCATCTCCATAAACGTGGAACTATCTACAATGCCGTCTGTATAAACACGGAAATATCTACACCGTCATGTGTAAAAACATGGAAATATCTACACCGCTGTCTGTATAAACATGGAAATATCTCCAACACTATACATGTAAACATGGAAATATTCGCACAGCTATTTGTGTAAACATGGAAATACGTACACTGCTCTCTGGGAAAACATGGAAATATCTACACTAAATCTGTGCAAATATGGAAATATCTACACCACTATCTCTGTAAACATGGAAGTATCTACACGGCCATCTGTATAAACATGGAAAAACCTACACAGTCATTTGTATAACCATGGAAATATCTACACCACTGTCTGTATTAACTGTGCATTATCTACACTGCCATCTGTATAAACATGGAAATATCTACACAGCCATCTCTATAAACATGGAAATATCTACACCGCTATCTGTAAAAACATGGAAATATCTACATTGCCATCTCTATAAACATGGAAATATCTACACCGCCATTTGTATAAACATGGGAATATCTACACCGATATCTGTATAAACCTGGAAATATCTACAGCACTATCTCTATAAACATAGAAATACCTACACCACCATCTCTATACACATGGAAATATGTACACCGCTATCTCTATAAACATAGCAATATCTTCACCGCCATCTCTATAAACATGGAATTATCTACACCGCTAGCTCTATAAACCTAGAAATATCTACACCGCCACCTCTATAAACATGGAAATATCCACAAGGCCATCTCTATAAACATGAAAATATCTACACCGCCATCTCCATTAACATGGAAATATATACACCGCCGTCTGTATAAACACGGAAATATCTACACCGCTATCTTTATAAACATGCAAATATCTACACCGCCATCTCTATAAACATGGAAATATCTACACTGCCATCTCTATAAACATGAAAATATCTACACAGTCATCTGTACAAACATGGAAGTATCTACACCTCCATCTGTATAAACATGGAAATATCTACACTGCCATCTGTATACACATGGAAATAACTACACAGCCATCCCTATAAACCTGGAAAAATCTACACTGCTATCTCTATAAACATGGAAATAACTCCACCGCTATCTATATAAACATTGAAATATCTACACCGCTATGTGTATAAACATGGAAATATCTACACCGGTATGTGTATAAACTTGGAAATATCTACACCGCCATCTCTATAAACATAGAAATATCTCCACCACTATCTGTACAAACATGGAAATATCTCCACCGCTATCTGTATAAACATGGAAATATCTCCACCGCTTTCTGTATAAACATGGAAATAACTACACCACTATCTGTATAAACATGGAAATATGTACATCGGTATCTGCATAAAGATGGAAATACCTAAACTGCCAACTGTATAAACATAGAAATAGCCACACTGCTATCTGTATAAACATGGAAGTATCTACACCGCCATCTGAATAAACATGGAATATCTACATGGCTAGCTGTATAAATATGGAAATATGTACACCGCTCTCTATAAACATGGAAATATCTACATAGCTATCTCTATAAACACGGAAATATATACACCGCCATCTGTATAAACATGGAAATAACTACAATGCTATCTGTATAAATATGGAAATATCTACACCGCTATCTGTATAAACATGGAAATGTCACCACTGCTATCTGTATTAACATGGAAATATCTACAACGCTATCTCTATAAACATGGAAATGTCACCACTGCTATCTGTATACACATGGAAATATCTACACAGACATCTGTATAAACATGGAAATATCTACATCGCTATCTCTTTAAACATGGAGATAGCCACACCGCTGTCTGTTTAAACATGGAAATAACTACAGCACCATCTGTAAAAACATGGAAATATCTACGTAGTCATCTGTATAAACATGGAAGTATCTCCACCGCTATCTGTATAAACATGGAAACATCTACACCGCTATCTGTATAAACTTGGAAATATCTACACCGCTATCTGTATGCATATGGAAATATCTACACCACCATCTCTAAACATGGAATTGTCTACACCGCCATCTGTATAAACATGGAAATATCTACATGGCTATATCCATATACATGGAAATATCTACACCGTCATCCGTATAAACATAGAAATACCTACAAAGTCGTCTGTTTAAACTTGAAAATATCTACACCACTATCTGTATAAGCAAGGAAATATCTTCACTGCCATTTGTATAAACATGTAAATATCTACACAGCCATCTCTATAAACCTGGAAATATTTACACCGCTATCTCCATAAACATGGAAATACCTACACCGCTATCTGTATAAACAATGGAAATATCTACACCGCTATCTGTATAAACTTGGAAATAAGTACACCGCCATCTCTATAAACATGGAAATATTTCCACCGCTATCTGTATAAACATGGAAATATCTCCACCGCTATCTGTATAAACATGGAAATACTTACACCGCTATCTGTATAAACATGGAAATATATCCACCGCTATCTGCATAAACATGGAAATATCTCCACCGCTATCTGTATAAACATGGAAATAACTACACAGCTATCTGTATAAACGTGGAAATATCTACACCGCCATCTCTATAAACATGGAAATATATCCACCGCTATCTGTATAAACATGGTAATACCTCCACCACTATCTGTATAAACATGGAAATATCTACACAGCTATCTGTATGAACATGGAAGTATCTACACCGCTATCTGTATGAACTTGGAAATATCTACACCGCTATCTGTATACATATGGAAATATCTACACCACCATATCTATAAACATGGAAATGTCTACACCGCTATCTGTATAAACATGGAAATATCTTCATGGCTATCTCTATGTACATGGAAATATCTACACCGCCATTCATATAAACATGGAAATACCTACACAGTCATCGGTATAAACATGGAAATATCTACTCCTCTATATGTATAAACATGGAAATATCTACACTGCAATCTGTATAAACATGGAAATATCTACACAGCCATCTCTATAAACATGGAAATATCTTCATCGCTATCTATATAAACATGGAAATAGCCACACCGCTATCTGTCTAAACCTGAAAATATCTACACCGCCATCTGTAAAATCATGGAAATATCTACAAAGTCATCTGAATAAACATGGAAGTATCTACACCTCCATCTGTATAGACATGGAAATATCTACACTAACATCTGTATACACGTTGAAATATCTACACAGCCATCTGTATATACATGGAAATATCTACAGTGCCTTCTGTAAAAACATGGAAATTTGTACGCAGTCATCTGTATAAAAATGGAAGTATCTACACCGCTATCTGTATAAACATGGAAACATCAACACCGCTATCTGTAAAAACTTGGAATTATCTACACCTCTATCTGTATACATATGGAAATATCTACAACGCCATCTCTGTAAACATGGAAATGTCTACACCGCCATCTGTATAAACATGGAAATATCTACATGGCTATCTCCATATACATGGAAATAGCTGCACCGCCATCTGTATAAACATGGAAATACCTACACAGTCGTCTGCATAAACGTGGAAATATCTACACCACTATCTGTATAAACATGGAAATATCTACACTGCCATCTGTATAAACATGGAAATATCTACTCAGCCATCTCTATAAACCTGGAAATATCTACGTCGCTATCTGTATAAACGTGGAAATAGCCACACCGCTATCTGTATAAACATGGAAATATCTACACCGCCATCTGTAAAAATATGGAAATATCTACACAGTCATCTGTATAAACATGGAAATGACTACGCCTCCATATGTATAAACATGGAAATATCTACACTGCCTTCTGTATACACATGGAAATATCTACACATATATCTGTATAAACATGGCAATATCTACACAGCTATCTCTATATACATGGAAATACCTACACCACTATCTGTATAATCATGGAAATATCTGCACAGCCATCTGTATAAACATGGAAATATCTACACAGCCATCTCTATAAACATGGAAATATCCACATCGATATCTGTATAAACATAGAAATAGCTACACCGCTATCTGTATAAACATGGAAATATCTACACTGCTATCTGTTTAAACTTTTAAATATCTACACCGCTATCTGTGTAAACTTGGAAATATCTACACCACTATCTGTATAAACATGGAAATATCTACTCTGCTATCTGTTTAAAATTCTAAATATCTACACCGCTATCTGTATACATATGGAAATATCTACACCGCCATCTCTATAAACATGGAAATGTCTACACCGCTATCTGTATAAACATGGAAATATCAACATGGCTATCTGTATATACATGGAAATATCTACACCGCCTTGTGTATAAACATGGAAATATCTACACCACTATCAGTATAAACATGGATATATCTACACTGCCATCTGTATAAACATGGGAATATCTACACAGCCATCTCTATAAACCTGGAAATATCAACATCAGTATATGTATAAACATGGAAATAGCCACACCGCTATCTGTATAAACATGGAAATATCTACACCGCCATCTGTAAAAACATGGAAATATCTACACAGTCATCTGTATGAACATGTAAATATCTACACCTCCATCTGTATAAACATGGAAATATCTACACTGCCCTCTGTCCACACATGGAAATATCTACACAGCCATGTGTATAAACATGGAAATATCTACACCGCTAACTCTACATACAAGAAAAAAACTACACCGCTATCTGTTTAAACATGGAAATATCTATACCACTATCTGTATAAACATGGAAATATCTACACCGCCATTTGTATGAACTTGGAAATCTCTACACCGCCATCTGTATAAACATTTAAATATCTCCACCGCTATCTGTATAAACATGGAAATATCTCCACAGCTATCTGTATAAGCATGGAAATATCTACGCCGCTATCTCTACAAACATGGATATAACTACACTGCTATCTGTATAAACACGGAAATAACTACACCGATATCTGTACAAACTTGGAAATATCTACATCGCTATCTGAATAAACATGGAAATATCTACACCGCCATCTGTAAAAACATGGAAATATCTACACAGTCATCTGTAAGAACATGGAAATATCTACACCTCCATCTGTATATACATGGAAATATCTACACTGCCATCTGTACACACATGGAAATGTCTAAACCGACATCTGTATAAACATGGAAATATCTACACCGCTAACTCTACATACATGGAAATAACTACACCGCTATCTGTATAAACATGGAAATATCTACACCGATATCTGTATAAACATGGAAATATCTACACCGCCATCTGTATGAACTTGGAAATCTCTACACCGCAATCTGTATAAACATGGAAATATCTCCACCGCTATCCGTATCAACTTGGAAATAGCTCCACCGCTATCTGTATAAACATGGAAATATCTACACCGCTATCTCTATAAACATGGAAATAACTACACTGCTATCTGTATAAACATGGAAATAACTACACCGGTATCTGTATAAACTTCGAAATACCTACATCGCTATATGTATATACATGGAAATATCTACACTGCCATCTGTATAAACATGGAAATAGCCACACCGCTATCTGTATAAACATGGAAATAACTACACCGCCATCTGAATAAACATGGAAATGTCTACACGGTTATCTGTACAAATAGGGAAATATCTACACCGCTCTATCTGTAAACATGGAAATATCTACACCGCTATCTGTATAAACATGGAAATAACTACACCGCTATCTGTATAAACATGGAAATATCGACACTGCTATTTGTTTAAACATGGAAATATCTACACCGCTATCTGTAGATACTTGGAAATATCTACACCGCCATATCTACAACCATAGAAATATATCCACCACTATCTGTATAAACATGTAAATATCTCCACCGCTATCTGTATAAACATGGAAATATCTATACCGCTATCTGTATAAACTTGGAAATATCTACACCGCTATCTGTATACATATGGAAATCTCTACACCGCCATCTCTATAAACATGGAAATGTCTACACCGCTATCTGTATAAACATGGAAATATCTACATGGCTATCTCTATATACATGGAAGTATCTACACCACGTCTGTTTAAACATGGAAAAACCTACACAGTCGTCTGTATAAACATGGAAATAATTACACCACTATCTGTATTAACATGGAAATATCTACACTGCCATCTGTATAAACATGGAAATATCTACACAGCCATCTCTATAAACCTGGAAATATCTACATCGCTATCTGTATAAACATGGAAATAGCCACACCGCTATCTGTATAAACGTGGAAATATCTACACCGCCATCTGTAAAAACATGGAAATATCTACACAGTCATCCGTATAAACATGGAAGTATCTACACCTCCATCTGTATAAACATGGAAATATCTCCACTGCCATCTGTATACACATGGAAATAACTACACAGCCATCCCTATAAACCTGGAAATATCTACACCGCTATCTCTATAAACATGGAAATAACTACACCGCAATCTGTATAAACAAGGAAATATCTACACCGCTATCTGTATAAACATGGAAATACCTACACCGCTATCTGTATAAATATGGAAATATCTACACCACTATCTCTATAATGATGGAAATGTCTACACCGCTATCTGTATAAACATGGAAATATCTACATGGCTATCTCTATAAACATGGATATATCTACACCGCCATCTGAATAAACATGGAAAAATCTACAAGGGTATCTGTAAATATGGAAATATACACACCGCTATCTCTATAAACATGGAAATATCTACACCTCTATCTGTATAAACATGGAAATATCTACACCGCCATCTGTATAAACATGGAAATATATACACAGTCACCTGTATAAACATGGAAATAAATACACCGCTATCTGTATAAACATGGAAATATCTACACCGCTATTTTATAAACATGGAAATATCTACACCGCTATCTATATATATAGAAATACCTACACCGCTATCTGTATAAACTTTCAAATATCTACAAAGCTATCTGTATAAAAATGCAAATATCTACATCGCTATCTCTATAAACATAGAAATGCGTACACCTCTATCTGTATAAACATGGAAATATCTAGATGACTATCTCTATAAACATGGAAATATCTACACAGCTATCTGTATACGCATGGAAATATCTACACAGCCATCTGTATAAACATGGAAATACCTACACTGTCATCTGTAAAAACATGGAAATATCTACACCACTATGTGTATAAACATGGAAATATCTACTCTGCCATCTGTATAAACATGGAAATATCTACAGAGCCATCTCTACAAACTTGGAAATTTCTACACTGCCATCTGTAAAACCATGGAAATATCTACATAGCCATTTCTATAAACATGGAAATATCTACATCGCTATCTGTATAAACATGGTAATAGCCACACCGATATCTGTATAAACATGGAAATAGCTACGCCGCCATCTGTAAAAACATGGAAATGTCTACACAGTCACCTGTATAAACATGGAAGTATCTACAACTCCATCTCTATAAACATGGAAATATCTACACTGCCAACTGTATACACGTGGAAATACCTACGCAGCCATCTGTATAAACCTGGAAATATATACACCTCTATCTTTATAAACATGGAAATAGCCACACCACCATCTCTATAAACATGGAAATATCTACACCACCATCTGTAAAAACATGGAAATATCTACACAGTCATCTGTATAAACATGGAAATATCTACACCTCCATCTGTATAAACATGGAAATATCTACACTGCCATCTGTATACACATGGAAATATCTGCACAGCCGTCTGTATAAACCTGGAAATATCTACAACGCTATCTCTGTGAACAAGGAAATACGTACACTGCTATCTTTGTAAACCTGCAAATACCTACACCGCTATCTGTATAAACATGGAAATATCTACACCGCTATCTGTATAAATGTGGAAATATCTACACCGCCATCTCTACAAACATGGAAATATATCCACCGCTATCTGTATAAACGTGGAAATATCTCCACCGCCATCTGTATAAACATGGAAATATCTACACCGCTATCTGTATAAACATGGAAATGTCTACACCGCTATCTGTATAAACATGGAAATATCTACATGGCTATCTCCATATACATGGAAATGTCCACACCGCCAAATGTATAAACATGGAAATATCTACACAGTCGTCTCTATAAACATGGAAATTTCTACACCACTATCTGTATGAACATGGAAATATCTACACTTCTATCTGTATAAACAAGGAAATATCTACACAGCCATCGCTATAAACCTGGAAATATCTGCATCGCTAGCTGTATAAACATGGAAAAGACACACCGCTATCTGTATGAGCATGGAAATATCTACACCGCCATCTGTAAAACATGGAAATAAATACACAGTCATCTGTATAAACATGGAAATATCTACACAGCCATCTGTATAAAACAGGAAATATCTGCACCGCTATCTCTATAAACATGAAAATAACTTCACCGCTATCTGTATAAACATGGAATTATCTACACCGCTATTTGTAAAAAGATGGAAATATCTACACCGCTATCTGTATAAACTTGGAAATATCTACACAGCCATATCTATAAACATAGAAATATATCCACCACTATCTGTATAAACATGGAAATATCTCCACCGCTATCTGTATACACATGGAAATATCTTCAGCTCTATCTGTATAAACATGGAAATATGTATACCGATATCTGTATAAACATGGAAATATCTACATCGCTATCTGCATAAACATGGAAATATCTTCACTGCCATCTGTATAAACATGGAAATAGCCACACCGCTATCTGTATAAACATGGAAGTATCTAAACCACCATCTGCATAAACATGGAAATACCTACACAGTCATCTGTATAAACATGGAAATATCTACACCACTATCTGTATAAAAATGGAAATATCTACACTGCCATCTGTATAAACCTGGAAATATCTACACAGCCATCTCTATAAACCTGGAAATATCTACATCGCTATCTCTGCAAACCTGGAAATAGCCACACCACAATCTGTAAAAACATGGAAATATCTACACCTCCATCTGTATAAACATGGAAATATCTACTCCTCCATCTGTATAACCATGGAAATATCTACACTAACATTTGAATACACATGGATATATCTACAAAGCCATCGGTATAAACATGGAAATATCTACACCGCTATCTCTATGAACAAGGAAATACCTACACCGCTATCAGTATAAACATGGAAATATCTACACAGCCATCTGTATAAACACGGAAATATCTTCACCGCTATCTCTATAAGCATGGATATATCTACACCGCTATCTCTATAAACATGGAAATATCTACACCGACATCTGTATAAACATGGAAATATCTACATCGCTATCTGTATAAACATGGAAAATGTACACGGCTATCTGTATAAATATGGAAATCTCTAAACCGCTATCTGTATAAACTTGGAAATATCTACACCGATATCTGTATAAATATGGAAATACCTACACCGCTATCTCGATAAACATGGAAATGTCTACACCGCTATCTGAATAAACATGGAAATATCTACATGGCTATCTCTATAAACATGGAAATATCTACACTGCCATCTGTCTAGACATGGAAATACCTACACAGTCATCTGTATAAACATGGAAATATTTACACCACTACCTGTAAAAACATGGAAATATCTACACTGCCATCTGTGTAAACTTGGAAATATCTACACAGCCATCTCTATAGACATGGAAATATCAACATCGCTATCTGTATAAACATGGAAACAGCCACACCGCTATCAGTATAAACATGGAAATATCTACACCGCCATCCATATGAACTTGGAAATATATACACTGCCATCTGTATAAGCATGGAAATATCTACACCGCTATCAGTATAAACATGGAAATATCTCCACCACTATATGTATAAACATGGAAATATCTACAACGCTATCTGTAGGAACATGGAAATATCTACACAGCTATCTCTATAAACATTGAAATATCTACACCGCTATCTGTATAAACATGGAAATATCTACATCGCTATCTGATTAAACATCGAAATATCTACACTGCCATCTGTATAAACATGGAAATAGCCACACTGCAATCTGTATAAACATGGAATTATCTACACTGCCATCTGAATAAACATGGAAATATCTACACGGCTATCTGTATAAATATGGAAATATCTGCACCGCAATCTCTATACACATGGAATTATCTACACATCTACCTCTTTAAACATGGAAATATCTACACCGCCATCTGTATAAACATGGAAATATATACACCACCATCTGTATAAACATGGAAATAACATCACCGCAATCTGTATAAACATGGAAATATCTACACCGCTATCTGTATAAACATGGAAATACCTACACCGCTATCTGTATAAATATGGAAATATCTACAACACTATCTCTACAAACATGGAAATGTCTACACCGCTATCTGTATAAACAAGGAATTATCTACATGGCTATCTCTATAAACATGGAAATATCTACACCGCTATCTGTATAAACATGGAAATATCTACGCCGCCATCTGTATAAATATGGAAATATATACACAGTCACCAGTATAAACATGGAAATAACTACACTGCTATCTGTATAAACATGGAAATATCTACACCGCTATCTGTATAAACATGGAAATATCTACAGCGCTATCTGTATATATATGGAAATACCTACACCGCTGTCTGTTTAAACTTGGAAATATCTACACCGCTATCTGTATAAATATGCAAATATCTACATCGCTAAATCTATAAACATAGAAATGCGTACACCTCTATCGGTATAAACATGGAAATATATACATGACTATTTCTATAAACATGGAAATATCTACACAGCCATCTGTATACGCATGGAAATGTCTACACGGCCATCTGTATAAACGTGGAAATACCTACACAGTCATCTGTAAAAACATGGATATATCTACACCACTATCTGTATAAACATGGAAATACCTACTCTGCCATCTGTATAAACATGGAAATGTCTACAGAGCCATCTCTAAAAACTTGGAAATTTCTACACTGCCATCTGTAAAAACATGGAAATATCTAAATAGCCATCTCTATAAACATGGAAATATCTACATCGCTATCTGTATAAACATGGTAATAGCCACACCGATATCTGTATAAACATGGAAATAGCTACACCGCCATCTGTAAAAACATGGAAATATCTACACAGTCATCTGTATAAACATGGATGTATCTACACCTCCGTCTCTATAAACATGGAAATATCTACACTGCCATCTGTATACACGTGGAAATACCTACGCAGCCATTTGTATAAACCTGGAAATATCTACACCTCTATCTTTATAAACATGGAAATAGCTACACCGCTATCTGTATAAACATGGAAATACCTACACCGCTATCTGTATAAACATGGAAATATCTACACCGATATCTGTATAAACTTGGAAACATCTACACCACCATCTGTATGAACTTCGAAATCTCTACACCTCCATCGGTATAAACATGGAAATATCTTCACCGCTATATGTATAAACATGGATATATCTACACAACCATCTGTATGAACTTGGAAATCTCTACACCGCCATCTGTATAAACATGGAAATATCTACACCGCTATCTGTTTGAACTTTTAACTATCTACACCGCTACCTGTATACTTATGGAAATATCTACACCGCCATCTCTATAAACATGGAAATATCTACACCGCCATCTGTATAAACACGGAAATATCAACACCGCCATCTGTATAAACATGGAAGAATCAACACTGCCATTTGTATAAACATGGAAATATATACACAACGATCTGTATAAACATGGAAATATCTATACCGCTATCTGTATAAACATGGAAATATCTACACCGCCATCTGAATAAACATGGAAGTATCTACACCACTATCTCTATAAACATGGAAATATCTATACCACTATCTGTATGAGCATGCAAATGTCTACACCGCTATTTCTATAAAAATGGAAGTATCTACTCCGCTATCTCTATAATCATGGAAATATCTACACCGCCATCTCTGTAAACATTTAAATATCTACACCGCCATCTGCATAAACATGGAAACATCTACAACGCCATCTGTATAAACATGGAAATATCTACACGGCCATCTGTATAAACATGGAAATAATTACAAAGCCATCTGTATAAACATGGAAATATCTACACTGCCAACTGTATAAACATGGAAATATCTACACCGCTATCTCTATAAACATGGAAATACCTAAACCGCTATCTGTATAAACATGGAAATAGCTACAACGCTATCTCTATAAACATGGAAATAGCTACACCGCTATCTCTATAAACATGGAAATATGTAAACGGCCATCTCTATAAACATGGAAGTATCTACACCACCATCTACATAAACAAGGAAATATCTACTGTGCCATCTATATAAACATGGAAATATCTACACCGCTATATCTATAATCATGGAAATATCTAAACCGCCATGTATAAAAACATGGAAATATCTACACAGTCATCTGTATAAACATGGAAATATCTACACCACCATCTGTATAAACATGGAAATATCTACACTGCCATCAGAATACATATGGAAATATCTACACAACCATCTGTATAAACATGGAAATATCTACAGCGCTATCTCTATTAAGATGGAAAATCTACACCGCTATCTCTATACACATGGAAATATCTGCAACGCCAGCTGTATAAACATGGAAATATCTATACGTCCATCTGTATAAACATGGAAATATATACAACACTTTCTCTATAAACACGGATACCTACATCGCTATCTCTATAAACATGGAAATAGCTACAGCGATATCTGTATAAACATGGAAACATCAACACCGCTATCTGTATAAACATGGAAATATCTACACAACCATCTGTATAAACATGGAAATATCTACACCGCTATCTCTATAAAGATGGAAATATCTACACTGCTCTCTCTATACACATGGAAATATCTGCAACGCCATCTGTATAAACATGGAAATATCTATACGGCCGTGTGTATAAACATGGAAATATATACAACGCTATCTCTATAAACATGGAAATACCTACACCGTTATCTCTATAAACATGAAATAGCAACAACGCTATCTGTATAAACATGGAAATACCTGCACCGCTATATCTATAAAAATGGAAATATATACATGACGATCTCTATAAACATGGAAATATCTACACCACCATCTGCATGTACATGAAAATATCTACACCACTTTCTGCATAAACATGGAAATATCTACGCAGTCATCTGTATAAACATGGAAATATCTACACCACTATCTTTATAAACATGGAAATATACACACCACCATCTGTATAAACATGGAAAATCCTACACCGTTATCTCTATAAACATGGAAATATGTACACAGCTTTCTCTATAAACATGGAAATACCTAAAGCGTTATCTGCACAAACATGGAAATATCTACAACGATATCTGTATAAACATGGTAATATCTACAGCGCCATCTGTATAAACATGGAAATATCTACACCGCTATCTCTATAAACATGGAAATATCTACACCGCCATCTGAATAAACATGGAAATATCTACACCGCCATCTGCATGAACATGAAATTATCTACACCACTATCTGTATAAACATGGAAATATCTACACGGCTATCTGTATAAACATGGAAATATCTACACCGCTATCTGTATAAACATGGAAATATCTACACAGTCATCTGTATAAACATGGAAATATCTACACCACTATCTTTATAAACATGGAAATATCCACACTGCCATCTGTATAAACTTGGAAATATCTATACCGTTATCTCTATAAACATGGAAATATGTACACCGCTATCTCTATAAACATGGAAATACCTAAACCGTTATCTGTATAAACATGAAAATATCTACACCGCTATCTGTATATACATGGTAATATCTACACCACCATCTGTATAAACATGGTAATGTCTACACCGCCCTCTGTATGAACATGGAAATATCTACACCACCATATGTATAAACATGGAAATATTTACACCGCTATCTGTATAAACATGGAAATATCTACACCGCCATATGAATAAACATGGAACTATCTACAACGCTATCTGCATGAACATGAAAACATCTACTCCGCTATCTGTATAAACATGGAAATATCTACACCGCTGTCTCCATAAGGATGGAAATATCTACAATGCTATCTGTGTAAACATGGAAATATCTACACCACCATCAGCATAAACATGAATATATCCACACTGCCGTCGATATAAACATGGAAATATCTACAACGCAATCTGTATAAACATGGAAATATCTACACCGCCATGTATATAAACATGGAAATATCTAAAATGCCATCTTTATAAACATGGAAATATCTACACCGCCATGTATATAAACATGGAAATATCTAAAATGCGATCTTTATAAACATGGAAATATCTGCACCGCCATCTGAATAAAGATGGTAATATATACATGGCTGTCTTTATAAATTTGGAAATATCTACACCGCCATATGAATAAACAGGGAAATATCTACACAGCAATCTCTATAAACACAGAAATATCTTCACTGCGATCTGCATACACATGGAAATATCTACACCGCCATCTATATGAACATATGAATATCTTCATCGCCATCTGAATAAACATGGAACTAGCTACACCGCCATCTACATGAACATGAAAATATCGACACCGCTATCTGTATAAACATGGAAATATTTACACCGCTATATCTATGAAGATGGAAATATCTACACCGCTATCTGCATAAACATGGAAATATCTACACAGCTCTCTGTATAAACATAGAAATATCTACACTGCTATCTCTATAAACATGGAAATATCTACACCGCTATCTCCATAAGGATGGAAATATCTCCAATGCTATCTGTGTAAACATGGAAATATCTACACCACCATCAGCATAAACATGAATATATCTACACTGCCGTCGATATAAACATGGAAATATCTACAACGCAATCTGTATAAACATGGAAATATCTACACAGTCATCTGTATAAACTTGGAAATATCTACACAACTATCTTTATAAACATGGACATATCCAAACCGCCATCTGTATGAAATGGAAAAACCTACACCGTTATCTCTATAAACATGGAAATATGTACAACGCTATCCCTATAAACACGGAAATACCTAAACCGTTATCTGTATAAACATGGAAATATCTACACTGCTATCTCTATAAACATGAAAATACCTACACCGCTATCCCTATAAACATGGAATCATCAACAACGCTATCAGTATAAACATGGAAATATATACAGCGCCATCTCTATAAACATGAAAATATCTACACCGCCATTTACATAAACAAGAAAATATCTACACGGCCATCTATATAAACATGGAAATATCTACACCGCCGTCTGTATAAACATGGAAATAACTACACTGCCATATGTAGAAAGATGGAAATATCTACACTGCGAACTGTATAACCATGGAAATATCTACAACGCTATCTGTATAAACATGGAAATATCTACACCGCTATCTGTATAAAGATAGAAACATCTACACAGTTATCTCTATAAACATGGAAATATCTACACCGCTACCTGTAAACATGGAAATGTCTACACCGCTATCTCTATAAACATGGAAATACCTACACCGCGATCTGTGTAAACTTGGAAATATCTACACAGTCATCTGTATAAACATGGAAATATCTACACTGCCATCTCTATAAACATGGAAATCTCTACACCGCCATCTTTATAAACATGTAAATATCTACACCGCCATCTATATAAACATGGAAATATCTACACCGCCATCTGTATAAACATGCAAAGGTCTATACTGCCATCTGTTGAGAGAAATACCTACACCGTGATCTGTATAAACTTAGAAATATCTGCACTGCTATCTGTATAAACATGGAAATTTCTACAACGCTATCTGTATAAACACGGAAATATGTACACCATGATCGGTATAAACATGGAAATATCTACTACGCTGTCTGTATAAAGATGGAAATATCTACACTGCTATCTGTATAAGCATGGATATATCTACACCGATACCTGAATAAATATGGAAATATTTGCAACGCTATCTCTATGAACATGGAAATATCTACACCGCCATCTGTATAAACATGGAAATATCTACACCGCCATCTCTATAAACATGGAAATATATACACCGCCTTCTGTATAAACATGTAAATATCTACAACACCATCTGTATAAACATGGAAATATATACACCGCCATCTGTATAAACATGGAAATATCTACACCGCCATCTGTATAAACATGGAAATATCTACACCGCCATCTCTATAAACATGGTAGAATCTACTCCTCCATCTGTATAAACATGGAAATATCTACACAGCTATCTGTAAAAACATGGAAGTATCTACACCGCTATCTGTATAAACATGGAAATATCTAAACCGCTATCTGTATAATCATGGAAATACCTACACCGCTATCTGTGTAAAGATGGAAATATCTACAGCGCTATCTGTGTAAACATGGAAATATCTACACTGCTATCTATATAAACGTGGAAATATCTACTCCTCCATCTGTATAAACTTGGAAATATCTACACCGCCATCTGTATAAACATGGAAATATCTGCACCGCCATCTCTATAGACAAGGAAATGTCTACACCGCCATCTCTATAAACATTGAAATATCTACATCGCCATCTCTATAAACATGGAAATATCTACACCGCCTTCTGTATAAACATGGGAATATCTACACCGCCTTCTGTATAAACTTGAATATATCTACACCGCTATCTGTATAAACATGGAAATGTCTGCACCACAATCTGTATAAACATGGAAATATCTACACTGCAATCTCTATAAACATGGAAATATCTACACCGCTATCTCAATAAACATGGAAATATCTACACCGCTATCTCTATAAACATGGAAATATCTACACTGCCATTTCTATAAACATGAAAATATCTACACCACCATCTCCATAAACATGGAAATATCTACATGGCTATCTGTATAAACATGGAAATATCTACACTGCTATCTGTATAAACATGGAAATATCTACATCGCTATCTCTATAAACATGGAAATATCTACACCGCTATCTGTATAAACATGGAAATATCTACATCGCTATCTCTATAAACATGGAAATATCTGCACCGCTATCTCTATAAACATGGAAATATCTCCACCGCTATCTCTATAAACTTGTAAATATCTACACCACTATCTTTATTAACATGGAAATATCTACACCACTGTCTGTATAAACATGGAAATTTCTACACTGCCATATGTATAAACATGGAAATAGCCGCACCACTATCTGTACAAACATGGAAATATCTTCACCGCCATCTGAATAAACATGGAAATATCTACACCACCGTCTCTATAAACATGGAAATATCTACACTGCCATCTGTATACACCTGGAAATATCTACACAGCCATCAGTATATATATGGAAACATCTGCACCGCTATCTCTATACACATGGAAATACCTACACCTCTACCTGTATAAACATGGAAATATCTACACCGCTATCTCTATAAATATGGAAATATCTACACCACTATCTCTATAAACATTGAAATATCTACACCGCCATCTGTATAAACATGGAATTACATACACAGTCATCTGTATAAACATGGAAATATCTACACCACCATCTCTATAAACATGGAATTATCTACACTGCCATCTGTATAAAGATGGAAATATCTACACAGCCATCTATATAAACATGGAAATATCTTCACAGCTATCTCTATACACATGGAAATAACTACACCGCTATCTCTATAAACATGGAAATATCTACATCGCCATCTCTTTAAACATGAAAATATCTCCAAAGCCATCTCCATAAAGATGGAACTATCTACACCAGCATCTGTGTGAAAATGGAAATATCTACACTGCCATCTGTATAAAGATAGAAATATCTAGACTGCTATCTCTATAAACATGGAAATATCTACACCGCCTTCTCTATAAACATGGAAATATCTACACAGCCATCTCTATAAACATGAAAATATCTACACCGCAATCTCCATAAAGATGGAACTACCTACACCAGCATCTGTATAAAAATGGAAATATCTACACAGCCATCTGTAAAAATATGGAAATATCTACACCGTGGGCTGTACAAACATGGAAATATCTCAACCGCTATCTGTATAAACATGGAATTATCTACACTGCCATGTGTATAAAGTTGGAAATATCTGCACCGTGAGCTGTATAAACATGGAAATATCTATGCCGCTATCTGTATAAACATGGAAATATCTACATCTACATCTGTATAAACATGGAAATACCTACACCGTCATGTGTATAAACATGGAAATATATACTCCACCATCTGTATAAACATGGAAGTATGTACACTGAAATGTGTATAAACATGGAAATATCTAGACAGTCATCTCTATAATCATGGAAATATCTACACCGCTATCTGTAAAACATGGAAATACCCACACCGCTATCCATATAAACGTGGAAATACATACACCGCTATCTGTATAAACATAGAATTATCTACACCGCTATCACTATAAACATGGAAATACCTACACCACTATCTCTATGAATATGGAAATATCTACTCCGCTATCTCTATAAACATGGATATATCTACACAGCCAATCTATAAACTTGGAAATATCTACACCGCCATCTTTATAAACATGGAAATATCTACACCGCCATCTGTATATAGTTGGAAATATCTACACCGCTATCTTTACAAACATGTAAATATCTGCAACGCTATCTGTGTAAACATGGAAATATCTACACCGCTATATGTATAAAGAGAGAAATATCTACACCACTATCTGTTAAACGTGGAAATATCTACAACGTTCTCTGTATAAACGTGGAAATATCTACACCGATATATGTATAAACGTGGAAATATCTTCACCACTATCTGTATAAACAAGGAAATATGTACACCGCTATCTGTATAAACAAGGAAATATGTACACAGCCATCTGTATAAACATGGAAATATCTACACCTCCATCTGTATAAACAGGGAAATTTCTACAATGCCATCTGTATAAACGTGGAAATATCTACACCGTCATCTGTATAAACATGGGAATATCTACACTGCCATCTGTATAAACATGGCAATATCAACACCGCTTCTGTATAAACATGGAAATATCTACACCGCTATCTGTATAAACATGGAAATATCTACACCGCGATCTGTATATACATGGAAATATCTACACTGCTATCTATATAAACATAGAAATATCTACACCACTATCTGTATAAACATGGAAATATCTACACCGCCATCTGTATAAATATGGAAATATCTACAACGCTATCCCTATAGGCATGGAAATATGTACACCACCATCTGTATAAACATGGAAATATCTACACAGACATCTGTATAAACATGGAATTACCTACACCGCTATGTCTATTAACATGGAAATATCTACACCTCTATCTCTATAAACATGGAAATATCTACACAGCCATCTGCATAAACATGGAAATATCTACACCGCCATCTGCATAAACATGGAAATAACTACATCGCCATCTGTATAAACATGGAAATACCTGCACCGCCATCTGTATAAAGATGGCAATATCTACACCGCTATTTGTAAAATGTTGAAATATCTACACCGCTATCTGTATAAACGTGGAAATATCTACACCGATATCTGTATAAACATGGAAATGTCTACACTGCTATATGTATAAACAAGGAAATATCTACACCGCCATCTGTATAAACATGAATATATCAACATCGCCATCTGTATAAACATGGAAATATGTACACCGCTATCTGTACAAATATGGAAATATCTACACCGCTATCCCTGTAAACATGGAAATATCTACACTGCTATCATTATAAATATGGAAATATCTACACCAATAACTCTATAAACATGGAAATATCTACACCGCCATCTGTAAAAACATGCAAGTATCTACACAGTCATCTGCATAAACATGGAAATATCTACAACACCATCTCTATAAACATGGAAATATCTACACCGCGATCTCTATTCACATGGAAATATCTACACAGCCATCTGTATAAACATGGAAATATCTTCACCGCTGTCTCTATAATCATGGAAATAACTACACCTCTATCTTTATACACAGGGAAATATCTACACCCCTATCTGAGTAAACATGGAAATATTTACAACGCTATCTGTGTAAACATGGAAATATCTACAGAGCTATCTGTGTAAACATGGAAATATCTACACCGCTATCTATATAAATATGGAAATATCTACACCGCAAGCTGTATAAATATGGAAATAAACATGGAAATATCTACACTGCCATCTCTATAAACATGGAAATCTCTACACCGCCATCTTTATAAACATGTAAATATCTACACCGCCATCTATATAAACATGGAAATATCTACACCGCCATCTGTATAAACATGCAAATGTCTATACTGGCATCTGTTGAGAGAAATATCTACACCGTGATCTGTATCATCATAGAAATACCTGCACTGCTATCTGTATAAACATGGAAATATCTACAACGCTATCTGTATAAACACGGAAATATGTACACCATGATCTGTATAAACATGGAAATATCTACTCCGCTGTCTGTATAAAGATGGAAATATCTACACCGCTATCTGTATAAGGATGGATATATCTACACCGATACCTGTATAAATATGGAAATATTTGCAACGCTATCTCTATGAACATGGAAATATCTACACCGCCATCTGTATAAACATGGAAATATCTACACCGCCATCTCTATAAACATGGAAATATATACACCGCCTTCTGTATAAACATGTAAATATGTACAACGCCATCTGTATAAACATGGAAATATATACACCGCCATCTGTATAAACATGGAAATATCTACACCGCCATCTGTATAAACATGGAAATATCTACACCGCCATCTCTATAAACATGGTAGAATCTCCTCCACCATCTGTATAAACATGGAAATATCTACACTGCTATCTGTATGAACATGGAAGTATCTACACCGCTATCTGCATAAACATGGAAATATCTACACCGCTATCTGTATAAACATGGAAATATCTCCACCGCTATCTGTGTAAAGATGGAAATAACTACAGCGCTATCTGTGTATACATGGAAATATCTACACTGCTATCTATATAAACGCGGAAATATCTACTCCTCCATCTGTATATACTTGGAAATATCTACACCGCCATCTGTATAAACATGGAAATATCTGCACCGCCATCTCTATACACATGGAAACATCTACACCGCCATCTCTATAAACATGGAAATAACTACATCGCCATCTGTATAAACATGGAAATATCTACACCGCCTTCTTTATAAACATGGGAATATCTACACCGCCTTCTGTATAAACTTGAAAATATCTACACCGCTATCTGTATAAACATGGAAATATCTGCACCACAATCTGTATAAACATGGAAATATCTACACTGCGATCTCTATAAACATGGAAATATCTACACCGCTATCTCAATAAACATGGAAATATCTACACCGCTATCTCTATAAACATGGAAATATCTACACTGCCATTTCTATAAACATGAATATATCTACACTGCCATGTCCATAAACATGGAAATATCTACATGGCTATCTGTATAAACATGGAAATATCTACACTGCTATCTGTATAATCATGGAAATATCTACATCGCTATCTCTATAAACATGGAAATATCTACACCGCTATCTGTATAAACATGGAAATATCTACATCGCTATCTCTATAAACATGGAAATATCTGCACCGCTATCTCTATAAACATGGAAATATCTCCACCGCTATCTCAATAAACTTGTAAATATCAACACCGCTATCTTTATAAACATGGAAATACCAACACAACTGTCTGTATAAACATGGAAATTTCAACACTGCCATATCTATAAACATGGAAATAGCCGCACCACTATCTGTATAAACATGGAAATATCTTCACCGCTATCTGTATAAACATGGACATAACTACACAGTCATCTGTATAAACATGGAAATATCTACACCACTATGTGTATAAACATGGAAATATCTACATCGCTATCTCTATAAACATGGAAATATCTGCACCGCTATCTCTATAAACATGGAAATATCTCCACCGCTATCTCAATAAACTTGTAAATATCAACACCGCTATCTTTATAAACATGGAAATATCTACACCACTGTCTGTATAAACATGGAAATTTCAACACTGCCATATCTATAAACATGGAAATAGCCGCACCACTATCTGTATAAACATGGAAATATCTTCACCGCTATCTGTATAAACATGGACATAACTACACAGTCATCTGTATAAACATGGAAATATCTACACCACTATGTGTATAAACATGGAAATATCTACACCGCGATCTGTATAAACATGGAAATAACTACACCGCAAGCTGTATAAATATGGAAATATCTACACCGATTTCTTTATAAACATGGAAATCTCTACACCGCTATCTGTATAAACAGAAATATCTACAGCGCCATCTGTATAAACGAGGACATAACTACATCGCCATTTGTATAAACATGAAAATATCTACATGGCTATATGTTTAAATATGGAAATATCTACAGAGCTGTCTCTATAAACGTGGAAATATCTGCACCACTATCTGTATAAACATGGAAATATATACACCGCTATCTCTATAAACATGGAAATATTTACACCGCCATCTGTATAAACATGGAAGTGTCTACAGAGTCATCTGTATAAACATGGAAATATCTACACCGCTATCTGTATAAACATGGAAATACCAACACTGCTATCAGCATAAACCTGGAAACATCTACAACGCTGTCTGTATAAAAATGGAAATATCTACACCACTATATCTATAAACATGGAAATACCTACACCGCTATCTGTATAAACTTGGAAATAACTACACCGCTATCTCTATAAACATGGAGATATCTACACCGATATTTCTATAAACATGGAAATCTATACAACGCAATCTCTATAAACATGGAAATATCTACACTGCCATCTACATAAACAAGGAAATATCTACACCGCCACCTATATAAAAATGGAAATGTCTACACCGCTATCTCTATAAACATGGAAATATCTACACAGCCGTCTGTAAAAACATGGAAATATCTACAGCGCCATCTGTATAAACATGGAAATATCTACATAGCCATCTATTTAAACATGGATATATCTGCACCGCTATCTCTATCAACATGGAAATATCTACAACGCAATCGTTATAAACTTGGAAATATCTGCACTGATATATGCATAAATATTGAAATACCTACACCACCATCTGTATGAACATGGAAATATCTACACCGCTATCTGTATAAACATGGAAATATCTACACCGCTATTTGCATAAACATGGAAATATCTACACCAGTATACCCATAAACATGGAAATACCTACACTGCCATCTCTTTAAACATGGAATTATCTACACCGTTATCTCTATAAATATAGAAATATCTGCACCGCCATCTTTATAAACATGGAAATATCTATAACGTCATCTGCATAAACAGGGTAATATCAACAAAGCCATCTGTATAAACAAGGAAATTTTACACCGCCATCTGTATAAACATGGAAATATCTACACAGCCATCTGTAAAAAGATGGAAATATCTGCACTGTGATCTTTATAAACATGGAAATATCTACACCGCTACCTGCAATAAACATGGAAATATCTACTCCGCTATCTGTATAATCATGGAAATACCTACACCGCTATTTCTGTAAACATGGAAATATCTACACCGCTATCTGGGTAAAAATGGAAATATGTACACCGCAGTCTGTTCAAAGATGGAAATATCTAAAGCGCTATCTGTATAAACTTGGAAATATCTACACCGCCGTCTCTATAAACATGGAAATATCTCCACCGCTATCTGTAAACATGGAAATATCTTCACCGCTATCTCTATAAACATGGTAATAACTACACCAACATCTGTATAAACAATGAAATATCTACACCGCAATCTGAATAAACATAGAAATATCTACACAGCCATCTGTAATAGATGGAAATATCTACACTGCGATCGTTATAAACATGGATATATCTACACCGCTACCATTATAAACATGGAAATATCTACACCGCTATCTGTATAAACATGGAAATACCTATAATGCTATCTGTGTAAACATGGAAATATCTACAGAGCTATCTCGGTAAACATGGAAATATCTACACCGCTGTCTCTGTAAAGATGGAAATACCTACACCGCAATCCGTGCAAAGATGGAAAAATCAACACCGCTATCTCTGTAAACTTGGAAATATCTACACCGCCATCTGCATAAACTTGGAAATATCTACACCGCCATCTGTATAAACATGGAAATATCTACACCGCAATCTGTATAAACATGGAAATATATACATCGCCATCTGTATAAACATGGAAATATCTACAACGCCATCTGTATAAACACGGAAATATCTACAAAGTCATCTGTATAAACATGGAAATATCTACACCGCTATCTCTATAAACATGGAAATGTCTACACTGCCATCTCTATAAACATGAAAATATCTACACTGCGATCTCCATAAACATGGAACTATCTACACCGCCATCTGTATAAACATGGAAATGTCTAAATTGCCATCTGTATAAAGATGTAAATATCTACACCACGAGCTGTATAAACTTGGAAATGTCTACACCGCTATCTGTATAAACATGGAAATAGCAACACTGCTATGTGTATAAACATGGAAATATCTACACTGATATCTGTATAAACATGGAAATATCCAAACCGCTATCTCTATAAACATGAAAACACCTACATCGCTATCTGTATAAACATGGAAACATCCCCACCGCTATCTGTATAAACATGGAAATATCTACAACGCTATGTGTATAAACTGAGAAATATCTACACTGCTATCTGTGTAAACATGGAAATATCTACACAGCTATCTGTGTAAACGTGGAAATATCCACACCGCTATCTGTGTAAAGATGGAAATATATACACCGCAATCTGTATAAACAAGGAAATATCTACACCGCAATCTGTATAAACATGGAAATATCTACACCGCTATCTGTATAAAGATGGAAATATCTACACCAACATATGTATAAACATGGAAATATCTCCACCACTATCTGTACAAACATGGAAATATCTCCACCGCTATCTGTATAAACATGGAAATATCTACACCGCTATTTGTATAAACATGGAAATATCTACACCGCTATCTTTATAAACAAGGAAATATCTACACCGCTATCTGTATCAACATGGAAATATCTACAACGCTATCTGTGTAAACATGGAATTATCTACACAACTATCTTTGTAAACATGCAAATATGTACACCGCTATCTGTGTAAAGATGGAAATAACTTCACTGCAATCAGTGCAAAGATGGAAATATCTACACCGCTATCTCTATAAACATGGAAATATCTACACCGCCATCTGTATAAACGTGGAAATATCTACAGAGTCATCTGTATAAACATGGAAATATCTACACCGCTTTCTGTATAAATATGGAAATATCTACACCGCTATCTCTATAAACACGGAAATATCTACACTGCCATCTGCATAAACATCTAATTATCTACACCGCTTTCCTTATAAATATGGAATTATCAACACCGCTATCTGTATAAACACGGAAATATCTGCACCGCTATCTCTATAAACACGGAAATATCGACACCGCTGTCACTATAAACATGGAAATAGCAACACCGCTATCTCTATAAACATGGAAATATCTACACCGCTATTGCTATGAACATGGAAAAATCTACACCGCCATCTCCATAAACATGGAACTATCTACACTGCCATCAGTATAAACATGGAAATATTTACACCGCCATCGGTATAAATTTGGAAATATCTACACGGCCATCTGTATAAAAATGGAAATATCTACACAGCGAGCTGTATAAACATGGAGATATCTACAACGCTATCTGTATAAACATGGAAAAATCTACGCCGCCATCTACATGGACAACGAAATATCTACACCGCCATCTGCATAAATATGGAAATACCTAAACCGCCATCTGTATAAACACGGAAATATCTACACTGCTATCTGTAGAAAAATGGAAATAACTACACCACGATCTGTCTAAATATGTCAATATCTACACTGCTACCTGTATAAACATGGAAATAACTACATCACGATTTGTAAAAACATGGAAATATCTACACCGCTATCTGTATAAATATGGAAATATCTACACCGTTATCTGTATAAACATGGAAATATCTACACCGCTACCTCTATAAACATGGAAATACCTACACTGCTATCTCTATAAACAGGGAAGTATCTACACCGCCCTCTCCATAAACATGAAAATAACTACACTAGCATCTCCATAAACATGGAACAATCTACTCCGCCATCTATATAAACGTGGAAATATCTACACTGCCGTCTGTATAAAGATGTAAATATCTACACCGCGAGCTGTATAAACATGGAAATATTTACACCGCTATCTGAATCAACATGGAAATACCAACACTAAAATCTGTATAAACCTGGAAACATCTACAACGCTATCTGTATAAACATGGAAATATCTTCACCGCTATATCTATAAACATGGAAACATCTACATCGCTATCTCTATAAACATGGAAACATCCCCATCGCTATCTGTATAAACATGGAAACATACCCACCGCTATCGGTATAAACATGGAAATATCTACAACGCTATGTGTATAAACATGGAAATATCTACACCGCTATCTGTATAAACATGGAAATATCTACAACGCTATCTGTGTAAACATGGAAATATCTACACAACTATCTGTGTAAACATGGAAATATCCACACTGCTATCTGTGTAAAGATGGAAATATATACACCGCAGTCTGTATAAACATGGAAATATAGTCACCACAATCTGTATAAACATGGAAATATCTACACAGCTATCTGTATAAACATGGAAATATCTACTCAACCATATGTATAAACATGGAAATATCTCCACCACTATCTGTATAAACATGGAAATATCTCCACCGCTATCTGTATAAACATGGAAATATCTGCAACGCTATGTGTATAAACATGGAAATATCTAAACCGCTATCTGTATAAACATGGAAATATCTACAACGCTATCAGTGTAAACATGGAATTATCTAAACCGCTATCTGTATAAACATGGAAATATCTACAACGCTATCAGTGTAAACCTGGAAATATCTACACAGCTATCTGTGTAAACATGGAAATATCTACACCGCTATCTGTGTAAAGATGGAAATATCTACACCACCATCTGTGCAAAGATGGAAATATCTACACCGCTATCTCTATAAAGAGGCAAATATCTACACCGCCATCTGCATAAACATCTAAATATCTACACCGCTTTTCTTATAAATATGGAAATATCAACATCGCTATCTGTATAAACACGGAAATATCTACACCGCTATCTCTATAAACATGGAAATATGTACACCGCTATCACTATAAACATGGAAATAGCTACACCGCTATCTCTATAAACATGGAAATATCTACACCGCTATTGCTATAAACATGGAAAAATCTACACCGCCATGTACATTAACAAGGAAATATCTACACTGCCACCTATATAAACATGGAAATACCTACACCATGATCTGTATGAACATGGAAATATCTACACCGCTATCTGTATAAACGTGGGAATATCTACAACGCTATCTGTATAAACACGGAAATATCTACACCATGATCTGTATATACATGGAAATATCTACACCATGATGTGTATAAACATGGAAATAACTACACCGCTATCTGTATAAACATGGAAATATCTACACCGCTATCTCTGTAAACATGGAAATATATACACCGCCATCTCTATAAACTTGGAAAAATCTACAACCCCATCTACATGAACAAGGAAATATCTACACCGCCAACTGCATAAACATGGAAATAACTACACAGCCATCTGTATAAACATGGAAATATCTACACTGCTACCTCTATAAACTTGGAAATATCTACACCGCTATCTGTATAAACATGGAAATAACCACACCGCGATCTGTATAAACATGGAAATATCTCCACCGCTATCTGTATAAATATAGAAATTCCTACACCGTTATCTGTATAAACGTGGAAATATCTACACAGCTATCTGTATAAACATGGAAATATTTACACTGCTATCTCTATAGACATGGAAATATCAACACCGCCATCTATAAAAACATGGACACATCTACACAGTCATCTGTATAACCATGGAAATATCTACACCACCATCTGTATAAACATGGATATATCTACACTGCCATCTGTATAAACATGGAAATATCTACACCGCTATCTCTATAAACATGGAAATACCTACACTGCTATCTCTATAAACATGGAAGTATCTACACCTCCCTCTCCATAAACATGAAAATACCTACACTACCATCTCCATAAACATGGAACTACCTACACCTCCTTCTATATAAACATGGAAATATCTACACTGCTATCTGTAGAAAAATGGAAATAACTACACCACGATCTGTGTAAATATGGAAATATCTACACTGCTACCTGTATAAACATGGAAATATCTACACCGCCATCTATATAAACATGGAAATATCTACACTGCCATCTGTATAAAGATGCAAATATCTACACCGCGATCTGTATAAACATGGAAATATTTACAACGCTATCTTTATCAACATGGATATACCAACATTACTATCTGTATAAAACTGGAAACATCCCCACCGCTATCTGTATAAACATGGAAGTATCTACAACGCTATATGTACAAACAGGGAAATATCTACTCCGCTATCTGTGTAAACATGGAAATATCCACACCGCTATCTGTGTAAAGATGGAAATATATACACCGCAATCTCTATAAACATGGAAATATCTACACCGCAATCTGTATAAACATGGAAATACCTACACCGCTATATGAATAAACATGGAAATATCTACACCAACATAAGTATAAACATGGAAATATCTCCACCACTATCTGTATAAACATGGAAATATCTACACCGCTATCTGTATCAACATGGAAATATCTACAACGCTATCTGTGTAAACATGGAAATATCTACACAGCTATCTGTGTAAACATGGAAATATCTACACTGCTATCTGTGTAAAGATGGAAATATCTACACCGCAATCTGTGCAAAGATGGAAATATCAACACCGCTATCTCTATAAACATGGAAATATCTTCACCACCATCTGTATAAACGTGGAAATATCTACAGCACTATCTGTATAAACATGTAAATGCCTACATCGCTATCACTATAAACATGGAAAAAACAACATCGCTATCTCTATAAACAGTAAAATATCCATAGCGTCATCTCTATAAACATGGAAATATCTACAACGACATCTCTTTAAACTTGGGAATATCTACAACGCCGTCTGCATAAACATGGAAATAACTACACAGACCTCTACATAAAGATGGAAATATCTATACCGCCATCTATATAAACATTGAAATATCTACACCCCCATCTGTATAAACATGGAAATTTCTACACAGCCATCTGTATAAACATGGAAATATCTACACAGTCATCTGTATAAGCATGGAAATATCTACACCTCCATCTGTATAAACATGGAAATATCTTCACTGCCATCTATATACACATGGAAATATATAAACAGTCATGTGTATAAACATGGAAATATTCACACCACTATCTCTGTAAACGTGGAAATACCTACACCGCCGTCTGTAAAAACCTGGAAATATCTACACAGTCATCTGTATAAACATGGAAATATCTACACCACCATCGGTATAAACATGGAAATATCTACACCGCTATGTCTATAAACATGGAAATAACTACAGTGCTATCTCTATATACATGGAAATACCTACACCACCGTCTGTAACAACATGGAAATGTCTACACAGTCATCTGTATAAACATGGAAATATCTACACCACCATCTGTATAAACATGGAAATATCTACACTGCCATCTGTATACACATGGAAATATCTACACAGCCATCTGTATAAACATGGAAATATCTACACCACTATCTCTATAAACATGGAAATACCTACAGTGCTATCTCTAAAAACATGGAAATATCTACACCGCCATCTCCATAAACATGAAAATAGCTACACTACCATCTCCATAAACATGTAACTATCTACGCCGCCATCTGTATAAACATGGAAATATCTACACTGCAATCTGTATAAAGATGTAAATATCTACACCGCGAGATGTATAAAAATGGAAATATCTAAACCGCTATCTGTATAAACATGGAAATACCAACACTGCTATCTGTATAAACCTGGAAACATCTACAATGCCATCTGTATTAACATGGAAATATCTACACCGATATATCTATAAACAAGGAAATACCTACACCATTATCTCTATAAACATGGAAATATCTACACCGCTATCTCTACAAACATGGAAATCTATACACTGCCATCTCTATAAACATGGAAATACCTGCACCGCCATCTACATAAACAAGGAAATATCTACACCGCCATCTATATAAACATGGAAATGTCTACAACGTTATCTCTATAAACATGGAAATATCTGGACCGTCATCTGTAAAAACATGGAAATATGTACAAAGTCATCTGTATAAACATGGAAATATCTACACAACCATCTGTATAAACATGGAAATATCTACAACGCTATCTGTATAAACATGGACATATCTACACCGCTATCTCTATAAATATGGAAATATCTACACTGCCATCTCTATACACATGCAAATACCTACACAGACATCTGAATAAATATGGAAATATCTACACCACCATCTGTATAAACACAGAAATATCTACACAGCCATCTCTATAAACATGGAAATATCTACACTGCTATCTCTATAAACATGGAAATAATTAAACCGCGATCCCTATAAACATGAAAATATCAACACCGCTATTTGTATAAACATGGAAATATCTACACTGGTATCTGTATAAACATGAAAACATCTACACCGCTATCACTATAAACATGGAAATACCAACATCACTATCTGTATAAACATGGAAATATCTATAGCGCAATCTCTATAAACATGGAAATATCTACACTGCCATCTCTGTAAACTTGGGAATATCTACACCACCATCTGCATAAACATGGAATTATCTACACCGACCTCTGCATAAACATGGAAATATCTACACCGCCATCCGCATAAATATTGAAATATCTACACCACCATCTGTATGAACTTGGAAATATCTACACCTCCATCTGTATAAACATGGAAATACCTTCACTGCCATCCATATACACATGGAAATATCTAAACAGTCATGTGTATAAACATGGAGATATCTATACCGCTATCTCTAAAACATGGAAATACCTACACCACTATCAGTATAAAGATGGAAATATCTACAACGCTATCTGTATAAACATGGAAATATCTACACCTCTATATGTATAAATATGGAAGCACCTACACCGCCATCTGTAAAAACATGCAAATAGCTACACAGTCATCTGTATGAACATGGAGATATCTACACCTCCATCTGTATAAACGTTGAAATATCTACACCACTATCTGTATAAACATGGAAATATCTACACCACCATCTGTATAAACGTTGAAATATCTACACCACTATCTGTATAAACATGGAAATATCCACACCGCAATCTGTATAAACATGGAAATATCTACAACACCAACTGTATAAATATGGAAATATCTACACCGCAATCTGAATAAGTGTGGAAATATGTACACCGCAATCTCTATAAACATGGAAATATTTACACTGCTACCTGTTTAAAGATGGAAATTTCTACACTGCAATCTGTGTAATGATGGAAATATCTACACCACTGTCTGTATAAACATGGAAATATCTAGACCGCTATCTCCATAAACATGGAAATACCTACACCGCTATCTGTATAAACATGGAAATATCTATACCGCCATATGTATAAACATAAGAATATCTCCACCGATATCTGTATAGACATGGAAATATCTACACCGCTATGTGTATAAACTTGGAAATATCTACACCGCTATCTCTATAAACATGGAAGTATATACACCAACATCTGTAAAAACATGGAAATATCTACAAAGTCATCTGTATAAACATGGAAGTATCTACACCACCATCTGTATAAACTTGGAAATATCTACACTGCCATCTACACACATGGAACTAAATACACAGCCATCTGTATAAACTTGGAAATACCTACACGGCTATCTTTATAAACATGGAAATATCTACACTGCCAGCTGTATAAACATGCAAATATCTACACCACTATCTGTATAAACATGGAAATATCCATATCGCTATCTGTATAAACATGGAAACATCTCCACCGCTATCTGTATAAACATGGAACTATCTACACCACTATCTGTATAAACATGGAAATCCCTACAACGTTATCTGTGTAAACATGGAAATATCTACACAGCTATCTGTGTAAACATGGATATATCTACACCGCTATCTGTGTAAAGATGGAAATTTGTACACTTCAATCTGTGCAAAGATGAAAATATCTACATCGCTATCTGTGTAAACATGGAAATATCTACACCACTATCTCCATAAACATGGAAATAACTACACCGCCATCTCTATAAACGTGGAATTATCTACACCGCTATCTCTATAAATATAGTAATATCTACAAAACCATCTCTATAAACATGGAAATATCTACACTGCCATCTGCATAAACATGGAAATACCTACACCGCCACCTGTATAAACATGAAAATATCAACACCGCTCTCTGTGCAAAGATGGAAATTTGTACACCGCAATCTGTGCAAAGATGGAAATATCTGCATCGATTTCTGTGTAAACATGGAAATATCTACACCAGTATCTCCACAAACATGGAAATAACTACACCAACATCTCTATAAACATGGAATTATCTACACCGCTATCTCTATGAATTCAGAAATATCTACACCACCATCTATATAAACATGGAAATATCTACACCGCCATCTGCATAAACATGGAAATATCTACACCGCCATCTGTATAAACATGGAAATATCTACACCGCCATCTGTATAAACATAGAAATATCTACCCCGCCATCTGTAAAAAGATGGATATATCTACAGAACGATCTGTATAAAGTTGGAAATATCTACACCGGTATCTGTATAAATATGGAAATATCTACAGTAGTATCTGTATCAACATGGAAATATCTACACCGCTATCTGTATAAACATGGAAATATCTACAACGCTATCTGTATAAACATGGAAATATCTACACCGCTATCTGTATAAATATGGAAATGTCTACAACGCTATCTCTATAAACATGGAAATGTCTACACCGCTATCTGTATAAACATGGAAATGTTTACATGGCTATCTCTATAAACATCGAAATATCTACACCGTCATCTGCATAAACTTGGAAATAGCTACTCAGTCTTCTGTATAAACATGGAAATACCTACACCAACATCTGTATAAAGATGGAAATATCTACACTGCCATCTGTATAAACATGGAAATATCTACACAGGCATCTCTATATACATGGAAATATCTACACCGCTGTCTGTGTAAACATGGAAATATATACACCGCTATCTGTATAAACATGGAAATATCTACACCGCCACGTGTATAAACATGGAAATATCTACACGGTCATCTGCATAAACATGGAAATATACCACCACTGTCTGTATAAACATGGAAATATCTGCACTGCTATCTCCATAAACATGGAAATATCTGAACCGCTATCTGTATAAACATGGAAATATCTACACCGCTATCTCTATGAACATGGAAATATCAACAACGCCATCTGTATAAACATGGAAATATCAACTCAGTCATCTGTATAAACATGGAAATATCTACAGCGCTATCTCTATAAACATGGAAATATCTGCACCGCTGTCTGTATAAACATGGAAATATCTACACCGCTATCTCTACAAACATGGAAATATCTACACCGCCATCTGTATAAACATGGAAATATCTACAGAGTCATATGTATAAACTTGGAAATATCTACAACACCATCTCAATAAACATGGAAATATCTACACTGCCATCTGTATACACATGGAAATATCTACACAACCATCTCTATAAACATGGAAATATCTACACTGCCATCTGTATACACATGGAAATATCTACACAGCCATCAGTATAAACATGGAAACATCTACACCGCTATTTCTATTCACATGGAAATACCTATACCGCTATCTCTATAAACATGGAAATATCTACACCGTCATCTCTGTAAACATGAAAATATCTACACCGCCATCTCCATAAACACGGAACTATCTACACCACCATCTGTGTAAACATGGAAATATCTACACCGCTATCTGCATAAATATGGAAATATCTACACTGCCATCTGTATAAAGTTGGAAATATCTACACCGTGAGCTGTATAAGGATGGAAATATCTACACCGCTATCTGTTTAAATATGGAAATACCAACACGGCTATTTGTATAAACATGGAAATATATACACCGCTATCTATATAAACATGGAAATATCTACACTGCTATCTCCATAAACATGGAAATACCTACACCGCCATATGTATAAACATGGAAATATCAACACAGTCATCTGTATAAACATGGAAATACCAACACTGCTATCTGTATAAACATGGAAATATATACACCGCTGTCTATATAAACATGGAAATATCTACACTGCCATCTGTATAAAGATGGAAATATCTACAACGCCATCTGTATAAACATGGAAATATCAACTCAGTCATCTGTATAAACATGGAAATATCTACAGCGCTATCTCTATAAACATGGAAATATCTGCACCGCTGTCTGTATAAACATGGAAATATCTACACCGCTATCTCTACAAACATGGAAATATCTACACCGCCATCTGTATAAACATGGAAATATCTACAGAGTCATATGTATAAACTTGGAAATATCTACAACACCATCTCAATAAACATGGAAATATCTACACTGACATCTGTATACACATGGAAATTCCTACACAACCATCTCTATAAACATGGAAATATCTACACTGCCATCTGTATACACATGGAAATATCTACACAGCCATCAGTATAAACATGGAAACATCTACACCGCTATTTCTATTCACATGGAAATACCTATACCGCTATCTCTATAAACATGGAAATATCTACACCGTCATCTCTGTAAACATGAAAATATCTACACCGCCATCTCCATAAACACGGAACTATCTACACCACCATCTGTGTAAACATGGAAATATCTACACCGCTATCTGCATAAATATGGAAATATCTACACAGCCATCTGTATAAAGTTGGAAATATCTACACCGTGAGCTGTATAAGGATGGAAATATCTACACCGCTATCTGTTTAAATATGGAAATACCAACACGGCTATTTGTATAAACATGGAAATATATACACCGCTATCTATATAAACATGGAAATATCTACACTGCTATCTCCATAAACATGGAAATACCTACACCGCCATATGTATAAACATGGAAATATCAACACAGTCATCTGTATAAACATGGAAATACCAACACTGCTATCTGTATAAACATGGAAATATATACACCGCTGTCTATATAAACATGGAAAAATCTACACTGCCATCTGTATAAAGATGGAAATATCTACATCGCCATCTGCATAAATATGGAAATATCTACACTGCCATCTGTATAAACATGGAAATATCTACACAGTCATCTGTATAAGCATGGAAATATCTTTACCTCCATCTGTATAAACATGGAAATATCTTCACTGCCATCTATATACACATGGAAATATATAAACAGTCATGTGTATAAACATGGAAATATTCACACCACTATCTCTGTAAACGTGGAAATACCTACACCGCCGTCTGTAAAAACCTGGAAATATCTACACAGTCATCTGTATAAACATGGAAATATCTACACCACCATCGGTATAAACATGGAAATATCTACACCGCTATGTCTATAAACATGGAAATAACTACAGTGCTATCTCTATATACATGGAAATACCTACACCACCGTCTGTAACAACATGGAAATGTCTACACAGTCATCTGTATAAACATGGAAATATCTACACCACCATCTGTATAAACATGGAAATATCTACACTGCCATCTGTATACACATGGAAATATCTACACAGCCATCTGTATAAACATGGAAATATCTACACCACTATCTCTATAAACATGGAAATACCTACAGTGCTATCTCTAAAAACATGGAAATATCTACACCGCCATCTCCATAAACATGAAAATAGCTACACTACCATCTCCATAAACATGTAACTATCTACGCCGCCATCTGTATAAACATGGAAATATCTACACCGCTATCTCTATGAACATGGAAATATCAACAACGCCATCTGTATAAACATGGAAATATCAACTCAGTCATCTGTATAAACATGGAAATATCTACAGCGCTATCTCTATAAACATGGAAATATCTGCACCGCTGTCTGTATAAACATGGAAATATCTACACCGCTATCTCTACAAACATGGAAATATCTACACCGCCATCTGTATAAACATGGAAATATCTACAGAGTCATATGTATAAACTTGGAAATATCTACAACACCATCTCAATAAACATGGAAATATCTACACTGCCATCTGTATACACATGGAAATATCTACACAACCATCTCTATAAACATGGAAATATCTACACTGCCATCTGTATACACATGGAAATATCTACACAGCCATCAGTATAAACATGGAAACATCTACACCGCTATTTCTATTCACATGGAAATACCTATACCGCTATCTCTATAAACATGGAAATATCTACACCGTCATCTCTGTAAACATGAAAATATCTACACCGCCATCTCCATAAACACGGAACTATCTACACCACCATCTGTGTAAACATGGAAATATCTACACCGCTATCTGCATAAATATGGAAATATCTACACTGCCATCTGTATAAAGTTGGAAATATCTACACCGTGAGCTGTATAAGGATGGAAATATCTACACCGCTATCTGTTTAAATATGGAAATACCAACACGGCTATTTGTATAAACATGGAAATATATACACCGCTATCTATATAAACATGGAAATATCTACACTGCTATCTCCATAAACATGGAAATACCTACACCGCCATATGTATAAACATGGAAATATCAACACAGTCATCTGTATAAACATGGAAATACCAACACTGCTATCTGCATAAACATGGAAATATATACACCGCTGTCTATATAAACATGGAAATATCTACACTGCCATCTGTATAAAGATGGAAATATCTACAACGCCATCTGTATAAACATGGAAATATCAACTCAGTCATCTGTATAAACATGGAAATATCTACAGCGCTATCTCTATAAACATGGAAATATCTGCACCGCTGTCTGTATAAACATGGAAATATCTACACCGCTATCTCTACAAACATGGAAATATCTACACCGCCATCTGTATAAACATGGAAATATCTACAGAGTCATATGTATAAACTTGGAAATATCTACAACACCATCTCAATAAACATGGAAATATCTACACTGCCATCTGTATACACATGGAAATATCTACACAACCATCTCTATAAACATGGAAATATCTACACTGCCATCTGTATACACATGGAAATATCTACACAGCCATCAGTATAAACATGGAAACATCTACACCGCTATTTCTATTCACATGGAAATACCTATACCGCTATCTCTATAAACATGGAAATATCTACACCGTCATCTCTGTAAACATGAAAATATCTACACCGCCATCTCCATAAACACGGAACTATCTACACCACCATCTGTGTAAACATGGAAATATCTACACCGCTATCTGCATAAATATGGAAATATCTACACAGCCATCTGTATAAAGTTGGAAATATCTACACCGTGAGCTGTATAAGGATGGAAATATCTACACCGCTATCTGTTTAAATATGGAAATACCAACACGGCTATTTGTATAAACATGGAAATATATACACCGCTATCTATATAAACATGGAAATATCTACACTGCTATCTCCATAAACATGGAAATACCTACACCGCCATATGTATAAACATGGAAATATCAACACAGTCATCTGTATAAACGTGGAAATACCAACACTGCTATCTGTATAAACATGGAAATATATACACCGCTGTCTATATAAACATGGAAATATCTACACTGCCATCTGTATAAAGATGGAAATATCTACATCGCCATCTGCATAAATATGGAAATATCTACACTGCCATCTGTATAAACATGGAAATATCTACACAGTCATCTGTATAAGCATGGAAATATCTTCACCTCCATCTGTATAAACATGGAAATATCTTCACTGCCATCTATATACACATGGAAATATATAAACAGTCATGTGTATAAACATGGAAATATTCACACCACTATCTCTGTAAACGTGGAAATACCTACACCGCCGTCTGTAAAAACCTGGAAATATCTACACAGTCATCTGTATAAACATGGAAATATCTACACCACCATCGGTATAAACATGGAAATATCTACACCGCTATGTCTATAAACATGGAAATAACTACAGTGCTATCTCTATATACATGGAAATACCTACACCACCGTCTGTAACAACATGGAAATGTCTACACAGTCATCTGTATAAACATGGAAATATCTACACCACCATCTGTATAAACATGGAAATATCTACACTGCCATCTGTATACACATGGAAATATCTACACAGCCATCTGTATAAACATGGAAATATCTACACCACTATCTCTATAAACATGGAAATACCTACAGTGCTATCTCTAAAAACATGGAAATATCTACACCGCCATCTCCATAAACATGAAAATAGCTACACTACCATCTCCATAAACATGTAACTATCTACGCCGCCATCTGTATAAACATGGAAATATCTACACTGCAATCTGTATAAAGATGTAAATACACCGCGAGATGTATAAAAATGGAAATATCTAAACCGCTATCTGTATAAACATGGAAATACCAACACTGCTATCTGTATAAACCTGGAAACATCTACAATGCCATCTGTATTAACATGGAAATATCTACACCGATATATCTATAAACAAGGAAATACCTACACCATTATCTCTATAAACATGGAAATATCTACACCGCTATCTCTACAAACATGGAAATCTATACACTGCCATCTCTATAAACATGGAAATACCTGCACCGCCATCTACATAAACAAGGAAATATCTACACCGCCATCTATATAAACATGGAAATGTCTACAACGTTATCTCTATAAACATGGAAATATCTGGACCGTCATCTGTAAAAACATGGAAATATGTACAAAGTCATCTGTATAAACATGGAAATATCTACACAACCATCTGTATAAACATGGAAATATCTACAACGCTATCTGTATAAACATGGACATATCTACACCGCTATCTCTATAAATATGGAAATATCTACACTGCCATCTCTATACACATGCAAATACCTACACAGACATCTGAATAAATATGGAAATATCTACACCACCATCTGTATAAACACAGAAATATCTACACAGCCATCTCTATAAACATGGAAATATCTACACTGCTATCTCTATAAACATGGAAATAATTAAACCGCGATCCCTATAAACATGAAAATATCAACACCGCTATTTGTATAAACATGGAAATATCTACACTGGTATCTGTATAAACATGAAAACATCTACACCGCTATCACTATAAACATGGAAATACCAACATCACTATCTGTATAAACATGGAAATATCTATGGCGCAATCTCTATAAACATGGAAATATCTACACTGCCATCTCTGTAAACTTGGGAATATCTACACCGCCATCTGCATAAACATGGAATTATCTACACCGACCTCTGCATAAACATGGAAATATCTACACCGCCATCCGCATAAATATTGAAATATCTACACCACCATCTGTATGAACTTGGAAATATCTACACCTCCATCTGTATAAACATGGAAATACCTTCACTGCCATCCGTATACACATGGAAATATCTAAACAGTCATGTGTATAAACATGGAGATATCTATACCGCTATCTCTAAAACATGGAAATACCTACACCACTATCAGTATAAAGATGGAAATATCTACAACGCTATCTGTATAAACATGGAAATATCTACACCTCTATATGTATAAATATGGAAGCACCTACACCGCCATCTGTAAAAACATGCAAATAGCTACACAGTCATCTGTATGAACATGGAGATATCTACACCTCCATCTGTATAAACGTTGAAATATCTACACCACTATCTGTATAAACATGGAAATATCTACACCACCATCTGTATAAACGTTGAAATATCTACACCACTATCTGTATAAACATGGAAATATCCACACCGCAATCTGTATAAACATGGAAATATCTACAACACCAACTGTATAAATATGGAAATATCTACACCGCAATCTGAATAAGTGTGGAAATATGTACACCGCAATCTCTATAAACATGGAAATATTTACACTGCTACCTGTTTAAAGATGGAAATTTCTACACTGCAATCTGTGTAATGATGGAAATATCTACACCACTGTCTGTATAAACATGGAAATATCTAGACCGCTATCTCCATAAACATGGAAATACCTACACCGCTATCTGTATAAACATGGAAATATCTATACCGCCATATGTATAAACATAAGAATATCTCCACCGATATCTGTATAGACATGGAAATATCTACACCGCTATGTGTATAAACTTGGAAATATCTACACCGCTATCTCTATAAACATGGAAGTATATACACCAACATCTGTAAAAACATGGAAATATCTACAAAGTCATCTGTATAAACATGGAAGTATCTACACCACCATCTGTATAAACTTGGAAATATCTACACTGCCATCTACACACATGGAACTAAATACACAGCCATCTGTATAAACTTGGAAATACCTACACGGCTATCTTTATAAACATGGAAATATCTACACTGCCAGCTGTATAAACATGCAAATATCTACACCACTATCTGTATAAACATGGAAATATCCATATCGCTATCTGTATAAACATGGAAACATCTCCACCGCTATCTGTATAAACATGGAACTATCTACACCACTATCTGTATAAACATGGAAATCCCTACAACGTTATCTGTGTAAACATGGAAATATCTACACAGCTATCTGTGTAAACATGGATATATCTACACCGCTATCTGTGTAAAGATGGAAATTTGTACACTTCAATCTGTGCAAAGATGAAAATATCTACATCGCTATCTGTGTAAACATGGAAATATCTACACCACTATCTCCATAAACATGGAAATAACTACACCGCCATCTCTATAAACGTGGAATTATCTACACCGCTATCTCTATAAATATAGTAATATCTACAAAACCATCTCTATAAACATGGAAATATCTACACTGCCATCTGCATAAACATGGAAATACCTACACCGCCACCTGTATAAACATGAAAATATCAACACCGCTCTCTGTGCAAAGATGGAAATTTGTACACCGCAATCTGTGCAAAGATGGAAATATCTGCATCGATTTCTGTGTAAACATGGAAATATCTACACCAGTATCTCCACAAACATGGAAATAACTACACCAACATCTCTATAAACATGGAATTATCTACACCGCTATCTCTATGAATTCAGAAATATCTACACCACCATCTATATAAACATGGAAATATCTACACCGCCATCTGCATAAACATGGAAATATCTACACCGCCATCTGTATAAACATGGAAATATCTACACCGCCATCTGTATAAACATAGAAATATCTACCCCGCCATCTGTAAAAAGATGGATATATCTACAGAACGATCTGTATAAAGTTGGAAATATCTACACCGGTATCTGTATAAATATGGAAATATCTACAGTAGTATCTGTATCAACATGGAAATATCTACACCGCTATCTGTATAAACATGGAAATATCTACAACGCTATCTGTATAAACATGGAAATATCTACACCGCTATCTGTATAAATATGGAAATGTCTACAACGCTATCTCTATAAACATGGAAATGTCTACACCGCTATCTGTATAAACATGGAAATGTTTACATGGCTATCTCTATAAACATCGAAATATCTACACCGTCATCTGCATAAACTTGGAAATAGCTACTCAGTCTTCTGTATAAACATGGAAATACCTACACCAACATCTGTATAAAGATGGAAATATCTACACTGCCATCTGTATAAACATGGAAATATCTACACAGGCATCTCTATATACATGGAAATATCTACACCGCTGTCTGTGTAAACATGGAAATATATACACCGCTATCTGTATAAACATGGAAATATCTACACCGCCACGTGTATAAACATGGAAATATCTACACGGTCATCTGCATAAACATGGAAATATAACACCACTGTCTGTATAAACATGGAAATATCTGCACTGCTATCTCCATAAACATGGAAATATCTGAACCGCTATCTGTATAAACATGGAAATATCTACACCGCTATCTCTATGAACATGGAAATATCAACAACGCCATCTGTATAAACATGGAAATATCAACTCAGTCATCTGTATAAACATGGAAATATCTACAGCGCTATCTCTATAAACATGGAAATATCTGCACCGCTGTCTGTATAAACATGGAAATATCTACACCGCTATCTCTACAAACATGGAAATATCTACACCGCCATCTGTATAAACATGGAAATATCTACAGAGTCATATGTATAAACTTGGAAATATCTACAACACCATCTCAATAAACATGGAAATATCTACACTGCCATCTGTATACACATGGAAATATCTACACAACCATCTCTATAAACATGGAAATATCTACACTGCCATCTGTATACACATGGAAATATCTACACAGCCATCAGTATAAACATGGAAACATCTACACCGCTATTTCTATTCACATGGAAATACCTATACCGCTATCTCTATAAACATGGAAATATCTACACCGTCATCTCTGTAAACATGAAAATATCTACACCGCCATCTCCATAAACACGGAACTATCTACACCACCATCTGTGTAAACATGGAAATATCTACACCGCTATCTGCATAAATATGGAAATATCTACACTGCCATCTGTATAAAGTTGGAAATATCTACACCGTGAGCTGTATAAGGATGGAAATATCTACACCGCTATCTGTTTAAATATGGAAATACCAACACGGCTATTTGTATAAACATGGAAATATATACACCGCTATCTATATAAACATGGAAATATCTACACTGCTATCTCCATAAACATGGAAATACCTACACCGCCATATGTATAAACATGGAAATATCAACACAGTCATCTGTATAAACATGGAAATACCAACACTGCTATCTGTATAAACATGGAAATATATACACCGCTGTCTATATAAACATGGAAATATCTACACTGCCATCTGTATAAAGATGGAAATATCTACATCGCCATCTGCATAAATATGGAAATATCTACACTGCCATCTGTATAAACATGGAAATATCTGCAACGCCATCTGTAAAAAGATGGAAATATCTACACGGCGATCTGTATAAACATGGAAATATCTACAACGCTACCTGTGTAAACATGGAAATATCTACACCGGTAGCTGTATAAACATGGAAATATCTACACCACGATCTATATCAACATGGAAATGTCTGCACCGCTATCTCTATGAACATGGAAATATCTACACCGCTATCGGTATAAACATGGAAATAACTACACCGCTATCTGTATAAATATGGAAATGTCTACACCGGTATCTCTATAAACATGGAAATGTCTACACCGCTATCTGTATAAAGATGGAAATATCTACATGGCTATCTCTGTAAACATGGAAATATCTACACCGCCATCTGTATAAACTTGGAGATGCCTTGGCAGTCTTCTGTATAAACATAGAAATAACTACACAGCCATCTCTATAAACATGGCAATATCTACACCGCCATGTGTATAAACATGGAAATATCTACACCGTCATCTGTATAAACATGGAAATATAACACCGCTATCTGTACAAAAATGGAAATATAACACCGCTATCTGCATAAACAAGGAAATATATACACCGCGATCTCTATAAACATGGAAATATCTGCACCGCTATCTGTTTAAACATGGGTATATCTACACCGCTATCTCTATATGTATGGAAATATCTACACAGCCATCTGTATAAACATGGAAATATCTACATAGACATCTGTATAAACATGGAAATATCTACACCACCATCTCTATAAACATGGAAATATCTACAAAGCCATCTGTATAAACATTGAAATATCTACACAGCCATCTCTATAAACATGGAAGTATCTACACCACTATCTGCATAAACATGGAAGTAGCCACACCGCTATCTGTATTTACATGGAAATATGTACACCTCCATCTGTATAAACATGGAAATATCTAAACCTCCATCTGTATACACATGGAAATATCTACACTGCCATCTGTATACACATGGAAATAACTAATCAGCCATCGGTATAAACATGGAAATATCTACAACGTTATCTGTATAAACATGGAAATATCTACACCGCTATCTGTATAAACTTGGGAATATCTACACCACTGTCTGAATAAACATGGAAATATCTCCACCGCCGTCTGTATAAACATGGAAATATCTCCACCGCCATCTGCATAAACATGGAAATATCTCCACCGCCATCTGTATAAACACGGAAATATCTACACCGCTATCTCTATAAACATGGAAATATCTACACAGCCATCTGTGTAAACATGGAAATATCTACACCGATATCTGTATAAAGATGCAAATATCTACACCACAATCTGTTCAACGATGGAAATATATACAACGCTATCTCTGTAAACTTGGAAGTATCTACACCGCCATCTGTATAAACATGGAAATATCTACATCGCTATCGGTATAAACATGGAAATATCTACACAGCCATTTGTATAAACATGGAAATATCTACACCGCTATCTGTATAAACATGGAAATATCTACACCGCTATCTGTATAAACATGGAAATATCTCCGCCGCCATCTCTATAAACATGGAAATATCTCCAACGCCATTTGTATAAACAGGGAAATATCTCCACCGCCATCTGTATAAACATGGAAATATCTACACCGCTATCTGTATAAACATAGAAATATCTACACCGCTATCTTTATAAACATGGAAATATCTACAGGGATATCTGTATAAACATGGAAATATCTATAACGCTATCTGTGTAAACATGGAAATGTCTACACAGCTATCTGTGTAAACATGGAAATATCTACACCAAAGCCTGTATAAAGATGGAAATATCTACACCGCAATCTGTGCAAAGATGGAAATATCTACACCACTATCTCTGTAAACATGGAATTATCTACACCGCCATCTGTATAAACATGGAAATATCTACACTGCTATCTGTATAAACATGGAAATATCTACACCGCCATCTGTATAAACATGGAAATATCTACATCGCCATCTCTATAAACATGTAAATATCTACACTGCTATCAGTATAACTGTGGAAATATCTACACCGCTATCTCTATAAACATGGAAATATCTACACCGCTACCTGTGTAAAGATGGAAATTTCTACACCGCACTCTGTGTAAAGATGGAAATATCTACACCGATATCTGTGTAAAGATGGAAATATCTACACCGCTATCTGTATAAACATCGAAATATCTACACCGCTATCTGTATAAACATGGAAATAACTACACCTCCATGAGTATAAACATGGAAATATCTACACCACCATCTCTATAAACATGGAAATGTCTACACTGCCATCTGTATACACATGGAAATATCTACACAGCCATCAGTATAAACATGGGAACATCTACACCGCTATCTCTATGCATATGGAAACACCTATACCGCTATCTCTTTAAACATGAAAATATATACACCGCCATCTCCACAAGGATGGAACTATCTACACCGCCATCTGTGTAAACATGGAAATATCTACACCGCTATGTGTATAAACATGGAAATATCTACACTGCCATCTGTATAAAGATGGAAATATCTACACCGCGAGCTGTATAAACATGGAAATATCTACACCGCTATCTGTACAAACATGGAAATACCAACACAGCTATCTGTATAAACATGGAAGTATCTACACCGCTATCTGTATAAACATGGAAATATCTACACCACTATCTCCATAAACATGGAAATACTTACACCGCCATCTCTATAAACATGGAATTACCTACACCGCTATCTCTATAAATATAGACATATCTACACCGCCATCTATATAAACATGGGAATATATACACCGCCATCTGCATAAACATGGAAATATCTACACCGCCATCTGCATAAACATGGAAATATCTACACCGCCATCTGTATAAATATGGAAATATCTACACCGCCGTCTGTAAAAAGATGGAAATATCTGCATCGCCATCTGTATAAACATGGAAATACCTACACCGCTATCTGTACAAATGAGGAAATATCTACACCGCTATCTCTATAAACATGGAAATATCCACACCGCTACCTGTGTAAAGATGGAAATTTCTACACCGCAATCTGTGCAAAGATGGAAATATCTACACCGCTATCTGTGTAAACATGGAAATATCTACACCGCTATCTGTATATACATGAAAATATCCACACCGCCATGTGTATAAACATGGAAATATCTACACCGTCATCTGTATAAACATAGAAATATATACACTACTATCTGTATAAACATGGAAATAACTACAGCGCTATCTCTTTAAACATGGAAATATCTGCACCGCTATGTGTATAAACATGGAAATATCTACACCGCTATCTGTATAAACATGGAAATATCTAATCCGCCATCTGTATAAACATGGAGATATCTACATCGCCGTCAGTAAAAAGATGGAAATATCTACACCGCTATCTGTATAAACATGGAAATATCCACACCGCCATGTGTATAAACATGGAAATATCTACACTGCCATCTGTATAAACAGGGAAGTATCTACACAGCCATCTCTATAAACATGGAAATATCTATACCGCTATCTGTATAAACATGGAAATATCTACACTGCTATCTATATAAACATGGAAATATCTACACCGCCATGTGTATAAAAATGGAAATATCTCCACCGTCATCTGTATAAACATGGAAGTATAACACCGCTACCTGTATAAACATGGAAATATCTACACCGCAATCTCTATAAACATGGAAATATCTGCATCGCTATCTGGATAAACATGGAAATCTCTACACCGCTATCTCTGTAAACATGGAAATATCTTCACCGCTATCTCTGTAAACATGGAAATGTCTACACCGCCATCTGTATAAACATGGAAATATCTACAGAGTCATCTGTATAAACCTGGAAATATCTACACCACCATCTTTATAAACATGGAAATATCTACACTGCCATCTGTATACACATGGAAATATCTACACAGCCATCAGTATAAACATGGAATCATCTACACCGCTATCTCTATACCATGGAAATAGCTACACCGCTATCTCTATAAACATGGAAATATCTACACTGCAATCTCTATAAACATGGAAATATCTACACTGCCATCTCTATAAACATGAAAGTATCTACACCGCCATCTACATAAACTTGTTACTATCTACACCGCCATCAGTGTAAACATGGACATATCTACAACGCTATCTGTATGAACATGGAAATATCTACACTGCCATCTGTATAAATATGGAAATATCTACACCGTGATCTGTATACACATATAAATATCTACACCGCTACCTGTATAAAGATGGAAATATCTACACCGGTATGTGTATAAACACGGAAATATCTACACCACGATCAGTATAAACATGGAAATATCTACATGGCTATCTCTATAAACATGGAAATATCTACACCGCCATCTGTATAAACTTGGAAATACCTGCACAGTCTTCTGTATAAACATGGAAATATCTACACCACCATCTGTATAAACACAGAAATATCTACACTGACATCTGTAAACATGGAAATATCTACACAGCCATCTCTATAGACATGGAAATATCTACACCACTGTCTCTATAAACATGGAAATATCTACACTGCCATCTCCACAAACATGAAAATATCTACACTGCCATCTCCATAAACATGGAAATATCTACACAGCCATCTGTGTAAACATGGAAATATCTACACAGCTATCTGGGAAAACATGGAAATATCTACACTGCCATCTGTATAAACATGGAAATAACTACACCGCCATCTGAATAAACATGGAAATATCTACAACGCTATCTGTTTAAAGTCGGAAATCTCTACACCACTATCTATACAAACATGGAAATATCTACACTGCCATCTGTATAAAGATGGAAATATCTACACCGGGAGCTGTTTAAACATGGAAATATCTACACCGCTATATGTATAAACATGGAAATAACAACACCGCTATCTGTATAAACTTGCAAATACCTACACCGCTATCTGTATAAACATGGAAATATCTACACCAGTATCTCTATAAACATGGAAACACCTGCACCGCCATCTCTATAAACATGGCTATATCTAAACCGCTATCTGTATAAACATGGAAATATCTACACCGCTACCTGTATAAATATCGAAATATCTGCACCGCTATCTCTATAAACATGGAAATATCTACAACACTATCTGTGTAAACATGGAAATATCTACACAACTATCTGCGTAAACTTGGAAATATCTACACCGCTATCTTTGTAAAGATGGAAATATCAACACCGCAATCTGTGCAAAGATGGAAATATCTACACCACTATCTCTGTAAACATTTAAATATCTACACCGCTATCTGTAGAACCATCTAAATATCTACACCGCTATCTGTATAAACATGGAAATATGTACACCGCCATCTGTATAAACATGGAAATATCTCCACCGGGATCTTTATAAACATGGAAATATCTAAACCGCTATCTGTGTAAATATGGAAATATCTACACCGCTATCTCCGTAAACATGGAAATATCTACACCGCTATCTGTATAAACATGGAAATTCCTCACCGTTATCTCTATAAACATGGAAATATCTACACCGCCATCTGTATAAACATACAAATATCTACACAGTCATGTGTATAAACATGGAAATATCTACACTACCATCTCTATAAACATGGAAATATCCACACTGCCATGTGTATACACATGGAAATATCTACACAGCCATCTTTATAAACATGGAAATATCTACACCGCTATCTCTATAAATATGGAAATACCTACACCGCTATCTCTATAAACATGGAAATATCTACGTGGCAATCTCTAGAAACATGGAAATATCTACAACGCCATCTCTATAAACATGAAAATATTTACACCGCCATCTCCATAAACATGGAACTGTCTACACCGCCATCTGTATAAACATGGAAATATCTACACTGCCATCTGTATAAAGATGGAAATATCTATACCGCGAGCTGCATAAAGATAGAAATATCTACACCGCTACCTGTATAAACATGGAAATACCAACACCGCTATCTGTATAAACATGGAAATACCTACACCACTATCTGTATAAACATGGAAATGTCTACTCCGCCGTCTCTATAGCCATGGAAATATCTACACCGCCATCTTTAAAAACATGGAAATATCTACACACTCATCTGTATAAACATGGAAATATCTACACCATCATCTGTATAAACATGGAAGTATCTTCACTGCCAGGAGCTCAAGAGCAGCCTGGGCAATACAGCAAGGTCTCATCTCTACAAAAAAATAAGAAAAATTAGCTGGCCATGCTGGTGTGCACCTGTAGTCCCAGCTTCTTGGGAGGCTGAGGTGGGAGGATCCACGGAGCCCAGGAGTTTAAGGCTGCAGTTAGCTTGGATAACGACTGCACTCCAGCCTGGATGACAGAACAAGAACCTGTTTCAAAAAGAAAAAAGAAAAAAAAACCTAAAATCTAAAAACTGGATGTAGTTTGCTAGTAACTAAACAGCAAATTAATTGTAACATGCTTACATATCAACGATGTCTTTCTTCTTTGATCATAAACCTGCTCACTAAGAAGCTGCTGAAGTCCATGGTAGTGACAGGTACATGTCTGCATCCTTTTCCTGACCTGCATCTTCTTTGATTGTCCCCATCTGTGTCTCCGACTGGCACTGCCGAACCATCTTGCTACCTGATCAATGTTGTACTGAACCGGACTGCTAACTGATCAATGTTGTTGAGCTCACTGCACAAAGCTGTTCTTACAAGGTAGATTTCTGCCTGGAATAGTCATACTTACACTGTTTATATTCCTTACTCCTGACCCATCCAACGCAGCACAAGTTCTATTTATTGCCATAGAAACATAGGTCATTTGGAAACACCTCCTTCATTTCTATGGAATGTTCAAAGATTTCTGACATTTTGGACTCTGTTCTAGCCTCTTGTTAAATATATCCAGAAAAGAGACAAAGCTTTATGGGGGGGCTATATGCACACATATGCTATAGAATAAGCTATCTAAATGCTTAAAAATACTTTCCATCTGTCACCACACCTTAATAGGTAGACAGAAGTTAAGTATGTGTATATCTGTCTGTATAGATACGTATAAATATATATCCCCAAAACAAAAACTCATTCTCTTACTTATACATAGGTAGAATATAGGTGAATATACATATACATTTATAGGTAGAACAAAAAAACCCTCACCCTCTTTAGGGCCATGTGTTTTCTCTGAGTAATTGTTACAATTAATTAAAATACTTGTGTATGCCTTTTTAGATAAATTTCATCAGACCGGTTTCTGTCTGGTTGGAAAATAATAACTGCCTATTTGCTAAGTGCCCCTGCCCCCATACTATGTTCCAGTGAACTAAAGACCTCTGGCAATCATAGATTTACAACTCAGCAAGATTAAACAATTTATTGTTATTTATGACATCCAAGCTGGATCTTCTGTATTATATTCCACATTAGCATCTATCACTTTACATTTGGGAGATCCTGTCCAAAAAATGATTATGCCTCCTAACCAAACATTCAGCAGGGCTGCAGGAACAGGACCCCTGAACAAACATCCTGCCAAAGTACTTTAAAGCACCGTGAGCTGCCACAGCTGTGCATTTTCAGATGACTCAGCAGATTAGCGTGGAGTCTCTTAGCCTCTGCTTGGTCTGTTCCTTTCAGTGATCTCTCACATGGCCCAGTCCATTCGGTTTGAAAATCCTCATGAAATGAGCAGATTATGATCTGGCTTCAGTAGAGGGCCATGGGGTGGGCATGGAGGGGAGAGGGTTTGCTCTTAACACAGCCTGAGCCTCAGAAAGGTTTCAGATGGAAAAGCATGGCACTGACTCAGCTCATGCTTAAGAGGAAATAATGCACAGACCACACCAAAAAAGCCCTTTATGTTGTGTGAAAGTCTATGCCGGAGCAGCTGCTGCCACCTCATGTACTGTGATAGAGTGTGCATGTGTGTGTTTGTGTGTGCATGAGTGTGAGTATGCACACAAATGTGTGCTGGGAGGGGGAGGAGATCACACCTTCCACAGTCGCCACCTCAGCCTTAGCTAGCAGCATGGAGAAATGCCAAAAGTCAAGAGGATGCATCAAAGCAACTGTGATCACCACATCAGCAGGCGCTTTCTGGTTAGTAAAGCTACTGGGACTGAAAAACACACACGATCTCGTCCTTCTTTTATTTTAATCAGAGCAAACTATTTTAATAATAATTGTGTTATATGAATAAATAATTCATAATGCTGTAACCCATTATCACATTCCATCCTCCCAACAAGCCTAGAAGATATGTAGACAAGTATTATTACTTTCCCTATTTTTATAAATGAGGAAATAAACCCCAGGAGGCTAGGCGACTTCCCCACGGTCATAGAAGTTGCAAACAGTAGTATCATGATTCAAATCCAAAGCTTCTCCTTTTGTCTTTATCATTTTAATTTTGAAGGTAATGCATATGCATGTATGATCTTTTAAATCCAGAGATGTATATGGAATAGATAGGAAAAGGGACTCTCCTTCCCCATTATACACCCCCTCCTCCCAAGCTATATACACTGTTGACTAGAGTATGTCCTTTCAATCCTATTGTCTATGCCTACATTATATACAGAAAAGCAGGATTACGTTACACACAATATTCCAGTCATTGCTGTTTTTCACCAACAAGCTATCATTCACATCTTTTTCATACTACATATAAATTTATATCCTTTATTTTAGTGGTGTATATTGTGCAGTTGTGTCATAAATTATGTACCTGTTCTCTGTTGAACATATCGATTTTTTCTGAGTTTTTCCTTAGCAAAATGCTGCAGTGAGTACCCTTGTACACAGATGTTTGTACATTTGTTCTAGAAAAATCTACAGTAAAGATTCTTATATTAAGAGATTCCCAGGTTATTAGAAAACTACTCTATTAATTTAGATATATACTTCCAAATTGCCTGACCAAAAAGTTATGTCAATTTAACTTCTATGAACAGTATACAAACATGACAATTTTCCATCACCTACACCAACTCTGGGTAATTTCATCTTTTTTACAAGTTGATGGATTGTTTTAATTTATATTTCTCTGGTTATTAATAAGGTTGGCCACCTGTTCATGTGTTATTATTGATGATATTTGTATTGAATTGTTTGAATTTTCTTGATTTCAAAAAACATTTTACATGGCATAGATATTAAATATTTGTTGTAAAACTCTCCTTCCAGTATTTTGTATGTGTTTGGTCAAGTAGAATAAACTCTCGTCCTCTGATTTCAGATTCCTTTCTCTTTCCATTAGAAATCCCTAAATGTAAAACTACATATTGATAGCTAAAAACCAGGATGTTTACTAGAGAAAAAGAATACAAAGGCAATAATTAAATATTATATTTATACAAAATACCTACTAGTACAAACTTAAAAAGAGAAAGTAAAAGTCAAATGCTTCTACGACTTCAGACTAAGAAAAAGAACTTTTGAGGTTGAATGTTCCTGAAATTTTTCTTTTCATACAACTACGGACATGACTTCAAAAGTTGATGTGACTAAAAATGTAAGATATGAAAGATATTTGAAGACTCAGAGAAGGTGGATTTTCATTTTAACAAGTCACATATATATTCTAGATATCCTCTTATTCATAACTAAGAGAGTCAAATCAGATGAAAGAATCTAAAAATTTCCCTTTGACTGTGTTAAGTAGAAGTAGTAGAGGCATATTGGCCAAATCTTGAGTGTTTGCAAATTGACTCTTAAGGCTATAGGCTGGCACAGGTCATTGAAGCCCTAGCTTTTTATCTTTAATTTTAAAATCCCCAAACAATGTATACTAATTTTTCTTGTCCATTATTTCCAAATAATCTTGTTTAAATGTTATTACAGTGCTTGCTCATGTTACTGTTGTCTAACAGAAGGGTATCCGGGGCCTTAAAACTGAGAGGGTTAGGATTAATGATTCCAATACCTATGCTTGGACATCTCCAAAAGTGGGTTCCAACTTCTTGTCCTCAAGTCTGTATAGAAACTAGCAAACTTCCAGAGTTCACAAAAGGCTCAAAGAGAACAGATGTTTTATAGAAAATTCTTAGAGAAACTTTCACGCATAATGTTGCTGATGCATGTCTGCCTTTTCAATAAACATCACTATGCTTTATCACAAGATTTAATAAAGCAGCTTAGTTAAAAATGCCATCTGTGTCTCTGGACACATTAAACAAAGCTTAAAATAACCACCCCAGCAACTGGGAGGACCCAGCTGTTCTCATAATCTGTCCCATTCCTTTTACTTCCCCATAAAAAGAGTGAATGAAGACCACAGACTAAAAGCATCCAGAAGGAACTGACACAAACAGGGAGATAGATGGAGCCAAGGGCTCCTGTAAGTTTGCTATTGCTCACATAATAGATTTGCTAATTCCACAACCTGCGGATGGTGATTAAGAACGGGAAGCAGAAAGAGGGAAGAGAGAATCATAGAAGGGCTCATTCAAGTTTTCTAATGTATCACAAACCTGTCCTCCCTAATGTCTGGATCATAGCAGCCCATTCCATTCACCTATTCTGTAGTGAACTCCAATAGAAAATACAAAGCCATCACCACCCAGTTCTTTCTCCCTTCTAGAGATGAGATATTAGCCACCCAATCCCAGATTCTCAGATCCATTCCAGGAAAGAAGCCCTAGGTATTGAAGCACAGCTTTCCCTCCCTCCCTTCTTTCTTCCACCCCAAGATTTGTTCCCCAAATAGTTCTAGTAAATGCAAAACCAAGTATATTTTCATTCTTTAGAGCAACCAGCTTTTCATGGCCAACTGGAATCAAATACAACCTGCACAAACATCTATCTGGAGGACACTCCCAAGGCTCCTACTGAGCCAGCCTTCTGCATACCACTGCATTTCAGCTTCCTAGTTCACAAGACACTGAGACATTCTTGAATTCTGCAAGGTGCACTGTGTGTTAATATCTTTGCTGCTCATCATGTGGCCAATAAAGGGCATGACTAGTCAACAAATAAATTTTCTCTTGGCTAAAACTTGCAACAAAACTGTAAGCTGTTTACCAAGGGGCCCACTACAGGTTATATTCAATATATACAGTCAAATCATAACTATCTGAGATATATTCAGTTGACCATACACCTTTATATTTCAGTAACAAGGTCTTTACATTTCCCAGTGCTATCGATGTTACAAAGTGCTTTCATATGCAGTGCTTCATCTGATTTCCAGGATAATTAAATGATCCTGTCATACCTGATTTTTAGATGAGGAAACAAGTGGTTTCTGGGTATTTCAAGAGGCTAACGCATCTGCCCTCCAACTTGTATGTGAAAACCAAAAACAAAATTCCAAGGCCCTTCAACCATCTGAATGGACTTTGACTCTTTTGGTCAATATATGGCAGAGCTAGGAAAAGAAGGTGAGTCTTCCAGCTGCTGATACAGGGTTTTTTCTGCCATACTCCATTACCTCCAAGGCTAAAGTCAAAAGAGGGTGTGGTTATCACATGAAAAAATCTTGTTTGGATTTCCCAAATGTGTATGTAGTATTTGGTGATTTACCTTAATTTAACCTACAGTTCTTTTGGGTTGTAACAGTCTGACTCCATTTTTGAAAACAAAACAAAATCGATTTTAAATGCTGAATTATAGATCTTTGCTGTCCAGTATGGTAGCTACTAACCACTTATGGTTATTTGCATTTCTATTTTAATTAATTAAAATTCAGTAAAATGCAAAATTCAGTTCTTCAGTTGCTCTAGCCACATTTCAAGTGTTACAGTAGTCACATATGGCTAGTGGCTGGGACAATGCAGATTATAGAACAGTTCCATCATCAAAGAAACTTCTATTGAACAGTGCTATTATATAATGTCATCTCCAGAGAAAGAAGACTTTAGAAAAAGTCAGAAACGGCCAGGCGCAGTGGCTCACACGTGTAATCCCAGCACTTTGGGAGGCCAAGGCAGGCAGATCCCTTGAGGTCAGGAGTTCAATACCAGCCTGGCCAACATGGTGAAACCCCGTCTCTAGTAAAAATACAAAAAATTAGCTAGGCGTGGTGGTGCATGCCTGTAACCCCAGCTACTCAGGAGGCTGAGTTGGGAGAATCACTGGAACCCAGGAGACAGAAGTTGTAGTGAGCCAAGATTGTGCCACTGCACTCTAGCCTGGGTGACAGAGCAAGACTCCATCTCAAAAAAAAAAAAAAAAAAAAAAAAGAAAAAGAAAAAGTCAGAAACATCTTGAGGCAGGCATAGTGCTGTCATCTGTCCAATATTGAAGATGATTTAAGAATAAGAAAGAAGAAGAGAACAAAGAAGAGAAAAAGAAGTTGCCTTAGGTGTACCTACCCAGAAAAGGACAAGGGCATTCTTGTAGTCATTGTGTTGTATTTTAGCTCTTAAACTTTTTAAGAGATTAGAATAATTGGACACATAGAAGATCTAAACCACTGAAGAGGCTCTGAAGCAGATAAAAGTAGAAAGAAAATAAAAAACTAATTAGTTACAAACTAAGCTTAACCACAATTCGTTTAAACGATAGTATTTACTCTTCACATGATTGGTTTTTCTTTTGCTTTATAGTATGTCATAGTTTATATCTTTAAAGGGGAATTAAAATATTTCTGGGAATTTTTAAAAGTAAGTTCAAACAGCCACATAAAAACTACAGAAACAGATAAAACCTATCTTCTCATTTATTCCCTAATCCATTCAAATTAAATATAAAAATCCAAGCAGCCACAGTGATATTCAAAAAAGCAAAAGTGAGACAAAACAAAATTCATTTGTCACCTGTGGAGGTAGTTAGCTCACCTAATCTTCACTCCAAACACCAGTAATTTTTAAAAGACAGAAATAAACATATGTTCTGCCTTCCCGGAAGGAACTATGTTTCAGGGTGGCCAAATAACCCAGTTGTGAAGAAAATGGTCTGCTTATAGAAAAATGCCAGCTAAAACATGTAGATAGAATTAGAGAATTAGAAATTCACCATTTTGAAACCCCTAATGAAATAATCAACTCAAGCAAGGATCATTAATAAATGCTAAAACAATCAAGTAACTATTGATACAGAATATAACTGAATATACACATGGTACAAAGTTCACGTCACAGACTACTGGCTTGACCCAAGGGGGAATATAGCAGAGGAGATAGGCAGTGATCACCCTAACCTTGCAATCATCTCACCATCACTAACGATGGGATGTGAATACACATTATTGCCTATGAAATAGTCTTTAAAAAAAGAACTTGAACCTGAATCTAACTAAACCTTGCAATGGGCTGAACGTGTATGTCTTCCCAAAATTAATATGTTGACATCCTAACCCCAAAGGTGCTGGTATTAAAAGGTGGGGCCTTTAGGAGGTCATTAGATCATAAGGACAGAGACTTCATGATTGGAATTAGTGCCCTTATAAAAGAGGCCCCAGAGAGCTAGCTAGTCTCTCCCACTATGTGAGTGCCCAGCAAGAAGGCCAATCTATGAACCAGAAAGTTGGTCCTAACCAGATATCAAAACCACATGCTCCTTGATTTTAAACTTGCTAGCCTCTAGGACTGTGAGAAATAAATTTCTGTTCTTTATAAGTCATCCAGTTTTTGGTATTTTGTTATAGCAGGCGTAAAAGCCTTTAGAACTAACTTCCGGTTAACCAGGAAAAAACAGAGTGAAAAGTTAATGACACCATAAAAAGCAACCAGAAAATTCCAGAAGGGGAAATATTCTACAGGACAACTGACTAGTTTTTCAACAAGTCAATTTCACTAAATAAATACATAAACAAAGAGTATGGGTATTTTCCAGGTTAAAAAAGTCTTGAGCTAAATAATCAAATGCAATGTGTATCCCTTGATTAGAAGAAACTAATTTGAACAAACCAGCCACAAAAGATATTTCAGGGAGACCAAGCTGGAAGGATCACTTGAGGCCAGGTGTTTGAGACCAGCCTGGGCAACGTAGTAAGACCTCCATCTCTACAAAAACAATAAATTAGCTGGGCATGGTGGTGTGCACCTATAGTCCTAGCTACTCAGGAAGCTGAGGCAGGAAGATCACTTGAGCCCAGGAGTTTGAGGCTGCAATGAGCTATGATTGTTTCACTGCACTTCAGGCTGTGTGAAAGAGCAAGACTTTGTCTCAAAAAATAAAAGGACATTTCATAATAATTGAGGAAATCTGAATGTGGACTGGGTAATAAATGATATAAAAAAGCCATTTTTTATTTTGTTTGAAAAGATGATTTTGTAACTATACAGGAAAATGTTCTTATTTTTTTAGAAATCTGTACTAAAGAATTTAGGGGTAAAATATCATTTTCTTTAATATACTTTCAAACACAAGCAAAAAATAGTCATGACACAAATATAGCAAAATGTTTACAATCTATGTTCTATGCTTGCCTGTGAGTGCCATTAATCTCATCTCTCTGCTTTTCTGAAAGTTTGAAAATTTCAAAGTTTTATAATAAATTTTTTACATCCCATAATTTTATAATAATTTTTTTAAAGATTGAAGCAAATCAACAACTATACCTTCAAAAATATCCTGACCCACAATAAACATTGAACAGGGTATATTTCTCCCATTTCCTAAAAAAGTTGGCCCAGGAAGGAGTATGAGAGCCGCCATAGCTCTCCCAAAGCTCATTATTCTCCATCACTCCATGGGAAATCCCAAAATAAATTTTTTAAAAAGTTGTTTAAATTTATAATGTTTTTGATTCTATAATAATTTTATAATAAAATAATTGTAAAATGCTTTTGATTTTATAATTTATAAAAATTTTTATACATGTTTATGTTTGAAATGTCTATTTCAAACTTTATGAGATATTAAAATATAAGTAATATAGTTCATCATTTTAGAAATGCCATGCTTTTCTCCTCCAGCAATTACATAATCAAAGAGTAACTGTAGTTTTTCCTAGAACATTGCTTTGTAGGCTGGGCATGGTGGTTCATGACACTTTAGGAGGCCAAGGCAGGCAGATCTCTTGAGATCAGGAGTTTGAGACTAGACTGGGCAACACAGAGAAACCCTATGAGTAGTAAAAACACAAAAATCAGCTGTGCGTAGTGGCGTGCACCTATAGCCCCAGCTACTCAGGAGGCTGAGGTGGGAAGATCACCTGAATCTGGGGAGGTCAAGGCTACAGTGAGCCAAGACTGTACCATTGCACTCCAGCCTGGGCAACAAAGTGAGACCCTGTCTCAAAAAAAAAAAATGAAATTTAATTTAAAAAAAGAAAATTGCTTTGTAAAATTAACTTTTTCCATCAAAACCAAGATTTTTCAGATATAGAAAATGCAGCCCACTGGTCAGATTTGTCAGTTCAAAGAGAAAAAATTCTAGTTTCCTATTTTTCTAGCCTGCTTATGATTATCCAATAGGATATCAAAAAAGACCAAAGCCTTTGGGATCCATGTTCAGTATTCCTGAGTCTAACTCAGGATGCCAAATCAGGAGACAAGCACATTCTCGTCAATTTTCAATCATTCGAGACCAATTTTGCTTATAATTATCCAGTTCTTTTAGACCACCTTTCTCCTGAAGCCAGCCTTATGGCTATTCACTTCACTTTAGCATAAGCCCCCAAGAAGGTGAACAAAATGAGGAAACGATTGGTTAAAGTTGGCATTTGAAATTCTGAAACATGTCCACCATTCCCTTCACCCATGCCCGCCCCTCTTAGAAGTAGTACTTTCAGATTATTTGAGAGACGATGCTTCTATGTGGATTTTGTCATCTGTCCTTTATAACAGCTAGTAGGTTTAATTTGACTCTATTTTAAGCATATATTGACCTATGCTAATTATCTGTTAAAATAAATTCCACTCTTAGAGTTAATAAAGTGTGTTTGTCATGGAAGACCCATTGAAGTACGAAGCTGAGGAGCCCTTATGGTAAAGTGGGACAAGAAATAATAAGACATAATAATTTTCCCATGCAAATCAACAACCGTAGCTTCAAAAATATCTTGACCCACAACAAGTATTGGATAGGCCATGTTTCTCTCACTCCCTAAAAAATTGGCTCGGGAAGGAGTATGAGAGCCCCCATAGCTCTCCCAAGGCTCATTATTCTCCATCACTCCACAGGAACAGCCTGTCAGAGAAGAGTGAAAGACCATTTGTCAACCTCTCTTCAACTCCCTGATTCTAGCCAAACTTCATCAATCTCAAGTGAGGAGCCAGAGAGAAATCAAACCCCATATATCCAGCATCATTGTCTACTGGAGTCAAAAATCACAATTCCACTACCCACCCCAACACCACTGGCCCTGTCTCTCCCAATTGCTTTTTATTGTGTTTTTAAAAAAATCCTCTTTCCCCATCCCTGCAACACCGAGAAGGAGGAATTATAGTAGATAAATATGAAGCATGGAGATCCTTTAAAAATGTTTTTAATAATAAATGAGAAAATGAAAAGGAGAGGGTTGGGAAGGAAGGAGGGAATTCAAATGCCAGGGAATTGTTCAGTTTCGCTTTTAAAGATGTTAACACTCATATATACATCTGCAAGACACTCCCCTTAAAGAAAAGTTCTATGAGTGTGGGTCTGGTTGCATGAATAAGGATAAAATTACTTTTTTAGACGATGTTTCCCACATATCATTCAGAGACCCCTGAAGTTAGGTATCCCTCTTGTAGATGTCCTTGAGATGCTGCTGGACCTGGGAAAGAGGAAACTGGGATACGGGTCTATGCCAAAAGGTGCTTCTAGTTATAGGACAGAGAGGAAAGGGGCAGAGGGAGAAAAACCCGAAGTCTGAGAATCTGGATTGCAGAAGACTACCGAGGTCGTGGGAGAAGGGAGAGAAAACAAGGATGAAAAGCGAAAGGGGAAGAGGCATGAAATGTTGTCAAATGTCAAAAGGCATTTGGAGAGAAGTTGGGAATTGCATTAAGAAAACCACTGCAAATCTTGTTTCAGACCATTTAGAGATATGCCCCCTGGGAACTGCGAGCTCAGGCTGTTTAGCATCAAACAAATGGATCCACTCCATAACTACCCTAATTAAATAAATCATTCAGTAATTCCACTGGGTTAAAGAACCAAAATATTAAAAACCTTCAGGGCCTACTCTTGCCAAATATGTCAGGGATCGTGTGTGTGTGTGTGTGTGTGTGTGTGTGTGTGTGTTCTGAGACACCACTACTGTTAAATAGGCAGAGCTAAGACTTAGGGGACTGGTAGATTATTGCAAAAAGGGCACGGGGCAGAGGGACTATGTTGTGAGCCAGGGAAAGAAGTTTGTGTGGGGACTGTGGGCAGTGAACGCGTTGGGAACAATATGGAAAACTGGGAGCTGCCTTGGAATCTACAGGGCCGGGTAAGAGAATGTCCGAAAGAAATATGAGCAGGTGCGGGATGTGTGCAGAGTCGGAGAAGAATCCAGGGCGCCCGGAGTGGCTCCAGGAACGACGGACACCCCTCAAGGATTTGGGGGCGGTGTGTACTAATAGAACCCAGTGTCCGGGGTGCGCCGGGGAGGCTTCAAGCACGGCGGGAGTGGGGCGCTGGAGGGTGAGGACGCGGGAGTGAGGAAGCAAAGCCGGGGCCGGGCAGGGGCCTCCCAGCTGGGCCCGGAGGCAGCAGGGGGACAAGGGCTAGGAGAGGGCATGGCGGCAGCGTGGCGGGAAGCGAGGCGCATCCGGACACTCACCCCGTTGGCCACGGCCATCTACCCCACAATCTCGATGGCCGTCCTGCTAAAGTACCTGCCATCGCAGCCCACCACCGTGGTGCAGCCCCGACGGTCGCGCAGGTCGATGGACGACAGCACGCTCTGGATGAATTTGGGCAGGTAGTTGCACTGGCCCTCGAAGAGGCCGGTAGGTCGCCGCAAAACCCCGCCGCCGGCCGGCCGCGAGTCCTCGTAGGGCACGGTGGGCACTGTCAGCACCGGGATGGGGCTCCCCTCCGTGGTGCCTCCTGGCCGGTCCTGCTGCGGCTCCCGGGGCCGGAGGGAATCTGCAGCCTGCTGGGTGCCTCCACCAGCCTGGCCGCGTGCCGGGACTCAGCCTCGCGCCCGGGCCCCCTCTCCGGCAGGTCGGCACCCTGTGCCCTGGGCCCGCCCGCCTGGGGACCGCCTGCCCCTCCTCTCCACGCGGCCGCTCGCTGACTCCCTCGGCGCAGATTGCTTCGGCCTTCCTGTAAAGTTTCCTCCCGCCCGCCTTCTCCGCTGCCAGACCGCCCGAGGTGCCCTCAGTTTCTCCCAAAGTTGGACTCACTTTCAGGGTGTCACAAAAGCCTGATTCCAGGGCCTGCTAGCCCGACCCCGGTGACGCCTGCACCCGCGCCTGGCCCCAGCCTTCACGCGCGATTGCCGCCCTCCGGGGCACACCCTCCGCCAGAAAACAGCCGGCGGGTGGCGAGACTTTGGGCAGAGTCCGGGTTCCTCTCCGGCGCCAGGCCCGTCTCCCTGTCTCCCTGGGAGTGCGCAGCCTACACGCACCAGTTTCTCTTTAGAACAAGCATGGGGAGGGATTTGGGAGGGGGCTGAAACCTTTTGCCATCAGCGAACAGCCTCAGCCAAAAATAACCCTGGAAAGGCGAGCTAAGAATGGTTATCTCCTGCCAGCGCTGAAATCGGAGGCTGGGCGCTGCGTGTGGGGTGTTTGTGTGTGTGTATGTGTGTGTGTACCCTCCCACCCCGACCATTTGTTCAAGGGAATCACCACTGTCAGACTTCAATCCAACAGGACCCACTCGAGCCATCCACACTTTCCCCAGCCTCCTCCAAAACAGCACACTTTCCGGTATGGACAATTCTATTTTTTTTTTTTTTCACTTGTTTGTTTGTTGTGGTGGTTGCAACAGCAGCAGCACAGACGACACCTATTTCCCTATTCTTCTCGCCCTTCTCACCCTCCCTACCCAGCTCCTGCCTTAGAAACAGGCTTGGCCTACACTGTATCTGTCCACACTGCCTGAACTCTTCCCTGAATTAATCGTTTTCAATAGGAGGGGGCTAAATCCCTTATTAATGCCCTACCAGGAGTGAATGAATAAAGCCAAGTTAAAGGGGAACTGGGTACCACATACTGTGCTAGGTTCCTTTGCATGTATCCTTTCATTCTGCTGGAGCTAAAGATGTTCTGCCTCCTCTCCATAAAACGCACCCAAACTCCAAAACCAGGAAATTCTCCATAGAAAATAGGAGTGAAGAGAGAAAAGACTAACAGGATAAACCCCAAAGCAGGAAGAAAGTTTTGTCTCCCATTTCGCTCAAGGAATTTTTGGACCCACCAAGGCTACTGTCCTGAAAGATCCTGCTGCTTCTCCTTCCCCAAATATTGTCCACTTCCTGAGAGTAAGGCTGACTTGCCACAGGCTTATAAAGTGTTTGGTCACAGTAAGACAACTGTGAGTAATAACACACATTGTATACTGTTTTGCAATTGATAAAAGGCTTTGCATCTGTTTTTTCTTTGGAGGCTGAAGAAAAGAAGAATGGTATTCACGCAGTTCCCATTTTACAGATGAAAACAAGAGGACTTTTTCTGTGAAGTCAGGAAAGTGGTTACAATGGTACTTTCCGCCTGTCCGAATTATGTATTGCCCCTCCCCTTTCTATTAATAACATTGAAGTGTGATGGGACAACCACTGAAGCCGTCAGTTGAAACCTACTGGGACTTTTTAGCCATTCTCTTCAACATAAAGAATGGGTGTTTTTGGAGGGGGTGAGAGGAATGGGGAAATGTTGTCAAAGAGTACAATGTTTTAGTTGAGACAGGAAGAATACATTTTGTTGAGATCTACAGCACAGCATGGTGACTGTAGTTAACAATGAAGTATTGTGTATTTCAAAATTGCTAAGACAATAAATTTCAAATGTTCTCACCACAAAAAAGATAGGTTTTGAGGTGATGAATCTATTAATTCTCTGGATTTAATTATTCCACAATGTATACATATATCATAACATCACATTATACCTCCGTAAATACATACAATTTTAATTTGTCAATTAACATTTTTTTAAAAGAATAGTGTGGCCAGTTGGGGAGGTAGTTTTTTTTTTTTTCCTCTAGTCTCTACTCAGTCTCCAAGATCCCATTCCCCATAAAGTTCCTGTCACCCAGGTGGAGTGCAGTGGCACAATCATGGCTCACTGCACCCTCTCCCTCTTGGGCTCAAGCGATCCTCCCGCCTACAGGTACATGCCACCACGCCCAGCTAATTTTTGTAGTTTTTGTAGACATGGGGTTTCACCATGTTGCCTAGGCTGGTCTCGAACTCCTCAGCTCAATCAATCTGCCCACTTTAGCCTCCCACAGTGCTGGGATTACAGGTGGGAGCCACCAAGCCCAACCCATAAAGTTCCTAACTTTTTATCTCCCTGGGAGCGCACAGCCTACACACACCAGTTTCTCTTTAGAACATACTTAAGAGTCTTGGCTTAGCATCCAACAGACAGAACTTTAACACTTCTACGGATCTGTGCACCTGTCTATGGTGTGGGGTTTTTAAGATCTCTTTCTAATGACACTTTATTTTGCAAAGCAGGACAGTTTCATTCCCAGAAGTGCAGGTACGGTAAATCCTTTGTTCCAGTAACGAAGACAATGATCCAAACCCTAAGCCTCAGAGAAGCCCAGAAACCCTCCAGGCCTCCATTTCTCTGCTCCTAGCACCTGCCTCTCTCTTGACATCAACATCATTCTCCCCTCTCACAGCCCAGCTCCTTCCACAGACCCAGGGATTAGGCACCAGCACCTCAGACTAGATTTTAGAGAATTACCATTCAAGAGGCAATCCTCTTCCCTTGGTTCCAATTTCAAGGTTCTCAAAGACTGGAACAGGGCTAGTTTGAGGCAATGTGCCCCATCGCATAGCCAGAAAGAACCTTACAGTGAAAAGGAAAACAAGTCTTCCAAAGTAAGGGGGTGCTGATCCCAGAGGGAGGACAGATGGGCAACCAAACAGTAACCGGGCCACCACATGCTTCACACTCACTGATCAAGGATTTCTAAAACCACTTTTCTTTTCTCTGAATTTACATAGGACTTTGTATCACTCATAAAGGAATGTCTTATAGGCTGATAACAACTTTCTATTCATGCTTATACTTAACATTTAGGCTAGGATAATTTCCTAACCTCAGTGTCCTCACTATAAGATGGGAATTATTATAATCCCTACCTCATAAATTGTTGGGAGGATTAAAATACTTAGTAAAGTGCCTGACTAATAGAAAGGCATTCAATAAATGTTAGCTATTCATGGTTTCATCATCATTATATTTACCATTATTACTAATCTCCTGTATTGCAAGAATTGCAGTTTATATTTTTGTAGACCATCACTGTAGCTAAAGGGTCTTTGGGCCATAGGTGATATTCCATAAAGGTTGGTTAAATTGATCTGTGGTTTTTGACTATGGAAACTCAGAACTCCCTCAAAATGTACAAAACAGATTTACCTGCTAAATAAATCTCTTCAAAGCTGACCCCAGGTTTAATTGAATTAATTCCAATGAATTTGTCACAATGATGGAGAAAGGAAACTTAGAGGGCCCCACAGTTGTTTGCTGGTAAAATGAGAAGTTTGGATTAGATCAATGTTTCCAAAAATATTTTCCTCAGAATGTTAGTGCCCCTCGAATCCTGCACAAAGCAAGAGTTTCATGACCAAGTAGCTTTTAAAACTCCTGTACACTCTACTCCCATTCTTCACAATGCACACTTTCATATTAAAAGTTCTGAGAGGTCCTCAACAGAAGACATCACTTAACTTTTTTTTTTTTTTTAAGACAGATTCTCACTCTGTCACCCAGGCTGGAGTACAGTGGCCACCACTCCTGGCCTAAACATTTTTTAACCTGGTGCTTCCCAATCTAAACTCACAGGGACCAGTTTTCTTAATGAAAGAGAATCAGACTAGCTTGTAACCATAGCTGGTGACACTCCCCTGCCCCATTCCTTGTATGTCCTCAGTGGACTAGGTCAGGAATAAATAAATTTTCCTGATTCTCAAGGGCTGGTCACTCCTTTGCACTGAGCTCAAAGCTTCTCTGTAGCATGGGTCACAATGAATGGTAGCCCTGATAGCCTAGAGTAGCCTTTCAGCCTTCTCTGAGCCTCTAAAGACTGAGGATCCTTGGCATGAAATGGAGCAACTGATATACCCTTGCTTCCCCTGGGGACTCTCTTGCTCTCAAAAAGGAATCAGCCATCATCTCCATCTAGAGAATATACTATCTGACTCAGCTTGACCAGCCTGTCCCAAAATGAGAATCTGGGTAAAATAAGCATTGAAACACTTCATTCCTTGTAGATTCACAAAACATATTAGCATATTAAAGACTATGAAGTTCTGCAGGAAATAAAAACCTATTTAATCCAACATTGCCAAGTTTTATTTGACCATGGAAGATTTTTCCAAAACACTTACAAACAGATCAAGGACATTAATCTTTCATGAAACACTAGATCCCCAGGGTCCTCTCCAGCTACATCATTCTGTGATTTTCTTTTTTATTTATGATGCATTAAAAGATTAATCTCTATCAGACTTCCATTTAGAAATTCACCAGAATGTGCAAAGGCAGCAGGTAAAATTGCTGAAGCGTATTATAAAAATACCCTCCAGTGATTTTTGAAACTTAAACTGAAATATATATATAACTATATATTTCAGTTTGTATATTATATATATATGTATATACACACATATATATGTGTGTATATATATTGGTGTATGTATATCTATATCTATGTATATATGGCATTATATCCATTTTACAGATGCAGAAACTGAGCTTTAGAGGGGGTGAGCAATTGGTCCAAAGCCACACAGCACACAGGTAGTCATTGATAAAGGTAAAAACAAGAGTTGAAGCCTGAGGTGTAAGGACACAGAGGCAAGTACACAAATGTTTACAAGTTACACATATGACACGTGCCTTTAACATGAATTTCTTGAACATTCATTTAGAGGCCTTACAATGAAGACATCAGAGTGGCAGCAAGTTCTGTTGGAATCAGGGGAGCGTGTTCTTCTATAATCCCCTGGCTAACAGGAAAGCACACTGATTTGGCCCATGGTAGTTATACATTCCCATTGAGTCAGGGGCCACTTCTATGCACACAGGAGGTGCTAAAAATATGCTGTTGACTCATTGCCTCTAAGAGCAGAAGAAATGCCAAAAGTATAGGAAAAGAGGCAGAAAAGCACACGGAAAAATGTCGTAGGGCAGTCCTCTGAGGAAGTGTTAGATCCCTTTGAAATCTGTCCAAACACTTTCTTGTGCTGGGGAAAGTCAATTACATATTTCAAGCAACCCCACATGTCATACGAGTATCTTGTACGTGTTTGTGTACTCGTGTCTGTGAACTTACATCTCAGACTTCAACTTCTCGCTCCCCACCCTTATCAATGACTGCCTGCATGGCCTTGGGCAAGTTGCTTCCCTCTTCAAAGCTCAGTTTCTGCATCTATTAAATGGACATAATGCTACCTACCTCATGGGGTTAGTGATCACATTTAAGGAGCTAATATGTGGAAATTGCTTACACAGTACCTATCACATAATAAGGGTTTAATAAGTGTTTGATGTAATTGTTTTGATTATTACTACTATTACTAAAATAATAATTACTACAATAATAATGATTCTTATTCTCTATATTAGTATTATCTTTGAAAATGGGCGTGGATTTTGTCTATGTAACACTTTTGGCACAATATCTAGCATTATATCACACACAAATTAGAGAATTCATGTTATTAAGGATGAAAAAATATTTTTACTGACCCTTAAATTCTTCGTAAGTAACTGCAAAAGAAGCCATTATCCCAACACATGAAATAAAAAAAAAAAATTCAGTTCCTCTGGAGTTTGTTTTTGGAGGTAGCCACAGGATACCTAAATTTTTTTTCTTTTCAGAGAGACCGAGGGGCTCACTAGGTTGACCAGGCTGGTCTTGAACTCCTGGTCTCAAGCCATCCTCCCACCTCAGCCTCCCAAAGTGCTGGGATTACATGCATGAGCCACCACATCCAGCCTACCTAAAATATTGAATGCTGTTAATAAATCTCCTGAGGCCAGCATAAGAAGGTGATGGGCAAAACTAATGCAGGTATGTTTTTCTGGCTTTTACATGTATTGGGCCAAACTTTGAAAAGCACTTACTATTAATGGCTAACTTGCAAAATTTGTGATTTATTAAAAGCAGATTTTAATTGTTTTACCTAAAAATAATAGGCCTCTGATCTGCCAAAGATGAAGATTTAATTTCTAGGTGTTCCCCACAATACCTAGAAACATCAGTGGAATCGATTATTAAACACTTTAGAACTATTCTCATCAAAGTTCTTTATTATATAATACAGCAAAAGAAAAGTTTCTTTTCTAAAGGCTTCTCTATACTTTTTTTAATAGTTGAATTTCATTTCTGAAGGCTCCTAAAAAGAATAGAATTTAGATCTTTATTAAAGAGGAAATATATTTTCCATGTTTAATTTAAATTACATTCCATCAGTCATTTGCAATCTTAGCCTACACGGAATTTCTTTTTTTGGTAGTTTTTATGTTTGGGCTTTAGGAGGGGATTCCCAATAATCTCTATATAAATATTTCTAATCTCTATATAAATATTTTAACATTTCAATGTAAATTAGTTTTTTAAAGCTATTTTATCCATAAAAATAATAAATTTGCATGGCTGAGGGTGAAATAATGTGTTACCAGGACCCCTCAGTTTTGGGGGTTGTGAGTAGATCCCATCTTCATGTTCCTCCAGCCCAGCCCAAGCCTGGCTCAGGGCCTCCTCCCCCATTTGTCAGGAACCACCATCCCCAGGGATTCTATGTGCCCTGCCTGACCAGTGTTCTCCATCAGAGTTTACCAATCTTTTCTTCATTCCCTCAGAGCACAGCTAAGCAAGAGTACACTAATTTGAAAATTAACTCAAGCAAATAGAGGAACAATATCCCCAACACATTGCATTTTAACATAGGGTTTCCTGGACACACTGTTTCAACCCAAGAGTTGGGCTAATAGTAGGAGTTCCATCTGCTAAAATACGGCTGTCAGCTTCAGAGGGAAATTCATGAACGTCTTCGTAGTTTGTTTTTACGTTTCACTTGGCACTGTTTCTAAAATTTCCTCTGAAGCCAAAAAATAAGTTATTTCCCAGCACACTGGCCACTTTTCATTTATCATTGGATTGATTTTTGTAACTTGCAGTAGGAGCTGAAATCGACCAGGGGGTTCTTATCCAACAGACAGCAGCAAAACTCTTTGTGTATCTGCGTTCCTTTCAACAAGCGTGATTAACTCAATGGCATCATTTGTGAGCGTAACACAGAGCTCAGCAATAACGTTTCTTCACTAACCCTACCAGGTATCCAACATAGGATGTTACTTCCTTTCACTGTTTTCCGACTCCTGGCAGATATTAATCATTGGGATTTGGGAACAAGGAAATAGAATTTCTGAGAATGCTTGGGAATTCCCAAATTCATATGATTTTCATAACACTTCACTTACAAGTTTTTGAAAAATAATAAGTGACTATAATAACAAGCAAATAGTCGTTTTTTTCTGTAACAGGATTATATGAAAAGTTTTAGTAGTCTTCTGTTTTAAAGAGATATGATAACAAATGATGATTTATTTTTATTATGAGCCAACATATTGTAACAAGATTATAAAATCCAATAGCATTAATAGAGAAAACATTAAAAAGAAATGAATATTATCACAAAATAAATGCTAAAGAAAAGTCCTTTAAAGATTGAAAGGTAACACCACAAATACTTAATGCTTTAATCGTTGTTTACATGACATTGTTAAACAAGGCATCAATCATCCCCTCCAATACCATTTCAATAACATAACATTCTGATCTCCTGGCAAGATGAATAGCACTAGAAAGAAGCAACTGTCAAAGTTGCCGATTTAAGGGCATATTTTGTTTCTAAAACTTGGCATTTCTTAGAAAACCTCTCATAGGATTTGTAAAACATATACTATGCCTATGAACACATTAATATTTATTTGCAGAAATGGTTCACTGTTAGCAGTGGACAAGGCCATGAACACACACTTGTAACACAGCAACAGATACAAGAAAGTCTGACTGAGGCTCCTTTACTGCTCCTGTCCTGTTCACCTTAACTTTCATCTCCACATGTCAGTGCTTCCTCATCTTGCTTGACTTGAAGTCAGTGCATTTCTTCAAGCCAGTAAGTTCTCTATACTGACTATTAAGCTGTAATTTTCACAGGAAAATTAGAATGTTCCTTCCCATTTTCCTAATTTCTCAACTGATTTTTCTCAGAATTCAGAATCCATAAATATTGAAATGCCAGGAGAGAATTTCCAAATGGAAATGCTGTTCCCTTCGTCCATTTTCAGAAGAAACCGTAGGATAGTGTTATCCTTCTCTTCTCCAATTTTTTTTTCCTGCAAACTTATGGTTATCACCTCTTTAAGTGAGTAGCTCATAATTTTGCCTCCCCTGCAAATGGTCCCAAAACAGTGAAGTGGGTCCTCTTTAGCTGTGTCTTTAGTACATAATCCTGCATTTCTGACCATATGCAGGGAGTGTGACCCAGGGAAGGATCCCTGACTCAATGGGATTTCTCTTGCTGTCTCTAGAATTTGAACACCGGAACCCAGACGTACAGAGGCTGGGAGCCATCGTGGTGTGCTATATTGATGACGGCAGCAGTGGGTGGTGTGGGGGCAGTTAATTGACAGCTACCTGTTGCTGACATCCCAGGAACTGCCTGAACCTCCTCTTTCCCAGTCATAAGATATCTAAGATTCTGCAGTATTCTTCATTAAATCCTAGCATGGTTTAAGCTAGCCAGAATTAGGTTCTGTTGCTTTCAATCAACAGAACCTTAGCTAATACGTTGTTATTTCCTGGTCTTTGTTCCTTTAATTTTCCAGGAAAAGAAGGGAAAATGGCTTACTGGTTTTAAAAAGAGACAAGGGACAACATACCATTTATGCAAAATTTAGAAGCACTCAAAGGAAACTCTGGAAAGTTCCTGAGACATACCTACGTAGGATCAGCATAAAACTTGAACAGTGTATCTAGATCATGGTTGCCATGGTTGCCTTGACACAATGAACATCTGTATCAAGATCATATTTTCTTGGTGGGACAGAGAGAAGTACAAGGCGGGACTCACATTTACAGTAATCCTTGTTTTCCAGGGAGCATACAACCCAGTTTGTCCAGAGCTGTTCATCTTAAGTTTGTTATCCCACCATAATTATAAATAGAACCTCCTTTTTCTCTCAAGAATATCCCACTTTGGATGATAATTTCTGTGACTACCCATTAAGAATATTTAATAACTATAGAAAACTGCTTCTCTATATTTTTTGTATGTTTGAAACATTTTATAACAAAAATATCTTTAAAGTTATCACCTACACAGAATATAGCTGCCAAATGCTCCTACTCTGCTATTCTAACCATGAATCCCTCTGGGGCCCCTTCCTCCTATGGCGCTTGTGAGGATGAAATGAAATAAGCTCTATGAAGTGCCCAACAGTGACCAACACGGAATAAAATACAGCCACCATAGGTGGCCTTCCCTTATGTTCACCAAACTCCTGATAAGTTATTCGGTGATGTTTTAATCTTAATATTTTATGTAGATTATACATTCATCTGATTCAAAATGCAAAAGGTACAAAAGCGTATACAGTTAAAAGTTTCCCAACCCACTACCAATTATCTCCCTGGAGGCAACTGTTTCCAGATTTTTGAATATCCTTAAAGAATATCATATGTATGGAAAAGAAAGATTATATATTTATATGCATCTGTGTATGCATTTTCCTATGAGAGGCTCACAAAGTCTCCTTGAAGAGATATCATTATTACAAACACCCCTCAATTTACAATGGGGTTATATTCCAATAAACTTATGAAAATATTGTAAGCTGAAAATGCATTTAATACACTTAACCTACTAAACATCATAGCTTAGCTCGGCCTACCTTAAACACTCACATTAACCTACAGTTAGGCAAAATCATCTAACAGAAAGCCCATTTTATAATAAAGTGGGCTTTGAATATCTCATGTAATATAATGAATACTGTACTGAAAGTGGAAAACAGAATGGTTGTATGAGTACTCAAAGTACAGCTTCTGCTGAATGTGTATTGCTTTCAAACTATCTTAAAGTTGAAAAATCATAAGTCAAAATATTCTAAGTCAGGGATTGTTTGTACTTCTACTTTACATGATGAAATTGAGCCTTGAAAAGATTAAGTGACTCGCCCAAGGTCACACTGGCAGTTAAATAGTGAAACTTGGATCCAAATTGTTCAGTCACTACATGTATTGTCTTGAAATTTGAAAAAGAGGAAGAGGAATTAAACTACTAAATTGAAGGACTATTTTAGGCATAGAAGAAGCAGATGCCTTCATGTCCAAGTGATTGTGAAAAGCCCACTTGCCCCAAAATATGTCTCCTGGTCATATGAAATTCCACCATTTCAGATTTTTACCTGGGGATTTAGAGTAATCTGCTGTTTTCCTAGAGCTCCCCTAAAATAGAAATAGAAAATTTTGGAAGGCTAAATATATGCTAACATTGGAAAACTCATTTTCTCCCCTTCGTAAGGCAAGATACTGAAGGAGGGGGTCCTACGGGCTGTGCAGGGACATCCTGGAGGCATGGGGAGAAGAAACTGAAAGGCAAGTTTGTATGGAACAAAGAATACCGATCTCAGGATTCTCCCTTGAACCTGCCCTAACTTTGTTCAAATAGACTTAGCCACTGACCTGCTGTCAAAAGACCACAGCCAATCTGACTTGTTTTCAATATAATGACGAATATTGATTTGGTCCCTTCATCCAACATTCTCAGCTGGATCTTTTTTGACCAAGGATATACATTACTAGGTGAGTACAGGCAGTTAATTCTTCCACACGGGACTTCGGAGTTTCTGAGTTAACCAGAATCACCCACCTTAACATCTGCCAGTTTATACCCCAAGTCCTGACCAGTGCCCCCTACCTGCTATGCCTCGTGTTTTCAATAGAGCATAAAATCAGAAATGAAAGATGAAACATCATAGCCAATATCACAGAAATACAAAGGATCCTAAGAAACTGCTAGGTATAATTACACACTAACTAATTGGATCATCTAGAAGAAATAGATAAATTCCCAGACACATAAAACCTACCAAGATTGACTCATGAAGAAATTTAAAAATCTGAACAGACTAATAGCAAGCAAGGAGGTTGAATCAGTAAGAAAATGTCTCCTATCAATGACAAACCCGAAACCAGACGGCTTCCCAGGTTAATTCTACCAAATATTTTAAGAAGAACTAATACCAGTCCTTCTCAAACTCTTCCAAAAAGCTGAAGTGGAGGGAATACTTCCAAACTCATCTTACAGGGCCAGCATTACCCTGATTCCAAAGCCAGACAAGAACACTACAAGAAAGGAAAATGACAGGCCAATATCCTTGATCTACATAGATGCAAAAATCCTCAACAAAATCCTAGCAAACCAAATTCAATAGCACATTGAAAGAATCATTCACCATGATCATGTCATGGTTCAACATAAGCAAATCAATACATATAATATACCATATTAGAAAAATAAAGGATAGAAACTATATGGCCATCACAATAGATATAGAAAAAGCTTTTGACAAAATTCGAAACCCTTTCATGGTGAAAAAAAACACCCAACAGATCACGTATTGAGGGACTGTATCCCAACAAAATAAAGGCCATATATGACAAACCCATAGCTAACACCATAATCAATGGTGAAAAGTTGAAACTTTTCCTCTACCATCAGGAACAAGACAAGGATGCCCACAGACACCACTTCTCAGGGTAATTAGGCAAAAGAAAGAAATAAAAGGCATACTAATAGGAAAGGAAGAAGTGAAACTCTCTCTACTGACGGCATGATCTTGTTATATATAGAAAACCCTACAAACTTCACTAAAAAAAGGTTAGAACTCAACACAAAGGAGGGAACAATAGACACTGGGGGACTCCAAAGGTGGGAGGGAAGGATGGTGGGAGCAAGGGTTGAAAAACTACCTATCGATTACTATGCTCACTGCTTGGGTGGTGGGATCATTAGAAGCCCAAACCTCAGCACCATGCAATATACCTGTTTAAGAAACCTGTACATCTACCCTCCTGACTCTAAAATGAAACATACAATATTTAAAAAACAAAAACAAATAAATACAATTTGAAAACTGTTAGAAATGAACGGATAGGTGAAATCAGTAACGTTGTAGGATACAAAATCAACATGTAGAGCCTTGAACACAGCAACATCCAGCTGTCTGACACGAAAGTCTCAGGGGCAAGAAAACCTCTATATGAACTCAGAAACAATGAGCTAAGTTGTGTTTATGTCTGAAAGGATGTTAAGAACTTCATTCATGTTACATCAGAGCCAACAGAAAGAACCAACAGGAAACCTGTACCCAACAAACAGAAATGACAAGATGAAGGGAAAGCACAGGTAAGGGCTTACCTTAGAAAGGGCAAGTGATTAGCTCAATATGCAATACAATGTTTGCTCCTGAGCCAAAAATTTGTACAATAATTTGGATATTACTTGCACAACCAGAAAAATCAGCCACTCGTTAGGAAAATGTGTTTCTGTATAAGTCTTAGGACTCAGCTATCTATAATAACATGAAAAGACAATATTTTCATCCAAAATGAGTATTTTTGTTTGTCTTGGCTTGTTATTCTAACGTCAACAGCCTCTAAATAAACTGTTGAAGTACATGATATAACCACCTCTTTCTCCATCTTTCCCATTGCTCCCATAGGGTTTCAGTTGTGCAATTTCACCATTAGCAAAGCTTTTCGCTGAAATCTGGCTTTTCAAAGGGAGAGTATCCAGAAACAGAAGATGCTGATCTGGGAGGCTCTTCCTAATAGAACTGCTGCTTCAGTTTAACTTGAAAAAGCCCACACCCAGTTCCTAATGACAAACATCTGAACACCGGGTCTTCCCAGGAGCAAGACCATGCTATGCCTCCTGCTCGCTCTGTTCTATAAGCAACCCACAGATTGCTCCCTGTGAAGAGGAGCCTGCCAGGGGAGCAGCATTCCACCAGACCCTGATTTAGCAAGACATTTCCGTATCATTCCCCCAACCAGCTGGAAGTCCTCCACTGCTCTTGTGTAAAAATCTAACTCATCTCGCTGAATTTCCTGATTTAAAAGTCTAATTCATTTCACCAAAAGTGTGACAGAAGGAAACCAAGTACACCATCTCTCTCTTACCAAACCAAAGCTATTGCATGTGCATTCTGGGGGAAAAACATGGTCCAAATATGTTATGGAGGGGGTGCCAGCCCAGTGTCATCCTCTTACTATTGCCATAGGATCTTGGCTGATGGCATCAGAGGAAAAACAAGTTTATCGATTACTTTCAACCATTAAGCTCACTCCTCCATGAAAAATACGTCACAAGTCCAATGTCTCTTATTAAAATAAGCACTGCAAAATATAAAGGAGTCACAGTTTTAAAATGGGACACACGTTCTCTAAGCGGTGAACCACGTTAGAGGTGCACTGTTTACATTGTATAAAGTCCCCTGGAGCCAGGGTTAGGAAGCGCATCTGTTCTTTGGTGTTCTGGGATGAAGGAGAAAGGAAAATGTGCTGCCAGAAGTGAGTGGGAAGGAGCTCAAGAGATAAAGGAAGTAAATCCATTTGCTGATTGCAATAATAATGGTAATACACGAAGCTATACATACATACATACATACATACATACATACATGCAAACTTTCACATTTTTTAAAAAAAAGAACTTAAGGCTTCCACTCATGTAATCAGCCCATATGAACTCTCCTGATTAGCTGCAAGGAAAATCTTCCTTTCTCCTTTTTCCTGCACCATCCTGGGCTCCCTTTTGACTTATTTTTTTTTAACTAATAAACGATCAGCTCATATTCTGAAGTTTGTAGTCCCCTCCCGCCCCCTCTCTCTCTATACGGCTCATTTACATTGGCAGCTGTCGTGCTGCTGGGCATCCTCAAACCCACCAGTTTCCCTTTAATGTTTGAGCAGACAAACATGATCATGCACTAGGCATCACTGTGCCACTCAAAATGCTTTTTTGTTTTTTTTTATTGCATCTGAGAGAAATCTCAAGGTTGCAAACCTGGAGTCAGAATTGTCTCCATGTGTCTCAGTGGGAAGAGTATCGTGTGAAGAAACAAGTTGATTCTACTAATCAAAAGGAATTTTTTTTGATATCAGGTCATCCTCCGAATGAATTTATATTACCGAGTGGAGGGTCACATGAAGAAAATGGTCAAACAGCACCACCTAGAGCAAGAGCTGAGAAGTGCAGCGGAGACGGGCTGTGTCAGGAAAGCAAAGCAAGCTGGGGCCTGGCTTAGCGCTCTCCCCTCTGCTCCTGTCTGCACGGAAAGATTAGGATGACAGTGGCAGGAAGCCTGTGCACCTAGTATGCATCACTTGAAGGGAACACACAGATTCCAGTAAACAGTTGGAAGGAAATGTTAATACCAGGCTCTGCTAAACAATATGAAATGACTCCTAGATGAGACAAGCGACTTTCATCAAAGTTTCCTGATACCTGAAAAGACAGCCCAGGGGATCCTGCACTACATGTGGTGTATGTAAATTAAGCGGGTTTTTTTCCCCTTTGTAATCAAGGCTCATACACAAACAAAATCACATTTTAGAAACGGCCTATTTCAACTTGTAACTAGCTTGCTTTCAGGGGCTCCAGGTCAAAAAGAAATAGAGCACAAAGACGCTTTCTCCTTAGGGATCATACACAAATTCACTCTGTCCGTTTCTTTCCCACATGGAGCAACAAAGCCATCAGTCCTCTCCATCCACCCATCGGGTCCTTCCTGATTAAAGTGAGATAAATCACAGCCCTCTCTCTCCAGTTGGCAGGCGACAAGAAGGGGATGCTTGCCTCAAGAAGTCCTCCCCATCCCTCTACATTCATGCAAGCCCGAGCGGAGAGATGCAAGAAATTACGGATGCATTTTAATTCCCCAGACCCTGCAATTAAAAATGGAAATTTTTTGGCCACGCGTGTTGGCTCACGCCTGTAATCCCAGCACTTTCAGAGGCCGAGGTCGGCGGATCACCTGGGGTCAGGAGTTCGAGACCAGCCTGGCCAACATGGTGAAACCCTGTCTCTACTAAAAATACAAAAATTAGCTAGGAATGGTGGTGGGCGCCTGCAGTCCCAGCTACTCGGGAGGATGAGGCAGGAGAATCACTTGAACCCGGGAGGCAAAGTTTGCAGTGAGCCAAGATCGCACCACTGCACTCCACTCTGGGTGACAAAGGAAGACTTCATCTCAAAAAATGTTTTTAAAAAATGGAAGTGTTGTTCTTTCATTTGTAAATGTGTTTTGGTAAAAGAGGGGCAGTTTAAGCAACCCTTTCTATTGTCTACATTGTTAAAATTCATCCGACGTGGACTCTTGACTCCGTTTTGCCTGGGCAGACCCAATTCAAGCATTTACAACAGCTATAACCTCCTCAAATCCAAAAGAGGAATCAGCATTATTGCTAAGTTCAAATAAGGTCTTGTTTTATTTCATTTTTATTTTTGAATGCAGCCATTCCTCCAGGTGCTGTCATCAGGTAAGATTGTCAGTCCTGATTAGGTAAAGGTATTATTACAAAATGCAATTCTTAAAAATTCAGTGTCTAACTACACTTTTAATAAGCCTTTCCCCCTCCCCTATGTATTCTCCCTTAGACACCCCTTCTCAAATTTAAAATCACAGAAACTAAAGTATGATGCCTAAAGAGAGCCTAGCGACTGCCCAGTCCTCTAATTTGATGAGTGGGAGTACTGAAGCCCAGAGGAGGTCAAGTAATTTGTTCCCAATGTCTTAGATAAGAAGAAAATGACCAGCTGGGAAATCCCACTCATGTCAAGGCAGAGGCACAGGGCCACAGACTGTGGTTGAATTGTGCCACACTCCTACATCCTTCTTTAGGAATCACAGAACATTCCTGTGTTGAGTCGGAGTCACTGACTTCCTTTTCAGGCTGATTGAGTTCTGTCCTTACGGGCTGCGACAAGAAGTTTTGGTATTATGCTACACCAAGACCATTTATCTAGTTCAAGAAATGAGCACAGTCCTTAGAGCCCAGCAACTTTCCCCATGTCCAGTAAATGTAGCTTCTCCATTAGAAGCTGTCAGAATGGAGCCTTCTGGCTCATCTTGATTTTGATTTGTGCAAGAATGAATGGTTGTGCTAAGACAGCTTTCCTAGCTGATAGAGAGCGAAACTTTTTTCTCATAATCTATAAAAAATTAAATTAGAACTTTTTTCTCATAATCTGTGAAAAAATATTAAATTAAATCTGGCTCGTCTTGATTTTGATTTGTGCAAGAATGAATGGTTGGGCTAAGACAGCTTTCCTAGCTGATAGTGAGCAAAACTTTTTTCTCATAATCTATAAAAAAATATTAAATTAGAAGCATAGAGTTTATTTCATGACTTTTATCTTCCTGCAATTTTCTTGTGGGCATAAATGATTTGTTTTTATCCTGCCTGCCCCCCAATCCCTTTTCCAAGAGACTAAAAGAGTATCTAGTGCAAAGTAGAGACTCAAATATTTTTTTAATAAACAGTGATCCCAGCCACCCAGTGCATGTGGCCAAATGCCAACCCCATAAATGATCAAACACATCATCTCATTCAGCCAATCAAAATCAAGTGCTACCTATTTTTTTAAGTTTTCATAGCCCTTGGGCATCTGCTTTCTCAGCATTTCCCAAACTTGAGTCATTCTCATCCTGCCTTCCTAATTTTGCTCTGTCAATTATCTCTGCTATTATTTATTTCATATATTTTTAAATAGCCCCACTTTTGAAACTTAAATACATGCCTTTTAAAAGGAAGCTTTCTTACTACTATACATCAAAAGCCATTATTACTTGTTCTAAGTACTCATAACAACATGTTCACAACTATTAAAATTTACTAATGTGCATCCACATACTCTCTAAATTCATGGAGCATCTGCACACACTTTAAGAAACAATTCTGCATTACTCACTCAATTTTCTTGACATCCTTCTGAGGCAGGACAAACCTTGGGCCCAAAGAATTGAGGTAGGAGTCCAAGCAAGTTGCCAGCCACATAAAGGCAAACCTTGGCTCGGAAGTCAGGACTACCAGCCCCTAGGTTATGGTTCATGCTCTTTCCTCTGCTCTCCAGAACCTCCTATCTCCAAGTGTAGTTAGCAGCCCAGATGCAGCAGCATCCTCTAGAGACTTGTTAAAAATGCAGAAGCTCAGGCTCCACACCAGGCCTATGCAGACTGAATCTGCATTTTAACGAGGTCCAGGTAATTCAGGTGCACATTAAGTTTGAAAAGGCCTCGTCTAGATCAGCGGTTCTTTAACTAAGCAGCACATTAGAACCATCTGTAGAGCCTTAAAAAATACCAGTGCCTGGGCTTCACCTCCCAGAGAATCTGACTTAAGTGTCTGGGGTTTGCCCTGAGTCTAGGTATTTTTAAAAACTCCTCAGCTTATACAAAGCTGGCAGGGCTGGGCACAGTGGCTCATGCCTATAATCGCAGCACTTCGTGAGGCCAAAGTGGGCAGATTGCTTGAGTCCAGGAGTTTGAGACTAGCCTGGGCTAAAACCCCATCCCTACAAAAAAAATAAAATACAAAAAGTAGTTGGGCATGGTGGTGGCACATACCTGTAGTCCCTGCTACTCAGGAGGCTGAGTCCTCGCTTGAACCCAGGAGGTCACGGTCTGGCTTTCAGAGCAAGACCCTGTATCAAAACAAACAAACAAACAAACAAAAAATGCTAGCAGCTTACCAGCTAGGGAGGCCTGTACAGCCAAGTTTTCCAAATGGGGCTACATTAGTTGTTCCAGAACTTTAGCTGCATCAAAACCACCTGGATGGCTTGTTCAGCTACAGAGGGTCTGGCCATGCCCCTAGAGTTTCCAGCTGAGGGTCTGGAATGAGGCCCGATGATTTGCATTTCTAACAATCTCCAGGTGATGTTGATGCTGTGGGTCCCAGGACCACATTTTGAGAATCTATGCTAAATGAATCGGAGAAGACCAAAGCTCAAACTTATTCCAAGAACTTTTCAAGGCCCACCTGCAAGTTGTAGTGGAAGTAAGCATCTAAGGGTGCAAAAAAGTGTCACTGTAGACTAAGGCCTTTTACCTGAGCTCTCAAATGTTCACATTTCTCTTCTCAACCTAAATAACAAACAGAGAGAGGCTCTCCACAAGAAAAAGATATTCGTTTGGAAACAGAGCCTTGCAATAGAAACAGGCAAGCCAGAGTAAACTATATGCATATTCACGCAGGTAAAGGAAGACAAAAGAAAAAATGAGGAAGATTATATGATCATTTGGAAATGATTATCCTTGGCTACAAAGATCAATAACAAAGGTGATGCCAGGCCCAGGTTGGACAGGCAGTTGTTGGGCAAATATCCTTCAGAAGCATTGTTGTGTGCAAAGTTGCAATGGGCTTTGTGCAATATTGTGTTTTTTGCAGTCTTCTGTGATAAGTTTTTGTTATCAGGCATACAAGCCCAAGAATCCTTTTTTGCATGGCCTTCCCTGGCTCTATTTGTCAGGGATTTTGTTAGGGGAGGGGTACTTTTAACACTTTCAAAGTAAAAAATGCCATAAGGTAGGTACCCCAATTACTTGTTTCATCTTCATAAAATAACTTTTCATAAAATCTCTGTAAACGTGGAAATACCTACACCAATTTCTGTATAAACGTGGAAATATCTACACCGCTATCTCTGTAAAAGTGTAAACATTTACAACGCTATCTGTATAAACATGGAAGTATTTACACTGCCGTCTCTAAAAACATGGAAATATCTACACCGCTATCTCTATGAAGATGGAAATACCTACACCGTAATCTCTATAAACATGGAAATATCTACACCGCTATCTCCATAAACATGGAAATCCTTACACCGCTATCTGGGTAAACATGGAAATATTTACAAAGCTATCTCTATAAACATGGAAATATCTACACCGCTATCTCTATAAACATGGAAATATCTACACCGCTATCTGTAAAACAAGGAAATATCCCCACCGCTGTTTGTATAAACATGGAAATATCTACACGGCTATCTGTTTAAACATGGAAATAACAACACCACTGACTGAATAACATGGAAATATCTACACCGCTATCTGTAAAACAAGGAAATATCCACACCGCTGTCTGTTTAAACATGGAAATATCTACACGGCTATCTGTTTAAACATGGAAATAACAACACCACTGACTGTATAAACATGGAAATATTTACAGCGCTATCTGTATAAACATGGAAATATCTACACCGCTGTCTCTATAAACATGGAAATATGTACACCGCTATCTGTATAAACATGGAAATATCTACACCGCTGTCTCAATAAACCTGGAAATATCTACACCGCTATGGGTATTAACGTGGAAATATCTACACAGCTATCTGTATAGACGTGGAAATATCTACATCGCTATGTCTACAAACGTGGAAATATCAACACCGCTATCTGTATAAACGTGGAAATATCTACACCGGTATGTGTATAAACGTGGAAATATCTACACCGATATGTGAATAAACTTGGAAATTTCTACACCGCTATCTGTATAAACGTGGAAATATCTTCACCGCTGTCTGTATGAACGTGGAAATATCTACAACGCAATCTCTATAAACGTGGAAATATCTACACCGCTATCTGTAGAAACGTGGGAATATCTAACCCGCTATCTCTATAAACGTGTAAACATTTACATGGCTATCTGTATAAACATGGAAATATTTACACCGCTATCTTTATAAACATGGAAATATCTACACCGCTATCTCTACAAACATGAAAATATTTACACCGCTATCTGTATAAACATGGAAATATCTACACCGCCATCTCTATAAACATGGAAATATCTAAACCGCTGACTGTATAAACATGAAAATACACCGCTATCTCAATAAACATAGAAATATCTACACCGCTGTCTGTATAAACATGGAAATAATTACACCGCTGTCTGTATAAACATGGAAATAACTACACAGCTGTATCTACAAACATGGAAATATATACACCGCTATCTGTATAAACACGGAAATATCTACACCGCTGTGTCTAAAAACATGGAAATATCTACACCGCTATCTCTATAAACGTGGAAATAAATACACCGCTGTCTGTATAAAAGTGGAAATATCTACACCGCTATTTCTATAAACGTGGAAATATCTACACCGATGTCTCTGTAAACATGGAAATATCTACATCGGTATCTCTGAAAACGTGGAAATATCTACACTGTTATCTCTATAAACGTGGAAATATGTACACCGCTATCAGTATAAACCTGGAAATATCTACACCGCTATCTGTAAAAATGGAAATATCTACACTGCTGTCTCTATAAACATGGAAATATCTACACCGCTATCTGTATAAACGTGGAAATATCTACACCGGTATGTGTATAAACGTGGAAATATCTACACCGCTATGTGTATAAACTTGGAAATGTCTACACCGCTATCTGTATAAACGTGGAAATATCTTCACCGCTGTCTGTATGAACGTGGAAATATCTACAACGCTATCTCTATAAACGTGGAAATATCTACAGCGCTATCTGTAGAAACGTGGGAATATCTACACCGCTATCTCTATAAACGTGTAAACATTTACACGACTATCTGTATAAACATGGAAATATTTACACCGCTATCTCTATAAACATGGAAATATCTATACCGCTATCTCTACAAACATGAAAATATTTACACCGCTATCTGTATAAACATGGAAATATCTACACCGTCATCTCTATAAACATGGAAATATCTACACCGCTGACTGTATAAACATGAAAATACACCGCTATCTCAATAAACATAGAAATATCTACACCGCTGTCTGTATAAACATGGAAATAATTACACCACTATCTGTATAAACATGGAAATAACTACACAGCTGTATCTATAAACATGGAAATATATACACCGCTATCTGTATAAACATGGAAATATCTACACCGCTGTGTCTAAAAACATGGAAATATCTACACCGCTATCTCTATAAACGTGGAAATATCTACACCGCTATTTCTATAAACGTGGAAATATCTACACCGATGTCTCTGTAAACATGGAAATATCTACATCGGTATCTCTGCAAACGTGGAAATACCTACACTGCTATCTCTATAAATGTGGAAATATCTACACCGCTATCAGTATAAACCTGGAAATATCTACACCGCTATCTGTATAAACATGGAAATATCTACACTGCTATCTCTATAAACGTGGAAATATCTATACCACTATCTAAACACGGAAATATCTACACCGCTATCCGTATAAACGTGGAAATATCTAAACCGCAATCTCTATAAGCGTGAAAATATCTACACCACTAACTGTATAAACGTGGAAATACCTACACCGCTATCTCAGTAAACGTGCAAATATCAACACCGCTATCTGTATAAGCGAGGAAATGTCTACACCGCTATCTCTGTAAACGTGTAAACATTTACACTGCTATCTGTATAAACATGGAAATATTTACAGAGCCATCTTTATAAACATGGAAATATCTACACCGCTCTCTCTATAAGCATGGAAATGTCTACACCGCTTTCTCTATAAACATGGAAATATCTACACCGCTATCTCTATAAACATGGAAATAACTACACCGGTATCTCTATAAACATGGAAATATCTACACCGCTGTCTGTATAAACATGAAAATATCTACACCGCTATCTCTATAAACATAGACATATCTTCACCGCTGTCTGTATAAATATGGAAACGTCTACACCGCTATCTGCATAAACTTGGAAATATCTACACCGCTGTCTCCATAAATATGGAAATATCTACACCGCATTCTGTATAAACATGGAAATATCTACACCTCTTTCTCTATAAACATGGAAATATCTACAACGCTATCTCTATAAACATGCAAATATCTACACCGCTGTCTCTATAAACATGCAGATATCTTCACCGCTATCTCCATAAACATGCAAATATCTGCACCGCTGTCTCTATAATCATGGAAACATCTACACCGCTATCTCTATACACATGGAAATATCTACACAGGTGTCTCTGTAAACATGGAATCATCTACACCGCTATCTCTGTAAATGTGGAAATATCTACACTGTTATCTCTATAAACGTAGAAATATCTACACTGCTATCAGTATAAACGTGGAAATATCAACACCGCTATCTGTATAAACGTGGAAATACCTACACCGCTATCTCTACAAAAGAGGAAATATCTACACCAGTATGAATAAAAACGTGGAAATATCTACATCGCTATCTGTATAAACTTGGAAATATCTACACCGCTATCTCTGTAAACGTGGAAATATCTACACCACTTTCTGTATAAACGTGGAAATATCTACACCGCTATGTGTATAAACGTGGAAATATCTACACCGCTATGTGTATAAACGTGGAAATATCTACATCGCTATCTCTATAAACGTGGAAATATCTACACTGCTATCTGTATAAATGTGGAAATCTCTACACCGCTATCTCTATAAACATGAAAATGTTTACACCGCTATCTGTATAAACATGGAAATATTTACAACGGCATCTCTTTAAACATGGCAATATTTACACCCGTATCTCTATAAACATGGAAATATCTACAACGCTATCTCTGTAAGCATGGAAATATTTACACCACTATCTCTATAAACATGGAAATATCTACACTGCTGTCTGTATAAAGGTAGAAATATCTGCACCGCTATCTGTATAAACATGGAAATATCTACACTGCTGTCTCCATAAACATGGAAATATCTACACCGCTATCTGTATAAACATGGAAATATCTACACCGCTATCTCTATGAACATGAAAATATTTACACCGATATCTGTAAAAACATGGAAATATTTACACCGCTATCACTACAAACATGGAAATATATACACCGCTATCTCTATAAACATGGAAATATCTACATCGCTATATCTATAAACATGGAAATATCTACAACGCTATCTTTATAAACTTGAAAATATTTACACCGCTATCTGTATAAACATGGAAATATTTACACCGCTATCTCTACAAACATGGAAATATATACACCGCTATCTCTATAAACATGCAAATATCTACATCGCTTTCTCTATAAACAAGGAAATATCTACAACGCTATCTCTTTAAACATGGAAATATCTACACAACTGTCTGTATAAACATGAAAATATCTACACCGCTATCTCTATAAACATAGAAATATCTACACCGCAGTCTGTATAAACATGGAAATATCTACACCACTATCTCTATAAACATGCTAATATCTACACTGCTGTCTCTATAAACATGGAAATATCTACACCACTATCTCTATAAACATGAAAATATTTACAATGCTATCTGCAAAAACGTGGAAATATTTACACCGCTATCTCTATAAACATGGAAATATTTACACCTATATGTCTATAAACAGAAATATCTACACCGCTATCTCTATAAACATGGAAACATTTACACCTATATCTCTATAAACATAGAAATATCTACATCGCTATCTCTAAAAATATGGAAATAACTACACCGCTGTCTGTATAAACATGAAAATATCTACACCGCTATCTCTATAAACATAGAAATATGTACACCGCTGTCTGTATAAACATGGAAATATCTATGCAGCTATCTGTATAAACATGGAAATATCTGCACCGCTGACTGTATAAACATGGAAATAACTACACCGCTATCTGTTTAAACATGGAAATATCTACACCGCTATCTCTATAACCATGGAAATAACTACACCAGTATATCTGTAAACATGGAATTATCTACACCGCAACCTCTATAAACGTGGAAATATCTACAACGCTGCCTCTATAATCATGGAAATACCTTCACCGTTATCTGCATAACCGAGGAAATATCTACAACGCTAACTCTATAAACATGGAAATATCTACACCACTATCTGTATAAACATGGAAATATCTTGATCGCTGTCTGCATGAACATGGAAACGTCTACACCGCTATCTGAATAAACAGGGAAATATCTACACCGCTGTCTCCATAAACATGGAAATATCTACATCGCCATCTGTATAAACATGGAAATATCTAAACCTCTGTATCTATAAACATATAAATATCTACACCGCTATCTCTATAAACATGCAAATATCTACACCGCTGTCTCTATAAACATGTAGATATCTACACCGCTATCCCTATAAACATGCAAATATCTACTCTGCTGTCTCTATAAACATGGAAATATCTACTCCGCTATCTCTATAAACGTGGAAATCTCAACACCGGTGTCTCTGTAAACATGGAATTATCTACACCGCTATCTCTGTAAATGTGGAAATATCTACACCGCTATCTTTATAAATGTGAAAATATCTACACCGCTATCAGTATAAACGTGGAAATATCAACACCGCTATCAGTATAAATGTGGAAATACCTACACCACTATCTCTGTAAAAGTGGAAATATCTACACCGGTATCTATAAAAACGTTGAAATATCTACACCGCCATCTGTATAAACGTGGAAATATCTACACCGCTATCTCTGTAAACGTGGAAATATCTACACCATTTTCTGTATAAACGTGGAAATATCTACACTGCTATCTCTATATGTGTGGAAATATCCACACCGATATCTCTTTAAAGATGTAGATATCTCCATCGCTATCTCTATAAACGTGGAATAATCAACAGTGCTGTCTCTATGAACATGGAAATATCTACACCGCTATCTCTATAAAGTGGATATATCTTCACCGCTGTCTCTACAAACGTGGAAATACCTACACCGTTATCTGTATAAACGTGGAAATATCTACACCGCTATCTTTGTAAACGTGGAAATATCTACACCACTTTCTGTATAAATGTGGAAATATCTACACCGTTATCTCTATAAACGTGGAAATGTCTCCACCGCTGTCTCCATAAACATGGAGATATCTACATCACTATCTCTATAAACGTGGAAATATCTACAATGCTGTCTCTATAAACATGGAAATAACTACACCAGTATCCCGATAAATGTGGATATATCTACACCGCTGTCTCTACAAACGTGGAAATATCTACACCACTATCTGTATATACGTGGAAATATCTACACCAATATCTGTAAAAAGGTCGAAATATCTACAACGCTATGTCTACACACGTGGAAATATGTACATCGATATCTATATGAACGTGGAAATATCTACACCGCTATGTGTATAAACGTGGAAGTATCTAAACCCCTATGTGTATAAACGTGGAAATATCTACATCGCTATCTCTATAAACGTGGAAATACCTACACTGCTATCTGTATAAACATGGAAATATCTACACCGCTATCTCTATAAACATGCAAATATCTACACCGCTGTCTCTATAAACATGGAGATATGTATACCGCTATCCCTATAAACATGAAAATATCTACCCTGCTGTCTCTATAAACATGGAAATATCTACACTGCTATCACTATAATCGTGGAAATATCTTCACCGCTGTCTCTGCAAACGTGGAAATACCTACACCGCTATCTGTATAAACATGGAAATAACTACACAGTCACCTGAATAAACATGGAAATATCTCCACCGATGTCTGTATAAACATGGAATTATCTCCACCGCTGTCTGTATAAACCGGGAAATATCTCCACCGCTACCGGTATAAACATGCAAATATCTACAGAGCCATCTGTATCAACATGGAAATATCTACACCGCTATCTCTATAAACATGGAAATACCTACATTGCTATCTGTATAAACATTGAAATATCCACACCGCTATCTGTATAAACATGGAAATATCTCCAGTGCTAACTGTATAAACTTGGAAATATGTACACTGCCATCTGTATAAATATGGAAATATCTTCACCGCTATCTGTATAAACATGAAAATATCTACAAAACTCTCTGAATAAACATGGAAATATCTACATCGCTATTTGTATAAACATAGAAATATCTCCACCGCTGTCTGTATAAATATGGAAATATCTACACCCCTATCTGTGCAAAGACGGAAAAATCTACACCGCAATCTGTGCAAAGATGGAAATATCTACACCACTACCTGTGTAAACATGGAAATAGCTACACCGCTATCTTTATAAACATGGAAATATCTACACGGCTATCTGTATTAACAGGGAAATATCTACAACGGCATCTGTATAAACATGGAAATATCTACACCACCGTCTGAATAAACATGGAAATATCTACACCGCTATCTGTGTAAATATGGAAATATCTGCAATGCTATCTCTATAAACATGGAAATATTTACAGCGCTATCTGTATACACATGGAAATACCTACACCGCTATCCATATAAACAAGGAAATATCTACACCGCTATCTGTGTAAAATGGAAATGTCTACACCGCAATCTGTGCAAAGATGGAAATATCTACACCGATATCTGTGTAAAGATGGAAATGTCTACCCCGCAATCTGTGCAAAGATAGAAATAACTACACCGCTATCTGTGTAAACATGGTAATATCTACACCGCTTTCTGTGTAAACATGGTAATATCTACACAGCTATCTGCATAAACATGGGAATATCTACACCACCATCTGTATAAACATCTAAATATCTACACCGCCATTTGTATAAACATGGAAATATCTACACCGCCATCTGTATAAACATGGAAATATCTACAACGCCATCTGAATAAACATGGAAATACCTACATCGCTATCTGTATAAATAGGGAAATATGTACACCGCTATCTCTATGAACATGGAAATGTCTACACCGCTATCTGTATAAACATGGAAATATCTCCATCGATATCTGTATAAACATGGAAACATCTCCACCGCTATCTGTATAAACATGGAAACATCTGCGCCGCTATCTGTATAAACATGGAAATATCTACACCGCTACCTGTATAAACATGGAAATATCTACACCGCCATCTGTATAAACATGGAAATATCTACAGAGTCATCTGTATAAACATGGAAATATCTACACCAGCATCTCCATAAACATTGAAATATCTACACCACCATCTCTATAAACATTGAAATATCTACACTGCCATCTGTATACACATGGAAATATCTACACAGCCATCAGTATAGACATGGAAACATCTGCACCGCTATCTCTATACACAATGAACTAACTACATCGCTATCTCTATAAACATGGAAATATGTACACCACAATCTTTATAAAAATTAAAATATCTACAACGCGATCTCTATAAACATGAAAATATCTACAACGCCGTCTCCATAAACATGGAAATATCTACACCGCCATCTGTGTAAAGCTGGAAATATCTACACCGCTATCTGAATAAACTTGGAAATATCTACACTGCCATCTGTATAAAGATGGAAATATCAACACCGCGAGCTGTATAAACATGGAAATACCTTCACCGCCATCTGTGTAAACATGGAAATACCAACGCCGCTATCTGTATAAACATGGAAATAACTAAACCGCTATCTGTATAAACATGGAAATAAGTACACCACTATCTCTATAAACATGGAAATATCTGCATTGCCATCTCTATAAACATGGAATTATCTACACCGCTGTCTCTATAAACATAGAAATATCTACACCGCCATCTCTACAAATATGGAAATATCTACACCGCCATCTGTAAAAACATGGAAATATCTACACAGTCTTGTGTATAAACATACAAATATCTACACCGACATCAGTAGAAACATGGAAATATCTACACCGCGATCTGTATAAACATGGAAATATCTACACAGCTATCTGTATAAACATGGAAATATCTACACCGCTATTTGTGTAAACATGGAAATACCAACACCGTTATCTGTATAAACAGGGAAATATCTACACCGCCATCTCTATAAATATGGAAATAGCTACACAGCCATCTCCATGAACATGGAAATATCTACACCGCCATCTGTATAAACATAGAAATATCTACAATGCCATCTGTAGAAAATGGAAATATCTACAAGGCGATCTGTATAAACATGGAAATATCTACACCTCTACCTGTATAATCCTGGAAATACCTACATCGCTATCTGTATAAATATGGAAATATCTACACCGCAATCTCTATAAACATGGAAATGTCTACACGGCTATCTGTATGAACATCAAAATATCTACATGGCTATCTCTATAAACATGGAAATATCTACACCGCCGTCAGTATAAACATGAAAATACCTACATAGTCATCTGTATAAACATGGCAATATCTACACCACTATCTGTATAAACATGGAAATATCTACACTGCCATCTGTATAAACATGGAAGTATCTACACAGCCATCCCTATAAACATGGAAATATCTACACCGCCATCTGTATAAACATGGAAATATCTACACCGCCAACTGTATAAACATGGAAATATCTACACCGCTATCTGTATAAATATGGAAATATGTACAATGCTACCTCTATAAACCTGGAAATGTCTACACCGCTATCTGTATAAACATGGAAATATCTACACTGCCATCTGTATAAACATGGAAGTATCTACACAGCCATCCCTATAAACATGGAAATATCTACACCGCCATCTGTATAAACATGGAAATATCTACACCGCCAACTGTATAAACATGGAAATATCTACACCGCTATCTGTATAAATATGGAAATATGTACAATGCTACCTCTATAAACCTGGAAATGTCTACACCGCTATCTGTATAAACATGGAAATATCTTCATGGCTCTCTCTATAAACATGGAAATGTCTACACCGGCATCTTTATACACCTGGAAATACCTACACAGTCATCTGTATAAACATGGAAATATCTACACGACTCTGTATAAACATGGAAATATCTACACTGCAATCTGAATATCCATGGAAATATCTACACAGCTATCTCTATAAACATGGAAATATCTACACCTCTGTCTGTATAAACATGGAAAAATCTACACCACCATCTGTAAACATAGAAATATATACACTGCCATCTGTAGAAAGCTGGAAATATCTACACCGCGATCTGCATAAACATGGAAATATCTACACCTCTACCTGTGTAAACATGGAAATATCTACACCACTATCTGTATATACATGGAAATATCTACACCGTTATCTGTATAAACCTGGAAATATCTACACCGCTATATGTACAAACATGGAAATATCTACACCACTTTCAGTATAAACATGGAAATATCTACATCGCTATCTGTATAAACAGGGAAATATCTACATCATTATCTGTATAAACATGGAAATATTTCCACCGCTCTCTTTAAAAACTTGGAAACATCTACAACGCTATCTGTATAAACATGGAAATATCTACACCGCCATCTGTATAAACTTAGAAATATATACACTGCCATCTGTAGAAAGCTGGAAATATCTACACCGTGATCTGTATAAACATGGAAATATGTACACCGCTATCTCTGTAAACATGGAAATATCTACACCGCTATCTGTGTAAATATGGAAATATGTGCACAGCTATTTGTGTAAACATGGAAATACCTACACTGCTATCTTTGTAGAGATGGAAATATCTACACCACAATCTGTGCAAAGATGGAAATATCCACACTGCTATCTCTAAAAACATGGAAATATATGCACAGCTATCTGTGTAAACATGGAAATATATACACCTCTATGTCTATAAACATGGAAATATCTACACCGCCATCTGTATAAACATGGATATATCTACACAGTCATATCTATAAACACAGAAATATCTACACCACCATCTCTATAAACATGAAAGTATCTACACTGCCATCTGTATAAACATGGAAATATCTACACAGCCATCAGTATAAACATGGAAACATCAGCACCGCTATCTCTGTACACATGGAAATACCTACACCGCTATCTCTATAAACATTCAAATATCTACACCGCAATCTCTATAAACATGGAAATAACTACACCGCCATCTCTATAAACATGGAAATATCTACATCGCCATCTGTATTAACATGAAAATATCTACACAGCTATCTGTATAAACATGGAAATATCTACATCGCTATCTGTATAAACATGGAAATATCTCCACCGCTATCTGTATAAACATGGAAATATCTACACCGCTATCTGTATAAATATGGAAATATCTACACTGCTATCTGTATAAAGATGTAAATATCTACACCGCGATCTGTATAAAGAAGGAAATATCTACACCGCGAGCTGTAGAAACAAGGAAATATCTACACCACTATCTGTGTAAACATGGAAATACCAACCCCACTATCTGTATAAACATGGAAATATCTACACCACTATCTCTATAAACCTGGAAATATCTACACCGCCATGTGTATAAACCTGGAAATATCTTCAGCTCCATCTGTATAAACATAGAATTATCCACACAGCCATCTGTAGAAGATGGAAATAACAACACCACGATCTGTATAAACATGGAAATATCTACACCTCTACCTGTATAAACATGGAAATATCTACACCGCTCCCTGTATAAATATGGAAAAATCTGCACCGCCATCTCAATAAACATGGAAATATCTACACCGCCATCTGTGTTAACATGGAAATATCTACACCGCTATCTGTATAAACATGGAAGTATCTACAATGCCATCTGTATAAAGATGGAAATATCTGCACAGCGAGCTGTATAAACATGGAAATATCTACAACGCTATCTCTATAAACATGGAAATAGCAACACCGCTATCTGTATAAACATGGAAATTTCTACACCGCTCTCTGTATGAACATGGAAATATCTTCACCGCTATCTGTATAAACATGGAATTATCTACACCTCTATCTGTATAAACATTGAAATATCTACACCGCTATCTGTATGAACATGTAAATATCTACACCGCTATCAGTAAAAACATGAAAATATCTACAATGCCATCTGTATAAAGATGGAAATATCTGCACCGTGAGCTCTATAAACAAGGAAATATCTACACCACTATCTATATGAACATGGAAATACCAACACCGCTATCTGGATAAACATGGAAATATCTACACCGCTCTCTGTATAAACATGGAAATATGTACACGGCCCTCTCTTTAAACATGGAATTATCTACAACGCTATGTCTATAAACATAAAATTGTCTACACCGCCATCTCTATAAACTTGGAAATATCTACACGGCCATCTGTATAAACATGGAAATATCTTCACTGCCATCTGTATAAACATAGAAATAACTACACTGCCATCTGTAGAAAGATGGAAATATCAACACCGCTCTCTTCATAAATATGGAAATATCTACACCGCTATCTCTATAAAAAAGGAAATGTGTACACCACTATCTGTATAAACATGGAAATATCTTCACTGACATCTATATAGACATGGAAATGTCTACACAGCCATCTCTATATACATGGAAGTATCCTCAGCGCTATCTGTGCAAAGATGGAAATATCTGAACAGCAATCTGTGCAAATATGGAAATATCTACACCGCTATCTCTATAAACATGGAAATATCTGCAGCACTATCTGTATAAACATGGAAATATCTATACCGCTATCTCTATAAACCTGGAAATATCTATACCACCATCAGTATAAACATGGAAATATCTACACAGTCATCCTTATAAACACGGAAATATCTACACCACCATCTCTATAAACATTGAAATATCTACACTGCCATCTGTATAAACATGGAGATATCTACACAGCCATTAGTATAAATATTTAAACATCTGGACCGCTATCTCTATACACATGAAAATACCTACACCGCTATCTCTATAAACATGGAATTATCTACACCGCAATCTCTATGAAAATGGAAATATCTACACCGCCATCTCTATAAACATGAAAATATCTACACCGCCATCTCCATAAACATGGAACTAACAACACCGCCATCTCTGTAAACATGGAACTATCTACACCGCTATCTGTATAAACATGGAAATATCTACACTGCCATCTGTATAAAGATGGAAATATCTACACCGTGAGCTGTATAAACATGGAAATACCTACACCGCTATCAGTATAAACATGGAAATACCACTACCGCTATCTGTATAAACATGTAAATATCTACACCGCTATCTGTATAAACATGGAAATATCTACAGCACTATCTGTATAAACATGGAACTACCTACACCGCCATCTATATAAACATGGAATTATCTACACCGCTATCTCTATAAACATAGAATTATCTACACCGCCATCTCTATAAACATGGAAATATCTACACTGCCATCTGTATAAACATGGAAATATCTACACCGCCATTTTTATAAACATAGAAATAACTACACAGCCATCTGTAGAAAGATGGAAATATCTACACTGCGATCTGTATACACATGGAAATATCTACACTTCTACCTGTATAAATATGGAAATATCAACACCGCTCTCTGTATAAATATGGAAATATCTACACCGCTATCTCTATAAAAATGGAAATGTCTACACCGCTATGTGTATAAACATGGAAATATCTACATGGCTATCTCTATTAACATGGAAATATCTTCACCTACATCTGTATAAATATGGAAATAGCTACACAGTCGTCTGTATAAACATGGAAATATCTACACGAATATCTGTATAACCATGGAAATATCTACACTGCCATCTGAGTAGACATGGAAATATCTACACAGCCATCTCTATAAACATGGAAATATCTACACCGCTATCTATATAAACATGGAAATAGCCACACCGCTATCTGTATAAACCTGGAAATATCTACAACGCCATCTGTATACACATGGAAATAACTACATCGCTATCTGTATAAACATGGAAATATCTACATTGCTATCTGTATAAACATGGAAATATCTCCACCGCTATTTGTATAAACTTTGAAATATCTACACCGCCACCTGTATAATTATGGAAATATCTACACGAACATCTCTATAAACATGGAAATACCTACACCGCTATCTATATAAACATGGAAATATCTACACCGCTACCTGTGTAAACATGGAAATATCTACATCGCTATCTGTATAAATTTGGAAATATCTACACCGCTATCTGTATAAACTTGGAAATATCTACATCGCCATCTGTATTGACGTGGAAATAACTACACTGCTATCTGTATAAACATGGAAATATGTACATCGCTATCTGTATAAACATGGAAATATCTCCACCGCTATCTGTATAAACATGGAAATATCTACCCCGCTATCTGTATAAACATGGAAATATCTACAAAGATATCTGTATAAACATGGAAATATCTACAATGCTATCTGGGTAAACATGGAAATATCTACACAGCTATCTGTGTAAACGTGGAAATATCTACACGGCAATCTGAACAACGATGAAAATATCTGCACTGCTATATTTGTAAACATAGAAATATCTAAACCGCCATCTGCATAAACATGGAAATAACTATGCCGCCATCTGAATAAACATGGAAATATCTACACGACCATCTGTATAAACATAAAAATAACTACACTGCCATCTGTAGAAAGATGGAGATATCTACACCGTGATCTGTAGAAACATGGAAATATCTACACCTCTACCTGTATAAACATGGAAATATCTACAATGCTATCTGTATAAATATGGAAATATCTACACCGCTATCTCTATAAACATGGAAATCACTACACCACTATCTGTATAAACATGGAAATATCTACATGGCTATCTCTATTAACATAGAAATATCTACACCGCCTTCTGTGTAAACATGGAAATACCTACACAGTCATCTGTATAAACATGGAAATATCTACACCACTATCTGTATAAACATGGATATATCTACACTGCCATCTGTATAAGCATGGAAATATCTACACAGCCGTCTCTATAAACATGGAAATATCTACACCGCTATCTGCATAAACATGGAAATACCAACACCATCATCTGTAGAAACATGGAAATATCTCCACCACTATCTGTATAAACATGGTAGTAACTACACTGCCATCTGTATAAGCATGGAAATATCTACACAGCTATCTGTATAAACATGGATATATCAACACCGCTATCTCTATAAACATGGAAATATCTACACCGCTATCTGTATAAACATGGAAATATCTACACCGCTATCTCTATAAACATGGAAATGCCTACACCGCCATCTCTATGAACATGGAATTATCTACACCGCTATCTCTATAAACATAGAAATATCTACGCCGCCATCTCTATAAACACGGAAATATCTACACCGCCATCTGCATAAACATGGAAATATCGACACCAACAAATGTATAAACATAGAAATATCTACACCGCCATATGTATAAACTTGGAAATATCAACACCACCATCTGTATAAACATAGAAATATCTACACGGCCATCTGTATAAACATAGAAATATCTACACTGCAACCTGTGTAAAAATGGAAATACCTACACCGCTATCTGTATAAACATGGAAATATCTACACCACGATCTGTATAAACATGGAAGTATCTGCACCGCTCTCTGTGTAAACACGGAAATATCTACACCGCTATCTGTATAAACATGGAAATATCTACACCGCTATCCGTATAAATTTGGAAATATATACACCACTATCTCTATAAACACGGAAATGTCTACACCGCTATCTGTAGAAACATGGAAATATCTACATGGCTATCTGTATAAATATGGAAATATCTACACCGCTATCTGTATTAACATGGAAATATCTACACCGCCATCTGTATAAAAATGGAAATATCTACACGGCGAGCTGTATAAACATGGAAATGTCTACACCGCTATCTGTATAAACATGGAAATAACAACGCCGCTATCTGTATAAACGTGTAAATATCTACACCGCTATCTGTATAAACGTGGAAATATCTACACCACGATCTGTATAAACAAGGAAATATCTACACCACTATCTGTGTAAACATGGAAATATCTACACCGCTATCTCTATAAACATGGAAATATCTTCACCGCCATCTGTGTAAACATGGAAATACCTACACAGTCAAATGTATAAACATGGAAATATCTACACCGCGAGCTGTATAAACATGGAAATATCTAGAATGCTATCTGTATAAACATGAAATCTACACCTCTACCTGTGTAAAAATGGAAATATCTACACCGCTATCTGTATAAACATGGAAATATACACACCGCCCTCTGTATAAAGATGGAAATATCTACACCGTAAGCTGTGTAAACATGGAAATATCTACGCCGCTATCTGTATAAACATCGAAATATCTACACCGCTATCTGTGTAAATATGAAATCTTTACACCGCTATTTCTGTTATCGTGGAAATGTCTATACCGCTATCTGCATAAACATGGAAATATCTACACCGCCATCTGTATAAACATGGAAATATCTACACCGCTATCTGTATAAACAAGGAAATGTCTACACCGCTATCTCTACAAAGATGGAAATATCTTCACCGACATCTGTAAAAACATGGAAATACCTACACTGCCTTCTGTATACACATGGAAATATCTACACTGCCATCTGTATACACATGGAATTATCTACACAGCCATCAGTATAAACATGGAAAAATCTGCGCCGCTATCTCTATACACATGGAAATTGCTACACCGTTATCTCTATAAACATGTAAATATCTACATGACAATCTCTATAAACATGGAAATAGCTACACCACCATCTCCATAAACAGGAAAATATCTACAGCGCCATCTCCATAAACATGGAACTGTCTACACAGCCATCTCTGTAAACATGGAAATATCTACACTGCTATCCCTATAAACAGGGAAATATCTACATCGCCATCTGTATAAAGATGGAAATAAATACACCGTGAGCTGTAAAAACATGGAAATATCTACACCAATATCTCTATAAACATGGAAATATCTACACCACAAACTGTATAAACATGGAAATATCTTTACCACCATCTCTATAAACATGGAAATATCTACACTGCCATCTGTATACACATGGGAATATCTACACAGCCATCAGTACAAACATGGAAACATTTGCACCGCTATCTCAATACACATAGAAATACCTATACCGCTATCTCTATAAACATGGAAATAACTTCACCCCAGTCTCTATAAACATGGAAATATCTACACCGCCATCTGTACAAACATGGAAATATCTACACCGACATCAGTAGAAACATGGAAATATCTACACCGTGATCTGCATAAACATGGAAACATCTACACCGCGATCTGTATAAACATGGAAATATCTACAACTCCACCTCTCAAAACATCGAAATATCTACACCGCTATCTGTACAAATATGGAAATATCTAATCCGCTATCTCTATAAACATGGAAATGTCTACACAGCTATCTGTGTAAACATGGAAATATCTCCATGGCTATCTCTATAAACATGGAAATATCTACACGGCCATCTGTATAAACATGGAAATACCTACACTGTCGTCTGTATAAACATGGAAATATATACACAACTATGTGTATAAACATGGAAATATCTCCACCGCTATCTCTATAAACATGGAAATATCTACACCGCTCTCTCTATAAACATGGAAATATCTTCACAGACATCTGTATAAACATGGAAATATCTACACCTCCATCTGTAGAAACATGGAAATATCTACACTGCCATCTGTATACACATGGAAATATCTACATCACTATTTGTATAAACATGGAAATATATACATCGCTATCTGTATAAACATGGAAATATTTACACCGCTAACTCTGTAAACATGGAAATATCTACACTGCTACCTCTATAAACATGGAAATGTCTACACCTCTATCTCTATAAACATGGAAATAACTACACCGCTATCTGTGTAAACCTGTTAATATGTACACTGCTATCTGTATAAACTTGGAAATATCTACACTGTCATCTGTACTAAAATGGAAATACCTCCATCGCTATCTGTATAAACATGGAAATGTCTCCACCTCTATCTGAATAAACATGGAAATATCTACACCGCTATCTGTATAAACATGGAAATATCTTCACAGCTATCTGTATAAACAAGGAAATATCTCCACTGCTATCTGTATAAACATGCAAATATCTACAACGCTATCTATGTAAACATGGAAATATCTACACAGCTATCTGTGTAAACATGGAAATATCTACCCCGCTATCTGTGTAAAGATGGAAATATCTACACCGCAATCTGTGCAAAGATGGAAATATCTACACCGTTATATCGATAAACATGGAAATATCTACACCGCTATCTGTATAAAAATGGAAATATCTACTCTGCTATCTCTATGAACATGGAAATATATACAACGCCATCTGTATACACAGGGAAATATCTACCCTGCCATCAGTATACACATGGAAATATCTACACAGGTATCAGTATAAACATGGAAACATCTGAACCGCTATCTCTATACACATGGAAATATCTACACCGCAATCTCTATAAAAATGGAAATATCTACACAGCCATCTCTATAACATGGAACTATCTAGACTACCATCTATATAAACACGGAAATATCTACACCGCTATCTGTATAAACATGGAAATACCAACACCGTTATCTGTATAAACATGGAAATATCTACACCGCCATCTCCATAAATATGGAAATAGCTACACTGCCATCTGCATAAACATGGAAATATCTACACCGCCATCTGTATATACAGGGAAATATCTACACCTTTACCTGTATAAAAATGGAAATATCTACATCGCAATCTGTATAAATATGGAAATATCTACACCGCTATCTCTATAAACATGGAAATGTCTACACCGCTATATCTATAAACATAGAAATATGCACACTGCCATCTCTATAAACATGGAAATATCTACACCGCCACCTGCATAAACATGGAAATACTACATCGCCATCTGTAAAACATGGAAATATCTACTCAGTGATTTGTATAAAAATGGAAAATCTACACCTTCTTCTGTATAAAAATGGAAATATCTACACTGCCATCTGCATACACATGGAAATACCTACACAGCCATCTGTATAAACATGGAAATATCTACACCACTATCTCTGTAAACATGGAAATACCTACACCGCTATCTGTATAAACATGGAAATATCTACAGCGCTATCTGTATAAACATGGAAATATCTACACCGCTACCTGAATAAACATGGAAATATCTAAACCGCTATCTGTTTAAACTTGGAAATATCTTCACCGCTATCTGTATAAGTATTGAAATATCTACACCGCCATTTGTATAAACGTGGAAAAATCAGCATCGCCATCTGTTTAAACATGGAAATATCTCCAACACTATCTGTATAAACCTGGAAATATCTGCACTGCCGTCTGTATAAAGATGGAAATATCTACCCTGCGATACGTATAAACATTTAAATATCTACACCTCTACCTGTATAAACAAGGAAATATCTACACTGTTATCTGTATCAATATGGAAATATCTACACCGCTATCCCCATAAACATGGAAATGTCTACATCGCTATCTGTATAAAAATGGAAATATCTACATGGCTATCTCTATAAACATGGAAATATCTACACCGCCATCTGTATAAACATGGAAAGACCTACACAGTCATCTGTGTAAATCGGTAAATATCTACAGCGCCATCTGTAAAACATGGATATGCCTACAAAGCCAAGTGTATAAACATGGAAATATCTACACCTCTATGTGTATAAACATGGAAATAACTACACCGCTATGCCTATAAACATGGAAATGTCAACACCGCTATCTGTATAATCATGGAAATGTCTACTCCACTATCTGTATAAACATGGAAATATCTACACCGCTGTCACTATAAACATGGAAATACCTTCACCGCCATCTCTGTAAACATGGAAATATCTACACCGCCATCTCTATAAACATGGAAATATCTCCACCGCCATCTCTATAAAATTGGAAATATCTACACCGCTATCTGCATAAACATGGAAATGTCTACACCGCCATCTGCATTAACACGGAAATATCTACTCCGCCATCTGTGTCAACATGGAAATATCTACACCGCCATCTGTATAAACATGGAAATATCTACACCGGCATCTGTACAAACATGGAATCATCTACACCGCCATCTGTATAAACATAGAAATATCTACACGGCCATCGGTAGAAAGATGGAAATATCTACAACGCTACCTCTATAAATATTGAAATATCTACACCGGTATCTCTATAAACATGGAAATATCTACACTTCTATCTCTATAAACATGGAAATATCTACACCGCCTTCTCTATAAACATGGAAATATCTACACCACCATCTCTATAAACATGAAAATATCTACACCGCCATCTCCATTAACAGGGAACTATCTACACCACCATCTGTGTAAACATTGAAATATCTACACTGCCATCTGTATAAACATGGAAATATCTACACCACCATCTGAATAAACGTGGAATTATCTACACCGTTTTCTGTATAAACATGGAAATACCAACACCGCAGTATGTATAAACATGGAAGTAACTACACTGCCATCTGTATAAAGATGGAAATATCTACACCGCGAGCTGTATAAAAATGGAAATATCTACACCGTTATCTGTATAAAAATGGAAATACCAACACCCTATCTGTGCAAACACCGAAATATCTATACCGCAACACGTATAATCGTGGAAATATCTACACCACTATCTCTATAAACATGGAAATACCAACACCGCCATCTCTATAAACTTGGAATTATCTACATCGCTATCTCTATAAACATAGAAATATCTACACCGCCATCTCTATCTACATGGAAATATCTACACCGCCATCAGCATTAACATGGAAATATCTACACCGACATCTCTATAAACATGGAAATATCTACACCGACATCTGTATAAACATAGAAATATCTACACTGCCATCTCTAGAAAGTTGGAAATGTCTACACCGCGATCTGTATAAACATGGAAATATCTACACCGCTATCAGTATAAACACGGAAATATCTTCACCGCTATCTGTATAAACATGGAAATGTCTACACCGCTATCTGTATAAACATGGAAATATCTACATGGCTACCTCTAAAAATATGGAAATATCTAAACCGCCATCTGTATAAACATGGAAATAACTACACAGTCATCTGTGTAAACATGGAAATATCTACACCACCATGTGTATAAAAATAGAAATACCAACAATGCCATCTGCATAAACATGGAAATATCTACAAAGCCATCTCATTAAACATGGAAATATCTACACCGCTACCTGTATAAACATGTATATAGCCACAACGCTATCTGTATAAACATAGAAATATCTACACCGCCATCTGTATAAACATGGAAATATCTACACAGTCATCTGTATAAACATGGAAATATCTACACCTCCATCTGTATAAACATGGAAATATCTACACTACCATCTGTATACACATGGAAATATCTACATCGCTATCTGTGTAAACATAGAAATATCAATATCGCTATCTGTATAAACATGGAATATCTCCAACGCTATCTGTATAAACATAGAAATATCTACAGAGCTATTTGTATAATCATGGAAATATCTACACCGCTATCTGTATAAACATGGAAATATCTAAACCTCTATCTCTATGAACATGGAAATAACTACGCCGCCATCTGTATAAACATGGAAATATCTACACAGTCATCTCTATAGACATGGAAATATCTACATCGCTATCTCTATAAACATGGAAATATCTACACTGTCATCTGTATACACATGGAAATATCTACACAGCCATTGGTATAAACATGGAAACATCTGCACGGCTATCTCTATACACATGGAATTACCTACACGGCTATCTCTATAAACATGGAAATATCTACACCGACATCTCTATAAACATGAAAATATCTACAATGCCATCTCCAATAACTTGGAACTATCTTCACCACCATCTGTGTAATCATGGAATTATCTACACTGCCATCTGTATAAACATGGAAATATCTACACCGCCATCTGAATAAACATGGAAATATCTACAACACCATCTGCATAACCATGGAAATATCTACACAGCTTTCTGTATAAACATGGAAATGTCTCTACCGCTATCTGTATAAACATGGAAACATCTACACTGCTCTCTGTATAAACATGGAAATATCTACACGGCTATCTGTATAAATATGCAAATATCTACAACGCTATCTGTGTAAACATGGAAATATCTACAAAGATATCTGTGTTAACATGGAAATACCTACACCGCTATCTGTGTAAAGATGGTAATATCTACACCGGAATCTGTGCAAATATGGAAATATCTACACCGCAATCTATGCAAATATGGAAATATTTGTAATGCTATCTGTTTAAACATGGAAATATCTACACCGCTATCTGTGTAAACATGGAAATATCTACACCGATATCTGTGTAAAGATGGAAATATCTACACCGCAATCTATGCAAATATGGAAATATCTGTAACGCTATCTGTTTAAACATGGAAATATCAACACCGCTATCTCTATAAACATGGAAATATCTACACCGCCGTCTGTATAACCATGGAAATATCTACACAGTCATCTGTATAAACATGGAAATATCTACATCACAATCTCTATAAACATGGAAATATCTACACTGCCATCTGTATACACATGGAAATATCCACACAGCCATCAGTATAAACATGGAAACATCTGCACCGCTATCTCTATACACATGGAAATACCTACACAGCTATCTCTATAAACATGGAAATATCTACACCGCAATCTCTATAATCATGAAAATAACTGCACCGCCATCTCCATAAACGTGGAACTATCTTCCCTGCCATCTGTGTAAACATGGAAATATCTACACCGCTATCTGTATAAACATGGAAATATCTACACTGCATTTCTGTATAAAGATGGAAATATCTACATCACGAGCTGTATAAACTTGGAAATATCTACACTGCTATCTGTATAAACATGGAAATACCAACTCCGCTCTCTGTATAAACATGGAAATAACTATGCCACTATCTGTATAAACATGGAAATATCTACACCACTATCTCTATAAATATGGAAATACCAACACCGCCATCTATATAAACATGGAATTAACTACACCGCTATCTCTATAAACATAGAAATATCTACAACGCCATCTCTATAAACATGGAAATATCTACACTACCATCTGTAGAAAGTTGGAGATATCTACACCGCGAACAGTATAAACATGGAAATATCTACACCTCTACCTGTATAAACATGGAAACATCTGCACCGCTATCTCTATACATATGGAAATACCTACACCGCTATCTCTATAAACATGGAAATATCTACACCGCAATCTCTATAAAGATGGAAATATCTACAATGCCATCTCTATAATCATGAAAATATCTACACCGTCATCTCCATAAACGTGGAACTATCTACACTGCCATCTGTGTAAACATGGAAATTCCTACACCTCTATCTGTATAAACATGGAAATATCTACACTGCCATCTGTATAAAGATGGAAATATCTACACCACGAGCTGAATAAACATGGAAATATCTACACTGCTATCTGTATAAACATGGAAGTAACAACACCGCTATCTGTATAAACATTTAAATATCTATGCCGCTATCTGTATAAATATGGAAATGTGTACACCAATATCTCCTTAAATATGGAAATACCTACACCGCCATCTCTATAAACATGTAATTATCTACACCTCTATCTCTATAAACATAGAAATATCTACACCAGCATCTCTATAGACATGGAAATATCTACACAGCCATCTCTATAAACGTGGAAATATCTAAAATACCATCTGTAGAAAGGTGGAGATATCTACACCGCGAACTGCGTAAACATGGAAATATCTACACCTCTACCTGTATAAACATGGAAATATCTACACCGCTATCTGTATAAATCTGGAAATGCCTACACCTCTATCTGTATAAACATGGAAATATCTACAGGGTGATCTCTATAAACATGGAAATATCTACACCGCCATCTGTATAAACATGGAAATACCTTCACGGTCGGCTGTATAAACATGGAAATATCTACGCCACTATCTGTATAAACATGGAAATATCTACACTGTCATCTGTATAAACATGGAAATATCTACACAGCCATCTCTATAAACATGGAAATATCTACACAGCTATCTGTATAAACATGGAAATAGCCACACCGCTATCTGTATAAACATGGGAATATCTACACCGCTATGTGTATAAACATGGAAATATATACACCTCCATCTGTAAAAACATGGAAATATCTACAACGCTATCTTAATAAACATGGAAATATCTACATCGCTATCTGTATAAATAGGGAATTATCTACACCAATACTTCTTTAAGCATGGAAATGTCTACACCACTATCTGTATAAACATGGAAATATCTCCACCGCTATCTGTCTAAACATAGAAACATCTACACCGCTATCTGTATAAACATGGAAATATCTACATTGCTATGTGTATAAACATGGAAATATCTACAACGTTATCTGTGTAAACATGGGAATCACTACACAGCTATCTGTGTAAACATGGAAATATCTACACCACTAGCTATGTAAAGATGGAAATATCTGCACCAAAATCTCTGCAAATATGGAAATATCTACACCGCTATCTCTATAAACATGGAAATATCTGCACCGCTATCTGTATAAACATGGAAATATCTACACCACTATCTCTATAAAAATGGAAATATCTACACCGCCATCTGTATAAACACGGGAATATCGACACAGTCATCAGCATAAACATGGAAATATCAACACCACCATCTCTATAAACATTGAAATATCTACACTGCCATCTGTATACACATGGAAATATCTACACAGCCATCAGTATAAACATGGAAACACCTGCACCGCTTTCTCTATACATATGGAACTACCTACACCGCTATCTCTATAGACATGGAAATATCTACACCGCAATCTGTATAAAAATTAAAATATCTACACCGCCATCTCTATAAACATGAAAATATCTACAACGCCATCTCCATAAACATGGAACTATCTACACTGCCATCTGTGTAAACATGGAAATATCTACACCGCTATCTGTATAAACATGGAAATATCTACACAGCCATCTGTATGCAGTTGGAAATAACTACACCGCGAGCTGTATAAACATGGAAATATGTTCACCGCAATCTGTATAAACTTAGAAACACCAACACCGCCATCTGTACAAACATGTAAATACCTACACAGTCATCTGTATAAACATGGAAATATCTACCCTGTCATCTGTATACACATGGAAATATCTATATCGCTTACTGTATAAACATGTAAATATCTACACCGACATCTGTATAAACATGGAAATATCTACACCACCATCTGTGTAAACATAGAAATATCTACACTGCCATCAGTAGAAACATGGAATTATCTACACCGCTGTCTGTATAAACTTGGAAATATCTAAACCGCTATCTTTGTAAAGATGGAAATGTCTACGCCGCAATCTGTGCAAAATGGAAACATCTACACCGCTATCTGTGTAAAGATGGAAATAAGTACACCGCAACCTGTGCAAAGATGGAAATATCTACACCGCTATCTTTGTAAACATGGTAATATCTACACCGCTATCAGTATAAACGTTGGAATAACTACACCACTATGTGAATAAATATGGAAATATCTACACTGCCTTCTGTATAAACATGGAAATACTTACATAGCCATGTCTATAAACATGGAAATGTCTACACCACTATCTGCATGAACATGGAAATAGCCACACCGCTATCTGTATAAACATGGAAATATCTACTCCTCCATCTGTATAAACATGGAAATATCTACACTGCCATCTGTATACACATGGAAATACGTAGAAAGACATCTGCATAAACATGGAAATGTCTACACCGTTATCTCTATAAATATGGAAATATCTACACTGCGATCAGTATAAACATGGAAATACCTACAATGCTATCTGTATAAACATGGAAATATCTACAACGTTATCTGTATAAACATGGAAACATCTACACCATGGTCTGTATAAACATGGAAATATGTACAGCATTCTCTGTATAAAGATGGAAATATCTCCACCGCTATCTGTATAAAGATGGAAATATCTCCACCGCTATCTGTATAAACATGGACATATCTACACGGCTATCTGTATAAACGTGGAAGTATCTACAAAGCTATCTGTATAAACATGGAAATATCTACATTGCTATCTGTATAAACGAGGAAATATCTACACCGCTATCTGTATAAACATGGAAATATCTGCAACACTATCTGTGTAAAGATGGAAATATCTACACCGCAATCTGTGCAAAGATGGAAATATCTACACTGCTGTCTCTATAATCATGGAGATATCTGCACCGCTATCTGTATAAACATGGATATATCTGCACCGCTATCTCTATAAACATGGAAGTATCTACACTGCCATTTGTATAAACATGGAAATATATACACAGTCATCTGTATAAACAGGGAAATATCTACACCAACATCTCTAAAAACATGGAAATATCTACACTGCCATCTGTATAAACTTGGACACATCTGTACCGCTATCTCTATACACATGGAAATACCTGCACCGCTATCTCTATAAACATGGAAATATATACACCGCAATCTCTATAAAGATGGAAATATCTACACTGACATTTCTATAAACATGAAAATATCTACACCGCCATCTCCATAAACATGGAAATATCTACAACGCAATCTGTGTAAACGTGGAAATATCTTCACCGCTACCTCTATAAACATGTAAATATTTACACTACCATCTGTATAAAGATGGAAATATATACACCGTGAGATGTAGAAACATGGAAATATCTACACCGCTATCTGTATAAACATGGAAATACCAACACCGCTATTTGTAAACATGGAAATATCTACACCGCTATCTGTATAAACATGGAAATATCTACACTACTATCTCTATGAACATGGAAATACCCACACCGCCATCTCTATAAACATGGAATTATCTACACTGCTATCTCTATAAACATAGAAATATCTACACCGTCATCTCTATAAACATGGAAATATCTAAACTGCCATCTGCATAAACATGGAAATATCTACACCGGCATCTGTACAAACATGGAATCATCTACACCGCCATCTGTATAAACATAGAAATATGTACACGGCCATCGGTAGAAAGATGGAAATATCTACACCGCGATCTGTATAAACATGGAAGTATCTAAACCTCTACCTGTATAAACATGGAAATTTCTACACCGCTATCTGTATAAACATGGAAATATCTACACCACGATCTGTATAAACATGGAAATATCTACACTGCTATCTGTATAAACATGGAAATATATACACCGCTATCTCTATAAACATGGAAATGTCTTCACCGCTATCTGTATAAATATGGAAATATCTACACCGCTATCACTATAAACATGGAAATGTCTACACCGCTGTCTGTATAAACGTGGAAATATCTACATGGCTATCTCAATAAACATGGAAATACCTACACCGCCAACTGTATAAACATGTTAATATCCACATCGCCATCTCTATTAACATGGGAATATCTACACTGCCCTTTCTATAAACATAAAAATATCTGCAACGCCATCTCCATAAACGTGGAACTATCTACACCGCTATCTGTATATACATGGAAATAGCTACACCACTATCTGAATAAACGTGGAAATATCTACACTGCCTTCTGTATAAACATGGAAATACCTACACAGTCATCTGTATAAACATGGAAATATCTACAACACTATCTGTATAAACATGGAAATATCTACACTGTCGTCTGTATAAACATGGAAATATCTACACAGCCATCTCTATAAACTTGGAAATATGTACACAGCTATCTGTATATACATGGAAATAGCTACACCGCTATCTGTATAAACATGGAAATATCTACACCGCCATCTGTAAACTCATGGAAATGTCTACACAGTCATCTGTGTAAACATGTAAATATCTACACCTCCATCTGTATATACATGGAAATATCTACACGGCCATCTGTATACACATGGAAATATCTACACAGCCATCTGTATAAACATGGAAATATCTACACTGCCATTTGAATACACATGGAAATATCTATATCGCTATCTGTATAAACATGGAAATATCTACATCGCTATCTGTATAGACATGGAAATATCTCCACCGCTATCTGTATACATATATAAATATCTACACGGCTATCTATATAAATATGGAAATATCTACACCGCTATCTGTATAAACATGGAAAAGACTACACCACTATCTCTATAAACATGGAAATACCTACACTTGTATCTGTATAAACATGGAAATATCTTCACCGCTATCTGTATAAACTTGGAAATATCTACACCGCTATCTGTGTAAAGATGGAAATGTCTACACCGGAAACTGTGCAAATATGGAAATATCTACACCGCTATCTTCGTAAAGATGGAAATATCTACACCACAATCTTTGCAAAGATGGAAATATCTACACCGATATCTGTGTAAACATGGTAATACCTACACCGCTATCTGTATAAACATGGGAATATCTACACCGCTATGTGTATAAACATGGAAATATATACACATCCATCTGTATAAACATGGAAATATCTACACCGCTATCTTAATAAACATGGAAATATCTACATCGCTATCAGTATAAAAAGGGAAATATCTACACCAATACCTCTTTAAACATGGAAATGTCTACACCGCTATCTGTATAAACATGGAAATAGCTCCACCGATATCTGTCTAAACATGGAAACATCTACACCGCTATCTGTATAAACATGGAAATATCTACACTGCTATCTGTATAAACATGGAAATATCTACAACGTTATCTGAGTAAACATGGGAATAACTACACAGCTATCTGTGTAAACATGGAAATATCTACACCACTAGCTATGTAAAGATGGAAATATCTGCACCGCAATCTCTGCAAATATGGAAATAGCTACACCGCTATCTGTATAAACAAGGAAATATCTGCACCGCTATCTGTATAAACATGGAAATATCTACACCACTATCTCTATAAAAATGGAAATATCTACACCGCCATCTGTATAAACATGGGAACATCTACACAGTCGTCAGTATAAACATGGAAATATCTAAACCACCATCTCTATAAACATGGAAATATCTACACCGCTAAATGTATAAGCATCAAAATATATACACCGCCATCTCTAAAAACATGGAAAAATCTACACCGCCATCTACATAAACAAGGAAATACCTACATTGCCATATATATAAACATGGAAATATCTACACTGCCATCTGTATGAATATGGAAATATCTACAATGCCATCTGTAGAAAAATGGAAATATCTACAATGCCATCTGTAGAAAAATGGAAATATCTACACTGCGATCAGTATAAACATGGAAATATCTACAACGCTATGTGTATAAACATGGAAATATCTACAACGTTATCTGTATAAACATGGAAATACCTACACCATGGTCTGTATAAACATGGAAATATGTACAGCATTCTCTGTATAAAGATGGAAATATCTACACCGCTATCTGTATAAACAAGGAAATATCTACACCGCTCTCAGTTTAAATGTGGAAATATTTACACTGCTATCTCTATAAACATGGAAATATCTACACCGCCATCTGCATAAAGATTGAAATATCTACAAAGTCATCTGTATAAACAAGGAAATATCTACACTGCCATCTGTATAAACATGGAAATAGATACACCTACCTCTGTATAAAAATGGAAATACCTACACAGTCATCTGTATAAACACGGAAATATCTACCCTGCCATCTGCTTAAACATGGAAATACTGACACAGCCCTCTGTATAAAGATGGAAATATCTGCACAGCCATCAGTATATACATGGAAATATCTACCACGCTATCTGTATAAACATGGAAATATCTCCACCGCTATCTCTATAAACATGGAAATATCTACACCGCTATCTGTATAAACATGGAAATAACTACACCGCTATCCGTATATACATGGAAATATCTACAACGCTATCTGTGTAAACATGGAAATATCTGCATCGCTATCTCTGTAAACATGGAAACATCTACACTGCTATCTGTGTAAAGATGGAAATATCTACAATGCTATCATAGTGAAGATGGAAATATCTACACCGCTATCTGTGTAAACATGGAAATATCTTCACCGCTATCTGTGTAAACATGGAAATATCTACACCGCCATCTGTATAAACAAGGAAATATCCACAACGCCATCTCTATAAACATGGAAATATCTACACAGCCATCTGTATAAACTTGGAAATATCTACGCCGCTATCTCTAAAAACATGGAAATAACTACACCTCTATCTCTATAAACATGGAAATATCTACACCGTTATCTCTATAAACATGTAAATATCTACACTGCCATCCCTATAAACATGATAATATCTACACTGCCATTTCCATAAACATGGAACTACCTACAACGCCATCTGTATAAACATGGATATATTTACACCGCCATCTGTATAAACATGGAAATATATACACCGCCATTTGTATAAACATGGAAATCTCCACACCGCGAGCTGTATAAACATGGAAATAACTACACCGCTATCTGTATAAACATGGAAATATCTACAACGTTACCTGTATAAACATGGAAATATCTACACCATGATATCAATAAACATGGAAATATATAGAGCGCTCTCTGTATAAAGATGGAAACATCTCCACCGCTATCTGTATAAACATGGAAATATCTACACCGCTATCTGTATAAACATGGAAATATCTACACCGCTATCTGTATAAATATGGAAATATTTACACCGCTATCTCCATAAACATGGAAATATCTACACCGTTATCTGTATAAACTTGGAAATATCTACACGGCTATCTCTATAAACATGGAAATATCTACACCGCCATCTGTATAAACATGGAAATATCTATACAGTCATCTGCATAAACATGGAAATATCTACACTGCCATCTGTATAAACATGGAAATACCTACACAGCCCTCTGTATAAACATGGAAATATCTGCACTGCCATCTGTATGTATATGGAAATATCTACACCGCTATCTATAGAAACACGGAAATATCTACACCGCTATCTCTATTAACATGGAAATATCTACACCGTTATGTGTATAAACATGGAAATATCTCGATGGCTGTCTGTATAAACATAGAAATATCTACACGGCTATGTGTATAAACATTGAAATATGTCCACTGTAATCTGCATAAACATAGAAATATCTACACCGCTATCTTTATAAACATTTAAATCTCTACAAGGCTCTCAGTGTAAACATGGAAATATCTACACCGCTATCTGTATAAACATGGAGATATCTACACCACTAACTCTATAAACATGGAAATATCTACACCGCTAAATGTATAAGCATCAAAATATATACACCGCCATCTCTAAAAACATGGAAAAATCTACACCGCCATCTACATAAACAAGGAAATACCTACATTGCCATATATATAAACATGGAAATATCTTCACTGCCATCTGTATGAACATGGAAATATCTACAATGCCATCTGTAGAAAGATGGAAATATCTACACTGCAATCAGTATAAACATGGAAATATCTACAACGCTATCTGTATAAACATGGAAATATCTACAACGTTATCTGTATAAACATGGAAATATCTACACCATGGTCTGTATAAACACGGAAATATGTACAGCATTCTCTGTATAAAGATGGAAATATCTCCACCGCTATCTGTATAAACATGGAAATATCTCCACCGCTATCTGTATAAACATGGACATATCTACACGGCTATCTGTATAAACGTGGAAGTATCTACACCGCTATCTGTATAAACATGGAAATATCTACACTGCTATCTGTATAAACGAGGAAATATCTACACCGCTATCTGTATAAACATGGAAATATCTACAACACTATCTGTGTAAAGATGGAAATATCTACACCGCAATCTGTGCAAAGATGGAAATATCTACACTGCTGTCTCTATAATCATGGAGATATCTGCACCGCTATCTGTATAAACATGGATATATCTGCACCGCTATCTCTATAAACATGGAAGTATCTACACTGCCATTTGTATAAACATGGAAATATATACACAGTCATCTGTATAAACAGGGAAATATCTACACCAACATCTCTATAAACATGGAAATATCTACACTGCCATCTGTATAAACTTGGACACATCTGTACCGCTATCTCTATACACATGGAAATACCTGCACCGCTATCTCTATAAACATGGAAATATATACACCGCAATCTCTATAAAGATGGAAATATCTACACTGCCATTTCTACAAACATGAAAATATCTACACTGCCATCTCCATAAACATGGAAATATCTACAACGCAATCTGTGTAAACGTGGAAATATCTTCACCGCTACCTCTATAAACATGGAAATATCTACACTACCATCTGTATAAAGATGGAAATATATACACCGCGAGATGTAGAAACATGGAAATATCTACACCGCTATCTGTATAAACATGGAAATATCTACACTACTATCTCTATGAACATGGAAATACCCACACCGCGATCTCTATAAACATGGAATTATCTACACTGCTATCTCTATAAACATAGAAATATCTACACCGTCATCTCTATAAACATGGAAATATCTAAACTTCCATCTGCATAAACATGGAAATATCTAAACCGGCATCTGTACAAACATGGAATCATCTACACCGCCATCTGTATAAACATAGAAATATCTACACGGCCATCGGTAGAAAGATGGAAATATCTACACCGCGATCTGTATAAACATGGAAGTATCTAAACCTCTACCTGTATAAACATGGAAATTTCTACACCGCTATCTGTATATACATGGAAATATCTACACCACGATCTGTATAAACATGGAAATATCTACACTGCTATCTGTATAAACATGGAAATATCTACACCGCTATCTCTATAAACATGGAAATGTCTTCACCGCTATCTGTATAAATTTGGAAATATCTACACCGCTATCACTATAAACATGGAAATGTCTACACCGCTGTCTGTATAAACGTGGAAATATCTACATGGCTATCTCTATAAACATGGAAATATCTACACCACCATCTCTATAAACATGGAAATATCTACAACGCTAAATGTATAAGCATCAAAATATATACACCGCCATCTCTAAAAACATGGAAAAATCTACACCGCCATCTACATAAACAAGGAAATACCTACATTGCCATATATATAAACATGGAAATATCTACACTGCCATCTGTATGAACATGGAAATATCTACAATGCCATCTGTAGAAAGATGGAAATATCTACACTGTGATCAGTATAAACATGGAAATATCTACAACGCTATCTGTATAAACATGGAAATATCTACAACGTTATCTGTATAAACATGGAAATATCTACACCATGGTCTGTATAAACATGGAAATATGTACAGCATTCTCTGTATAAAGATGGAAATATCTACACCGCTATCTGTATAAACAAGGATATACCTACACCGCTATCAGTATAAATGTGGAAATATTTACACTGCTATCTCTATAAACATGGAAATAACTACACTGCTGTCTGTATAAACATGGAAATATCTACACCGCTATCTCTATAAACATGGAAATATATACACCGCCATCTGCATAAACATTGAAATATCTACAAAGTCATCTGTATAAACAAAGAAATATCTACTCTGCCATCTGTATAAACATGGAAATAGATACACCTACATCTGTATAAAAATGGAAATATCTACACAGTCATCTGTATAAACAAGGAAATATCTACCATGCCATCTGTATAAACATGGAAATACTGACACAGCCCTCTGTATAAAGATGGAAATATCTGCACAGCCATCAGTATATACATGAAAATATCTACCACGCTATCTGTATAAACATGGAAATATCTCCACCGCTATCTCTACAAACATGGAAATATCTACACCGCTATCTGTATAAACATGGAAATACCTACACCGCTATCCGTATATACATGGAAATATCTACAACGCTATCTGTGTAAACATGGAAATATCTGCATCGCTATCTCTGTAAACTTGGAAACATCTACACCGCTATCTCTGTAAAGATGGAAATATCTACAATGCTATCATATTGAAGATTGAAATATCTACACCGCTATCTGTGTAAACATGGAAATATCTTCACCGCTATCTGTGTAAACATGGAAATATTTACACTGCCATCTGTATAAACAAGGAAATATCCACAACGCCATCTCTATAAACATGGAAATATCTACACAGCCATCTGTATAAACTTGGAAATATCTACGCCGCTATCTCTAAAAACATGGAAATACCTACACCTCTATCTCTATAAACATGGAAACATCTACACCGTTATCTCTATAAACATGGAAATATCTACACTGCCATCCCTATAAACATGATAATATCTACACTGCCATTTCCATAAACATGGAACTACCTACAACGCCATCTGTATAAACATGGATATATTTACACCGCCATCTGTATAAACATGGAAATATATACACCGCCATTTGTATAAACATTGAAATCTCCACACCGCGAGCTGTATAAACATGGAAATAACTACACCGCTATCTGTATAAACATGGAAATATCTACAACGTTACCTGTATAAACATGGAAATATCTACACCATGATATCTATAAACATGGAAATATATAGAGCGCTCTCTGTATAAAGATGGAAACATCTCCACCGCTAACTGTATAAACATGGAAATATCTACACCGCTATCTGTATAAACATGGAAATATCTACACCGCTATCTGTAAAAATATGGAAATATTTACACCGCTATCTCCATAAACATGGAAATATCTACACCGCTATCTGTATAAACTTGGAAATATCTACACGGCTATCTCTATAAACATGGAAATATCTACACCGCCATCTGTATAAACATGGAAATATCTATACAGTCATCTGCATAAACATGGGAATATCTACACTGCCATCTGTATAAACATGGAAATACCTACACAGCCCTCTGTATAAACATGGAAATATCTGCACTGCCATCTGTATATATATGGAAATATCTACACCGCTATCTATAGAAACACGGAAATATCTACACCGCTATCTCTATTAACATGGAAATATCTACACCGTTATGTGTATAAACATGGAAATATCTCGACGGCTGTCTGTATAAACATAGAAATATCTACACTGCTATGTGTATAAACATTGAAATATGTCCACTGTAATCTGCATAAACATAGAAATACCTACACCGCTATCTGTATAAACATTTAAATCTCTACAAGGCTCTCAGTGTAAACATGGAAATATCTACACCGCTATCTGTATAAACATGGAGATATCTACACCACTAACTCTATAAACATGGAAATATCTACACCGCTAAATGTATAAGCATCAAAATATATACACCGCCATCTCTAAAAACATGGAAAAATCTACACCGCCATCTACATAAACAAGGAAATACCTACATTGCCATATATATAAACATGGAAATATCTACACTGCCATCTGTATGAACATGGAAATATCTACAATGCCATCTGTAGAAAGTCGGAAATATCCACACTGCGATCAGTATAAACATGGAAATATCTACAATGCTATCTGTATACACATGGAAATATCTACAACGTTATCTGTATAAACATGGAAATATCTACACCATGGTCTGTATAAACATGGAAATATGTACAGCAATCTCTGTATAAAGATGGAAATATCTCCACCACTATCTGTATAAACATGGAAATATCTCCACCGCTATCTGTATAAACATGGACATATCTACACGGCTATCTGTATAAACGTGGAAGTATCTACACCGCTATCTGTATAAACATGGAAATATCTACACTGCTATCTGTATAAACGAGGAAATATCTACACCGCTATCTGTATAAACATGGAAATATCTACAACACTATCTGTGTAAAGATGGAAATATCTACACCGCAATCTGTGCAAAGATGGAAATATCTACACTGCTGTCTCTATAATCATGGAGATATCTGCACCGCTATCTGTATAAACATGGATATATCTGCACCGCTATCTCTATAAACATGGAAGTATCTACACTGCCATTTGTATAAACATGGAAATATATACACAGTCATCTGTATAAACAGGGAAATATCTACACCAACATCTCTATAAACATGGAAATATCTACACTGCCATCTGTATAAACTTGGACACATCTGTACCGCTATCTCTATACACATGGAAATACCTGCACCGCTATCTCTATAAACATGGAAATATATACACCGCAATCTCTATAAAGATGGAAATATCTACACTGTCATTTCTATAAACATGAAAATATCTACACCGCCATCTCCATAAACATGGAAATATCTACACCGCAATCTGTGTAAACGTGGAAATATCTTCACCGCTACCTCTATAAACATGGAAATATCTACACTACCATCTGTATAAAGATGGAAATATATACACCGCGAGACGTAGAAACATGGAAATATCTACACCGCTATCTGTATAAGCATGGAAATACCAACACCGCTATTTGTAAACATGGAAATATCTACACCGCTATCTGTATAAACATGGAAATATCTACGCTACTATCTCTATGAACATGGAAATACCCACACCGCCATCTCTATAAACATGGAATTATCTACACTGCTATCTCTATAAACATAGAAATATCTACACCGTCATCTCTATAAACATGGAAATATCTAAACTGCCATCTGCATAAACATGGAAATATCTACACCGGCATCTGTACAAACATGGAATCATCTACACCGCCATCTGTATAAACATAGAAATATGTACACGGCCATCGGTAGAAAGATGGAAATATCTACACCGCGATCTGTATAAACATGGAAGTATCTAAACCTCTACCTGTATAAACATGGAAATTTCCACACCGCTATCTGTATAAACATGGAAATATCTACACCACGATCTGTATAAACATGGAAATATCTACACTGCTATCTGTATAAACATGGAAATATCTACACCGCTATCTGTATAAACATGGAAATGTCTTCACCGCTATCTGTATAAATATGGAAATATCTACACCGGTATCACTATAAACATGGAAATGTCTACACCGCTGTCTGTATAAAAGTGGAAATATCTACATGGCTATCTCTATAAACATGGAAATATCTACACCACCATCTCTATAAATATGGAAATATCTACAACGCTAAATGTATAAGCATCAAAATATATACACCGCCATCTCTAAAAACATGGAAAAATCTACACCGCCATCTACATAAACAAGGAAATACCTACATTGCCATATATATAAACATGGAAATATCTACACTGCCATCTGTATGAACATGGAAATATCTACAATGCCATCTGTAGATAGATGGAAATATCTACACTGCGATCAGTATAAACATGGAAATATCTACCATGCTATCTGTATAAACATGGAAATATCTACAACGTTATCTGTATAAACATGGAAATATCTACAGCATGGTCTGTATAAACATGGAAATATGTACAGCATTCTCTGTATAAAGATGGAAATATCTACACCGCTATCTGTATAAACAAGGAAAGATCTACACCGCTATCAGTATAAATGTGGAAATATTTACACTGCTATCTCTATAAACATGGAAATATCTACACCGCTATCCGTATAAATATGGAAATATTTACACCGCTATCACTATAAACATGGAAATATCTACACCGCCATCTGCATAAACATGGAAATATCTACACAGTCATCTGTATAAACATGGAAATATCTACCTGCCATCTGTATAAACATGGAAATATCTACACAGCCCTCTGTATAAGCATGGAAATAACTGCACAGCCATCTGTATATACATGGAAATATGTACACCGCAATCTGAATAAACATGGAAATATCTACACCGCTATCTCTATGAACATGGAAATATCTACACCGCTATGTGTATAAACATGGAAACATCTCCACTGCTGTCTGTATAAACATAGAAAAATATACACCGCTATCAGTATAAACATGGAAATGCCTACACCGCTATCTATATAAACATGGAAATATCTACAACACTGTCTGTGTAAACATGGAAATATCTATACCGCTATCTGTGAAAACATGGAAATACCTACACTGCCATCTGTATAAACATGGAAATATCTACACCGCCATTTCTATGAACATGGAAATATCTACACCGCCATCTGTATAAACATGGAAATAACTTCACCACCATGTGTATAAACAGGGAAATATCTATACAGTCATCTGTATAAACATGGAAATATCTACACCACCCTCTCTAAAAACCTGGAAATATCTACACAGTCATCTGTATAAACATGGAAATAACTACACCACCCTCTGTATAAACATGTAAATATATACACTGACATCTGTGTATACATGGAAAAATCTACAAAGCCATCTGCATAAACATGGAAATATCTACACCGCTATCTCTATAAACACGGAAATACGTACAACGCTATCTCTATAAACATGGAAATATCTACACCGCTCTCTCTATATACGTGGAAATAACTACTCCGCCATTTCAAAAACATGAAAATAACTACACTGCCATCTCCATAAACATGGAACCATCTACACCGCCATTTGTATAAACATGGAAATATCTACACAGCGATATGTATACACATGGAAATATCTACACCGCTATCAGTTTTAATATGGAAATATCTACACCTCTATCTCTATAAACATGGAAATAACTATACCGCTATGTGTATAACCATGGAAATATCTAAAACGCTACCAATGCAAACTTGGAAATATCTACTCCGCTATCTCTATAAACATGGAACTATCTACACCGCTATCGTTATAAACATGGAAATATCTACACAGCCATCTACATAAACAAGGAAATATCTTCACCGCCATCTATATAAACATGGAAATATCGACACAGTCATGTGTATAAACATGGAAATATCTACAGCTCCATTTGTATAAACATGGAAATATCTACAATGCCATCTATATACACATGTAAATATCTGCATCGCGAGCTGTATAAACATGGAAATATCAACACCGCTATCTGTATAAACATGGAAATACCAACACCGCTATCTGTGTAAACATGGTAATATCTACACCTCTATCGGTATAAACATGGAAATATCTACTCTGCTCTCTCTATTAACAAGGAAATACCTACACCGCTATCTCTATAAACATGGAAATACCTACACCACTATCTCTATTAACATGGAAATATCTACACCGCCATCTGTATCAACATGGAAATATCTACACTGCCATCTGTAGAAACATGCAAATATCTACACCACGATCTGTATAAACTTGGAAATATCTACACCGCTATCTCCATAAACATGGAAATATCTACAATGATATCTGTATGAACATGGAAATATCTACACCAAGATCTGTATAAACCTGGAAATACCTATGCCGCTATCAGTACAAACATGGAAATATCTACACCGCTATCTCTATAAACATGGAAACAACTACACCGCTATCTGTATAAACATGGAAATATCTACACCGCTAACTCTATAAACATGGAAATAACTACACCGCTATCTGTATAAACATGGAAATATCTACACCGCTATCTGTATAAACATGGAACTATGAACAACGTTATCTCTGTAAACATGGACATATCTACACGATGATCTGTATGTAGATGGAAATATGTACAGCACTCTCTGTATAAAGATCAAAATATCTACACCGCTATCTGTATAAACATGGAAATATCTACACCGCTATCTGTATAAATATGGAAATATTTACAACGTTGTCTCTGTAAACTTGGAAATACCTTCACCGCTGTCTTTATAAACATGGAAATATCTACATACCTATCTCTATAAACATGGAAATACCTACACAGCCATCTGTATAAACATGGAAATATATAAAAGGTAATCTGTGTAAACATGGAAATATCTACAACGCCATCTGTATAAACATGGACATATCTACACAGTCATCTGTATAAACATGGAAATATCTACACTTCCTTCTGTATTAACATGGAAATATATAGACAGACCTCTGTATTAACATGGAAATAGCTGCACAGCCATCTGTATATACATGGAAATATATACAGCATTATCTTTATAAACATGGAAATATCTCCATGGCTATCTGTATAAACATAGAATTATCTACACCGCTACCTGTATGAACATGGAAATATCTACTCTGCTATCTGTAAACATGGAAATATCTACCCCGCTATCTCTATAAACATGAAAATATATACACCACCATCTCTATAAACTTGGAAATATCTACACCACCATCTACATAAACAACGAAATATCTACACCGCCATCTGTATAAACATGGAACTATCTACACCGTGATCTGTATAAACATGGAAATATCTACAACGCTCTATGAATAAACATGGAACTATCTACACCGTGATCTGTATAAACATGGAAATATCTACACCGCTCTATGAATAAACATGGAAGTATCTACACCGCTATCTGTATAAATATGGAAATATCTACACTGCTATCTCTATAAACATGGAAATGTCTACACTGCTATCTGTATAAACATGGAATTATCTACACGGCTATCTCTATAAACATGGAAATATCTACACCGCCATCTGTATAAACCTGGAAATACCTACACAGTCATCTGTATAAACATGGAAATATCTACACCGCTATATCTAGATCGCCATCTGTATATACATGGAAATATATACACTGCCATATGTAAACATGGAATTATCTACACAGCCACATCTATAAACATGGAAATGGCTACACTGCCAACTATATAAAAATGGAAATAGCCAGACCGCTTTCTGTATAAACATGGAAATATGTACACTTCCATCAGTAAAAACATGGAAATATCTACACAGTCATCTGTATCATCCTGGAAGTATTTACACCGCCATCTGTATAAACATGGAAATATTTACACTGCCATCTGTATAAACATGGAAATATCTACACAGCCATCTGTGTAAACGTGGAAATATCTACACCGCTATCTCTATAAACATGGAAATACCTACACCGCTATCTGTATAAACATGGAAATATCCACAACGCCATCTGTATAAATATGGAAATATCTACACCGCTATCTCTATAAACATGGAAATATCTACACCGCCATCTGTATAAACATGGAATTATCTACACCGCTACCTCTAAAAACATGGAAATACATACACCGCCATCTGTAAAAACATGGAAATATCTACACAGTCATCTGTATAAACGTGACAATATCTATACCACCCTCTCTATAAACATGGAAATATCTACACCGCCATCTGTAAAAACATGGAAATATCTACACAGTCAGCTGCATAAACATGGAATTATCTACACCATCCTCTGTATAAACATGGAAATATCTACACTGCCATCTGTAGAAAGATAGAAATACCTACACCACGATCTGTATAAACTTGGAAATATATACACCGCTATCTCCATAAACATGGAAATATCTACAATGATATCTGTATGAACATGGAAATATCTACACCATGATCTGTATAAACATGGAAATATCTACACCGCTATCTGTACAAACATGGAAATATCTTCACCGCTCTCTCTATAAACATGGAAATACCTACACCGCTATCTCTATAAACATGGAAATAACTACACCGCTATCTCTATAAACATGGAAATATCTACACCGCTATCTGTATAAACATGCAAATATGTACAACGTTACCTCTGTAAATATGGACATATCTACACCATTATCTGTATATAGATGGAAATATGTACAGCACTCTCTGTATAAAGATCGAAATATCTACACCACTATCTGTATAAACATGGAAATATCTACACCGCTATCTGTATAAATATGGAAATATTTACAACGCTGTCTCTGTAAACATGGAAATATCTTCACCGCTGTCTTTATAAACATGGAAATATCTACATACCTATCTCTATAAACATGGAAATACCTACACAGCCATCTGTATAAACATGGAAATATCTAAAAGGCCATCTGTGTAAACATGGAAATATCTACAACGCCATCTGTATAAACATGGACATATCTACACAGTCATCTGTATAAACATGGAAATATCTACAATGCCTTCTGTATTAACATGGAAATATATAGACAGACCTCTGTATTAACATAGAAATAGCTGCACAGCCATCTGTATATACATGGAAATATATACAGCATTATCTGTATAAACATGGAAATATATACAGCATTATCTCTATAAACATGGAAATATCTCCATGGCTATCTGTATAAACTTAGAAATATTTACACCGCTATCTGTATGAACATGGAAATATCTACTCCGCTATCTGTATAAACATGGAAATATCTACCCCGCTATCTCTATAAACATGGAAATATATACACCACCATGTCTATAAACTTGGAAATATCTACACCACCATCTACATAAACAATGAAATCTCTACACCGCCATCTGTATAAACATGGAAATATCTACAATGCGATCTGTATAAACATGGAAATATCTACACCGCTGTATGAATAAACATGGAAGTATCTACACCGCTATCTGTATAAATATGGAAATATCTACACCGCTATCTCTATAAACATGGAAATGTCTACACTGCTATCTGTATAAACATGGAATTATCTACACGGCTAACTCTATAAACATGGAAATATCCACACCGCCATCTGTATAAACCTGGAAATACCTACACAGTCATCTGTATAAACATGGAAATATCTACACCACCATATCTACACCGCCATCTGTATATACATGGAAATATATACACTGCCATATGTAAACATGGAATTATCTACACTGCCACCTCTATAAACATGGAAATGGCTACACCGCCAACTGTATAAAAATGGAAATAGCCAGACCGCTTTCTGTATAAACATGGAAATATGTACACTTCCATCTGTAAAAACATGGAAATATCTACACAGTCATCTGTATCAACCTGGAAATATTTACACCTCCATCTGTATAAACACGGAAATATCTACACTGCCATCTGTATGAACATGGAAATATCTACACAGCCATCTGTATAAACATGGAAATATCTACACCGCTATCTCTATAAACATGGAAATACCTACACCGCTATCTGTATAAACATGGAAATATCCACAACGCCATCTGTATAAATATGGAAATATCTACACCGCTATCTCTATAAACGTGGAAATATCTACACTGCCATCCCTATAAACATGATTATACCTACACTGCCATTTCCATAAACATGGAACTACCTACAACGCCATCTGTAGAAACATGGATATATTTACACCGCCATCTGTATAAACATGGAAATATATACACCGCCATTTGTATAAACATGGAAATCTCCACACCGCGAGCTGTATAAACATGGAAATAACTACACCGCTATCTGTATAAACATGGAAATATCTACAACGTTACCTGTAGAAACATGGAAATATCTACACCATGATATCTATAAACATGGAAATATATAGAGCGCTCTCTGTATAAAGATGGAAACATCTCCACCGCTAACTGTATAAACATGGAAATATCTACACCGCTACCTGTATAAGCATGGAAATATCTACACCGCTATCTGTATAAACATGGAAATATCTACACCGCTACCTGTATAAACATGGAAATGTCTACACCGCTACCTGTATAAGCATGGAAATATCTACACCGCTATCTGTATAAACATGGAAATATCTACACCGCTATCCGTATAAATATGGAAATATTTACACCGCTATCACTATAAACATGGAAATATCTACACCGCCATCTGCATAAACATGGAAATATCTACACAGTCATCTGTATAAACATGGAAATATCTACCTGCCATCTGTATAAACATGGAAATATCTACACAGCCCTCTGTATAAGCATGGAAATAACTGCACAGCCATCTGTATATACATGGAAATATGTACACCGCAATCTGAATAAACATGGAAATATCTACACCGCTATCTCTATGAACATGGAAATATCTACACCGCTATGTGTATAAACATGGAAACATCTCCACTGCTGTCTGTATAAACATAGAAAAATATACACCGCTATCAGTATAAACATGGAAATGCCTACACCGCTATCTATATAAACATGGAAATATCTACAACACTGTCTGTGTAAACATGGAAATATCTATACCGCTATCTGTGAAAACATGGAAATACCTACACTGCCATCTGTATAAACATGGAAATATCTACAACGCCATTTCTATGAACATGGAAATATCTACACCGCCATCTGTATAAACATGGAAATAACTTCACCACCATGTGTATAAACAGGGAAATATCTATACAGTCATCTGTATAAACATGGAAATATCTACACCACCCTCTCTAAAAACCTGGAAATATCTACACAGTCATCTGTATAAACATGGAAATAACTACACCACCCTCTGTATAAACATGTAAATATATACACTGACATCTGTGTATACATGGAAAAATCTACAAAGCCATCTGCATAAACATGGAAATATCTACACCGCTATCTCTATAAACACGGAAATACGTACAACGCTATCTCTATAAACATGGAAATATCTACACCGCTCTCTCTATATACGTGGAAATAACTACTCCGCCATTTCAAAAACATGAAAATAACTACACTGCCATCTCCATAAACATGGAACCATCTACACCGCCATTTGTATAAACATGGAAATATCTACACAGCGATATGTATACACATGGAAATATCTACACCGCTATCAGTTTAAATATGGAAATATCTACACCTCTATCTCTATAAACATGGAAATAACTATACCGCTATGTGTATAATCATGGAAAGATCTAAAACGTTACCAATGCAAACTTGGAAATATCTACTCCGCTATCTCTATAAACATGGAACTATCTACACCGCTATCGTTATAAACATGGAAATATCTACACAGCCATCTACATAAACAAGGAAATATCTTCACCGCCATCTATATAAACATGGAAATATCGACACAGTCATGTGTATAAACATGGAAATATCTACAGCTCCATTTGTATAAACATGGAAATATCTACAATGCCATCTATATACACATGTAAATATCTGCATCGCGAGCTGTATAAACATGGAAATATCTACACCGCTATCTGTATAAACATGGAAATACCAACACCGCTATCTGTGTAAACATGGTAATATCTACACCTCTATCGGTATAAACATGGAAATATCTACTCTGCTCTCTCTATTAACAAGGAAATACCTACACTGCTATCTCTATAAACATGGAAATACCTACACCACTATCTCTATTAACATGGAAATATCTACACCGCCATCTGTATCAACATGGAAATATCTACACTGCCATCTGTAGAAACATGCAAATATCTACACCACGATCTGTATAAACTTGGAAATATCTACACCGCTATCTCCATAAACATGGAAATATCTACAATGATATCTGTATGAACATGGAAATATCTACACCAAGATCTGTATAAACATGGAAATATCTATGCCGCTATCAGTACAAACATGGAAATATCTACACCGCTATCTCTATAAACATGGAAACAACTACACCGCTATCTCTATAAACATGGAAATATCTACACCGCTAACTCTATAAACATGGAAATAACTACACCGCTATCTGTATAAACATGGAAATATCTACACCGCTATCTGTATAAACATGGAACTATGAACAACGTTATCTCTGTAAACATGGACATATCTACACGATGATCTGTATGTAGATGGAAATATGTACAGCACTCTCTGTATAAAGATCAAAATATCTACACCGCTATCTGTATAAACATGGAAATATCTACACCGCTATCTGTATAAATATGGAAATATTTACAACGTTGTCTCTGTAAACTTGGAAATATCTTCACCGCTGTCTTTATAAACATGGAAATATCTACATACCTATCTCTATAAACATGGAAATACCTACACAGCCATCTGTATAAACATGGAAATATATAAAAGGTAATCTGTGTAAACATGGAAATATCTACAACGCCATCTGTATAAACATGGACATATCTACACAGTCATCTGTATAAACATGGAAATATCTACACTTCCTTCTGTATTAACATGGAAATATATAGACAGACCTCTGTATTAACATGGAAATAGCTGCACAGCCATCTGTATATACATGGAAATATATACAGCATTATCTTTATAAACATGGAAATATCTCCATGGCTATCTGTATAAACATAGAAATATCTACACCGCTACCTGTATGAACATGGAAATATCTACTCTGCTATCTGTAAACATGGAAATATCTACCCCGCTATCTCTATAAACATGAAAATATATACACCACCATCTCTATAAACTTGGAAATATCTACACCACCATCTACATAAACAACGAAATATCTACACCGCCATCTGTATAAACATGGAACTATCTACACCGTGATCTGTATAAACATGGAAATATCTACAACGCTCTATGAATAAACATGGAACTATCTACACCGTGATCTGTATAAACATGGAAATATCTACACCGCTCTATGAATAAACATGGAAGTATCTACACCGCTATCTGTATAAATATGGAAATATCTACACCGCTATCTCTATAAACATGGAAATGTCTACACTGCTATCTGTATAAACATGGAATTATCTACACGGCTATCTCTATAAACATGGAAATATCTACACCGCCATCTGTATAAACCTGGAAATACCTACACAGTCATCTGTATAAACATGGAAATATCTACACCGCTATATCTAGATCGCCATCTGTATATACATGGAAATATATACACTGCCATATGTAAACATGGAATTATCTACACAGCCACATCTATAAACATGGAAATGGCTACACTGCCAACTATATAAAAATGGAAATAGCCAGACCGCTTTCTGTATAAACATGGAAATATGTACACTTCCATCAGTAAAAACATGGAAATATCTACACAGTCATCTGTATCATCCTGGAAGTATTTACACCGCCATCTGTATAAACATGGAAATATTTACACTGCCATCTGTATAAACATGGAAATATCTACACAGCCATCTGTGTAAACGTGGAAATATCTACACCGCTATCTCTATAAACATGGAAATACCTACACCGCTATCTGTATAAACATGGAAATATCCACAACGCCATCTGTATAAATATGGAAATATCTACACCGCTATCTCTATAAACATGGAAATATCTACACCGCCATCTGTATAAACATGGAATTATCTACACCGCTACCTCTAAAAACATGGAAATACATACACCGCCATCTGTAAAAACATGGAAATATCTACACAGTCATCTGTATAAACGTGACAATATCTATACCACCCTCTCTATAAACATGGAAATATCTACACCGCCATCTGTAAAAACATGGAAATATCTACACAGTCAGCTGCATAAACATGGAATTATCTACACCATCCTCTGTATAAACATGGAAATATCTACACTGCCATCTGTAGAAAGATAGAAATACCTACACCACGATCTGTATAAACTTGGAAATATATACACCGCTATCTCCATAAACATGGAAATATCTACAATGATATCTGTATGAACATGGAAATATCTACACCATGATCTGTATAAACATGGAAATATCTACACCGCTATCTGTACAAACATGGAAATATCTTCACCGCTCTCTCTATAAACATGGAAATACCTACACCGCTATCTCTATAAACATGGAAATAACTACACCGCTATCTCTATAAACATGGAAATATCTACACCGCTATCTGTATAAACATGCAAATATGTACAACGTTACCTCTGTAAATATGGACATATCTACACCATTATCTGTATATAGATGGAAATATGTACAGCACTCTCTGTATAAAGATCGAAATATCTACACCACTATCTGTATAAACATGGAAATATCTACACCGCTATCTGTATAAATATGGAAATATTTACAACGCTGTCTCTGTAAACATGGAAATATCTTCACCGCTGTCTTTATAAACATGGAAATATCTACATACCTATCTCTATAAACATGGAAATACCTACACAGCCATCTGTATAAACATGGAAATATCTAAAAGGCCATCTGTGTAAACATGGAAATATCTACAACGCCATCTGTATAAACATGGACATATCTACACAGTCATCTGTATAAACATGGAAATATCTACAATGCCTTCTGTATTAAGATGGAAATATATAGACAGACCTCTGTATTAACATAGAAATAGCTGCACAGCCATCTGTATATACATGGAAATATATACAGCATTATCTGTATAAACATGGAAATATATACAGCATTATCTCTATAAACATGGAAATATCTCCATGGCTATCTGTATAAACTTAGAAATATCTACACCGCTATCTGTATGAACATGGAAATATCTACTCCGCTATCTGTATAAACATGGAAATATCTACCCCGCTATCTCTATAAACATGGAAATATATACACCACCATGTCTATAAACTTGGAAATATCTACACCACCATCTACATAAACAATGAAATCTCTACACCGCCATCTGTATAAACATGGAAATATCTACAATGCGATCTGTATAAACATGGAAATATCTACACCGCTGTATGAATAAACATGGAAGTATCTACACCGCTATCTGTATAAATATGGAAATATCTACACCGCTATCTCTATAAACATGGAAATGTCTACACTGCTATCTGTATAAACATGGAATTATCTACACGGCTAACTCTATAAACATGGAAATATCTACACCGCCATCTGTATAAACCTGGAAATACCTACAAAGTCATCTGTATAAACATGGAAATATCTACACCGCCATATCTACACCGCCATCTGTATATACATGGAAATATATACACTGCCATATGTAAACATGGAATTATCTACACTGCCACCTCTATAAACATGGAAATGGCTACACCGCCAACTGTATAAAAATGGAAATAGCCAGACCGCTTTCTGTATAAACATGGAAATATGTACACTTCCATCTGTAAAAACATGGAAATATCTACACAGTCATCTGTATCAACCTGGAAATATTTACACCTCCATCTGTATAAACACGGAAATATCTACACTGCCATCTGTATGAACATGGAAATATCTACACAGCCATCTGTATAAACATGGAAATATCTACACCGCTATCTCTATAAACATGGAAATACCTACACCGCTATCTGTATAAACATGGAAATATCCACAACGCCATCTGTATAAATATGGAAATATCTACACCGCTATCTCTATAAACATGGAAATATCTACACCGCCATCTTTATAAACATGGAATTATCTACACCGCTATCTCTAAAAACATGGAAATACCGACACCGCCGTCTGTAAAAACATGGAAATATCTACACAGTCATCTGTGTAAACGAGAAAATATCTACACCACCCTCTCTATAAACATGGAAATATCTACACTGCCATCTGCATACACATGGAAATATCTACACCGCCATCTGTATGAACATGGAAATATCTTCCCCGCCATCTGTATAAACATGGAAATATCTACACCGCTATCCCTGTAAACATGGAAATATCAACACTGCTATCTGTATAAACATGGAAATATCTACACCGCTATCGGTATAAACATGGAAATATCTACACCGCTATCTCTGTAAACATGGTAATATATACACCGCCATCTCTATAAACGTGGAAATATCTACACAGCCATCTACATAAACAAGGAAATATCTACACCGCCGTCTATATAAACATGGAAATATCGACACAGTCATCTGTATAAACATGGAAATATCTACACCTCCATCTGTATAAATATGGAAATATCTACACTGCAATCTGTATGCACATGGAAATATCTACAAAGATAACTGTATAAACATGGAAATATCTACATCGCTATCTCTATAAACATGGAAATACCTACACCGCTATCTCTATAAACATGGAAATAACTAAAACACTATCTCTAAAAACATGGAAATATCTACACCGCCATCTCTATAAACATGAAAGTTTTTACACTGCGATCTCCATAAACATGGAATTATCTACACCGCCATCTGTATAAACATGGAAAGATCTACACTGCCATCTGTATAAGGATATAAATATCTACACCGCGAGATGTATAAACATGGAAATATCTTCACCGCTATCTGTATAAACATGGAAATACCAACACCGCTATCTGTATAAACATGGTAATATCTACACCGCTATCGGTATAAACATGGAAATATCTTCTCGGCTATCTCCATAAACATGGAAATATCTACACCGCTATCTCTATAAACATGGAGATACAAACTCCGCCGTCACTATAAAGAATGAAATATCTACACCGCCTTCTACATAAACATGGAAATATTTACACCGCCATCTATAAAAACATGGAAATATCTGCATCGCTATCTCTAAAAACATAGAAATATCTACACCGCCGTTTGTAAAAACATGTAAATATCTACAAAGTCATCTGTATAAACATGGAAGTATCTACACCACAATCTATATAAATATGGAAATATCTACACTGATATCTGTATACACATGGAAATATCTACACAGCCATCTGTAAAAACATGGAAATATCTACACAGCTATCTCTATAAACATGGAAATAACTACACCGCTATCTCTATAAACATGGAAATATCTACACCGCTATCTCTATAAACATGGAAATAACTACACCGCTATCTGTATAAACATGGAAATATCTACATCGCTATCTGTATAAACATGGAAATATGTACAACGTTATTTCTATAAACATGAACATATCTACACCATGATCTGTATAAAGATGGAAATATGTACAGCACTCTCTGTATAAAAATTGAAATATCTACACCGCTATCTGCATAAACATGGAAATATCTACACCGCTATCTGTATAAACCTGGAAATACTTACACAGTGATCAGTATAAACATGAATTATCTACACCACCATCTGTATAAACATGCAAATATCTACATTGCCATCTGTATAAACATGGAAATACCTACACAACGACCTCTATAAACATCGAAATAGGTACACCGCCACCTGTATAAAAATGGAAATAGCCACACCGCTATCATTATAAACATGGAAATATGTACACTGCCATCTCAGAAAATATGGAAATATCTACACTGTCATCTGTTAACATGGAAATACCTACACCTCCATTTGTAAAAACATGGAAATATCTGCACTGCCATCTGTATACACATGGAAATGACTACAGAGCCATCTGAATAAACATGGAAATATCTACACCGCTATCTCTATAAACATGGAAATAACTGCACCGCTATCTCTATAAACATGGAAATATCTACACCGCCATCTCTATAAACATGGAAATACCTACACCGCCATCTGCATAACCATGAAAATATCTACAGCGCCATCTGTATAAACATGGAAATATCTACACGGCCATCTGTATAAACATGGAAATATCAACACCATTATCTGTATAAATATGTAAATATTTAAACCACTATCTCTATAAACATGGAAATATCTACACCTTTACCTGTAGAAACATGGAAATGTCTACACCGCTTTCTGTATAAACATGGAAATACATACACTGCGATCTGTATAAACATAGAAATAACTACACCGCTATCTGTATAAACATGGAAATATCTACACCACTATCTCTATAAACATGGAAATATGTACACCGCTATCTGTATAAACTTGGAAATATCTCAAGCGCTATCTCTATAAACATTGAAATATCTACACTGTCATCTGTAGAAAGATGGAAATTTCTACACCGCAATCTGTATAAACATGGAAATATCTACACCGCTATCTGTATAAACATGGAAATATCTGCAACGATATCTGTATAAACATGGAAATATCTACACCACGATCTGTATAATCATGGAAATATGTACAGCGCTCTCTGTATAAAGGTGGAAATATTTACACCGCTATTTCTTTAAACATGGAAATATCTACACCGCTATCTGCATAAATATGGAAATATCTACTCCGCCATCTGTATAAACATGGAAATATCTACACCGACATCTGTATAACCATGGACATATCTACACAGTCATCTGTATAAATATGGAGATATCTACACTGCCATCTGTATTAACATGGAAATATCTACACAGCCCTCTGTATTAACATGGAAATAGCTGCACCGCCATTGTATATACATGGAAATATCTACAGCGCTATCTGTATAAACATGGAAATATCTACACGGCTACCACTATAAACATGGAAATAGCTTCACCGCTATGTTTATAAACATGGAAATATCTTCACTGCTATCTGTATAAACATAGAAATAACTACACAGCTATCTGTATAAACACGGACATATCTACTCCGCTGTCTGTATAAACATGGAAATATTTACACCGCTACATGAATAAACATGGAAATATCTACACCGCTATCTGTACAAATATGGAAATATCTACACCGCTATCTCGAAAAACATGGAAATATCTACACTGCTATCTGTATAAACATGGAATTATCTAAACGGCTATCTCTATAAACATGGAAATGTCTACACTGCTATCCGCATAAACATGGAAATATCTACAACGAGATCTGCATAAACATAGAAATAACTACACCGCTATCTGTATAAGCATGGAAATATCTACACCAATATCTCTATAAACATGGAAATATATACACCGCTATCTTTATAAACTTGGAAATATCTCAAACCGCTATCTCTATAAACACTGAAATATATACACTGCCATCTGTAGAAAGATGGAAATAACTACACCGCGATCTGTATAAATGTGGAAATATCTAAACCGCTACCTGTATTAACATTTAAATATCTACAAGGTTACCTGTATAAACATGGAAATATCTACACCATGATCTGTATAAACATGGAAATATGTACAGCGCTCTCTGTATAAAGATGGAAATAACAACACGGATATCTGTATAAACATGGACATATCTACACAGCTATCTGTATAAACATGGAAATATCAACACCATTATCTGTATAAATATGTAAATATTTAAACCGCTATCTCTATAAACATGGAAATATCTACACCGTTACCTGTATAAACATGGAAATGTCTTCACCGCTTTCTGTATAAACATGGAAATATCTACACTGCCATCTGTTTAGCGATGTAAATATCTACACTATGAGCTGTATAAACATGGAAGTATCTACAACTCTATCTGTATAAACATGGAAATACCAACACCATTATCTGTATAAAGATGGAAATATCTACACAGCTATCTGCATAAACATGGAAATATCTACACCGCCATTTCTATAAACATGAAAATATCTACACTGCCATCTAAATAAACATGGAACTATCTACACCGCCATCTGTATAAACATGGAAATATCTACACTGCCATCTGTTTAGAGATGTAAATCTCTACACTGTGAGCTGTATAAACATGGAAATATCTACACCGCTATCTGTATAAACATGGAAAAACCAACACCACTATCTGTATAAAAAAAGAAATATCTACACAGCTATCTGCATAAACATGGAAATATCTACACCGCTTTCTGTATAAACATGGAAATATCTACACCGCTATATCTTTAAACGTGGAAATATATACACCGCCATCTCTGTAAACATGGAAATATCTACACCGCCATCTACATAAACAAGGAAATAGCTACACCACCATCTATGTAAACATGGAAATATCTACACTGCCATCTGTATAAACATGGAAATAACTACACTGCCATTTCTAGAAAGATGGAAATATCTACACCGTGATCTATATAAACATGGAAGTATCTACAAGGCCATCTTTATAAACATGGAAATAACTACACTGCCATCTGTTGAAAGATGGAAATATCTACACTGTGAGCTGTATAAACTTGGAAATATGTACACCGCTATCTGTATAAAAATGGAAACACCAACACCGTTATCTGTATAAACATGGAAATATCTACCCCGCTATCGGCATGAACATGGAAATATCTACACCGCTTTCTCTGTAAACATGGAAATATCTACACCGCTATCTCTATAAACATGGAAATGTATGCACCGCCATCTCTATATACATGGAGATAACTACACCGCCATCTACATAAACAAGGAAATATCTACACCGCCATCTATATAAACATGGAAATACCTACACAGCCATCTGTATAAACGTGCAAATGTCTACACTGCCATCTATAGAAATAGAGAGATATCTACACCAAAATCTGAATAAACATGGAAATATCTACACCGATCTCTGTATAAACAAGGAAATATCTACAGTGCTATATGTATAAACATGGAAATATGTACACCATGATCTGTATAAACATAGAAATGTCTACTCCGCTATCTGTATGAAGATGGAAATATCAACACCGCTATCTGCATAAACATGGAAATATCTACACCGCTATCTGTATAAATATGGAATTATTTACAACGCTATCTCTATGAACATGGAAATACCTACACCGCTATCTGTATAAACATGGAAATATCTACACCGCAATCTCTATAAACATGGAAATATCAGCACCACCATCTGTATAAACATGGAAATATCTACACAGCCATCTCTATAAACATGGAAATATGTACATCGCTATCTGTATAAACCTGGAAATAACTTCACCGCTATCGGTATAAACATGGAACTATCTACAACGCTATCTGTATAAATATGGATATATCTGCACCGCTATCTCAATAAACATGGAAATATCTTCTCCGCCATCTTTAAAAACATGGAAATATCTACACAGTCATCTGTATAAACAAGAAAATACCCACACTGCCATCTGTATAAACATGGGAATACCTACACAGCCATCTGTATCAACATGGAATTATATACACCACTATCTCTATAAACATGGAAATACCAACACTTCTATCTGTATAAACATGGAAATATCTACACCGCTATCTGTATAAACATGGAAATATCTACACCTCTTTCTCTATAAACATGGAAATATCTTCACCGCCATATCTATAAACATGGAAATATCTACCCTACCATCAGTATAAAGATGGAAATAGCTACACCACGAGCTGTATAAACATGGAAATATCTACACTGGTATCTGTATAAACATGGAAATATCCACACCGCTATCTCTATAAACGTGGAAATATCTACCCAGCTATCTCTATAAACATGGAAATATATACAACGCCATCTCTTCAAACATGGAGATGACTACACCGTCATCTACATAAACAAGGAAATATCTACACCGCCATCTATAAGAACATGGAAATATCTACACCGCCATCTGTATAAACATGCAAATGTCTACATTACCATGTGTAAAAAGAGAGAAATATCTACACCGTGATCCGTATAAACCTGGAAATATCTACACCGCTATCTATATAAAGATGGAAATAATTACACCGCCATCTATATAAACATGGAAATATCTACACCGCTATCCGTATAAAAATGGAAATAACTACACTGCTACCTGTATAAACTTGGAAATATCTACACCGCTATCCCTATAAACATGGAAATATCAACACCACATTCTCTATAAACATGGAAATATCTACACCGATATCTATGTAAACATGGAAATATCTACACCGCTATAACTATAAACCTGGAAATACCTACACCGCTCTCTCTATAAACATGGAAATATCTACACCGCTATCTCTATAAACATGGAAATATCTTCTCCGCCATCTCTATAAACTTGGAAATATCTACACTGCTATCTCTATAAACATGGAAATGTATACACCGCCATCTCTATAAACATGGGGATAACTACACAGCCATCTATATAAATAAGGAAATATCTATACCGCCATCTATATGAACATGGAAATATCTACACCGCCATCTGTATAAACATGCAAATGTCTATACTGCCATGTGTAGAAAGAGAGAAATATCTACACCGCAATCAGTAAACATAGAAATATTTACAGCACTCTCTGTATAAACATGGAAATATGTACAACGCTATGGGTAGAAACATGGAAATATGTACCCCATGATCTGAATAAACATGGAAATGTCTACACCGCTATGTGTATGAAGATGGAAATATCTACACCGCTATCTGTATAAACATGGAAATATCTACTCTGCTATCTGCGTAAATATGGAAATATTTGCAACGCTATCTCTATGAATATGTAAATATCTACACCGCTATCTGTATAAACATGGAAATATCTACACCGCTATCTCTATAAACATGGAAATATCAACACCGCCACATGTATAAATATGGAACTATCTACACAGCCATCTCTATAAACATGGCAATATCGATACCGCTATCTGTATAAATATGGAAATATCTACAATGCTATCTCTATAAACCTGGAAATATCTACACCTCTATGTGTAGAAACATGGAAATATCTCCACTGTTATCTGTATAAACATGGAAATATCTACACCGCTGTCTGTATAAACATGGAAATACCTACACCGCTATCAGTATAAACATGGAAATATCTACAACGCTATCTGTGTAAACATGTAAATATCTACACCGCTATCTGTGTAAACATGGAAATACCTACAACTCTATCTGTGTAAACATGGAAATACCAACACCGCTATCTTTATAATCGTGGAAATATCTACACTGCTATCTGTGTAAACATGGTAATAACTATTCTGCTATCTGCATAAACATGGAAATACCTACACAGTCATCTGTATAAACATGAAAATGTCTACACCACCACCTCTATAAACATGGAAATATCTACACCGCCATCTGTATAAATATGGAAATATCTACACAGCCATCTTTATAGACATGGAAATATCTACACCGCTATCTGTATAAACATGTAAATAGAGACACCGCTATCTGTATAAACATGGAAATATCTACACTGCCATCTGTAAACACATGGAAATATCTACACAGTCATCTTTATAAACATGGGAATATCTACACCTCCATCTGTATAAACATGCAAATATCTACACTGCCATCTGTATACACATGGAAATATCTACACCGCTATCTGTATAAATATGGAAATATCTACACAGCTATCTGTGCAAAGATGGAAATATCTACACAGCTATCTGTGTAAACATGGAAATATCTACATCGCAATCTGTGCAAAGATGGAAATATCTACACCGCTATCTGTGTAAAGATGGTAATATCTACACCGCTATCTGTATAAACATGGAAATATCTACACCTCTATCTGTAGAAACATGGAAATATCTACACCGCCATCTGAAAAAACATGGAAATATCTACACCGCTATCTGTATAAACATGGAAATATCTACACCGGTATCTCTATAAACATGGAAATATCTACACCACTATCTCTATAAACAAGGAAATATCTACACCACCATCTCTATAAACATGGAGTTATCTACTCCGCTATCTCTATAAACATAGAAATATCTACACCGTCATCTCTATAAACATGGAAATATCTACACCGCCATCTGCATAAGCATGGAAATATCTACACCGCCATCTGTATAAACGTGGAAATATCTCCACCGCTATCTTTATAAGCTTGGAAAAATCTACACCGCTATCTGTACCAACATGGAAATATCTACACTGCTATCTGTATAAACATGGAAGTATCTACAAAACTATCTGTATAAACATGGAAATATCAACATCGCTATCTGTATAAACATGAGAATATATACACCGCTATCTGTAAAAACATGGAATTGTCCACACCAATATCTGTAAAAACATGGAATTACCTACACCGCCATCTGTAAAAACATGGAAATATCTACACAGTCATCTGTATAAACATGGAAATATCTACATCTCCATCTGTATAAACATGGAAATATATACACAGCCATCTGTATACATATGGAAATATCTACACAGCCATCTGTATAAACATGGAAATATCTACACTGCTATCTCTATGAACATGGAAATACCTACACCGCTATCTCTATAAACATTGAAATGTATACACTGCCATCTGTATACACATGGAAATATCTACACAGTCATCAGTATAAACATGGAAACATCTGCACTGCTATATGTATACACATGGAAATACCTACACCGCTATTTCTATAAACATGGAAATATCTACACCGCAATCTCTATAAAAATGAATATATCTACAACGCCATCTCCATAAACATGCAATTATCTACACCGCCATCTGTGTAAACATGGAAATATCTACACCGATATCTGTATAAACATGGAAATATCTACACTGCCGTCTGTATAAAGATGGATATATCTACACCGCGAGCTGTATAAACATGGAAATATCTTCACCGCTTTCTGTATAAATATGGAAATAGCAACAGCACTATCTGTATAAACATGGAAATATCTACACCGCTATCTGTACAAACATGGAAATATATACACCAGGATCTCTATAAACATGGAAATACCTACACCGCCATCTCTGTAAACATGGAATTATCTACACTACTATCTCTATAAACATAGAAACATCTACACCACCATCTCTATAAACATGGAAGTATCTACCCAGCCATCTGTATAAACCTGGAAATATCTGCACCGCCATGTGTATAAATATAGAAATGTCTACACTGCCATCAGTAGAAACATTGAAATATCTACACCGCTATCTGTATAAACTTGGAAATATCTACACCGCTATCTGTGAAAAGATGGAAATGTCTACACCGCAATCTGTGCAAAGGTGGAAATATCTACGTTGGTATCTGTGTAAAGATGGAAATATCTACACCGCAATCTGTGGAAAGATGGAAATATCTACACCGCTATCTGTGTAAACATGGTAATATCTACACCGCTATCTGTAGAAACCTGGAAATATCTACACCGCCATCTTCATAAACATGGAAATACCTTCACTGTCATCTGTGTAAACATGAAAATGTCTACACCACCATCTGTATAAACATGGAAATACCAACACCGCCATTTGTATAAAGATGGAAATATCTACACAGACATCTTTATAGACATGGAAATATCTACACCGCTACTGTAGAAACATGGAAATAGCGACGCCGCTATCTGTATAAACATGGAAATATCTACCCCGTCATCTGTAAAGACATGGAAATATCTACACAGTCATCTCTATAAATATGGAAATATCTACACCGCCATCAGAATAAACATGGAAATATCTACACCACTATCTGTATAAACATGGAAATATTTACACCGGTATCTCTATAAACATGGAAATATGTACACCACTATCTCTATAAACAAGGAAATATCTACACCACCATCTCTATAAACATGGAATTATCTACTCCGCTATCTCTATAAACATAGAAATATCTACACCGTCATTTCTGTAAACATGGGAATATCTACACCGCCATCTCCATAACCATGGAAATATCTACCCCGCCATCTGTATAAAGATGGAAATATCTCCATCGCTATCTGTATAAACATGGAAATATCTACACTGCTATCTGTATAAACTTGGAAATATCTATAAAACTAGCTGTATAAACATGGAAATATCAATATCGTTATCAGTATAAACATGAAAATATATTCACCGCTATCTGTAAAAACATGGAAATATCCACACCAATATCTGTAAAACATGGAATTATCTACACCGCCATCTGTAAAAACATGGAAATATCTACACAGACATCTGTATAAACATGGAAATAACTACACATCCATCTGTATAAACATGGAAACATATACACAGCCATCTGTATACACATGGAAATATCTACACAGCCATCTGTATAAACATGGAAATATCTCCACTGCTATCTCTATAAACATGGAAATACCTACACCGCTATCTGTATAGACATGGAAATATCTACACCGCTATCTGCATAAACTTGGATATATCTACACCGCTATCTGTACAAACTTGGAAATATCAACGCTTTCTGTATAAACATGGAAATATCTACACTGCCATCGGTATAAACATGGAAATATCTCCACCGCTATCTGTATAAACATGGAAATATCTCCACCGCTATCTGTATAAACATGGAAATATCTACACGGCTATGTGTATAAACATGGAAATATCTACACCGCTATCTCTATAAACATGGAAATATGTACACTGCTATCTGTATAAACATGGAAATATCTACAATGCTATCTGTATAAACATGGAAATATCTACACAGCTATCTGTATAAACATGGAAATATCTACACCGCTATCTGTGTAAACATGCAAATATCTTCACCGCTATCTGTGTAAAGATGGAAATATCTACAAAGCAATCTGTGCAAAGATGGAAATATCTAATCCGCTATCTGTGTAACGATGAAAATATCTACACCGCAATCTCTGCAAAGAGGGAAATATCTACACTGCTATCTGTGTAAACATGGTAATAACAATTCTGCTATCTGCATAAACATGGAAATATCTATACCGCCATCTGTATAAACATGGAAATATCTACAGTGCCATCTGTATAAACATGGAAATATCTACACCACCATCTGAATAAACATGGAAATATCTACACCACAGTCTGTATAAATATGGAAATATCTACACCGCTATGTCTATTAACATGGAAATATCTACACCGCTATCTGTATAAACATGGAAACGTCTAAACAGCTATCTATATAAACATGGAAATATCTGCACCGCCAACTGTATAAACATGGAAACATCTACATCGCCATCTGTATAAACATAGAAATATCTACACTGCCATCTGTAGAAAGATGGAAATATCTACACCACAATCTGTATAAATATGGAAATTACTACAACTCTAAATGTATAAACATGGAAATTTCTACACCGCTATCTGTATAAACATGGAAATATCTACACCACGATCTGTATAAACATGGAAATATTTACACCGCTATCTGTATAAACATGGAAATATCTACACCTCTATCTGTATAAACATCGAAATATCTACACCGCTATCTGTATAAATATGGAGATATCTACTCCGCTATCTCTATAAACATGGAAATGTCTACACCGCTATCTGTATAAACGTGGAAATATCTACATGGCTATCTCTATAAACATGCAAATATCTACACCGCCATCCATATAAACGTGAAAATACCTACAGAGTCATCTGTATAAACGTGGAAATATCTACACCACTATCTGTATAAGCATGGAAACATCTACACTGCCATCTTTATAAACATGGAAATATCTACACAGCCATCTCTATAACATGGAAATATCTACACCGCAATCTGTTTAAACATGGAAACAGGGACACCGATATCTGTATAAACATGGAAATATCAACAACGCCATCTGTAAAAACAAGGAAATATCTACACAGTCATCTGTATAAACATGGAAATATCTACACCCCCATCTGTATAAACATGGGAATATCTACACTGCCATCAGTATACATGGAAATATCTACACAGCCATCTGTATAAACATGGAAATATCTACACTGGTATCTCTATAAACATGGAAATACCTACACTGCTCTCTGTATAAAGATTGAAATATGTACACTATTATCTGTATAAATATGGAAATATCCACACTGCTATGTGTACAAATATGGAAATAACTACACAGCCATGTCTATAATAATGGAAATAATTACACCGCTATCTCTATGAACATGGAAATATCTACACCTCCATCTGTATAAAAGTGGAAATATTTACACAGTCATCTGTATAAACATGGAAATATCTACACAACTTTCTGTATAACATGGAAATATCTACACCGCAATCTGTGTAAACATGGAAACATCTTCACCGCTATCTGAATAAATATGGAAATATCTAAACCGCTATCTCTATAAACATGTAAATATCTACACCGCCATCTGCATAATCGTCTAAATATCTACACAGCCATCTGTATAAACATGGAAATATCTGCACCGTCATCTGTGTAAACATGGAAATATCTACACAGACATCTGTATAAACATGGAAATATCTACACCTCCATCACTATAAACATGGAAATATCTACATTGCCGTCTGTATACACATGGAAATATCTACACAACCATCAGTATAAACATGGAAATATCTACACCTCTATCTCTATAAACATGGAAATACCTACAACACTATCTGCATAAACATCGCAATATCTACACCGCTATCTGTATAAACATGGAAATATTTACACGGCTATATGTATAAACTTGGAAATATCTACACCGCTATCTGTATAAACATGAAAATATCTACACCGCCATCTGTATAAACATGGAAATATCTCCGCCGCTATCAGTATAAACATGGAAATATCTCCACCACTATCTGTATAAACATGTATCTGATGGAAATAACTACATTGCTATCTGTATAAACATGGAAATATCTACACCGTTATCTGTATAAACATGGAAATATCTACATGGCTATCTCTATAAACATGGAAATATCTTCAATGCCATCTTTATAAACATGGAAATATCTACACAGTCGTCTGTATAAACATGGAAATATCTACACCACTATCTGTATAAACATGGAACTATCTACACTGCCAACTGTATTGACATGTTAATATCTACACAGCCATCTCTATAAACATGGAAATATCTACACCGCTATCTGTGCAAAAATGGAAATATCTACACCTCAATCTGTGCAAATATGGAAATATTTACACCGCTATCTCTATAAACATGGAAATATCGGCACCGCTATCTGCATAAACATGGAAATATCTACACCCCCAACTGTAAAAACAAGGAAATATCTACACAGTCATCTGTATAAACATGGAAGCACCTACACCTCCATCTGTATAAACCTGGCAATATCTACACTGCCATCTGTATACACATCGAAATATGTACATTGTTATCTGTATAAACATGGAATTATCTACATTGCTATGTGTATAAACATGTAAATATCTCCACCGCTATCTGCATAAACATGGAAATATCTACACCACTATCTGTGTAAATATGGAAATATCTACACCACTACCTCTATAAACATGGAAATGACTACACCGCCATCTGTGTTAACATGGAAATATCTCCACCGCTCTCTGTAAAACATGGAAATATCTCCACCGCTATCTGTGCAACGATGGAAATATCTACACCACAATCTGTGCAAATACGAAAATATCTACACCACTATCTGTATAAACATGGAAATATCTTCAATGGTATCTGTGTAAACATGGAAATATCTACACAGCTATCTGTTTAAAGATGGAAATATCTATACAGCTATCTGTGTAAAGATGGAAATATCTACACCGCAATCTGTGCAAAGATGGAAATATCTACACCGCTATCTGTTGAAACATGGAGATATATACACCGCTATTTGTATAAACATGGAAATATCTACACCGCCATGTGTATAAACATGGAAATATCTACACCACCATCTCCATAAACATTGAAATGTCTAGACTGCCATCTGTATACACATGGAAATATCTACACAGCCATCTGTATAAACATGGAAATATTTACACCACTATCTGTATAAACAAGGAACTATCTACACCGCTATCTCTACCAACATGGAAATATATACACCGCTATCTGTATAAACATGGAAAAATCTCAACTGCTATCTCTATAAACACTGAAAAATCTACACAGCCATCTGTAGAAAGATGGAAATACCTACACCGCGATCTGTATAAACACGGAAATATCTACACCACTCCCAGTATTAACATGGAAATAACTACACCGCTATCTGTATCAACATGGAAATATCTACACCACGATCTGTAGAAACATGGAAATATCTACACCGCTATCTTTGTAAACATTTAAATATCCCCACCGATATCTCTATAAACATGGAAATATCTACAACGCCATCTTTACAAACATGGAATTATCTACACCGCCATCTGCATAACCATGGAAATACCTACACCGCCATCTGAATAAACATGGAAATATCTACACGGTCATCGGTATAAACATGGAAATATCTACATGGTTATCTGTGCAAAGATGGAAATATCTACACTGCTATCCCTATAAACATGGAAATATCTGCACCGCTATCTGTATAAACATGGAAATGTCTACACTGCTGTCTCTATAAACATGGAAATAACTACACCGCCATCTGTATACACCTGGAAATATCTACACAGTCATCTGTATAAACATGGAATTACCTACACCGCCATCTCTATAAACATGGAAATATCTACACTGCCATCTGTATACACATGGAAATATCTTCACAGGCATCAGTATAAATATGGAAACATCTGCACCGCTATCTCTATACACATGGAAATACCTACAACGCTATCTGTATATGCATGGAAATATCTACACCGCAATCTCCATAAAAACGGAAATATCTGCACCGCCATCTCTATAACATGGAACTATCTAGACCGCCATCTGTGTAAACATGGAAATATCTACACCGCTATCTTTATAAACATGGAAATATCTGCAATGACATCTTTATAAAGATGGAAATAACTACACCGCGAGCTGTATAAACACGGAAATATCTACAATGCTATCTATATAAACATGGAAATACCAACACATCTATCTGTATAAACATGGAAATATCTACACCACTATGTGTATAAATATGGCAATATCTACACCGCTAACTCTATAAACATGGAAATATCTACACCGCCATCTGTATAAACATGGAAATACCTACACAGTCATCAGTATAAACATGGAAATATCTACACCACTATCTGTATAAACATGGAAATATCTACACTGTCAACTGTATGAACATGGAAGTATCTACACAGCCATCTCTATAAACATGGAAATATCTACACCGCTATCTGTATAAACATGGAAAGAGACACACCGCTGTCTGTATAAACATGGAAATATATACACCGCCATATGTAAAAACATGGAAATATCTACACAATCATTTGTATAAAAATGGAAATATCTACACCTCCATCTGCATAAACATGGAAATATCTACACTGACATCTGTATACACATGGAAATATCTACACAGCCATCTGTATAAACGTGGAAATATCTACACCGCTATCTCTATAAACATGTATACACCTACACCGCTATCTGTATAAACATGGAAATATCTACAGCGCTATCTGTATAAACATGGAAATATCTACACCGCTATCTGTATAAACATGGAAATATCTACAGCGTTATCTGTATAAACTTGGAAATATCTTCACCGCTATCTGTATAAACATGGAAATATTCACACTGCCATCTGTATAAAAATGGAAATACCTACATCGCTATTTGTATAAACATGGAAATACCTACATCGCTATCCGTATAAACATGGAAATATCTCCACCGCTATCTGCATAAACGTGGAAATATCTACACTGCTATCGGTATAAACATGGAAATATATACAACGCTATCTGTGTAAACATGGGAATATCTACACAGCTATCTGTGTAAACATGGAAATATCTACACTCTTGCTGTGTAAAGATGGAAATATCTGCACCGCAATCTCTGCAAATATGGAAATATCTACACCGCCATCTCTATACACATGGAAATATCTGCACCGCTATCTCTATACACATGGAAATATCTACACCGCCATCTGTATAAACATGGAAATATCTACACAGTCATCTGTATAAACATGGAAATATCTACACCGACATATCTATAAACATTGAAATATCTACACTGCCATATGTATACACATGGAAATATCTACACAGCCATCAGTATAAACATGGAAAGATCTGCACCGCTTTCTCTATACACATGGAACTACCTACACCGCCATCTGTATAAACATGGAAATATCTACACCGCAATCTCTATAAAAATTAAAATATCTACACCGCCATCTCTATAAACATGAAAATATCTGCAACGCCATCTCCGTAAAAATCGAACTATCTACACTGACATCTGTGTAAACACGAAAATATCTACACCGCTATCTGTATAAAAATGGAAATATCTACACAGCCATCTGTATAAAGTTGGAAATATCTACACCGCGAGCTGTATAAACATGGAAATATCTTCACCGCTACCTGTATAAACATGGAAACACCAACACCGCCATCTCTACAAACATGTAAATATCTACACAGTCATCTGTATAAACATAGAAACATCTACACTGCCATGTGTATACACATGAAAATATCTATATGGCTATCTGTATAAACATGGAAATATCTCCACCGCTATCTGCATAAACATGGAAATATCTCCACCGCTATCTGTATAAACATGGAAATATCTACACCGCTATCTGTATAAACTTGGTAATATCTAAAACACTATCTGTGTAAACATAGAAATATCTACTCAGCTATCTGTGTAAACAAGGAAATAGGTACACCGCTATCTGTATAAACATGGAAACATCTACACCGCTATCTCCATAAACATGGAAATGTCTACATCGCTATCTGTATAAACATGGAAATATCTACATGGCTATCTCTATAAACATGGAAATATCTACACCGCCATCTGTATAAACATGGAAATACCTACACAGTCATCTGTATAAACATGGAAATATCTACACCACTATCTGTATAAACATGGAAATATCTACAGTGCCATCTGTACAAACATGGAAATATTTACACAGCCATCTCTATAAACATGGAAATATGTACACCTCTATCTGTATATACATGAAAATATCTACACCGCTATCTGTAAACATGGAAATATTTACACCGCTATCTCTAAACTCATGGAAATATCTACACAGACATCTGTATGAACTTGTAAATATCCATACCTCCATCTTTATAAACATGGAAATATCTACACTGCCATCTGTATACACATGGAAATACCTACACAGCCATCTGTATAAACATGGAAATACCTACAAAGGTATCTCTATAAACATGGAAATACCTACACCGCTATTGGTATAAACATGGAAATATCTTCAACGCTATCTGTATAAACATGGAAAATCTCTACACTGCTATCTGTATGAACTTGGAAATATCTACAACACTATCTGCGTAAAGATGGAAATATCTACACCGCAATCTGTGCAAAGAGGGAAATATCTACACTGATGTTCGTATAAACATGGAAATATCTACACCGCCATCAGAATAAACATGGAAATATCTACACCACTATCTGTATAAACATGGAAATATTTACACCGGTATCTCTATAAACATGGAAATATGTACACCACTATCTCTGTAAACAAGGAAATATCTACACCACCATCTCTATAAACATGGAATTATCTACTCCGCTATCTCTATAAACATAGAAATATCTACACCGTCATTTCTGTAAACATGGGAATATCTACACCGCCATCTCCATAACCATGGAAATATCTACCCCGCCATCTGTATAAAGATGGAAATATCTCCATCGCTATCTGTATAAACATGGAAATATCTACACTGCTATCTGTATAAACTTGGAAATATCTATAAAACTAGCTGTATAAACATGGAAATATCAATATCGTTATCAGTATAAACATGAAAATATATTCACCGCTATCTGTAAAAACATGGAAATATCCACACCAATATCTGTAAAACATGGAATTATCTACACCGCCATCTGTAAAAACATGGAAATATCTACACAGACATCTGTATAAACATGGAAATAACTACACATCCATCTGTATAAACATGGAAACATATACACAGCCATCTGTATACACATGGAAATATCTACACAGCCATCTGTATAAACATGGAAATATCTCCACTGCTATCTCTATAAACATGGAAATACCTACACCGCTATCTGTATAGACATGGAAATATCTACACCGCTATCTGCATAAACTTGGATATATCTACACCGCTATCTGTACAAACTTGGAAATATCAACGCTTTCTGTATAAACATGGAAATATCTACACTGCCATCGGTATAAACATGGAAATATCTCCACCGCTATCTGTATAAACATGGAAATATCTCCACCGCTATCTGTATAAACATGGAAATATCTACACGGATATGTGTATAAACATGGAAATATCTACACCGCTATCTCTATAAACATGGAAATATGTACACTGCTATCTGTATAAACATGGAAATATCTACAATGCTATCTGTATAAACATGGAAATATCTACACAGCTATCTGTATAAACATGGAAATATCTACACCGCTATCTGTGTAAACATGCAAATATCTTCACCGCTATCTGTGTAAAGATGGAAATATCTACAAAGCAATCTGTGCAAAGATGGAAATATCTAATCCGCTATCTGTGTAACGATGAAAATATCTACACCGCAATCTCTGCAAAGAGGGAAATATCTACACTGCTATCTGTGTAAACATGGTAATAACAATTCTGCTATCTGCATAAACATGGAAATATCTATACCGCCATCTGTATAAACATGGAAATATCTACACTGCCATCTGTATAAACATGGAAATATCTACACCACCATCTGAATAAACATGGAAATATCTACACCACAGTCTGTATAAATATGGAAATATCTACACCGCTATGTCTATTAACATGGAAATATCTACACCGCTATCTGTATAAACATGGAAACGTCTAAACAGCTATCTATATAAACATGGAAATATCTGCACCGCCAACTGTATAAACATGGAAACATCTACATCGCCATCTGTATAAACATAGAAATATCTACACTGCCATCTGTAGAAAGATGGAAATATCTACACCACAATCTGTATAAATATGGAAATTACTACAACTCTAAATGTATAAACATGGAAATTTCTACACCGCTATCTGTATAAACATGGAAATATCTACACCACGATCTGTATAAACATGGAAATATTTACACCGCTATCTGTATAAACATGGAAATATCTACACCTCTATCTGTATAAACATCGAAATATCTACACCGCTATCTGTATAAATATGGAGATATCTACTCCGCTATCTCTATAAACATGGAAATGTCTACACCGCTATCTGTATAAACGTGGAAATATCTACATGGCTATCTCTATAAACATGCAAATATCTACACCGCCATCCATATAAACGTGAAAATACCTACAGAGTCATCTGTATAAACGTGGAAATATCTACACCACTATCTGTATAAGCATGGAAACATCTACACTGCCATCTTTATAAACATGGAAATATCTACACAGCCATCTCTATAACATGGAAATATCTACACCGCAATCTGTTTAAACATGGAAACAGGGACACCGATATCTGTATAAACATGGAAATATCAACAACGCCATCTGTAAAAACAAGGAAATATCTACACAGTCATCTGTATAAACATGGAAATATCTACACCCCCATCTGTATAAACATGGGAATATCTACACTGCCATCAGTATACATGGAAATATCTACACAGCCATCTGTATAAACATGGAAATATCTACACTGGTATCTCTATAAACATGGAAATACCTACACTGCTCTCTGTATAAAGATTGAAATATGTACACTATTATCTGTATAAATATGGAAATATCCACACTGCTATATGTACAAATATGGAAATAACTACACAGCCATGTCTATAATAATGGAAATAATTACACCGCTATCTCTATGAACATGGAAATATCTACACCTCCATCTGTATAAAAGTGGAAATATTTACACAGTCATCTGTATAAACATGGAAATATCTACACAACTTTCTGTATAACATGGAAATATCTACACCGCAATCTGTGTAAACATGGAAACATCTTCACCGCTATCTGAATAAATATGGAAATATCTAAACCGCTATCTCTATAAACATATAAATATCTACACCGCCATCTGCATAATCGTCTAAATATCTACACAGCCATCTGTATAAACATGGAAATATCTGCACCGTCATCTGTGTAAACATGGAAATATCTACACAGACATCTGTATAAACATGGAAATATCTACACCTCCATCACTATAAACATGGAAATATCTACATTGCCGTCTGTATACACATGGAAATATCTACACAACCATCAGTATAAACATGGAAATATCTACACCTCTATCTCTATAAACATGGAAATACCTACAACACTATCTGCATAAACATCGCAATATCTACACCGCTATCTGTATAAACATGGAAATATTTACACGGCTATATGTATAAACTTGGAAATATCTACACCGCTATCTGTATAAACATGAAAATATCTACACCGCCATCTGTATAAACATGGAAATATCTCCGCCGCTATCAGTATAAACATGGAAATATCTCCACCACTATCTGTATAAACATGTATCTGATGGAAATAACTACATTGCTATCTGTATAAACATGGAAATATCTACACCGTTATCTGTATAAACATGGAAATATCTACATGGCTATCTCTATAAACATGGAAATATCTTCAATGCCATCTTTATAAACATGGAAATATCTACACAGTCGTCTGTATAAACATGGAAATATCTACACCACTATCTGTATAAACATGGAACTATCTACACTGCCAACTGTATTGACATGTTAATATCTACACAGCCATCTCTATAAACATGGAAATATCTACACCGCTATCTGTGCAAAAATGGAAATATCTACACCTCAATCTGTGCAAATATGGAAATATTTACACCGCTATCTCTATAAACATGGAAATATCGGCACCGCTATCTGCATAAACATGGAAATATCTACACCCCCAACTGTAAAAACAAGGAAATATCTACACAGTCATCTGTATAAACATGGAAGCACCTACACCTCCATCTGTATAAACCTGGCAATATCTACACTGCCATCTGTATACACATCGAAATATGTACATTGTTATCTGTATAAACATGGAATTATCTACATTGCTATGTGTATAAACATGTAAATATCTCCACCGCTATCTGCATAAACATGGAAATATCTACACCACTATCTGTGTAAATATGGAAATATCTACACCACTACCTCTATAAACATGGAAATGACTACACCGCCATCTGTGTTAACATGGAAATATCTCCACCGCTCTCTGTAAAACATGGAAATATCTCCACCGCTATCTGTGCAACGATGGAAATATCTACACCACAATCTGTGCAAATACGAAAATATCTACACCACTATCTGTATAAACATGGAAATATCTTCAATGGTATCTGTGTAAACATGGAAATATCTACACAGCTATCTGTTTAAAGATGGAAATATCTATACAGCTATCTGTGTAAAGATGGAAATATCTACACCGCAATCTGTGCAAAGATGGAAATATCTACACCGCAATCTGTGCAAAGAGGGAAATATCTACACTGATGTTCGTATAAACATGGAAATATCTGCACCGCTATCTGTATAAACATGGAAATATCTACAACACTATCTGCGTAAAGATGGAAATATCTACACCGCAATCTGTGCAAAGAGGGAAATATCTACACTGATGTTCGTATAAACATGGATATATCTGCACCGCTATCTGTATATACATGGAGATATCTACACCGCTGTCTGTACAAACATGGAAATATCTACACCGCTATCTGTATAAATATGGAAATATTTACACCGCTATGTCTATAAACATGGAAATACCTACACCGCTATCTGTATAAACATGGAAATATCAACACCGCTATCTCTATAAATATGGAAATACCTACACAACCATCTGTAAAAAATAGAAATATCTACACAGTCATCTGAATAAACTTAAAAATATGTACACAGGCCACTGTGTAAACATGGAAATATTTGCACAACCATCTGTATATACATGGAAATATCTACACCGCTATCAGTATAAACGTGGAAATATCTACACCGCTGTCTCCATTAACATGGCAATATCTACACCGCTATGTGTATAAACATGGAAATATCTCCACTGCTATCTGTATAAACACAGAAATACCTACAAGGCTATCTGTATAAACACGGAAATACCTACACCGCTATCTGTATAAACATGGAAATATGTACAAAGCTATCTGTGTAAACATGGAAATATCTACATTGCTATCTGTGTAAACATGGAAACATCTACACCGCCATCTGTGTAAACATGGAAATATCTCCACTGCCATCTGCATAAACATGGAAATATATACACCGCCATCTCTATAAACATGAAAATATCTACACAGACATCTGTATAAACATGAAAATATCTACACTGCCATCTGTATAAACATGGAAATACCTACAAAGCCCTCTGTAAAAACATGGAAATATCTGCACAACCATCTGTATATACATGGAAATATCTACACCTCTATCTGTATAAACATGGAAATAACTGCAGCGCTCTCTGTATAAATATGGAAATATCTTCACCGCTATCTCTATAAAGATGGAAATATATACACCGCAATCTGTATAAACATGAAAATATCTCTACCGCTATAGCTATAAACATTGAAATATCTACACTGCCATCTGTAGTAAGATGGAAATATCTACACCGCTATCTGTGTAAACATGGAAATATCTACACCACTATCTGTGTAAACGTGGAAATATCTACACCGCCACCTCTATAAACATGTAAATTTCCAAACCGCCGTCTGCATAACCATCGCAATATCTACAATGCCATCTGCATAAAGATAGAAATACCTACACGGCCATCTGTATAAACATGGAAATATCAACACCGCCATCTGTATGAACATGGAAATATCAACGCCGCTACCTGTAGAAACATGGAAATATCTGCACCGCTAACTTTATAAACATTGAAATATCTACACCATGATCTGTATAAACATGGATATACCTACACTGCTATCTGTATAAACATGGAAATATCTACACCGCCATCAATATAAACATGGAAATATCTACACAGCCATCTGTATATACATGGAAATATCTACACCGCCATCAGTATAAACATGGAAATATCTTCACAGCCATCTGTATATACATGGAAATATCTACACCGCTATCAGTATAAACATGGAAATAACAACACCGCTATCTGTATAAACATGGAAATATCTACACCGATATCTCTTTAAACATGGAAATACATACACCGCTATCTGTAAAAACATGGAAATATCTCAGTCGCAATCTCTATAAACATTGAAATATCTACACTGCCATCTGTAGAAAGATGGAATTATCTACACCTCTACCTGCATAAACATGGAAATATCTACAACGCTATCTTTATAAACATGGAAATATCTACACCACGATCTGCATAAACATGGAAATATCTACACCGCTATCTGCATAAACATGGAAATATCTACACCGCTATCTCTATAAACATGTAAATATCTACACTGCCATCTGTTTAAACTTGGAAATACTTACACAGTCATCTGTATAAACACGGAAATATCTACACCACCATCCGTATAAACATGGAAATATGTACACCGCCATCTCTATAAACTTGGTAATATCTACACCGTCATCTGCTGAAACATGGAGATATCTGCATCGACAACTGCATAGACATGGAAATATCTACACTGTCATCCGTTTAAACACGGAAATATCTACACCGCCATTTGTATAAACTTGGAAATATATCCCCTGCCATCTGTATAAACATGGAAATATCTCCACTGCCATCTGTATAAAGATGGAAATATCTACACAGCCAGCTGTATAAACATGGAAATATCTACACCGCTATCTGTATAAACATGGAAATACCAACAACGCTATCTGTAAAAACATGGAAATATCTAAACCGCTATCTGCATAAACATGGAAATACCTACACCGCTATCTCTAGGAACATGGAAATACCTGCATCGCTATCTCGATAAACCTGGAAATATCTACACCGCTATATCTATAAACTTGGAAATATATACACCACCATCTTTACAAACATGGAAAAATCTACACCGCCATCTACATAAACAAGGAAATATCTACACCACCATCTATAAAAACATGGAAATATCTACACCGCCATCTCTATAAAAATGGAAATACCTACACTACCATCTATAAAAACATGGAAATATCTACACCGCCATCTCTATAAAAATGGAAATATCTACACTGCCATCTGCAGAAAGATGGAAATATCTACAGCACGATCCATACCAACTTAGAAATATCTACACCGTTATCTGTATAAACATGGAATTATCTACAACGTTATCTGTATAAACATGGAAATATCTACACCATGATGTGTATAATCATGGAAATATGTACAACGCTCTGTGTATGAAGATGGGAAAATCTACAAAGCTATCTGTAAAAACATGGAAATATCTACACCAACATCTCTATAAACATGGAAATACCCACACCGCTATCTCTATAAACATGGAAATATCTACACCACTATCTCTATAAACATGGAAATATCTGCACCGCCATCTCCATAAACATGAAAATATCTACACTGCCTTCTCCGTAAACATGGAACTATCTACACCGCCATCTGTATAACCATGGAAATATCTACACCGGCATCTGTATAAACATGGAATTATCTACACGGCGCGCTCTATAACATGTACATATCTACACCGCTATCTTTAGAAACCTGGAAATAACAACGCCGCTATCTGTATAAACGTGGAAACATCTACACCGCAAAACGTATAAACTTGGAAATATCTACACCGCTATCTGTATAAACATGGAAATATCTACACCATGATCTGTATAATCATGGAAATATGTACAACGCTCTGTGTATGAAGATGGGAAAATCTACAAAGCTATCTGTAAAAACAGGGAAATATCTACACCAACATCTCTATAAACATGGAAATACCCACACCGCTATCTCTATAAACATGGAAATATCTACACCACTATCTCTATAAACATGGAAATATCTACACCGCCATCTCCATAAACATGAAAATATCTACACTGCCTTCTCCATAAACATGGAACTATCTACACCGCCATCTGTATAACCATGGAAATATCTACACCGGCATCTGTATAAACATGGAAATATCTACACGGCGCGCTCTATAACATGTACATATCTACACCGCTATCTTTAGAAACCTGGAAATAACAACGCCGCTATCTGTATAAACGTGGAAACATCTACACCGCAAAATGTATAAACTTGGAAATATCTACACCACTATCTGTATAAACATGGACATATCTACACCGCTATCTCTATAAACATGGAAATACCTACAACGCTATCTCAATAAACCTGGAAATATCTACACCGCAATATCTATAAACTTGGAAATATATACACCACCATCTCTACAAACATGGAAAAATCTACACTGCCATCTACATAAACAAGGAAATATCTACACCACCATCTGTATAAACATGGAAATATCTACACCGCCATCTGTATAAAAATGGAAATATATACAATGCCATCTGTAGAAAGATGGAAATATCTTCACCACGATCCGTATAAACATGGAAATATCTACACCGCTATCTTTATAAAGGTGGAAATATCTACATAGTTATCTGTATAAACATGGAAATATCTACACCATGATCTGTATAATCATGGAAATAGGTACAGCGCTATCTGTATAAACATGGAAATACCTACACCGCCATCTCTATAAACATGGAAATATCTACACCGCCATCTCCATAAACATGGAAATATCTACACCGCCGTCTGTATAAACACGGAAATATCTACACCGCCATCTGTATAAACATGGAAATATCTACACCGGCATCTGTATACACATGGAAATATCTACAACGGCATCTGTATAAACTTGGAAATATCTACACGGCGTGCTGTATAACATGTACATATCTACACCGCTATCTGTAGAAACCTAGAAATAACAACACCGCTATCTGTATAAACGTGGAAACATCTACACCACTAAATGTATAAACTTGGAAATATCTACACCACTATCTTTATATACATGGAAATATGTACACCGAAATCTGTATAAACATGGAAATATCTACACTGCTATCTCTATAAACATGCAAATATCTACACCGCCATCTGTATAAACATGGAAATACCTACACAGTCAACTGTATAAACATGGAAATATATACACCACCATCTGTATAAATATACAAATATCTAAACCGCCACCTGCATAAACATGGAAATATCTACACAGCCATCTGTATAAACATGGAAATATCTGCACCGCTATCTCGAAAAACATGGTAATACCTACATCGCTATCTCTATCAACATGGAAATATCTAGAACGCTATCTCTGTAAGCATGGAAATATATACACCACCATCACTATAAACATGAAAATATATACATTGCCATCTCCATAAACATGGAACTATCTACACCGCCATCTGTATAAACATGGAAATATTTACACTCCCATCTGTATAAACATGGAAATACCTACACCGCCATCTGTATAAACATGGAAATCTCTTCACCGTGAGCTGTATAAAGATGGAAATACCTACACCGCTATCTGTATAAACATGGAAATCCCAACACCGCTATCTGTATAAACATGGAAATATCTACACCGCTATCTGTATAACCATGGAAATACCAACACCGCTATCTGTATAAACATGGAAGTATCTACACCGCTATCTCTATAAACATGGAAATATGTACACCACTATCTCTATAAACATGGAAATATCTACACAGCCATCTACATAAACAAGGAAATATCTACACTGACATCTATATAAACATGGAAGTATCGACACAGTCATCTGTATAAACCTGGAAATATCTACAGCTCCATTTGTATAAACATGGAAATATCTACACTGCCATCTATATACACATGTAAATATCTGCATCGCGAGCTGTATAAGCATGGAAATGTCTACACCGCTCTCTGTATAAACATGGAAATACCAACACCGCTATCTGTATAAACATGGTAATATCTTCACCACTATAGATATAAACATGGACATAACTACTCCGCTCTCTCTATAAACATGGAAATACCTACATCGCTATCTCTATAAACATGGAAATACCTACACGGCTATCTCTATTAACATGGAAATATCTACACCGCCATCTCTATAAACATGGAAATATATACAACGCCGTCAACATAAACAAGGAAATATCTACACCGCCATCTATGTAAACATGAAAATATGTGCACCGCTATCTCTGTAAACATGGAAATATCAACGCTGCAATCTGAAAAAACATGGAAATGTCTACAAAGTCATCTGTATAAACATGGAAGTATCTACACCACCATCTGTGTAAACATGGAAATATCTACACTGATATCTGTATACACATGGAAATATCTACACAGTCATCTGTATAAACATGGAAATATCTACACCGCTATCTCTATAAACATGGAAATAACAACACAGCTATCTCTATAAACATGGAAATATCTACACCGCTATCTCTATAAACATGGAAATAACTACACTGCGATCTCTATAAACATGGAAATATATACACCGCTATCCCTATAAACATGGAAATATATACACCGTCATCTCTATAAACATGGAAATATCTAAATCGACATCTACATAAACAAGGAAATATCTACACCGCCATCTATATAAACATGGAAATATCTACACCGCCATCTGTATCAACATAGAAATATCTACACTGCCATCTCTATAAACATGGAAATATCTACACTGCCATCTATAGAAAGATGGAAATATCTACACCGATATCTGTATAAACATGGAAAAATCTACACCGAGATCTGTATAAACATGGAAATATCAACACCGTGATCTCTACAAACATGGAAATATCTACACCGCCCTCTACATAAACATGGAAATATCTACGCCGCTATCTCTATGAACATGGAAATACCTACACTGCCATCTGTAAAAACATGGCAATATATACACAGTCATCTGTATAAACATGGAAATATCTACACCATCATCTGTATAAACATGGAAACACCTACACTGCCTTCTGTATTCCCCTGTAAATATCTACACAGCCATCCATATTAACATGGAAATATCTACACCGCTATCTCTATAAACATGGAAATATCTACACCACTATCTCTCTAAACATGGAAATATCTACACTGCCATCTCTATAAACATGAAAATATCTACACAGCCATCTGTATAAACATGGAACTATCTACACCGCAATCTGTATAAACATGGAAATATCTACATTGCCGTCTGTATAAAGATGTAAATATCTACAACGTGAGCTGTATAAACCTGGAAATATCTACACCGTTATCCATATAAACTTGGAAATACCAACATCGCTATCTGTACAAACATGGAAATATCTACACCGGTATCTGTATAAACATGGAAATATCTACACCGCTATCTCTAGAAACATGGAAATATATACACTGCCATCTCTATAAACATGCAAATATCTACACCGACATCTACTTAAACAAGGAAATACCTACATGGCCATCTATATAAACATGGAAATATCTACACCACCATCTCTATAAACATGGAAATATCTACAAAGTCATCTGTATGAACATGGAAGTATCTACACCAACATCTCTATAAACATGGAAATATCAACACTGCCTTCTGTGTACACATGGAAATATCTACACAGCTATCTGCATAAACATGGAAATATCTACACAGCTATCCCTATAGACATGGAAATACATACACAGCTATCTGAATAAACATGGAAATATCTACACTGCTATCTCTGTAAACATGGAAATATCGACACCGCCATCTCTATAAACATGGAAATAACTTCAGCGCCATCTCCATAAACTTGGAAATATCTACAGCGCCATCTACATAAACATGGAAATATCTACACCGCCATCTGCATAAACATTGAAATATCTACACAACCATATGTGTAAACATGGAAATATCTACACTGCCATCTGTACAAACATGGAAATATGTACACTGCCATCTGTATAAACATGTAAATATATACACCGTGAGGTGTATAAACATGGAAATATCTACACCGCTATCTGTATAAACATGGAAATACCTACACCACTATCAGCATAAACACAGAAATATCTACAACGCTATCTGTGCAAACATGGAAATATCTACACCGCTATCTGTGTAAACATGGAAATCTCTACACCGCAATCTGTGTAAAGAGGGAAATATCTACACCGCTATCAGTGTAAAGATGGAAATATCTACTCCGCTATTTGTGTAAAGATGGAAATATCTACACCGCTATCAGTGTAAAGATGGAAATATCTACACAGCCATCTGTATAAACATGGAAACTTCTACACCGCCATCTCTACAAATATGTAAATATCTACACAGCCGTCTGTATAAACATGGAAATACCTTCACCGCCATCTGTATGAACATGGAAACATCTACACCGCCATCTGAATAAGTATAGAAATATCAACACCACTATCTGTATAAACATGGAAATATCTACACCACGATCTGTATAAACAGGGAAAGATCTACACCACTATCTGTATAAACATGGAAATATCTTCACCGTTATCTCTATAAACATGGAAATATCTACAACGCTATCTGTATAAACATGGAAATATCCACACCGCCATCTGTATAAATATGGAAATATCTACACCGCTATCTCTATAAACATGGAAAATCTGCACCGCCATCTCTATAAACATGGAAATATCTAAACCGCTATCTCTATAAACATGGAAATATCTACACCGCCGTCTGAAAAACATGGAAATATCTACACAGTCATCTGTATAAACGTGGAAATATCTACACCACCCTCTGTATAAACATGGAAATATCTACACTGCCATCTGTATACACAGGGAAATATCTACACCGACATCTGTAAAAACATGGAAATATCTACACAGTCACCTGTAGAAACATGGAAATATCTAAACCACCCTCAGTATAAACATGGAAATATCTACACTGCCATCTGTATACACATGGAAATGTCTACACCGTCAGCTGTACAAACATGGAAAGATCTTCACCGCCATCTGAATAAACATGGAAATATCTACACCACTATCTGTATAAACATCGAAATATCTACACAGCTGTCCCTATAAGCATGGAAATATTAACACCGCTATCTGTATAAACATGGAAATATCTACACCGCTATCGGTATAAACATGGAAATATCTACACTGCTATCTCTGTAAACATGGAAATATATACACCGCCATCTCTATAAACATGGAAATATATACACTGCCATCTGTATAAACATGGAAATATAAACAAAGCCATCTGTATAAACATGGAAATATCTACATCGCTATCTCTATAAACATGTAAATACCTACACTGCAATCTCTATAAACATGGAAATATCTACAACACTATCTCTAAAAACATGGAAATATCTAAACCGCCATCTCTATAAACATGAAAATATTTACACTGCAATCTCCATAAACATGGAACTATCTACACCGCCTTCTGTATAAACATGGAAATATCTACACTGTCATCTCTATAAGGATGTAAATATCTACACCGCGAGCTGTATAAACATGGAAATATCTACACCGCTATCTGTATAAACATGGAAATACCAACACCGCTATCAGTATAAACATGGTAATATATACACCGCTATCGGTATAAACATGGAAATATCTTCTCGGCTATCTCTAAAAACATGGAAATATCTACACCGCTATCTCTATAAACATGCAAATATCTACACCGCTATCTCTATAAACATGGAAATATGTACACCGCCTTCTACATAAAGAAGGAAATATCTACAACGCCATCTATATAAACATGGAAATATCTGCACCGCTATCTCTATAAACGTAGAAATATCTACACCGCCATTTGTAAAAACATGGAAATATCTACAAAGTCATCTGTATAAAAATGGAAGTATCTACACCACCATCTCTATAAACATGGAAATATCTACACTGATATCTGTATACACATGGACATATCTACACAGCCGTCTGTAAAAACATGGAAATATCTACCCCACTATCTCTATAAACATGGAAATAACTACACCGCTATCTCTATAAACATGGAAATATCTACACCGCCATCTCTATAAAGATGGAAATATATACAACGCTATCCCTATAAACATGGAAATATATACACCGCCATCTCTATAAACATGGAAATATCTACACTGATATCTACATAAACAAGGAAATATCTACACCGACATCTATATAAACTTGGAAATATCTACACCGCCATCGGTATCAACATGGAAATATCTACACCGCCATCTCTATAAACATGGAAATATCTACAATGCCATCGGTAGAAAGATGGAAATATCTACACCGTGATCTGCATAAACATGGAAATACCTACACCGCTATTTCTATAAACATGGAAATATCTACAACGCTATCTGTATAAACATGGAAATATCTACACCATGATCTGTATAAACATGGAAATATCTGTACCGCTATCTGTATAAACATGGAAATATCTACACCATGATCTGTATAAACCTGGACATATCTGAACCGCTATCTGCATAAACATGGAAATATCTACACCACTACCTGTAAAAACATGGAAATACCTACACTGCGATCTGTATAAACATGGAAATATGTACACCGCTATCTGTATAAAGATGGAGATATCTACACCGCGATCTCTATTAACATGGAAATACCTACACCGCTATCTGTATAAACATGGAAATATCTACACCGCTATCTCTATAAACATGGAAATACCTACACTGCCATCTGTAAAAACATGGAAATATCTACACAGTCATCTGTATAAACATGGAAATATCTACCCCACCATCTGTATAAAAATGGACATATCTACACTGCCTTCTGTATAAACATGGAAATATCTACACAGCCATCTGTAAAAACATGGACATTTCTACACCGCTATCTCTATAATCATGGAAGTAACTACACAGCTATCTCTATAACCGTGGAAATATCTACACCGATATCTGTATAAACATGGAAATATCTACACCGCTATCTCTATGAACATGCAAATATCTACACCGCTGTCTTTTTAAAAATGGAAATATCTACACCGCTATCTCTATAAACATGCAAATTTCTACACCACTGTCTCTGCAAACATGGAAATATGTACTCCGCTATCTCTATAAACATGGAAATATCTACACCGCAGTCTGTATAAACATGGAAATATCTACACCGCTATCTCTCTAAACATGGAAATATCAACACCGCTGCCTCTATAAACGTGGAAATATCTACACTGCTTTCTGTATAAACGTGGAAATATCTACACTGCTGTATCTACAAATGTGGAAATATCCATAACCCTATCTGTATACACGTGGAAATAACGACACCGTTATTGGTATAAATGTGGAAATATCTACACCGCTATGTCTACAAATGCGGAAATATCTACACCGCTATCTGTATAAACGTGGAAATATCTACACTGCTATGTGTATAAACGTGGAAATATCTATGTTTATAAATTTGGAAATATCTATACCGCTATCTCTATAAACGTGGAAATATCTACACCGCTATCTCTATAAATGTGTAAACATTTACACGGCTATCTGCATAAACATGGAAATATTTACAACGCTATCTCTATAAACATGGAAATATCTACAACGTTATCTCTATAAACATGAAAATATTTACACCGCCATATGTATAAACATGGAAATATTTACACCGCTATCTGTATAAACAGGGAAATATCTACACCGCCATCTCTATAAACCTGGAAATATCTACACTGCTATCTCTATAAACTTGGAAATATCTACACCGCAGTCTGTATTAACATGAAAATATCTACACCGCTATCTCTATAAACATTGAAATATCTACACTGCTCTCTCTATAAACATGGAAATATCTACAAAGCTATCTCTATAAACAGGGAAATATCTACACCACTATCTGTATAAACTTGGAAATATCTACACCGCCATCTCCAGGATCATGGAAATATCTACACCGCTATCTCTATAAACATGGAAATATCTACACCACCTGTATAAACATGGAATTATCTACACCGCTATCTCTATGAACATGGAAACAACTACACCGCTGTCTCTATAAACATGGAAATATCTACACCGTTATGTCTGTAAACGTGGAAATATCTACAAGTGTTTCTGTATAAATGTGGAAATATCTAAAAAGCTATCTCTGCAAACGTGAAATTATCTACCCATCTGTCCCTATAAACATGAAAATATCTACACTGCTATCTGTATAAGCTTGGAAATATCTACACCGCTATGTGTACAAACGTTGAAATATCTACACCGCTATCTGTATAAAAATGGAAATATCTACACCGCTATCTGCATAAACATGAAAATATCTACACCGCTATCTGAATAAACATGGAAATATCTACACTGCTCTCTGTAGAAACATGGAAATATCTACATCGTTCTCTGTCTAAACATGGAAATATCTCCACAGCTATCTGTATAAACATGGAAATATCTACACTGCCATCTGTATAAAGATGGAAATATTTACACCGCAAGCTGTATAAACTTGGAAATACATACACCGCTATCTCTATAAGCATGGAAATATCTTCACCACCATTTATATAAACATGGAAATATCTACACTGTCATCTGTATAAACATGGAAATATCTACACCACCATCTCCATAAACATGGAAATATCTACACTGCCATCTGTATACACATGGAAATATCTACAAAGACATCAGTGTAAACATGGAAACATCTGCACCGCTATCTCTACACACATGGAAATACCTACACCGCTATCTCCATAAACATGGAAATATCTACACCGCCATCTCTATAAACATGGAAATATCTACACCGCCACCTCCATAAGCATGGAACTATCTACACCGCCATCTGTGTAAACATGGAAATATCTACACCGCCATCTGTATAAAGATGGAAATATCTACACCGCGAGCTGTATAAACATGGAAATACCTTCACCGCTATCTGTATAAACATGGAAATACCAACACCGCTATCTGCATTAACATGGATATATCTACACCGCTATCTGTATAAACATGTAAATATCTACACTATTATCTCTACAAACATGGAAATACCTACACCGCCATCTCTATAAACATGGAATTATCTACACCGCTATCTCTATAAACTTAAAAATATCTACACCGCCATCTCTATAAACATGGAAATAACTACACTCCCATCTGCGTGAAAATGGAAATATCTGCAACGCTCTCTGTATAAACATGAAAATATCCACACTGCCATCTGTATAAACATAGAAATATCTACAATGCCATCTGTAGAAAGATCGAAATATCTGCACCGCAATCTATATAAACATGGAAATATCTACACCTCTGCCTTTGTAAACATGGAAATATCTACACCGCTATCTGTATAAACATGGAAATATCAACACCACGATATGTATAAACATGGAAGTATCTACACCACCATCTGTATAAACATGGAAATATCTACACTGCCATCTGTATAAAGATGGAAATATCTACACAGCTGTCTTTATAAATATGGAAATATCTACACCGCTATCTGTATTAACATGGAAATAGCCACAACGCTATCTGTATAAACATGGAAATATCTCCACCGTCATCTGTAAAAACATGGAAATATCTGCAGAGTCATCTCTATAAACATGGAAATATCTACACATCCAACTGTATAAACATGGAAATATCTACACTGCCATCTGTATACACGTGGAAATATCTACACAGCCATCTGTATAAACATGGAAATATCTACACCACTATCTCTATAAACATGGAAATACCTACACCGCGATCTGTATAAACATGGAAATAACTACACCGATATCTATATAAACATGGAAATATGTACACTGTTATCTGTATAAACATGGAAATATCTACACCGCTATATGTACAAATGTGGAAATAACTACAAAGCTATCTCTATAATCATGGAAATATCTACACTACTATCTCTGTAAATATGGAAATATCTACACCGCTATCTCTATAAACATGGAAATAACTACACAGCTATCTCTATAAACATGGAAATATCTACACCGCTATCTCTATAAACATGGAAATAACTACACTGCGATCTCTATAAACATGGAAATATATACACCGCTATCCCTATAAACATGGAAATATATACACCGTCATCTCTATAAACATGGAAATATCTAAACCGACATCTACATAAACAAGGAAATATCTTCACCGCCATCTATATAATCATGGAAATATCTACACCGCCATCTGTATCAACATAGAAATATCTACACTGCCATCTCTATAAACATGGAAATATCTACACTGCCATCTGTAGAAAGATGGAAATATCTACACCGATATCTGTATAAACATGGAAAAATCTACACCGCGATCTGTATAAACATGGAAATATCAACACCGTGATCTCTATAAACATGGAAATATCTACACCGCCCTCTACATAAACATGGAAATATCTACGCCGCTATCTCTATGAACATGGAAATACCTACACTGCCATCTGTAAGAACATGGCAATATATAAACAGTCATCTGTATAAACATGGAAATATATACACCATCATCTGTACAAAAATAGAAATACCTACACTACCTTCTGTATTCCCCTGTAAATATCTACACAGCCATCCATATTAACATGGAAATATCTACACCGCTATCTCTATAAACATGGAAATATCTACACCACTATCTCTCTAAACATGGAAATATCTACACTGCCATCTCTATAAACATGAAAATATCTACACAGCCATCTGTATAAACATGGAACTATCTACACCGCAATCTGTATAAACATGGAAATATCTACATTGCCGTCTGTATAAAGATGTAAATATCTACAACGTGAGCTGTATAAACCTGGAAATATCTACACCGTTATCCATATAAACTTGGAAATACCAACATCGCTATCTGTACAAACATGGAAATATCTACACCGGTATCTGTATAAACATGGAAATATCTACACCGCTATCTCTAGAAACATGGAAATATATACACTGCCATCTCTATAAACATGCAAATATCTACACCGACATCTACTTAAGAAAGGAAATACCTACACGGCCATCTATATAAACATGGAAATATCTACACCACCATCTCTATAAACATGGAAATATCTACAAAGTCATCTGTATGAACATGGAAGTATCTACACCAACATCTCTATAAACATGGAAATATCAACACTGCCTTCTGTGTACACATGGAAATATCTACACAGCTATCTGCATAAACATGGAAATATCTACACAGCTATCCCTATAAACATGGAAATACATACACAGCTATCTGAATAAACATGGAAATATCTACACTGCTATCTCTGTAAAGATGGAAATATCGACACCGCCATCTCTATAAACATGGAAATAACTTCAGCGCCATCTCCATAAACTTGGAAATATCTACAGCGCCATCTACATAAACATGGAAATATCTACACCGCCATCTGCATAAACATTGAAATATCTACACCACCATATGTGTAAACATGGAAATATCTACACTGCCATCTGTACAAACATGGAAATATGTACACTGCCATCTGTATAAACATGTAAATATATACACCGTGAGGTGTATAAACATGGAAATATCTACACCGCTATCTGTATAAACATGGAAATACCTACACCACTATCAGTATAAACACAGAAATATCTACAACGCTATCTGTGCAAACATGGAAATATATACACCGCTATCTGTGTAAACATGGAAATATCTACACCGCAATCTGTGTAAAGAGGGAAATATCTACACCGCTATCAGTGTAAAGATGGAAATATCTACTCTGCTATTTGTGTAAAGATGGAAATATCTACACCGCTATCAGTGTAAAGATGGAAATATCTACACAGCCATCTGTATAAACATGGAAACTTCTACACCGACATCTCTACAAATATGTAAATATCTACACAGCCGTCTGTATAAACATGGAAATACCTTCACCGCCATCTGTATGAACATGGAAACATCTACACCGCCATCTGAATAAGTATAGAAATATCAACACCACTATCTGTATAAACATGGAAATATCTACACCACGATCTGTATAAACAGGGAAAGATCTACACCGCTATCTCTATAAACATGGAAATATCTACACCGCCGTCTGAAAAACATGGAAATATCTACACAGTCATCTGTATAAACGTGGAAATATCTACACCACCCTCTGTATAAACATGGAAATATCTACACTGCCATCTGTATACACATGGAAATATTTACACCGACATCTGTAAAAACATGGAAATATCTACACAGTCACCTGTAGAAACATGGAAATATCTAAACCACCCTCAGTATAAACATGGAAATATCTACACTGCCATCTGTATACACATGGAAATGTCTACACCGCCAGCTGTACAAACATGGAAAGATCTTCACCGCCATCTGAATAAACATGGAAATATCTACACCGCTATCTGTATAAACATCGAAATATCTACACAGCTGTCCCTATAAGCATGGAAATATTAACACCGCTATCTGTATAAACATGGAAATATCTACACCGCTATCGGTATAAACATGGAAATATCTACACTGCTATCTCTGTAAACATGGAAATATATACACCGCCATCTCTATAAACATGGAAATATATACACTGCCATCTGTATAAACATGGAAATATAAACAAAGCCATCTGTATAAACATGGAAATATCTACATCGCTATCTCTATAAACATGTAAATACCTACACTGCTATCTCTATAAACATGGAAATATCTACAACACTATCTCTAAAAACATGGAAATATCTAAACCACCATCTCTATAAACATGAAAATATTTACACTGCAATCTCCATAAACATGGAACTATCTACACCGCCTTCTGTATAAACATGGAAATATCTACACTGTCATCTCTATAAGGATGTAAATATCTACACCGCGAGCTGTATAAACATGGAAATATCTACACCGCTATCTGTATAAACATGGAAATACCAACACCGCTATCAGTATAAACATGGTAATATATACACCGCTATCGGTATAAACATGGAAATATCTTCTCGGCTATCTCTAAAAACATGGAAATATCTACACCGCTATCTCTATAAACATGCAAATATCTACACCGCTATCTCTATAAACATGGAAATATGTACACCGCCATCACTATAAAGATGGAAATATCTACACCGCCTTCTACATAAAGAAGGAAATATCTACAACGCCATCTATATAAACATGGAAATATCTGCACCGCTATCTCTATAAACGTAGAAATATCTACACCGCCATTTGTAAAAACATGGAAATATCTACAAAGTCATCTGTATAAAAATGGAAGTATCTACACCACCATCTCTATAAACATGGAAATATCTACACTGATATCTGTATACACATGGACATATCTACACAGCCATCTGTAAAAACATGGAAATATCTACCCCACTATCTCTATAAACATGGAAATAACTACACCGCTATCTCTATAAACATGGAAATATCTACACCGCCATCTCTATAAAGATGGAAATATATACAACGCTATCCCTATAAACATGGAAATATATACACCGCCATCTCTATAAACATGGAAATATCTACACTGATATCTACATAAACAAGGAAATATCTACACCGACATCTATATAAACTTGGAAATATCTACACCGCCATCGGTATCAACATGGAAATATCTACACCGCCATCTCTATAAACATGGAAATATCTACAATGCCATCGGTAGAAAGATGGAAATATCTACACCGTGATCTGCATAAACATGGAAATACCTACACCGCTATTTCTATAAACATGGAAATATCTACAACGCTATCTGTATAAACATGGAAATATCTACACCATGATCTCTATAAACATGGAAATATCTGTGCCGCTATCTGTATAAACATGGAAATATCTACACCATGATCTGTATAAACATGGAAATATCTGTACCGCTATCTGCATAAACATGGAAATATCTACACCATTACCTGTAAAAACATGGAAATACCTACACTGCGATCGGTAGAAACATGGAAATATGTACACCGCTATCTGTATAAACATGGAAATATCTACACCGCGATCTCTATTAACATGGAAATATCTACACCGCTATCTGTATAAACATGGAAATATCTACACCGCTATCTCTATAAACATGGAAATACCTACACTGCCATCTGTAAAAACATGGAAATATCTACACAGTCATCTGTATAAACATGGAAATATCTACCCCACCATCTGTATAAAAATGGACATATCTACACTGCCTTCTGTATAAACATGGAAATATCTACACAGCCATCTGTAAAAACATGGACATTTCTACACCGCTATCTCTATAATCATGGAAGTAGCTACACAGCTATCTCTATAACCGTGGAAATATCTACACCGAAATCTGTATAAACATGGAAATATCTACACCGCTATCTCTATGAACATGCAAATATCTACACCGCTGTCTTTATAAAAATGGAAATATCTACACCGCTATCTCTATAAACATGCAAATTTCTACACCACTGTCTCTGCAAACATGGAAATATGTACTCCGCTATCTCTATAAACATGGAAATATCTACACCGCAGTCTGTATAAACATGGAAATATCTACACGGCTATCTCTCTAAACATGGAAATATCAACACCGCTGTCTCTATAAACGTGGAAATATCTACACTGCTTTCTGTATAAACGTGGAAATATCTACACTGCTGTATCTACAAATGTGGAAATATCCATACCCCTATCTGTATAAACGTGGAAATATCGACACCGTTATTGGTATAAATGTGGAAATATCTACACCGCTATGTCTACAAACGCGGAAATATCTACACCGCTATCTGTATAAACGTGGAAATATCTACACTGCTATGTGTATAAACGTGGAAATATCAACACCACGATATGTATAAACATGGAGGTATCTACACCACCATCTGTATAAACATGGAAAAATCTACACTGCCATCTGTATAAAGATGGAAATATCTACACAGCTGTCTTTATAAATATGGAAATATCTACACCGCTATCTGTATTAACATGGAAATAGCCACACCGCTATCTGTATAAACATGGAAATATCTCCACCGTCATCTGTAAAAACATGGAAATATCTGCAGAGTCATCTCTATAAACATGGAAATATCTACACATCCATCTGTATAAACATGGAAATATCTACACTGCCATCTGTATACACGTGGAAATATCTACACAGCCATCTGTATAAACATGGAAATATCTACACCACTATCTCTATAAACATGGAAATACCTACACCGCGATCTGTATAAACATGGAAATAACTACACCAATATCTATATAGACATGGAAATATGTACACCGTTATCTGTATAAACATGGAAATATCTACACCGCTATATGTACAAATGTGGAAATAACTACAAAGCTATCTCTATAATCATGGAAATATCTACACTACTATCTCTATAAATATGGAAATATCTACACCGCTATCTCTATAAACATGGGAAATGTACAACACTATCTGTATAAACATGGAAATATCTACACCGTCATCAGTATAAACATGGAAATATCTACACAGTCATCTGTATAAGCATGGAAATATCTACACCACCATCTCTATAAACATGGAAATATCTATACCGCTATCTGTATGAACATGGAAATATCTACATTGCAATCTGTATAAACATGGAAATATCTACACCGCCATCTGTATAAACCTGGAAATATGTACACCGCTATCTGTATAAAAGTGGAAATATCTACACCACTATCTGTATAAACTTGGAATTATCTACACCGCTATCTCTATAAACATCAAAATACTTACACCGCTATCTGTGTAAACATGGAAATATCTACACCGCTATCTCTATAAACATGGAAATATCTACACTGTCATCTGTGTAAACATGGAATTTTCTACATCGCGAGCTGTATAAACATGGAAATATGTACACCGCTATCTGTATAAACATAGAAATACCAACACCACTATCTGTATAAACATGGAAATATATAAACCGCTTTTCCTATAAACATGGAAATACCTACAACGCTATCTGTGTGAACATGAAATATCTAAACAGATATCTATGTAAACATGGAAATATCTATACCGCTACCAGTGTAAAGATGGAAATAACTTCACCGCAATCTGTGCAAAGATGGAAATATCTTCACCGCTATCTCTGTAAACATGGAAATATCTACACCGCAATCTGTATAAACATGGAAATATCGACACCGCAATCTGTATAAACATGGAAATATCTACCGCGCCATCTTTATAAACATGGAAATATCTACACCGCCATCTGCATAAACATGGAAATATCTTCACCGCCATCTGTATAAACATAGAAATATCTACACTGCCATCTGTAGAAAGATGGAAATGTCTACACCGCGATCTGTATGAATATGGAAATATCTACACCACTACCTGTATAAACATGGAAATATCTACACCACTATCTGTATAAACATGGACATACCTACACCACGATCTGTAAAAACATGGAAATATCTTCAACGCCATCTGTACAAGTATGGAAATATCTACACTGCTCTCAGTATAAACATGGAATTATCTGAACGACTGTCTCTGTAAACATGAAAATATTTACACTGCTATCTGAATAAATCTGGAAATATTTACACCCCTATCTCTATAAGCAAGGAAATATTTACACCTATATCTCTATAAACATAGAAATATCTACACCGCTATCTCTATAAACATGGAAATATCTACTACGCTGTCTCTAAAATCATGGAAATATCTACACCGCTGTATGTATAAACATGAAAATATGTACACCGCTATCTCTATAAACATAGAAATATCTACACCGCTATCTGTATAAACATGGAAATATCTATTCCGCTGTCTCTATAAACATGGAAATAACTACACCGATATCTCTATAAACATGTGAATATCTACACCGCTGTCTCCATTAACATGGAAATATCTACACCGCTATCTGTGTAAACGTGGAAATATCTACACCGCTGTCTCTATGAGCTTGGAAATATCTGCACCGCTATCTCTATAAACGTGGAAATATCTATACCGCAATCTAAACGTGGAAATATCTACACTGCTATATGTATAAACATGGAAATATCTACACCTCTGTCTCCATAAACACGGAAATATCTACACCGCTATCTCTATAAACAAGAAAATGCCTACACCGCTCTCTATCTAAACATGGAGATATCTACACCACTATCACTATAAACATGAAAATATCTACGCTGATGTCTCTATAAACATGGAAATATCTGCACCGCTATCTCTATAAACGTGGAAATATCTACAACAGTGTCTCTGTAAACATGGAATTATCTACACCGCTATCTCTGTGAACGTGGAAATATCTACACCGCTATCTCTATAAACTTCAAAATATCTACACCGCTATCAGTAGAAACGTGGAAATATCAACACCGCTATCTGTATAAACGTGGAAATACCTACACCGCTATCTCTATAAAAGTGGAAATATGTACACCGGTATCTATAAAAACGTGGAAATATCTACACCGCTATCTGTATAAACGTGGAAATATCTACACAGCTGTCTCTGTAAACGTGGAAATATCTACGCCACTTTCTGTATAAACGTGGATATATCTACACCGCTATCTCTATAGACGTGGAAATATCTACACCGATGTCTCTTTAAACATGTAGATATCTACATCGCTATCACTATAAACGTGGTAATATCAACACTGCTGTCTCTATGAACATGGAAATATCTACACCGCTATCTCTATAAATGTGGATAATTCAACACCGCTGTCTCTACAAAGGTGGAAATACCTACACCGCTGTCTGTGTAAACGTGGACATATCTACACCGATATCTGTATAAACGTCGAAATATCTTCAACGTTATGTCTACAAACGTGGAAATATCTAAACCGCTATCTGTATAAACGTGGAAGTATCTACACCGCAATGTTTATAAACGTGGAAATATCTACAGCCTTATGTGTATAAACGTGGAAATATCTACATCGCTATCTCTATAAACGTGGAAATATCTACACCACTATCTGAATAAACCTGGAAATATCTACACTGATGTCTCTATAAACATGGAAATATCTAAACCGCTATCTGCATAAACATGGAAATATCTACACCGCTATCTCTATGAACATGAAAACATTAACACCGCTATGTTTATAAACATGGAATATTTATACCGATAACTCTACAAAAATGGAAATATGTACACCGCTATCTCTATAAACATGGAAATATCTACACCGCTCTCTCTATAAACATGGAAATATCTGCACCGCTATCTGTAAAAACATGGAGATATCCACACCGTTATCTCTGTGAAGATGGAAATATTTACACCGCTATCTCTATAAACATGGAAAAATATACACCGCTATCTCCACAAACATGGAAGTATCTACATCACTATCTCTATAAACATGGAAATACCTACACCGCAATCTCTATAAAAGTGGAAATATCTACACCGCCATGTCTATAAACATGAAAATATCTACACCGCCATCTCCATAAACATGGACGTATCGACACCATCTGTGTAAACATGGAAATATCTACACCGCTATCTCTATAAACATGGAAATACCTCCACCGCTATGTGTATAAACATCGAAATATCTACCCCGATGTCTGTATAAACATGGAATTACCTACACCGCTATCTCTATAAACATGCAAATACCTACACCACTGTCTCTATAAACATTGAAATATCTACACCGCTATCTCTATAAACATGGAAACATCTACACTGCTGTCTGTATAAGTATAGAAATATCTACAACACTATCTCTATAAACATGAAAATATTTACACCACTATCTGTATAAACATGGAAATATTTACACCGCTATCTCTATGAACATGGAAATATTTACACCTATATCTCTATAAACATGGAAATACCTACACCACTATCTCTATAAACATGGAAATATCTACACCACTATCTCTATAAACATGGAAATATCCACACCGCTGTCTGTATTAATATGAAAATATCTACACCGATATCTCTATAAACATAGAAATATCTACACAGCTGTGTGTATAAACATGGAAATATCTACACCGCTATCTGTATAAACATGGAAATATCTACACCGCTGTCTCTATAAACATGGAAATATCTACACTGCTATCTGTATAAACATGGAAATAACTTCACCGCTGTCTCTATAAACATGGAAATATCTACACCACTATCTCTATAAACATGTGAATATCTACACCGCTGTCTCTGTAAACATGGAAATATCTGCACCTCTATCTCTATAAACGACGAAATATCTATACCGCAATCTAAACATGGAAATATCTACACCGCTATCCGTGTAAACGTGGAAATATCTACACCGCTATCTCTATAATCGTGAAAATATCTACACCGCAAACTGTATAAACGTGGAAATGACTACACCGCTATCTCTGTAAACATGGAAATATCTACACAGCTATCTGCATAAACGTGGAAATGTCTACACCACTATCTCTGTAAACGTGTAAACATTTTCACTGCTCTCTGTATAAACTTGGAAATATTTACACAGCCAACTTTATAAACATGGAAATATCTACACTGCTCTCACTATAAAATGGAAATATCTACACCGCTATCTCTATAAACATGAAAATATTTACACCGATATCTGCATAAACATGGAAATATTTAAACAGCTATCTCTATAAACATGGAAATATTTACATCGTTATCTCTATAAACATGGAAATATCTACATCGCTATCTCTATAAACGTGGAAATATCTACACCGCTATCTCTATAAACATAGAAATACCTTCAATGCTGTCTGTATAAACATGGAAACGTCTACACCGCTATCTGTATAAACATAGAAATATCTACACCTCAGTCTCCATAAACATGGAAATATCTACACCGCTATCTATATAAACATGGAAATATCTACAGCTCTGTCTCTATAAACATGGAAATATCTACACTGCTAACTCTATAAACATGTAAATATCTTCACCGCTATCTCTACAAACATGGAGATATCTATAACTCTATCCCTATAAACATGAAAATATCTACCCTGCTGTCTCTATAAACATGGAAATATCTACACCGCTATCTCTATAAATGTGGAAATATCTACACCGCTGTCTCTGTAAACATGGAATTATCTACTCTGCTATCTCCGTAAACGTGAAAATATCTACACCGCTATCTGTATAAACGTGGAAATATCTACACCGCTATCAGAATAAACGTGGAAATATCAACACCACTATCAGTATAAAGGTGGAAATATCTACACCGCTATCTGTATAAACGTAGAAATATCTACAATGCTATGTCTTCAAATGTGGAAATCTCTACACCACTATCTATATAAATATGGAAATATCTACACCGCTATCTCTGTAAATGTGGTAATATCTACACCACTTTCTGTATAAACGTGGAAATATCTACACCGTTATGTCTATAAACGTGGCAATATCTTCACCGGTGTCTCCATAACCATGGAGATATCTACATCGCTATCTCTTTAAACGTGGAAATATCTACACTGCTGTCTCTATAAACATGGAAATATCTACACCGCTATCTCTATAAACGTGGATATATCTACACCGCTATCTCTACAAATGTGGAAATATCTACAGCGCTATCTGTATAAACGTGGAAATATCTACACCGATATCTGTATAAACGTGGAAATATCTACAACGCTATGTCTACAAACGTGGAAATATTTACACCACCATCTGTATAAACGTGGAAATATCTAAACCGTTATGTGTATATACGTGGATATATCCACACCCCTATGTGTAAAAACGTGGAAATATCTACATCGCTATCTCTTTAAACGTGGAAACATCTACACTGCTATCAGTATAAACGTGGAAATATCTACACCGCTTTCTCTATAAACATGAAAATATTTACACCGCTACCTGTATGAACATGGAAATATTTACAACGCTATCTCTATCAGCTTGGCCATATTTACACCTATATCTCTATAAACATGGAAATATCTACACATCTATCTCCATAAGCATGGAAATATCTACGCTGCTATCCCTATAAACATGGAAATATCTACACCGCTGTCTGTATAAAGATGGAAATACCTACACCGCTATTTGTATAAACGTGGAAATGTCTACACTGCTGTCTCTATAAACATGGAAATATCTACACCGCTGTCAGTATAAACATGAAAATATCTACACTGCTATCTCTATAAACATAAAAATATCTACACCGCTGTCTGTATAAACATGGAAATATCTACACCGCTATCTCTATAAACATGCAAATATCTACGCTGCTGTCTGTATAAAAATGGAAATGTCTACACCACTATCTGTATAAACATGAAAATATTTACACTGCTATCTCTATAAACCTGGAAATATTTACACCGCAATCTCTATAAACATGGAAATATTTACACCTAAATCTCTACAAACAAGGAAATATCTACACCGCTATCTCTATAAACATGGAAATATCTACACTGCTATCTCTAAAAACATGGAAATATCTACACCGCTGTCTGTATAAACATGAAAATATCTACACCGCTATCTCCATAAACATGGAAATATCTACACCGCTGTCTGTATAATCATGGAAATATCTACACCGCTATCTGTATAAACATGGAAATACCTACACCACTGTCTCTATAAACATGGAAATATCTACACTGCTATCTGTATAAACATGGAAATATCAACACTGCTGTGTCTATAAACATGGAAATATCTAAACCGCAATCTCTATAAATATGTGAATATCTACACCACTGTCTCTATAAATAAGGAAATATCTACACCTCTATCTCTATAAACATGGAAATATCTACACCGCTGTCTCTATAAACATGGAAATATCTACACCGCTATCTCTATAAACGTGGAAATATCTATACTGCAATCTAAACGTGGAAATATCTACACTGCTATCCGTATAAATGTGGAAATATCTACACCGCTATCTCTATAAGCGTGAAAATATCTACACCGTTAAGTGTATAAACATGGAAATATCTACACTGCTATCTCTGTAAACGTGGAAATATCTACACCGCTATCTGTATAAACGTGGAAATGTCTACACCGCTATCTCCGTAAACGTGTAAGCATTTAAAATGCTATCTGTATAAACATGGAAATATTTACACAGTCATCTTTATAAACATGGAAATATCTACACCGCTCTCTATATAACCATGGAAATATCTACACTGCTATCTCTAAAAACATGGAAATATCTACACCGCTGTCTGTATAAACATGAAAATATCTACACCGCTATCTCCATAAACATGGAAATATCTACACCGCTGTCTGTATAATCATGGAAATATCTACACCGCTATCTGTATAAACATGGAAATACCTAAACCACTGTCTCTATAAACATGGAAATATCTACACTGCTATCTGTATAAACATGGAAATATCAACACTGCTGTGTCTATAAACATGGAAATATCTAAACCGCAATCTCTATAAATGTGTGAAGATCTACACCACTGTCTCTATAAACAAGGAAATATCTACACCTCTATCTCTATAAACATGGAAATATCTACACCGCTGTCTCTATAAACATGGAAATATCTACACCGCTATCTCTATAAACGTGGAAATATCTATACTGCAATCTAAACGTGGAAATATCTACACTGCTATCCGTATAAACGTGGAAATATCTACACCGCTATCTCTATAAGCGTGAAAATATCTACACCGTTAAGTGTATAAACATGGAAATATCTACACTGCTATCTCTGTAAACGTGGAAATATCTACACCGCTATCTGTATAAACGTGGAAATGTCTACACCGCTATCTCCGTAAACGTGTAAGCATTTAAAATGCTATCTGTATAAACATGGAAATATTTACACGGTCATCTTTATAAACATGGAAATATCTACACCGCTCTCTCTATAAACATGGAAATATCTACACCGCTATCTCTATAAACATGGTAATATCTACACCGCAATCTGTATAAACATGGAAATATCTACACAGCTATCTGTATAAACATGGAAATATCTACACCGCTGACTGTATAAACATGGAAATACCTACACCGCTATCTGTTTAAACATGGAAATAACTACACCGCTATCTCTATAAACATGGAAATAAGTACACCGGTATCTCTATAAACCTGGAAATATCTACACCACAATCTCTATAAACATGGAAAAATCTACAACGCTGCCTCTATAAACATGGAAATATCTTCAATGCTATCTGCATAACCATGGAATATCTACACCGCTATCTCTAGAAGCATGGAAATATCTACACGGCTATCTGTATAAACATGGAAATATCTTCACTGCTATCTGTATAAACTTGAAAATATCTTCACCGCTATCTGTAAAGAGATGGAAATATCTACACCGCTATCTGTATAAACATGGAAATATCTTCACTGCTATCTCTATAAACATGGAAATATCTTCACCGCTATCTGTATAAACATGAAAATATCTACACCGCTATCACTAAAAACACGGAAATAACTACAGCGCCATCTGTAGGAACATGGAAATATTTATACCGTTATCTCTATAAACACGGAAATATCTACACCGCCATTTGTATAAACATGGAAATACCTACACTTCTATCTGTGTAAACGTGGAAATATCTACACTGCTATCTCTAAAAAAGTGTAAACATTTACACGGATATTTTCATAAACATGGAAATATTTATACCGGTATCTCTATAAACATGGAAATATCTACATCGCTATCTCTATAAACATGCAAATATCTACACCGCGGTCTGTATAAACATGAAAATATCTACAATGCTATCTCTATAAATATTGAAATATCTTCACCGCTGTCTGTATAAACACGGAAATGTCTACACCGCTATCTGTATAAACATGGAAATATCTACACCGCTGTCTCCATAAACATGGAAATATCTACACCGCTATCTGTATAAACATGGAAATATCTTCACCACTATCTCTATAAACATGCAAATATCTACACCGCTGTCTCTATAAACATGTAGATATCTACACCGCTGTCCCTATAAACATGCAAACATCTACCCTGCTGTCTCTATAAACATGGAAATATCTACACCGCCATTTGTAAAAACATGGAAATATCTACAACACTATCTCTATACTCTTGGTAATACCCACACTGCCATCTCTATAAACTTGGAATTATCTACACCGCTATCTCTATAAACATAGAAATATCTACACCGCCATCTCTATAAACATGGAAAGATCTACACCGCCATCTGCATAAACATGGAAATATCTACACCGCCATCTGTATATACATGGAAACATCTACTCCGACATCTGTATAAACATAGAAATATCTAAACTGCCATCTGTAGAAAGATGGAAATATATACAGCGTGATCTGTATAAACATGGAAATATGTACACCTCTACCAGTGTAAACATGGAAATTTCTACACCGCTATCTGTATAAACATGGAAATATCCACACCACGATCTGTAGAAACATGGAAATATTTACACTTCTATCTGCATAAACATGGAAATATATACACCGCTATTTGTGTAAACATGGAAATATCTACACCGCTATCTGTATAAACATGTAAATATCTACACAGCTGTCTCCATAAACATGGAAATGTCTACACCGTTATCTGTATGAACGTGGAAATATCTACAAGGCTATCTCTATAAACATGGAAATATCTACACCACCATCTGTATAAACATGGAAATAACTACACAGTCTTCTGTATAAACTTGGAAATATCTACACCACTCTCTGTATAAACATGGAAATATCTACACTGCCAAATCTATAGATATGGAAATATCTACACAGCCATCTCTATAATCATGGAAATATCTACACCGCTATCTGTATAAACATGGAAATATCTACATCGCAAGCTGTTAAAACATAGAAATACCTACACAGTCATCTCTATAAACATGGAAATATCTACACTTCCATCTGTATATACATGGAAATATCTACACCGCGAGCTGTATAAACATGGAAATTTCTCCACCGCTATTTGTATAAACATGGAAATATCTACACCGCTATCTGCATAAACCCGGAAATATCTACACCGCTATCTGAATAAACATGGAAATATCGACAAAACTATCTGTATAAACATGGAAATACCTACATCACTATATGTATATACATGGAAATATCTACACTGCTCTCTGTAAAAACATGGAAATATCCACACCGCTATCTGCATAAACATGGAATTATCTACACCGCCATGTGTAAAAACATAGAAATATCTACACAGTCATCTGTATAAATATAGAAATATCTACACCTCCATCTGTACAAACATGGAAATATCTGCAATGCCCTCTGTATTCACGTGGAAATATCCACACATTCATCTGTATAAACATCGAAATACCTACACTGCTATCTGTATAAACATCAAAATACCTACACCGCTATCTGTATAAACATGGAAATATCTCCACCGCTATTTGTATAAACATGGAAATATCTCCACCGCTATCTGTAGAAACCTGGAAATACCTTCACGGCTATCTGTATAAACATGGAAATATCTACATCGTCGTCTGTATAAACATGGAAATACCTCCACCGCTATCTGTATAAACATGGAAACATCTACACCGCTATCTGTATACACATGGGAATATCTACACCGCTATCAATATAAACATGCAAATATCTACAACGCAATCTGTGTAAACATGGAAATATGTGCACCACTATCTGTGTAAACATGGAAATATCTACACCGCTATCTGTGTAAAGATGGAAATATCTACACCGCAATCTGTGCAAAGATGGAAATATATACACCGCTATCTGTATAAACATGGATATATCTACACCGCTATCTGAATAAATATGGAAATATCTACACTGCTATCTCTATAAACATGGAAATGTATACAACGCTATCTGTATAAACATGGAAATATCTAAACCACTATCTCTACAAACATGGAAATATCTAGAACACTATCTGTGTAAACATGGAAATATCTACACAGCTATCTGTGTATACATGGAAATATCTACACTTCCATCAGTGTAAGGATGGAAATATCTACACCACAATCTGTGCAAAGATGGAAATATCTACACCGCTATCTCTGTAAACATGGAAATATCTACACCGCCATCTGTATAATCATGGAAATATCTACACCCTATCTGTATAAATATGGAAATATCTACACCTCCATCTGTATGAACATGGAAATATCTACACAGCCATCTCTATGCACATGGAAATATCTACACAGCCATCTGTGTAAACATGAAAATATCTCCACCGCTCTCTGTATAAACATTGAAATAACTACAGGGTCATCTGTATAAACATGGAAATAACTACACAGTCATCTGTATAAACATGGAAATATCTACACCTCCCTCTGTATAAACATGGAAATATCCACACTGCCATCTGTATACACATGGAAATATCTACACAGCCATCTGTATAAACATGGATATATCTACACCGCTATCTCTATAAACATGGAAATATCTACACCGGTATCTGTATAAACTTGGAAATATCTACATTGCTATCTCTATAAACATGGAAATATTTACACCGCTATCTGTATAAGCGTGGAAATATCTACATGGCTATCTCTATAAACATGGAAATATCTACACCGCCATCTGTATAAATATGGAAATACCTACACAGCCTTCTGTGTAAACTTGGAAATATCTACACCACTCTCTGTATAAACATGGAAATATCCACACAGCCATCTCTATAAACATGGAAATATCTACACAGCCATCTCTATAAACATGGAAATATCTACAGAGCCATCTGTAAACATGGAAATAACTACACTGCTATCTGTATAAACATGGAAATATCTACACGGCTATCTCTATAAACCTGGAAATATCTACACCACCATCTGTATAAACATGGAAACACCTACACAGTCATCTGTATCAACATGAAAATGTCTACACCACCATTTGTATACACATGGAAATATCTACATGGCCATCTGTATAAAGATGGAAATATCTACACAGCGATCCTTATAGACATGGAAATATCTACACCGCGATCTGTATAAACCTGGAAATAGCGACACCGCTATCTGTATAAACATGGAAATACCTAAACCACCATCTGTAAAAAGATGAAAATATCTACACAGTCATCTTTATAAACATGGAAATATCTACACCTCCATCTGTATAAACATGAAAATATCTACACTGCCATCTGTATACACATGGAAATATCTACACAGCCATCAGTATAAACGAGGAAATATCTACACCGCTATCTCTTTAAACACGGAAATACCTACACCGATATCTGTATGAACATGGAAATATCTACACAGTCATCTTTATAAACATGGAAATATGTACACCTCCATCTGTATAAACATGGAAATATCTACACTGCCATCTGTATACACATGGAAATATCTACACAGCCATCAGTATAAATGAGGAAATATCTACACCGCTATCTCTATAAACATGGAAATACCTACACCGCTATGTGTAAAAACATGGAAATATCTACACCGCTATCTGTGTAAAGATGGTAATGTCTTCACCGCTATCTGTATAAACATGGAAATATCTACACCGCTGTCTGTATAAACATGGAAATAACTACACCGCCGTCTGAAAAAACATGGAAATATCTACTTAGCTATCTGTATAAACATGGAAATATCTACACCGTTATCTGTATAAACATTGAAATATCTACACCACTATCTCTATAAACAAGGAAATATCTACACCGCCTTCTCTATAATCCTGGAATTATCTACTCTGCTATCTCTATAAACATAGAAATATCTACACCGTCATCTCTATAAACATGGAAATATCTACACAGCCATCTGCATAAGCATGGAAATATCTACAACGCCATCTCTTTAAACATGGAAATATCTACACAGCCATCTGTAGAAAAATGGGAATATCTACACCGCTACCTGTATAAACATGGAAATATCTACACCGCTGTCTGTATAAACATGGAAATATCTACACCACAATATGTATAAACATGGAAATATCTGCACCGCTATCTGTATAAACATGGAAATATCTACACTGCTATCTGTATAAACAAGGAAATATCTACACGGCTAACTCTATAAACCTGGAAATATCCACACCGCCGTCTGTATAAACATGGAAATACCTACACAGTCATCTGTATAAACATGAAAATTTCTACACCACCATCTGTATAAACATGGAAATATCTACACCGCCATCTGTATAAAGATGGAAATATCTACACAACCAGCTTTATAGACATGGAAATATCTACACCGATATCTGTATAAAGATGGAAATAGCGACACCGCTATCTGTATAAACATGGAAATATCTACACAGCCATCTGTAGAAACATGGAAATATCTACACAGTCATCTGTATAAACATGGAAATATCTCCACCACTATCTCTATATACATGGAAATATCTACACTGCCATCTGTATACACATGGAAATATCTACACAGCCATCTGTATACACATGGAAATATCTACACTGCTATCTCTATACACAGGGAAATACCTACACCGCTATCTCCATAAAAATGGAAATATCTATGCCGCCATCTCTATAAACATGGAAATATCTCTACCGCCATCTCTATAAAAATGAAAATATCTACACCGCCATCTCCATAAACATGGAACTATCTACACTGCCATCTCTATAAACATGGAAATATCTACACCGCTATCTGTATAAACATGGAAATATCTACTCTGCCATCTGTATAAAGCTGGAAATATCTACTCCGCGAGCTGTATAAACATGGAAATATCAACACCGCTATCTGTATAAACATGGAAATAACAACATCGCAATCTGTATAAACATGGAAATATCTACACCAATATTTCTATAAACATGGAAATAACTACACTGCCATCTCTATAAACATGGAAATACCTACACCGCTATCTGTATAAACATGGAAATATCTACACCGCTATCTGTATAAACATGGAAATATCTCCACCGCTATCTGTATAAACATGGAAATATCTACACCGCTATCTGTATAAATATGAAAATATCTACACCGTTATCTGTATAAACATCGAAATACGTACACCGCTATATGTACAAACAAGGAAATAACTACACAGCTATCTCTATAAACATGGAAATATCTCCACGACAATCTGTATAAACTTGGAAATAATTACACCGCTATCCCTATAAACATGGAAATACCTACACTTCCATATGTATAAACGTGGAAATATCTACAAACTCATCTGTATAAACATCGAAATATCTACACAGCTTTCTGTATAAATATGGAAATATCTACACCGCTATCTCTATAAACTTAGAAATATCTACACCGCCATTTGCATAAGCATCTAAATATCTACACGGCCATCTGTAAAAACATGGAAATATCTAGTCCGCTGCCTGTATAAACATGGAAATATCTACACCGCCATCTGTATAAACGTGGAAATATCTACACCGCCATCTGTATAAACATTAAAATATCTACACAGCTAAGTGTATAAACATAGAAATATCTACAACACTATGTGTGTAAAAATGGAAATATCTTCACCGCAATCTGTGAAAAGATGGAAATATCTACAGTGCTGTCTCTATAAACATGGAAATATCTGCAACGCTATCTGTATAAACATGGATATATCTACACAGCTATCTGTATAAACATGGAAATAATTGCACAGTCATCTCTATAAACATGTAAATACACCACCATCTGTGTAAACATGGAATTATCTACACTGCCATCTGTATAAACATGGAAATATCTTCACAGCCATCACTATAAACATTGAAATATCTACACCACTATCTGTAAAAACATGGAAATATCCACACCGCTATCTGTATAAACATGGAATTATCTTCACCGCCATCGGTAAAAATATGGAAATATCTACACAGTCATCTGTATAAACAAATATCTACACCTCCATCTGTATAAACATGGAAATATCTACACTGCCATCTGTATGCACATAGAAATATCTACACAGCTATCTGTATAAACATGGAAATATCTTCCCTGCTATCTCTATAAACATGGAAATACCTACATGGCTATCTGTATAAACGTGGAAATATCTACACCGCTATCTGTATAAACATGGAAATATGTACACCTCCAACTGCATAAACATGGAAATATCTCCACCGCTATGTGTTTAACCATGGAAATATCTCCACCGCTATCTGTATAAACATGGAAATATCTCCACGGCTGTCTATAGAAGCACGGAAATATCTACACCGTTATCTGTATAAACATGGAAATATTTACACTGCTATCTGTATAAACTTGGAAATATATACACTGCCATCTGTATAAACATGGAAATATCTACACCGCTAACTGTATAAATACGGAAATATCTACAAAGTTATCTCTATAAACATGGAAATGTCTACTCCGCCATCTGTTTAAACCTGGATATATCTACATGGTTATCACTATAAACATGAAAATATCTACACCGCCATCTGTTTAAAAACGGGAATACCTACACAGTCATCTGTATAAACGTAGAAATATCTACACCACTGTCTGTATAAACATGGAAATATCTGCACTGCCATCTCTATAAACATGGAAATATCTACACAGCCATCTCTATAAACATGGAAATATCTACATCGCTATCTGTTTAAACATGGAAATAGGCAAACTGCTATCTGTATGAACATGGAAATATCTACACCCCCATCTGTATAAACATGGAAATATCTACACTGCAATCAGTATACTCATGGAAAATCTACACAGCCATCTGTATAAACATGGAAATATCTACAACGCAATCTCTATAAACATGGAAATACCTACACCGCTATCTGTTTAAACATGGAAATATCTCCACCGCTATCTGTATAAACATGGAAATATCTAAAACACTATGTGTGTAAACATGGAAATATCTACACAGCTATCTGTGTAAACATGGAAATATGTACACAGCTATGTGTGTAAAGTTGGAAATATCTACACCGCAATCTGTGCAAATATGGAAATATCTACACCGCTGTCTCTGTAAACATGGAAATATCTAAACCGCTATCTGTATAATCATGGAATTATCTAAAACGACAATAGAATAAACATGGAAATATCTACACCGCCATCTGTATAAACATGCAAATTTCTACACCGCTATCTCTATAAACAGGGAAATATTTTCACCGCTCTCTGTAGAAACATGGAAATATCAACACCGCTGTCTGTATAAACATGGAAATATCTACAACGCCATCTGTATGAACATGGAAATATTTACACAGTCATCTGTATAAACATGGAAATATCTACACCACCATCTCTATACACATGGAAATATCGACACTGCCATCTGTATACACATGGAAATATCTACACAGCCATGTGTGTAACATGGAATATCTACACAGCTATCTCTATAAACATGGAAATATCTACACTGTCATTGTTATAAAGATGGAAATATCTACACCGTGAGCTGTAGAAACATGGAAATATCTACACCGCTATCTGTATAAACATGGAAATACCACCACTGCTATCTGTATATACATGGAAATAACTACACCGCTCTCTGTATAAACATGGAAATATCTACACCACTATCTCTATAAACATGGAAATTTCTACACCGCTATCTCTACAAACATAGAAATATCTACACCGCCATCTCTATAAACACGGAAATATCTACACCGCCATCTATATAAACATGGAAAATTCTACACCGCCATCTGTATAAACATAGAAATATCTACTCTGCCATCTGTAGAAAGATGGAAATGTCTTCAATGCGATCTGTATGAACATGGAAATATCTACACCGCTACCTGTATAAACATGGAAATATCTACACCGCTATCTGTATACACATGGAAATAACTACACCACGATCTGTAAAAACGAGGAAATATCTACACCGCCATCTGCATAAACATGGAAATATCTAAATTGCCATCTGTATACACATGGAAATATCTACACTGTCCTCTGTATACACATGGAAATATCTTCACAGCAATCAACATAAACATGGAAACATCTGCACCACTATCTCTAAACACATGGACATTCCTACACCGCTATCTCTATAAACATGGAAATAACTACATGGCAATCTCTATAAACATGGAAATTGCTACACCGCCGTCTCCATAAACATGAACGTATCTACGCCGCCATCTCCATAAACATGGAACTATCTACGCCATTTGTGTAAACATGGAAATACCTACACCGCTATCTATATAAACATGGAAATATCTACACCGCCATCTGTATAAAGATGGAAGTATCTACACCGCGACCCATATAAACATGGAAATATCTACACCGCTATCGTTATAAACATGGAAATATCTACACCACCATCTGTATAAACATGGAAATATCTACAGAGTCATCTGTATAAACATGGAAATATCTACACCACCATCTCTATAAACATGGAAATATCTACACTGCCATCTGTATACACAAGGAAATATCTACACTGCCATCTGTATACACACGGAAATATCTTCACAGCCATCAGTATAAACATGGAAACATCTGTGCTGCTATCCCTATACACATGGAAATACCTACACCGCTATCTCTATAAACATGGAAGTAACTTCACCCCAATCTCTATGAACATGGAAATATCTACACCCCCATCTCTATAAACATGAAAATAACTACACCGCCATCTTCATAAACATGGAACTATCTACACCTCCATATGTGTAAACATGGAATTATCTACACTGCTATCTGTTATAAACATGGAAATATCTACACCGCCATCTGTATAAAGACGGAAATATCTACACCGTCAGCTGTATAAATTGGAAATATATACACTGCTATCTGTATAAACATGGAAATACCAACAACGCTATCTGTATAAACATGGAAATATCTACACCGCTATCTGTATAAACATGGAAATATCCACACCACCATCTGCATAAACATAGAAATATCTACACTGCCATCTGTAGAAAGATGGAAATATCTACAACGCAATCTCTATAAACATGGAAATATCCACACCTCTATCTGTGCAAACATGGAAATATCTACACCGCTATCTGCATAAACATGGAAATATCTACACCACGATCTGTATAAACATGGAAATATCTACACAGCTATCTGTATAAACATGGAAATATCTACATCGCTATCTGTATAAATATGGAAATATCTACACCGCTATCTCTATAAACATGGAAATGCCTACCCCGCTATCTGTATAAACATGGAAATATCTACATGGCTCTCTCTATAAACATGGAAATATCTACACGGCCATCTGTATAAACATGGAAATACCTACACAGTCATCTGTGTAAACATGGAAATATCTACACCAGTCTCTGTACAAACATGGAAATACTTACTCTGCCATCTGAATAAACATGGAAATATCTACGCAGCCATCTCTATAAACATGGAAATATCTACACCGCTATCTGCATGAACATGGAAATAGGCAACCACTATGTGTATAAACATGTAAATAACTACACCGCCTTCTGTAAAACATGGAAATATCTTCACACTCATCTGTATAAACAGGGAAATACCTACATCTCCATCTGTATAAACATGGAAATATCTACACTGCCATCTGTATAAAGATGGAAATATCTACACCGTGAGCTTTATAAACACGGAAATATATTCACCGTTATCTGTATAAACAAGGGAATACCAACTCCACTATGTGTATAAACATAGAAATCTCTACACTGCCATCTGTAGAAATATGGAAATGTCTACAGCGCGATCTCTATAAACATGGAAATATCTACACCGCTATCTGTATAAACATGGAAATACCTACACCACGTTCTGTATAAACATGGAAATTTCTATGCCGCTATCAGTATAAACCTGGAAATATCTACATCGCTATCTGTATAAACACGGAAATATCTACACCGCTATCTGTATAAACACGGAAATTTCTACACCGCTGTCTCTATAAACACGGAAATGTCTCCACCTATATCTGTATAAACATGGAAATATCTACATGGCTATCTGTATAAACATGGAAATATCTAAACCGCCATCTGTATAAACATGGAAATAACTCCACAGTCATCTGTATAAACTTGGAAATATATACACCACCATCTGTATAAACATGGAAATATCTACACTGCCATCTGTATAGACATTGAAATATCTACACAGCCATCTCTGTAAATGTAGAAATATCTGCACCGCTATCTGTATAAACATGGAAATAGCCACAACGCTATCTGTATAAACATGGAAATATCTACACCGCTCTCTGTAAAAACATGGAAATATCTGCACAGTCATCTGTATATACATGGAAATATCAACACCTCCATCTGTATACAAATGGAAATATCTACTCTGCCATTTGTATACACATGGAAATATCTACATCGCTATCTGTATAAACATGGAAATGTCTACATCGCTATCTCTATAAACAAGGAAATTTCTCCACCGCTATCTGTATGAACATGGAAATATCTACACCGCTATCTGTATAAACATGGAAATATCTACATCGCTATCTGTATAAACATGGAAATATCTACACTGCCATCTGTATAAACATCGAAATATGTACACCGCCATCTGTATAAACATGGAAATATCTACACCGCTATCTGTATAAATATGGAAATATCTTCACCGCTATCTCTATAAACATGGAAATGTCTACACCGTTATCTGTATAAACATGGAAATATCTACATGGCTCTCTCTATAAACATGGAAATATCTTCACCGCAATCTCTATAAACATGGAAATACCTACACAGTCATCTCTATGAACATGGAAATATCTACACCACTCTCGGTATAAACGTGGAAATATCTACACTGACATCTGAGTAAACATGGAAATATCTACACAGACATCTCTATAAACATGGAAATATCTACACCACTATCTGTATAAACATGGCAATAGCCACACCGCTATCTGTATAAGCATGCAATTATCTACACCGCCTTCTGTAAAAACATGGAAATATCTTCACACTCATCTGTAAAAAATGGAAATATCTACACCTCCATCTGTATAAACATGGAAATATCTACACTGCCATCTGTATGCACATGGAAATATCTACACCACTAACTGTATAAACATGGAAATATCTACACCACGTTCTGTATAAACACGGAAATATCTACACCTCCATCTGTATAAACATGCAAATATCTACACAGTCATCTGCATAAACATGGAAATATCTACACCGCCATCTGTATAAACATGGAAATATCTACACCGCCATCCGTATAAACCTAGAAATATCTGCACTGCCATCTGTAGAAAGTTGGAAATGTCTACACCGCGTTCTGTATGAACATGGAAATATCTACACCGCTACCTGTATGAACATGGAAATATCTACACCGCTATCTGTGTAAAGATCGAAATATCTACACAGCAATCTGTGCAAAGATGGAAATATCTACACCGCTATCTGTGTAAACATGGAAATATCTACACCGCAATCTTTGCAACGATGGAAATATCTACACCACTATTTGTGTAAACATGGTAATATCTAAACCGCCATCTGTATAAACATGGAAATATCTACTCCGCCATCTGTATAAACATGGAGATATCTACACCACCATGTCTATAAACATGGAAATATCTACACCGCCATCTCAATAAACATGGAAATATCTACCCAGCTATCTGCATAAACATGGAAACATCTACACCGCTAACTGTATAAAAATGAAATACAACGCTATCTGTGTAAAAATGGAAATATCTACACAGCTCTCTGTGTAAATATGGAAATATCTACACTGCTATCTGTGTAAAGATGGAAATACCGAGACCGCAATCTGTGCATAGTTGGAAATATCCACAGCGCTATCTCTCTAAACATGGAAATATATACACCGCAATCTCTGGAACGATGGAAATATCTACACCACTATCAGTGTAAAGATTGTAATATCTACACCGCCATCTGTATAAACATGGAAATATCTTCACTGCCATCTGTATAAACATGGAAATAACTACACCACTCTTTCTATAAACATGGAAATTTCTACACCGCCATCTGTATAAACATGGAAATATTTACACAGTGATCTGTATAAACATGGAATTATCTACACCACCATCTCTATAAACATGGAAATATCTACACTGCCATCTGTATACACATGGAAATAGCTACACAGCCATCACTATAAACATGGAAACATCTGCACCGCTATCTCTACACACATGGAAATGCTTACACCGCTATCTCTGTAAACATGGAAATATCTACACAGCAATCTCTATAAACATGGAAATATCTACACCGCCATCTCTATAAACATGGAAATATCTACCCCGCCATCTCTATAAACAAGAAAATATCTACACTGCCATTTCCATAAACTTGTAACTATCTACACCGCCATCTGTGTAAACATGGAAATATCTACACCGCTATCTGTATAACCATGGAAATATCCTCACCGCTATCTCTATAAACATGGAAGTACCTACACCACCATCTCAATATACATGGAAATATCTACATCATTATGTGTATAAACATGGAAATATCTCTGGCGCTCTCTGTATAAACTTGGAAACATCTACACTGCTATCAGTATAAACATGGAAATATCAACACCGCCATCTGTATAAACATAGAAATATATACACTGCCATCTGTAGAAAGCTGGAAAGATCTACACTGCGATTTGTATAAACATGGAAACATCTACACCTCTACCTGTGTAAACATGGAAATATCTACACCGCTATCTGTATAAACGTGGAAATATCTACACCGTTATCTGTATAAACATGGAAATATCTAAACCGCTATCTGTGTAAACATGGAAATTTCTACACCGCTTTCTGTATAAACATGGACATATCTACACCGCTATCTGTATAAACATGGAAATATCTACATCGTTATCTTTATAAACATGGAAATATCTCCACTGCTCTCTGTATAAACGTGGAAACATCTACACCGCTATCTGTATAAACATGGAAATATCTACACCGCCATATATATAAACATAGAAATATATACAATGTCATCTGTAGAAAGCTGGAAATATCTACATCGCGATCTGTATAAACATGGAAATATGTACACTGCTATCTCTATAAACATATAAATATCTACACCGCTATCTGTATAAACATGGAAATATCTCCACCGCTATCTGTATAAACATGGAAACATCTACACCGCTATCTCTGTAAACATGGAAGTGTCTAAACCGCCATCTGTGTTATTATAGAACTATCTACACCGCTATCGGTATAAAGATGGAAATATCTACACCGTCCTCTGTATAAAGATGGAAATATCGGCACCGTGAGCTGTATAATCATGGAAATATCTACACTACTATCTGTATAAACATGGAAATACCAACAGGGCTGTCTGTATAAACATGGAAATATCTACTCCGCTATCTGTATAAACATGGAAATATCTACACCGCTATCTCTATAAACATGGAAGTACCTACACCGCCATGTCTATAAACATGGAATTATCTACACCGCTAATTCTATAAACATACAAATATCTATACCACCATCTCTATAAACACGGAAATATCTACACCGCCATCTGCATGAACATGGAAATATCTACACCGCCATCTGTATAAACATGGAAATATCTACACGGCCATCTGTATAAACATAGAAATATCTAAACTGCCACCTGTATGAAACATGGAAACATCTACGCCGCGATCTGTATAAACATGTTAATATCTACACCTCTACCTGTGTAAAAATGGGAATATCTACACCGCTATCTGTATAAACATGGAAATATCTACACCACGATCTGTATAAACATGGAAGTATCTGCACTGCTATCTGTGTAAACAAGGAAATATCTACCCCGCTATCAGTATAAACATGGAAATACCTACACCGCTATATGTATAAATATGGAAATATATACACCGCTATCTCTATAATCATGGTAATGTCTACACTGCTATCTCCATAAACATGGAAATATCTACACTGCTATCTCTATAAACATGGAAATATCTACATGGCTATCTCTATAAACATGGAACTATCCACACCGAAATCTGTATAAACATGGAAATACCAACAGAGTCATCTGTATAAACATGGAAATATCTGCACCACTATCTGCATAAACATGGAAGTAACTACACTGCCATCTGTATAAACACGGAAATATCTTCACCGCCATCAGTATATAAATGGAAATATCTACACCGCTATCTCTATAAACATGCAAATATCTACACTGCCATTTCTATAAACATGAAAGTATCTACACCACCATCTCCGTAAACTTGGAACTATCTACACCGAAATATGTATAAACCTGGAAATATCTACATCGCTATCTGTATAGACTTGGAAATATCTACACTGCCATCTCTATAAAGATGGAAAGATCTACACTGCGAGCTGTATAAACATGGAAATGTCTACACCGCTATCTGTATAAACATGGAAATATCTACAACGCTACTTGAGTAAACAAGGAAATATCTACACAGCTATCTGTGTAAATATGGAAATATCTAAACAGTTATCTGTGTAAATATGGAAATATCTTCACGGCTATCAGTGTAAAAATGGAAATTTCCGCACTGCAATCTGTGCAAAGATGGAAATATCTACACCGCTATCTGTAAACACGGAAACATCTACACCGCTATCTGTATAAACATGGAAATATCTACACCGCTATTTGTATAAACGTGGAAATATCCTCAACGCTATCTATGTAAACATGGAAATATCTACACGGATATCTGTGCAAACATGGAAATATCTACACCGCTATCTGTGCAAAAATGGAAATACCTACACCGCAATCTGTGCAAATATGGAAATATCTACACCGCTATCTCTATAAACATGGAAATATCGGCACCGCTATCTGTATAAACATGGAAATATCTACACCCCCATCTGTAAAAACAAGCAAATATCTACACAGTCATCTGTATAAACATGGAAATACCTACACCTCCATTTGTATAAACCTGGCAATATATTCACTGCCATCTGCATACACATCGAAATATCTACATTGTTATCTGTATAAACATGGAATTATCTACATTGATATCTGTATAAACATGTAAATATCTCCACCGCTATCTGCATAAACATGGAAATATCCACACCACTATCTGTGTAAATATGGAAACATCTACACCGCTACCTTTATAAACATGGAAATGACTACACCGCCATCTGTATTAACATGGAAATATCTCCACCGCTCTCTGTAAAACATGGAAATATCTCCACCGCTATCTGTGCAAAGATGGAATTATCTACACCACAATCTGTGCAAATACGAAAATATCTACACCACTGTCTGTATAAACATGGAAATATCTTCAATGGTATCTGTGTAAACATGGAAATATCTACACAGCTATCTGTTTAAAGATGGAAATATCTGTACAGCTATCTGTGTAAAGATGGAAATATCTACACTGCAATCTGTGCAAAGATGGTAATATCTACACTGCTATCTGTTTAAACATGGAGATATCTACAGAGCTATTTGTATAAACATGGAAACATCTACACCGCCATCTGTATAAACATGGAAGTATCTACACCACCATCTCCATAAACATGGAAATATCTAGACTGCCATCTGTATACACATGGAAATATCTACACAGCCATCTGTATAAACATGGAAATATTTACACCGCTTCTCTATAAAGATGGAAATACCTACACCGCCATCTCTATAAACATGAAAATATCTGCACCACCATCTCCATAAACATGGAACTATCTACACCACCATGTTTATAAACATGGAAATATCTACACCGCTATCTGTATATACAGGGAAGTATCTACCCTGCCATCTGTATAAAGATGGAAATTTCTACAACTCCAGCTGTATAAACATGGAAACATCTGCACCACTATCTGTATAAACATGGAGATACCTACACCGCTATCTGTATAAATATGGAAATATCTACAACGCTATCTGTATTAACCTGGAAATATCTACACGGCTATCTGTATAAACTTGGAAATATTTACACCGCTATCTGTATAAACATGAAAATATCTACACTGCCATCTTTATAAACATGGAAATATCTACACAGCCATCAGTATAAACATGGAAACATCTGCACCACTATCTCTATACACATGGAAATACCTACACCGATATCTCTATAAACATGGAATTATCTACACCGCAGTCTCTATAAAAATGGAAATATCTACACCGCCATCTCTATAAATATGAAGATATCTACAATGCCATCTCCATAAACATGGAAATCTCTACACCGCCATCTGTGTAAACATGGAAAAATCTACACCGCTATCTGTATAACCATGGAAATAACTACACAACTATCTGTATAAACATGGAAATATTTACACCGCTATTTGTATAAACTTGGAAATATCTACTGCTATCTGTGTAAACATGGAAATATTAACATGGCTGTCTGTATAAACAAGGAAATATCTCCACCGATATCTGTATAAACATGGAAATATCTACACCACTCTCCGTATAAACATAGAAATATCTACACCGCTATCTGTATAAACATGGAAATATCTACACCGATATCTGTATAAACACGGAAATATCTACATAGCTGTCTGTATAAACATGGAAATACCTCCACCGCTATCTGTATAAACAAGAAATATCTATATCGCTACCTGTATGAATATGGAAATATCTACACCACTATCTGTATAAACATGGAAATATCATCAATGGTATCTGTGTAAACATGGAAATATCTACACAGCTATATGTGTAAAGATGGAAATAGCTATAGAGCTATCTGTGGAATGATGGAAATATCTTCACCGCAATCTGTGCAAAGATGGAAATATCTACACCGCTATCTGTGTAAACATGGAAATATCTACACCGCTATCTGTATAAACATGGAAATATCTACACCACCATATATATAAACATGGAAATATCTACACCACCATCTCTAAAAACATGGAAATATTTACACTGCCATCTGTATACACATGGAAATATCTACACTGCCATCTGTATAAACATTGGAAATATTTACACCGGTATCTCTATAAAGATGGAAATACCTACACCGCTATCACTATAAACATGGAAATATCTACATCGCAAGCTCTATAAACATGGAAATATCTACAGAGCCATCTCTATAAACATCAAAATATCGGCACCACCGTCTCCATAAGCATGGAACTATCTACACCGCCATGTGTATAAACATGGAAATATCTACACCGCTATCTGTAGAAACATGGAAAGGTCTACACTGCCATCTGAATAAAGATGGAAATATCTACACCGCCAGCTGTATAAACGTGGAAATATCTGCACCGCTATCTGAATAAACATGGAAATATTTACACCGCTGTCTGTAAAAACATGTAAATATCTACACCGCTATCTGTATAAACATTGAAATATCCACACCACTATCTCTATAAACATGGAAATGTGTACACCGCTATCTGTATAAACATGGATGTATCTCCACCGATATCTTAATAAACATGGAAACATCTACACCACTACCTTTATAAACATGGAAATACCTACACCACTATTTGTATAAACATTGAAATATCCTCAACGCTATCTGTGTAAACATGGAAATATCTACACTGCTATCTGTGCAAAAATGGAAATATCTTCACCGCTATCTCTGAAAACATGGAAATGACTACACCACTATCTGTATAAACTTGGCAATATCTACATCGCTGTCTGTATAAATAACTACACCGCAATCTGTGCAAATATGGAAATATCTACACTGCTATCCCTATAAATATTGGAAGATCTGCACCGCTATCTGTATACACATGGAAATACCTACACCGCTATATCTATATACATGGAAATATCTACACCGCTATCTCTATAAAGATGGAAATATCTACACTGCCATCTCTATAAACATGAAAATATGTACACCGACATCTCCATTAACATGGAAATATCTTCACCAACATCTGTGTAAACATGGAAATATCTACACTGCCATCTGTATAAACATGCAAATATGTACACCTCCGCCTGTATAAACATGGAAATATCTAAAATGCCATCCGTATAAACATGGAAATATCTGCATTGCCATCTGAATAAACATGGAAATATCTACACTACTATCTGTGTAAAGATGGAAATATTTACACTGCAATCTATGCAAATATGGAAATATTTACATGGCTATCTCTATAAAAATGGAAATATCGGCACTGCTATCAGTATAAAAATGGAAATATCTACACAGTCATCTGTGTAAACATGGAAATATCTACACCGCCATCTCTATAAACATGGAAACATCTACACTGCCATCTGTATACACATGGAAATATCTACACAGCCATCGGTATAAACATGGAAACATCTGCACTGCTATCTCTATACACATGGAAATATCTACACCGCTATCTCTATAAACATGGAAATAGCTACACGGCAATCTCAATAAAAGTGGAAATATCTACACCGCCATCTCTATAAGCATGAAAATATCTACACTGCCATCTGTATAAAGATGGAAATATCTACACCGTGAGCTGTATAAACACGGAAATATCTACACCTTTATCTGTGTAAACATGGAAATACCTACACCCTATCTGTATAAACACGGAAATATCAACACCACCATCTGTATAAACATGGAAATATCTGCACAGTCATCTGTGTAAACATGGAAATATATACACCAACATCTGTATAAACATGGAAATATCTACACTGCCATCTGTATGCACATGGAAATATCTACACAGCCATCAGTATAAACATGGAAACATCTGCACTGCTATCTCTATACACATGGAATTACCTACACCGCTATCCCTATAAACATGGAATTTCTAAACCGCAATCTCTGTAAAGATGGAAATATCTACACCGCCATCTCCATAATCATGAAAATATCTACACTGCCATCTGTATAAAGATGGAAATACCTCCACCGCGAGCTGTATATACTTGGAAATATCTACACTGCTATCCATATAAATTTGGAAATACCAACACCGCTATCTGTATAAACATGGAAATATCTATACCACTATCTGTATAAACATGGAAATATCTACACCACTATCTCTGTAAACATGGAAATACCTGCACCGCCATCTCTATAAACATGGAATTATATACAACGCTGTCTCTATAAACATAGAATTGTCTACACCACCATCTCTAAAAACATGGAAATACCTACACCGCCATCTGCATAAACACGGAAATATCTACACCGCCACCTGAATAAACATGGAAATATCTACACCACCATCTCTATAAACATAGAAATATCTACACTACCATCTGTTGAAAGTTGGAGATATCTACACCGCGATCTGTATAAACATGGAAATATGTACACCGCTATCTGTATAAATATGGAAATGTCTACACCGCTGTCTGTATAAACATGGAAATATCTACATATTTATCTCTAAAAATATGGAAATATCTACTCCGCCATCTGTATAAACATGGAAATACCTACAATCGGCTGTATAAACATGGAAATATCTACGCCACTATCTGTATAAACATGGAAATATCTACCCTGCAATCTGTATGAACATGGAAATATCTACACAGCCATCTCTATAAACATGGAAATATCTACACCGCTCTCTGTATAAACATGGAAATAGCCACAACGCTATCTGTATAAATATGGAAATATCTACCCCGCCATCTGTAAAAACATGGATATATCTACACAGTCATCTGTATAAACATGGAAATATCTACACCGCTATCTGTTTAAATATGGAAATATCTACACCGCTATCTCTGTAAACATGGAAATGTCTACACCGCTATCTCTATAAACGTGGAAATACCTACACCGCTATCAGTAAAAACATGGAAATATCTACACCGCTATCATTATAAACATGGAAATATCTACACCGCTATCTGTGTAAACTTGGAAATATCTACATAGCTATCTGTATTTACATGGAAATATCTCCACCGCTATCTGTATAAACATGGAAATATCTAAACCGCTATCTGTATAAACAAGGAAATATCTACACCGATATCAGTATAAAGATGGAAATATCTACATCGCTCTCTGCATAAACATGGAAATATCTCCAAGGCTATTTCTATAAACATGGAAATATCTTCACCGCTATCTGTATAAACATGGAAATACCTCCACCGCTATCTGTATAAACATGGAAATATCTACACCGCTATATGTATAAACATGGAAATATCTACACTGCCATCTGTATAAAGATGGAAATATCTACACAGCGAGCTGTATAAAAAAGGAAATATCTACACCTCTATATGTATAAACATGGAAATACCAACACCGCTATCTGTATAAACATGGAAATATGTACACCACTATCTCTATAAACATGGAAATATCTAAACCGCCATCTCTATAAACATGGAATTATCTACACCGCTATCTCTACAAACAGAATTATCTACACCGCCATCTCTATAAACATGGAAATATCTACACCGCCATCTGTATAAACATGGAAATATCATCACCGCCATCTGTATAAACATAGAAATAACTTCTCTGCCATCTGTAGAAAGATGGAAATATCTACACCGTAATCTGTATAAACATGGAAATATCTACACCTCTACCTGTATAAACATGGATATAACTACACCTCTACCTGTATAAACATGGAAATATCTACACCGCTCTCTGTATAAATTTGGAAATATCTACACCGGTATCTCTATAAAAAAGGAAATGTCTACACCACTATCTCTATATACATGGAAATATCTAAACCGCCATCTCTATAAACATGGAATTATCTACACCGCTATCTCTATAAACATAGAAATATCTACACAGCCATCTCAATAAACATGGAAATATCTACACCGTAATCTCTATAAACATGAAACTATCTACACCGCCGTCTCCATAAAAATGGACCTATCTACACCGCCATCTGTGTAAACATGGAAATATCTACACCGCGATACGTATAAATAGGGAAATACCTACACCTCTACCTGTATAAACATGGAAATATCTACACCGCTATCTGTATAAATATGGAAATATGTACACCGCTATATCCATAAACATGGAAATGTCTACATCGCTATCTGTATAAACATGGATATATCTACATGGCTATCTCTATAAACATGGAAATATCTACACTTCCATCTCTATACACATGGAAGTATCTACATCCCTATTTGTATAAACATGGAAATATCTACATCGCTATCCGAATAAACATGGAAAGATCTCCACGGCTATCTGTATAAACATGGAAATATCTACACCGCTATCTCTATAAATATGGAAATATTTACACCGCTATCTCTATAAACATGGAAATGTCTACATCGGTATCTCTATAAACATGGAAATGCCTACACCGCTATCTGTATAAACATGGAAATATCAACACCGCTATATGTATAAACATGAAAATAGCTACACCGCTATCTGAAAAACTTGGAAATATGTACACCTCTATCTGTATAAACATGGAAATAACTACACGGCCATCTGTATTAACGTGGAAATACCTTCACCGCTATCTGTATAAACATGGAAATATTTCCAACGCTATCATTATAAACATGGAAATATCTACACCGCTATTTGTATAAACATGGAAATATATCCACCGCTATCTGCATTAAGATGGAAATATCTACATCGCTATTTGTAGAAACATGGAAATATCTCCACCTCTATCTGTATAAACATGGAAACATCTACACTGCTATCTGCATAAACATGGAAATATCTACACCGCTATCTGTATAAACATGCAAATATCTGCAACGCTATCTATGTAAACATGGAAATATCTACACCGCTATCTGTGTAAACATGGAAATATCTACACCGCTAGCTGTGTAAAGATGGAAATATCTACACCGCAATCTGTGCAAAGATGGAAATATCTACACCGCTATCTCTATAAACATGGAAATATCTGCACCGCTATCTAAATAAACATGGAAATATCTGCACCGCAATCTCTATAAACATGGAAATATCTGCACCGCCATCGGTATACACATGGAAATATCTACACAGGCATTAGTATAAACATGGAAACATCTGCACCGCTATCTCTATACACATGGAAATAGCCACACCGCTATCTGTATAAACACGGAAATATCTACATTGCCATCTGTAAAAACATGGAAATATCTACACAGTCATTTGTATAAAAATGGAAATATCTAAACCTCCATCTGTATAAACCTGGAAATATCTACACTGCCATCTGTATACACATAGAAGTATCTACGCAGCCATCTGTAAACATGGAAATACCTACACCGCTATCTGTATAAACATGGAAATACCTACAGCGCTCTCTGTATAAACATGGAAATATCTACAGCGCTATCTGTATAAACATGGAAACATCTACACCGCTATCTGTATAAACATGGAAACATCTACACAGCTATCTGTATAAACATGGAAATATCTACACCACTATCTGTATAAACATGGAAACATCTACACAGCTATCTGTATAAACATGGAAATATCTACACCACTATCTGTATAAACATGCAAATACCTACAACTCTATCTGTGTAAACATGGAAATATCTACACCGCTATATGTGTAAAGATGGAAATATCTACACCGCAATCAGTGCAAAGATGGAAACATCTACACCGCTATCTGTGTAAAGATGGAAATATCTACACCGCAATCAGTGCAAATATCTACATTGCTATCTGTGTAAACATGGTAATATCTACTCCGCTATCTGTATAAACATGGAAATATCTACACTGCTATGTGTATAAACATGGAAATATCTACAGCGCCATCTGTATAAACATGGGAATATCTACACCGCCATCTGAATAAACATGGAAATATCTACACCGCTTTCTGTATAAATAGGGAAATATCTACACCTCTGTCTCTATTAACATGGAAATATCTACACAGCTATCTGTGAAAACTTGGAAATACCTACACAACTGTCTGTGTCAAGATGGAAATATCTACACCGCAATCTGTGAAAAGATGTGAATATCTACACCGCAATCTCTATAAATATGGAAATATCTGCATCGTCATCGGTATAAACATGGAAATATCTACACAGTCATCTGTATAAACATGGAAATACCTACACAGCTATCGGTATAAACATGGAAATAACTACACCACTATCTCTATATACATAGAAATAACTACACCGCCATCTATATAAACATGGAATTATCTACACCGATATCTCTATAAACATAGAAATATCTACACCGCCATCTCTATGAACATGGAAATATCTAAACCGCCGTCTGTATAAACATGGAAATATCTACCCCTCTACCTGTATAAACATGGAAATTTTTACACCGCTATCTTTATAAACATGGAAATATCTACACCATGATCTGTATCAACCTGGAAATATCTACACCGCTATCTGTATAAAGATGGAAATATCTACACCGCTATCTGTATAAATATGGAAATATCTACACCACTATCTGTATAAATATGGAAATATCTACAACACTCTCTGTGTAAACATGGAAATATCTACACAGCTATGTGTGTAAACACGGAAATATGTACACTACTATCTGTGTAAAGATGGAAATATCTACATCGCAATCTGTGCAATATAGAAATATCTATGCCACGACCTATATAAACATGGAAATATCAACACCGCCATCTGTATAAACATGGAAATATCTAAACCACCATCTGTATGAACATGGAAATATCTACAACACCATCTCTATAATCATGGAAATATCTACACTGCCGTCTGTATACACATGGAAATATCTACAAAGCCATCTGTATAAACATGGAAATATCCACACTGCTATCTCAATAAACATGGAAATATCTACACCTCCATCTCTATAAATATGGAAATATCTACACTGCCGTCTATATACACATGGAAATAACTACAAAGCAATCTCTATAAACATGGAAATATTTAAACCGCCATCTCTATAAACATGAAAATATCTAAAACGCCATGTCCATAAACATGGAACTATCTACACCGCCATCTGTATAAAGATGGAAATATCTACACCGCGAGCTGTATAAACATGGATATATCTACACTGCTATCTGTAAACATGGAAATAACAACACTGCTATCTGTATATACATGGAAATATCTACAACGCTATGCGTATAAACATGGAAATATCTGCACCACTATCTCTATAAACATGGAAATACCTACACCGCCATCTCTACAAACATGGAAATATCTACACCGCTATCTGTATAAACATTGAAATATCTACACCGCTATCTGTATGAACTTGGAAATACCTACATCGCCATCTGAACAAACATGGAAATATCTACACCTCCATGCGCATAAACATGGAAATATCTACACCGCCATCTGTATAAACATGTAAATATCTACACCGCCATCTGTATAAACATGGAAATATCTACACCGCTATCTGTATAAACATGGAAATATCTACACCGTGATCTGTATAAACATGGAAATATCTACACCGCTATCTGTAAACATGGAAATATCTACACCACGATCTTTATAAACATGGAAATAAATACACCGCTATGTGTATAAACATGGAAATATCTACACCGCTATCTCTATAAACATGGAAATATATACACCGCTATCTGTATAAACATGGAAAAATCTCCACCGCTATCTCTATAAACATTGAAATATCTACACAGCCATCTGTAGAAAGATGGAAATATCTACACCACGATCTGTATAAACATGGAAATATCTACACCACCCCCAGTATAAACATGGAAATATCTACACCGCTATCTGTATCAACATGGAAATATCCACACCACGATCTGTAGAAACATGGAAATATCTACACCGCTATCTATGTAAACATGGAAATATCCCCACCGTTATCTCTATAAACATGGAAATATCCACACCACAATCTTTATAAACATGGAAATATCTACACCGCCATCTGCATAACGATGGAAATAGCTACACCGCCATTTGAATAAACATGGAAATATCTACACGGCCATCATTATAAACATGGAAATATCAACACTGCCATCTGTATAAACATGGAAATATCTACACCGCTATCTGTAAAAATATGGAAATATCTACACCGCCATCTGCATATACATGGAAATATCTACACTGCTATCTGTAAACATGGAAATATCTACACCACGATGTGTATAAACATGGAAATAACTACACCGCTATGTGTATAAACATGTAAATATCTACACCACTATCTCTGTAAACATGGAAATGTATACACCGCTATGTGTATAAACATGGAAAAATCTCAACCGCTATCTCTATAAACATTGAAATATCTACACAGCCATCTGTAGAAAGATGGAAATATCTACACCGCGATCTGTATAAACATGGAAATGTCTACACCACTCCCAGTATAAACATGGAAATATCTACACCGCTATCTGTATCAACATGGAAATATCTACACCGCGATCTGTAGAAACATGGAAATATCTACACCACCATCTTTATAAACATGGAAATATCTACACAGCCATCTGCATAACCATGGAAATACCTACACCGACATCTGAATAAACATGGAAATATCTAAACGGCCTTCGGTATAGCCATGGAAATAACATCACTGCCATCTGTATAAACATGGAAATAACTACACCGCTATCTGTATAAATATGGAAATATCTACACAGCGATCTGCATATACATGGAAATATTTACACTGCTATCTGTATAAACATGGAAATATCTACACCGCGAAGTGTATAAATAAGGAAATAACTACATCCCTATCTGTATAAACATGGAAATATCTACACCGCTATCTCCATAAACATGGAAATATATACACCGCTATCTGTATAAACATGGAAAAATCTCAACCGCTGTCTCTATAAACATTGAAATATCTACACTGCCATCTGTAGAAAGATGGAAATATCTACACCGCTATCTGTGTAAACATGGAAATATCTACACCGCTATCTGTGTAAACGTGGAAATATGTTCACCGCTATTTGTGTAAACATGGAAATATCTACTCCGCTATCTGTGTAAACATGGAAATATCTACACCGCTATCTGTATAAACACGGAAATATCTCAACCGCTATCTCTATAAACATTGAGATATCTACACTGCCTTCTGTAGAAAGATGGAAATATCTAAAGGGCGATCTGCATAAACTTGGAAATATCTACACCGCTATCTTTATAAACATGAAAATATCTACACCACTATCTGTATAAACATGGAAATATCTGCACCGCAATCTATATAAACATGCAAATATCTACAGCGCTATCTCTATAAACATGTAAATATCTACACCGCCAACTGTATAAACACTGCCATCTGTAGAAAGATGGAAATATCTACACAGCGATCTGTATAAACATGGAAAAATCTACACCGCGAGCTGTATAAACATGCAAATATCTACTACGTTTTCTGTATAAACATGGAAATACCACCACCTGAATCTGTATAATCATGGAAATATCTACACCGCTATCTCTATAAACATGGAAATACCTACACCGCTATCTCTATAAACCTGGTAGTGTCTACACTGCTATATCTATAAACATGGAAATATATACACTGCCAACTCCACAAACATGGAAAAATCTGCACCGCCATCTACATAAACAAGGAAATATCTTCACCGCCATCTATATAAACATGGAAATATCCACACTTCCATCTGTATAAACATGGAAATATTTACACCGTTATCTATATAAACATGGAAATATCTACACCGCTATCTGTAAGAACTTGGAAATAACTACACCGCCATCTGAATAAACATGGAAATATCTACACCTCCTTGTGCATAAACATGGATATATCTACACCGCCATCTGTATAAACATTGAAATATCTACACCGCCATCTGTATAAACATGGAAATTTCTACACCGCTATCTGTATAAACATGGAAAAATCTCAACCGCTTTCTCTATAAACACTGAAATATCTACACAGCCATCTGTAGAAAGATGGAAATATCTACACCGCGATCTGTATAAACACGGAAATATCTACAGCACTCCCAGTATTAACATGGAAATAACTACACCGCTATCTGCATCAACAAGGAAATATCTACACCACGATCTGTAGGAACATGGAAATATCTACACCGCTATCTGTGTAAACATGGAAATATCCACACCGATATCTCTATCAACATGGAAATATCTACACCGCCATCTTTACAAACATGGAATTATCTACACCTCTATCTGCATAACCATGGAAATACCTACACCGCCATCTGAATAAACATGGAAATATCTACACGCCCATCGGTATAAATATGGAAATATCAACACTGCCATCTGTATAAACATGGAAATATCTACACCGCGATCTGCATAAACATGGAAATATCAACACCGCTATCTGTATAAATGTGGAAATATGTACACCGCTATTTGTGAAAACATGGAAATATCTACTCTGCTATCTGAGTAAACATGGAAATATCTACAACCCCATCTGTATAAACATCGAAATATCTCAACTGCTATCTCTATAAACATTGAGATATCTACACTGCCTTCTGCAGAAAGATGGAAATATGTAAATCGCGATCTGCATAACTTGGAAATATCTACACCGCTATCTTTATATACATGAAAATATCTACACCACTATCTGTATAAACATGGAAATATCTACACCACAATCTTTATAAACATGCAAATATCTACAGCGCTATCTCTATAAACATGGAAATATCTACACCGCCAGCTGTATAAACATGGAAATATCTACACAGTCATCTCTATAAACATGGAAATATCTACACCGCCGTCTCTATAAACATGAAAATATCTACAACGACATTTCCATAAACTTGGAATTATCTAGAGCGCCATCTGTGTAAACATGGAAATATCTACACCGCTATCTGTATAAACATGGAAATATCAACACCGCTATCTGTATGAACATGGAAATACCTACACCGCTATCTGTATAACCACGGAAATATGTACATCGCTATCTCTATAAACATGGAAATACCTACACAACCATCTCAGAAAAAAAGGAAATATCTACGTCGTTATGTGTATACACATGGAAAGATCTCCACTGCTCTCTGTATAAACTTGGAAACATCTACACTGCTATCTGTATAAACATGGAAATATCTACTCTGCCATTTGTATAAACATGGAAATATATACATTGCCATCTGTAGAAAGCTGGAAACACCTACACCGCGATCTGTATAAACATGGAAACATCTCCACCGCTCTCTGTATAAACTTGGAAACATCTACACCGCTATCTGTATAAACATGGAAATATCTACACCGCCATCTGTATAAACTTAGAAACATATACACTGCCATGTGTAGAAAGCTGGAAATATCTACACCGCGATCTGTATAAATATGGAAATATGTGCACAGCTATCTGTGCAAAGATGGAAATAACTACACCGCTATATTTGTAAAGATGGAAATAACTACTCCACAATCTGTGCAAACACGGAAATATCTACACCGCTATCTGTATAACCATGGAAATACCTGCACAGCTATCTGTATAAACATGGAAATATATACACCTCTATCTCTATAAACATGGAAATATCTACACCGCCGTCTGCATAAACTTGGATATATCTACACAGTCATATCTATAAAAACGGAAATATCTACACCACCATCTCTATAAACATGAATATATCTACACTGCCATCTGTATAAACATGGAAATATCTACACAGCCATCAGTATAAACATGGAAACATCAGCACTGCTATCTCTATACACATGGAAATACCTACACCGCTATCTCTATAAACATTGAAATATCTACACCGCAATCTCTATAAACATGGAAATATCTACACCGACATCTCTATAAACATGACAATATCTGCACCGCTATCTCCATAAACATGGATCTATCTACAGCGCCATCTGTGTTATTATGGAAGTATCTACACGGCTATCTGTATAAACATGGAAATATCTACACCGCCCTCTGTATAAAGATGGAAATATCTACACCGCGAGCTGTATAAACATGCAAATATCTACGGCGCTATCTGCATAAACATGGAAATACCAACACCGATCTCTGTATAAACATGGAAATATCTGCACTGCTATCTGTATAAACATGGAAATATCTACACCGCTATCTCTATAAACATGGAAATACCTACACCCCCATCTCTATGAACATGGAATTATCTACACCGCTATCTCTATAAACATGGAAGTACTTACACCACCATCTCTATGAACATGGAATTATCTACACTGCTATCTATAAAAACATAGAAATATCTACATGGCCATCTCTATAAACACGGAAATATCTACACAGCCATCTTCATAAACATGGAAATATCTACACAAACATCTGTATAAACATGGAAATATCTACACCGCTATCTGTATAAACATGGAAATATCTACACAGCCATCTGTATAAACATGGAAATATCTACACCGCCATCAGAATAAACTTGGAAATATCTACACCGCTCTCTGTAAAATATGGAAGTATCTGCAATGCTATGTCTATAAACATGGAAATATCTGCACCGCCATGTGTATAGACATGGAAATATCTACATCGCCATCTGTATAAACATGGAAATACCTACACAGCCATCTGTATAAACATGGAAATATCTACACCGCTATCTCTATACACAAGGAAATAGCTACACCGCTATCTGTGTAAAGATGGAAATGTCTGCACCGCAATGTGTGCAAAGATGGAAATATCTACACCACTATCTGTGTAAAAATGGAAATATCTACACCGCAATCTGTGCAAAGATGGAAACATCTACACCACAGTGTAAACATGGTAATATCTCCACCACTATTTGTATAAATATGGAAATATCTACACCGCTATCTGTATAAACATGTAAATATCTTCAACGCCATCTGTATAAACATGGAAATATCTAAACTGCCATCTGAATAAACATGGAAATATCTACACCGCTGTCTGTAAAAATATGGAAATATCTACACCGCCATCTCTATAAACATGGAAATGTCTACACCGCTATCTGTATAAACATGGAAATATCTACTATGCTCTCTGTGTAAACATGGAAATATCTATACAGCTATCTGTGTAAACATTGAAATATCTACACCGCTATCAGTGTAAGGATGGAAATATCTACATCGCAATCTGTGCAAAGATGGAAATATCTGCACTGCTATCTGTGTAAACATGAAAATGTTTACACCGTTATCTGTATAAACATGGAAATATCTACACCACTACCTGTACAAACAGGGAGATATCTACACAGCCATCTGTGTAAACATGGAAATATCTACACCACCATCTGAATAAAGCTGGAAATACCTACACCGCCATCTGTATAAATATGGAAATATCTACAATGCTCTGTGTATAAACATGTAAATATCTACACCGCTATCTGTATAAACATGGAAATACCTACACCGCTATCTCTATAAACATGGAAATATCCACATCGCCATTTTTATAAACATGGAAACATCTACACTGCCATCTGTATAAACATGGAAATATCTACACAGCCGTCTCTATAAACATGGAAATATCTACACCGCTATCTCTATACACATGGAAATATCTACACCGCTATCTGTATAAACATGGAAATGTCTACATCATTATCTGTATAACCATGGAAATATCTCCACTGATATCTGTATAAACATGGAAATATCTACACCGCTATCTGTATAAACATGGAAATATCTACACCGCTATCTGTATAAACATGGAAATACCAACACCGCTATCTGTTTAAACATGGAAATATCTACACATCTATCTCTATAAACATGGAAATATCTACACCGCCATCTCTATAAACATGGAATTATCTACACCGCCATCTCTATCAACATGGAAATATCTACACCGCCATCTGTATAAACATGGAAATACCTTCACTGCCATCTCTATAAACATGGAAATATCTACACTGCCATCTGTAGAAAGATGGAAATATCTACACCGCGATCTGTATAAACATGGAAATATCTACACCTCTACCTGTATAAACATGGAAAAAGCTTCACCGCTCTGTGTATAAATATGGAAATATCTACACCGCTATCTGTATAAAAAAGGACATGTGAACACCGCTATCTGTATGAACATGGAAATATCTACATGGCTATCTCTATAAACATGGAAATATCTTCACCGCCATCTGTATAAGCATGGAAATACCTACACAGTCGTCTGTATAAACATGGAAATAATTACACCACTATCTGTATAAACATGGAAATATCTACAATGCCATCTGTATAGACATGGAAATATCTACACAGCCATCTCTATAAACATGGAAATATCTACACCGCTATGTGTGCAAAGATGGAAATATATACACCGCAATCTTTGCAAATATGGAAATATTTATACCGCTATCTCTATAAACATGGAAATAACTGCAACACTCTCTCTATAAACATGGAAATATCTATACCGCTATCTCTATGAACATGGAAATATCTACAGTGCCATCTGTATAAACATGGAATTATCTACACAGTCATCTGTATAAACATGGAAATATCTACACCACCATCTCTATAAACATTGAAATATCTACAGTGCCATCTGTATACACATGAAAATATCTACACAGCCATCAGTATAAACATGGAAACATCTGCACCGCTATCTCTATACACATGGAAATACCTACACCTGTATCTCTATAAACATGGAAATATCTACACAGCAATCTATAAAAATGGAAATATCTACACCGCCATCTCTATAATCATGAAAATATCTACACCACCATCTCCATAAACATGGAACTATCTTCACAGCTATCTGTATAAACATGGAAATATCTACACTGCTATATGTATAAAGATGGAATAATCTACACCACGAGCAGTATAAACATGGAAATATCTACACCGCTATCTGTATAAAGATGGAAATATCTGCACAACTATCTCCATAAACATGGAAATACCTACACCGCCATCTCTATAAACATGGAACTATCTACACAACTATCTCTATAAACATAGAAATATCTACACCGCCATCTCTATAAACATGGAAATATCTACACCGCTATCTCTATAAACAGGGAAATAACTACACCGCCATCTCTATAAACATGGAAATATCTACACTGTCATCTCTATAAACATGAAAATACCTACACCGCCATCTCCATTAAGATGGAACTATCTTCACTATCATCTGCGTAAACATGGAAATATCTACACTGCCATCTGTATAAACATGGAAATATCTACACCACCATCAGAATAAACATGGAAATATCTACACTGCCATCTGAATAAACATTTAAATATCTACACCGCTTTCTGTATAAACATGGAAATATCTCCACCGCTATCTGTATAAACATGGAGATATCTACACCGCTATCTGTATAAACATGGAAATATCTACAATGCTATCTGTGTAAACATGGAGATATCTACACAGTTATCTGTGTAAACATGGAAATATCTACACCACTATATGTGTAAAGATGGAAATATCTACATCACCATCTGTGTAAATATGGAAATATCTACACCGCTATCTCTATAAACATGGAAATATCTGCACTGCTATCTGTATAAACATGGAAATATCTGCACTGCTATCTCTATAAACACGGAAGTATCTACACCGCCATCTGTATAAGCAAGGAAATATCTACACAGTCATCTGTATAAACATGGAAAGATCTACACCGCAATCTCTATTAAATTGGAAATATCTACACCGCCATGTCTTTAAACATGAAAATATCTACACTGCCATTTCCATAAACATGGACTTATCAACACCGCCATCTGTGTAAACATGGAAATATCTACACCGCTATCTCTATAAACATGGAAATATCTACACCGCTATCTATACAAACATGGAAATGTCTACATGGTTATCTCTAAAAACATTGAAATATCTAAATCGCCATCTGTATTAACATGCTATCTCTATAAACTTGGAGATATCTACACCGCTATCTGTATAAATATGTACACCGCAATCTGTGCAGATATGGAAATATCTACACCACTCTCTCTATAAACATTGGAAAATCTGCACCGTTATCTGGATACACATGGAAATACCTACACCGCTATCTCTATAAACATGGAAATATCTACACCGCTATCTCTATAAACATGGAAATATCTACACCGCCATCTCTATAAACATGAAAATATCTACACCGCCATCTCCATTTACATGGAAATAACTTCACCACCATCTGTGTAAACATGGAAATATCTACACTTCCATCTGTATAAACATGGAAATATGTACACCTCCTTCTGTATAAACATGGAAATATCTACGCTGCCATCTGTATAAACATGGAAATACCTAAACCGCTTTCTGTATAAACATGGAAATATCTACACTGTAATCTGTATAAACATGGAAATATCTTTACCGCTATCTGTATAACCATGGAAATATCTACATCGCTATCTCTATAAACATGGAAATATTTCCACCGCTATCTGTACAAACATGGAAACATCTACACCGCTATCTGAATAAACATGTAAATATCTACACCGCTATCTGTATAAATATGCAAATATCTACAATGCTTTCTCTGTAAACATGGAAATATCTACACAGCTGTCTGTGTAAACATGGAAATATCTACACCGCTATCTGTGTAAAGATGGAAATATCTACATCGCAATCTATGCAAATATGGAAATAACTACACCGCTATCTCTATAAACATGGAAATATCTGCACTGCTATCTGTACAAACATGGAAATATCTACACAGTCATCTGTATAAACATGGAAATATCCACACCGCCATCTCTGTTAACATGGAGACATCTACACTGCCAGCTGTATACACATGGAAATATCTACACAGCCATCAGTATAAACATGGAAACATCTGCACTGCTATCTCTATACACATGGAAATAACTTCACCGCTATCTCTATAAACATGGAAATATCTGCACCGCAATCTCTATAAAATTGGAAATATCTACACTGCCATCTCTATAAACGTGGACCTATCTACACCACCATCTGTGTAAACATGGAAATATCTACACCGCAATCTGTGTGAACATGGAAATATCTACACTGCCATCTGTATGAAGATGGAAATATCTACACCGCGAGCTGTATAAACATGGAAATATCTACACCGTTATCTGTGTAAACATGGAAATACCTACACCCTATCTGTATAAACAAGGAAATATCTACACCGCTACCTGTATAAACATGGAAATATCAACACCACTATATCTATAAACATGGAAGTAACTACAACACCGTCTCTATAAAGATGGAATTATCTACACCGCTATCTCTATAAACATAGAAATATCTGCACAGCCATCTCTATAAACGTGGAAATATCTACACCGCCATCTACATAACCAAGGAAATATCTACACCGCCATCTATATAAATATGGAAATATCTACACCGCCATCTGTATGAACATGGAAATATCTACACTGCCATCTGCAGAAAGATGGAAATATCTACACCGTGATCTGTATAAACATGGAAATATCTTCACCGCTATCTGTATAAACCTGGAAATATCTACAACTCTATCTGTATAAACATGGAAATATCTACACCGTGATCTATATAAACATGGAAATATCTGCACCGCTATCTCTATACACATGGAAATATCTACACCGCTATCTGTATAAACATGGAAATGTCTACATCATTATCTGTATAACCATGGAAATATCTCCACTGATATCTGTATAAACATGGAAATATCTACACCGCTATCTGTATAAACATGGAAATATCTACACCGCTATCTGTATAAACATGGAAATACCAACACCTCTATCTGTTTAAACATGGAAATATCTACACATCTATCTCTATAAACATGGAAATATCTACACCGCCATCTCTATAAACATGGAATTATCTACACCGCCATCTCTATCAACATGGAAATATCTACACCGCCATCTGTATAAACATGGAAATACCTTCACTGCCATCTCTATAAACATGGAAATATCTACACTGCCATCTGTAGAAAGATGGAAATATCTACACCGCGATCTGTATAAACATGGAAATATCTACACCTCTACCTGTATAAACATGGAAAAAGCTTCACCGCTCTGTGTATAAATATGGAAATATCTACACCGCTATCTGTATAAAAAAGGACATGTGAACACCGCTATCTGTATGAACATGGAAATATCTACATGGCTATCTCTATAAACATGGAAATATCTTCACCGCCATCTGTATAAGCATGGAAATACCTACACAGTCGTCTGTATAAACATGGAAATAATTACACCACTATCTGTATAAACATGGAAATATCTACAATGCCATCTGTATAGACATGGAAATATCTACACAGCCATCTCTATAAACATGGAAATATCTACACCGCTATGTGTGCAAAGATGGAAATATATACACCGCAATCTTTGCAAATATGGAAATATTTATACCGCTATCTCTATAAACATGGAAATAACTGCAACACTCTCTCTATAAACATGGAAATATCTATACCGCTATCTCTATGAACATGGAAATATCTACAGTGCCATCTGTATAAACATGGAATTATCTACACAGTCATCTGTATAAACATGGAAATATCTACACCACCATCTCTATAAACATTGAAATATCTACAGTGCCATCTGTATACACATGAAAATATCTACACAGCCATCAGTATAAACATGGAAACATCTGCACCGCTATCTCTATACACATGGAAATACCTACACCTGTATCTCTATAAACATGGAAATATCTACACAGCAATCTATAAAAATGGAAATATCTACACCGCCATCTCTATAATCATGAAAATATCTACACCACCATCTCCATAAACATGGAACTATCTTCACAGCTATCTGTATAAACATGGAAATATCTACACTGCTATATGTATAAAGATGGAATAATCTACACCACGAGCAGTATAAACATGGAAATATCTACACCGCTATCTGTATAAAGATGGAAATATCTGCACAACTATCTCCATAAACATGGAAATACCTACACCGCCATCTCTATAAACATGGAACTATCTACACAACTATCTCTATAAACATAGAAATATCTACACCGCCATCTCTATAAACATGGAAATATCTACACCGCTATCTCTATAAACAGGGAAATAACTACACCGCCATCTCTATAAACATGGAAATATCTACACTGTCAACTCTATAAACATGAAAATACCTACACCGCCATCTCCATTAAGATGGAACTATCTTCACTATCATCTGTGTAAACATGGAAATATCTACACTGCCATCTGTATAAACATGGAAATATCTACACCACCATCAGAATAAACATGGAAATATCTACACTGCCATCTGAATAAACATTTAAATATCTACACCGCTTTCTGTATAAACATGGAAATATCTCCACCGCTATCTGTATAAACATGGAGATATCTACACCGCTATCTGTATAAACATGGAAATATCTACAATGCTATCTGTGTAAACATGGAGATATCTACACAGTTATCTGTGTAAACATGGAAATATCTACACCACTATATGTGTAAAGATGGAAATATCTACATCACCATCTGTGTAAATATGGAAATATCTACACCGCTATCTCTATAAACATGGAAATATCTGCACTGCTATCTGTATAAACATGGAAATATCTGCACTGCTATCTCTATAAACACGGAAGTATCTACACCGCCATCTGTATAAGCAAGGAAATATCTACACAGTCATCTGTATAAACATGGAAAGATCTACACCGCAATCTCTATTAAATTGGAAATATCTACACCGCCATGTCTTTAAACATGAAAATATCTACACTGCCATTTCCATAAACATGGACTTATCAACACCGCCCTCTGTGTAAACATGGAAATATCTACACCGCTATCTCTATAAACATGGAAATATCTACACCGCTATCTATACAAACATGGAAATGTCTACATGGTTATCTCTAAAAACATTGAAATATCTAAATCGCCATCTGTATTAACATGCTATCTCTATAAACTTGGAGATATCTACACCGCTATCTGTATAAATATGTACACCGCAATCTGTGCAGATATGGAAATATCTACACCACTCTCTCTATAAACATTGGAAAATCTGCACCGTTATCTGGATACACATGGAAATACCTACACCGCTATCTCTATAAACATGGAAATATCTACACCGCTATCTCTATAAACATGGAAATATCTACACCGCCATCTCTATAAACATGAAAATATCTACACCGCCATCTCCATTTACATGGAAATAACTTCACCACCATCTGTGTAAACATGGAAATATCTACACTTCCATCTGTATAAACATGGAAATATGTACACCTCCTTCTGTATAAACATGGAAATATCTACGCTGCCATCTGTATAAACATGGAAATACCTAAACCGCTTTCTGTATAAACATGGAAATATCTACACTGTAATCTGTATAAACATGGAAATATCTTTACCGCTATCTGTATAACCATGGAAATATCTACATCGCTATCTCTATAAACATGGAAATATTTCCACCGCTATCTGTACAAACATGGAAACATCTACACCGCTATCTGAATAAACATGTAAATATCTACACCGCTATCTGTATAAATATGCAAATATCTACAATGCTTTCTCTGTAAACATGGAAATATCTACACAGCTGTCTGTGTAAACATGGAAATATCTACACCGCTATCTGTGTAAAGATGGAAATATCTACATCGCAATCTATGCAAATATGGAAATAACTACACCGCTATCTCTATAAACATGGAAATATCTGCACTGCTATCTGTACAAACATGGAAATATCTACACAGTCATCTGTATAAACATGGAAATATCCACACCGCCATCTCTGTTAACATGGAGACATCTACACTGCCAGCTGTATACACATGGAAATATCTACACAGCCATCAGTATAAACATGGAAACATCTGCACTGCTATCTCTATACACATGGAAATAACTTCACCGCTATCTCTATAAACATGGAAATATCTGCACCGCAATCTCTATAAAATTGGAAATATCTACACTGCCATCTCTATAAACGTGGACCTATCTACACCACCATCTGTGTAAACATGGAAATATCTACACCGCAATCTGTGTGAACATGGAAATATCTACACTGCCATCTGTATGAAGATGGAAATATCTACACCGCGAGCTGTATAAACATGGAAATATCTACACCGTTATCTGTGTAAACATGGAAATACCTACACCCTATCTGTATAAACAAGGAAATATCTACACCGCTACCTGTATAAACATGGAAATATCAACACCACTATATCTATAAACATGGAAGTAACTACAACACCGTCTCTATAAAGATGGAATTATCTACACCGCTATCTCTATAAACATAGAAATATCTGCACCGCCATCTCTATAAACGTGGAAATATCTACACCGCCATCTACATAACCAAGGAAATATCTACACCGCCATCTATATAAATATGGAAATATCTACACCGCCATCTGTATGAACATGGAAATATCTACACTGCCATCTGCAGAAAGATGGAAATATCTACACCGTGATCTGTATAAACATGGAAATATCTTCACCGCTATCTGTATAAACCTGGAAATATCTACAACTCTATCTGTATAAACATGGAAATATCTACACCGTGATCTTTATAAACATGGAAATATCTGCACCGCTATCTGTATAAACATGGAAATATCTACACCGCTATCCGTATAAACATGGAAATATCTACACCGCTATCTGTATAAACATGGAAATATCTACACCGGTATATGTATAAACATGGAAATATATCAACCGCTATCTCGGTAAACATGGAAATAACTATACCGCCATCTGTAGAAAGATGGAAATACCTACACCGCGATCTGTATAAACATGGAAATATCTACAACGCTATCTGTATAAACATGGAAACATCTACACCGCTATCTGTGTAAACATGGAAATATCTACACCGCTATCTGCATAAAGATGGGAATAACTACACCGCTATCTGTGTAAACATGGTAATATCTACACCGCTATCTATATAAACGTGGAAATATCTACTCCGGTAGATATTCTTTAGAGCAACCAGCTTTTCATGGCCAACTGGAATCAAATACAACCTGCACAAACATCTATCTGGAGGACACTCCCAAGGCTCCTACTGAGCCAGCCTTCTGCATACCACTGCATTTCAGCTTCCTAGTTCACAAGACACTGAGACATTCTTGAATTCTGCAAGGTGCACTGTGTGTTAACATCTTTGCTGCTCATCATGTGGCCAATAAAGGGCATGACTAGTCAACAAATAAATTTTCTCTTGGCTAAAACTTGCAACAAAACTGTAAGCTGTTTACCAAGGGGCCCACTACAGGTTATATTCAATATATACAGTCAAATCATAACTATCTGAGATATATTCAGTTGACCATACACCTTTATATTTCAGTAACAAGGTCTTTACATTTCCCAGTGCTATCGATGCTACAAAGTGCTTCCATATGCAGTGCTTCATCTGATTTCCAGGATAATTAAATGATCCTGTCATACCTGATTTTTAGATGAGGAAACAAGTGGTTTCTGGGTATTTCAAGAGGCTAACGCATCTGCCCTCCAACTTGTATGTGAAAACCAAAAACAAAATTCCAAGGCCCCTCAACCATCTGAATGGACTTTGATTCTTTTGGTCAATATATGGCAGAGCTAGGAAAAGAAGGTGAGTCTTCCAGCTGCTGATACAGGGTTTTTTCTGCCATACTCCATTACCTCCAAGGCTAAAGTCAAAAGAGGGTGTGGTTATCACATGAAAAAATCTGGTTTGGATTTCCCAAATGTGTATGTAGTATTTGGTGATTTATCTTAATTTAACCTACAGTTCTTTTGGTTTGTAACAGTCTGACTCCATTTTTGAAAACAAAACAAAATCGATTTTAAATGCTGAATTATAGATCTTTGCTGTCCAGTATGGTAGCTACTAACCACTTATGGTTATTTGCATTTCTATTTTAATTAATTAAAATTCAGTAAAATGCAAAATTCAGTTCTTCAGTTGCTCTAGCCACATTTCAAGTGTTACAGTAGTCACATATGGCTAGTGGCTGGGACAATGCAGATTATAGAACAGTTCCATCATCAAAGAAACTTCTATTGAACAGTGCTATTATATAATGTCATCTCCTGAGAAAGAAGACTTTAGAAAAAGTCAGAAAAGGCCGGGCGCAGTGGCTCACAAGTGTAATCCCAGCACTTTGGGAGGCCAAGGCAGGCAGATCCCTTGAGGTCAGGAGTTCAAGACCAGCCTGGCCGACATGGTGAAACCCCGTCTCTAGTAAAAATAGAAAAAATTAGCTAGGCGTGGTGGTGCATGCCTGTAACCCCAGCTACTCAGGAGGCTGAGTTGGGAGAATCACTGGAACCCAGGAGGCAGAAGTTGTAGTGAGCCAAGATTGTGCCACTGCACTCTAGCCTGGGTGACAGAGCAAGACTCCATCTCAAAAAAAAAAAAAAGAAAAAGAAAAAGAGAAAGTCAGAAAGATCTTGAGGCAGGCATAGTGCTGTCATCTGTCCAATATTGAAGATGATTTAAGAATAAGAAAGAAGAAGAGAACAAAGAAGAGAAAAAGAAGTTGCCTTAGGTGTACCTACCCAGAAAAGGACAAAGGCATTCTTGTAGTCATTGTGTTGTATTTTAGCTCTTAAACTTTTTAAGAGATTAGAATAATTTGACACATAGAAGATCTAAACCACTGAAGAGGCTCTGAAGCAGATAAAAGTAGAAAGAAAATAAAAAAAACTAATTAGTTACAAACTAAGCTTAACCACAATTCGTTTAAACGATACTATTTACTCTTCACATGACTGGTTTTTCTTTTGCTTTATAGTATAACATAGTTTATATCTTTAAAGGGGAATTAAAATATTTCTGGGAATTTTTAAAAGTAAGTTCACACAGCCACATAAAAACTACAGAAACAGATAAAACCTATCTTCTCATTTATTCCCTAATCCATTCAAATTAAATATAAAAATCCAAGCAGCCACTGTGATATTCAAAAAAGCAAAAGTGAGACAAAACAAAATTCATTTGTCACCTGTGGAGGTAGTTAGATCACCTAATCTTCACTCCAAACACCAGTAATTTTTAAAAGACAGAAATAAACATATGTTCTGCCTTCCCGGAAGGAACTATGTTTCAGGGTAGCCAAATAACCCAGTTGTGAAGAAAATGGTCTGCTTATAGAAAAATGCCAGCTAAAACATGTAGATAGAATTAGAGAATTAGAAATTCACCATTTTGAAACCCCTAATGAAATAATCAACTCAAGCAAGGATCATTAATAAATGCTAAAACAATCAAGTAACTATTGATACAGAATATAGCTGAATATACACATGGTACAAAGTTCACGTCACAGACTACTGGCTTGACCCAAGGGGCAATATAGCAGAGGAGATAGGCAGTGATCACCCTAACCTTGCGATCATCTCACCATCACTAATGATGGGATGTGAATACACATTATTGCCTATGAAATAGTCTTTAAAAAAAGAAGTTGAACCTGAATCTAACTAAACCTTGCAATGGGCTGAACGTGTATGTCTTCCCAAAATTAATATGTTGACATCCTAACCCCAAAGGTGCTGGTATTAAAAGGTGGGGCCTTTAGGGGGTCATTAGATCATAAGGACAGAGGCTTCATGATTGGAATTAGTGCCCTTATAAAAGAGGCCCCAGAGAGCTAGCTAGTCTCTCCCACTATGTGAGTGCCCAGCAAGAAGGCCAATCTATGAACCAGAAAGTTGGTCCTAACCAGATATCAAAACCACATGCTCCTTGATCTTAAACTTGCTAGCCTCTAGGACTGTGAGAAATAAATTTCTGTTCTTTATAAGTCATCCAGTTTTTGGTATTTTGTTATAGCAGGCCTAAAAGCCTTTAGAACTAACTTCCAGTTAACCAGGAAAAAACAGAGTGAAAAGTTAAATGACACCATAAAAAGCAACCAGAAAATTCCAGAAGGGGAAATATTCTACAGGACAACTGACTAGTTTTTCAACAAGTCAATTTCACTAAATAAATACATAAACAAAGAGTATGGGTATTTTCCAGGGTAAAAAAGTCTTGAGCTAAATAATCAAATGCAATGTGTGTCCCTTGATTAGAAGAAACTAATTTGAACAAACCAGCCACAAAAGATATTTCAGGGAGACCAAGCTGGAAGGATCACTTGAGGCCAGGAGTTTGAGACCAGCCTGGGCAACGTAGTAAGACCTCCATCTCTACAAAAACAATAAATTAGCTGGGCATGGTGGTGTGCACCTATAGTCCTAGCTACTCAGGAAGCTGAGGCAGGAAGATCACTTGAGCCCAGGAGTTTGAGGCTGCAATGAGCTATGATTGTTTCACTGCACTTCAGGCTGTGTGAAAGAGCAAGACTTTCTCTCAAAAAATAAAAGGACATTTCATAATAATTGAGGAAATCTGAATGTGGACTGGGTAATAAATGATATAAAAAAGCCATTTTTTATTTTGTTTGAAAAGATGATTTTGTAACTATACAGGAAAATGTTCTTATTTTTTTTAGAAATCTGTACTAAAGAATTTAGGGGTAAAATATCATTTTCTTTAATATACTTTCAAACACAAGCAAAAAATAGTCATGACACAAATATAGCAAAATGTTTACAATCTATGTTCTATGCTTGCCTGTGAGTGCCATTAATCTCATCTCTCTGCTTTTCTGAAAGTTTGAAAATTTCAAAGTTTTATAATAAATTTTTTACATCCCATAATTTTATAATAATTTTTTTAAAGTTTGAAGCAAATCAACAACTATAGCTTCAAAAGTATCCTGACCCACAATAAACATTGAACAGGGTATATTTCTCCCATTTCCTAAAAAGTTGGCCCAGGAAGGAGTATGAGAGCTGCCATAGCTCTCCCAAGGCTCATTATTCTCCATCACTCCATGGGAAATCCCAAAATAAATTTTTTAAAAAGTTGTTTAAATTTATAATGTTTTTGATTCTATAATAATTTTATAATAAAATAATTGTAAAATATTTTTGATTTTATATTTTAATTTATAAAAATTTTTATACATGTTTATGTTTGAAATGTCTATTTCAAACTTTATGAGATATTAAAATATAAGTAATATAGTTCACCATTTTAGAAATGCCATGCTTTTCTTCTCCAGCAATTACATAATCAAAGAGTAACTGTAGTTTATCCTAGAACATTGCTTTGTAGGCTGGGCATGGTGATTCATGACACTTTAGGAGTCCAAGGCAGACAGATCTCTTGAGATCAGGAGTTTGAGACTAGACTGGGCAACACAGAGAAACCCTATGAGTAGTAAAAACACAAAAATCAGCTGTGCGTAGTGGCGTGCACCTGTAGCCCCAGCTACTCAGGAGACTGAGGTGGGAAGATCACCTGAATCTGGGGAGGTCAAGGCTACAGTGAGCCAAGACTGTACCATTGCACTCCAGCCTGGGCAACAAAGTGAGACCGTGTCTCAAAAAAAATGAAATTTAATTTAAAAAAAGAAAATTGCTTTGTAAAATTAACTTTTTCAATCAAAACCAAGATTTTTCAGATATAGAGAATGCAGCCCACTGGTCAGATTTGTCAGTTCAAAGAGAAAAAATTCTAGTTTCCTATTTTTCTAGCCTGCTTATGATTATCCAATAGGATATCAAAAAAGACCAAAGCCTTCGGGATCCATGTTCAGTATTCCTGAGTCTAACTCAGGATGCCAAATCAGGAGACAAGCACATTCTCATCAATTTTCAATCATTCGAGACCAATTTTGCTTATAATTATCCAGTTCTTTTAGACCACCTTTCTCCTGAAGCCAGCCTTATGGCTATTCACTTCACTTTAGCATAAGCCCCCAAGAAGGTGAACAAAATGAGGAAACGATTGGTTAAAGTTGGCGTTTGAAATTCTGAAACATGTCCACCATTCCCTTCACCCATGCCCGCCCCTCTTAGAAGTAGTACTTTCAGATTATTTAAGAGTCGATGCTTCTATGTGGATTTTGTCATCTGTCCTTTATAACAGCTAGTAGGTTTAATCTGACTCTATTTTAAGCATATATTGACCTATGCTAATTATCTGTTAAAATAAATTCCACTCTTAGAGTTAATAAAGTGTGTTTGTCATGGAAGACCCATTGAAGTAAGAAGCTGAGGAGCCCTTATGGTAAAGTGGGACAAGAAATAATAAGACATAATAATTTTCCCATGCAAATCAACAACCGTAGCTTCAAAAATATCCTGACCCACAACAAGTATTGGACAGGCCATGTTTCTCTCACTCCCTAAAAAATTGGCTCAGGAAGGAGTATGAGAGCTCCCATAGCTCTCCCAAGGCTCATTATTCTCCATCACTCCACAGGAACAGCCTGTCAGAGAAGAGTGAAAGACCATTTGTCAACCTCTCTTCAACTCCCTGATTCTAGCCAAACTTCATCAATCTCAAGTGAGGAGCCAGAGAGAAATCAAACCCCATATATCCAGCATCATTGTCTACGGGAGTCAAAAATCACAATTCCACTACCCACCCCAACACCACTGGCCCTGTTTCTCCCAATTGCTTTTTATTGTTTTTTAAAAAATCCTCTTTCCCCATCCCTGCAACACCGAGAAGGAGGAATTATAGTAGATAAATATGAAGCATGGAGATCCTTTAAAAATGTTTTTAATAATAAATGAGAAAATGAAAAGGAGAGGGTTGGGAAGGAAGGAGGGAATTCAAATGCCAGGGAATTGTTCAGTTTCGCCTTTAAAGATGTTAACACTCATTTATACATCTGCAAGACACTCCCCTTAAAGAAAAGTTCTATGAGTGTGGGTCTGGTTGCATGAATAAGGATAAAATTACTTTTTTAGACGATGCTTCCCACATATCATTCAGAGACCCCTGAAGTTAGGTATCCCTCTTGTAGATGTCCTTGAGATGCTGCTGGACCTGGGAAAGAGGAAACTGGGATACGGGTCTATGCCAAAAGGTGCTTTTAGTTATAGGACAGAGAGGAAAGGGGCAGAGGGAGAAAAACCCGAAGTCTGAGAATCTGGATTGCAGAAGACTACCGAGGTCGTGGGAGAAGGGAGAGAAAACAAGGATGAAAAGCGAAAGGGGAAGAGGCATGAAATGTTGTCAAATGTCAAAAGGCATTTGGAGAGAAGTTGGGAATTGCATTAAGAAAACCACTGCAAACCTCGTTTCAGACCATTTAGAGATATGCCCCCTGGGAACTGCGAGCTCAGGCTGTTTAGCATCAAACAAATGGATCCACTCCATCCCTACCCTAATTAAATAAATCATTCAGTAATTCCACTGGGTTAAAGAACCAAAATATTAAAAACCTTCAGGGCCTACTCTTGCCAAATATGTCAGGGATCGTGTGTGTGTGTGTGTGTGTGTGTGTGTGTGTGTGTGTGTGTGTGTGTGTTCTGAGACACCACTACTGTTAAATAGGCAGAGCTAAGACTTAGGGGACTGGCAGATTATTGCAAAAAGGGCACGGGGCAGAGGGACTATGTTGTGAGCCTGGGAAAGAAGTTTGTGTGGGGACTGTGGGCAGTGAACACGTTGGGAACAATATGGAAAACTGGGAGCTGTCTTCGAATCTACAGGGCCGGGTAAGAGAATGTCCGAAAGAAAAATGAGCAGGTGCGGGATGTGTGCAGAGTCGGAGAAGAGTCCAGGGCGCCCGGAGTGGCTCCAGGAACGACGGACACCCCTCAAGGCTTTTGGGGGTGGTGTGTACTAATAGAACCCAGTGTCCGGGGTGCGCCGGGGAGGCTGCGAGCACGGCGGGAGTGGGGCGCTGGAGGGTGAGGATGCGGGAGTGAGGAAGCAAAGCCGGGGCCGGGCAGGGGCCTCCCAGCTGGGCCCGGAGGCAGCATGGGGACAAGGGCTAGGAGAGGGCATGGCGGCGGCATGGCGGGAAGCGAGGGGCATCCGGACACTCACCCCATTGGCCGTGGCCATCTGCACCACGATCTCGATGGCCGTCCTGCTAAAGTACCTGCGCGCTGGCCCTTGAAGAGGCCAGTAGGTCGCCGCAGACCCCCGCCGCCGGCCGGCCGCCTGTCCTCGTAGGGCGCGGTGGGTTCTGTCAGCACCGGGATGGGGCTCCCCTCCGTGGCGCCTCCTGGCCGGTCCTGCTGAGGCTCCCGGGGCCGGAGGGAATCTGCAGACTGCCGGGGGCCTCCGCCAGCCTGGCCGAGCGCCAGGACTCCGCCTCACGCCCGGGCCCCCTCTCCGGCAGGTCGGCGCCCTGCGCCCGCCCGCCTGGGGACCGCCCGCCCCTCCTCTCCGCGCGGCCGCTCGCTGACTCCCTCGGCGGAGATTGCTTCTGCCTTCCTGTAAAGTTTTCTCCTGCCCACCTTCTCTGCTGCCAGACCGCCCGAGGTGCCCTCAGTTTCTCCCCAAGTTGGACTCACTTCCGGGGTGTCCCAAAAGCCTGATTCCAGGGCCTGCTAGCCCGACCCCGGTGACGCCTGCACCCGCGCCTGGCCCCAGCCTTCACGCGCGATCGCTGCCCTCCGGGGCACACCCTCTGCCAGAAAACAGCCGGCGGGTGGCGAGACTTTGGGCAGAGTCCGGGTTCCTCTCCGGCGCCAGGCCCGTCTCCCTGTCTCCCTAGGAGTGTGCAGCCTACTCGCACCAGTTTCTCTTTAGAACAAGCACGGGGAGGGATTTGGGAGGGGGCTGAAACCTTTTGCCATCAGCGAACAGCCTCAGCCAAAAAATAACCCTGGAAAGGCGAGCTAAGAATGGTTATCTCCTGCCAGCGCTGAAATCGGAGGCTGGGCGCTGCGTGTGGGGTGTGTGTGTGTGTGTGTGTGTGTGTGTACCCTCCCACCCCGACCATTTGTTGAAGGGAATCACCACTGTCAGACTTCAATCCAACAGGACCCACTCGAGCCATCCACACTTTCCCCAGCCTCCTCCAAAACAGCACACTTTCCGGTATGGACAATTCTTTTTTTTTTTTTTTTCACTTGTTTGTTTGTTGTGGTGGTTGCAACAGCAGCAACACAGACGACACATATTTCCCTATTCTTCTCGCCCTTCTCACCCTCCCTACCCAGCTCCTGCCTTAGAAACAGGCTTGGCCTACACTGTATCTGTCCACACTGCCTGAACTCTTCCCGGAATTAATCGTTTTCAATAGGAGGGGGCTAAATCCCTTATTAATGCCCTACCAGGAGTGAATGAATAAAGCCAAGTTAAAGGGGAACTGGGTACCACATACTGTGCTAGGTTCCTTTGCATGTATCCTTTCATTCTGCTGGAGCTAAAGATGTTCTGCCTCCTCTCCATAAAACGCACCCAAACTCCAAAACCAGGAAATTCTCCATAGAAAATAGGAGTGAAGAGAGAAAAGACTAACAGGATAAACCCCAAAGCAGGAAGAAAGTTTTGTCTCCCATTTCGCTCAAGGAATTTTTGGACCCACCAAGGCTACTGTCCTGAAAGATCCTGCTGCCTCTCCTTCCCCAAATATTGTCCACTTCCTGAGAGTAAGGCTGACTTGCCACAGGCTTATAAAGTGTTTGGTCACAGTAAGACAACTGTGAGTAATAACACACATTGTATACTGTTTTGCAATTGATAAAAGGCTTTGCATCTGTTTCTTCTTTGGAGGCTGAAGAAAAGAAGAATGGTATTCACGCAGTTCCCATTTTACAGATGAAAACAAGAGGACTTTTTCTGTGAAGTCAGGAAAGTGGTTACAATGGTACTTTCCACCTGTCCGAATTATGTATTGCCCCTCTCCTTTCTATTAATAACATTGAAGTGTGATGGGACAACCACTGAAGCCGTCAGTTGAAACCTGCTGGGACTTTTTAGCCATTCTCTTCAACATAAAGAATGGGTGTTTTGGAGGGGGTGAGAGGAATGGGGAAATGTTGTCAAAGAGTACAATGTTTTAGTTGAGACAGGAAGAATACATTTTGTTGAGATCTACAGCACAGCATGGTGACTGTAGTTAACAATGAAGTATTGTGTATTTCAAAATTGCTAAGACAATAAATTTCAAATGTTCTCACCACAAAAAAGATAGGTTTTGAGGTGATGAATCTATTAATTCTCTGGATTTAATTATTCCACAATGTATACATATATCATAACATCACATTATACCTCCGTAAATACATACAATTTTAATTTGTCAATTAACTTTTTTTTAAAAGAATAGTGTGGCCAGTTGGGGAGGTAGTTTTTTTTTTTTTTCCTCTAGTCTCTACTCAGTCTCCAAGATCCCATTCCCCATAAAGTTTCTGTCACCCAGGTGGAGTGCAGTGGCACAATCATGGCTCACTGCACCCTCTCCCTCTTGGGCTCAAGCGATCCTCCCGCCTACAGGTACATGCCACCACGCCCAGCTAATTTTTGTAGTTTTTGTAGACATGGGGTTTCACCATGTTGCCTAGGCTGGTCTCGAACTCCTCAGCTCAATCAATCTGCCCACTTTAGCCTCCCACAGTGCTGGGATTACAGGTGGGAGCCACCAAGCCCAACCCATAAAGTTCCTAACTTTTTATCTCCCTGGGAGTGCACAGCCTACACACACCAGTTTCTCTTTAGAACATACTTAAGAGTCTTGGCTTAGCATGCAACACACAGAACTTTAACACTTCTACGGATCTGTGCACCTGTCTATGGTGTGGGGTTTTTAAGATCTCTTTCTAATGACACTTTATTTTGCAAAGCAGGACAGTTTCATTCCCAGAAGAGCAGGTATGGTAAACCCTTTGTTCCAGTAATGAAGACAATGATCTAAACCCTAAGCCTCAGAGAAGCCCAGAAACCCTCCAGGCCTCCATCTCTCTGCTCCTAGCACCTGCCTCTCTCTTGACATCAACATCATCCTCCCCTCTCACAGCCCAGCTCCTTCCACAGACCCAGGGATTAGGCACCAGCACCTCAGACTAGATTTTAGAGAATTACCATTCAAGAGGCAATCCTCTTCCCTTGGTTCCAATTTCAAGGTTCTCAAAGACTGGAACAGGGCTAGTTTGAGGCAATGTGCCCCATCGCATAGCCAGAAAGAACCTTACAGTGAAAAGGAGAACAATTCTTCCAAAGTAAGGGGGTGCTGATCCCCAGAGGGAGGACAGATGGGCAACCAAACAGTAACCGGGCCACCACATGCTTCACACTCACTGATCAAGGATTTCTAAAACCACTTTTCTTTTCTCTGAATGTATATAGGACTTTGTATCACTCATAAAGGAATGTCTTATAGGCTGATAACACCTTTCTATTCATGCTTATACTTAACATTTAGGCTAGGATAATTTCCTAACCTCAGTGTCCTCACTATAAGATGGGAATTATTATAATCCCTACCTCATAAATTGTTGAGAGGATTAAAATACTTAGTAAAGTGCCTGACTAATAGAAAGGCATTCAATAAATGTTAGCTATTCATGGTGTCATCATCATTATATTTACCATTATTACTAATCTCCTGTATTGCAAGAATTACAGTTTATATTTTTGTAGACCATCACTGTAGCTAAAGGGTCTTTGGGCCATAGGTGATATTCCATAAAGGTTGGTTAAATTGATCTGTGGTTTTTGACTATGGAAACTCAGAACTCCCTCAAAATGTACAAAACAGATTTACCTGCTAAATAAATCTCTTCAAAGCTGACCCCAGGTTTAATTGAATTAATTCCAATGAATTTGTCACAATGATGGAGAAAGGAAACTTAGAGGGCCCCACAGTTGTTTGCTGGTAAAATGAGAAGTTTGGATTAGATCAATGTTTCCCAAAATATTTTCCTCAGAATGTTAGTGCCCCTCGAATCCTGCACAAAGCAAGAGGTTCATGACCAAGTAGCTTTTAAAACTTCTGTACACTCTACTCCCATTCTTCACAATGCACACTTTCATATTAAAAGTTCTGAGAGGTCCTCAACAGAAGACATCACGTAACTTTTTTTTTTTTTTTTTTTTTTTTTTTAAGACAGATTCTCACTCTGTCACCCAGGCTGGAGTACAGTGGCCACCACTCCTGGCCTAAAATTTTTTTAACCTGGTGCTTCCCAATCTAAACTCACAGGGACCAGTTTTCTTAATGAAAGAGAATCAGACTAGCTTGTAACCATTGCTGGTGACACTCTCCTGCCCCATTCCTTGTATGTCCTCAGTGGACTAGGTCAGGAATAAATAAATTTTCCTGATTCTCAAGGGCTGGTCACTCCTTTGCACTGAGCTCAAAGCTTCTCTGTAGTATGGGTCACAATGAATGGTAGCCCTGATAGCCTAGAGTAGCCTTTCAGCCTTCTCTGAGACTCTAAAGACTGAGGATCCTTGGCATGAAATGGAGCAACTGATATACCCTTGCTTCCTCTGGGGACTCTCTTGCTCTCAAAAAGGCATCAGCCATCATCTCCATCTAGAGAATATACTAGCTGACTCAGCTTGACCAGCCTGTCCCAAAATGAGAATCTGGGTAAAATAAGCATTGAAACACTTCATTCCTTGTAGATTCACAAAACATATTAGCATATTACAGACTATGAAGTTCTTAAGGAAAAAAGAAACCTATTTAACTTTAATCCAACATTGCCAAGTTTTATTTGACCATGGAAGATTTTTCCAAAACACTTACAAACAGATCAAGGACATTAATCTTTCATGAAATACTAGATCCCCAGGGTCCTCTCCAGCTACATCATTCTGTGATTTTCTTTTTTATTTATGATGCATTAAAAGATTAATCTCTATCAGACTTCCATTTAGAAATTCACCAGAATGTGCAAAGGCAGCAGGTAAAATTGCTGAAGGGTATTATAAAAATACCCTCCAGTGATTTTTGAAACTTAAACTGAAATATTTATATAACTATATATTTCAGTTTGTATATTATATATATATATGTATATACACACATATATATGTGTGTATATATATTGGTGTATGTATATCTATATCTATGTATATATGGCATTATATCCATTTTACAGATGCAGAAACTGAGCTTTAGAGGGGGTGAGCAATTGGTCCAAAGCCACACAGCACACAGGTAGTCATTGATAAAGGTAAAAACAAGAGTTGAAGCCTGAGGTGTAAGGACACAGAGACAAGTACACAAATGTTTACAAGTTACACATATGACACGTGCCTTTAACATGAATTTCTTGAACATTCATTTAGAGGCCTTACAATGAAGACATCAGAGTGGCAGCAAGTTCTGTTGGAATCAGGGGAGCGTGTTCTTCTATAATCCCCTGGCTAACAGGAAAGCACACTGATTTGGCCCATGGTAGTTATACACTCCCATTGAGTCAGGGGCCACTTCTATGCACACAGGAGGTGCTAAAAATATGCTGTTGACTCATTGCCTCTAAGAGCAGAAGAAATGCCAAAAGTATAGGACAAGAGGCAGAAAAGCACACGGAAAAATGTCGTAGGGCAGTCCTCTGAGGAGGTGTTAGATCCCTTTGAAATCTGTCCAAACACTTTCTTGTGCTGGGGAAAGTCAATTACATATTTCAAGCAACCCCACATGTCATACGAGTATCTTGTACGTGTTTGTGTACTCGTGTCTGTGAACTTACATCTCAGACTTCAACTTCTCGCTCCCCACCCTTATCAATGACTGCCTGCATGGCCTTGGGCAAGTTGCTTTCCCTCTTCAAAGCTCAGTTTCTGCATCTATAAAATGGACATAATGCTACCTACCTCATGGGGTTAGTGATCACATTTAAGGAGCTAATATGTGCAAATTGCTTACACAGTACCTATCACATAATAAGGGTATAATAAGTGTTTGATGTAATTGTTTTGATTATTACTACTATTACTAAAATAATAATTACTACGATAATAATGATTCTTATTCTCTATATTAGTATTATCTTTGAAAATGGGCATGGATTTTGTCTATGTAACACTTTTGGCACAATATCTAGCATTATATCACACACAAATTAGAGAATTCATATTATTAAGGATGAAAAAATATTTTTACTGACCCTTAAATTCTTCGTAAGTAACTGCAAAAGAAGCCATTATCCCAACACATGAAATAAAAAAAAAAATTCAGTTCCTCTGGAGTTTGTTTTTGGAGGTAGCCACAGGATACCTAAATTTTTTTTCTTTTCAGAGAGACCGAGGGCCTCACTAGGTTGACCAGGCTGGTCTTGAACTCCTGGTTTCAAGCCATCCTCCCACCTCAGCCTCCCAAAGTGCTGGGATTACATGCATGAGCCACCACATCCAGCCTACCTAAAATACTGAATGCTGTTAATAAATCTCCTGAGGCCAGCATAAGAAGGTGGTTTGCAAAACTAATGCAGGTATGCTTTTCGGGCTTTTTCATGTATTGGGCCAAACTTTGAAAAGCACTTACTATTAATGGCTAACTTGCAAAATTTGTGATTTATTAAAAGCAGATTTTAATTGTTTTACCTAAAAATAATAGGCCTCTGATCTGCCAAAGATGAAGATTTAATTTCTAGGTGTTCCTCACAATACTTAGAAACATCAGTGTAATCGATTATTAAACACTTTAGAACTATTCTCTTCAAAGTTCTTTAATATATAACACAGCAAAAGAAAAGTTTCTTTTCTAAAGGCTTCCCTATACCTTTTTTAATAGTTGAATTTCATTTCTGAAGGCTCCAAAAAGAATAGAATTTAGATCTTTATTAAAGAGGAAATATATTTTCCATGTTTAATTTAAATTACATTCCATCAGTCATTTGCAATCTTAGCCTACACAGAATTTTTTTTTTTTGGTAGTTTTTATGTTTGGGCTTTAGGAGGGGATTCCCAATAACCTCTATATAAATATTTCTAATCTCTATATAAATATTTTAACATTTCAATGTAAATTAGTTTTTTAAAGCTATTTTATCCATAAAAATAATGAATTTGCATGGCTGAGGGTGAAATAATGTGTTACCAGGACCCGTCAGTTTTGGGGGTTGTGAGTAGATCCCATCTTCATGTTCCTCCAGCCCAGCCCAAGCCTGGCTCAGGTCCTCCTCCCCCATTTGTCAGGAACCACCATCCCCAGGGATTCTATGTGCCCTGCCTGACCAGTGTTCTCCATCAGAGTTTACCAATCTTTTCTTCATTCCCTCAGAGCACAGCTAAGCAAGAGTACACTAATTTGAAAATTAACTCAAGCAAATAGAGGAACAATATCCCCAACACATTGCATTTTAACATAGGGTTTCCTGGACACACTGTTTCAACCCAAGAGTTGGGCTAATAGTAGGAGTTCCATCTGCTAAAATACGGCTGTCAGCTTCAGAGGGAAATTCATGAACGTCTTCGTAGTTTGTTTTTACGTTTCACTTGGCACTGTTTCTAAAATTTCCTCTGAAGCCAAAAAATAAGTTATTTCCCAGCACACTGGGCACTTTTCATTTATCATTGGATTGATTTTTGTAACTTGCAGTAGGAGCTGAAATCGACCAGGGGGTTCTTATCCAACAGACAGCAGCAAAACTCTTTGTGTATCTGCGTTCCTTTCAACAAGCGTGACTTCCTCAATGGCATCATTCGTGAGCGTAACACAGAGCTCAGCAATAACATTTCTTCACTAACCCTACCAGGTATCCAACATAGGATGTTACTTCCTTTCACTGTTTTCCGACTCCTGGCAGATATTAATCATTGGGATTTGGGAACAAGGAAATATAATTTCTGAGAATGCTTGGGAATTCCCAAATTCATATGATTTTCATAACACTTCACTTACAAGTTTTTGAAAAATATTAAGTGACTATAATAACAAGCAAATAGTCGTTTTTTTCTGTAACAGGATTATATGAAAAGTTTTAGTAGTCTTCTGTCTCAAAAAGATATGATAACAAATGATGATTTATTATTATTATGAGCCAACATATTGTAACAAGATTATAAAATCCAATAGCATTAATAGAGAAAACATTAAAAAGAAATGAATATTATCACAAAATAAATGCTAAAGAAAAGTCCTTTAAAGATTGAAAGGTAACACCACAAATACTTAATGCTTTAATCCTTGTTTACATGACATTGTTAAACAAGGCATCAATCATCCCCTCCAATACCATTTAAATAACATAACATTCTGATCTCCTGGCAAGATGAATAGCACTAGAAAGAAGCAACTGTCAAAATGGCCGATTTAAGGGCATATTTTGTTTCTAAAACTTGGCATTGCTTAGAAAACCTCTCATAGGATTTGTAAAACATATAGTATGCCTATGAACACATTAATATTTATTTGCAGAAATGGTTCACTGTTAGCAGTGGACAAGGCCATGAACACACACTTGTAACACAGCAACAGATACAAGAAAGTCTGACTGAGGCTCCTTTACTGCTCCTGTCCTGTTCACCTTAACTTTCATCTCCAATGTCAGTGCTTCCTCATCTTGCTTGACTTGAAGTCAGTGCATTTCTTCAAGCCAGTAAGTTCTCTATACTGACTATTAAGCTCTAGTTTTCACTGGAAAATTAGAATGTTCCTTCCCATTTTCCTAATTTCTCAACTGATTTTTCTCAGAATTCAGAATCCATAAATATTGAAATGCCAGGAGAGAATTTCCAAATGGAAATGCTGTTCCCTTAGTCCATTTTCAGAAGAAACCGTAGGATAGTGTTATCCTTCTCTTCTCCAATTTTTTTTTCCTGCAAACTTATGGTTATCACCTCTTTAAGTGAGTAGCTCACAATTTTGCCTCCCCTGCAAATGGTCCCAAAACGGTGAAGTGGGTCCTCTTTAGCTGTGTCTTTAGTACATAATCCTGCATTTCTGACCATATGCAGGGAGTGTGACCCAGGGAAGGATCCCTGACTCAATGGGATTTCTCTTGCTGTCTCTAGAATTTGAACACCGGAACCCAGACGTACGGAGGCTGGGAGCCATCGTGGTGTGCTATATTGATGACGGCAGCAGTGGGTGGTGTGGGGGCAGTTAATTGACAGCTCCCTGTTGCTGACATCCTAGGAACTGCCTGAACCTCCTCTTTCCCAGTCATAAGATATCTAAGATTCTGCAGTATTCTTCATTAAATCCTAGCATGGTTTAAGCTAGCCAGAATTAGGTTCTGTTGCTTTCAATCAACAGAACCTTAGCTAATACGTTGTTATTTCCTGGTCTTTGTTCCTTTAATTTTCCAGGAAAAGAAGGGAAAATGGCTTACTGGTTTTAAAAAGAGACAAGGGACAACATACCATTTATGCAAAATTTAGAAGCACTCAAAGGAAACTCTGGAAAGTTCCTGAGACATATATAGGTAGGATCAGCATAAAACTTGAACAGTGTATCTAGATCATGCTTGCCATGGTTGCCTTGACACAATGAACATCTGTATCAAGATCATATTTTCTTGGTGGGACAGAGAGAAGCACAAGGCGGGACTCACATTTACAGTAATCCTTGTTTTCCAGGGAGCATACAACCCAGTTTGTCCAGAGCTGTTCATCTTAAGTTTGTTATCCCACCATAATTATAAATAGAACCTCCTTTTTCTCTCAAGAATATCCCACTTTGGATGATAATTTCTGTGACTACCCATTAAGAATATTTAATAACTATAGAAAACTGCTTCTCTATATTTTTTGTATGTTTGAAACATTTTATAACAAAAATATCTTTAAAGTTATCACCTACACAGAATATAGCTGCCAAATGCTCCTACTCTGCTATTCTAACCATGAATCCCTCTGGGGCCCCTTCCTCCTACGGCGCTTGTGAGGATGAAATGAAATAAGCTCTATGAAGTGCCCAACAGTGACCAACACTGAATAAAATACAGCCACCATAGGTGGCCTTCCCTTATGTTCACCAAACTCCTGATAAGTTATTCGGTGATGTTTTAATCTCAATATTTTATGTAGATTATACATTCATCTGATTCAAAATGCAAAAGGTACAAAAGCATATACAGTTAAAAGTTTCCCAACCCACTACCATTTATCTCCCTAGAGGCAACTGTTTCCAGATTTTTGAATATCCTTAAAGAATATCATATGTATGGAAAAGAAAGATTATATATTTATATGCATCTGTGTATGCATTTTCCTATGAGAGGCTCACAAAGTCTCCTTGAAGAGATATCATTATTACAAATACCCCTCAATTTACAATGGGGTTATATTCCAATAAACTTATGAAAATATTGTAAGCTGAAAATTCATTTAATACACTTAACCTACTAAACATCATAGCTTAGCTCAGCCTACCTTAAACACTCACATTAACCTACAGTTAGGCAAAATCATCTAATAGAAAGCCCATTTTATAATAAAGTGGGCTTTGAATATCTCATGTAATATAATGAATACTGTACTGAAAGTGGAAAACAGAATGGTTGTATGAGTACTCAAAGTACAGCTTCTGCTGAATGTGTATTGCTTTCAAACTATCTTAAAGTTGAAAAATCATAAGTCAAAATATTCTAAGTCAGGGATTGTTTGTACTTCTACTTTACATGATGAAATTGAGCCTTGAAAAGATTAAGTGACTCGCCCAAGGTCACACTGGCAGTTAAATAGTGAAACTTGGATCCAAATTGTTCAGTCACTACATGTATTGTCTTGAAATTTGAAAAAGAGGAAGAGGAATTAAACTACTAAATTGAAGGACTATTTTAGGCATAGAAGAAGCAGATGCCTTCATGTCCAAGTGATTGTAAAAAGCCCACTTGCCCCAAAATATGTCTCCTGGTCATATGAAATTCCACCATTTCAGATTTTTACCTGGGGATTTAGAGTAATCTGCTGTTTTCCTAGAGCTCCCCTAAAATAGAAATAGAAAGTTTTGGAAGGCTAAATATATGCTAACATTGGAAAACTCATTTTCTCTCCTTCATAAGGCAAGGTACTGAAGGAGGGGGCCCTACGGGCTGTGCAGGGACATCCTGGAGGCATGGGGAGAAGAAACTGAAAGGCAAGTTTGTATGGAACAAAGAATACCGATCTCAGGATTCTCCCTTGAACCTGCCCTAACTTTGTTCAAATAGACTTAGCCACTGACCTGCTGTCAAAAGACCACAGCCAATCTGACTTGTTTTCAATATAATGATGAATATTGATTTGGTCCCTTCATCCAACATTCTCAGCTGGATCTTTTTTGACCAAGGATATACATTACTAGGTGAGTACAGGCAGTTAATTCTTCCACACGGGACTTCAGAGTTTCTGAGTTAACCAGAATCACCCACCTTAACATCTGCCAGTTTATACCCCAAGTCCTGACCAGTGCCCCCTACCTGCTATGCCTCATGTTTTCAATAGAGCATAAAATCAGAAATGAAAGATGAAACATCATAGCCAATATCACAGAAATACAAAGGATCCTAAGAAACTGCTAGGTATAATTACACACTAACTAATTGGATCATCTAGAAGAAATGGATAAATTCCCAGACACATAAAACCTACCAAGATTGACTCATGAAGAAATTTAAAAATCTGAACAGACTAATAGCAAGCAAGGAGGTTGAATCAGTAAGAAAATGTCTCCTATCAATGAAAAACCCAAAACCAGATGGCTTCCCAGATTAATTCTACCAAATATTTTAAGAAGAACTAATACCAGTCCTTCTCAAACTCTTCCAAAAAGCTGAAGTGGAGGGAATACTTCCAAACTCATCTTACAGGGCCAGCATTACCCTGATTCCAAAGCCAGACAAGAACACTACAAGAAAGGAAAATGACAGGCCAATATCCTTGATCTACATAGATGCAAAAATCCTCAACAAAATCCTAGCAAACCAAATTCAATAGCACATTGAAAGAATCATTCACCATGATCATGTCATGGTTCAACATAAGCAAATCAATACATATAATATACCATATTAGAAAAATAAAGGATAGAAACTATATGGCCATCACAATAGATATAGAAAAAGCTTTTGACAAAATTCGAAACCCTTTCATGGTGAAAAAAAAAAACACCCAACAGATCACGTATTGAGGGACTGTATCCCAACAAAATAAAGGCCATATATGACAAACCCATAGCTAACACCATAATCAATGGTGAAAAGTTGAAACTCTTCCTCTACCATCAGGAACAAGACAAGGATGCCCACAGACACCACTTCTCAGGGTAATTAGGCAAAAGAAAGAAATAAAAGGCATCCTAATAGGAAAGGAAGAAGTGAAACTGTCTCTACTGACGGCATGATCTTGTTATATATAGAAAACCCTACAAACTTCACTAAAAAATGGTTAGAACTCAACACAAAGAAGGGAACAATAGACACTGGGGGACTCCAAAGGTGGGAGGGAAGGATGGTGGGAGCAAGGGTTGAAAAACTACCTATCGATTACTATGCTCACTGCTTGGGTGGTGGGATCATTAGAAGCCCAAACCTCAGCACCATGCAATATACCTGTTTAAGAAACCTGTACATCTACCCTCCTGACTCTAAAATGAAACATACAATATTTAAAAAACAAAAACAAATAAATACAATTTGAAAACTGTTAGAACTGAACTGATAGGTGAAATCAGTAAAGTTGTAGGATACAAAATCAACATATAGAGCCTTGAACACAGCAACATCCAGCTGTCTGACACGAAAGTCTCAGGGGCAAGAAAACCTCTATATGAACTCAGAAACAATGAGCTAAGTTGTGTTTATGTCTGAAAGGATGTTAAGAACTTCATTCATGTTACATCAGAGCCAACAGAAAGAACCAACAGGAAACCTGTACCCAACAAACAGAAATGACAAGATGAAGGGAAAGCAGAGGTAAGGGCTTACCTTAGAAAGGGCAAGTGATTAGCTCAATATGCAATACAATGTTTGCTCCTGAGCCAAAAATTTGTACAATAATTTGGATATTACTTGCACAACCAGAAAAATCAGCCACTCATTAGGAAAATGTGTTTCTGTATAAGTCTTAGGACTCAGCTATCTATAATAACATGAAAAGACAATATTTTCATCCAAAATGAGTATTTTTGTTTGTCTTGGCTTGTTATTCTAACGTCAACAGCCTCTAAATAAACTGTTGAAGTACATGATATAACCACCTCTTTCTCCATCTTTCCCATTGCTCCCATAGGGTTTCAGTTGTGCAATTTAACCATTAGCAAAGCTTTTTGCTGAAATCTGGCTTTTCAAAGGGAGAGTATCCAGAAACAGAAGATGCTGATCTGGAAGGCTCTTCCTAATAGAACTGCTGCTTCAGTTTAACTTGAAAAAGCCCACACCCAGTTCCTAATGACAAACATCTGAACACCGGGTCTTCCCATGAGCAAGACCATGCTATGCCTCCTGCTCGCTCTGTTCTATAAGCAACCCACAGATTGCTCCCTGTGAAGAGGAGCCTGCCAGGGGAGCAGCATTCCACCAGACCCTGATTTAGCAAGATATTTCCGTATCATTCCACCAACCAGCTGAAAGTCCTCCACTGCTCTTGTGTAAAAATCTAACTCATCTCACTGAATTTCCTGATTTAAAAGTCTAATTCATTAAACCAAAAGTGTGACAGAAGGAAACCAAGTACACCATCTCTCTCTTACCAAACCAAAGCTATTGCATGTGCATTCTGGGGGAAAAACATGGTCCAAATATGTTATGGAGGGGGTGCCAGCCCAGTGTCATCCTCTTACTATTGCCATAGGATCTTGGCTGATGGCATCAGAGGAAAAACAAGTTTATCGATTACTTTCAACCATTAAGCTCACTCCTCCATGAAAAATACGTCACAAGTCCAATGTCTCTTATTAAAATAACCACTGCAAAATATAAAGGAGTCACACTTTTAAAATGGGACACACGTTCTCTAAGCGGTGAACCACGTTAGAGGTGCACTGTTTACATTGTATAAAGTCCCCTGGAGCCAGGGTTAGGAAGCGCATCTGTTCTTTGGTGTTCTGGGATGAAGGAGAAAGGAAAATGTGCTGCCAGAAGTGAGTGGGAAGGAGCCCATGAGATAAAGGAAGTAAATCCATTTGCTGATTGCAATAATAATGGTAATACACGAAGCTATACATACATTCATACATACATATATACATACATACATACATGCAAACTTTCACATTTTTAAAAAAAAAGAACTTAAGGCTTCCACTCATGTAATCAGCCCTTATGAACTCTCCTGATTAGCTGCAAGGAAAATCTTCCTTTCTCCTCTTTCTTGCACCATCCTGGGCTCCCTTTTGACTTGTTTGTTTTTTTTTTTTTAACTTATAAACGATCAGCTCATATTCTGAAGTTTGTAGTGCCCTCCCACCCCCTCTCTCTCTATACGGCTCATTTACATTGGCAGCTGTCGTGCTGCTGGGCATCCTCAAACCCACAAGTTTCCCTTTAATGTTTGAGCAGACAAACATGATCATGCACTAGGCATCACTGTGCCACTCAAAATGCTTTTTTGTTTTTTTTATTGCATCTGAGAGAAATCTCAAGGTTGCAAACCTGGAGTCAGAATTGTCTCCATGTGTCTCAGTGGGAAGAGTATCGTGTGAAGAAACAAGTTGATTCTACTAATCAAAAGGAATTTTTTTTTGATATCAGGTCATCCTCCGAATGAATTTATATTACCGAGTGGAGGGTCACATGAAGAAAATGGTCAAACAGCACCACCTAGAGCAAGAGCTGAGAAGTGCAGCAGAGCCGGGCTGTGTCAGGAAAGAAAAGCAAGCTGGGGCCTGGCTCAGCGCTCTCCCCTCTGCTCCTGTTTGCACGGAAAGATTAGGATGACAGTGGCAGGAAGCCTGTGCACCTAGTATGCATCACTTGAAGGGAACACACAGATTCCAGTAAACAGTTGGAAGGAAATGTTAATACCAGGCTCTGCTAAACAATATGAAATGACTCCTAGATGAGACAAGCGACTTTCATCAAAGTTTCCTGATACCTGAAAAGACAGCCCAGGGGATCCTGCACTACATGTGGTGTATGTAAATTAAGCGGGTTTTTTTCCCCTTTGTAATCAAGGCTCATACACAAACAAAATCACACTTTAGAAACAGCCTATTTCAACTTGTAACTAGCTTGCTTTCAGGGGCTCCAGGTCAAAAAGAAATAGAGCACAAAGACGCTTTCACCTTAGGGATCATACACAAATTCACTCTGTCCGTTTCTTTCCCACATGGAGCAACAAAGCCGTCAGACCTCTCCATCCACCCATCGGGTCCTTCCTGATTAAAGTGAGATAAATCACAGCCCTCTCTCTCCAGATGGCAGGCGACAAGAGGGGGATGCTTGTCTCAAGAAGTCCTCCCCATCCCTCTGCATTCATGCAAGCCCGAGCGGAGAGATGCAAGAAATTACGGATGCATTTTAATTCCCCAGACCCTGCAATTAAAAATGGAAATTTTTGGGCCACGCGTGTTGACTCACGCCTGTAATCCCAGCACTTTCAGAGGCCGAGGTCGGCGGATCACCTGGGGTCAGGAGTTCGAGACCAGCCTGGCCAACATGGTGAAACCCTGTCTCTACTAAAAATACAAAAATTAGCTAGGAATGGTGATGGGCGCCTGTAGTCCCAGCTACTCGGGAGGATGAGGCAGGAGAATCACTTGAACCCGGGAGGCAAAGTTTGCAGTGAGCCAAGATCGCACCACTGCACTCCACTCTGGGTGACAAAGGAAGACTTCATCTCAAAAAATGTTTTTAAAAAATGGAAGTGTTGTTCTTTCATTTGTAAATGTGTTTTGGTAAAAGAGGGGCAGTTTAAGCAACCCTTTCTATTGTCTACATTGTTAAAATTCATCCGACATGGACTCTTGACTCCGTTTTGCCTGGGCAGACCCAATTCAAGCACTTACAACAGCTATAACCTCCTCAAATCAAAAAGAGGAATCAGCATTATTGCTAAGTTCATATAAGGTCTTGTTTTATTCATTTTTATTTTTGAATGCAGCCATTCCTCCAGGTGCTGTCATCAGGTAAGATTGTCAGTCCTGATTAGGTAAAGATATTATTACAAAATGCAATTCTTAAACATTCAGTGTCTAACTACACTTTTAATAAGCCTTTCCCCCTCCCCTATGTATTCTCCCTTAGACACCCCTTCTCAAATTTAAAATCACAGAAACTAAAATATGATGCCTAAAGAGAGCCTAGCGACTGCCCAGTCCTCTAATTTGATGAGTGGGAGTACTGAAGCCCAGAGGAGGTCAAGTAATTTGTTCCCAATGTCTTAGATAAGAAGAAAATGACCAGCTGGGAAATCCCACTCATGTCAAGGCAGAGGCACAGGGCCACAGACTGTGGTTGAATTGTGCCACACTCCTACATCCTTCTTTAGGAATCACAGAACATTCCTGTGTTGAGTCGGAGTCACTGACTTCCTTTTCAGGCTGATTGAGTTCTATCCTTACTGGCTGCGACAAGAAGTTTTCGTATTATGCTACACCAAGACCATTTATCTAGTTCAAGAAATGAGCACAGTCCTTAGAGCCCAGCAACTTTCCCCATGTCCAGTAAATGTAGCTTCTCCATTAGAAGCTGTCAGAATGGAGCCTTCTGGCTCATCTTGATTTTGATTTGTGCAAGAATGAATGGTTGTGCTAAGACAGCTTTCCTAGCTGATAGAGAGCGAAACTTTTTTCTCATAATCTATAAAAAAATTAAATTAGAACTTTTTTCTCATAATCTGTGAAAAAATATTAAATTAAATCTGGCTCATCTTGATTTTGATTTGTGCAAGAATGAATGGTTGTGCTAAGACAGCTTTCCTAGCTGATAGTGAGCGAAACTTTTTTCTCATAATCTATAAAAAATATTAAATTAGAAGCATAGAGTTTATTTCATGACTTTTATCTTCCTGCAATTTTCTTGTGGGCATAAATGATTTGTTTTTATCCTGCCTGCTCCCCAATCCCTTTTCCAAGAGACTAAAAGAGTATCTAGTGCAAAGTAGAGACTCAAATATTTTTTAATAAACAGTGATCCCAGCCACCCAGTGCATGTTGCCAAATGCCAACCCCATAAATGATCAAACACATCATCTCATTCAGCCAATCAAAATCAAGTGCTACTTATTTTTTTAAGTGTTCATAGCCCTTGGGCATCTGCTTTCTCAGCATTTCCCAAACTTGAGTCATTCTCATCCTGCCTTCCTAATTTTGCTCTGTCAATTATCTCTACTATTATTTATTTCATATATTTTTAAATAGCCCCACTTTTGAAACTTAAATACATGCCTTTTAAAAGGAAGCTTTCTTACTACTATACATCAAAAGCCATTATTACTTGTTCTAAGTACTCATAACAACATGTTCACAACTATTAAAATTTACTAATGTGCATCCACATACTCTCTAAATTCATGGAGCATCTGCACACACTTTAAGAAACAATTCTGCATTACTCACTCAATTTTCTTGACATCCTTCTGAGGCAGGACAAACCTTGGGCCCAAAGAATTGAGGTAGGAGTCCAAGCAAGTTGCCAGCCACATAAAGGCAAACCTTGGCTCGGAAGTCAGGACTACCAGCCCCTAGGTTATGGTTCATGCTCTTTCCTCTGCTCTCCAGAACCTCCTATCTCCAAGTGTAGTTAGCAGCCCAGATGCAGCAGCATCCTCTAGAGACTTGTTAAAAATGCAGAAGCTCAGGCTCCACCCCAGGCCTATGCAGACTGAATCTGCATTTTAACAAGGTCCAGGTAATTCACGTGCACATTAAGTTTGAAAAGGCCTGGTCTAGATCAGCGGTTCTCTAACTTAGCAGCACATTAGAACCATCTGTAGAGATTTTAAAAATGCCAGTGCCTGGGCTTCACCTCCCAGAGAATCTGACTTAAGTGTCTGGGGTTTGCCCTGAGTCTAGGTATTTTTAAAAACTCCTCAGCTTATACAAAGCTGGCAGGGCCGGGCACAGTGGCTCATACCTATAATCCCAGCAGTTCGTGAGGCCAAAGTGGGCAGATTGCTTGAGTCCAGGAGTTTGAGACTAGCCTGGGCTAAAACCCCATCCCAAGAAAAAAAAATACAAAAAGTAGTTGGGCATGGTGGTGGCACATACCTGTAGTCCCGGCTACTCAGGAGGCTGAGTCCTCGCTTGAACCCAGGAGGTCACGGTCTCGTCAACAGAGCAAGAACCTGTATCAAAACAAACAAACAAGCAAACAAAAAATGCTAGCAGCTTACCAGCTAGGGAGGCCTGTACAGCCAAGTTTTCCAAATGGGGCTACATTATTTGTTCCAGAACTTTAGCTGCATCAAAACCACCTGGATGGCTTGTTCAGCTACAGAGGGTCTGGCCATGCCCCTAGAGTTTCCAGCTGAGGGTCTGGAATGAGGCCCGATGATTTGCATTTCTAACAATCTCCAGGTGATGCTGATGCTGTGGGTCCAGGGACCACATTTTGAGAATCTATGCTAAATGAATCGGAGAAGACCAAAGCTCAAACTTATTCCAAGAACTTTTCAAGGCCCACCTGCAAGTTGTAGTGGAAGTAAGCATCTAAGGGTGCAAAAAAGTGTCACTGTAGACTAAGGCCTTTTCCCTGAGCTCTCAAATGTTCACATTTCTCTTATCAACCTAAATAACAAACAGAGAGAGGCTCTCCACAAGAAAAAGATATTCGTTTGGAAACAGAGCCTTGCAATAGAAATAGGCAAGCCAGAGTAAACTATATGCATATTCACGGAGGTAAAGGAAGACAAAAGAAAAAATGAGGAAGATTATATGATCATTTGGAGATGATTATCCTTGGCTACAAAGATCAATAACAAAGGTGATGCCAGGCCCAGTTTGGAAAGGCAGTTGTTGGGCAAATACCCTTCAAAAGCATTGTTGTGTGCAAAGTTGCAATGGGCTTTGTGCAAGATAGTGTTTTTTGCAGTCTTCTGTGATAAGTTTTTGTTATCAGGCATACAAGCCCAAGAATCCTTTTTTGCATGGCCTTCCCTGGCTCTATTTGTCAGGGTTTTGGTTAGGGGAGGGGTATTTTTAACACTCTCAATGTAAAAAGTGCCATAAGGTAGGTACCCCAATTACTTGTTTCATCTTTATAAAATAACTTTTCATAAAATCTCTGAAAACGTGGAAATATCTACACAGTCATCTGTATAAACATGTAAATATCTACACCTCCATCAGTATAAACGTGGAAATATCTACACCGCTATCTCTGTAAACGTGGAAATGTCTACACCGCTATCTGTATAAACATGGAAATATCTACACGGCTATCTGTATAAACTTGAAAATATCTACACCGCTTTCTGTATAAACATGAAAATATCTACACCGCCATCTGTATAAACTTGGAAATATCTCCACCGCTATCTGTATAAACATGGAAATATCTCCACCGCTATCTGTATAAACATGGAAATATCTACACCTCTATCTGTATAAGCATGGAAGTATCTACACCGCTATCTGTATAAACGTGGAAATATCTACACCACTATCTGTATAAACATGGAAATATCTACATCGCCATCTGTATAAACATGGAAATATCTCCACCACTATCTGTGTAAACATGGAAATATCTACACCGTTATCTGTGTAAACATGGAAATATCAACACCGCTATCTGAATAAATATGGAAATATCTACAACGCTATCTGTGTAATCATGGAAATATCTACACAGCTATCCGGATAAACATGGAAATATCTACACCACTATCTGTGTAAAGATGGAAATACCTACACCGCAATCTGTGCAAAGATGGAAATATATTCACCGCTATCTGTGTAAACATGGAAATATATACACCGCTATCTCTATAAACATGGAAATATCTACACCGCTATCTGTAAAAACAGGGAAATATCTACACCGGCATCTGTACAAATATGGAAATATCTACACCGCCATCTGAATAAACATGGAAATATCTACAACGCTATGTGTATAAATATGGAAATATCTACACCGATATCTCTATAAACATGGAAATACCTACACCGCTATCTGTATAAACATGGAAGTATCTACACTGCTATCTCTATAAACATGGAAATATCTACACCGCCATCTGTATAAACATGTAAATATCTACACAGTCATCTCTATAAACATGGAAATATCTACAACACCATCTGTATAACACGGAAATATCTACACTTCCATCTGTATACACCTGGAAATATCTACACAACCATCTGTATAAAAATGAAATATCTACACTGCTATCTCTATACACATGGAAATACCTACACCGCTATCAATATACACATGGAAATATATATACCGCCATCTCTATATACATGAATGTATCTACACCGCAATCTTCATTAACATGGAATTATCTACACCACCATCTTTGTAAACATGGAAATATCTACACTGCTATCTTTATAAGCATGGAAACATCTACACTGCCATCTGTATAAAGATGGAAATATCTACACCGCGAGCTGTATAAACATGGAAATATCTACACCACTATCTGTATAAACATGGAAATACCGACAACGCTCTCTGTATAAACTTGGAAATATCTACACGGCCATCTGTATAAACATGGAAATATCTACAACAGTATCTCTATAAACATGGAAATACCTACACCGCAATCTCTATAAACATGGAATTATCTACACTGCTATCTCTATAAACATAGAAATACCTATACCGCCATCTCTATAAACATGGAAATATCTACACCGCCATCTGCATAAACATGGAAATCTCTACACCACCATCTGTATAAATATGGAAATAACTACACCGCCATCTCTATAAACTCAGAAATATCTACCCTGCCATCTGCAGAAAGATGGAAGTGTCTACACCGCCATCTGTATAAACATGGAAATGTCTACACCGCCACCTGTATAAACATGGAAATATCTACACCGTTAGCTGTATAAACATGGAAATATCTACACCGCTATCTGTATAAATATGAAAATATCTACAACGCTATCTGTGTAATCATGGAAATACCTACACAGCTATAAGTGTAAACATCGAAATATCTACACCGCTATCAGTGTAAAGATGGAAATATCTACACCGCAATCTGTGCAAAGATGGAAATGCCTACACCGCTATCTGTGTAAACATGGAAATATATACAATGCTATCTCTATAAACATGGAAATATCTACACCGCTATCTGTATAAACAGGGAAATATCTTTACCGGCATCTCTATAAACATGGAAATATCTACACCGCCATCTGAATAAACATGGAAGTATCTACACCGCTATCTGTATAAATATGGATATATCTACACCGCTATCTCTATAAACATGGAAATATCTACACTGCTACCTGTATAAACATGGAAATATCTACACCGCTATCTGTATAAATATGGAAATACCTAAAACGCTATCTGTGTAAACATGGAAATGTCTACACAGCTATCTGTGTCAACATGGAAATAACTACACTGCTATCTGTGTAAAGATGGAAATATGTACACCGCAATCTGTGCAAAGTTGGAAATATCTAAACTGCTATCTAGGTAAGCATGGAAATACCTATACCGCTATCTGTATAAACATGGAAATATCTACACCGCTGTCTGTTTAAACAGGGAAATACCTACACCGCCATCTGTATCAACATGGAAATATCTACAACGCCATATGAATAAACATGGAAATATCTACACCGCTATCTGTATAAGTATGGAAATATCTACACCGCTGTCTCTATAAAGATAGAATTATCTACACCGCTGTCTGTATAAACATGGAAATATCTACACTGCTATCTGTATAAACATGGAGTTATCTATGCCGCTGTCTCTATAAACATGGAAATATCTACACCGCTATCTGTATAAACATGGAAATATCTATGCTGCTGTCTCTATAAACATGGAAATATCTACACCGCTATCTGTATAAACATGGAAATATCTAAACCGCTGTCTCTAAAAACATGGAAATATCTACACCACTGTCTGTACAAACATGCAAATATCTACACCGCTGTCTCCATAAACTTGGAAATATCTACAAGGCTATCTCTATAAAGGTGGAAGTATCTATACCGCTGTCTGTATAAACATGGAAATATGTACACCGCTATCTGTATAAACGTGGAAATATCTACAACGGTGTCTCTGTAAACTTGGAAATATCAACAACGCTATCTCTGTAAACATGGAAATATCTACTCCGCGGTCTTTATAAACATGAAAATATCTACACCGTTATCTCTATAAAGATAGAAATATCTACACCGCTGTCTGTATAAACATGGAAATATCTACACCGCTATCTGTATAAACATGGAAATATCTACACCATTATCTGTGCAATCATTCATATATCTACACTGCCATCTGTATAAACATGGAATTATCTACATCGCCATCTGGAAAAACATGAAAATATCTACAGAGTCATCTGTATGAACATTGAAATATCTACACCGCTATCTATATATACATGGAAATATCTACACTGCCATCTCCATAAACATAGAACTATCTACACTGCCGTCTGTGTAAACCTGGAAATATGTACACCGCTATCTCTATAAACATGGAAATATCTTCACTGCCATCTGTATAAAGATGGAAAGATCAACACCGTGACCTGTAAAAACATGGAAATATCTACACCGCTATCTGTGTAAAGATGGAAATATCTACACCGCAATCTGTGCAAAGATGGAAATATCTACTCCGCTATCGGCATAAATATGGAAATATCTACACCGCTATTTGTATAAACAGGGAAATATCTACACTGCTGTCTCTAAAAACATGAAAATATCTACACCGCTGTCTCTACAAACATGCGAATATCTACACTGCTTTCTCCATAAACTTGGAAATATCTACACGGCTATCTCTATAACGGTGGAAGTATATACTCCTCTGTCTCTATAAACATGGAAATATCTACACCGCTATCTCTGTAAATGTGGGAATATTTGCAATGGTGTCTCTGTAAACATGGAAATGCCTACACCGCTATCTCTATAAACTTGGAAATATCTACACCACTATCCCTATAAACATGGAAATATCTACACCGCTATCAGTATAAACGTGTAAATATCTACACCGCTATCTGTATAAACATGCAATTATCTATACCGCTATTTCTATAAACGTGGAAATATCAAAACCACTATGTGTATACACTTGGAAATGTCTACACCGCTATCTGTATAAACGTGGAAATACCTTCACCGTTATCTCTGTAAATGCGGAAATATATTCACCACTTTGTGTATAAACGTGGAAATATTTACACCGATATCCCTGTAAATGTGTAAACATTTAAACCGCTATCTGTATAAACCTGGAAATATTTACACCGCTATCTCCATAAACATGGAAATATTTACAACGCTATTTGTATAAACATGGAAATATGTACAACGCTATCTCTATAAACATGGAAATATCTACACTGCCATCTGTAAAAAGATGGAAATATCAACACCGCGAGCTGTATAAACATGGAAATATCTACACCGCTACCTGTATAAATATGGAAATACCAACACCTCCATCTGTATAAACATGGAAATATCTACAATGCTATCTGTATAAACATGGAAATACCAACACCGCCATCTGCATAATCATGGAAATATCCACACCACTATCTGCATATACATGGAAATATCTACACAGCCGTCTGTAAAAACATGGAAATTTCTGCACAATCATCTGTATAAACCTGGAAATACCTACACCTCCATCAGTATAAACATGAAAATATCTACACTACCATCTGTATACACCTGGAAATATTTACACAGCCATCAGTATAAACATGGAAATATCTACACCGCTATCTGTATAAACATGGAAACATCTACACGGCTATCAGTATAAACTTGGAAATATCTAAACCATTATCTGAATAAACATGAAAATAACTACACCGCCATCTGTAGAAACATGGAAATGCCTCCACCGCTATCTGCATAAACATGGATATATCTACACCACTATCTGTATAAGCATGCAAATATCTACACCGCTATCTGTATAAACATGGAAATATCTACATTGCTATCTGTATAAACATGGAAATACCTACACCGCAATCTGTATAAACATGGAAATATCTACATCGCTATCTGCAAAAACATGGAAATATCTACACCGCTATCTGTATAATTATGGAAATATCTAAAACGCTATCTGTGTAAATACGGAAATATCAACAGAGATATGTGTGTAGACATGGAAATATCTACACCGCTATCTGTATACACCTGGAAATATCTACACAGCCATCAGTATAAAAATGGAAATATCTACCCCGCTATCTCTATACACATGGAAATACCTACACCTCTATCTCAATAAACATGGAAATATCTGCACCGACTTCGATATAAACTTGGAAATATCTACACCGCCATCTCTATAAACATGAAAGTATCTACATCGCCATCTCCGTTAACATGGATTTATCTACACCACCATCTGTGTAAACCTGGAAATATCTACACGGCTATCTGTATAAGCATGGAAATATGTACACTGCCATCTGTATAAAGACGGAAATATCTACACCGCGAGCTGTATAATCATGGAAATATCTACACCGCTATCTGTATAAACATTGAAATACCAACACCGCTCTCTGTATAAACTTGGAAATATCTACACCGCCATCTGTATAAACATGGAAATATCTACACCAGTATCTCTATAAAGTTGGAAATACCTACACCGCCATCTCTATAAACATGGAATTATCTACACTGCTATCTCTATAAACATAAAAATATCTATACCACCATCTCTATAAACATGGAAATATCTCCACCGCCATCTGCAAAAACATGGAAATATCGACACCACCATGTGTATAAACATGGAAATATCTACACCGCTTTCTCTGTAAACACAGATATATCTACACTGGCATCTGTAGAAAGATGTAAATGTCAACACCACGATCTGTACAAACATGGAAATATCTACACCGCTACCTGTATAAACATGGAAATATCTACACCGCTATCTGTATAAACAGGGAAATATCTACACCACGATCTGTATAAACATGGAAATATCTACACCGCTTTCTGTATAAACATGGAAACATCTACATGTCTATCTGTATAAACATGGAAATTTCTACACCGCTATCTGTATAAACATGGAAATATCTACAACGCTATCTGTGTAAACATAGAAATATCTACACAACTATCTGTGTAAACATGGAAATATCTGCACTGCTAACTGTGTAAAGATGGAAATATCTACCAAGCAATCTGTGCAAAGATGGAAATATCCACAACTCTATCTGTGTAAAGATGGAAATATCTACACCGCAATCTGTGCAAAGATGGAAGTATCCACACTGCTATCTGTGTAAACATGGTAATATCTACACCGCTATCTGTATAAACAGGGAAATATCTACAGCACCATCTGTATAAAAATGGAAATATATACAGCGCCATCTGTATAAACATGGAAATATCTACACCGCCATCTGAATAAACAAGGAAATATCTACACCGGTATCTGTATAAATATGGAAATATCTACACCGCTATGTCTATAAACATGGAAATATCTACACCGCTTTCTGTATAAACATGGAAATATCTACACCGCTATCTCTATAAACATGCAAATATCTACACCGCTATCTCTATAAACGTGGAAACATCTACACCGCTATGTGTCTAAACGTGGAATTTTCTACAGCGCTATCTGTGTAAACGTGGAAATATCTACACCGCTATCTCTGTAAACGTGGAAATATCTACACCACTTCCTGTATAAACTTGGAAATATCTACACCGCTATCTCTGTAAATGTATATATATTTAAACCGCTATCTGTATAAACATGGAAATATTTACACCGCTAACTGTATAAACATGGAAATATTTACAACGCTGTTTGTATAAATGTGGAAATATGTACACCGCTATCTCTATAAACATGGAAATATCCACACTGCCATCTGTATAAAGATGGAAATATCAACACCGCGAGCTGTATAAACATGGAAATATCTAGACCGCTATCTGTATAAACATGGAAATAACAACACCGCTATCTGTATAAACATGGAAATTCTTACAATGCTATCTGTATAAACATGGAATTATCAACACCGCCATATGTATAATCATGGAAATATCCACACCGCAATCTGTATAAACATGGAAATATCTACACCGCCATCTGTAAACACATGGAAATATGTACACAGTCATCTGTATAAACATGGAAATAACTACACTTCCATCAGTTTAAACATGGAAATATCTACACTGCCATCTCTATACACATGGAAATATTTACACAGCCATCAGTATAAACATGGAAATATCTTCACCGCTATCTGCATAAACATGAAAATATCTACACCGCCATCTGCATAAACATCGAAATATCTCCACTGCTATCTGCTTAAACATGGAAATATCTACACCGCTATCTCTATAAACATGGAAATATCTACACCACTATCTGTATAAGCATGGAAATATCTACACTGCTATCTGTATAAACTTGGGAATATCTACACCGCAATCTGTATAAACATGAAAATACCTACACTGCCATCTGTATAAACATGGAGATATCTCCAGCACTATCTGTATAAACATGGAAATATACACACCAGTATCTGTATAACCATGGAAATATCTACACCGCTATCTGTATAAACATGGAAATATCTACACCGCTATCTGTATAAACATGGAAATATCTACATCGCTATCTGTATAAACATGGAAATATCTACACCACTATCTGTATAAACATGGAACTATCTACACCGCCATCTGTATACATATGGAAATATCTACAACGCTATCTGTGTAAACATGGAAATATCAACACAGCTATCTGTGTAAACATGGAAATACCTTCCCCTCTATCTGTGTAAAGATGGAAATATCTACACTGCACTCTGTGCAAAAATGGAAATATCTACACCAATATCTGTGTAAACATGGAAATATCTACATCGCTATCTGTATAAAGATGGAAATATCTACACTGATATCTGTATAAACGGAAATATCTACACCGCCATCTGTATAAACATGGAAATATCTAGAGAGTCACCTCTATAAACATGGAAATATCTACAACACCATCTCTATAAACTTGGAAATGTCTACACTGCCATCTTTATACACCTGGAAATATCTACACAGCCATCTGTATAAAAATGGAAATATCTACACCGCTATCTCTATACACATTGAAATACCTAAACCTCTATCTCTATAAACATGGAAATATCTACACCGCTATCTCTATAAACCTGGAAATATCTACACCATCTCTGTAAACATGAAAGTATCTACAGCGCCATCTCCATTAACATGGATCTATCTACACCACCATCTGCGTAAACATGGAAATATCTACACCGCTATCTCTATAAGCATGGAAATATCTACACTTCCATCTGTATAAAGATGGAAATGTCTACACAGCTCTCTGTATAAACATGGAAATATCTACACCGCCATCTGTATAAACATGGAAATATCTACACCAGTATTTCTATAAACATTAAAATACCTACACAGCCATCTCTATAAACATGGAAATACCCACACCGCCATCTCTACAAACATGGAAGTATCTACACTGCTATCTCTATAAACATAGAAATATCTATACCGCCATCTCTACAAACAAGGAAATATCTACACCGCCATCTGCATAAACATGGAAATATCTACACCACAATCTGTATAAACATGGAAATATCTACACCGCCATCTGTATAAACTTAGAAATATCTACTCTGCCATTTGTAGAAAGATGGAAATGTCTACACCGCGATCTGTATAAAGATGGAAATATCTACACGACTACTTGTATAAACATGGAAATATCTACACCAATATCGGTATAAACATGGAAATATCTACTCCACGATCTGTAAAAACATGGAAATATCTACACCGCTATCTATAAAAACATGGAAACATCTACACGGCTATCTGTATGAACATGGAAATATCTACACCGCTATCTGTATAAATATGGAAATATCTACACCGCTATCTCTATAAACATGGAAATGTCTACACAGCTATCTGTATGAACATTGAAATATCTACATGACTATCTCTATAAACATGGAAATATCTTCACCGCTATCTGTATAAACATAGAAACACCTACACCGCTATCTCTATAAACATGGAAATATCTACACCGCTATCCGTATAAACCTGCAAATATCTACAACGCTATCTGTGTAAACTTGGAAATATCTACACTGCTATCTGTGTAAACATGGAAATATCTACACCGCTATCTGTGTAAATATGGAAATATCTACCCCGCAATCTGTGGAAAGATGGAAATATCTACACCTCTATCTGTGTCAAGATGGAAATATCTACACCGCAATCTGTGCAAAGATGGAAATATCTACACCGCTATCGGTGTAAACATGGTAATATCTACACCGCTATCGGTATAAACATGGAAATGTCAACTCCGCTATCTGTATAAACATGAAAATATCTACACCGCTATCTGTGTAAACATGGAAATATCTACACCGCTATCTGTCTAAAGATGGAAATATCTACACCGCAATCTGTGCAAAGATGGAAGTATCTAAATCTCTATCTGTGTAAAGATGGAAATTTCTACACCGCAATCTGTGCAAATATGGAAATATCTAAACCTCTATCTGTGTAAAGGTGGAAATATCTACACCGCAATCTCTGTAAATGTGTAAACATTTATATCGGTATCTGTATAAACATGGAAATATTTACACTGGTATCTCTATAAACATGGAAATATCTACACTGCCATCCGTACAAAGATGGAAATATCAACACCACGAGCTCTACAAACATGGAAATATCTACACCGCTATCTGTAAACATAGAAATACCAACAACGCTATGTGTATAAACATGGAAATATCTACACCGCTATCTGTATACACCTGGAAATATCTACACAGCCATCAGTATAAAAATGGAAATATCTACCCCGCTACCTCTATACACATGGAAATACCTACACCTCTATCTCAATAAACATGGAAATATCTGCACCGACTTCGATATAAACTTGGAAATATCTACACCGCCATCTCTATAAACATGAAAGTATCTACATCGCCATCTCCGTTAACATGGATTTATCTACACCACCATCTGTGTAAACCTGGAAATATCTACACGGCTATCTGTATAAGCATGGAAATATGTACACTGCCATCTGTATAAAGACGGAAATATCTACACCGCGAGCTGTATAATCATGGAAATATCTACACCACTATCTGTATAAACATTGAAATACCAACACCGCTCTCTGTATAAACTTGGAAATATCTACACCGCCATCTGTATAAACATGGAAATATCTACACCAGTATCTCTATAAAGTTGGAAATACCTACACCGCCATCTCTATAAACATGGAATTATCTACACTGCTATCTCTATAAACATAAAAATATCTATACCACCATCTCTATAAACATGGAAATATCTCCACCGCCATCTGCAAAAACATGGAAATATCGACACCACCATGTGTATAAACATGGAAATATCTACACCGCTTTCTCTGTAAACACAGATATATCTACACTGGCATCTGTAGAAAGATGTAAATGTCAACACCACGATCTGTACAAACATGGAAATATCTACACCGCTACCTGTATAAACATGGAAATATCTACACCGCTATCTGTATAAACAGGGAAATATCTACACCACGATCTGTATAAACATGGAAATATCTACACCGCTTTCTGTATAAATATGGAAACATCTACATGTCTATCTGTATAAACATGGAAATTTCTACACCGCTATCTGTATAAACATGGAAATATCTACAACGCTATCTGTGTAAACATAGAAATATCTACACAACTATCTGTGTAAACATGGAAATATCTGCACTGCTAACTGTGTAAAGATGGAAATATCTACCAAGCAATCTGTGCAAAGATGGAAATATCCACAACTCTATCTGTGTAAAGATGGAAATATCTACACCGCAATCTGTGCAAAGATGGAAGTATCCACACTGCTATCTGTGTAAACATGGTAATATCTACACCGCTATCTGTATAAACAGGGAAATATCTACAGCACCATCTGTATAAAAATGGAAATATATACAGCGCCATCTGTATAAACATGGAAATATCTACACCGCCATCTGAATAAACAAGGAAATATCTACACCGGTATCTGTATAAATATGGAAATATCTACACCGCTATGTCTATAAACATGGAAATATCTACACCGCTTTCTGTATAAACATGGAAATATCTACACCGCTATCTCTATAAACATGCAAATATCTACACCGCTATCTCTATAAACGTGGAAACATCTACACCGCTATGTGTCTAAACGTGGAATTTTCTACAGCGCTATCTGTGTAAACGTGGAAATATCTACACCGCTATCTCTGTAAACGTGGAAATATCTACACCACTTCCTGTATAAACTTGGAAATATCTACACCGCTATCTCTGTAAATGTATATATATTTAAACCGCTATCTGTATAAACATGGAAATATTTACACCGCTAACTGTATAAACATGGAAATATTTACAACGCTGTTTGTATAAATGTGGAAATATGTACACCGCTATCTCTATAAACATGGAAATATCCACACTGCCATCTGTATAAAGATGGAAATATCAACACCGCGAGCTGTATAAACATGGAAATATCTAGACCGCTATCTGTATAAACATGGAAATAACAACACCGCTATCTGTATAAACATGGAAATTCTTACAATGCTATCTGTATAAACATGGAATTATCAACACCGCCATATGTATAATCATGGAAATATCCACACCGCAATCTGTATAAACATGGAAATATCTACACCGCCATCTGTAAACACATGGAAATATGTACACAGTCATCTGTATAAACATGGAAATAACTACACTTCCATCAGTTTAAACATGGAAATATCTACACTGCCATCTCTATACACATGGAAATATTTACACAGCCATCAGTATAAACATGGAAATATCTTCACCGCTATCTGCATAAACATGAAAATATCTACACCGCCATCTGCATAAACATCGAAATATCTCCACTGCTATCTGCTTAAACATGGAAATATCTACACCGCTATCTCTATAAACATGGAAATATCTACACCACTATCTGTATAAGCATGGAAATATCTACACTGCTATCTGTATAAACTTGGGAATATCTACACCGCAATCTGTATAAACATGAAAATACCTACACTGCCATCTGTATAAACATGGAGATATCTCCAGCACTATCTGTATAAACATGGAAATATACACACCAGTATCTGTATAACCATGGAAATATCTACACCGCTATCTGTATAAACATGGAAATATCTACACCGCTATCTGTATAAACATGGAAATATCTACATCGCTATCTGTATAAACATGGAAATATCTACACCACTATCTGTATAAACATGGAACTATCTACACCGCCATCTGTATACATATGGAAATATCTACAACGCTATCTGTGTAAACATGGAAATATCAACACAGCTATCTGTGTAAACATGGAAATACCTTCCCCTCTATCTGTGTAAAGATGGAAATATCTACACTGCACTCTGTGCAAAAATGGAAATATCTACACCAATATCTGTGTAAACATGGAAATATCTACATCGCTATCTGTATAAAGATGGAAATATCTACACTGATATCTGTATAAACGGAAATATCTACACCGCCATCTGTATAAACATGGAAATATCTAGAGAGTCACCTCTATAAACATGGAAATATCTACAACACCATCTCTATAAACTTGGAAATGTCTACACTGCCATCTTTATACACCTGGAAATATCTACACAGCCATCTGTATAAAAATGGAAATATCTACACCGCTATCTCTATACACATTGAAATACCTAAACCTCTATCTCTATAAACATGGAAATATCTACACCGCTATCTCTATAAACCTGGAAATATCTACACCATCTCTGTAAACATGAAAGTATCTACAGCGCCATCTCCATTAACATGGATCTATCTACACCACCATCTGCGTAAACATGGAAATATCTACACCGCTATCTCTATAAGCATGGAAATATCTACACTTCCATCTGTATAAAGATGGAAATGTCTACACAGCTCTCTGTATAAACATGGAAATATCTACACCGCCATCTGTATAAACATGGAAATATCTACACCAGTATTTCTATAAACATTAAAATACCTACACAGCCATCTCTATAAACATGGAAATACCCACACCGCCATCTCTACAAACATGGAAGTATCTACACTGCTATCTCTATAAACATAGAAATATCTATACCGCCATCTCTACAAACAAGGAAATATCTACACCGCCATCTGCATAAACATGGAAATATCTACACCACAATCTGTATAAACATGGAAATATCTACACCGCCATCTGTATAAACTTAGAAATATCTACTCTGCCATTTGTAGAAAGATGGAAATGTCTACACCGCGATCTGTATAAAGATGGAAATATCTACACGACTACTTGTATAAACATGGAAATATCTACACCAATATCGGTATAAACATGGAAATATCTACTCCACGATCTGTAAAAACATGGAAATATCTACACCGCTATCTATAAAAACATGGAAACATCTACACGGCTATCTGTATGAACATGGAAATATCTACACCGCTATCTGTATAAATATGGAAATATCTACACCGCTATCTCTATAAACATGGAAATGTCTACACAGCTATCTGTATGAACATTGAAATATCTACATGACTATCTCTATAAACATGGAAATATCTTCACCGCTATCTGTATAAACATAGAAACACCTACACCGCTATCTCTATAAACATGGAAATATCTACACCGCTATCCGTATAAACCTGCAAATATCTACAACGCTATCTGTGTAAACTTGGAAATATCTACACTGCTATCTGTGTAAACATGGAAATATCTACACCGCTATCTGTGTAAATATGGAAATATCTACCCCGCAATCTGTGGAAAGATGGAAATATCTACACCTCTATCTGTGTCAAGATGGAAATATCTACACCGCAATCTGTGCAAAGATGGAAATATCTACACCGCTATCGGTGTAAACATGGTAATATCTACACCGCTATCGGTATAAACATGGAAATGTCAACTCCGCTATCTGTATAAACATGAAAATATCTACACCGCTATCTGTGTAAACATGGAAATATCTACACCGCTATCTGTCTAAAGATGGAAATATCTACACCGCAATCTGTGCAAAGATGGAAGTATCTAAATCTCTATCTGTGTAAAGATGGAAATTTCTACACCGCAATCTGTGCAAATATGGAAATATCTAAACCTCTATCTGTGTAAAGGTGGAAATATCTACACCGCAATCTCTGTAAATGTGTAAACATTTATATCGGTATCTGTATAAACATGGAAATATTTACACTGGTATCTCTATAAACATGGAAATATCTACACTGCCATCCGTACAAAGATGGAAATATCAACACCACGAGCTCTACAAACATGGAAATATCTACACCGCTATCTGTAAACATAGAAATACCAACAACGCTATGTGTATAAACATGGAAATATCTACACCGCTATCTGTATACACCTGGAAATATCTACACAGCCATCAGTATAAAAATGGAAATATCTACCCCGCTATCTCTATACACATGGAAATACCTACACCTCTATCTCAATAAACATGGAAATATCTGCACCGACTTCGATATAAACTTGGAAATATCTACACCGCCATCTCTATAAACATGAAAGTATCTACATCGCCATCTCCGTTAACATGGATTTATCTACACCACCATCTGTGTAAACCTGGAAATATCTACACGGCTATCTGTATAAGCATGGAAATATGTACACTGCCATCTGTATAAAGACGGAAATATCTACACCGCGAGCTGTATAATCATGGAAATATCTACACCGCTATCTGTATAAACATTGAAATACCAACACCGCTCTCTGTATAAACTTGGAAATATCTACACCGCCATCTGTATAAACATGGAAATATCTACACCAGTATCTCTATAAAGTTGGAAATACCTACACCGCCATCTCTATAAACATGGAATTATCTACACTGCTATCTCTATAAACATAAAAATATCTATACCACCATCTCTATAAACATGGAAATATCTCCACCGCCATCTGCAAAAACATGGAAATATCGACACCACCATGTGTATAAACATGGAAATATCTACACCGCTTTCTCTGTAAACACAGATATATCTACACTGGCATCTGTAGAAAGATGTAAATGTCAACACCACGATCTGTACAAACATGGAAATATCTACACCGCTACCTGTATAAACATGGAAATATCTACACCGCTATCTGTATAAACAGGGAAATATCTACACCACGATCTGTATAAACATGGAAATATCTACACCGCTTTCTGTATAAACATGGAAACATCTACATGTCTATCTGTATAAACATGGAAATTTCTACACCGCTATCTGTATAAACATGGAAATATCTACAACGCTATCTGTGTAAACATAGAAATATCTACACAACTATCTGTGTAAACATGGAAATATCTGCACTGCTAACTGTGTAAAGATGGAAATATCTACCAAGCAATCTGTGCAAAGATGGAAATATCCACAACTCTATCTGTGTAAAGATGGAAATATCTACACCGCAATCTGTGCAAAGATGGAAGTATCCACACTGCTATCTGTGTAAACATGGTAATATCTACACCACTATCTGTATAAACAGGGAAATATCTACAGCACCATCTGTATAAAAATGGAAATATATACAGCGCCATCTGTATAAACATGGAAATATCTACACCGCCATCTGAATAAACAAGGAAATATCTACACCGGTATCTGTATAAATATGGAAATATCTACACCGCTATGTCTATAAACATGGAAATATCTACACCGCTTTCTGTATAAACATGGAAATATCTACACCGCTATCTCTATAAACATGCAAATATCTACACCGCTATCTCTATAAACGTGGAAACATCTACACCGCTATGTGTCTAAACGTGGAATTTTCTACAGCGCTATCTGTGTAAACGTGGAAATATCTACACCGCTATCTCTGTAAACGTGGAAATATCTACACCACTTCCTGTATAAACTTGGAAATATCTACACCGCTATCTCTGTAAATGTATATATATTTAAACCGCTATCTGTATAAACATGGAAATATTTACACCGCTAACTGTATAAACATGGAAATATTTACAACGCTGTTTGTATAAATGTGGAAATATGTACACCGCTATCTCTATAAACATGGAAATATCCACACTGCCATCTGTATAAAGATGGAAATATCAACACCGCGAGCTGTATAAACATGGAAATATCTAGACCGCTATGTGTATAAACATGGAAATAACAACACCGCTATCTGTATAAACATGGAAATTCTTACAATGCTATCTGTATAAACATGGAATTATCAACACCGCCATATGTATAATCATGGAAATATCCACACCGCAATCTGTATAAACATGGAAATATCTACACCGCCATCTGTAAACACATGGAAATATGTACACAGTCATCTGTATAAACATGGAAATAACTACACTTCCATCAGTTTAAACATGGAAATATCTACACTGCCATCTCTATACACATGGAAATATTTACACAGCCATCAGTATAAACATGGAAATATCTTCACCGCTATCTGCATAAACATGAAAATATCTACACCGCCATCTGCATAAACATCGAAATATCTCCACTGCTATCTGCTTAAACATGGAAATATCTACACCGCTATCTCTATAAACATGGAAATATCTACACCACTATCTGTATAAGCATGGAAATATCTACACTGCTATCTGTATAAACTTGGGAATATCTACACCGCAATCTGTATAAACATGAAAATACCTACACTGCCATCTGTATAAACATGGAGATATCTCCAGCACTATCTGTATAAACATGGAAATATACACACCAGTATCTGTATAACCATGGAAATATCTACACCGCTATCTGTATAAACATGGAAATATCTACACCGCTATCTGTATAAACATGGAAATATCTACATCGCTATCTGTATAAACATGGAAATATCTACACCACTATCTGTATAAACATGGAACTATCTACACCGCCATCTGTATACATATGGAAATATCTACAACGCTATCTGTGTAAACATGGAAATATCAACACAGCTATCTGTGTAAACATGGAAATACCTTCCCCTCTATCTGTGTAAAGATGGAAATATCTACACTGCACTCTGTGCAAAAATGGAAATATCTACACCAATATCTGTGTAAACATGGAAATATCTACATCGCTATCTGTATAAAGATGGAAATATCTACACTGATATCTGTATAAACGGAAATATCTACACCGCCATCTGTATAAACATGGAAATATCTAGAGAGTCACCTCTATAAACATGGAAATATCTACAACACCATCTCTATAAACTTGGAAATGTCTACACTGCCATCTTTATACACCTGGAAATAACTACACAGCCATCTGTATAAAAATGGAAATATCTACACCGCTATCTCTATACACATTGAAATACCTAAACCTCTATCTCTATAAACATGGAAATATCTACACCGCTATCTCTATAAACCTGGAAATATCTACACCATCTCTGTAAACATGAAAGTATCTACAGCGCCATCTCCATTAACATGGATCTATCTACACCACCATCTGCGTAAACATGGAAATATCTACACCGCTATCTCTATAAGCATGGAAATATCTACACTTCCATCTGTATAAAGATGGAAATATCTACACAGCTCTCTGTATAAACATGGAAATATCTACACCGCCATCTGTATAAACATGGAAATATCTACACCAGTATTTCTATAAACATTAAAATACCTACACAGCCATCTCTATAAACATGGAAATACCCACACCGCCATCTCTACAAACATGGAAGTATCTACACTGCTATCTCTATAAACATAGAAATATCTATACCGCCATCTCTACAAACAAGGAAATATCTACACCGCCATCTGCATAAACATGGAAATATCTACACCACAATCTGTATAAACATGGAAATATCTACACCGCCATCTGTATAAACTTAGAAATATCTACTCTGCCATTTGTAGAAAGATGGAAATGTCTACACCGCGATCTGTATAAAGATGGAAATATCTACACGACTACTTGTATAAACATGGAAATATCTACACCAATATCGGTATAAACATGGAAATATCTACTCCACGATCTGTAAAAACATGGAAATATCTACACCGCTATCTATAAAAACATGGAAACATCTACACGGCTATCTGTATGAACATGGAAATATCTACACCGCTATCTGTATAAATATGGAAATATCTACACCGCTATCTCTATAAACATGGAAATGTCTACACAGCTATCTGTATGAACATTGAAATATCTACATGACTATCTCTATAAACATGGAAATATCTTCACCGCTATCTGTATAAACATAGAAACACCTACACCGCTATCTCTATAAACATGGAAATATCTACACCGCTATCCGTATAAACCTGCAAATATCTACAACGCTATCTGTGTAAACTTGGAAATATCTACACTGCTATCTGTGTAAACATGGAAATATCTACACCGCTATCTGTGTAAATATGGAAATATCTACCCCGCAATCTGTGGAAAGATGGAAATATCTACACCTCTATCTGTGTCAAGATGGAAATATCTACACCGCAATCTGTGCAAAGATGGAAATATCTACACCGCTATCGGTGTAAACATGGTAATATCTACACCGCTATCGGTATAAACATGGAAATGTCAACTCCGCTATCTGTATAAACATGAAAATATCTACACCGCTATCTGTGTAAACATGGAAATATCTACACCGCTATCTGTCTAAAGATGGAAATATCTACACCGCAATCTGTGCAAAGATGGAAGTATCTAAATCTCTATCTGTGTAAAGATGGAAATTTCTACACCGCAATCTGTGCAAATATGGAAATATCTAAACCTCTATCTGTGTAAAGGTGGAAATATCTACACCGCAATCTCTGTAAATGTGTAAACATTTATATCGGTATCTGTATAAACATGGAAATATTTACACTGGTATCTCTATAAACATGGAAATATCTACACTGCCATCCGTACAAAGATGGAAATATCAACACCACGAGCTCTACAAACATGGAAATATCTACACCGCTATCTGTAAACATAGAAATACCAACAACGCTATGTGTATAAACATGGAAATATCTACACCGCTATCTGTATACACCTGGAAATATCTACACAGCCATCAGTATAAAAATGGAAATATCTACCCCGCTATCTCTATACACATGGAAATACCTACACCTCTATCTCAATAAACATGGAAATATCTGCACCGACTTCGATATAAACTTGGAAATATCTACACCGCCATCTCTATAAACATGAAAGTATCTACATCGCCATCTCCGTTAACATGGATTTATCTACACCACCATCTGTGTAAACCTGGAAATATCTACACGGCTATCTGTATAAGCATGGAAATATGTACACTGCCATCTGTATAAAGACGGAAATATCTACACCGCGAGCTGTATAATCATGGAAATATCTACACCGCTATCTGTATAAACATTGAAATACCAACACCGCTCTCTGTATAAACTTGGAAATATCTACACCGCCATCTGTATAAACATGGAAATATCTACACCAGTATCTCTATAAAGTTGGAAATACCTACACCGCCATCTCTATAAACATGGAATTATCTACACTGCTATCTCTATAAACATAAAAATATCTATACCACCATCTCTATAAACATGGAAATATCTCCACCGCCATCTGCAAAAACATGGAAATATCGACACCACCATGTGTATAAACATGGAAATATCTACACCGCTTTCTCTGTAAACACAGATATATCTACACTGGCATCTGTAGAAAGATGTAAATGTCAACACCACGATCTGTACAAACATGGAAATATCTACACCGCTACCTGTATAAACATGGAAATATCTACACCGCTATCTGTATAAACAGGGAAATATCTACACCACGATCTGTATAAACATGGAAATATCTACACCGCTTTCTGTATAAACATGGAAACATCTACATGTCTATCTGTATAAACATGGAAATTTCTACACCGCTATCTGTATAAACATGGAAATATCTACAACGCTATCTGTGTAAACATAGAAATATCTACACAACTATCTGTGTAAACATGGAAATATCTGCACTGCTAACTGTGTAAAGATGGAAATATCTACCAAGCAATCTGTGCAAAGATGGAAATATCCACAACTCTATCTGTGTAAAGATGGAAATATCTACACCGCAATCTGTGCAAAGATGGAAGTATCCACACTGCTATCTGTGTAAACATGGTAATATCTACACCACTATCTGTATAAACAGGGAAATATCTACAGCACCATCTGTATAAAAATGGAAATATATACAGCGCCATCTGTATAAACATGGAAATATCTACACCGCCATCTGAATAAACAAGGAAATATCTACACCGGTATCTGTATAAATATGGAAATATCTACACCGCTATGTCTATAAACATGGAAATATCTACACCGCTTTCTGTATAAACATGGAAATATCTACACCGCTATCTCTATAAACATGCAAATATCTACACCGCTATCTCTATAAACGTGGAAACATCTACACCGCTATGTGTCTAAACGTGGAATTTTCTACAGCGCTATCTGTGTAAACGTGGAAATATCTACACCGCTATCTCTGTAAACGTGGAAATATCTACACCACTTCCTGTATAAACTTGGAAATATCTACACCGCTATCTCTGTAAATGTATATATATTTAAACCGCTATCTGTATAAACATGGAAATATTTACACCGCTAACTGTATAAACATGGAAATATTTACAACGCTGTTTGTATAAATGTGGAAATATGTACACCGCTATCTCTATAAACATGGAAATATCCACACTGCCATCTGTATAAAGATGGAAATATCAACACCGCGAGCTGTATAAACATGGAAATATCTAGACCGCTATGTGTATAAACATGGAAATAACAACACCGCTATCTGTATAAACATGGAAATTCTTACAATGCTATCTGTATAAACATGGAATTATCAACACCGCCATATGTATAATCATGGAAATATCCACACCGCAATCTGTATAAACATGGAAATATCTACACCGCCATCTGTAAACACATGGAAATATGTACACAGTCATCTGTATAAACATGGAAATAACTACACTTCCATCAGTTTAAACATGGAAATATCTACACTGCCATCTCTATACACATGGAAATATTTACACAGCCATCAGTATAAACATGGAAATATCTTCACCGCTATCTGCATAAACATGAAAATATCTACACCGCCATCTGCATAAACATCGAAATATCTCCACTGCTATCTGCTTAAACATGGAAATATCTACACCGCTATCTCTATAAACATGGAAATATCTACACCACTATCTGTATAAGCATGGAAATATCTACACTGCTATCTGTATAAACTTGGGAATATCTACACCGCAATCTGTATAAACATGAAAATACCTACACTGCCATCTGTATAAACATGGAGATATCTCCAGCACTATCTGTATAAACATGGAAATATACACACCAGTATCTGTATAACCATGGAAATATCTACACCGCTATCTGTATAAACATGGAAATATCTACACCGCTATCTGTATAAACATGGAAATATCTACATCGCTATCTGTATAAACATGGAAATATCTACACCACTATCTGTATAAACATGGAACTATCTACACCGCCATCTGTATACATATGGAAATATCTACAACGCTATCTGTGTAAACATGGAAATATCAACACAGCTATCTGTGTAAACATGGAAATACCTTCCCCTCTATCTGTGTAAAGATGGAAATATCTACACTGCACTCTGTGCAAAAATGGAAATATCTACACCAATATCTGTGTAAACATGGAAATATCTACATCGCTATCTGTATAAAGATGGAAATATCTACACTGATATCTGTATAAACGGAAATATCTACACCGCCATCTGTATAAACATGGAAATATCTAGAGAGTCACCTCTATAAACATGGAAATATCTACAACACCATCTCTATAAACTTGGAAATGTCTACACTGCCATCTTTATACACCTGGAAATAACTACACAGCCATCTGTATAAAAATGGAAATATCTACACCGCTATCTCTATACACATTGAAATACCTAAACCTCTATCTCTATAAACATGGAAATATCTACACCGCTATCTCTATAAACCTGGAAATATCTACACCATCTCTGTAAACATGAAAGTATCTACAGCGCCATCTCCATTAACATGGATCTATCTACACCACCATCTGCGTAAACATGGAAATATCTACACCGCTATCTCTATAAGCATGGAAATATCTACACTTCCATCTGTATAAAGATGGAAATATCTACACAGCTCTCTGTATAAACATGGAAATATCTACACCGCCATCTGTATAAACATGGAAATATCTACACCAGTATTTCTATAAACATTAAAATACCTACACAGCCATCTCTATAAACATGGAAATACCCACACCGCCATCTCTACAAACATGGAAGTATCTACACTGCTATCTCTATAAACATAGAAATATCTATACCGCCATCTCTACAAACAAGGAAATATCTACACCGCCATCTGCATAAACATGGAAATATCTACACCACAATCTGTATAAACATGGAAATATCTACACCGCCATCTGTATAAACTTAGAAATATCTACTCTGCCATTTGTAGAAAGATGGAAATGTCTACACCGCGATCTGTATAAAGATGGAAATATCTACACGACTACTTGTATAAACATGGAAATATCTACACCAATATCGGTATAAACATGGAAATATCTACTCCACGATCTGTAAAAACATGGAAATATCTACACCGCTATCTATAAAAACATGGAAACATCTACACGGCTATCTGTATGAACATGGAAATATCTACACCGCTATCTGTATAAATATGGAAATATCTACACCGCTATCTCTATAAACATGGAAATGTCTACACAGCTATCTGTATGAACATTGAAATATCTACATGACTATCTCTATAAACATGGAAATATCTTCACCGCTATCTGTATAAACATAGAAACACCTACACCGCTATCTCTATAAACATGGAAATATCTACACCGCTATCCGTATAAACCTGCAAATATCTACAACGCTATCTGTGTAAACTTGGAAATATCTACACTGCTATCTGTGTAAACATGGAAATATCTACACCGCTATCTGTGTAAATATGGAAATATCTACCCCGCAATCTGTGGAAAGATGGAAATATCTACACCTCTATCTGTGTCAAGATGGAAATATCTACACCGCAATCTGTGCAAAGATGGAAATATCTACACCGCTATCGGTGTAAACATGGTAATATCTACACCGCTATCGGTATAAACATGGAAATGTCAACTCCGCTATCTGTATAAACATGAAAATATCTACACCGCTATCTGTGTAAACATGGAAATATCTACACCGCTATCTGTCTAAAGATGGAAATATCTACACCGCAATCTGTGCAAAGATGGAAATATCTAAATCTCTATCTGTGTAAAGATGGAAATTTCTACACCGCAATCTGTGCAAATATGGAAATATCTAAACCTCTATCTGTGTAAAGATGGAAATATCTACACCGCAATCTCTGTAAATGTGTAAACATTTATATCGGTATCTGTATAAACATGGAAATATTTACACCGGTATCTCTATAAACATGGAAATATCTACACTGCCATCCGTACAAAGATGGAAATATCAACACCACGAGCTGTACAAACATGGAAATATCTACACCGCTATCTGTAAACATAGAAATACCAACAACGCTATGTGTATAAACATGGAAATATCTACAACGCTATCTGTATAAACATGGAAATATCAACACCGCCATCTCTATAATCATGGAAATATCTAAACCGCTATCTGTATAAGCATGGAAATATCTACACCGCTATCTGTATAAACATGGAAATATCTACACGGCTATCTGTATGAACTTGGAAATACCTACACCGCTATCTGATAAACATGAAAATATCTACACCGCCATCTGTATAAACATGGAAATATCTCCACCGCTATCTGTATAAACATGGAAATGTCTCCACCGCTATCTGTATAAACATGGAAATATCTCCACCGTTATCTGTGTAAACATGAAAATATCTACACCGCTATCTGTAAGCATGGGAATATCTACACCGCTATCTGAATAACCATGGAAATATCTACAGCGCTATCTGTATAAACATGGAAATACCTACACCGTTATGCGTATAAACATGGAAATATCTACATCGTTATCTGCGTAAAGATGGAAATATCTACAAAGCTATTTCTATAAACCTGGAAATATCTACACCGCTATCTGAATAAACGTGGAAATATCTACACCGCTATCTGTATAAACAGGGAAATATCTACACCGCCATCTGTATAAACATAGAAATACCTACACTGCCATCTGTATAAACATGGAAATATCTACAACACCATCTCTGTAAACACTTAAATGTCTACACTGCCATCTTTTTTACTCTGGAAATATCTACACAGCCATCACTATAAACATGGAAATATCTACACTGCCATCTGTATAAACATGGAAATATCTACACAGCCATCTCTATAAACCTGGAAAAATCTACATCGCTATCTGTATATACATGGAAATAGCCACACCGCTATCTGTATAAACATGGAAATATCTACACCGACATCTGTAAAAACATCAAATATCTACACAGTCATCTGTATAAACATGGAAGTATCTACACCTCCATCTGTATAAACTTGGAAATATCTACACTGCCATCTGTATACACATGGAAATATCTACACAGCCATCTGCGTAACCCTGGAAATATCTACATCGATATCTCAATAAACATGGAAGTAACGACACCACTATGTGTATAAACATGGAAATATATCCACCGATTTCTTTATAAACATGGAAATAACTTCACCGCTATCTGTATAAACATGGAAATATCTACATCGCTATCTGCATAAAAATGGAAATATCTACAATGCCATCTGTATAAACAAGGAAATAGCCACACCGCTATCTGTATAAACATGGAAGTATCTACACCGCCATCTGAATAAACATGGAAATATCTACACGGCTATCTGTATAAATATGGGAATATCTACACCGCTATCTCTATAAACATGGAAATATCTACACAGCAATCTCTGTAAACATGGAAATATCTACACCGCCATCTGTATAAACATGGAAATATCTACACCGCCATCTGTATAAACATGGAAATGTATACACCACCATCTGTATAAACATGGAAATAACTACACCGCTATCTGAATAAACATGGAAATATCTACACGGCTATCTGTATAAACATGGAAATATCTACAACGCTATCTGTTTAAATTTGTAAATATCTACACCGCTATCTCTATAAACATGGAAATGTCTACACTGCCATCTGTGGAAAGATGGGAATATCTACTCCATGAGCTGTATAAATATGGAAATATCCACACCGCTACCAGTATAAACGTGGAAATATCAACACAGATATCTGTATAAATTTCCAAATATCTACACCACGATCTGTATAAACACGGAAATATCTACACCGATATCTGTATAAACATGGAAATATCTACACTGCCCTCTGTACAAAGATGGAAATACCTACGTTGCGGGCTGTATAAACATGGAAATATCTACACTGCCATCTGTATAAACATGGTAATATCTACACCGTCATCTCTTTAAACATAGAAATATCTACACCGCTATCTCTATAAACATGGAAACATCTACACCGCTTTCTCAATACACATAGTAATATGTACAACGCCATCTCTATAAACATGGAAATATCTACACCGTGATCGGCATGAACATGGAAATATCTACACCGCTATCTGTATAAATATGGAAATATCTACAGTGCCATCAGTATAAACATGGAAATATCTACACTGCCATCTGTGGATAGATGGAAATATCTACACCACTATCTGTATAAATATGGAAATATCTACACCGCTATCTCTATAAACTTGGAAATACCTACACCACTATCTGTATCAATATGGAAATATCTACACCGCTATCTCTATAAACATGGAAATATCTTCACCGCCATGTTTATAAACATGGAAATATATACACTGCTATCTGTATAAACATGGACATATCTACACCGCCATGGGTATAAAGATGGAAATATCTACTCCGCGAGCTGTATAAACATTTAAATATCTACACCGCTATCTGTATAAACATGGAAATACCAACACCGCTATTTCTATAAACATGGAAAAACCTACACTGCTATCTATATAAACATGGAAATATCTACATCGCTATATCTACAAACAAGGAAATACACCGCCATCTCTATAAACATGGAAATACTGACACCGCAATCTCTATAAACATGGAAATACCTACACCGCAATCTCTATAAACATAAAAATATCTACACTGCCTTCTCTATAAAAATGGAAATAACTACACCGCCATCTGCATAAACATGGAAATATCTACACCGCCATCTGTATAAACATGGAAATACCTACACCGCCATCCCTATACACATGGAAATATCTACACCGCCATCTCTATAAACATGGAAATATCTTCACAGCCATCTGCATAAACATGGAAATATCTACACCGCTATCTGTATAAACATGGAAATATCTACAACGCCATCTGTATAAACATGGAAATATGTACACTGCCATCTGTGGAAAGATGGAAATATCTACACCACGATCTGTATAAACATGGAAATATCTACACCGCTACCTGTATAAACATGGAAATATCTACACCACTACCTGTATAAACATGGAAATATCTACACCATGATTTGTATGATCAAGTAGATACCTTCACCGCTATCTGTATAAACATGGAAATATCTACACCGCTATCTGTATAAACATGGAAATATCTTCACCGATATCTGTATAAACATGGAAATATCTACACCGCCATCTGTATAAACATGGAAATATCTACACTGCCATCTGTATGAACATGGAAATATCTACAACACTATCTGTATGAATATGGAAATATCTACACCGCTATCTCTATAAACATGGAAATATGTACACCGCTATCTCTATAAACATGGAAATAACTACACAGTCATCTGTATACACATGGAAATATCTACAAAGCCATCTGTATAAATATGGAAATGTCTACACCGCTATCTCTATAAACATGTAAATATCTACACCACCATCTTTATAAACATGGAACTATCTACACCGTCATCTGTATAAACATGGAAATATCTACACCGCTATCTGTATAAACATGAGAATATCTACACCACGAACTGTATAAACATGGAAATATCTACACCAATATGTGTATAAACATGGAAATATCTACACCGCTATCTGTATAAACATGGAAATATCTACACTGCTATCTGTATAAATATGGAAATATCTACACCGCTTTTTCCATAAATATGGAAATATCTACACCACTATCTGTATAAACATGGAAATATCTACACCGCTATCTCTATAAACATGGAAATATCTACACCGCAATCTCTATAAACATGGAAATATATATGCCGCCATCTCTATGAATATGGAAATATCTACAACACCATCTGCATAATCATGGAAATATCTACTCCGCCATCTGTATAAACATGGAAATATCTACATGGACATCTGTATAAACATGGAAATATCAACACCGCCATCTGTATCAACATGGAAATATCTACACCGCTCCCTGTATAAACATGGAAATATCTACACCGCGATCTGTATAAACATGGAAATATCTACACCGCTATCTGTTCAAACATGGATATATCTTCACCGCCATCTGTATAAACATGGAAATATCTACACCGCCATCTGTACAAACATGGAGATATCTACACTGCCATCTGTAAAAAAATGCAAATATCTACAACGCCATCTGTGAAAACATGGAAATATCTACACAGTCAACTGCAGAAACATGGAAGTATCTACACCACCAACTCTATAAACAAGGAAATATCTACAATGCCATCTGTATACACATGGAAATATCTACACAGCCATCTGTACAAACATTTAAATATCTACACCGCTATCTCTATAAACATGGAAATACCTACACCACTATCTCTATAAACATGGAAATATCTACACCGCTATCTCTATAAACATGTGAATATCTACACTAACATCTCCATAAACATAGGACTATCTACACCGCCATCTGTGTAAACGTGGAAATACGTACACAGCCATCTGTATAAACGTGGAAATATCTACACTACCATCTGTATAAAAATGGAAATATCTTCATAGCGAGCTGCATAAACATGGAAATATCTACTCCGCTATCTGTATTAACATGGAAATACCAACACCGCTATCTGTATAAACATGGAAATATCTACACCGCTATCTGTATAAACATGGAAATATCTACAACGCTATCTGTGTAAACATGGAAATATCTACACAGCTATGTTTGTAAACATGGAAATATCTACACCGCTATCTGTGCAAAAATGGAAATATCTACAACGCTATCAGTGTAAAGATGGAAATATCTACACTGCTATCTGTGTAAACATGGAAATATCTACACCGCCATCTATATAAACATGGAAATATCTACACCGTTATCTGTGTAAACATGGAAATATCTACACCGCCATCTATATAAACATGGAAATATCTACACCGCCAGCTGTGTAAACATGTAAATATCTACACCGCTATCTGTGCAAACATGGATATATCTGCACCACCATCTGTATAAACATGGAATTACCTACACCGCCATCTCTATAAACATGGAAATATCTACACCACCATCTGCATGAACATGGAAATATCTACACCGCCATCAGTATAAACATGGAAATATCTACACCGCAATGTGTATAAACATGGAAATATCAACACAGCTATCTGCACAAACTTGGAAGAATCAACACCACCATCTGTATAAACATGGAAATGTCTACACCGCCATCTGCATAAACATGGAAATATCTACACTGCCATCTGTATAAACATGGAAATATCTTCACTGCCGTCTGTATAAAGATGGAAATATCTACACCGCTATCTGTGTAAACATGGAAGTAACTACACCGCTATCTGTATAAGCATGGAATTACCTACACCACTATCCCTATAAACATGGAAATATCAACACCGCTATCTGTATAAACATGGAAATAACAACACCGCTATCTGTATAAACATGGAAATATCTACATCGCCATCTGTATAAACATGGAAATATCTACAGCACTATCTGTGTAAACATGGAAATATCTACACCGCTATCTGTTTAAACTTGAAAATATCTACACTGCCATCTCCATAAACCTGGAAATATCAACACCGCCATCTCTATAAGTATGGAAATATCTACACCGCCGTCTCTATAAACATGGAAATATCTACACCGCCATCTCTATATACATGGAAATAGCAACACCTCCATTTCTATAAACATGGAAATAACTACACAGCCATCTGTCTAAACATGGAAATATCTCCACCGTTATCTCTATAAACATGGAAATATCTGCACCGCTCTCTGTATATACATGGAAATATCTACACCGCGATCTGTATAAACATGGAAATATCAACACCGCTGTCTGTATAAACATGGAAATAACTACACCGCTATCTGTATAGACATGGAAAGATCTACATAGCCATCTGTAAAAAAATGGAAATACCTACAACGCCATCTGTAAAAACATGGAAATATCTACACAGCCAACTGTAGAAGCATGGAAATATCTACACCACCATCTCTATAAACAAGGAAATATCTACACCGCCAACTATATAAACATGGAAATACGTACACCGCTATCTCTATAAACATGCAAATATATAGACCACCATCTCTATAAACATGGAAATATCTACACTACCATCTTCATAAACAAGGAATTATCTACACCGCCATCTATATAAACATGGAAATATCTACATCGCTATCTTTATAAGCATTGAAATATCCACACTGCCATCTGTAAATAGATGGAAATATCTACACCGCGATCTGTATTAACATGGAAATATCTACACTACTATCTGTATAGACATGGAAATATTTACAACGCTATCTGTATAAACATGAAATATCTACAACGCTATCTGTATAAACATGGAAATATCTACACTGCTATCTGTATAAATATGGAAATATCTACAGAGCTATAACCATAAACATGGAAATAACTACGCCGCTATCTGTATAAACATGGAAATATCTACACCGCTATCTCTATAAACATGGAAATATCTACATCGCTATCTCTATAAACATGGAAATATCTCTGCCGCCATCTCTATGAATATGGAAATATCTAAACCGCTATCTGCATAAACTTGGAAATATCTACACCGCCATCTGTATAAACATGGAAATATCTACACGGACATCTGTATAAACATAGAAATATCAACATCGCCATCTGAATCAACATGGAAATATCCACACCGCCATCTCTATAAACATGGATATATCTACACCGCCATTTCTATAAACATGAAAATATCTAAACCGCCATCTCTATAAACATGAAAATACCTACACTGCCATCTCCATAAACATGGAAATATCCACACCACCATCTGTATAAACATGGAAATAACTACACTGACATCTGTATAAATATGGAAATATCTACACCGCCATCTTTATAAAAATGGAAATATCTACAACGCCATCTGTAAAAACATTTAAATATCTACTCAGTCATCTGTAGAAACATGGAAATATCTAAACCGTTATCTGTGTAAACATGGAAATATCTACACCGCCAGCTATATAAACATGGAAATATCTACACCGCCAGCTCTGTAAACATGTAAATATCTACACCACTATCTGTGCAAACATGGATATATCTGCACCGCCATCTGTATAAACATGGAATTACCTACACCGCTATCTCTATAAACATGGAAGTATCTACACCGCCATCTGTATGAACATGGAAATATCTACACCGCCATCAGTATAAACATGGAAATATCTACACCGCCATGTGTATAAACATGGAAATATCAACACAGCTATCTGAACAAACTTGGAAGTATCAACACCACCATCTGTATAAACATGGATATGTCTACACCGCCATCTGCATAAACATGGAAATATCTACAACGCTATCTGTATAAACAAGGAAATATCTACACCACGATCTGTATAAACTTGGAAAGATCTACACCGCTATCTGTGTAAACATGGAAATATCTACAATGTCATCTGTATAAACATGGAAATATCTACACCACTAACTCTATAAACATGGAAATATGTATACCACCATCAGTGAAAACATGGAAATATCTTCACAGTCATTTGTAGAAACATGAAAATTATCTACACCACCATCTGTATCCACATGGAAGTATCTACACTGCCATCTGTATACACATGGAAATATCTACACAGCCGTCTGTATAAACATGGAAATATCTACACCACTATCTCTATAAACATGGAAATATCTACACCGCTATCTCTATAAACATGGAAATATCTACACTGCCATCTCCATAAACATAGAACTATCTACACCGCCATCTGTATAAACCTGGAAATATGTACACCGCCATCTGTATAAATGTGGAAATATCTACACCACCATCTGTATAAAAACGGAAATATCTACATGGCGAGCTGCATAAACATGGCAATATCTACACTGCTATCTGTATTAACTTGGGAATACCAACACCGCTATCTGTATAAACATGGAAATATCTACACCGCTATATGTATAAACATGGAAATACCAACGACGCTATTTGTGTAAACATGGAAATATCAACAACGTTAACTGTGTAAAGATGAAAATATCTACACGGCTATCAGTGTAAAGATGGAAATAACTACACTGCTATCTTTGTAAATATGGAAATATCTACACCGCCATCTATATAAACATGGAAATATCTACACCACTATCTGTGTAAACGTGGAAATATCTACACCGTTATCTCTGCAAACATTCATATATCTACACCGCCATCTGTATAAACATGGAATTATCTAAACCGCCATCTGTAAAAACATGGAAATATCTACACAGTCATCTGTATGAACATTGAAATATCTACACCACTATCTATATATACATGCAAATATCTACACTGCCATCTCCATAAACATAGAACTATCTACACTGCCATCTGTATAAACCTGGAAATATGTACACCGCCATCTTTATAAACGTGGAAATATCTACACCACCATCTGTATAAAAATGGAAATATCTACCTGACGAGCTGTATAAACATGGAAATATCTACACCGTTATCTGTGTAAAGATGGAAATATCTACACTGCTATCAGAGTAAAGATGGAAATATCTACACCGCTATCTGTGTAAACATGGAAATATCTACACTGCCATCTAAATAAACATGGAAATATCTACACCGCTATCTGTGTAATCATGGAAATTTCTACACCGCTATCTGTGCAAATATGGATATATCTCCACCGCCATCTGTATAAACATGGAATTATCTACACCGCCATCGCTATAAACATGGAAATATCTACACCGCCATCTGTATAAACGTGGAAATATCTACATCGCCATCTGTATATACATGGAAATATCTATAACACCATCTGTATAAAGATGAAAATATCAACACCGCCACCTGCATAAACATGGAAGTATCAACACCGCCATCTGTATAAACATGGAAATATCTACACCGCCATCTGGATAAACATGGAAATATCAACACCGCTACCTGTATAAACAAGGAAATATCTACACCACGATCTGTATAAACATGGAAAGATCTACACCACTATCTGTATCAACATGGAAATATCTACACCGCCATCTGCATAAACATGGAAATATCTACACCACTAACTCTATAAACATGGAAATATCTACACCACCATCTGTAGAAACATGGTAATATCTACACAGGCATCTGTATAAACATGAAAAATATCTACACCACCATCTGTATACACATGGAAATATCTACTCTGTCATCTGTACACACATGGAAATATCTACACAGCCGTCTGTATAAAAATGGAAATATCTATACGGCAAGCTATATAAACATGGAAATATGTACACCACTATCTCTATAAACATGGAAATAACTACACCGCTATCTGTATAAACATGGAAATATCTACACTGCTATCTCTATAAACATGGAAATATCTACACCGCCATCTGTAAAAACATGGAAATATCTACATAGTCATCTGTATAAACATGGAAATTTCTACACCAACATCTGTATAAACATAGAATTATCTACACTGACATCTGTGTACACATGGAAATATTTACACAACCATCTGAATAAACACGGAATTATCTACACCGCTATCTCTATAAACATGGGAATATCTACAGCGCTGTCTCTATAAACATGGAAATATCTACAACACTATCTCTATAAACATGGAAATATCTACACCGTCATTTCTATAAACATGAAAGTATCTACTCTGCCGTCTCCATAAACATGGAACTATCTACACTGCCATCTGTATAAACATGGAAATATCCCCAGTGCCATCTGTATAAACATGTAAATATCTACACTGCGAGCTGTATAAACTTGGAAATATCTTCACCGCTATCTGTATAAATATAGAAATACTAACTCTGCTATCTGTATAAACATGGAAATATCTACATTGCCATCTGTATAAAGATGTAAATATCTACAACGCGAGCTGTATAAACATGGAAATATCTACACCGCTATCTGTATAAACATGGAAATACAAACACCGCTTTCTGTATAAACATGGAAATACCTACACCGCTATCTGTATAAACATGGAAATATCTACACCGCTATCTCTATAAACGTGGAAATACCTACACCGCTATCTCTATAAACATGGAAATATCTACACCGCTATCTCTATAAACATGGAAATATATACAACGCCATCTCCATAAGCATGGATATATCTTCACCACCATCTACATAAACAAGGAAATATCTACCCCACCATCTATATAAACATGGAAATATCTACGCCGCTATCTCTATAAACATGGAAATATATAGACCGCCATCTCTATAAACATGCAAATATCTACACCGCCATCTACATAAACAAGGAAATATCTACAGCACCATCTATATAAACATGGAAATATCTACACCAACATCTGCATAAACATGGAAATATCTTCACTGCCATCTGTAAATAGATGGAAATATCTACACCGCGATCTGTATTAACATGGAAATATCTACACTACTATCTGTATAAACATGGAAATATTTACAACGCGATCTGTATAAAAATGGAAATATGTACACCGCTATGTGTATTAACATGGAAATATCTACACCGCTATCTGTATAAATATGGAAATATCTACGCTGCTATCTGTATAAATATGGAAATATCTACACACCTATCTCCGTAAACATGGAAATATCTACAACGCTATCTGTATAAACATGGAAATATCTACACCGCTATCTCTATAAACATGGAAATACGTACACCATCTCTATAAACATGGAAATATCTACACCGCCATCTCTATAAACATCGATATATCTACACCGCCATCTCTATAAACATGAAAATATCTACACCGCCATCTCTATATACATGAAAATAAACCGCCATCTCCATAAACATGGAAATATCCACACCGCCATCTGTATGTACATGGAAATATCTACACCGCCCTCTGTATAAACATGGAAATACCTACACCGCCATCTGTATAAAATTGGAAATATCTACAATGCCATCTGTAAAAACATGGAAATATCTACACAGTCATCTGTAGAAACATGGAAATATCTACACCACCACCTGTATAAATATGGTAATATCTACAATGCCATCTGTATACACATGGAAATATCTACACAAATATCTGTATAAACATGGAATTATCTACACCGCTATCTCTATAAACATGGAAATACCTACACCACTATCTCAATAAACATGGAAATATCTACACCGCTATCTCTATAAAGTTGGAAATATCTACACTGCCATCTCCATAAACATAGAAATATCTACACCCCCATTTGTATAAACATGGAAATACGTACACCGCCATGCGTATAAACGTGGAAATGCCTTCACCACCATCTGTATAAAAATGGAAATACCTACATGGTGAGCTGTATAAAGATGGAAATATCTACACCGCTATCTGTATTAACATGGAAATACCAACAACGCTATCTGGATAAAAATGGAAATATCTACAATGCTTTCTGTTTAACATGGAAACATCTACACCGCTATCTGTATTAACTTGGAAATATCTACAACGGTATCTCTATAAACATGGAATTATCTACACCGCTATCTCTATAAACATGGAAATACATACAGCGCCATATCTATAAACATGGAATTACCTACACCGCAATCTCTATAAACATGGAAATACATACATCGCCCTCTCTATAAAAATTCAATTATCTACACCGCTATCTCTAAAAACATAGAAATATCTACACCACCATCTCTATAAACATGGAAATATCTACACTGCCATCTGCATACACATGTAAATATCTTCACCGCCATCTGTATAAACATGGAAATATCAACACTGCCATCGGTATGAACATAATATCTACACTGCCATCTGTAGAAAGACGGAAATATCTACACCGCGATCTGTATACGCATGGAAATATCTACACCTCTACCTGTATAAACATGGAAATATCTACACCACTATCCATATAAAAATGGAAATATCTACACTGCTATCTCTATAAACATGGAAATGTCTACACCGCTATCTATATAAACATGGAAATATCTACACACCCATCTCTATAAACATGGAATATCTACACTGCTATCTGTATAAACGTGGAAATAGCCTCACCGGTATCTGTATAAACATGGAAATATCTACACAGTCATCTGTATAAACGTGGAAATATCTACACCTCCATCTGTATAAACATGGAAATATCTACACAGCCATCTGTATTCACATGGAAATATCTACACCTCTATCTCTATAAACATGGAAACACCTACACCGTAATCTGTACAAACATGGAAATATCTACACCACTATCTGTATAAACGTGGAAATATCTACACCGCCATCTGTATAGACACGGAAATATCTACACGGCTATCTGTGTAAACCTGGAAATATCTAGAACGCTATCTGTATAAATATGGAATTATCTACACCGCCATCTGTATAAACATGGAATTATCTACAACGTCATCTCTATAAAGATGGAAATATCTACACCACGAACTGTATAAACATGAAAATATCTACACCGCTATCTGCATAAACATGGAAATACCAACACCGCTATCTGTATAAACATGGAAATATCTACACAGCTATCTCTATAAAAATAGAAATATCTACACCGCCATCTCGGTAAGCATGGAAATATCCTCACCGCCATCTGCATGAACATGGAAATATCTACACTGCTATCTGTATAAACATGGAAATATCTACAGCGCCATCTGTATATACATGGAAATAAACACACTGCCATCTGTGGAAAGACGGAAATATCTACACCACAATCCGTATAAACATGGAAATATCTACACCGTTACCAGTATAAACATGGAAATAACTACACGGCAATCTGTATAAACATGGAAATATCTACACCACGATCTGTATAAACAACGAAATATCTCCACTGTTATCTGTAAAAACATGGAAATTTCTACACCACTATCTGTATAAACATGGAAATATCTACACCGCTATTTGTATAAACATGGAAATATCTCCGACGCTATCTGTATAAACATGGAAATATCCACACCGCAATCTGTATAAACATGGAAATAACTACACCGCCATCTGTATAAACATGGAAATATCCACACCGCCATCTGTATAAACATGGAAATAGCTACACCGCCATCTGTATAAACATTGAAATATCTACACCGCGCTCTGCATAAATATGGAAATATCTACACTGCTATCTGTATAAACATGGAAATATCTACACCGCCATCTGTATAAACATGGAAATATCTACACAGTCATCTGTATACACATGGAAATATCTACACAGCCATCTCTGTAAACATGGAAATAACTACACCGCTATCACTAAAAACATGGAAATACCTGCACCGCCATCTTTATAAACATGAAAATATCTAAACTGCCATCTCCATAAACATGGAACTATCTACACCGTCATCGGTATAAACATGGAAATATCTACACCGCTATCTGTATAAACATGGAAATATCTACCCTGCCATCTGTATAAAGATGTAAATATCTACACCGCGAGCTGTATAAACATGGAAATATCTACACTGCAATCTGTATAAACATGGACATATCAACACCGCTATCTGTATAAACATGGAAGTATCTACACCGCTATCTGTATAAACATGGAAATAACTACACCACTATCTCTATAAACATGGAAATATTTACACTGCCATCTCTATAAACATGGAAATATCTTCACCGCTATATGAATAAACATGGAAATATGTACACCGCACTCTGTGCAAAGATAGAAATATCTACACCGCTATCTGTGTAAACTTGGAAATACCTACACCGCCATCTCTATAAACATGGAAATATCTACATCGCCATCTGTATGAACATGGAAATATCTACAAAGCTATCTGTATAAATATGGAAATATCTACACCACTATTTCTATAAACATGGAAATATCTACACCGCTATCTTTATAAACATGGAAATACCTGCACCGCTATCTCTATGATCATGGAAATATCTACACCACTGTCCCTATAAACATGGAAATATCAACACCGCTAACTGTAATAACATGGAAATAAATACACCGCTATCTGTATAAACATGGAAATATCTACCTCGCCATCTGTATAAACATGGACATATCTACACCGCTATCAGTATAAACATGGAAATATCTACCCCTCTATCTGTTTAAAGATGGAAAATCTACAGTGCTATCTCCATATACATGGCAATATCTACACTGCCATCTCTATAAATATGGAAATATATACACCGCCATGTCTATAAACATGGAAATATCTACACCACCAACTGTATAAACATGGAAGTTTCTTCACAGCCACCTGTATAAATGTGCAAATATCTACACCGCTATCTTTATAAACATGGAATTAACTACACCGCTATCTGTATAAACATGAAAATGTCTATAACGCTATCCCCATAAACATGGAAATATCAACACCGCTATCTGTATAAACATTGAAATATCTACACCGCTATCTGTGTAATCATGGAAATCTCTACACCGCCATCTGTATAAACATGGAAATATCTACACAGTCATCTCTATCAACATGGAAATATCTACACCACCATCTGTATACACATGGAAATATCTACACTGCCATCTGTATAAAAATGGAAATATGTACACTGCCATCTGTCTAAAGATGCATATATCTACACCGCTATCTGAGTAAACATGGAAATAACTACACCGCTATCTGTATAAGCATGGAATGACCTACACCACTATCCCTATAAACATGGCAATATCAACACCGCTATCTGTATAAACATGGAAATAACTAAACTGCTATCTGTATAAACATGGAAATATCTACACCGCTATTTCTATAAACATAGAAATATCTACATCGCTATCTGTGTAAAGATGGAAATATCAACACTGCTATCTATGTAAACGTGGAAATATCTACACCGCTATCTGTATAAACATGGAAATATCTACACCACTATCTGCGTAAACATGGAAATATCTCCTCTGTCATCTGTATAAAGATGGATATATCTACACCGCGAGTTGTCTAAACATGGAAATATCTACACCGCTATCTGTAGAAACATGGAAATAACAACACCGCTATTTGTATAAACATGGAAATTTCTACACCGGTATCTGTATAAATATGGAAATATCTACATCACTATCTCTATAAACATGGAAATACCTACACCAACATTTCTATAAACATGTAAGAATCTACACCGCTATCAGTATAAACATAGAAATATCTACACAGCTATCTGTATATACATGGAAATACCTACACCACTATATCTATGAACATGGAAATATCTACACCGCTATCCCTATAAACATGGAAATATCATTACCGCTATCTGTATAAACATGGATATAACTACATCGCTATCTGTATAAACATGGAAATATCGACACCGCCATCTGTATAAACATGGAAATATCTACACCGCTATCTGTGTAAACATGGAAATATCTACCCCACTATCTGTTTAAACATGGAAGTATCTACAGTGACATCTCCATAAACATGGAAATACCTACACCGCCATCTCTATAAATATGGAAATATCTACACCACCATCTCTATAATCATGGAAATATCTACACCGCCATCTGTATATACATGGAAATAACTACACCGCCATTTCTATAAACATGGAAATATCTACATAGCCATCTGTTTAAACATGGAAACATCTCCACCGTTATCTCTATAAACATGGAAATATCTACACCGCTTTCTGTATATACATGGAAATATCTACACCGCGATCTGTATAAACATGCAAATATCTAAACCACTATCTGTGTAAACATGGAAATATCTACCTCGCTATCTGTATAAACATGGAAACTTCTCCACCGCTATCTGTATAAACATGGAAATATCTACAGTGCTATGTGTATAAACATGGAAATATCTACACCGTTATCTGTATGAACATGGAAATATCTACAACGCTATCTGTGTAAACATGAAAAAATCTACAGCGCGATCTGTATAAATATGGCAATATGTACTCCGCTATCTCTCTAAACTCGGAAATATCTACACCTCTATCTATATAAACATGGAAATATTTTCACGGCTATCTCTATAAACATGGAAATATCTACACCGCCATGTGTATAAATATGGAAATACCTACACAGGCATCTGTATAAACATGGAAATATCTACACCACCATCTGTATAAACCTGGAAATATCTACATTGACATCTGTATAAACAAGGAAATATGTACACAGCTATCTCTTCAAACATGGAAATAGCTACACCGCTATTTGTATAAACATGGAAATAGCCACACCGTTATCTGTATAAACATGGAAATATCTACAACGCTATCTGTAAAAACATGGAAATATCTACACAGATATCTGTGTAAACATGGAAATATCTAAACGGCTATCTCTGTAAATATGGAAATATCTACACAGCTATCAGTGTAAAGATGGAAATATATACACTGCTATCTGTGTAAACATGGAAATATCTACACCGCTATCTACATAAACATGGAAATGTCTACACCGTCATCTGTAAATACATGGAAATATCTACAAAGTCATCTGTATAAACATGGAAATATCTACACCACCATCTGTATAAACACGGAAATATCTACACTGCCATCTGTATACACATGGAAATATCTACAGAGCCATCTCTATAAACATGGAAATATCTACACTGCTATCTCTATAAACATGGAAATTCCTACACCGCCATCTCTATAAACATGGAAATACCTACAATGCTATCTCAATAAACATGGAAATATCTACACCGCAATCTCTATTAACATGAAAATATCTACCCAGCCATCTCCATAAACATGGAACCATCTACACCGTGAACTGTATAAATAAGAAATATCTACACCGCTGTGTGTGTAAACATTGAAATATCTTCACCGCTATCCCTATAAACATGGAAATATCAACAGCGCTATCTGTATAAACATGGAAATATCTACACCGCTATCTGTATAAACATGGAAATACCTACAACGCTATCACTATAAACATGGAAATACCTACACGGCTATCTCTAAAAACATTGAAATATGTACACCGCTATCTCTATACACATGGAAATATATACAGCGCTATCTGTATATACATGGAAATAACTACACCGCTATGTGTATAAACATGGAAATATCTACATCGCTATGTGTATAAACATGAAAATATCTCCACCAGTATCTGTATAATCATGGAACTATCTACACCGCTATCTGAATGAACATGGAAATACCTACACCAGTATCTGTATGCACATGGAAATATCTACACCACTATCACTATAAACATGGAAATATCTACACCGCCATTTCTATAAACATGAAAGTAACTACACTGCCATCTCCATAAACAGGGAATTATCTACACCGCCATCTGTATAAACATGGAAATAAAAACACCGCTATCTGTATAAACATGGAGGTATCAACACTGCCATCTGTATAAACATGGAAATACCTACACCGCCATCTGTATAAACATGGAAATATCTCAGCTGCTATCTGTATAAGCAAGGAAATATATGCACCACCATCTGTATTTACGTGGAAAGATCTACACCACTATCTGTATAAACATAGAAATATCTACACCGCCATCTGTAGAAACATGGAAATATCTACACCACTATCTCTATAAACATGAAAATATCTACATCGCCGTTAGCATAAATATGGAAATGTCTATGCAAATAACTCTATAAACATGGAAATATCTTCACCGCCATCTGTGAAAACATGGAAATATCTACCCAGTCATCTCTATAAACATGAAAATATCTACATTGCCATCTCCATGAACATGGAACTATCTTCACCGCCATCTGTATAAACATGGAAATATCTACACCGCCATCTGTATAGACATTGAAATATCTACACCGCCATCTCTATAAAAATGGAGATATCTACACGACAAGCTGTATAAACATGGAAATATCTACACCGATATATTTATAAACATGGAAATATCTATACCGCTATCTGTATAAACATGGAAATATCTACACCACTATCTCTATAAACATGGAAATATCTACACCGCTATCTGTACAAACATGGAAATATCTACACCGCTATGAGTATAAACATGGAAATATCTACACCGCCGATGGTAAAAACATGGAAAATCTACACAGTCATCTGTATAAACATGGAAATATGTACAACGCTATCTGTATAAACATGGAAATATCAACACCATGATGTGTATAAACATGGAAATATCTACTCCGCTATTTGTGTAAAAAGGGAACTATCTAGAACGGCTATCTGTATAAACATGGAAATACCTACACCGCTATCTCTATAAACATGGAAACACCTACTCCGCCATCTCTATAAACATGGAAATATCTCCACAGTCATCTGTATAAACATGGAAATATCTACACAGCAATCTGTAGAAACAAGGAAATATCTGTACCGCCATCTGTATAATCATGGAAATATATACACTGCCATCTGTAGAAAGATGGAAATATCTTCACATTGAACTGTATAAACATGCAAATATCTACACCGCTATCTGTATAAACATGGAAATATCTACATAGCTATCTGTATAAATATGGAAATATCTACACGGCTATCTCTATACACATGGAAATAACTACACAGCAATCTGTATAAACATGGAAATACCTACATCGCTGTCTCTATAAACATGGAAATATCTACACCGCCATCTGTAAAAACATGGAAATATCGACACAGTTATCTGTAAAAACATGGAAATATCTACACCACCATCTGTGTAAACATAGACATATTACACTGCCATCTGTATACACATGGAAATATCCACACAGCCATGTTTATAAACATGGAAATGTGTACATCGCTATCTCTATAAACATGGAAATATCTACACCGCTTTCTCTATAAACATGGAAATACCTACACCGCTATCAGTATAAACATGGAAATATCTACACCACGATCTCTATAAACATGGAAATATCTACACCGCCATTTCTATAAACATGAAACTAACTACTCTGCCATCTCCATAAACATGGAATTATCTGCACCGCCATCTGTATAAACATGGAAATATCAACACCGCTATCTGTATAAACATGGATGTATCAACACTGCCATCTGTATAAACATGGGAATATCTACACCGCCATCTGTATAAACATGGAAATATCGAAATCGCTATCTCTATATACAAGGAAATATATACACCACGATCTGTATTAACATGGATAGATCTACACCACTATCTGTATAAACATGGAAATATCTAGGTCGCCATGTGTAAACATGGAAATATGTACACCACTATGTCTATAAACATGGAAATAACTACACCGCCATCTGAATAAACATGGAAATATCTACACCACTATCCCTATAAAAATGGAAATACCTACACCACCATCTGCATAAACATGGAAATGTCTATGCCACTAACTCTAGAAACATGGAAATATCTACAACACCATCTGTGAAAACATGGAAATATCTACACAGTCATCTCCATTAACATGAAAATATCTACATTGCCATCTCCATGAACATGGAATTATCTTCACCGCCATCTGTATAAAAATGGAAATATCTACACCGACATCTGTATAATCATGTAAATATCTAAACCACCATCTCTATAAAAATGGAGATATCTACACTGCAAGCTGTATAAACATGGAAAAATCTACACCGATATCTCTATAAACATGGAAATATCTATACCGCTTTCTGTATAAACATGGAAATATCTCCACTGCAATCTGTATAAACATGGAAATATCTACAGCGCTATCTGTATAAACATGGAAATAACTACAACGCTATCTGTATAAACATGGAAATATCTACACCGCTATCTGTATAAACATGAAAATATATCCACCGGTATCTGTATAATCATGGAAATATCTACACTGCTATGTGTAGAAACAAGGAAATATCTTCACCGTCATCTGTAAAAACATGGAAATATCTACACAGTCATCTGTATAAACATGGAAATATTTACACCACCATCTGTATAAACATGGAATTATCTATGCTGCCATCTGTATTCACATGGAAGTATCTACACAACCATCTGTATAAACATGGAAATACCTACAGCGCTATCACTTTAAACATGGAAATACCTACATCGCTATCTCTATAAACATGGAAATATCTACACCGCTATGTGTATAAACGTGGAAATATCTACACCGCCATCTGTAAGACATGGAAATATCTACACAGTCATCTGTATAAACATGGAAATATCTACAATGCTATCTGTGTAAACATGGAAATATCTACACAGATATCTGTGTAAACATGGAAAAATCTACACCGCCATCTGTGTAAAGCAGGAAATATCTACACCGCTATCAGTGTAAAGATGGAAATATATACACCGCTATCTGTGTAAACATGGAAATATCTGCAGCGTTATCTATATAAACATGGAAATGTCTACACCGTCATCTGTAAAAACATGGAAATATCTACAAAGTCATCTGTATAAACATGGAAATACGTACACCACGAACTTTATAAACATGAAAATATCTACACCACTATCTCTATAAACATGGAAATATCTACACTGCCATCCGTATAAACATGGAAATATCTAAACTGCCATCTGTGTAAAGATGTAAATATCTACACCGCGAGCTGTATACAGATGGAAATATCAACACCGCCATCTGTATCAACATGGAAATATGTAAACCGCTATCAGTATAAACATGGAAATATCTACACCACAATCTCTATAAACATGGAAATATCTACACCGCTATCTGTGTAATCATGGAAATATCTACACCGCCATCTGCATAAACATGGAAATAATTACACCGCTATCTGAATAAACATGTAAATATCTACACCGCTATCTGTGCAAACATGGATATATCTACACCGCCATCTGTATAAACATGGAAATATCTACACAACCATCTGTAGAAACATGGAAATATCTACACCGCCATCGGTAAAAAATTGGAAATATCTACACCATTATCAGTATAAACATGGAATGAGCTACACCACTATCTGTATAAACATGGAAATATCTACACCGCCATCAGTATAAACGTGGAAATACCTACACCGGTATCTGTATAAACATGGAAATACCTACACCGCCATCTGTATAAACATGGAAATATCTACACTGCTATCTCTATAAACTTGGAAATATTTACACAACCATCTGCATAAACATGGAAATATCTACACCACTAACTCTATAAACATGGAAATATCTACAAAACCATCTGTAAAAACATGGAAATATCTACACAGTCATCTGTATAAACATGAAAAATATCTACACCACCATCTGTATAAACACGGAATTACCTACACTGCCATTTGTATACACATGGAAATATCTACACAGCCGTCGGTATAAACATGGAAATATCTACACTGCTACATCTATAAACATGGAAATACCTACAACACTATCTCTATAAACATGGAAATATCTACACCGCCATCTCTATAAACATGAATATATCTACAACGCCATCTCTGTAAACATGAAAATATCTACACTTCCATCTCCATAAACATGGAAATATCCACAATGCCATGTGTATAAACATGGAAATATCTACACTGCCATCTGTATAAACATGGAAATATCTACACCACTAATTTTATAAACATGGAAATATCTACACCATCAACTGTAAAAACATGGAAATATCTACACAGTCATCTGTATAAACATGAAAAATATCTACACTACCATCTGTATACACATGGAAATATCTACACAGCTGTCTGTATATACAAGGAAATATCTACACCAGTATCTCTATAAACATGGAAATACCTACACCGCTATCTGTATAAATATGGATATAACTACAACGCTATCTACATAAACAAGGAAATATCTACAGCGCCATCTATATAAACATGGAAAATCTACACCACCGTCTGTATAAACATGGAAATATCTACCCTGCCATCCGTAAATAGATGGAAATATCTACACCACGATCTGTATTAACATGGAAATATCTACACTACTCTCTGTATAAACATGGAAATATTTACAACGCTATCTGCATAAACATGGAAATATCTACACCGCTATGTGTATAAACATGGAAATATCTACACTGCAATCAGTATAAACATGGAAATACCTACACTGCTATCTGTATAAATATGGAAATATCTACACCACCATCTCTATGAATATGGAAATATCTACACCGCCATCTGCATAAACATGGAAATATCTACAGCGCCATCTGTATAAACATGGAAATAACACCGCCGCCTGTATCAACTTGGAAATATCCACACCACTATCTGTATAAACATGGAAATATTTACACCGCTATCTCAATGAACATGGAAATACCTACACCACTATCTCTATAAACATGAGAATATCTACACTGCCATCTCTACAAACATGGATATATCTACACCGCCATCTCTACAAACAGGATATCTACACCGCCATCTCTATAAACATGAAAATATCTACACAGCTATCTCCATAAACATGGAAATACCAACACCGCTTTCTGTATAAACATGGAAATATCTTCACTGATATCTGTATAAACATGGAAATATCTACACCGAGATCTGTATAAACATGCAAATATCTAAACCGCTATCTGTGTAAACATGGAAATATCTACCTCGCTATCTGTATAAACATGGAAACATCTCCACCGCTATCTGTATAAACACAGAAATAACTACAGCGCTATCTCTATAAACATGGAAATACCTACACCGCCATCTCTATAAACATGAAAATATCTACACTGCCATTTCCTTAAACATGGAAATATCTTCACCGCCATCTGTATAAACATGGAAATATTAACACTGCCATCTGGATAAAGATGGAAATATCTACAATGCATGCTGAATAAACATGGAAATAACCATACCACTATCTGTATAAACATGGAAATACCAACATCGATATGTGTATACACATGGAAATACCAACACCGCTATCTGCATAAACATGGAAATATCTACACCGCTATCTGTAAAAATATGGAAATATCAACACCGCTATCTCTATAAACATGGAAATGTCGGCACCGCTAACTGTATAAATGGGGAAATACCTACACATTCATTTGTATAAACAAGGAAATATCTACACAACCATCTGTCTAAACATGGAAATAACTACACTGCCATCTGTATAAAAATGGAAATACCTACACAGTCATCTGTATAAACATGGAAATATCTACACCGCTATCTGTATAAACATGGAAATACCCACACCACTATCTGTAAACATGGAAATACCTACACCGCCATCTGTAAAAACATGGAAATATCTACACAGTCATGTTTATAAACATGGAAATAACTACATTTCCATCTGTATAAACATGGAAACATCTACACTGCCATCTGTATACACATGGAAATATCTACACAGCCATCTGTATAAACATGGAAATATCTACAGCGCTATCTCTCTAAACATGGAAATACCTACACCGCCATCTCAATAAAGATTGAATTATCTACACCGCTATCTCTATAAACATAGAAATATCTACACCGCCATCTCTATAAACATGGAAATATCTACAATTCCATCTGCATAAACATGGAAAATATCTACACCGCCATCTCTATAAACATGGAAATATCTACACCGCCATCTTTATACACATAGAAATATCTACACTACCATCTATAGAAAGATGGAAATAACTACACCGCAATCTGTATAAACATGGAAATATCTACACCTCCATGAGTATAAACATGGAAATATCTACACTGCCTTCTGTATACACATGGAAATATCTACCCAGCCATCAGTATAAACGTGGAAATATCTACTCTGCTATCTCTATAAACATGGAAAATCTACACTTATATCTCTATAAACATGGAAATAGCTACACAGCTATCTGTATAAACGTGGAGGTATCCACACCGCTATCTGTATAAGCATGGAAACATCTAAACCGTGATCTGTATAAACGTGGAAATACCAACACCGCTATCTGTATAAACATGGAAATATCTACACTGCTATCTGTATAAACATGGAAATATCTACACCACTATCTCCATAAACATTGAAATACCTACACCTCCATCTGTATAAACATGGAAATACCTACACTGCCTTCTGTATACACATGGAAATATCTACACAGCCATCTGTATAAACATGGAAATATCTACACCACTATCTCTATACACATGGAAATACCTACACCGCTATATGTATCAACATGGAAATATCTACACCGCTATCTGTATAAACATTGAAATATCTCCACCGCTATCTGTACAAACATGGAAATATCTACACCGCTATCTGTATAAACATGGAAATATCTACATCACTGTATAAACATGGAAATAGCCACACCGCTATCTGTATAAACATGGAAATACCTACACCGCTATCTGTATAAACTTGAAAATATCTACACCGCCATCTGTATAAACATGGAAATATCTACATCACTATCTGTATAAACATGGAAATACCTACACAGCTATCTGTTTAAACATGGAAATACCTACATCGCTATCTGTATATACATGGAAATATCTACACCGCTATTTGTATAAACATGGAAATATCTACATCGCTATCTCTATAAACATGGAAATATCTCCACCGATATCTCTATAAACTTGGAAATATCTACACCGCTATCTTTATAAACATGGAAATAACTACACCACTATCTGTATAAACATGGAAATATCTATAACACTATCTGTGTAAACATGGAAATATCTACACCGCTATCTCTGTAAACATGGAAATATGTACACCGCTATCTGCATAAACATGGAAATATCTTCACTGCTATCTGTATAAACATGGAAATTTCTACACCACGATCTGCATAAACATTTAAATATCTACACTGCTATCTGTATAAACATGGAAATATGTACACTGCTATCTGTATATACATGGAAATATCTACACCGCTATCTGTATAAATATGGATATATCGACACTGCTATCACTATAAACACGGAAATGTCTACAACGCTATCTGTATAAACATGAAAATAGCTACATGGCTATCTCTATAAACAGCGAAATATCTACACTGCCATCAGTATAATCATGGAAATACCGACATATAAATCTGTATAAACATGGAAATATTTACACCACTATCTGTATAAACATGCAAATATCTACACGGCCATCTGTAAAAACATGGAAATATTTATACAGCCACCTCTATAAACATGGAAATATCTACACCGCTATCTGTATAAACATGGATATATCTCCACTGCTATCTGTATAAGCATGGAAACATCGACACCGATATCTGTATAAACATGGAAATATGTACACCGCTATCTGTATAAACATGGAAATAACTACAATGCTCTCTGTGTAAATATGGAAATATCTACACAGCTGTCTGTGTGAACATGGAAATATCTACACTGGTATCTCTATAAACATGGAAATACCTACACAGCAATCTGTAAACATGGAAATAACTAAACCGCAATCCCTATAAACATGGAAATATCTACACCGTAATCTCTATAAACATGGAAATATCTTCACCGCCATCTGTAAAAATATGTAAATATCTACACAGTCATCTGTATAAACATGGAAATATCTACACCTCCATCACTATAAACATGGAAATATCTACATTGCCAACTGTATACACATGGAAATATCTACACAACCATCAGTATAAACATGGAAATATCTACACTTCTATCTCTATAAACATGGAAATACCTACAACGCTATCTATATAAACATGGAAATATCTACACCGCTATCTGTATAAACATGGAAACATTTACACGGCTCTATGTATAAACTTGGAAATATCTACACCGCTATCTGTATAAACCTGAAAATATCTACCCTGCCATCTGTATAAACATGGAAATATCTCCACCGCTATCTGTATAAACATGGAAATAACTACAATGCTATCTGAATAAACATGGAAATATCTACACTGTTATCTGTATAAACATGGAAATATCTACATTGCTATCTGTATAAACATGGAAATATCTCCACCACTATCTGTATAAACATGGAAATATCTACACTGCTACCTGTATAAACACGGAAATATCCACACCGATATCTGTATAACCATGGAAATGTCTACAATGCTATCTGTGTAAACATGGAAATATCTACACAGCTACCTGTGTAAAGATGGAAATATCTACACAGATATCTGTGTAAACATGGAAATACCTACACAGCTATCAGTGTAAAGATGGAAATAACTACACAACAATGTGTGCAAAAATGGAAATATCTATACCGCTATCTGTCTAAACATGGAAATAACTACTCAGTCATCTTTATAAACATGGAAATATTTACACCACCATCTGTATAAACATGGAAATATCTACACTGCCATCTGTATACACATGGAAATATCTACACGGCCATCTGTATAAACGTGGAAATATCTACACAGCTATCTCTATAAACGTGGAAATACCTACACCGCTTTCTGTATTAACATGGAAATATCTACACCGCTATCTGTATAAACATGGAAATATGTACACCGTTATCTGTAGAAACATGGAAATATCTACACCGCTATATGAAAAAACATGGAAATAACTACACAGCTATCTCTATAAACATGGAAATATCAACACTGCTATCTGTATAAACCTGGAAATATATACAACGCTATCTGTGTAAACATGGAAATATCTGCACAGCTATCTGTGTAAACATGGAAATATCTACACCACTAGTTTTGTAAAGATGGAAATATCTACACTGCAATCTCTGCAAATATGGAAATAACTACACCGCCATCTCTATAAACATGGAAATATCTGCACTGCTATCTGTATAAACATGGAAATATCTACACCGTCATCTCTATAAACATGGAAATATCTACACCGCCATCTGTATAAACATGGAAATACCTACACAGTCATCTGTATAAACTTGGAAATATCTACACCACCATCTCTATAAACATTGAAATATCAACCCCGCCTTCTGTCTACACATGGAAATATCTACACAGCCATCAGTATAAACATGGAAACATCTGCACTGCTATCTCTGTACACATGGAACTAGTTACACCGCTTTCTCTATAAACATGGAAATATCTACACCGCAATCTCTATAAAAATGGAAATATCTACACCACCATCTCTATAACATGGAACACTCTAGACCGCATCTGTGTAAACATGGAAATATCTACACCGCAATCTGTATAAACATGGAAATATCTACACTGCCATCTCTATAAAGATGGAAATATCTACACCGCGAGCTGTATAAACATGGAAATACCAACACTGTTATCTGTATAAACATTGAAGTATCTACACCGCCATCTCTATAAACATGGAATAGCTACACCGCCATCTGCATAAACATGGAAATATCTACACTGCCATCTGTATAAACATAGAAATATCTACACCTCTACCTGTATAAACGAGGAAAGATCTACACCGCTATCTATATAAATATGGAAATATCTATACCATTATCTCTATAAACATGGAAATGTATACACCGCTATCTGTACAAACATGGATATATCTACGTGGCTATCTCTATAAACCTGGAAATATCTACACCGCCGTCTGTATAAACATGGAAATACCTACACAGTCATCTCTATAAACATGGACATATCTACACCACTATCTGTATAAACATGGATATATCTACACTGCCATCTGTATAAACATGGAAGTATCTACACAGACATCCCTATAAACATGGAAATACCTACACCACTATCAGTATGAACATGGAAATAGCCACACCGCTATCTGTATAAACATGGAAATATCTACTCCGCCATCTGTAAAAACATGGAAATATCTACACAGTCATCTGTAGAAAAATGGAAATATCTGCACCTCCATCTTTATAAACATGGAAATATCTACACTGCCATCTCTATACACATGGACATATCTACACAGCCATCCGTATAAACATGGAAATATCTACACGGCTATTTCTATAAACATGGAAATACCTACACCGCTATCTGTATAAACGTGGAAATATATACATCGCCATCTGTATAAACATGGAAATATCTCCACCGCTATCTGTATAAACATGGAAATATCTGCACTGCCGTCGGTATAAAGATGGAAATATCTACACCGCGATATGCATAAACATGGAAATATCTACATCTCTACCTGTATAAACACGGAAATAACTACACCGCTATTTGTATAAATATGGAAATATCTATGCCGCTATCACCATAAACATGGAAATGTCTACATCACTATCTGTATCAACATGGAAATACCTACATGGCTATCTCTATAAACATGGAAATATCTACACCGCCATCTGTATAAACATGGAAATATCTACACCTCCATCTGAATAAACATGGAAATAACTACAGTGCCATCTGTATACACATGGATATATATACATCCATATTTGTATAAACATGGAAATATCTACATCGCTATCTGTATAAACATGGAAATATCTCCACCGCTATCTGTATAAACATGGAAATATTTACACCGCTATCTGTATAAATATGGAAATATCTACACCGCTATCTCTATAAACATGGAAAAGTCTACACCGCTATCTCTATAAACATGGAAATACCTACACATCTATCTGTATAAACATGAAATATCTACACCGCTATCTGTATAAACATGGAAATAGCTACAGCGCTATCTGTATAAACTTGGAAATATGTACACCACTATCTGCATAAACATGGAAATATCTACACTGCCATCTGTATTATCATGGAAATAACTCCACCGCTATCTGTATAAAGATGGAAATATCACCACCGCTATCTGTATAAACATGGAAATATCTACACCGCTATCTGTATAAACATGGAAATATCTACACCGCTATCTGTATAAACATGGGAATATCTACCCAGTTATCTGTATAAACATTGAAATATCTCCACCGCTATCTGTATAAAGATGGAAATATCTACATCGCTATTTGTATAAACATGGAAATATCTCCACCGCTATCTGTATAAACATGGAAACATCTACACCGCTATCTGTATAAACACGGAAATATCTACACCAATATCTGTATAAACATGCAAATATCTACAATGCTGTCTATGTAAACAAGGAAATATCTACACCGCTATCTATGTAAAGAGGGAAATATCTACACTGCAATCTGTGCAAAGATGGAAATATCTACAACGCTATCTCTATAAACATGGAAATATCTGCACCGCTATCTATATAAACGTGGAAATATCTACACTGCTATCTCTATAAACATGGAAATATCTAGACTGTCATCTGTATACACATGCAAATATCTACACAGTCGTCTGTATAAAGATGGAAATATCTACACCGCGATATGAATAAACATTGAAATATCTACACCTCTTCTTGTATAAACATGGAAATATCTACACCACTATCTCTATAAACATGGAAACAGCTACACCGCTATCTGTATAAACGTGGAAATATGTACACCGCTGTCTGTATAAACATGAAAATATCTACACTGCCATCAGTATTAACATGGAAATACCTCCACCGCTATCTGTACAAACATGGAAATATCTCCACCGCTATCTGTATAAACATGGAAATATCTACACCACTATCTGTATAAACATGGAAATATCTACACAGCAATCTGTATAGAAATGGAAATATCTCCACCGCTCTCTCAATAAAGATGGAATTATCTACATCGCTATTTGTATAAACATGGAAAAATCTCCACCCCTATCTGTATAAACATGGAAACATCTACACCGCTATCTGTATAAACATGGAAATATCTACACCGCTATGTGTATAAACATGTAAATATCTACACCGCTATCTGCGTAAATACGGAATTATCTACACCGCAATCTTTGCGAAGATGGAAATATCTACACCGCTATCTCTATAAACATGGAAATATCTGCACCGCTATCTGTATAAACATGGAAATATCTACACTGCTATCTCTATAAACATGGAAATATCTGCACCGCCATCTGTATACACATGGAAATACCTACACAGGTGTCAGTATAAAGATGGAAATATCTGCACCGCTATCTCTATACACATGTAAGTACCTACACCGTTATCTCTATAAACATGGAAATATCTACACCGCAATCTCTATAAAAATGGCAATATCTACACCGCCATCTCTATAACATGGAACTGTCTAGACCGCCATCTGTGTAAACATGGAAATATCTACACCGCTATGTGTATAAACATGGAAATATCTGAACTGCCATCTCTATAAAGATGGAAATGTGTACACCGCGAACTGTATAAACACGGAAATATCTGTACCGCTATCTGTATAAACATGGAAATACCAACACAGTTATCTGTATAAACATGAAAATAACTACTTCGCAATCTCTATAAATATGGAAATAGCTACACGGCCATCTGCATAAACATGGAAATATCTACACCGCCATCTGTATAAACACAGAAATAACTACAATGCCATCTGTAGAAAGATGGAAATATCTACACCGCGATCTGTATAAACATGGAAATATCTACACCTCTACCAGTATAAACATGGAAATCTCTACACCTCTATCTGTATAAATATGGAAATATCTACACCGCTATCTCTATAAACATGAAAATATCTACACCGCTATCTGAATAAACATGGAAATATCTACATGGCTATCTACTCAAACATGGAAATATCTACACCGCCGTCTGTATAAACATGGAAATACCTACACAGTCATCTGTATAAACATGGAAATATCCACACCACTATCTGTATAAACATGGAAATACCTACACTGTCATCTGTATAAACATGGAAGTATCTACACAGCCACCTCTATAAACATGGAAATATCTACACCGCTATCTGTGTAAGCATGCAAATATCTACCACGCTATCTGTGTAAACCTGGAAATATCTACACCGCTATCTGTGCAAAGATGGAAATATCGACACCGCAATCTGTGCAAAGATGGAAATATCTACACCGCGATCTGTGTAAACATGGAAATATCTACACCGCATTCTGTGAAAAGATGGAAATAACTATAACGCTATCTCTGTAAAGATGGTAATATGTACACCGCTATCTATAAAAACATGGAAATAAATACAACGCCAACTGTATAAACATGGAAATATCTCCTCCGCCATCTGAATAAACATGGAAATATCTACACCGCTATATGTATAAACATGGAAATATCTACACCGGTATCTCTATAAACATGGAAATATCTACACCACTATCTCTATAAACAAGAAAATATCTACACCACCATCTCTATGAACATGGACTTATCTACTCCGCTATCTCTATAAACATAGAAATATCTACACCGTCATCTCTATAAACATGGAAATATCTACACCGCCATCTGCATAAGCATGGAAATATCTACAACGCCATGTGTATAAACATAGAAATACCTACACAGCCATCTGTAGAAAGATGGAAATATCTACACCGCTACCTGTATAAACATGGAAATATCTACACCACAATCTGTATAAACATGGAAATATCTGCACCAATCTCAGTATAAACGTGGAAATATGAACACTACTATTTGTATAAACATGGAAATATCTAAACAGCTATATCTATAAACCCAGAAATATCTACACCGCCATCACTATAAACATGGAAATAGCTACAGAGTCATCTGTATAAACATGAAAATGTCTACACCACCATCTGTATAAACATGGAAATATCTACACCGCCATATGTATAAAGATGGAAATATCTACACAGCCATCTTTGTAGACATGGAAATAGCTACACCGCTATCTGTATAAACATGGAAATAGCGACACCGCTATCTGTATAAACATGGAAATATCTACACCGCCATCTGTAAAAACTTGGAAATATCTACACAGTCATCTTTATAACCATGGAAATATCTACACCTCCATCTGTATAAACATGGAAATATCTACACAGCCATCGGTAAAAACATGGAAATATCTACACCGCTATCTGTATAAACATGGAAATACCTACACCGCTATCTTTATAAACATGGAAAAAATTACACCACTATCTCTACAAAACATGGAAATATCTACACCCCCATTTGTATAAACGTGGAAATATCTACACAGTCATCAGTATAAACACGGAAATATCTACACAGCTTTCTGTATAAATACGGAAATATCTACACCGCTATCTCTATAAACATGTAAATATCAACACCGCCATCTGCATAAACATCTAAACATCTACACAGCCATCTGTATAAACATGGAAATATCTGCACCGTCATCTGTATAAACATGGAAATATCAACACCGCCATCTGTATAATCATGGAAATATCCACACCGCTATCTGTATAAACATGGAAATATCTTCACCGCCATCTGTAAAAACATGTAAATATCTACACAGTCATCTGTATAAACATGGAAATATCTACACCTCCATCACTATAAACATGGAAATATCTACATTGCCAACTGTATACACATGGAAATATCTACACAACCATCAGTATAAACATGGAAATATCTACACTTCTATCTCTATAAACATGGAAATACCTAAAACGCTATCTGTATAAACATGGAAATATCTACACCGCTATCTGTATAAACATGGAAATATTTACACGGCTATATGAATAAACTTGGAAATATCTACACCGCTATCTGTATAAACCTGAAAATATCTACCCTGCCATCTGTATAAACATGGAAATATCACCACCGCTATCTGTATAAACATGGAAATAACTACAATGCTTTCTGAATAAACATGGAAATATCTACACCGTAATCGGTATAAACATGGAAATATCTACATTGCTATCTGTATAAACATGGAAATATCTCCACCACTATCTGTATAAACATGGAAATATCTACACTGCTACCTGTATAAACACGGAAATATCCACACCGATATCTGTATAACCATGGAAATATCTACAATGCTATCTGTGTAAACATGGAAATATCTACACAGCTACCTGTGTAAAGATGGAAATATCTACACAGATATCTGTGTAAACATGGAAATACCTACACAGCTATCTTTGTAAAGATGGAAATAACTACACAACAATGTGTGCAAAGATGGAAATATCTATACCGCTATCTGTGTAAACATGGAAATAACTACACAGTCATCTTTACAAACATGGAAATATCTACACCACCATCTGTATAAACATGGAAATATCTACACTGCCATCTGTATACACATGGAAATATCTACAAGGCCATCTGTATAAACGTGGAAATATCTACACAGCTATCTCTATAAACGTGGAAATACCTACACCGCTATCTGTATAAACATGGAAATATCTACACCGCTATCTGTATAAACATGGAAATACGTACACCGTTATCTGTATAAACATGGAAATATCTACACCGCTATATGTACAAACATGGAAATAACTATACAGCTATCTCTATAAACATGGAAATATCTACACCGCTATCTGTATAAACATGGAAATAATTTCACCGCTATCTCTATAAACATGAAAATATCTACACCTCCGTCGGCTTAAACGTGGAAATATCTACACAGTCACCTTTATAAACATTGAAATATCTACAAAGCTTTCTGTATAAATATGGAAATATCTAAACCACTATCTATATAAACAAGGAAATAACTACACCACCATCTCTGTAAACATGGAATTATCTTCTCCGCTATCTCTATAAACATAGAAATATCTACACCGTCATCTCTATAAACATGGAAATATCTACACTGCCATCTGCATCAGCATGGAAATATCTACACTGCCATCTGTATAAACATGGAAATATCTACACAGACATCTGTAGAAAGATGGAAATATCTGCACCGCTACTTGTATAAACATTACAATATCTACACCGTTATCTGTCTAAACATGGAAATATATACATCACAATCTGTATAAACATGGAAATATATGCACCGCTATCTGCATAAACATGGAAATATCTACAACGCTCTCTGTGTAAACATGGACATATCTACACAGCTATCTGTGTAAAGATGGAAATATCTACACAGATATCTGTGTAAACATGGAAATATCTACACCGCTATCTGTGTAAAGATGGAAATATCTACACCGCAATGTGAGCAAAGATGGAAATGTATATGCCGTTATCTGTGTAAACGTGGAAATATCTACACCGCTATCTGTATAAACATGGAAATATCTACACCGCAATTTGTATAAACTTGGAAATATCTACACCGCTATCTGTATAAATATGGAAATATCTACACCGCTATCTCTATAAACATGGAAAATCTACAGCGCTATCTGTATAAACATGGAAATAACTACACCGCCATCTGTATAAACATGGAAATATCTACACAGTCATCTGTATAAACATGGAAATATCTACACCACCATCTCTATGAACATGGAAATATCTACACTGCCATCTGTATAAACATGGAAACATCTACACAGCCATCTGTATAAACATGGAAATATTTTCACCGCTATCTCTATACACAGGGAAATACCTACACCGCTATCTCTATAAACATGGAAATATCTACGCCGCCAACTCTATAAACATGGAAATATCTAAACCGCCATCTGTATAACAATGAAAATATCTACACCGCCATCTTCAAAAACATGGAACTATCAACACGGCCATCTCTGTAAACATGGAAATCTCTACACCGCTACCAGTATAAACATGGAAATATCTACACTGCCATCCGTATAAAGCTGGAAATAACTACACGGCAAGCTGTATAAACATGGAAATATCAACACTGCAATCTGTAGAAACATGGAAATACCAACACCGCTATCTGTGTAAACATGGAAATATCTACACCACTATCTCTATAAACATGGAAATATCTAAACTGCCATCTCTACAAACATGGAAATAACTACACCGCTATCTGTATAAACATGGAAATATCTACAACGCCATCTGTAAAAACAAGGAAATATCTACACAGTCATCTGTATAAACATGGAAATATCTACACACCCATCTGTATAAACATGGAAATATCTACACTGCCATCAGTATACACATGGAAATATCTACAACACCATCTGTATACACATGGAAATATCTACACCGCTATCTCTATAAACATGGAAATAACTTCACTGCTCTCTGTATAAACATGGAAATATGTAGACCGTTATCTTTATAAACATGGAAATATCTACACCGCTATATGTACAAATATGGAAATAACTACACAGCTATCTCTATAAACATGGAAATATCTCCACCGCTGTCTGTATAAACATGGAAATAATTACACTGCTATCTCTATAAACATGGAAATATCTACACCGCCCTCTCTATAAACATGGAAATATCTGTACCGCCATCTCTATAAAATTGAAAATATCTACACCGCCAACTCCATAAACATGGAAGTGTCAACACTACCTTCTCTGTAAACATGGAAATATCTACACCGCTATCTGTATAAACATGGAAATGTCTACATTGCCATCTGTATAAAGCTGGAAATATCTACACCACGAGCTGTGTAAACATGAAAATATCAACACCGCTTTCCGTATAAAGATGGAAATACCAACACCGCTATCTGTAGAAGCATGGAAATATCTACACCACTATCTCTATAAACATGGAAATAACTACACTGCCATCCCTATAAACATGGAAATAACTGCACCGCTATCTGTATAAACATGGAAATATCTACACCGCTATCTGTATAAACATGGAAATATCTACAATGCTATCTGTGTAAAGATGGAAATATCGACACCGCAATCGGTGCAAAGATGGAAATATCTACACCGCTACCTGTGTAAACATGGAAATATCTACACCGCAATCTGTGCAATGATGGAAATATCTACACCACTAACTGTGTAAAGATGGTAATATCTACACCACTATCTGAATAAACATGGAAATATCTACACCGCTATCTGGATAAACATGGAAATATCTACACCGCCATCTGAATAAACATGGAAATATCTACACCGCTATCTGTTTAAACATAGAAATATCTACACCGTTATCTCTATAAACATGGAAATACCTACACCACAATCTGTATAAACATGGAAGTAAGTACACCTCTAAATACATAAACATGGAATCTTCTACACCGCTATCTGTATAAATATGGAAATATCTACACCTCGATGTGTATAAACATGGAAATATCTACACCGAAATCTGTATAAACATGGAAATATCTACACCGCTATCTGTATAAACATGGAAATATCTACACCACTCTCTGTATAAATATGGAAATATCTACACCGCCATCTCCATAAACATGGAATTATCTACACTGCCAACTCTGTAAACATGGAAATATCTACACCGCTATCTGTATAAACATGGAAATATCTACACAGCCATCTGTATAAAGCTGGAAATATCTACACCGTGAGCTGTATAAGGATGGAAATATCTACACCGCTATCTGTATAAATATGGAAATATCAGCACCGCTATCTGTATAAACATGGAAATATCTACACCACTATCTCTATAAACATGGAAATATCTACACCGCTATCTGTATAAACATGGAAATATCTACACCGCTATCTGTATAAACGTGGAAATATCTACATCGTTATCTGTATAAACATGAAAAATATCTGCACCACCATCTGAATAAACATGGAAACATCTCCACCGCTATTTGTATAAACATAGAAATAGCTCCACCGCTATCTGTATAAACATGGAAGTATCTACACCGCTATCTGTATAAATACGAAAATCTCTACACCGTCATCTGTATAAACACGGAAATATCTACACCGCTATATGTACAACTATGAAAATAACTACACAGCTATCTCAATAAACATGGAAATAACTACACCGCTATCTGTATAAACATAGAAATATCTACACCGTCATCTCTATAAACATGGAAATACCTACACCGTCATCTGCATAAGCATGGAGATATCTACACCACCATCTGTATAAACATGGAAATATCTCCAACGCTATCTGTATAAACATGGAAATATCTACACCGCTATCTGTAAAAACATGGAAATATCTACACTACCATCTGTATAAACATGGAAATATCTACAAAATTATCTGTATCAACATGGAAATATCTATATCGCTATCTGTATAAACATGAAAATATATACACCACTATCTGTAAAAACATGGAAATATTCACACCACTATCTGTAAAAACATGGAATTATCTACACCGCCATCTGTAAAAACATGGAAATATCTACACAGTCATCTGTATAAACATGGAAATATCTAAACCTCCATCTGTATAAACATGGAAATATATACACAGCCTTCTGTATACACATGGAAATATCTATGCAGCCATCTGTATAAACATGGAAATATCTACAATGCAATCTCTATAAACATGGAAATACCTACACCACTATCTGTATAAACATGGAAATATCTACACCGCTATCTTTATAAAGATGGAAATATCTACACGGTTATCTGTGTAAAAATGGAAATACCTACACGGCTATCTGTATAAACATGGAAATATCCACACGGCTATCTGTATAAACATGGAAATACCTACACCGCTATCTGTATAAACATGGAAATATCTACACTACCATCTGTATAAACATGGAAATATCTACACCGACATCTGTATAAACATGCAAATATCTACAACGCTATCTGTATAAACATGGAAATATCTACACCACGATCTGTATAAACATGGAAATATCTCCACCGCTATCTGTATAAACATGGAAACATCTAAACCACTATCTGTATAAACATGGAAATATCCACAACGCCATCTGTATAAACATGGAAATATCTACACAGCCATCTGTATAAAGCTGGAAATATCTACACCGCGAGCTGTATAAACATGGAAATATCTACACCGCTATCTGTATAAACATGGAAATACCAGCACCGCTATCTGTATAAACATGGAAATATCTACACCACTATCTCTATAAACATGGAAATATCTACACCGCTATCTGTATAAACATGGAAATATCTTCACTGCAATCTGTATAAACGTGGAAATATCTACACCGCCATCTGTATAAAAATGAAAAATATCTACACCACCATCTGAATAAACATGGAAACATCTCCACCGCTATTTGTATAAACATAGAAATAGCTCCACTGCTATCAGTATAAACATGGAAATATCTACACCGCTATCTGTATGAATATGAAAATATCTGCACCGTCATCTGTTTAAAGATGGAAATATCTACACCGCTATATGTACAAATATGGAAATAACTACACAGCTATCTCTATAAACATGGAAATATCCACACCGCTATCTGTATAAACTTGGAAATATTTTCACCGCTATCTCTATAAACATGGAAATATCTACAGCTCCACCAGTATAAAAGTGGAAATATCTACACACTCATCTGTATAAACATCAAAATATCTACACAGATTTCTGTATAATTATGGAAATATCTACACAGCTATCTCTATAAACATAGAAATATCTACACCGCCATCTGCATAAGCATCTAAATATCTACACCGCCATCTTTATAAACATGGAAATATCTACAAAACTATCTGTATAAACACGGAAATATGTATATCGCTATCTGTATAAACATGGAAATATCTACACCGCGATCTGTAAAAACATGGAAATATCCACACCGCTATCTGTATAAGCATGGAAGTATCTACACCGCCATCTGTAAAAACATGTTAATATCTACACAGTAATCTGTATAAACATGGAAATATCTACGCTTCCATCTGTATAAACATTTAAATATCTACACTTCCATCTGTATACACATTGAAATTTCTACACAGCCATCTGTATAAACATGGAAATAACTGCACAGCTCTCTCTATAAACATGGAAATACCAACACCGCTATCTGTATAAACATGGAAATATCTACACCGCTATCTGTATAAACATGGAAATATCTACACCGACATCTGTATAAACATGGAAATACCTCCACCGCTATCTGTATAAACATGGAAACATCTACACTGCAATCTGTATAAACATGGAAATATCTACACCGCTATGTGTATAAACATGCAAATATCTACAACGCTATCTGTGTAAACATGAAAATATCTACACCGCTATCTGTGTAAACATGGAAATATCTACACCGTTATATTTGTAAAGATGAAAATATCTACACCGCTATCTGTATAAACATGGAAATGTCTACACCGCTATCTCTATAAACATGGAAATACCAAGACTACTATCTGTATAAATATGGAAATATCTACACCGCTATCTGTATAAACTTGGAAATATCTACACCGCTATCTGTGTAAAGATGGAATTGTCTACACCGCAATCTGTGCAAAGATGGAAATATCTACAGCGCTATCTGTGTAAACATGTTAATATCTACACCGCTATCTGTATAAACATGGGAATATCTACACCGCTATCTGTATAAACATGGAAATATCTACACCACCATCTGAATAATCGTGGAAATATCTGCAACGCCATCTGAATAAACATGGAAATATCTACATCGCTATCTGTATAAATAGGGTAATATCTACACCGCTATCTCTATAAACATGGAAATGTCTACACCGCTATCTCTATAAACATGGAAACATCTCCACCACTATCTGTATAAACATGGAAACATCTACACTGCTATCTGTATAAACATGGAAATATCTACACCACTATCTGTATAAACATGGAAATATCTACAAAGCTATCTATGTAAACATGGAAATATCAACACCACTAGCTGTGTAAAGATGGAAATATCTACACCATTAAATGTGTAAAGATAGAAATATCTACACTGCAATCTCTGCAAATATGGAAATATCTACACCGCTATCTCTCTAAACATGGAAATATCTGCACCGCTATCAGTATAAACATGGAAACATCTACACCGCTATCTCTATAAACACGGAAATATCTACACCACGATCTCTATAAACATGGAAATATCTAGACCGCCATCTGTATAAACATGGAAATCTCTACACAGTCATCTGTGTAAACATGGAAATACCTACAAAGCTATCTGTGTAAACATGGAACTATCTACACTTCTATCAGTGTAAGGATGGAAATATCTACACCGCCATCTGTGCAAAGATGGAAATACCTACACCGCTATCTGTGTAAACATGGAAATATCTACACCGCAATCTCTATAAACATGGAAATATCTACACTGCTATATCTATAAACATGGAAATATCTACACCGCCATCTGTATAAACATGGAAATAGCTACACCTCCATCTGTATAAACATGGAAATACCTACACCGCTATCTCTATAAACATGGAAATGTCTACACTGCCATCTATATAAACATGTTAATACCTACACAGTCATCTGTATAAACATGGAAATATCTACACAGCCATCTGTATAAACATGGAAATATCTTCACCGTCATCTGTATTAACATGGATATATCTATATCACCATCTGTATAAACATGGAAATATCTACACCGCCATCTGTATAAATATGGAAATATTTCAACCGCTAACTCTATAAACATTGAAATATCTACACTGCCATCTGTAGAAAGATGGAAATATCTACAAAGCCATGTGTATATACATGGAAATATCTACACCGATATCTCTATAAACATGGAAACACCTACACCGCTATCTCTATAAACACGGAAATATCTACACCGCTACCTCTATAAACATGGAAATATCTACACCGCCATCGCTATAGACATGAAAATATCTACATTGTCATCTCCATAAACATGGAACTATCTACTCCACCATCTGTATAAACATGGAAATATCTCCACCGCCATCTGTGTAAACATGGAAATATCTACAATGCCATCTGTATAAAGATGTCAATATCTGCACCACGAGCTGTATAAACATGGAAATATCTACAGCGCTATCTGTATAAACAAGGAAATACCAACACCACTATCTGTATAAACATGGAAATATCTACACCGCTATCTCTATAAACATGGAAATAACTACACCGCTATCAATATAAACATGGAAATATCTACACCGCTATCTGTATAAACAAGGAAATAGCTACAACGCTATCTGTATAAACATGGAAAAATCTACACCGCTATCTGTATAAACATGGAAATATCTACACCGCTCTCTCTATAAACATAGAAATAACTTCACCGCTATCTCTATAAACATGGAAATATCTACACCGCTCTCTGTATAAACATGGAAATATCTACAACGTTATCTGTATAAACATGGAAATATCTACACCATGATCTGTATAATCACGGAAATAAGTTCAGTGCTCTCTGTATAAAGCTGGAAATATCTACAAAGCTATCTGTATAAACATGGAAATATCTACACCGCCATCTCTATAAACATGGAAATATCTACACTGCTATCTTTATAAACATGGAAATATCTACAACACGATCGGTATAAACATGGAAATATCGACACCGCCATCTCTATAAACATGGAAATATCTACAACGCTATCTCTATAAACATGGAAATACCAACACCACTATCTGTATAAACATGGAAATATCTACACCGCTATCTCTATAAACATGGAAATAACTACACCGCTATCAATATAAACATGGAAATATCTACACCGCTATCTGTATAAACAAGGAAATAGCTACAACGCTATCTGTGTAAACATGGAAATATCTACACCGGTATCCGTGTAAACATGGAAATACCTACACCGCTATCTCTATAAACATGAAAATACCTACACCACTATCTCTATCAACATGGAAATATATACACCGCTATCTCTATAAACATGGAAATATCTACACCGCCATCTCTATAAACATGAAAATATCTACACTGCCATCTCCATAAACATGCAACTGTCTACACTGTCATGTGTATAAACACGGAATTATCTACATCGCCATCAGTATAAAAATGGAAATATCTACACCGCCATCTGTATATAAATGAAAATACCTATCCGGTGAGCTGTATAAACATGGAAATATCTACATCGCTATCAGTATAAACCCGAAAATATCAACAACGCTATCTGTATAAACGTTGAAGTATCTACACCGCGATCTGTATAAACATGGAAATATCTACAACAATATCTGTATAAACATGGAAATATCTACACCATGATCTGTATAATCATGGAAATATGTTTAGTGCTCTCTGTATAAACATGGAAAAATCTACACCGCTATCTGTATAAACATGGAAATATCTACACCGCTCTCTCTATAGACATAGAAATAACTTCACCGCTATCTCTATAAACATGGAAATATCTACACCGCTCTCTGTATAAACATGCAAATATCTACAACGTTATCTGTATAAACATGGAAATATCTACACCATGATCTGTATAATCACGGAAATAAGTTCAGTGCTCTCTGTATAAAGCTGGAAATATCTACAAAGCTATCTGTATAAACATGGAAATATCTACACCGCCATCTCTATAAACATGGAAATATCTACACTGCTATCTGTATAAACATGGAAATATCTACAACACGATCGGTATAAACATGGAAATATCGTCACCGCCATCTCTATAAACATGGAAATATCTACAACGCTATCTCTATAAACATGGAAATACCTACACCACAATCTGTGTAAACATGGAAATATCTACACAGTCATCTGTATAAACATGAAAATATCTACACTGCCATCTGTATAAACATGGCAACACCTACACAGCCCTCTGTATAAACATGGAAATATTTGCACAGCCATCTGTATATACTTGGAAATATTTACACCGCTTTCTGAATAAACGTGGAAATATCTACACCGCTGTCTCTATTAACATGGAAATATCTACACCGCTATGTGTATAAACATGGAAATATCTCCACTAATATCTGTATAAACACAGAAATACCTACACGGCTATTTGTATAAACACGGAAATACCTACACCGCTATCTGTATAAAGATGGAAATATCTACAACGCTATCTGTGTAAACATGGATATATCTACAACGCTATCTGTGTAAACATGGAAACATCACTGCTATCTGTGTAAAGATGGAAATATCTACAACGCTATCAGTGTAAACAAGAAAACATCTACACCGCTATCTGTGTAAAGATGGAAATATCTACAACACTGTCAATGTAAAGATGTTTTTATCTACACCGCTATCTGTGTAAACATTTAAATATCTACACCGCCAACTGTGTACACATGGAAATATCTCCACTGCCATCTGTATAAACCTGGAAATATCTACACCGCCATCTCCATAAACATGAAAATATCTACACAGTCATCTCTATAAACACGAAAATGTCTACACTGCCATCTGTATAAACATGGAAATACCTACACAGCCCACTGTATAAACATGGAAACATCTGCACAACCATCTCTATATATATGGAAATATCCACACCTATCTCTGTATAAACATGGAAATGATGGCAACGCTATCTGTATAAACATGGAAATTTCTACACCGCTATCTCTATAAAGATGGAAATATATACACCGCAATCTGTATAAACATGAAAATATCACAACCGCTATCTCTATAAACATTGAAATATCAACACTGCCATCTGTAGAAAGATGGAAATATCCACACCGTGATCCGTATAAACGTGGAAATATCTACACTGCCACCTCTGTAAACATGGAAATATCTACACCGCCATCTGCATAACCATGGAAATATCTACAACGCCATCTGTATAAACATGGAAATAACTACTCGGCCATATGTATAAACATGGAAATATCAACACTGCCATCTGTGTAAACATGGAAATATCTACACCGCTACCTGTACAAACATGGAAATATCTTCACCGCTAACTTTATAAACATGGAAATATCTACAGCACGATCTGTATAAACATGGAAATATCTACAGCGCTATCTGTATAAACATGGAAATATCTACACTGCCATCTCTATAAACATGGAAATATCTACAGAGCCATCTGTATATAAATGGAAATATCTACACCGCTATCTGTATAAACATGATAATAACAACACCCCTTTCTGTATAAACATGGAAATATCTACACCGATATCTCTTTAAACATTGAAATATATACACCGCTATCTGTATAAACATGGAAATATTTCAATCGCAATCTCTATAAACATTGAAATATCTACACTGCCATCTGTAGAAAGATGGAAGTATCTGCACCACGATCTGTATAAACATGGAAATATCTACACCACTACCTGTATAAACATGGAAATATCTACACCGCTATCTTTATAAACATGGAAATATCTACACCACGATCTGCATTAACATGGAAATATCTACACCGCTATCTGCATAAACATGGAAATATCTACACCGCTATCTCTATAAACATGGAAATATCTACACCGCCATCTGTATGAACTTGGAAATACACAGTCATCTGTATAAACATGGAAATATCTACACCGCTATCTGCATAAACATGGAAATATCTAGTCCGCTGTCTGTATAAACATGGACATATCTACACCGCCATCTGTATAAACATGGAAATATCTACACTGTCATCCGTTTAAACATGGAAATATCTACACTGCCATCTGTATAAACATGGAAATACCTCCACTGCCTTCTGTATAAAGATGGAAATATCTACACAGCGAGCTGTATAAACATGGAAATATCTACACCGCTATCTGTATAAACATGGAAATACCAACACCGCTATCTGTATAAACAAGGAAATGTCTACACCGCTATCTGTATAAACATGGAAATATCTACACCGCCATCTGTATAAAAATGGAAATATCTACACTGCCATCTCTAGAAAGATGCAAATATCTACCCCACGGTCCATATAAACATGGAAATATCTACACCGCTATCTATATAAACATGGAAATATCTACAACGTTATCTGTATGAACATGGAAATATCTACACCATGATCTGTATAATCATGGAAAGAGGTACAGTGCTCCCGGTATGAAGATGGAAATATCTACAATGCTCTCTGTATAAACGTGGAAATATCTACACCGCTATCCTTATAAATATGGAAACATTTACAACGCTATCTCTACAAACATGGAAATATCCACACCGCCGTCTGCATACCCATGGAAATATCTACACCGACATCTACATAAACATGGAAATATCTCCACAACCATCTCTATAAACCTGGAAATATCTACACTGCAATCTGTATACACATGGAAATAACTACACTGGCATCAGTATAAACATGGAAACATCTGCACCGCTATCTCTATACACATGGAAATACCTACTCCGCTATCTCTATAAACATGGAAATATCTTCACCGCAATCTCTATAAAAATGGAAATATCTACTACGCCATCTCTATAACATGGAATTATCTAGATCGCCTTCTGTGTAAACATGGAACTATCTACACCACTACCTGTATAAACGGAAATATCTGCACTGCCATCTCTATAAAAATGGAAATATCTACACCGTGAGCTTTATAAACACGGAAATACCTACACCGCTATCTGTATAAACATGGAAATACCAACACCGTTATCTGAATGAACATTGGAATATCCACATCGACATCTCTATAAATATGGAAATAGCTACACCGCCATCTACATAAACATGGAAATATCTACACAGCCATCTGTATAAACATAGAAATATCTACAATGCCATCCGTAGAAAGATGGAAATATCTACACCGCGATCTGTATAAACATGGAAATATCTACACTTCTACCTGTATAAACGTAGAAATATCTACACCGCTATCTATATAAATATGGAAATATCTACACCACTATCTCTATAAACGTGGAAACGTCTACACCGCTATCTGTATATACATTGAAATACCTACATGGCTATCTCTATAAACATGGAAATATCCACACCGCCGTCTGTATAAACATGGAAATAACTACAGAGTCATCTGTATAAACTTGGAAATATCTACACCACTGTCTGTATAAAAATGGAAATATCTACACTGCCATCTGTATAAACATGGAAGTATCTACACAGCCATCTCTTTAAACATGGAAATATCTACACCGCTATCTGTATAAACATGGAAATAGTCACACCGCTATCTGTATAAACATGGAAATATCTACACCGCTATATGTAAAAACATGGAAATATCTACACAGTCATTTGTATAAAAATGGAAATATCTACCCCTCCATCTGCATAAACATAGAAATATCTACACTGCCATCTGTATACACATGGAAATATCTACACTGCCATCTGTATAAACATGGAAATATCCACACCGCGAGCTGTATAAACATGGAAATATCTTCACCGCTATCTGTAAACATGAAAATACCAACACCGCTATCTGTGTAAACTTGGAAATATGTACACCACTATCTCTTTAAACATGGAAATATCTACACCGCCATCTCTATAAACATTGAATCATCTACACCGATATCTCTATAAACATAGAAATATCTACATCGCCATCTCTATAAACATGGAAATATCTACACCGCCACCTGTAAAAACATGGAAATAACTACACCGCCATCTGTATAAACATAGAAATATCTACACCGACATCAGTAGAGACATGGAAATATCTACACAACGATCTGTAGAAACATGGAAATATCTACATCGCGATCTTTATAAACATCGAAATATCTACACGTCCACCTCTAAAAACATGGAAATATCTACACCGCTATCTGTCTAAATACGGAAATCTCTACACCACTATCTCTATAAACATGGAAATGTCTACAGTGCTATCAGTGTAAACATGGAAATATCTCCATGGCTATATCTATAAACATGGAAATATCTACACCGCCATCTGTATAAACATGGAAATACGTACACAGTCCTCAGCATAAACATGGAAACATCTACACCGCTGTCTGTACAAAAATGGAAATATCTACACTGCCATCTGTATAAACATGGAAGTATCTACACAGCAATCTCTTTAAACATGGAAATATATACACCCCATCTATATAAACATGGAAATAGCCACACCGCTTTCAGTATAAACATGGAAATATCTACACCGCCATCTGTAAAAACATGGAAATATCTATACAGTCAATTGTATAAAAATGGAAATATCCACACCTCCTTCTGTATAAACGTGGAAATATCTACACTGCCATCTGTATACACATGGAAATATCTACACAGCCATCTGTATAAACATATAAATATCTACACCACTATTTCTATAAACTTGGAAATAACAACACCTCAATCTCTATAAACATGGAAATATCTACAGCGCTATCTGTATAAACATGGAAATATCTACAACGCTATCTGTATAAACATGGAAATATCTACACCGCTAACTGTACAAACTGGGAAATATCTTCACCGCTATCTGTATAAACATGGAGATACCTACACCACCATTTGTATAAACGTGGAAATATCTACATCGCCATCTGTATAAACACGGAAATATCTCCACCGCTATCTGTATAAACATGGGAATATCTGCACTGTCGTCTGTATAAAGATGGAAATATCTACACCGCGATACGTATAAACATGGAAATATCTACACCTCTACCCGTATAAACATGGAAATATCTACACCACTATCTGTATAAATATGGAAATATCTACACCGCTATCTCCATAAACATGAAAATGTCTACATCGATATCTGTATAAACATGGATATATCTACATGGCTATCTCTATATACATGGAAATATCTACACCGCCATCTGTATAAACATGGAAATACCTACACAGTCATTTGTATAAACATGGAAATATCTACACCACTATCTGTATAAACATCGAAATATCTACACTGCCAACTGTATAAACATGGAAATATCTACTCAGCCATCTCTATAAACATGGAAATATCTACACCTCTATCTGTATATACATGGAAATAATAGCTACACCGCTATCTGTATAAACATGGAAATATCTACACAGCCATCTGTAAACTCATGGAAATATCGACACAGTCATCTATATAAACATGTATATATCAACACCTCCATCTGTATAAACATGGAAATATCTACACTGCCATCGGTATACACATGGAAATATCTACCCAGCCATCTGTATAAACATGGAAATACCTACACCGCTATCTGTGTAAATATGGAAATATCTACACCGCTATCTCTATAAACATGGAAATGTCTAAACCGCTATCTGTATAAACATGGAAATATCTCCATGGCTATCTCTATAAACATGGAAATATCTACACCACCGTCTGTATAAACATGGAAATACCTACACAGTCATCTGTGTAAACATGGAAATATCTACACCACTATCTGTATAAACATGGAAATATCTACACTGCCATCTGTATAAACATGGAAGTATCTACACAGCCATCTCTTTAAACATGGAAATATCTACACCGCTATCTGTATAAACATGGAAATAGTCACACCGCTATCTGTATAAACATGGAAATATCTACACCGCTATATGTAAAAACATGGAAATATCTACACAGTCATTTGTATAAAAATGGAAATATCTACCCCTCCATCTGCATAAACATAGAAATATCTACACTGCCATCTGTATACACATGGAAATATCTACACTGCCATCTGTATAAACATGGAAATATCCACACCGCGAGCTGTATAAACATGGAAATATCTTCACCGCTATCTGTAAACATGAAAATACCAACACCGCTATCTGTGTAAACTTGGAAATATGTACACCACTATCTCTTTAAACATGGAAATATCTACACCGCCATCTCTATAAACATTGAATCATCTACACCGATATCTCTATAAACATAGAAATATCTACATCGCCATCTCTATAAACATGGAAATATCTACACCGCCACCTGTAAAAACATGGAAATAACTACACCGCCATCTGTATAAACATAGAAATATCTACACCGACATCAGTAGAGACATGGAAATATCTACACAACGATCTGTAGAAACATGGAAATATCTACATCGCGATCTTTATAAACATCGAAATATCTACACGTCCACCTCTAAAAACATGGAAATATCTACACCGCTATCTGTCTAAATACGGAAATCTCTACACCACTATCTCTATAAACATGGAAATGTCTACAGTGCTATCAGTGTAAACATGGAAATATCTCCATGGCTATATCTATAAACATGGAAATATCTACACCGCCATCTGTATAAACATGGAAATACGTACACAGTCCTCAGCATAAACATGGAAACATCTACACCACTGTCTGTACAAAAATGGAAATATCTACACTGCCATCTGTATAAACATGGAAGTATCTACACAGCAATCTCTTTAAACATGGAAATATATACACCCCATCTATATAAACATGGAAATAGCCACACCGCTTTCAGTATAAACATGGAAATATCTACACCGCCATCTGTAAAAACATGGAAATATCTATACAGTCAATTGTATAAAAATGGAAATATCCACACCTCCTTCTGTATAAACGTGGAAATATCTACACTGCCATCTGTATACACATGGAAATATCTACACAGCCATCTGTATAAACATATAAATATCTACACCACTATTTCTATAAACTTGGAAATAACAACACCTCAATCTCTATAAACATGGAAATATCTACAGCGCTATCTGTATAAACATGGAAATATCTACAACGCTATCTGTATAAACATGGAAATATCTACACCGCTAACTGTACAAACTGGGAAATATCTTCACCGCTATCTGTATAAACATGGAGATACCTACACCACCATTTGTATAAACGTGGAAATATCTACATCGCCATCTGTATAAACACGGAAATATCTCCACCGCTATCTGTATAAACATGGGAATATCTGCACTGTCGTCTGTATAAAGATGGAAATATCTACACCGCGATACGTATAAACATGGAAATATCTACACCTCTACCCGTATAAACATGGAAATATCTACACCACTATCTGTATAAATATGGAAATATCTACACCGCTATCTCCATAAACATGAAAATGTCTACATCGATATCTGTATAAACATGGATATATCTACATGGCTATCTCTATATACATGGAAATATCTACACCGCCATCTGTATAAACATGGAAATACCTACACAGTCATTTGTATAAACATGGAAATATCTACACCACTATCTGTATAAACATCGAAATATCTACACTGCCAACTGTATAAACATGGAAATATCTACTCAGCCATCTCTATAAACATGGAAATATCTACACCTCTATCTGTATATACATGGAAATAATAGCTACACCGCTATCTGTATAAACATGGAAATATCTACACAGCCATCTGTAAACTCATGGAAATATCGACACAGTCATCTATATAAACATGTATATATCAACACCTCCATCTGTATAAACATGGAAATATCTACACTGCCATCGGTATACACATGGAAATATCTACCCAGCCATCTGTATAAACATGGAAATACCTACACCGCTATCTGTGTAAATATGGAAATATCTACACCGCTATCTCTATAAACATGGAAATGTCTAAACCGCTATCTGTATAAACATGGAAATATCTCCATGGCTATCTCTATAAACATGGAAATATCTACACCACCGTCTGTATAAACATGGAAATACCTACACAGTCATCTGTGTAAACATGGAAATATCTACACCACTATCTGTATAAACATGGAAATATCTACACTGCCATCTGTATAAACATGGAAGTATCTACACAGCCATCTCTTTAAACATGGAAATATCTACACCGCTATCTGTATAAACATGGAAATAGTCACACCGCTATCTGTATAAACATGGAAATATCTACACCGCTATATGTAAAAACATGGAAATATCTACACAGTCATTTGTATAAAAATGGAAATATCTACCCCTCCATCTGCATAAACATAGAAATATCTACACTGCCATCTGTATACACATGGAAATATCTACACTGCCATCTGTATAAACATGGAAATATCCACACCGCGAGCTGTATAAACATGGAAATATCTTCACCGCTATCTGTAAACATGAAAATACCAACACCGCTATCTGTGTAAACTTGGAAATATGTACACCACTATCTCTTTAAACATGGAAATATCTACACCGCCATCTCTATAAACATTGAATCATCTACACCGATATCTCTATAAACATAGAAATATCTACATCGCCATCTCTATAAACATGGAAATATCTACACCGCCACCTGTAAAAACATGGAAATAACTACACCGCCATCTGTATAAACATAGAAATATCTACACCGACATCAGTAGAGACATGGAAATATCTACACAACGATCTGTAGAAACATGGAAATATCTACATCGCGATCTTTATAAACATCGAAATATCTACACGTCCACCTCTAAAAACATGGAAATATCTACACCGCTATCTGTCTAAATACGGAAATCTCTACACCACTATCTCTATAAACATGGAAATGTCTACAGTGCTATCAGTGTAAACATGGAAATATCTCCATGGCTATATCTATAAACATGGAAATATCTACACCGCCATCTGTATAAACATGGAAATACGTACACAGTCCTCAGCATAAACATGGAAACATCTACACCACTGTCTGTACAAAAATGGAAATATCTACACTGCCATCTGTATAAACATGGAAGTATCTACACAGCAATCTCTTTAAACATGGAAATATATACACCCCATCTATATAAACATGGAAATAGCCACACCGCTTTCAGTATAAACATGGAAATATCTACACCGCCATCTGTAAAAACATGGAAATATCTATACAGTCAATTGTATAAAAATGGAAATATCCACACCTCCTTCTGTATAAACGTGGAAATATCTACACTGCCATCTGTATACACATGGAAATATCTACACAGCCATCTGTATAAACATATAAATATCTACACCACTATTTCTATAAACTTGGAAATAACAACACCTCAATCTCTATAAACATGGAAATATCTACAGCGCTATCTGTATAAACATGGAAATATCTACAACGCTATCTGTATAAACATGGAAATATCTACACCGCTAACTGTACAAACTGGGAAATATCTTCACCGCTATCTGTATAAACATGGAGATACCTACACCACCATTTGTATAAACGTGGAAATATCTACATCGCCATCTGTATAAACACGGAAATATCTCCACCGCTATCTGTATAAACATGGGAATATCTGCACTGTCGTCTGTATAAAGATGGAAATATCTACACCGCGATACGTATAAACATGGAAATATCTACACCTCTACCCGTATAAACATGGAAATATCTACACCACTATCTGTATAAATATGGAAATATCTACACCGCTATCTCCATAAACATGAAAATGTCTACATCGATATCTGTATAAACATGGATATATCTACATGGCTATCTCTATATACATGGAAATATCTACACCGCCATCTGTATAAACATGGAAATACCTACACAGTCATTTGTATAAACATGGAAATATCTACACCACTATCTGTATAAACATCGAAATATCTACACTGCCAACTGTATAAACATGGAAATATCTACTCAGCCATCTCTATAAACATGGAAATATCTACACCTCTATCTGTATATACATGGAAATAATAGCTACACCGCTATCTGTATAAACATGGAAATATCTACACAGCCATCTGTAAACTCATGGAAATATCGACACAGTCATCTATATAAACATGTATATATCAACACCTCCATCTGTATAAACATGGAAATATCTACACTGCCATCGGTATACACATGGAAATATCTACCCAGCCATCTGTATAAACATGGAAATACCTACACCGCTATCTGTGTAAATATGGAAATATCTACACCGCTATCTCTATAAACATGGAAATGTCTAAACCGCTATCTGTATAAACATGGAAATATCTCCATGGCTATCTCTATAAACATGGAAATATCTACACCACCGTCTGTATAAACATGGAAATACCTACACAGTCATCTGTGTAAACATGGAAATATCTACACCACTATCTGTATAAACATGGAAATATCTACACTGCCATCTGTATAAACATGGAAGTATCTACACAGCCATCTCTTTAAACATGGAAATATCTACACCGCTATCTGTATAAACATGGAAATAGTCACACCGCTATCTGTATAAACATGGAAATATCTACACCGCTATATGTAAAAACATGGAAATATCTACACAGTCATTTGTATAAAAATGGAAATATCTACCCCTCCATCTGCATAAACATAGAAATATCTACACTGCCATCTGTATACACATGGAAATATCTACACTGCCATCTGTATAAACATGGAAATATCCACACCGCGAGCTGTATAAACATGGAAATATCTTCACCGCTATCTGTAAACATGAAAATACCAACACCGCTATCTGTGTAAACTTGGAAATATGTACACCACTATCTCTTTAAACATGGAAATATCTACACCGCCATCTCTATAAACATTGAATCATCTACACCGATATCTCTATAAACATAGAAATATCTACATCGCCATCTCTATAAACATGGAAATATCTACACCGCCACCTGTAAAAACATGGAAATAACTACACCGCCATCTGTATAAACATAGAAATATCTACACCGACATCAGTAGAGACATGGAAATATCTACACAACGATCTGTAGAAACATGGAAATATCTACATCGCGATCTTTATAAACATCGAAATATCTACACGTCCACCTCTAAAAACATGGAAATATCTACACCGCTATCTGTCTAAATACGGAAATCTCTACACCACTATCTCTATAAACATGGAAATGTCTACAGTGCTATCAGTGTAAACATGGAAATATCTCCATGGCTATATCTATAAACATGGAAATATCTACACCGCCATCTGTATAAACATGGAAATACGTACACAGTCCTCAGCATAAACATGGAAACATCTACACCACTGTCTGTACAAAAATGGAAATATCTACACTGCCATCTGTATAAACATGGAAGTATCTACACAGCAATCTCTTTAAACATGGAAATATATACACCCCATCTATATAAACATGGAAATAGCCACACCGCTTTCAGTATAAACATGGAAATATCTACACCGCCATCTGTAAAAACATGGAAATATCTATACAGTCAATTGTATAAAAATGGAAATATCCACACCTCCTTCTGTATAAACGTGGAAATATCTACACTGCCATCTGTATACACATGGAAATATCTACACAGCCATCTGTATAAACATATAAATATCTACACCACTATTTCTATAAACTTGGAAATAACAACACCTCAATCTCTATAAACATGGAAATATCTACAGCGCTATCTGTATAAACATGGAAATATCTACAACGCTATCTGTATAAACATGGAAATATCTACACCGCTAACTGTACAAACTGGGAAATATCTTCACCGCTATCTGTATAAACATGGAGATACCTACACCACCATTTGTATAAACGTGGAAATATCTACATCGCCATCTGTATAAACACGGAAATATCTCCACCGCTATCTGTATAAACATGGGAATATCTGCACTGTCGTCTGTATAAAGATGGAAATATCTACACCGCGATACGTATAAACATGGAAATATCTACACCTCTACCCGTATAAACATGGAAATATCTACACCACTATCTGTATAAATATGGAAATATCTACACCGCTATCTCCATAAACATGAAAATGTCTACATCGATATCTGTATAAACATGGATATATCTACATGGCTATCTCTATATACATGGAAATATCTACACCGCCATCTGTATAAACATGGAAATACCTACACAGTCATTTGTATAAACATGGAAATATCTACACCACTATCTGTATAAACATCGAAATATCTACACTGCCAACTGTATAAACATGGAAATATCTACTCAGCCATCTCTATAAACATGGAAATATCTACACCTCTATCTGTATATACATGGAAATAATAGCTACACCGCTATCTGTATAAACATGGAAATATCTACACAGCCATCTGTAAACTCATGGAAATATCGACACAGTCATCTATATAAACATGTATATATCAACACCTCCATCTGTATAAACATGGAAATATCTACACTGCCATCGGTATACACATGGAAATATCTACCCAGCCATCTGTATAAACATGGAAATACCTACACCGCTATCTGTGTAAATATGGAAATATCTACACCGCTATCTCTATAAACATGGAAATGTCTAAACCGCTATCTGTATAAACATGGAAATATCTCCATGGCTATCTCTATAAACATGGAAATATCTACACCACCGTCTGTATAAACATGGAAATACCTACACAGTCATCTGTGTAAACATGGAAATATCTACACCACTATCTGTATAAACATGGAAATATCTACACTGCCATCTGTATAAACATGGAAGTATCTACACAGCCATCTCTTTAAACATGGAAATATCTACACCGCTATCTGTATAAACATGGAAATAGTCACACCGCTATCTGTATAAACATGGAAATATCTACACCGCTATATGTAAAAACATGGAAATATCTACACAGTCATTTGTATAAAAATGGAAATATCTACCCCTCCATCTGCATAAACATAGAAATATCTACACTGCCATCTGTATACACATGGAAATATCTACACTGCCATCTGTATAAACATGGAAATATCCACACCGCGAGCTGTATAAACATGGAAATATCTTCACCGCTATCTGTAAACATGAAAATACCAACACCGCTATCTGTGTAAACTTGGAAATATGTACACCACTATCTCTTTAAACATGGAAATATCTACACCGCCATCTCTATAAACATTGAATCATCTACACCGATATCTCTATAAACATAGAAATATCTACATCGCCATCTCTATAAACATGGAAATATCTACACCGCCACCTGTAAAAACATGGAAATAACTACACCGCCATCTGTATAAACATAGAAATATCTACACCGACATCAGTAGAGACATGGAAATATCTACACAACGATCTGTAGAAACATGGAAATATCTACATCGCGATCTTTATAAACATCGAAATATCTACACGTCCACCTCTAAAAACATGGAAATATCTACACCGCTATCTGTCTAAATACGGAAATCTCTACACCACTATCTCTATAAACATGGAAATGTCTACAGTGCTATCAGTGTAAACATGGAAATATCTCCATGGCTATATCTATAAACATGGAAATATCTACACCGCCATCTGTATAAACATGGAAATACGTACACAGTCCTCAGCATAAACATGGAAACATCTACACCACTGTCTGTACAAAAATGGAAATATCTACACTGCCATCTGTATAAACATGGAAGTATCTACACAGCAATCTCTTTAAACATGGAAATATATACACCCCATCTATATAAACATGGAAATAGCCACACCGCTTTCAGTATAAACATGGAAATATCTACACCGCCATCTGTAAAAACATGGAAATATCTATACAGTCAATTGTATAAAAATGGAAATATCCACACCTCCTTCTGTATAAACGTGGAAATATCTACACTGCCATCTGTATACACATGGAAATATCTACACAGCCATCTGTATAAACATATAAATATCTACACCACTATTTCTATAAACTTGGAAATAACAACACCTCAATCTCTATAAACATGGAAATATCTACAGCGCTATCTGTATAAACATGGAAATATCTACAACGCTATCTGTATAAACATGGAAATATCTACACCGCTAACTGTACAAACTGGGAAATATCTTCACCGCTATCTGTATAAACATGGAGATACCTACACCACCATTTGTATAAACGTGGAAATATCTACATCGCCATCTGTATAAACACGGAAATATCTCCACCGCTATCTGTATAAACATGGGAATATCTGCACTGTCGTCTGTATAAAGATGGAAATATCTACACCGCGATACGTATAAACATGGAAATATCTACACCTCTACCCGTATAAACATGGAAATATCTACACCACTATCTGTATAAATATGGAAATATCTACACCGCTATCTCCATAAACATGAAAATGTCTACATCGATATCTGTATAAACATGGATATATCTACATGGCTATCTCTATATACATGGAAATATCTACACCGCCATCTGTATAAACATGGAAATACCTACACAGTCATTTGTATAAACATGGAAATATCTACACCACTATCTGTATAAACATCGAAATATCTACACTGCCAACTGTATAAACATGGAAATATCTACTCAGCCATCTCTATAAACATGGAAATATCTACACCTCTATCTGTATATACATGGAAATAATAGCTACACCGCTATCTGTATAAACATGGAAATATCTACACAGCCATCTGTAAACTCATGGAAATATCGACACAGTCATCTATATAAACATGTATATATCAACACCTCCATCTGTATAAACATGGAAATATCTACACTGCCATCGGTATACACATGGAAATATCTACCCAGCCATCTGTATAAACATGGAAATACCTACACCGCTATCTGTGTAAATATGGAAATATCTACACCGCTATCTCTATAAACATGGAAATGTCTAAACCGCTATCTGTATAAACATGGAAATATCTCCATGGCTATCTCTATAAACATGGAAATATCTACACCACCGTCTGTATAAACATGGAAATACCTACACAGTCATCTGTGTAAACATGGAAATATCTACACCACTATCTGTATAAACATGGAAATATCTACACTGCCAGCTGTATAAACATGGAAGTATCTACACAGCCATCTCTTTAAACTTGGAAATATCTACACCGCTATCTGTATAAACATGGAAATAGTCACACCGCTATCTGTATAAACATGGAAATATCTACACCGCTATATGTAAAAACATGGAAATATCTACACAGTCATTTGTATAAAAATGGAAATATCTACCCCTCCATCTGCATAAACATAGAAATATCTACACTGCCATCTGTATACACATGGAAATATCTACACTGCCATCTGTATAAACATGGAAATATCCACACCGCGAGCTGTATAAACATGGAAATATCTTCACCGCTATCTGTAAACATGAAAATACCAACACCGCTATCTGTGTAAACTTGGAAATATGTACACCACTATCTCTTTAAACATGGAAATATCTACACCGCCATCTCTATAAACATTGAATCATCTACACCGATATCTCTATAAACATAGAAATATCTACATCGCCATCTCTATAAACATGGAAATATCTACACCGCCACCTGTAAAAACATGGAAATAACTACACCGCCATCTGTATAAACATAGAAATATCTACACCGACATCAGTAGAGACATGGAAATATCTACACAACGATCTGTAGAAACATGGAAATATCTACATCGCGATCTTTATAAACATCGAAATATCTACACGTCCACCTCTAAAAACATGGAAATATCTACACCGCTATCTGTCTAAATACGGAAATCTCTACACCACTATCTCTATAAACATGGAAATGTCTACAGTGCTATCAGTGTAAACATGGAAATATCTCCATGGCTATATCTATAAACATGGAAATATCTACACCGCCATCTGTATAAACATGGAAATACCTACACAGTCATTTGTATAAACATGGAAATATCTACACCACTATCTGTATAAACATCGAAATATCTACACTGCCAACTGTATAAACATGGAAATATCTACTCAGCCATCTCTATAAACATGGAAATATCTACACCTCTATCTGTATATACATGGAAATAATAGCTACACCGCTATCTGTATAAACATGGAAATATCTACACAGCCATCTGTAAACTCATGGAAATATCGACACAGTCATCTATATAAACATGTATATATCAACACCTCCATCTGTATAAACATGGAAATATCTACACTGCCATCGGTATACACATGGAAATATCTACCCAGCCATCTGTATAAACATGGAAATACCTACACCGCTATCTGTGTAAATATGGAAATATCTACACCGCTATCTCTATAAACATGGAAATGTCTAAACCGCTATCTGTATAAACATGGAAATATCTCCATGGCTATCTCTATAAACATGGAAATATCTACACCACCGTCTGTATAAACATGGAAATACCTACACAGTCATCTGTGTAAACATGGAAATATCTACACCACTATATGTATAAACATGGAAATATCTACACTGCCATCTGTATAAACATGGAACCATCTACACAGCCATCTCTACAAACCTGGAAATATCTACACCGCTATCTGTATAAAGATGGAAATAGCCACAACGCTATCTGTATAAACATGGGAATATCTACACCGCCATCTGTAAAACCATGGAAATATCTACACAGTCATATGTATAAAAATGGAATTATCGAAACCTTCATTTGTAGAAACATGGAAATATCAACAATGCCATCTGTATACACATGGAAATACCTACACAGCCATCTGTATATACATAGAAATATCTACACCGCTATCTCTACAAACATGGAAATATCTACACCGTTATCTGTGTAAACATGGAAAAATCTACAGCGCTGTCTGTATAAACATGGAAATACCTACACCGCTATCTGTATAAACATGGAAATATCTACACCGCTTTCTGTATAAACTTGGAAATATCTTCACCGCTATCTGTATAAAGATGGAAATACCTACACCGCCATTTGTATAAACGTGGAAATATCTACATCGCCATCTGTATAAACACGGAAATACCTCCAACGCTATTTTTATAAACATGGAAATATCTGCACTGCCGTCTGTATAAAGATGGAAATATCTACACCGTGATACGTATAAACATGGAAATATCTACACCTCTACCTGTATAAACATGGAAATATCAACACCGCTATCTGTATAAATATGGGAATATCTACACCGCTATCTCTACAAACATGGAAATGTCTACACCACTATCTCTATCAACATGGAAATACCTACCCCGCTATCTGTATAAACATGGAAATATCTAAACTGCTATCCGTATAAACATGGAAATATCTAAACCGCTATCAGTATAAACATGGAAATATCTACATCGCTATCTGTATAAACATGGAAAATCTACATCGCTATCTGTATAAACATGGAAATGTCTCCACCGCTATCTGTGTAAACATGGAAACATCTACACCGCTATCTGTATAAACAAGGAAATATCAACACCGCTATTTTATAAACATGCAAATATCTACAACGCTATCCATGTAAACGTGGAAATAGCTACACCGCTATCTGTGTAAACATGGAAATATCTACACCGCTATCTGTGTAAAATTTGAAATATCTACACCGCAATCTGTGCAAAGATGGAAATATCTACTCCGCTATGTCTATATACCTGGAAATATCTGCACCGCTATCTGTATAAACATGGAAATATCTACACAGTCATCTGTATAAACATCAAAATATCTACAGCACCATCTCTATTAACATGGAAATATCTACACTGTCATTTGTATACACATGGAAATATCTACACAGCCATCAGTATTAACATGGAAACATCTGCACCGCTATCTCTATACACATGGAAATACCTACACCGCTATCTCTGTAAACATGAAAATATATACACCACCATCTCTATAAAAATGGAAATATCTCCACGCCATCTCTATAAACATGAAAATATCTACACCGCCATTTCCATAAACATGGAAATATCTACACCGCCATCTGTGTAAACATGGAAATATCTACTCTGCTATCTGTATAAACATGGAAATATCTACACTGCCATCAGTATAAAGATGGAAATATCTACACAGTCATCTGTATAAACATCAAAATATCTACAGCACCATCTCTATTAACATGGAAATATCTACACTGTCATTTGTATACACATGGAAATATCTACACAGCCATCAGTATTAACATGGAAATATCTGCACCGCTATCCCTATACACATGGAAATACCTACAACGCTATCTCTGTAAACATGAAAATATATACACCACCATCTCTATAAAAATGGAAATATCTCCACGCCATCTCTATAAACATGAAAATATCTACACCGCCATTTCCATAAACATGGAAATATCTACACCGCCATCTGTGTAAACATGGAAATATCTACTCTGCTATCTGTATAAACATGAAAATATCAACACTGCCATCAGTATAAAGATGGAAATATCTACACCGCGAGCTGTATAAACATGGAAATATCTACACCGCTATCTGTATACACATGGAAATACCAACACTGCTATATGTATAAACATGAAAATATCTACACCGCTATCTGCAGAAACATGGAAATATCTACAACACTATCTCTATAAACATGGAAATACCTACAACGCCATCTGTATAAACATGGAGATACCTACACAGTCATCTGTATAAACAAGGAAATATCTACACCACTATCTGTATAAACATGCAAATTTCTACACCGCTACCTGTATAAACATGGAAATATCTACACCGCGATCTGTATAAACATGGAAATATCTACACCGTAATCTTAATAAACATTGAATTATCTACACCGCTATCTGTATAAACATGGAAATATCTACAGCGCTATCTGAATAAATATGGAAATATCTACACCGCTATCTCTATAAACATGGAAATGTCTACACCGCTATCAGTATAAATACGGAAATATCTAAACCAGTACCTCTATAAACATGGAAATATCTAAAACGCTATCTGTGTAAACATGGAAATATCTACACATCTATTTGGGTAAACAGGGAAATATCTACACTTCTATCAGTGTAAGGATGGAAATATCTACACCGCAATCTGTGCAAAGATGGAAATATCTTCACCGCTATCTGTATAAACTTGGAAATATCTACACCGCTATGTGTACAAACATGGAAATATCTACACCGCAATCTCTATAAACATGGAAATATCTCCACCTCCATCTGTATTCGCATGGAAATATCTACACAGCCATCTGTATAAACAAGGAAATATCTTCAGCGCTGTCTGTATAAACATGGAAATAACTACACAGTCATCTGTATAAACATGGAAATATCTACACCTCCATCTGTATAAACATGGAAATACCTACACTGCCATCCGTATACACATGGAAATATCTACACAGCCATCTGTATAAACATGGAAATATCTACACTGCTATCTCTATAAACATGGAAATATCTACACCGCTGTCTGTATAAACATGGAAATATCTACACCGCTATCTGTATAAACATGGAAATATCTACACCGCTATCCTTATAAACATGGAAATAGCTCCACCGATATCTGTATAAACATGGAAACATCTACGCCGCTATCTGTATAAACTTGGAAATATCTACACCGCTATCTGTATAAACATGCAAATATCTACAACGCCATTTGTGTAAACATGGAAATATCTACACTGCTATCTGTGTAAACATGGAAATATCTAAACCGCTATCTGTGTAAAGATGGAATTATCTACACAGATATCTGTGTAAAGATGAAAATATCTTCACCGCAATCTGGGCAAAGAGGGAAATATCTATACTGCTATCTCAGTACACATGGTAATACCTCCACCGCTATCTGAATAAACATGGAAACGTCTGCAACGCTATCTGTATAACCATGGAAATATCAACAACACTATCTGTGAAAACATGGAAGTATCTTCACCCCAATCTGTGCAAAGACACAAATATCTACACTGCTGTCTCTATAAACATGGAAATCTCTGCACCGCTATCTGTATAAACATGGATATATGTACACCGCTATGTCTATAAACATGGAAACATCCACACTGCCATTTGTATATACATGGAAATATCCTCACAATCATCTGTATAAACATGGAAATATCTACACCACCATCTCTATAAACATGGAATTATCTACACCGCTATCTCTGTAAACATAGAAATATCTACACCGCCATCTATATAAACATGGAAATATCTACACCGCCATCTCCATAAACATGGAAATATATACACCGCCATCTGTATAAACATGGAAATATCTGCACTGCCATCTGTAGAATGATGGAAATATCTACAACGCGATCTGTATAAACATGGAAATATCTACACCTCTACCTCTATAAACATAGATATTACTACACCGCTATCTGTGTAAACTTGGAAATATCTACACCACGATTTGTAGAAACTTGGAAATATCTACATGGCTATCTGTATAAACATAGAAATATCTACACCGCTATCTGTATAAACATGGAAATATCTACACCGCTATCTGTATAAATATGGAAATATCTACACCGGTATCTCTATAAACATGGGAACGTCTACACCGATATCCGTATAAACGTGGAAATATCTACATGGCTATCTCTAAAAACATGTAAATATCTACACCGCCATCTGAATAAACATGGAAATATCTACACTGCAATCTCTATAAACTTGGAAATATCAACACCGCCATCTGTATAAACATGGAAATATCTACACCGCAATCTCTATAAACATGGAAGTATCCACACTGCCATTTCTATAGACATGAAAATATCAACACCGCCATCCCAATAAACATGGAACTATCTACACCACCATCTGTGTAAACATGGAAATATCTACATAGCTATCTGTGTAAACAAGGAATTCTCTACACTCCTATCAGTGTAAGGATGGAAATATCTACACCGCAATCTGTGCAAAGATGGAAATATCTACAACGCTATCAGTGTAAATATGGAAATATCTACATCGCTATCTGTATGAATATTGAAATATCTACACCGCTATCTGTATAAACATGGAAATATCTACACCGCAATTTCTATAAACATGGAAATATCTAAACCGCCATCTGAATAAACATGGAAATACCTACACCGCTATCTGTATAAATATGGAAATTTCTACACCTCCATCTCTATAAACATGGAAATATTTACACTGAGATCTGTATACACATGGAAATATCTACACAGCCATCTGTAAAAACATGGAAATATCTACACTGCTATCTGTATAAACATGGAAATATCTACACTGCTGTCTGTATAAACTTGGAAATATCTACACAGCTATCTGTATGAACATGGAAATATCTGCACGACCATCTGTATAAACATGGAAATACCTCCAAAGCTATCTGTATAAACATGGAAACACCTACACAGATATCTGTATAAACATGGAAATATCTACACCTTTATCAGTATAAACGTGCAAATATCTTCAATGCTATCTATGTAAACATGGAAATCTCTACACCGCTACCTGTGTAAACATGGAAATATCTACACTGCTATCTGTGTAAACATGGAAATATCTACACTGCAATCTCTGCAAAGAAAGAATTATCTACACAGCTATCTGTGTAAAGATGAAAATATCTACACCGCAATCTGTGCAAAGAGGGAAATATCTACACTGTTATCTGTGTAATCATGGTAATATCTACTCTGATATCAGTAGAAATACGGAAATATCTACACTGCCATCTGTATAAACATGGAAATATCTACACCACGGTATGAATAAACATAGATATATCTACAGAGCTATCTGCATAAATATGGAAATACCTACACCGCTATATCTATTAACATGGAAATATCTACACCACTATCTGTAAAAACATGGAAATATCTCCACCGCTATCTCTGTAAACATGGATATATCTACACCGCTATCTGTATAAATATGGAAATATCTACACTGCCATCTCTATAAACATGGAAATATCTACACAGTCATCTGTATATACATGGAAATATGTACACCACCATCTCTATAAACATGGAAATGTCTACACTGCCATCTGTATACACGTGGAAATATCTACACAGCCATCAGTATAAATATGGAAACATCCGCACCGCTATCTCTATACACATGGAAATACCTGCACCGCTATCTCTATAAACGTGGAAATATCCGCACCGCAATCTCTGTAAACATGGAAATACCTACACAGCCATTTCTATAAACATGAAAATATCTACACCGCCATCTCCATAAACATGGAACTATCTACACCGCCCTCTGTGTAAACATGGAAATATCTACACCGCAATCTAAACATGGAAATATGTACACTACCATCTGTATGAAGATCGAAATATCTACACCGTGAGCTTTATAAACATGGAAATATCTACACCTCTATCTGCATAAACTTGGAAATATATACACCACTATCTGCATAAACATGGAAATATCAACACCGCTATCTGTATAAACATGGAAATATCTACACCAGTATCTCTATGAACCTGGAAATAGCCACACTGCCGTCTCTATAAACATGGAATTATCTACACCGCTATCTCTATAAACATAGAAATATCTACTCCGCCATCTGTATAAACATGGAAATATCTACACTGCCATCTGCATAAACATGGAAATATCTATACCACCATCTGTATAAACATGGAAACATCTACACCGCCATCTCTATAAACATAGAAATATCTACATTGCCATCTGTAGAAAGATGGAAATATCTACACCGCGATCTGCATAAACATGGAAATATCTACAACTCTACCTGTATAAACATGGAAATCTCTACAGCGCTATCTGTATAAACATGGAAATATCTACTCACCATCTGTATAAACATGGAAATATCTACACCGCTATCTGTATAAACATGGAAATATCTACAACGCTATCTGTATAAACATGGAAATATCTACACCGTTATCTGTATAAACATGGAAATACCTACACCGCTATCTGTATAAATGAGGAAATAACTGCACCGCTATCTCTATAAACATGGAAATCTCTACACCGCTACCTGTATAAACGTGGAAATATCTACATGGCTATCTCTATAAACATGGAAATATCTACACCGCCATCTGCATAAACATGGAAATACCTACACCGCAATCTCTATAAACACGGAAATATCTACACTGCCATTTCTATAATCATGAAAATATCTATAAAGCCATCTCCATAAACAGGGATCTACCTACATCGCCATCTGCGTAAACATGGAAATATATACACAGCTATCTCTGTAAACATGGAAATATCTACAGCGATATCTGTGTAAACATGGAAATATCTACACCGCTATCTGTATAAACATGGAATTATCTACACCGGTATCTGTATAAACATGGAAATATCTACACCGCAATCTCTATAAACATGGAAATATCTACACCACCATCTGTATAAAGATGGAAATAGCTACACCGCTATCTGTATAAGTATGGAAATATTTGCACCTCCATCTGTATAAACATATATATATCTACACTAACATCTGTATACACATTGAAATATCTACGCAACCATCTCTATAAACAAGGAAATAACTCCAACGCTATCTGTATAAACATGGAAATAACTACACAGTCATATGAATAAACATAGAAATATCTACACCTCCATTTGAAAAACATGGAAATATCTACACTGCCATCTGTATACACATGGAAATATCTACACAGCCATCTGTATAAACATGGAAATATCTACACTGCTGTCTCTATAAACATGGAAATACCTACACCGCTATCGGTATAAACATGGAAATATGTACACTGCTACCTGTATAAACATGGAAATATCTTCACTGCTATCTCTATAAACATGGAATACTTACACTGCTATCTGTATAAACATTGAAATACTTACACCGCTATCTTTATAAACATGGAAATATCTACACCGCTATCTGTAAAAACTTGGAAATATCTACACTGCTATCTGTGTAAAAATGGAAATATCTGCACCGCCATCAGTATAAACATGGAAATATCTCCACCGATATCTGAAAAAACGTGGAAATATCTACACCGCCATCTGCATAAAGATGGAAATATCTACACCGCGAGTTGTAGAAACATGGAAATATCTACACCGCTATCTGTATAAACATGGAAATACCAACACCGCTATCTCTATAAACACTGAAATATATACGCCGCTATCTGTATAAACATGGAAATATCTACACTATTTCTATAAATATGGAAATAACTACACCGCCATCCCTATAAACATGGAATTATCTACACCGCTATCTTTATAAACATGGAAATATCTACACCGCCATCTCTATAAACATGGAAATACCTACAACGCCATCTGCATAAACATGGAAATATCTACACCGCCTTCTGTATATACATGGAAATATCTACAATGCCATCTCTATAAACATGGAAATATCTACACCATCTGTAGAAAGTTGCAGATATCTACACCGCGAACTGTATAAACATGGAAATATCTACACCTCTACCTGTATAAACATGGAAATATCTGCACTGCTATCTCTATACACATGGAAATACCTACAACGCTATCTCTATAAAAATGGATATATCTACCCCGCAATCTCTATAAAGATGGAAATCTCTACACCGCCATCTCTATAATCATGAAAATACACCGCCATCTCCATAAACGTGGAACTATCTACACTGCCATCTGTGTAAACATGGAAATACCTACACCGCTATCTGTATAAAGATGGAAATATCTACACTGCCATCTGTATAAAGATGGAAATATCTACACCGCGAGCTGTATAAACATGGAAATGTCTACACCGCTATCTCTATAAACATGGAAATAGCAACAACGCTATCTGTATAAACATGTAAATATCTATGCCGCTATCTGTATAAACATGGAAATATCTACACCACTATCTCTATAAATATGGAAATACCTAAACCGCCATCTCTATAAACATGGAGTTATCTACACCGCTATCTCTATAAACATGGAATTATCTACACCGCTATCTCTATAAACGTAGAAACATCTACACCGCCATCTCTACAAACATGGAAATATCTACACCACCATCTGCATAAACATGGAATTATCTACACGGCCATCTCTATAAACATGGAAATATCTACACTAACATCTGTAGAAAGTTGGAGATATCTACACAGTGAACTGTATAAACATGGAAATATCTACACCGCTATCTGTAAAAACATGGAAATATCTACACAGCTCTCTGTATAAACATGGAAATATCTACTCTGCCATCTGTATAAACATGGAAATATCTACATCGCTATCTGTATAAACATGGAAATACCTCCACCGCTATCTGTATAAACTTGGAAACATCTACACAGCTATCTGTGTAAAGATGGAAATGTCTACACCGCAATGTGTGCAAAGACGGAAATATCTACATCGCTATGTGTGTAAAGATGGAATTATATACACCGCAATCTGTGCAAAGATGGAAATGTTTACACCGCTATCTGTGTAAACATGGTAATATCTTAACCGCTATTTGTATAAACATGGAAATATCTACATCACTATCTGTATAAACATGGAAATATCTACACAACCATCTGTAAAAACATGGAAATATCTACACCAACATCTGAATAAACATGGAAATATCTACATCACTATCTGTATATATCTGTAAATATCTACACCACTATCTCTATAAACATGGAAATCTCTACACCACTATCTCTATAAACATGGAAATATTTCCGCTGCTATCTGTATAAACACGGAAACATCTACACCACTATCTGTATAAACATGGGAATATCTACACTGCTATCTGTATAAACATGGAAATATCTACAACGCTATCTATGTAAACATGGATATATCTACACCGCAATCTGTGCAAATATGGAAATATCTACACCGCTATCTCTATAAACATGGAAATATCTTCACCGCTCTCTGTATAAACATGGAAATATCTACACCGCTATCTCCATAAACGTGGAAATATCTACACCGCCATCTGTATAAACATGGAAATATCTACACAGTCATCTGTATAAACATGGAAACATCTGCACCGCTATCTCTATACACATGGAAATACCTACACCGCTATCTCTATAAACATGGAAATATCTACACTGCAATCTCTATAAAATTGTAAATATGTACACTTCCATCTCTAAAAACATGAAAATATCTACACCGCCATCTCCATAAACATGGATCAATCTACACCGCCATCTGTGTAAACATGGAAATATCTATATCGCTATCTATATAAACATGGAAATAACTACACTGCGATCTGTATAAAGATGGAAATATCTACACCACGAGCTCTATAAACATGGAAATATCTACACCTCTACCTGTATAAACATGGAAATATCTACACCGCTATCTGTATAAATATGGAAATATCTACAACGCTATCTGCATAAACATGAAAATGTGTACAACGGTATCTGTATAAACATGGAAATATCTACATGGCTATCTCTATAAACTTGGAAATATCTACACCGCCATCTGTATATACATGGAAATACCTACACAGTCATCTGTATAAACATGGAAATATCCTCACTGCCATCTGTATAAACATGGAAATATCTACACAGCCATCTCTATAAAAATGGGAATATCTTCACCGCTATCTGTATACACATGGAAATAGCCACAGGGCTATCTGTATAAACATGGAAATATCTACGCCACCATCTGTAAACTCATGGAAATATCTACACAGTCATCTTTATAAACATGTAATTATCTACACCTCCACCTGTACAAACATGGAAATATCTACACTGCCATCTGTAAACACTTGGAAATATCTACACAGCCATCAGAATAAACATGGAAATACCTACACCGCTTTCTCTGTAAACATGGAAATACTTACACCGCTATCGGTATAAACATGGAAATATCTACAATGCTATCTGTAAAACATGGAAATATCTACACCGCTGTCTGTATGAACTTGGAAATATCTACACCACAATCTGTATAAAAATGGAAATATCTCCATGGCTATCTGTATAAACATGGAAATATCTCCACGGTTAACTGTATAAACATCAAAATATCTACACCACTATCTGTATAAACTTGGAAATATCTACAACATTATCTGTGTAAACATGGAAATTTCTACACAGCTATCTGTGTAAGCATGGAAATATGTACACCGCTATCTGTGTAAAGATGGAAATATCTACACCGCAGTCTGTGCAAATATGGAAATATCTACACCACTATCTCTGTAAACATGGAAATATCTACCCCACTATCTGTATAAACATGGAAATATCTACACCACGATCTGTATAAACATGGAAATATCTGCACCGCTATAAGTACAAACATGGAAATATGTACACCGCTATCTCTATAAACATGGAAATATCTACACAGCTATCTGTATAAACATGGAAATAGCCACACCATTATCTGTATAAACATGGGAATATCCACACCTCCATCTGTATAAACATGGAAATATCTACACTGCAATGTGTATACACATGGAAATAACTACACAGCCATCTGCATAAACATGGAAATATCTACACCGTTATCTGTACAAATATGGAAATTTCTACACCGCTAAATCTATAAACATGAAAATGTCTACACTGATATCTCTATAAAAATGGAAATACCTACACCACTATCTGTATAAACCTGGAAATATCTACACCGCTATCTGTATAAATATCTAAATATCTAAACCGCTATCTGTATAAACTTAGAAATGTGAACACCGCTATCTATATTAACATGGAAATATCTACACCGCCATCTGTATTAACACGGAAATATCTCCACTGGTATCTGTATAAACATGAAAATATCTCCACCGCTATCTGTATAAACATGAAAATATTTACACCGCTATCTGTATAAACATGTAAATATCTACACCGCTATCAGTATAAAAATGGAAATATCTCCACCGCTATCTGTATAAACATGGAAATATCTACATCGCTATGTATATAAACATGGAAATATCTCCACCGCTGTCTGTATAACCATGGAAACATCTACACCGCTATATGTATAACCATGGAAATATCTTCACCGCTATTTGAAGAAACATGCAAATATCTACAACGCTATCTATGTAAACATGGAAATACCTACACCGCTATCTGTGTAAACATGGAAATGTCTACACCACTATCTGTGTACAAATGGAAATATCTACACCGCAATCTGTGCAAAGATGGAAATATCTACACCGCTATCTCTGTAAACCTGGAAATATCTGTACCGCTATCTCTATGAACATGGAAAATCTACACCGCCATCTCTATAAACATGGAAATAACTACACCACCATCTGCATACCCATGGAAATATCTACACCGACATCTGCATAAACATGGAAATATCTACATGGTCATCTGTATAAACATGGAAATATCAACACCGACATCTGTAAAAACATGGAAATATCTACACCGCTATCTGTATAAACATGCAAATTTGTACACCGCAATCTGTATAAATATGGAAATATCTACACTGCCATCTGTATAAACATGGAAATATCTACACCACGATCGGTATAAACATGGAAATAACTACACCACTATCTGTATAAACATGGAAATATATACACCGCTATGTCTATAAACATGGAAATATCTACACCGCTATCTGTATAAACATGGAAATGCGAACACCGCTATCCGTATAAACAAGGAAATATCTACACCGCTATCTGTATAAGCATGGAAATATCTACACCGCTATCTCTATAAACATGGAAATACCTACAATGCTATCTCGATAAACCTGGAAATATCTACACCGCTATAGCTATAAACTTGTAAATGTATACACCACCACCTCTATAAACATGGAAAAATCTACACCACCATCTACATAAACAAGGAAATATCTACACCGCCATCTATATAAACATGGAAATATCTACACCACCATCTGTATAAAAATGGAAATATCTACACTGCCATCTGGAGAAAGATGCAAATATCTGCACCACGATCCGTATAAACATGGAAATATCTACACTGCTATCTGTATAAACATGGAAATATCTACAACGTTATCTGTATAAACACGGAAATATCTACACCATGATCTGTATAATCATGGAAATAGGTACAGAGCTCTCTGTATGAAGATGGAAACATCTACAAAGCTATCTGTATAAACATGGAAATATCTACACCGCTATCCGTATAAATATGGAAACATTTACACCGCTATCTCTACAAACATGGAAATATCTACACCGCTGTCTGCATAAACACAGAAATATCTACACCGCTTTCTCTATAAACATGGAAATATCTACACCACTATGTGTATAAACATGGAAATATCTCCACTAATATCTGTATAAACATAGAAATATCTACACCGCTATTTGTATAAACATGGAAATATCTACAATGCTATCTGTGTAAACATGGAAATATCTACACTGCTATCTCTATAAACATGGAAATATCTACACCGCTATCTGTATGAACTTGGAAATATCTACACCGCTATCTGTATAAACTTGGAAATACCTACATCGCTATCTGTATAAATATGGAAATATCTACACTGCCATTGGTATAATAATGGAAATATCTAGCCTGCTATCAGTATAAACATGGAAATAACAACACCGCTATCCCTATAAACATGAAAATATCAACACCGATATTTGTATCAACATGGAAATATCTACACCGATATCTATATAAACATGGAAATATCTACACCACTATCACTATAAACATAGAATTACCTACACCGCTATCTCTATAAACATGGAAATATCTACACCACCATGTCTATAAAGATGGAAATATCTACACCGTCATCTCTATAAACTTTGAAATATTTACAGTGCCATCTGCATAAGCATGGAAATATCTACACCGACATCTTCATAAACATGCAAATATCTACACCGCCATCTTTAAAAACATGGAAATATCTACACCAGCATCTGTATAAACAAGGAAATATCTTCAGTGCTATCTGTATATACATGGAAATAACTGCACATTCAACTGTATAAACGCGGAAATATCTACACAGTCATCTGTAGAAACATGGAAATATCTACACCTCCATCTGTATAAGCATGGAAATATCTACACTGCCATTGGTATACACATGGAAATATCTACACAGCCATCTGTATAAACATGGAAATATCTACACTGCTATCTCTATAAACATGGAAATACCTACACCAGTGTCTGTATAAACATGGAAATATCTGCACCGCTATCTGTATAAACATGGAAATATCTACACAGCTATCGGTATACACATGGAAATACCTACACCGCCATCTGTGTAAACATGGAAATATCGACACCGCAATCTTTATAAACATGGAAATATCTACACTGCCATTTCTATAGACATGAAAATATCTACACCGCCATCTCCATAAACATGGAACTATCTGCACCGCCATCTGTGTATACATGGAAATATCTACACAGCTATCTGTGTAAACATGGAATTATCTACACTTCTATCAGTGTAAGGATGGAAATATCTACACCGCAATCTGTGCAAAGATGGAAATATCTACAATGCTATCAGTGTAAATATGGAAATATCTACACCACAATCTGTATAAACATGGAAATATCTACACCGCTATCTGTATAAACATGGAAATAGCTAAACCGCAATCTCTATAAACATGGAAATATCTACACCGCCATCTGTATAAACATGGAAATAGCTACACCGCTATCTGTACATGTATGGAAATATATACACCTCCATCTTTATAAACATAGAAATAACTACACTGACATCTGTTTACACATAGAAATATCTACACAGCCATCTGTATAAATATGAAAATATCTACACCGCTATCTGTATAAACATGGAAATATCTACACCGCTATCAGTATAAATATGGAAATATCTAGACCGCTATCTCTATTTACATGTAAATTTCTACACCGCTATCTGTAAAAACATGGAAATCTCTCCACCGCTATCTCTATAAACATGGAAACGTGTACACCGCTATCTGTATAAACTTGGAAATACCTACACCGCTATCTGTATAAACATGGAAATATCTACGACAATCTCTGTGTAAAGATGGAAATATCTACACCGCAATCTGTGCAAAGATGGAAATATCTACACTGCTGTCTCGATAAACATGGAAATATCTGCACCGCTATCTGTATAAACATGGATATATCTACACTGCTATCTCTATAAACATGGAAATATCTACACTGCCATCTGTATAAACATGGAAATATCTACACAGTCATCTGTATAAACAGGGAAATATCTACACCACCATCTCTATAAACATGGAAATAACTACACCGCAATCTGTATACACATGGAAATATCTACACATCCATCAGTATAAACGTGGACACATCTGCACCGCTATCTCTATACACATGGAAATACCTGCACCGCTATCTCTATAAACATGGATATATCTATGCCACAATCTCTATAAACATGGAAATATCTACACTGCCATTTCTATAAACCTGAAAATATCTACACCACCATCTCCATAAACATGGAACTATCTACACCGCCATCTGTGTAAACATGGAAATATCTACACCGCTATCTCTATAAACATGGAAATATCTACACTACCATCTGTATAAAGATGGAAATATATTCACTGCGAGCTGTATAAACATGGAAATATCTACACCGCTATATGTGTAAACTTAGAAATACAAACACCGCTACTTGTATAAACATGGAAATATCTACACCGCTATCTGTATAAATATAGAAATATCTACACCACTATCTCTAAGAACATGGAAATACCTACACCGCCATCTCTATAAACATGAAATTATCTACACTGCTATCTCTATAAACATAGAAATATCTACACCTCCATCTCTATAAACATGGAAATATCTACGCTACAATCTGCATAAACATGGAAATATCTACACCGCCATCTGTATAAACATGGAATCACCTACACCGCCATCTGTATGAACATAGAAATATCTACACTGCAATCTGTAGAACGATGGAAATATCTACAATGCGATCTCTATAAACATGGAAATATCTACACATCTACCTGTATAAACATGGAAATTTCTACACCGCTATCTGTATAAACCTGGAAATCACTACACCACGATCTGTATAAACATGGAAATATCTACACCGCCATCTGTATAAACATGGCAATATCTACACCGCTATCTGTATATACATGGAAATATCTACACAAATATTTGTGTAAATATGGAAATCACTACAATGCTATCTCTATAAACATGGAAATATCTACACAACTATCTGTGTAAACATGGAAATAACTACACCGCTATCTCTATAAACATGGAAATGTCTACACCGCTATCTGTATAAAAGTGGAAATATCTACATGGCTATCTCTATAAATATGGAAATATCTACACCGCCATCTGTATAAACATGGAAATATCTACACCGCCATCTCTATTAACTTGGAAATATCTACACTGCCATTTCTATCAACATGAAAATATCTACAACGCCATCTCCATAAACATGGAACTATCTACACCGCCATCTGTGTAAACATAGAAATATCTACACAGCTATCTGTCTAAACATGGAAATATCTACACTTCTATCAGTGTAAGGATGGAAATACCTACACCGCAATCTGTGCAAAGATGGAAATATCTACAACACTATCTGTGTAAACATGGAAATATCTACACCGCTATCTGTATAAACATGGAAATATCTACACCGCTATCTGTATAAACATGGAAATATCTACACCGCAATCTCTATAAACATGGAAATATCTACACCGCCATCTGTATAAACATGGAAATAGCAACACCTCCATCTGTATAAACATGGAAATGCCTACAGTGCCATCTGTATACACATGGAAATATCTACTCAGCCATCTGTATAAACAAGGAATTATCTCCAATGCTATCTGCATAAACATGGAAATATCTACACCACTATCTGTATAAACATGGAAATATCTTCAACGCTTTCTCTGTAAACATGGAAATATCTACACAGCTATCTGTGTAAACCAGGAAATGTCTACACCACTACCTGTGTAAAGATGGAAACATCTACACCGCAATCTCTGCAAATATGGTAATATCTACACCTCTATCTGTGTAAACATGGAAATATCTACACCGCTATCTCTATAAACATGGAAAGACCTACACCGCTATCTCTATCAACATGGAAATATCTACACCGCTATCTCTATAAACATGGAAATATATACACCGCCATCTCTATAAACATGAAAATATCTACACTGCCATCTCCATAAACATGCAACTGTCTACACTAACATGTGTATAAACACGGAAATACCTACACTGCCATCAGTATAAAAATGTAAATATCTACACCGCCGTCTGTATAAAAATGGAAATACCTACACGGTGAGCTGTATAAACATGGAAATATCTACACCGCTATCAGTATAAAATTGGAAATAACAATGACGCTATCTGTATAAATGTGGAAGTATCTACACCGCTATCTGTATAAACATGGAAATATCTACAACGCTATCTGTGTAAACATGGAAATATCTACACTGCTATCTCTATAAACATGGAAATATCTACACCGCTATCTATATAAACTTGGAAATATCTACACCGATATCTGTATAAACATGGAAATACCTACATCGCTATCTGTATAAATATGGAAATATCTACACAGCCATCGGTGTAATAATGGAAATATCTAGCCTGCTATCTGTATAAACATGGAAATAACAACACCGCTATCCCTATAAACATGAAAATATCAACACTGATATCTGTATCAACATGGAAATATCTACACCGATATGTATATAAACATGGAAATATCTACACCGCTATCACTATAAACATAGAATTACCTACACCGCTATCTTTATTAACATCTAAATATCTACACCGCCATCTCTATAAACATGGAAATATCTACACCGTCATCCCTATAAACTTGGAAATATCTACAGTGCCATCTGCATAAACATAGAAATATCTACACCGCCATCTGCATAAACATGGAAATATCTACACCGCCATCTTTAAAAACATGGAAATATCTACACTGCCATCTGTATAAACAAGGAAATAGCTACAATGCCATCTGTATAAACATGGAAATATATGTTCCGCGAGCTGTGTAAACATGGAAATATCTACACCGCTCTCTGTATAAACATGGAATACCAACACCGCTATCTGTAAAAACATGGAAATATCTACGCCGCTATCTGTATAAACTTGGAAATATCTACACCGCTATCTGTATAAACATAGAAATACCTACATCGCTATCTGTATATATATGGAAATATATACACCGCTATGTCTATAAACATGGAAATATCTACACCGCTATCACTATAAACATGGAAATATCTACACCACTACCTGTATAATCATGGCAATATCTACACCGCTCTCTGTATAAACATGGAAATATCTACAATGATACCTGTATAAACATGAAAGTATCTACATCATGATCTGTATAATCATGGAAATAGATGCAGCGCCCTGTGTATAAAGATGGAAATATCTACAAAGCTATCTGTGTAAACATGGAAACATCTACACCGCTATCTGTGTAAAGATGGAAGTATCTACAACGCTATCAGTGTGAAGATGTAAGTATCTACACCGCTATCTGTGTAAACATGGAAATATCTTCACCGCTATCTGTGTAAACATGGAAATATCTACACCGCCATCTGTATAAACATGGAAATATTTACACTGCCATCTGTATAAACATGGAAATACCTACCCAGCCCTCTGTATAAACATGGAAATATCTGCACAACCGTCTGTATATACATGGAAATGTCTACACCGCTATCTGTATAAACATGGAAATAACTATACCGCTATCTGTATAAACATGGAAATATCTACACCGCTATCTCTATAAACATGGAAATATCTACACCGCTATCTCTATAAACATGGAAATATCTACAAAGCCATCTACATAAATAAGGAAATATCTACACCGCCATCTATATAAACATGGAAATATCGACACAGTCATCTGTATAAACCTGGAAATACCTATCGCTCCATTTGTTTAAACATGGAAATACCTACACTGCCATCTATATACACATGTAAATATCTGCATCGCCAGCTGTATAAACATGGAAATATCTACACCGCTATCTGTATAAACATGGAAATATCAACACTGCTATCTGTATAAACATGGTAATATCTACAACACTATCAGTATAAACATGGAAATATCTACTCCGCTATCTCTATAAACATGGAAATACCTACACCGCTATCTCTATAAACATGGAAATACCTACACCGCTATCTCTATTAACATGGAAGTATCTACACCGCCATCTCTATAAACATGGAAATATCTACACAGCCATCTACATAAACAAGGAAATATCTACATCGCAATCTATACAAACATGGAAATATGTGCACCGCTCTCTCTATAAACATGGAAATATCAACACTGCCATCTGTAAAAACAAGGTAATATCTGCAAAGTCATCTGTATATACATGGAAGTATCTACACCACCATCTGTATAAACATGGAAATATCTACACTTATATCTGTACACACATGGAAATATCTACACAGCCATCTGTATAAACATGGAAATATCTACACCGCAATCTCTATAAACATGGAAATAACTACACCGCTATCTCTATAAACATGAAAATATCTACACCGCTATCTGTATAAACATGGAAATATCTACACTGCGATCTCTATAAACATGGAAATATCTACATCACTATCCCTATAAACATGGAAATGTCTGCACTGCCATCTGTAGAAAGATGTAAATATCTACACCGCGATCTGTATAAACATGGAAATATCTACACCGCTATCTCCGTAAACATGGAAATATCTACAACGCTGTCTGTATAGACTTGGAAATATCTACTCCATGATCTGTAGAAACATGGAAATATCTACACCGCTATCTCTATGAACGTGGAAATATCTACACCGCCCTCTGTATAAACATGGAAATATCTACACCGCTATCTCTATAAACATGGAAATACCTACACTGCCATCTGTAAAAACATGGCAATGTATACACAGTCATCTGTATAGACATAGAAATATCTACACCACCATCTGTATAAACCTGGAAATACCTACACTGCCTTCTGTATTCACCTGGAAATACCTACACAGCCATCTGTATAAACATGGAAATATCTACACCGCTATCTCTATATACATGGGAATATCTACAACACTATCTCTATAAACATGGAAATATCTACACCGCCATCTCTATAAACATAAAAATATCTACACTGCCATCTCCATAAACATGGAATGATCTACACCGCCATCTGAATAAACATGGAAATATCTACATTGCCATCTGTATAAAGATGTAAATATCTACAACGCGAGCTGTATAAACCTGGAAATATCTACACCGCTAGACATATAAACATGGAAATAGCAACACCGCTATCTGTAGAAACATGGAAATATCTACACCGCTATCTGTATAAACATGCAAATACCTACACCGCTATCTCTATAAACATGGAAATATATACACAGCCGTCTCTATAAACATGGAAATATCTACACCGCCATCTACAGAAACAAGGAAATATCTACACGGCCATCTATATAAACATGGAAATATCCACACCGCCAGCTCTATAAACATGGAAATATCTACACCGCCGTCTGTAAAAACATGGAAATATCTACAAAGTCATCTGTATGCACATGGAAGTATCTACAGCACCATCTCTATAAACATGGAAATATCTACACTGCCATCTGTGTACCCATGGAAATATCTACACAGCTATCTGCATAAACATGGAAATATCAACACTGCTATCCCTATAAACATGGAAATTCCTACAACGCTATCTATATAAAGATGGAAATATCTACACCGCTATCTCTGTAAACATGGAAATATCGACACCGACATATCTATAAACTTGGAAATATCTTCACCACCATCTCCATAAACTTGGAAATATCTACACCGTCATCTGCATAAACATGGAAATATCTACACTGCCATCTGCATAAACATGGAAATACCTACACCGCCATCTGTGTAAACATGGAAATATCAACACCGCCATCTGTACAAACATGGAAATACCTACACTACCATCTGTATAAACATGGAGATATTTACACCGCGAGCTGTATCAACATGGAAATATCTACACCGCTATCTCTATAAACATGGAAATACCTACACCACTATCTGTATAAACACGGAAATATCTACAACGCTATCTGTGTAATCATGGAAATATTTACACCGCTATCTGTGTAAACATGGAAACAGCTACACTGCTATCTGTGTAAAGATGGAAATATCTACACCGCTATCAGTGTAAAGATGGAAATATCTACTCTGCTATCTGTGTAAAGATGGAAATCTCTACACCGCTATCAGTGTAAAGATGGAAATATCCACACCGCCATCTGTATAAACATGGAAACATCTACAACGCCAAGTCTATAAACATAGAAATATCTACACCGCCGTCTGCATAAACGAGAAAATACCTTCACCACCGTCTGTATATACTTGGAAACATTTACACCGCCATCAGAATAAATACAGAAATATCAACACCGCTATCTGTATAAACATGTAAGTATCAACACCGCCATCTGTATAAACATGGAAATATCTACGCCGATATCTGTATAAACATGGTAATATCTACACGACGATCTGTATAAACATGGAAAGATCTACACCGCTTTCTGAATAAACATGGAAATATCTTCACCGTTATCTCTATAAACATGGAAATATCTACACCGCTATCTGTATACACATGGATATATCCAAACCGCCATCGGTATAAATATGGAAATACCCACACCGCTATCTCTATGAACATGGAAATATCTACACTGCCATCTGTATAAACATGGAAATATCTACACCGCTATCTCTATAAACATGGAAATATCTACACAGCCTTCTGAAAAACATGGAAATATCTACACAGTCATCCGTATAAACATGGAAATATCTACACCACCCTCTCTATAAACATGTAAATACCTTCACAGCCATCTATATACACATGGAAATATCTACACCGCCATCAGTAAAAACATGGAAATATCTACACAGTTATCTGGATAAAAATGGAAATATCTACACCACCCTCTGTATAAACATGGAAATATCTACACTGCCATCTGTATACACGTGGAAATATCTACACCGCTATCTGTATAAACATGGAAATATCTACACTGCAATCTCTATAAACATGGAAATATCTACACCAATATCCCTATAAACATGGAAATGTCTGCACTGCCATCTGTAGAAAGATGTAAATATCTACACCGCGATCTGTATAAACATGGAAATATCTACACCGCTATCTCCGTAAACATGGAAATATCTACAACGCTGTCTGTATAGACTTGGAAATATCTACACCATGAACTGTAGAAACATGGAAATATCTACACCGCTATCTCTATAAACATGGAAATATCTACACCGCCCTCTGTATAAACATGGAAATATCTACGCCGCTATCTCTATAAACATGGAAATAACTACACTGCCATCTGTAAAAACATGGCAATATATACACAGTCATCTGTATAGACATAGAAATATCTACACCACCATCTGTATAAACATGGAAATACCTACACTGCCTTCTGTATTCACCTGGAAATACCTACACAGCCATCTGTATAAAAATGGAAATATCTACACCGCTATCTCTATATACATGGAAATATGTCCAACACTATCTCTATAAACATGGAAATATCTACACCGCCATCTCTATAAACATAAAAATATCTACACTACCATCTCCATAAACATGGAACTATCTACACCGCCATCTGTATAAACATGGAAATATCTACATTGCCGTCTGTATAAAGATGTAAATATCTACAACGCGAGCTGTATAAGCCTGGAAATATCTACACCGCTAGACATATAAACATGGAAATACCAACACCGCTATCTGTAGAAACATGGAAATATCTACACCGCTATCTCTATAAACATGGAAATATATACACCGCCAACTCTATAAACATGGAAATATCTACACCACCATCTACATAAACAAGGAAATATCTACACGGTCATCTATATAAACATGGAAATATCTACACCGCCAGCTCTATAAACATGGAAATATCTACACCGCCGTCTGTAAAAACATGGAAATATCTACAAAGTCATCTGTATGCACATGGAAGTATCTACAGCACCATCTCTGTAAACATGGAAATATCTACACTGCCATCTGTGTACACATGGAAATATCTACACAGCTATCTGCATAAACATGGAAATATCTACACTGCAATCCCTATAAACATGGAAATTCCTACACCGCTATCTATGTAAAGATGGAAATATCTACACCGCTATCTCTGTAAACATGGAAATATCGACACCGACATATCTATAAACTTGGAAATATCTTCACCGCCATCTCCATAAACTTGGAAATATCTACACCGTCATCTGCATAAACATGGAAATATCTACACTGCCATCTGCATAAACATGGAAATATCTAAACCGACATCTGTGTAAACATGGAAATATCAACACCGCCATCTGTACAAACATGGAAATACCTACACTGACATCTGTATAAACATGGAAATATTTACACCGCAAGCTGTATCAACATGGAAATATCTACACCGCTATCTCTATAAACATGGAAATACCTACACCACTATCTGTATAAACATGGAAATATCTACAAAGATATCTGTGTAATCATGGCAATATTTACACCGCTATCTGTGTAAACATGGAAACAGCTACGCTGCTATCTGTGTAAAGATGGAAATATCTACACCGCTATCAGTGTAAAGATGGAAATATCTACTCTGCTATCTGTGTAAAAATGGAAATCTCTACACCGCTATCAGTGTAAAGATGGAAATATCTACACCGCCATCTGTATAAACATGGAAACATCTACAACGCCATCTCTATAAACATGGAAATATCTACACCACAATCTCTCTAAAAATGGAAATATCCACACCGCCATCTCTATAACATGGAACTATCTAGACCGCCATCTGTGTAAACATGGAAATATCTTCACCGCTATCTCTGTAAACACGTAAACATCTGCACCGCTATCTGTATAAACATGGAAATACCAACACCGTTATCTGTAGAAACATGGAAATATCTGGACGGCCATCTCTATAAATGTGGAAATAGCTACACCGCCATCTGCATAAACATCGAAATATCTACACCGCCATCTGTATAAACATAGAAATATCTACAATGCCATCTGTAGAAAGATGGAAATACCTACACCGCGATCTGTATAAACATGGAAATATCTACACCTCTACCTGTATAAACATGGAAATATCTACAACGCTATCTGCATAAACATGGAAATATCTACACCGCTATCTCTATAAACATGGAAATGTCTACACCTCTATCTGTATAAACATGGAAATATCTACATGGCTACCTCTACACACATGGAAATATATACAGCGTCGTCTGTATAAATATGGAAATACTTACACAATCACCTGTATAAACATGGAAATATGTACACCACTATCTGTATAAACATGGAAATGTCTACACTGTCATCTGTATAAACATGGATGTATCAACACAGCCATCTCCATAAACATGGAAACATCTACACCGCTATCTGTTTAAACATGGAAATAACCACACCGCTATCTCTATACACTTGGAACTACCTACACCGCTATCACTATAAACATGGAAATATCTACACCGCTTTCTCTATAAAAATGAAAATATCTACAACGCCATCTCCATAAACATGGAACTATCTACAACGCCATCTGGGAAAACATGAAAATATCTACACCGCTATCTGTATAAACAAGAAAATATCTACACTGCCATCTGTATAAAGATGGAAATATCTACACCGCGAGCTGTATAAACATGGAAATATCTTCAGCGCTATCTGTATAAACATGGAAATACCAACACCGCTATCTGTATAAACATGGAAATATATACACCGCTATCTGTATAAACATGGAAATATATACACCACTATCTCTATAAACATGGAAATACCTACAGCGCCATCTCTATAAACATGGAATTATCTACACCGCTATCTCTATAAACATAGAAATATCTACACAGCCATCGCTATAAACATGGAAATATCTACACCGCTATCTGTATAAACATGGAAATAGCCACACCAGTATCTGTGTAAACATGGAAATATCCACACCGCAATCTGTAAAAACATGGATATATCTACACAGTCATCTGCATAAACATGGAATTATCTACACCTCCATATGTGTAAACATTGAAATATCTACACTGCCATCTGTATACACATGGTAATGTCTACATCGCTATCTGTATAAATATGGAAATATCTACATCACTATCTCTATATACATTGAAATATCTCCACCGCTATCTGTATAAACATGGAAATATCTACATCGCTACCTGTATATATATGTAAATATCTCCACCGCTGTCTGTATGAACATGGAAATATCAACACCGCTATCTGTATAAATATGGAAATATCTAAACCGCTATCTCTGTAAACATGGAAATGTCTACAACGCTGTCTCTATAAACTTGGAAATAACTACACTGCTATCTGTATAAACATGGAATAATCTACACCGCGATCTGTATAAACTTGGAAATATCTACACCCCATCTGTATAAACATGGAAATATCTACATCGCCATCTATATTAACATGGAAATATCTCCACCGCTATCTGTATAAACATGGAAATATCTACACCGCTATCTGTATAAACATGGAAATAGCTACCCTGCTATCTGTAAAAACTTGGAAATATGTACACCGCTATCTGTATAAACATGGAAATATCTGCACCGCCATCTGTATTAACATGGAAATACCTCCACTGCTATCTGTATAAACATGGAAATACCTCCACCGCTATCTGTATAAACATGGAAATATCTACACAGCTATCTGAATAAACATGGAAATGTCTCCACCGCTATCTGTATAAACATGGAAATATCTACACAGCTATTTGTATAAACATGGAAATATCTCCACCGCTATCTGTATAAACATGGAAACATCTACACCGCTTTCTGTATAAACATGGAAATATCTACACCGCTACCTGTATAAACATGCATATATCTACAACGCTATCAATGTAAACATGGAAATATCTACACCGCTATCTTTGTAAACATGGAAATATCTACAATGCTATCTGTGTAAACATGGAAATAACTACACTGCAATCTGTGCAAAGATGGAAATGTCTACACCGCTATCTCTATAAACATGGAAACATCTGCACCGCTATCTGTATAAACATTGAAATATCTACACTGCTATCTCTGCAAACATGGAAATATCTACACCGCCATCTGTATACACATGGAAGTATCTACACAGTCATCTGTATAAACATGCAAATATCTACAACACCATCTCTATAAACGTGGAAATATGTACACTGCCATCAGTATAAACATGGAAATATCTACACAGGCATCAGTATATACATGGAAACATCTGCACTGCTATCTCTATACACATGGAAATATGTACACCGCTATCTCTATAAACATGAAATATCTACAACGCAATCTCTATAAATATGGAAATATCTACACCTCCATCTCTATAACATGGAACTATCTAGACCGCCATCTGTGTAAACATGGAAATATCTCCACCGCTATCTACATAAACATGGAAACATCTACACCGCTATCTGTATGAACAGGCAAATATATACAACACTATCTATGTAAACATGGAAATATCTACACCGCTATCTGTGTAAAGATGGAAATATCTACACCGCAATCTGTGCAAAGACGGAAATATCTACACTGCTATCTCTATAAACATCGTAATATATGCACCTCTATCAGTATAAACATGGAAATATCTACACTGCTACCTCTATAAGCATGTAAATATCTACTCCGCCATCTGTATACACATGGAAATATCTGAAAAGTCATCTGTATAGACATGGAAATATGTACACCACCATCTCTATAAACATGGAAATACGTACACTGCTATCTGTATACACATGGAAATATCTTCACAGGCATCAGTGTAAACATGGAAACATCTGCACCGCTATCTCTATACACATGGAAATAACTACACCGCTATCTCTATAAACATGGAAATATCTACACCGTAATCTCTATAAAAATGTAAATATCTACACAGCCATCTCTATAAACATGAAAATATCTACACCGCCATCTCAGTAAACATGGAACTATCTACACCGCTATCTGTGTAAACATAGAAATATCTACACCACTATCTCTGTAAACATGGTAATACCTACACTGCCATCTCTATAAACGTGGAATTATGTAAACCGCTATCTCTATAAACATAGAAATATCTACTCCGCCATTTCTACAAACATGGAAATATCTACACCGCTATCTGTATCAACATGGAAATAACTACCCCGCCATCTGTATAAACATAGAAATATCTACAGAGCCATCACTTTAAATATGGAAATATCTACACCTCTACCTGAAAAACATGGAAATATCTACACCACTATATGTATAAATGTGGAAATATCTATACCGCTATCTCTATAAACATGGAAATGCCTACACCGCTATCTGTATAAACATGGAAATATCTACACCGCCATCGCTATAAACATGGAAATATCTACACCGCTATCTTTATAAACATGGAAATATCTACACCGCTATCTGTATAAACATGGAAATATCTACACCGTTATCTCTATAAACATGGAAATACCTGCACCGCTATCTCTATAAACATGGAAATATCTAAAGCACTATCTGTATAAACATGGAAATATCTACACCGCTATCTTTATAAACATGGAAATATCTACACCACTATGTATAAACTTGGAAATATCTTCATCGCTATCTGTGTACACATGGAAATATCTACACCGCCATTTGTATAAACGTGGAAATACCTACATCGCCTTCTGTATAAACACGGAAAAATCTCCACCGCTATCTATATAAACATGGAAATACCTGCACTGCCGTATGTATAAATATAGAAATATCTACAACGCAATACTTATAAACATGGAAATATCTACACATCTACCTGTATAAACATGGAAATATCTACACCGTTATCTGTATAAATATGGAAATATCTACACCGCTATCTCCATAAACATGGAAATGTCTACATCGCTATCTGTATAAACATGGAAATATCTACATAGCTGTCTCTATAAACATGGAAATATCTACACATCCATCTGTATAAACATGGAAATATCTACACGGCCATCTGTATACACATGGAAATATCTGCATCCCTATTTGTATAAACATGGAAATATCTACATTGCTATCTGTATAAACATGGAAATATCTCCACCGCTATCTGTATAAACATGGAAATATCTACACTGCTATCTGTATAAACATGGAAATAGCTATACCGCTATCTCTATAAACTTGGAAATATGTACACCGCTATCTGTATAAACATGGAAATATCTACACGGCCATCTGTATTAACATGGAAATAACTCCACTGCTATCTGTATAAACATGGAAATATCTCCACCGCTATCTGTATAAACATAGAATTATCTACACCGCTATCTGAATAAACATGGAAATACCAACACCGTTATCTGCATAAACATGGAAATATCTACACCGCCATTTCTATAAATATGGAAATAGCTACACCGCCATCTGCATAAACATGGAAGTATCTACACCGCCATCTATATTAACATAGAAATATCTACAATACCATCTGTAGAAAGATGGAAGTATCTACATCGCGATCTGTATAAACATGAAAATATCTACACCTCTAACTGTATAAACTTGGAAATATCTTCATCGCTATCTGTATAAAGATGGAAATATCTACACCGCCATTTGTATAAACATGGAAATATCTACATCACCATCTGTATAAACATGGAAAAATCTCCAACGCTATCTGTATAAACATGGAAATATCTCCACTGCCCTCTGTATAAAGATGGAAATATCTGCACCATAAACATGGAAATATCTACACCTCTACCTGTATAAACATGGAAATATCAACACCGCTATCTTTATAAATATGGAAATTTCTACACCGCGATCCCCATAAACTTGGAAATGTCAACATCGCTATCTGTATAAACATGGAAATATCTACATGGCTATCTTTATAAACATGGAAATATCTACACTGCCATCTCTATAAACATGGAAATACCTACACAGTCATCTGTATAAACATGGAAATATCTACAACACTATCTGTATAAACATCGAAATATCTACACTGCCTTCTGTATAAACATGGAAATATCTACACAGCCATCTCTATAAACATGGAAATATGTACACCGCTATCTGTATATACATGGAAATAGCTACACCGCTATCTGTATAAACATGGAAATATCTACACCGCCATCTGTAAACTGATGGAAATATCGACACAGTCATCTGTATAAACATGTAAATAACTACACCTCCATCTGTATAAACATGGAAATATCTACACTGCCATCTGTATACACATGGAAATATCTACCCTGCCATCTATGTAAACATGGAAGTATCTACACCGCTATCCCTATAAACATGGAAATACCTACACCGCTATCGGTATAAACTTGGAAATATCTGCAACGCTATCTGTATAAACATGGAAATATCTACACCGCTATCTCTATGAATTTGGAAATATCCACACCACAATCTGTATAAACATGGAAATATCTCCACCGCTATCTGTATAAATATGGAAATATCTCCACCGCTATCTGTATAAGCATGGAAATATCTACATTGCTATGTGTATAAACTTGGTAATATCTACAACACTATCTGTGTATACATGGAAATATCTACACAGCTATCTGCGTAAACAATGAAATATGTACACCGTTTTCTGTGTAAAGATGGAAATATCTAAACTGCAGTCTGTACAAATATGGAAATATCTACACCGCTATCTCTGTAAACATGGAAATGTCTTCACCGCTATCTGTATAAACATTGAAATATCTCTACCGCTATCTGTACAAACATGGAAACATCTACACCGCAATATGTATAAACATGGAAATATCTACACCGCTATCTGTATAAACATGGAAATATCTACAACGCTATCTGTGTAAACATGGAAATATCTACACAGCTATCTGTGTAAACGTGGAAATATCTACACCACTATCTGTGTAAATATGGAAATATCTACACAGTAATCTCTGCAAAAATGGAAATATCTACACCGCAATCTCTAAATACATGCAAATAACTGCACTGCTATCTGTATAAACCTGGAAATATCTACACCGCTATCTCTATAAAAATGGAAATATCTACACCGCCATCTGTATCAACATGGAAATATCTACACAGTCATTTGTATAAACATGGAAATATCTACACCATCATCTCTATAAACATTGAAATCTCTACACTGCCATCTGTATACACATGGAAATATCTACACAGCCATCAGTATAAACATGGAAACATCTGCACCGCTATCTCTATACACATGGAAATACCTACACCGCTATCTCTTTAAACATGGAAATATCTACACCGCAATCTCTATAAAAATTATAATATCTACACCGCCATCTCTATAAACATGAAAATGTCTACAACGCCATCTCCATAAACATGGAAATATCTACACCGCCATCTGTGTAAACATGGAAATATCTACACCGCTATCTGTATAACATGGAAATAACTTCACTGCCATCTGTATAAAGATGGAAATATCTACACCGCGAGCTGTATAAACATGGAAATACCTTCACTGCTATCTGTATAAACATACAAATACCAACACCGCCATCTCTATAAACATGGAAATAACTACACCGCTATCTGTATAAACATGCAAATATACACACCACTATCTCTATCAACATGGAAACACCTACACCGCCTTCCCTATAAACATGGAATTATCTACACCGATATCTCTATAAACATAGAAATATCTACACCACCATCTCTATAAACATGGAAATATCTACACCGCCATCTGTATAAACATGGAAATATCAACACTGCCATCTGTATAAACATAGAAATATCTACACCGACATCAGTAGAAACATGGAAATATCTACACCGCTATCTGTATAAACATGGAAACATCTAAACCGCCACCTGTATAAACATGGAAATATCTACAAGTCCTCCTATAAAAACATGGAAATATCTACACCGCAATCTCTATAAAATTGGAAATATGTACACTGCCATCTCTATAATATGGAACTATCTAGACCGCCATCTGTATGAACACGGAATTATCTACACCGCTATCTGTATAAACATGGAAATACCAACACCATTATTTGTATAAACATGGAAATATCCACTCCGCCATCTGTATAAACATGGAAATATCCACACCGCCATCTGTATAAACATGGAAATATCTACACCGCTATCACTATAAATATGGAAATATCTACACCGTTAACTCTATAAACATGGAAATATATACACCGCTATCTCTATAAACATCGAAATATCTGCACCGCTATCACTATAAACATGGAAATATCTACACCGCTACCTGTATAAACATGGAAATATCTACACTGCTATCTTTATAAACATGGAACTATCTATACCACGATCTGTATAAACATGGAAGTATTTACACCGCTCTCTCTATAAACATGGAAATATCTACACAGCTATCTCTATAAACATGGAAATATCTACACTACTATCTCTATAAACATGGAAATATCTACTACGCCATCTCTATAAACATGAAAATATCTACACTGCCATCTCCATAAACATGGAACTATCTACACGGTCATCTGTATAAACATGCAAATATCTACATTGCCGTCTGTATAAAGATGTAAATATCTACAACGCGAGCTGTATAAACCTGGAAATATCTACACCGCTATCCATATAAACATGGAAATACCAACATCGCTATCTGTACAAACATGGAATTATCTACACCGCTATCTGTATAAACATGGAAATATCTACATCGCTATCTATATAAACATGGAAATATATACAACGCCATCTCTATAAACATGGAAATATATACACAGCCATCTACATAAACAAGGAAATATCTACACTGCCATCTAAATAAACATGGAAACATCTACACCACCATCTCTATAAACAAGGAAATATCTACACCGCCGTCTGTAAAAACATGGAAATATCAACAGAGACATCTGTATGAACATGGAAGTATCTACACCACCATCTCTATAATCATGGAAATATTTACACAGCCATCTCTATAAACATGGGAATATCTACACCGCCGTCTACATAAACAAGGGAATATCTACATTTCCATCTACATAAACATGGAAATATCTACTCTGCCATCTGTATAAACATGGAAATATCTACACTGCCATTTCTAGAAAGATGGAAATATCTACAGCGCGATCTATATAAACATGGAAATATCTACAAGGCCATCTGTATAAACATGGAAATAACTACACTGCCATCTGTTGAAACATGGAAATATCGACACCGTGATCTGTATAAACATGGATATATCTACACCGCTATCTGTATAACTCTGGGAATATCTACGCTATCTGTATAAACATGGAAATATCTACACCGTGATCTCTAAACGTGGAAATGTCTGCACCGCAATCTGTATAAACATGGAAATATCTACACTGCGATGTGTATAAACATGGATATATTTACACCGATATCTGTATAAACATGGAAATATCTACACAGATATCTATATAAACATAGAAATATCTCAACCGCTATCTCTATAAACACGGAAATATCTACACCGCTATCTGTATGAACATGGAAATATGTTCTCCGCTATCACTATAAACATGGAAATACCTACACCGCTATCTCTATAAACATGGAAATAGCAACACCGCGATCTATATAAACATTGAAATATGTACACCGCTATCCGTATAAAAATGGAAATATCTACACCGCTATCTCTATAAACATGGAAATACCTACACAGTCATCTGTATAAACTTGGAAATGTCTACACCACCATCTGTATAATCATGGAATATCTACACCGCCTTCTGTATAAACATGGAAACATCTACACAGCCATCTGTATAAAAATGGAAATATCTACACCGCAATCTATATAAACATGGAAATATCTACACCTCTATCCCTATAAACATGGAAATACCTACACCGCTATCTCTATAAACATGGAAATATCCACACCGCTATCTCTATAAACATGGAAATATCTACACCGCCATCTCTACGAACCTAGAAATATCAACACCTCTATCTCTATAAACATGGAAATATATACACCGCAATCTATATAAGCATGGAAATATCTACACCGCCATCTACATAAACAAGGAAATATCTACACCGCCATCTACATAAACAAGGAAATATCTACACTGTCATTTATATAAACATGGAAATATCTACACTGCCATCTGTATAAACATGCAAATATCTACAATGCCATTTCTAGAAAGATGGAAATAACTGCACCGCGATCTGTATAAACATGGAAATATCTACACCGCCATCTGCATAAACATGGAAATACCTACACCGCCATCTGTATAAAGCTGAAAATATCTACACCGCGAGCTGTAAAAACATGGAAATATCTACACCGCTGTTTGTATAAACATGGAAATACCAACACCGCTATCTGTATAAACATGTAAATATCTACCCAGCTATCTGTATGAACATGGAAGTATCTACACTGCTATCTCTATAAACGTGGAAATATCTTCACCGCCATCTCCATAAACTTGTAAATATCTACACCGCCATCTGCATAAACATTGAATTATCTCCACCGCCATCTGCATAAACATGGAAATATCTACAGCGCCATCTGTGTAAACATAGAAATATTTACACCGCCATCTGTACAAACATGGAAATACCTACACTGCCGTCTGTATAAACATGGAAATATGTACACCACTAGCTGTATAAACATAGAAATAGCTGCACAGCCATCTGTATATACATGGAAATATCTACAGCGCTATCAGTATAAACATGGAAATATATACACTGCTATCTGCATAAACACGGAAATATCTACTCCGCTATCTGTATAAACATGGAAATATCTACACCGCTATCTCTATAAAAATGGAAACATACACACCACCATCTCTATAAACTTGGAAATATCTACACCACCATCTACATAAACAAGGAAATATCTGCACCGCCATCTGAATAAACGGAAATATCTACACCGCGATCAATATAAACGTGGAAATATCTACAACGCTACATGAATAAACTTGGAAATATCCTCACTGCTATCTGTATAAATATGGAAATATCTACACCGCTATCTCTATAAACATTTAAATCTCTACCCTGCGATCTGTATAAACATGGAATTATCTACACGGCTATCTCTATAGACATGGAAATATCTACACTGCTATCTGTATTAACATGGAAATATCTACAACGCAATCTGTATAAACATGGAAATATCTACACCGCTATCTGTATTATCATGGAAATAACTACAACGTTATCTGTATAAACATGGAAATAACTACACCATGATCTGTACATACATGGAAATATGTACAGCGCTCTCTGTATAAAGATGGAAATAACTACACGGCTATGTGTATAACCATGGAAATATCTACATGGCTATCTGTATAAACATGGAAATATCTCCACTGCTATCTATATAAATATGGAAATATTTACACCGCTATGTCTATAAACATGGAAATATCTACACCACCATCTGTATAACCATGGAAATATCTACATTGCCATCTGTATTAACATGGAAATACCTACACAGCCCTCTCTATTAACATGGAAATAGCTGCACCGACATCTGTATATACATGGAAATATCTACACCGCTATCTGTTTAAACATGGAAATATCTACACGGCTATCTCTATAAACAAGGAAATAGCTACACCGCTATGTATATAAACATGGAAATATCTTCACTGCTATCTGTATAAACATAGAAATATCTACACCACTATCTGTATAAACATGGATATATCTACTTTGCTATATCTATAAACATTGAAATACCTACACCGCTGTCTCTATAAACATGGAAATATCTACACCGCTATCTCCATAAACATGGAAATAAATACACCGCCATCTCTATAAACACGGAAATATCTACAACGCTATGTCTATAAACATGGAAATATCCACACCGCCATCTCTCTAAACATGAAAATATCTACACTGCCATCTGCATAAACATGGAACTATCTACACCGCCATCTGTAGAAACATGGAAATATCTACACTGCCATCTGTATAAAGATGTAAATATCTACAATGTGATCTGTATAAAGCTGGAAATATCTACACCGCTATCTGTATAAACATGGAAATACCAACACCGCTATCTGTACAAACATGAAAATATCTACACCGCTATCCGTATAAACATGGAAATATCTACTCCGCTATCTCTATAAACATGGAAATACCTACACCACTATCTCCATAAGCAGTGAAATATCTACACCGCTACATCTGTAAACATGGAAATATATACACTGCCATCTGAATAACCATGGAAATATATACACCACCATCTACATAAACAAGGAAATATCTACACTGCCATCTATATAAACATAGAAATATCTACACCGCTATCTCTATAAACATGGAAATATATACACTGCTATCTGTATAAACTTGGAAATATCTCAAACGCTTACTCTATAAACATTGAAATATTTACACCGCCATCTGTGTAAACATGGAAATATCTACACCGCTATCTCTATAAACATGGAAATATCTACACTGCCATCTGTATGAAGATGGAAATATTTACAACGTGAGCTTTATAAACATGGAAATATATACACCGCTATTTGTATAAACATAGAATAGCAACACCCCTATCTGTATAAACATGGTAATATCTACACCGCTATCTGTATAAACATTTAAATATCTACACCACTATCTCTATGAACATGGAAATACCCACACCGCCATCTCTATAAACATGGAATTATCTACAATGCAATCTCTATAAATATAGAAAAATCTACACCGCCATCTCTATAAACATGGAAATATCTACACCGCCATCTACATAAACATGGAACTACCTACACCGCCATCTGTATAAACATGGAAACACCTACACCGCCATCTGTATAAACAGAAATATGTACATTGCCATCTGTAGAAAGATGGAAATATCTACACCGCGATCTGTATAAATATGGAAATACCTACACCTCTACCTGTACAAACATGGAAATTTCTACAGTGCTATCTGTATAAACATAGAAATATCTACACCACGATCTGTATAAACATGGAAATATCAACACCGCTATCTGTATAAACATGGAAATATCTACACCGCTATCTGTATAAACGTGGAAATATCTACACCGCTATCTGTACAAACATGGAAATATCTACACCGCTATCTGTATAAACATGGAAATATCTACACCGCTATCTGTATAAATGTGGAAATATCTACACCGATATCTCTATAAACATGGTAATGTCTACACCACAATCTGTATAAAGGTGGAAATATCTACATGGCTATTGCTATAAACATGGAGATATCTACAACGCCATCTGAATAAACATGGAAATATCTACACAGCAATCTCTATAAACATGGAAATATCTACACTGCCATTTCTATAAACATGAAAATATCTACACAGCCATCTCCATAAACATGGAACAATCTACACCGCCGTCTGTGTAAACATGGAAATATCTACACAGCTATCTGTGTAAACATGGAAATATCTACACTTCTATCAGTGTAAGGATGGAAATATCAACACTGCAATCTGTGAATAGATGGAAATATCTACTCCGATATCTGTGTAAACATGGAAATATCTACACGGCTGTCTGTATAAACATGTGAATATCTACACCGCTATCTGTATAAACATGGAAGTATCTACACTGCAATCTCTATAAACATGGAAATATCTACACCGCCATCTGTATAAACATGGAAATAGCTACACCGCTATCGGTAAAAAAATGGAAATATCTACACTGCTATCTGTGTAAACACGGAAATATCTACACCGCTATCTGTGTAAAGATGGAAATATCTACACCGCAATCTGTGCAAAGATGGAAATATCTACACTGCTGTCTCTATAAACATGGAAATATCTGCACGGCGATCTGTATAAACATGGATATATCTACACCGCTATCTCTATAAACATGGAAATATCTACACGGCCGTCTGTATAAACATGGAAATATCTACACAGTCATCTGTATAAACATGGAAATATGTACACCACCATCTCTATAGACATGGAAATATCTACACTGCCATCTCTATACACATGGAAATATCTACCCAGCCATCAGTATAAACATGGAAACACCTGCACCGCTTTATCTATACACATGGAACTACCTACACCGCTATCTCTATAAACATGGAAATATCTACACCGCAATCTCCATAAAAATTAAAATATCTACACCGCCATCTCTATAAACATGAAAATATCTACAACGACATCTCCATAAACATGGAAATATCTACACTGCCATCTGTGTAAACATGGAAATATCTACACCGCTATCTGTATAAACATGGAAATGTCTACACAGCCATCTGTATAAAGTTGGAAATATCTACACCGCGAGCTGTATAAACATGGAAATATGTTCACCGCTATCTGTATAAACATGGAAACACTAACACCGCCATCTGTACAAACATGTAAATATCAACGCAGTCATCTGTATAAACATGGAAATATCTACACTGCCATCTGTATACACATGGAAATATCTATATCGCTATCTGTATAAACATGGAAATATCTACACCGCTATCTGTATAAACATGGAAATACCAGCACCGCTATCTGTATAAACATGGAAATATCTACACCGCTATCTGTATAAACATAGAAATATCTACACCAATATCTCTATGAACATGGAAATACCCACATCGCCATCTCTATAAACATGGAATTATCTACACCGCATTCTCTATAAACATAGAAATATCTACACCGCCATCTCTATAAACATGGAAATATCTACACCGCCAACTTCATAAACATGGAAATACCTACACCGCCATCTGTATAAACATGGAAACATCTACACCGCCATCTGTATAAACATAGAAATGTGTACATTGCCATCTGTAGAAAGATGGAAATATCTACACCGCCATCTGCATAAACATGGAAAAATCTACATCGCCATCTTTACAAACATAGAAATATCTAGACCGCCATCTGTACAAACAAGGAAATATCTACACTGCCATCTGTGTAAACATGGAAATATCTACACCACGATCTGTGTAAACATGGAAATATGTACAGCGCTATCTGAATAAAGATGGAAATATCTACACGGCTATCTGTAGAAACATGGAAATATCTACACGGCTATCTGTATAAATATGGAAATATTTACACCGCTATCTCTATAAACATGGAAATATCTACACCGTTATCTGTATAAACATGGTAATATCTACACCGCCATCTGTATAAACATGGAAATATCTACACTGCAATCTGTATTAACATGGAAATATCTACACAGCCCTCGGTATTAACATGGAAATAGCTAAACAGACAACTGTATATACATGGAAATGTCTACACTGCCATCTGTATATAGATGAAAATAACTACAATGCATGCTGTATAAACCTGGAAATATCTACACCGCTATCTGTATAAACTTGGAAATACCAACACCGCTATCTGTACAAACATGGAAATATCTAAAACGCTATGTGTATAAACATGGAAATATCTACTCTGCTATCTCTATAAACATGGAAATACCTACACCACTATCTCTATAAGCATGGAAATATCTCACCGCAATCTCTATAAACATGGAATTATATACACCGCAATCTGAATAAACATGGAAATATCTACACCGCCATCTACATAACAAGGAAATATCTACACTGCCATCTATATAAACATGGAAATATCTACACTGCTATTTCTATAAAGATGGAAATATCTACACCGCAGTCTGTAAAACTTGGAAATATCTACAAATCATCTGTATAAACATGGAAGTATCTACACTACCATCTATATAAACATGGAAATATCTACACTGACATCTGTGTACACGTGGAAATTTCCACAGCCATTTGTATAAACATGGAAATATCTACACCACTATCTCTATAAACATGGAAATACCTACACCGCTATCTCTGTAAACATGGAAATATCTACACCGCTATCTCTATAAACATGGAAATATCTGCACCGCCATTTCAATAAACATGAAAATAACTACACTGCCGTCTCCATAAACATGGCATTATCTACACCTCCATCTGTATAAACATGGAAAAATCTACACCGCTATCTATATAAACATGGAAATATCTACATCGCTATCCCTCTAAACATGGAAATATCAACAACGCTATCTGTATGAACATGGAAATATCTACACCGCTCTCTGTATAAACAAGGAAACATCTACAACGCTATATGAATAAAAAAGGAAATATCTACACCATGGTCTGTATGAACACGGAAATACCTACACCGCTGTGTGTATAAAGATGGAAATATCTACACCGCAAGTTGTATAAACATGGAAATATCTACACCGCTATCTGTATAAACATGGAAATATCTACACTGCTATCTGTATAAACATGTAAATATCTACATCACTATCTGTATAAACATGGAAATATCTACACCGCTATCTCTATAAACATGGAAATATATACACCACCATCTCTATAAACTTGGAAATATCTACACCACCATCTACATAAACAAGGAAATATCTGCACCGCCATCTGTATAAACATGGAAATATCTACACTGCGATCTGTATAAACATGGAAATATCTACACGGCTATCTCTATAAACAAGGAAATAGCTACACCGCTATCTGTATAAACATAGAAATATCTCCACCGCTATCTGTATAAACATAGAAATATCTATACCGCTATCTGTATAAGCATGGAAATATCTACTCCGCTATCTCTATAAACATGGAAACACCTACACCGCTTTCTCTATAAACAATGAAATATCTACACCGCTATCTCTATACACATGGAAATAACTACACCACTTTCTCTATAAACATGGAAATATCTACACCGCTATCACTACAAACATGGAAATGTCTACACCGCCATATGTATAAACATGGAATTAACTACGCAGCTATCTCTATAAACATGGATATATCTACACCGCCATCTGTATAAACCTGGAAATAATTACACATTGATCTGTATAAACCTGGAATTATCTACTCCACCATCTGTATAAACATGGAAATATCTACACTGCCAAATGTATAAACATGGAAGTATCTACACAGCCACCTCTATAAACAAGGAAATAGGTACACCGCGACCTGTTTAAAAATGGAAATAGCCACACCGCTATCTGTATAAACATGGAAATATGTACACTGCCATCTGAAAAAATATGGAAATATCTACACAGTCATCTGTAAACATGGAAATATCTACACATCTATCTGTATAAACATGGAAATATCTACACTGCCATCTGTATACACTTGGAAATATCTACACAGTCATCTCTATAAACATGGAAATATCTGCACCGCTATCTCTATAAACATGAAAATACCTAGACGGCTATCTCTATAAACATGGAAATATCTACACCGCTATCTCCATAAACATGGAAATATCTACACCGCCATCTCTATAAACTTGGAAATATCGACACCGCCATCTGCATAAAGATGGAAATAAATACACCGCCATCTGTATAAACATGGAAATATCTACAAGGCCATCTGTATAAACATGGAAATATCAACAGCGCCATCTCTATAAACATGGAAATATCTACTACGTTATCTGTAAAAACATGGAAATATATACACTGTGATCTGTATAAACATGGAAATATCTACACTGCTATCTGTATAAACATGGAAATATCGACACAGCGATCTGTATAAACATAGAAATAACTACACAGCTTTGTGTATAAACATGGAAATATCTACACCACTATCTCTATAAACATGGAAATATATACACCGCTATCTGAATAAACTTGGAAATATCTCAACCACTATCTCTATAAACATTGAAATATCTACACTGACATCTGTAGAAATATGGAAATATCTACACCGCGATCTGTGTAAACATGGGACTATCTACACAGCTATCAGTATAAACATGGAAATATCTACAAAGTTATCTGTATAAACATGGAAATATGTGCACCACGATCTGTATAATCATGCAAATATGTACAGCGCTCTCTGTATAAAGATGGAAATATCTACACGGCTATCTGTGTAAACATGGAAATATCTACTCTGCTCTTTGTATAAACATGGAAATATCTACACCGCTATCTCTATAAACATGGAAATATATACAGCCCCATCTATATAACTTGGAAATATCTACACAACCATCTACATAAACAAGGAAATATCTACACCGCTATCTGAATAAACATGGAAATATCTACACCGCGATCTGTATAAACATGGAAATATTTACACCGCTACATGAATAAACAAGGAAATATCTACACCGCTATCTGTATAAATATGGAAATATCTACACCGCTATCTCTATAAACATGGAAATATCTACACCACTTTCTGTATAAACATGGAATTATCTACAAGGCTATCTCTACAAACCTGGAAATATATACACCGCAATCTTTATAAACTTGGAAATATCTCAACCGCTATCTCTATAAACATTGAAGTATGTACACTGCCATCTGTAGATAGATGGAAGTATCTACACCGCGATCTGTACAAACATGGAAATATCTACACCGCTAACTGAATTAACATGGAAATATCTAATTTGTCTGTATAAACGTGGAAATAACTACACCATGATCTGTTTAAACATGGAAATATGTACAGCGCTCTCTATATAAAGATGGAAATAACTACACGGCTATCTGTATAATCATGGAAATATCTACACAGCTATCTGTATAAACATGGAAATACCTACAACACTATCTTTATAAATATGGAAATATTTACACCGCAATCTCTATAAACATGGAAATATCTACACCGTTATCTGTATACACATGGAAATGACTACACCGCTATCTGTATATACATGGAAATATCTACACTGCTATCCCTATAAACATGGAAATATCAACAACGCTATCTGTATAAACATGGAAATATCTACACCGACATCCGTATAAAGAAGGAAATATTTACACCATGGTCTGTATAAACATGGAAATATCTACACCGCTGTCTGTATAAAGATGGAAATATCTACACCGCGAGCTGTATAAACATGGAAATACCTACACCGCTATATGTATAAACATGGAAATATCTACACCGCTATCTGTATAAACATGGAAAAATCTACACCGCTATCTGTATAAACACGGAAATATCTGCACTGCCATTTCTATAAACATGAAAATATCTACACTGCCATCTCCATAAACATGAAATTATGTACACATCCATCTATATAAAGCTGGAAATATCTACACCGCTATCTGTATAAACATGGAAATAACTACAACGCTATCTCTATAAACAAGGAAATATCTACACCGCCATCTGTATAAACATGGAAATATCTACACTGCCATCTGTATTACCATGGAAATATCTACATAGCCCTATGTATTAACATGGAAATAGCTGCACAGACATCTGTATATAAATGGAAATATCTACACCGCTATCTGTATAAACATGGAAATATCTACACGGCTGTCTCTATAAACATGGAAATAGTTACACAGCTATGGGTACAAACATGGAAATATCTCCACTGCTATCTGTATAAACATAGAAATATGTACACCGCTATCTGTGTAAACATGGAAATGCCTACTCCGCTATCTCTATAAACATTGAAATACCTACACCGCTATCTCTATAAACATGGAAATATCTACAACGCCATCTCTGTAAACATGGAAATACCTACACCGCCATCTCTATAAACATGGAAATACCTACACCGCAATCTCTATAAACATGGAAATATCTACACCGCCATCTCTATAAACATGAAAATAACTACACTGCCATCTGCCTAAACATGTAACTATCTACACCGCCAACTGTATAAACATGGAAATATCTACACTGCCATCTGTATAAACATGTAAATATCTACAACGCAAGCTGTATAAACCTGGAAATATCTGCACCGCTATCTGTATAAACATGGAAATACCAACACCGCTATCTGTACAAACATGGAAATATCTACACCGCTATCAGTATAAACCTGGAAATATCTACTCCGCTATCTATATAAATATGGAATACCTACACCACTATCTCAATAAGCATGGAAATATCTACAACGCTATCTCTATAAACATGGAAATATATACACCGCCATCTCTATAAACATGGAAATATCTATACCGATATCTACATAAACAAGGAAATATCTACAGCGCCATCTTTATAAACATGGAAATATCTACACCACCATCTGTATAAACATAGAAATACCTACACTGCCATCTGTAGAAAGATGGAAATACCTACACCGTAATCTTTGTAAACATGGAAATATCTACACCGCCATCTCTATAAACATGGAAATATATATACCAATATCTACATAAACAAGGAAATATCTACAGCGCCATCTTTATAAACATGGAAATATCTACACCACCATCTGTATAAACATTGAAATACCTATAGTGCCATCTGTAGAAAGATGGAAATACCTACGCCATAATCTTTGTAAATTTGGAAATACCTACACCGCTATCTGTACAAACATGGAAATATCTACACCGCTATCTGTATCAACTTGGTAATATCTACTCTGCTATCTCTATAAACATGGATGTACCTACAAAACTATCTCTATAAGCATGGAAGTATCTACACTGTTATCTCTATAAACATGGAAATATATACACCGCAATCTCTATAAACATGGAAATATCTACACCGCCATCTACAAAAACAAGGAAATATCTACACTGCCATCTATATAAACATGGAAATATCTACACCACTATCTCTATAAAGATGAAAATATCTAAAACGCCGTCTGTAGAAACATGGAAATATCTACAAATCATCTGTATAAACATGGAAGTAACTACACCGCCATCTGTATAAATATGGAAATATCTACACAGCCATCTGTGTACACATGGAAATATCTACACAGCCATCTGTATAAACATGGAAATATCTACACCGCTATGTCTATAAACATGGAAATACAAACACTGCTATCTCTGTAAACATGGAAATATCTACACCGCTATCTCTATAAACATGGAAATATCTACACCACCATTTCTATAAACATGAAAATATCTACACTGCCATCTCCATAAACATGGAATTATCTACAACTCCATCTGTATAAACATGGAAATATCTACACCGCTATCTGTATAATCATGGAAATTTCTACACTGCTATCCCTATAAACATGGAAATATCAACAGCGCTATCTGTATAAACATGGAAATATCTACACCGCTGTCTGTATAAACAAGGAAATATCTACACCGCTATGTGTATAAACATAGAAATATCTCCACCACTATCTGTATAAACATAGAAATATCTACACCGCAATCTGTATAAACATGGAAATATCTACACCACTATCTCTATAAACATGGAAACATCTACTCCGCTATCTCTATAAACATGGAAATATCCACACCGCTATCTCTATACACATGGAAATAGCTACACCGCTATCTGTATAAACATGGAAATATCTACACCGCTATCTCTATAAACATGGAAATGTCTACACCGCTATCTGTATAAACTTGGAATTATTTACACAGCTATCTCTATAAACATGGAAATAGCTACACCGCCATCTGTATAAACCCGGAAGTACTTACACAGTGACCTGTATAAACATGTAATTATCTACACCACCATCTGTATAAACATGGAAACATCTACATTGCCATATGTATAAACATGGAAATACCTACACAACGATCTGTATAATCATGGAAATATGTACACCGCCACCTGTATAAAAATTAAAATAGCCACACCGCTATCCGTATAAACATGGAAATATGTACACTGCCATCTGAGAAAATATGAAAATATCTACACCGTCATCTGTAAACATGGAAATACCTACACCTCCCTCTGTATAAACATGGAAATATCTACACTGCCATCTGTATACACATGGAAATATCTACAAAGCCATCTGAATAAACATGGAAATATCTACACCGCTATCTCCATATACATGGAAATACCTACACCGCTACCTCTATAAACATGGAAATACCTACACCGCTATCTCTATAAACATGGAAATATCTACACCGCCATCTCTATAAACATGGAAATATCTACACCGCCATCTGCATAACCATTGAAATACCTACACCGCCATCTTTATAAACATGGAAATATCTACACGGCCATCTGTATAAACATGGAAATATCAACAGCGCCATCTCTATAAACATGGAAATATCTACTCCGCTATCTGTATAAACAAGGAAATACATACACTGTGATCTGTATAAACACGCAAATATCTACACTGCTATCTGTATCAACATGGAAGTATCTACACCGCGATCTGTATAAACAGAGAAATAACTACACCGCTATCTGTATAAACATGGGAATATCTACACGGCTATCTCTATAAACATGGAAATATGTACACCGCTATCTGTATAAACTTGGAAATATCTCAAGTGCTATCTCTATAAACATTGAAATATCCACACTGCCATCAGTAGAAAGATGGAAATATCTACACCGCGATCTGTATAAACATGGAAATATCTACACCGCTATCTGTATAAACATGGAAATATCTACAACGTTATCTGTATAAACATGGAAATATCTACACCACGATCTGTATAATCATGGAAATATGTACAGCGCTCTCTGTATAAAGATGGAAATATTTACACCGCTATTTCTATAAACATGGAAATATCTGCACCGCTATCTGCATAAACATGGAAATATCTACACCGCCATCTGTATCAATATGGAAATATCTACACCGCCATCTGTATAACCACGGACATATCTACACAGTCATCTGTATAAATATGGAGATATCTACACTGCCATCTGTATTAACATGAAAATATCTACACAGCCCTCTGTATTAACATGGAAATAGCTGCACCGCCATCTGTATATACATGGAAATATCTGCAGCGCTATCTGTATAAACATCGAAATATCTACACGGCTATGGCTATAAACATGGAAATAGCTTCACCGCTATGTGTATAAACTTGGAAATATCTTCACTGCTATCTGTATAAACATAGAAATATCTACACCGCTATCTGTATAAACACAGAAATATGTACTCCGCTGTCTGTATAAACATGCAAATATCTACACCGCTATCTCTATAAACATGGAAATATATACATCACCATCTCTGTAACTTGGAAATATCTGCAACACCATCTACATAAACAAGGACATATCTACACCGACATCTGAATAAACATGGAAATATCTACACCGCGATCTGTATAAACATGGAAATATTTACACCACTACATGAATAAACATGGAAATATCTACACCGCTATCTGTATAAATATGGAAATATCTACACCGCTATCTCTATAAACATGGAAATATCTACACCGCTATCTGTATAAACATGGAATTATCTACGCGGCTATCTCTATAAACATGTAAATGTCTACAATGCTATCCACATAAACATGGAAATATCTACACCGCGATCTGCTTAAACATAGAAATAACTACACCGCTATCTGTATAAGCATGGAAATCTCTACACCACTATCTCTAAAAACATGGAAATATATACACCGCTATCTTTATAAACTTGGAAATATCTCAACCGCTATCTCTATAAACATTGAAATATCTACACTGCCATCTGTAGAAAGATGGAAATATCTACACCGCGATCTGTATAAACATGGAAATATCTACACCGCTACCTGTATTAACATTTAAATATCTACAACGTTATCTGTATAAACATGGAAATAACTACACCATGATCTGTATAAACATGGAAATATGTACAGCGCTCTCCGTATAAAGATGGAAATAACTACACGTCTATCTGTATAAACATGGAAATATCTACACCATTATCTGAATAATTATGTAAATATTTACACCGCTATCTCTATAAACATGGAAATATCTACACCGTTATCTGTATAAACATGGAAATGTCTACACCGTCATCTGTATAAACATGGAAATATCTACACCGCTATCTGCATAAACATGGAATTATCTACACTGCCATCTGTATAAACATGGAAATATCTACACTGCCATCTGTATTACCATGGAAATATCTACATAGCCCTATGTATTAACATGGAAATAGCTGCACAGACATCTGTATATAAATGGAAATATCTACACCGCTATCTGTATAAACATGGAAATATCTACACGGCTGTCTCTATGAACATGGAAATAGTTACACAGCTATGGGTACAAACATGGAAATATCTCCACTGCTATCTGTATAAACATAGAAATATGTACACCGCTATCTGTGTAAACATGGAAATACCTACTCCGCTATATCTATAAACATTGAAATACCTACACCGCTATCTCTATAAACATGGAAATATCTACAACGCCATCTCTGTAAACATGGAAATACCTGCACCGCCATCTCTATAAACATGGAAATACCTACACCGCAATCTCTATAAACATGGAAATATCTACACCGCCATCTCTATAAACATGAAAATAACTACACTGCCATCTGCCTAAACATGTAACTATCTACACCGCCAACTGTATAAACATGGAAATATCTACACTGCCATCTGTATAAACATGTAAATATCTACAACGCAAGCTGTATAAACCTGGAAATATCTGCACCGCTATATGTATAAACATAGAAATACCAACACAGCTATCTGTACAAACATGGAAATATCTACACTGCTATCTGTATAAACCTGGAAATATCTACTCCGCTATCTATATAAATATGGAATACCTACACCACTATCTCTATAAGCATGGAAATATCTACACCGCTATCTCTATAAACATGGAAATATATACACCGCCATCTCTATAAACATGGAAATATCTATACCGATATCTACATAAACAAGGAAATATCTACAGCGCCATCTTTATAAACATGGAAATATCTACACCACCATCTGTATAAACATAGAAATACCTACACTGCCATCTGTAGAAAGATGGAAATACCTACACCGTAATCTTTGTAAACATGGAAATATCTACACCGCCATCTCTATAAACATGGAAATATATATACCAATATCTACATAAACAAGGAAATATCTACAGCGCCATCTTTATAAACATGGAAATATCTACACCACCATCTGTATAAACATAGAAATACCTATAGTGCCATCTGTAGAAAGATGGAAATACCTACGCCATAATCTTTGTAAATTTGGAAATACCTACACCGCTATCTGTACAAACATGGAAATATCTACACCGCTATCTGTATAAACTTGGTAATATCTACTCTGCTATCTCTATAAACATGGATGTACCTACAAAACTATCTCTATAAGCATGGAAGTATCTACACCGTTATCTCTATAAACATGGAAATATATACAATGCAATCTCTATAAACATGGAAATATCTACACCGCCATCTACAAAAACAAGGAAATATCTACACTGCCATCTATATAAACATGGAAATATCTACACCACTATCTCTATAAAGATGAAAATATCTACAACGCCGTCTGTAGAAACATGGAAATATCTACAAATCATCTGTATAAACATGGAAGTAACTACACCGCCATCTGTATAAACATGGAAATATCTACACAGCCATTTGTGTACACATGGAAATATCTACACAGCCATCTGTATAAACATGGAAATATCTACACCGCTATGTCTATAAACATGGAAATACAAACACCGCTATCTCTGTAAACATGGAAATATCTACACCGCTATCTATAAACATGGAAATATCTACACCACCATTTCTATAAACATGAAAATATCTACACTGCCATCTCCATAAACATGGAATTATCTACAACTCCATCTGTATAAACATGGAAATATCTACACCGCTATCTGTATAATCATGGAAATTTCTACACTGCTATCCCTATAAACATGGAAATATCAACAGCGCTATCTGTATAAACATGGAAATATCTACACCGCTATCTGTATAAACAAGGAAATATCTACACCGCTATGTGTATAAACATAGAAATATCTCCACCACTATCTGTATAAACATAGAAATATCTACACGGCTATCTGTATAAACATGGAAATATCTACACCACTATCTCTATAAACATGGAAACATCTACTCCGCTATCTCTATAAACATGGAAATATCCACACAGCTATCTCTATACACATGGAAATAGCTACACCGCTATCTGTATAAACATGGAAATATCTACACCGCTATCTCTATAAACATGGAAATGTCTACACCGCTATCTGTATAAACTTGGAATTATTTACACAGCTATCTCTATAAACATGGAAATAGCTACACCGCCATCTGTATAAACCCGGAAGTACTTACACAGTGACCTGTATAAACATGTAATTATCTACACCACCATCTGTATAAACATGGAAACATCTACATTGCCATATGTATTAACATAGAAATACCTACACAACGATCTCTATAAGCATGGAAATATGTACACCGCCACCTGTATAAAAATTAAAATAGCCACACCGCTATCCGTATAAACATGGAAATATGTACACTGCCATCTGAGAAAATATGAAAATATCTACACCGTCATCTGTAAACATGGAAATACCTACACCTCCCTCTGTATAAACATGGAAATATCTACACTGCCATCTGTATACACATGGAAATATCTACAAAGCCATCTGAATAAACATGGAAATATCTACACTGCTACCTCCATATACATGGAAATACCTACACCGCTATCTCTATGAACAAGGGAATACCTACACCGCTATCTCTATAAACAAGGAAATATCTACACCGCCATCTCTATAAACATGGAAATATCTACACCGCCATCTGCATAACCATTGAAATATCTACACCGCCATCTGTATAAACATGGAAATATCTACACGGCCATCTGTATAAACATGGAAATATCAACAGCACCATCTCTATAAACATGGAAATATCTACTCCGCTATCTGTATAAACATGGAAATACATACACTGCGATCTGTATAAACACGCAAATATCTACACTTCTATCTGTATCAACATGGAAGTATCTACTCCGCGATCTGTATAAACAGAGAAATAACTACACTGCTATCTGAATAAACATGGGAATATCTACACCGCTATCTCTATAAACATGGAAATATGTACACCGCTATCTGTATAAACTTGGAAATATCTCAAGTGCTATCTCTATAAACATTGAAATATCCACACTGCCATCACTAGAAAGATGGAAATATCTACACCGCGATCTGTATAAACATGGAAATATCTACTCCGCTATCTGTATAAACATGGAAATATCTACAACGTTATCTGTATAAACATGGAAATATCTACACCACGATCTGTGTAACCATGGAAATATGTACAGCGCTCTCTGTATAAAGATGGAAATATTTACACCGCTATTTCTATAAACATGGAAATATCTACACCGCTATCTGCATAAACATGGAAATATCTACACCGCCATCTGTATAAACATGGAAATATCTACACCGCCATCTGTATAACCACGGACATATCTACACAGTCATCTGTGTAAATATGGAGATGTCTACACTGCCATCTGTATTAACATGAAAATATCTACACAACCCTCTGTATTAACATAGAAATAGCTGCACCGCCATCTGTATATACATGGAAATATCTACAGCGCTATCTGTATAAACATCGAAATATCTACACGGCTATCGCTATAAACATGGAAATAGCTTCACCGCTATGTGTATAAACATGGAAATATCTTCACTGCTATCTGTATAAACATAGAAATATCTACACCGCTATCTGTATAAACACAGAAACATGTACTCCGCTGTCTGTATAAACATGGAAATATCTACACCGCTATCTCTATAAACGTGGAAATATATACATCACCATCTCTATAACTTGGAAATATCTGCACCACCATCTACATAAACAAGGACATATCTACACCGACATCTGAATAAACATGGAAATATCTACACCGCTATCTGTATAAATATGGAAATATCTACACCGCTATCTCTATAAACATGGAAATATCTACACCGCTATCTGTATAAACATGGAATTATCTACGCGGCTATCTCTATAAACATGTAAATGTCTACAATGCTATCCGCATAAACATGGAAATATCTACACCGCGATCTGCATAAACATAGAAATAACTACACCGCTATCTGTATAAGCATGGAAATCTCTACACCGCTATCTCTAAAAACGTGGAAATATATACACCGCTATCTTTATAAACTTGGATATATCTCAACCGCTATCTCTATAAACATTGAAATATCTACACTGCCATCAGTAGAAAGATGGAAATATCTACACCGCAATCTGTATAAACATGGAAATATCTACACCGCTACCTGTATTAACATTTAAATATCTACAACGTTATCTGTATAAACATGGAAATAACTACACCATGATCTGTATAAACATGGAAATATGTACAGCGCTCTCCGTATAAAGATGGAAATAACTACACGTCTATCTGTATAAACATGGAAATATCTACACCATTATCTGAATAATTATGTAAATATTTACACCGCTATCTCTATAAACATGAAAATATCTACACCGTTATCTGTATAAACATGGAAATGTCTACACCGCCATCTGTATAAACATGGAAATATCTAAACCGCTATCTGCATAAACATGGAAATATCTACACCGCCATCTGTATGAACATGGAAATATCTACACTGCCATCTGTATTACCATGGAAATATCTACATAGCCCTATGTATTAACATGGAAATAGCTGCACAGACATCTGTATATAAATGGAAATATCTACACCGGTATCTGTATAAACATGGAAATATCTACACGGCTGTCTCTATAAACATGGAAGCAGTTACACCGCTATGGGTATAAATATGGAAATATCTCCACTGCTATCTGTATAAACATAGAAATATGTACACCGCTATCTGTGTAAACATGGAAATACCTACTCCGCTATCTCTATCAACATTGAAAAACCTACACCGCTATCTCTATAAACATGGAAATATCTACAACGCCATCTCTGTAAACATGGAAATACCTACACCGCCATCTCTATAAACATGGAAATACCTACACTGCTATCTCTATAAACATGGAAATATCTACACCGCCATCTCTATAAACATGAAAATAACTACACTGCCATCTGCCTAAACATGTAACTATCTACACCGCCAACTGTATAAACATGGAAATATCTACACTGCCATATGTATAAACATGTAAATATCTACAACGCAAGCTGTATAAACCTGGAAATATCTGCACCGCTATCTGTATAAACATGGAAATACCAACACCGCTATCTGTACAAACTTCGAAATATCTACACCGCTATCTGTATAAACATGGAAATATCTACTCCGCTATCTATATAAATATGGAATACCTACACCACTATCTCTATAAGTATGGAAATATCTACACCGCTATCTCTATTAACATGGAAATATATACACCGCCATCTCTATAAACATGGAAATATCTATACCGATATCTACATAAACAAGGAAATATCTACAGCGCCATCTTTATAAACATGGAAATATCTACACCACCATCTGTATAAACATAGAAATACCTACACTGCCATCTGTAGAAAGATGGAAATACCTACACCGTAATCTTTGTAAACATGGAAATATCTACACCGCCATCTCTATAAACATGGAAATATATATACCAATATCTACATAAACAAGGAAATATCTACAGCGCCATCTTTATAAACATGGAAATATCTACACCACCATCTGTATAAACATAGAAATACCTATACTGCCATCTGTAGAAAGATGGAAATACACCGTAATCTTTGTAAATTTGGAAATACCTACACCGCTATCTGTACAAACATGGAAATATCTACACCGCTGTCTGTATAAACTTGGTAATATCTACTCTGCTATCTCTATAAACATGGATGTACCTACAAAACTATCTCTATAAGCATGGAAGTATCTACACCGCTATCTCTATAAACATGGAAATATATACAACGCAATCTGTATAAACATGGAAATATCTACACCGCCATCTACATAAACAAGGAAATATCTACACTGCCATCTATATAAACATGGAAATATCTACACCGCTATCTCTATAAAGATGAAAATATCTACAACGCTGTCTGTAGAAACATGGAAATATCTACACATTCATATGTAAAAACATGGAAATATCTACACCATCATCTGTATAAACACGGAAATAACTACACCATCATCTGTATAAACACGGAAATATCTACACTGCCATCTGTATGCACATGGAAATATCTACACAGCCATATGTATAAACATGGAAATATCCACACCGCTATCTCTATAAACATGGAGATACCTACAGCGTTTTCTCTATAAACATAGAAATATCTACACCGCTATCTGTATAACCATGGAAATATCTACACTGCTATCTCTATAGAAATGGAAATATCTACAACGCCATCTCTAAAAACATGGAAATATCTACACAGTCCTCTGTATAAACATGGAAATATCTACACTGCCATCTATATACTCTTGGAAATATCTACACAGCCGTCTGTATCAACATGGAAATATATACACTGCTATCTCTATAAACATGGAAATACCTACACCGCTATCTCTATAAACACGGAAATATATTCACTGCTATCTCTATAAACATGGAAATATCTACACCGCCATTTCTATAAACATGAAAATATCTACACTGCCATCTCCATAAACATGGAACTATCTACACCGCCATCTGTATAAACATGGAAATATCTATACTGCCATCTGTATAGAGATGTAAATATCTACACTGTGAGCTGTATAAACATGGAAATATCTACACCGCTATCTGTATAAACATGGAAATACCAACACAACTATCTGTATAAACATGGAAATATCTAAACAGCTATCTGCATAAACATGGAAACATCTACACCACTATCTGTATAAACATGGAAATATCTACACCGCTATATCTTTAAACATGGAAATATATACACCGCCATCTCTATAAACATGGAAATATCTGCACCACCATCTAAATAAACAAGGAAATATCTACACCTCCATCTATGTAAACATGGAAATATCTACACTGATATCTGAATAAACCTGGAAATCACTGCCATTTCTAGAAACATGGAAATAACTACACCGTGATCTATATAAACATGGAAATATCTACAAGGCCACCTTTATAAACGTGGAAATAACTACACTGCCATCTGTTGAAACATGGAAATATCTACACCGTGATCTGTATAAACATGGAAATATCTACACCGCTATCTGTATAACCCTGGGAATATCTACAACGCTATCTGTATAAACATGGAAATATCTACACCATGATGTGTATAAATGTGGAAATATCTGCACCGCTATCCGTATAAACATTTAAATATCTACACTGCTATCTGTATAAACATGGAATATACACCGCTATCTGTATAAACATGGAAATATCTACACCTCTGTATAAACATGCAAAAATCTTAACCGCTATCTCTATAAACATGGAAATATCTACACCGCTATCGGTATAAACATGGAAATATTTACACCACTATCTATATAAACATGGAAATATTTACACCGCTATCTGTATAAACCTGGAAATATCTACACCGCTATCTCTATAAACATGGAAGTATCTACACCGCCACCTGCATGAACATGGAAATGCCAACACAGTCATCTGTATAAACTTGGAAATATCTACACCACCATCTGTATAAACCTGGAAATTCCTACTCCGCCATTTGTATGAACATGGAAATATCTACACAGCCATCTTTATAAACATGGAAATATCTACACTGCTATCTGTATAAACATGGAAATAACTACACCACTATCTGTATGAACATGGAAATATCTACACTGCTATCCCTATAAACGTGGAAATAACAACGCTATCTCTATAAAAATGGAAGTATCTACACCGCTATCTATATAAACATGGAAATATCCACAGCGCTATCTCAATAAACATGGAAATATCTACACCACCATCTCTATAAACTTGGAAATATCTACACGCCTATCTCTATAAACATGGAAATATATACACCACAATCTCTATAAACATAGAAATATCTACACCGCCATCTACATAAACAAGGAAATATCTACACCGCCATCTATATAAACATGGAAATATCTACACTGCCATCTGTATAAACATGTAAGTATCTACACTGCCATTTCTAGAAAGATGGAAATATCTGCACCGCGATCTGTAAACATAATATCTACACCGCTATCTGTATAAACAAGGAAATATCTACACTGCTATCTGTATAAAAATGGAAATATCTACACCACCACCTGTATAAGCATGGAAATGATGACACAGTCATCTGTATAAACATGGAAGTATCTACACCACCATCTGTACAAACATGGAAATAACTACACCGCCATATGTATGAACCTGTAAATATCTACACAGCCATCTGTATAAACATGGAAATATCCACACCTCCATCTGTATAAACATGGAAATATCTACACCGCCACCTGCATAAACATTGAAATAACACCATTTGTATAAACATGCAAATGTCTACACTGCCATTTGTAGATATAGAGAAATATCTACACCGCGGTCTGTATAAACACGGAAATATCTACACCGCTATCTGTATAAATATGGAAATATCTACACCGCTATCTGTATAAATATGGAAATATCTACACCGCTATCTCTAAAAACATGGAAATATCAACACAGCCATCTGTATATACATGGAAATATATACACAGCCATCTCTGTAAACATGGAAATATCTACACCGCCATCTGTATAGACATGGAAATATCTACACCGCCATCTGTATAAACATGGAAATATCTACACCGAGAGCTGTATAAACATGGAAGTATCTACACCGCTATCTGTATAAACATGGAAATACCAACACCGCTATCAGTATAAACAAGGAAATATCTACATCGCTTTCTCTATAAACATGGAAATATCAACACCGCGATCGTTATAAACATAGAAATATCTACACCGCTATCTGTATCAACATAGAAATATCTAAACCGCTATCTGTGTAAACAAGGATATGTCTGCACCGCTATCTCTATAAATATGGAAATATCTACACCGCTGTCTCTAAACATGGAAATATCTACAATGCTATCTGTATAACCATGGAAATACCTACAGCGCTCTCTGTATAAACATGGGAATATCTACACGGCCATCTGTAAAAACATGGAAATAACTACACAGTCATCTGCATGAACATGGAAATATATACACTGCCATCTGTATACACCTGGAAATATCTACACAGCAATCTGTATAAACATGGAAATATGTACACCGCTATCTGTATAAACATGGAAATACCTAAACCGCTATCTCTATAAACATGGAAACATCTACACTGCTATCTCCATAAACATGGAAATAACTACACAGCCATCTCTATAATCATGAAAATGTCTACACCGCCATCTCCATAAACATGGAACTATCTACACCGCCATCTGAATAAACATGGAAATATCTACACTGCCATCTTTATAAAGCGGTAAATATCTACACCACGAGCTTTATAAACATGGAAATATCTACACCGCTATCTGTATAAACATGGAAATATCTACAACGCTATCACTATAAACATGGAAATACCTACACCGCTATCTCTATAAATATGGAAATATCCACACCGCTATCTCTATAAACATGGAAATATCTTCACCGCCATCTCTATACACTTGGAAATATCTACACTGCTATCTCCATAAACATGGAAATATATACACCGCAATCTCTATAAGCATGGAAATATCTACACCGTCATCTACATAAACAAGGAAATATCTACACCGACATCTATATAAACATGGAAATGTCTACACTGCTATCTGTATGAACATGTAAATATCTACAATGCCATTTCTAGAAAAATGGAAATATCTACACCGCGATCTGTATAAACATGGAAATATACACACCGCTATCTGTATAAACATGGAAATATCTACACCATGATCTGTATAAACATAGAAATATCTACACCGCTATCTGTATAAACATGTAGATATCTAAACTGCTATCCCTATAAACATGGAAATATCAAAACCGCTATCTGTATAAACATGGAAATATCTACACCGCTATCTATATAAACATGGAAATATCTACACCGCTATCACTATAAACATGGAAATACCTAAACCGCTATCTCTATAACCATGGAAATATCTTCACCGCCATCTCTATAAACTTGGAAATATCTACACCCCCATCTGCATAAACATGGAAATATCTACACCACCATCTGTATAAACATGCAAATGTCTACACTGCCATTTGTAGAAAGAGAGAAACATCTACACCGTGATCTGTATAAACATGGAAATATCTACACCGCTCTCTGTATAAACATGGAAATATCTACAACGCTATCTGTATAAACATGAGAATATATACACCATGATCTGTATAAACATGGATATATCTACACCGCTATGTGTATAAAGATGGAACTATCTACACCGCCATCTGAATAAACATGGAGATATCTACATGGCCATCGGTATAAACATGGAAATATCTACACCGCTATCTCTATTAACATGGAAATATCTACACCGCCACCTGTATAAACCTGGAAATATCTACACCGCTATCTGTATAAACATGGGAATATCTACACCACCATCTACATAAACAAGGAAATATCTACATCGCCATCTATATAAACATGCAAATATCTACACTACCATCTGTATAAACATGGAAATATCTACACCGCCATTTCTAGAAAGATGGAAATATATACAGCGCAATCTATATAAACATGGAAATATCTACAAGGCCATCTTTATAAACATAGAAATAACTACACTGCCATCTGTTGAAACATGGAAATATCTACACCGTGATCTGTATAAACATGGAAATATCTACACCGCTATCTGTATTATCCTGGGAATATCTACAATGCTATTTGTATAAACATGGAAATATCTACACCATGATCTGTATAAACATGGAAATATCTTCAACGCTATCTCTATAAACGTGGAAATATCTCAACCGCTAACTCTATAAACACGGGAATTCCTACACCGCTATCTGTATAAACATGGAAATATCTACTCCGCTATCACTATAAACATGGAAATACCTACACCGCTATCTCTATAAACATGGAAATATCTATACCGCTATCTCTATAAACATGGAAATAGCAACACCGCGATCTGTATAAACATTGCATTATCTACACCACTATCTGTATAAACATGGAAATATCTATTCCGCTATCTCTATAAACATGGAAATACCTACACAGTCATCTGTATAAACTTGGAAATGTCTACACCACCAACTGGATAATCATGGAATATCTACACCGCCTTCTGTATAAACATGGAAATAAATACACCGCTATCTATATAAACATGGAAATATCTCCATTGCTATCCACATAAACATGGAAATATCAACACCGCTATCTGTATGAAAGTGCAAATATCTACACCACAATCTATATAAACATGGAAATATCTATACCACTATCACTATAAACATGGAAATACATACACCGATATCTCTATAAACATGGAAATATCCACACCGCCATCTCTATAAACTTGGAAATATCTACACCGCCATCTGCATAAACATGGAAATATCTACAACACCATCTGTATAAACATGCAAATGTCTACACTGCAGTCCTAGAAAGAGAGAAATATCTACACCGCGATCTGTATAAACATGGAAATATCTACAACGCTACCTGTATAAACATGAAAATATATACACCATGATCTGCATAAACACGGAAATATCTACACAGCTATGTGTATAAAGATGGAAATATCTACGCCATCTGTATAAACATGGAAATACCTACACCGCCATCTGCATAAACATGGAAATATCTACACTGCCATCTGTACATACTCGCAAATATCTACACAGCCATCTGTATAAACATGGAAATCTCTACACCGCTATCTGTATAAATATGGAAATAACTACACCGCTATCTGTATAAACATGGAAATATCTACACCGCTATTCCTAAAAACATGGAAATATCAACACCATTATCTTTATAAACACAGAAATATCTACACTGTTATCTACATAAACATGGAATTATCTACACCGCTATAATTATTAACATGGAAATACCTACAACGCTATCTCCATAAACATGGAAATACCTTCTACGCTATCTCTATAAACATGGAAAGATCTTCTCCGCCATCTCTATAAACTTGGAAATATCTACATCGCCATCTACATAAACATGGAAATATCTACACCGCCGTCTACATAAACATGGAAATATCTACACCGCCATCTGCATAAACATGGAAATATCTACACTGCCATCTGTATATACTCGGTAATATCTACACAGCCATCTGTATAAACATGGAAATGTCTACACCGCTATCTGTATAAACATGGAAATAACTACACCGCTATCTGTATAAACATGGAAATATCTACACCGCTATCCCTATAAACATGGAAATACCAACACCGCTATCTCTATAAACATAGAAATATCTACACTGCTATCTATATAAACATGGAATTATCTGCACCGCTATAACTATTAACATGGAAATACCTACAACGCTATCTCTAAAAACATGGAAATATCTACTCCGCTATCTCCATAAACATGGAAATATCTTCTCCGCCATCTCTATAAACTTGGAAATATCTATATCGCCATCTGCATAAACATGGAAATATCTACACCGCCATCTGCATAAACATGGAAATATCTACACCGCCATCTGCATAAACATGAAAATATCAACGCCATCTGCATAAACATGGAAATATCTACGCCGCCATCTGTATAAACATGGAAATATCTCCATTGCTATCCACATAAACATGGAAATATCAACACCGCTATCTGTATGAAAGTGCAAATATCTACACCACAATCTATATAAACATGGAAATATCTATACCACTATCACTATAAACATGGAAATACATACACCGATATCTCTATAAACATGGAAATATCCACACCGCCATCTCTATAAACTTGGAAATATCTACACCGCCATCTGCATAAACATGGAAATATCTACAACACCATCTGTATAAACATGCAAATGTCTACACTGCAGTCCTAGAAAGAGAGAAATATCTACACCGCGATCTGTATAAACATGGAAATATCTACAACGCTACCTGTATAAACATGAAAATATATACACCATGATCTGCATAAACACGGAAATATCTACACAGCTATGTGTATAAAGATGGAAATATCTACGCCATCTGTATAAACATGGAAATACCTACACCGCCATCTGCATAAACATGGAAATATCTACACTGCCATCTGTATATACTCGCAAATATCTACACAGCCATCTGTATAAACATGGAAATCTCTACACCGCTATCTGTATAAACATGGAAATAACTACACCGCTATCTGTATAAACATGGAAATATCTACACCGCTATTCCTAAAAACATGGAAATATCAACACCATTATCTTTATAAACACAGAAATATCTACACTGTTATCTACATAAACATGGAATTATCTACACCGCTATAATTATTAACATGGAAATACCTACAACGCTATCTCCATAAACATGGAAATACCTTCTACGCTATCTCTATAAACATGGAAAGATCTTCTCCGCCATCTCTATAAACTTGGAAATATCTACATCGCCATCTACATAAACAAGGAAATATCTACACCGCCATCTACATAAACATGGAAATATCTACACCGCCATCTGCATAAACATGGAAATATCTACACTGCCATCTGTATATACTCGGTAATATCTACACAGCCATCTGTATAAACATGGAAATGTCTACACCGCTATCTGTATAAACATGGAAATAACTACACCGCTATCTCTATAAACGTGGAAATATCTCAACCGCTAACTCTATAAACATGGAAATACCAACACCGCTATCTGTATAAACATGGAAATATCTACTCCGCTATCACTATAAACATGGAAATACCTACACCGCTATCTCTATAAACATGGAAATACCTACAACGCTATCTCTAAAAACATGGAAATATCTACTCCGCTATCTCCATAAACATGGAAATATCTTCTCCGCCATCTCTATAAACTTGGAAATATCTATATCGCCATCTGCATAAACATGGAAATATCTACACCGCCATCTGCATAAACATGGAAATATCTACACCGCCATCTGCATAAACATGAAAATATCAACGCCATCTGCATAAACATGGAAATATCTACGCCGCCATCTGTATAAACATGGAAATATCTACCCTGTCATCTGTATAAACATTGAAATATCTACACCGCCATCTATGTAAACATGGAAATATCTACACCGCTATCTCTATAATCATGGAACTATCTACTCCGTGATCTGTATAAACATGGAAATATCTACACCGCTATCTGTATAAACATGGAACTATCTACATCGCTATCTCTATAAACATGGAACTATATACACCGCTATGTGTATAAATATGGAAATATCTAACACGCTATCTCTATAAACATGGAAATATCTACACCGTCATCTGCAAAAACATGGAAATGTCTACACAGTCATCTGTATAAACATGGAAATATCCACACTGCCATCTATACACTCATGGAAATACCAACACAGCCATCTGTATAAACATGGAAATATATGCACTGCTATGTCTATAAACAAGGAAATACCAACACTTCTATCTGTATAAACATGGAAATATCTACACCGCAATCTGTATAAACATGGAAATATCTACAGCACTTTCTCTATAAACATGGAGATATCTACACCGCTATCTCTATAAACATGGAAATATCTACACTGCCTTCTGTATAAAGGTGGAAATATCCACACTGCTATCTCTATAAACATGGAAATATCTACCCCGCTATCTCTATAAACATGGAAATATATACACTACCATCTCTATAAACAAGGAAATATCTACACCGCTATCTCAATAAACTTGGAAATATCTACACCTCCATCTGTATAAAAATGGAAATATCTACACTGCTATCTCTGTATACATGGAAATATCTACAGCGCTATCTATATAAACGTGGAAATATCCTCACCGCTATTTGTATAAACATGGAAATATCTACACCGCCATCTGTATAAACATGGAAATATCTACACCGCCATCTCTATAGACATGGAAATATCTACACCACCATCTCTATAAACATGGAAATATCTACACCGCCATCTGTATAAACATGGAAATATCTACACCGCCATCTGTATAAACATGGAAATATCTACACCGCCATCTGTATAAACATGGAAATATCTGCACCGCCATCTGTATAATCATGGAAATATCAACACCGCCATCTCTATAAAAGTGGAAGTATCAACACCGCTATCTGTATAAATATGGGAATATCTACACCGCCATCTGTATAAACTTGGAAATATCTACACGGCTATCTGTATAAACATGGAAATTCCTACACTGCTATCTGTATAAACCTGAAAATATCTACAACGCTATCTGTGTAAACATGGAAATACCTACACCGCTATCTGTGTAAACATGGAAATACCTACACCGCTATCTGTGTAAACATGGAAATACGAACACCGCTTTCTGTATAATCATGGAAATATCTACACCGCTATCTGCATAAACATGGAACTATCTACCCCGCGATCTGTATAAACATGGAAATATCTACACCGCTGTCTCTATAAACATGGAAATATCTACACTGCCATCTGTATAAACATGGAAATATATACACCACCATCTCTATAAACATGGAGATATCTGCACCGCCATCTACATAAACAAGGAAATATCTACACCGCCATCTATATAAACATGCAAATGTCTACACTGACATCTGTAGAAAGAGAAATATCCACACCGCGATCTGTTTAAACATGTAAATAACTACTCAGCCATCTGTATAAACATGGAAATATCTACACAGCCATGTGTATAAACATGGAAATATCTTCACAGCCATCTCTATGAACATGAAAATATCTAAACCGCTATCTCTATAAACACGGAAATATCTACACCGCTAGGTGTATAAACGTGGAAATATCTACACCGCTATCTGTGTATACATGGAAATATCTACAGCGCTATCTATATAAACGTGGAAATATCCTCACCGCTATCTGTGTAAACATGGAAATATCTACACCGCCATCTGTATAAACATGGAAATATCTACACCACGATCTCTCTAAACATGGAAATATCTACACCACGATCTGTATAAATATCGGAATATCTACACCGTCATCTGTATTAACATGGAAATATCTACACTGCCATTTGTATAAAGACGGAAATATCTACACCGCGAACTGTAAAAACATGGAAATATCTACACAGTCATCTGTATAAACATGGAAATATCCACACAGCCATTGGTATACACATGGAAATATATACACCGCTATCTCTATAAATATGGAAATACCAACACTTCTATCTGTATAAACATGGAAATATCTACACCGCTATCTGTATAAACATGGAAATATCTACGCCACTTTCTCTATAAACATGGAAATATCTACACCGCCATCTCTATAAACATGGAGGTATCTACACCATCTACATAAACAAGGAAATATCTATACCGCCATCTATATAAACATGGAAATATCTACACTGCCATCTGTATAAACATGCAAATGTCTACACTGCCATCTGTAGAGAGAAATATCTACACCGCGATCTGTATAAACATGGAAATATCTACACCGCTATCTGTATAAACATGGAACTATGTACTCCATGATCTGTATAAACATGGAAATATCTACACCGCTATCTGTATAAAGATGGAAATATCTACACCGCTGTCTGTATAAACATGGAAATATCTACACCGCTATCTGAATAAATATGGAAATATCTACACCGCTATCTCTATGAACATGGAAATATCTACACCGCTATCTGTATAAACATGGAAATATCTACACCGCTATCTGTATAAACATGGAAATATCTACACCGCCGTCTGTATAAACATGGAAATCTCTACACAGTCATCTGTATAAACATGGAAATATCTACACTGTCATCTCTATAAAGTTGGAAATATCTACACCGTGAGCTGTATAAACATGGAAATATCTACACCGCTATCTCTATGAACATGGAAATATCTACACCGCTATCTGTATAAACATGGAAATGTCTACACCGCCATCTGCATAAACATGGAAATATCTATGCCGCCATCTCTATAAACATGGAAATATCTACGGCGTCATCTGTATAAACATGGAAATATCTACACTGCCATCTGTATAAACATGGAAATATCTCCACTGCCATCTGTATAAATATGGAAATATCTACACCGCTATCTCTATAAACATGGAAGTATCTACACTGCCATCTGTAAAAACATGGAAATATCTACACAGTCATCTGTATAAACATGGAAATATCCACACTGCCATCGGTATACACATGGAAACATATACACCGCTATCTCAATAAATATGGAAATACCAACAATTCTATCTGTATAAACATGGAAATATCTACCCCGCTATCTCTATAAGCATGGAAATATATATACCGCCATCTCTATAAACATGGAGATATCTACACCATCTACATAAACAAGGAAATATCTATACCGCCATCTATACAAACATGGAAATATCTACACTGCCATCAGTATAAACATGGAAATATATACACAGCCATCTGTATAAACAAGGAAATATCTACACCGCCATCTCTATAAACATGGAAATATCTACACCGCTATCTGTATAAATATGGAAATATCTACACCGCTATCTCTTTAAACATGGAAATATCTACACCACTATGTGTATAAACATGGAAATATCTACACCGCTATCTGTGTAAACCTCGAAATATCTACACCGCTATCTATATAAACGTGGAAATACCTACACCGCCATCTGTATAAACATGGAAATATCTACACCGCCATCTGTATAAACATGGAAAGATCTACACCGCCATCTCTATAGACATGGAAATATCTACACCGCCATCTCTATAAACATGGAAATATCTACACCGCCATCTCTATAGACATGGAAATATCTACACCGCCATCTGTATAAACATGGAGATATCTACACCGCCATCTGTATAAACATGGAAATATCTGCACCGCCATGTGTATAAACATGGAAATATCAAGGCCGCCATCACTATAAACATGGAAGTATCAACACCGCCACCTGTATAAACTTGGAAATATCTACACCGCTCTCTGTATAAACAAGGAAATATCTACACCACGATCTGTAAACATGGAAATATCTGCACCGCGATCTGTATAAACATGGGAATATCTACACCGTCAATTGTATAAACATGGAAATATCTACACCACTATCTGTATAAACATGGAAATAACTACACTGCTATCTGTATAAATATGGAAATACCTACACTGCTATCTCTATAAACATGGAAATATCTACACCGCCATCTTTAAAAACATGGAAATATCTACACACTCATCTGTATAAACATGGAAACATCTACACCGCCATCTCTATAAACATGGAAATGTCTACACCGCCGTCTGTAAAAACATGGAAATATCAACAGAGACATCTGTATAAACATGGAAACATCTACACCACCATCTCTATAATCATGGAAATATTTACACTGCCATCTGTGTACACATGGAAATATCTACACAGCTATCTGCATAAACATGGAAATATCTACACCGCTATCCCTATAAACATGGAAATACCTACACCGCTATCTGTAAAAACATGGAAATATCTACACCGCTATCTCTGTAAACATGGAAATATTGACACCGCCATCTCTATAAACATGGAAATATCTTCATCGCCATTTCCATAAACTTGGAAATATCTACACCGCCATCTGCATAAACATGGAAATATCTACACAGCTTTCTCTGTAAACATGGAAATATCGACACCGCCATCTCTATAAACATGGAAATATCTTCACCGCCATCTCCATAAACTTGCAAATATCTACACCGCAATCTGCATAAACATGGAAATATCAACACCGCCGTCTGAACAAACATGGAAATACCTAAACTGCCATCTGTATAAACATGGAAATATATTCACCACGAGCTGTATAAACATAGAAATATCTACACCGCTATCTCTATAAACATGGAAATACCTACACCAATATCTGTATAAACACGGAAATACCTACACCGCTATCTGTGTAAACATGGAAACATCTACACTGCTATCTGTGTAAACATGGAAATATCTACACCGCTATCAGTGAAAAGATGGAAATATCTACTCCACTGTCTGTGTAAAGATGGAAACATCTACACAGCTATCAGTGTAAACATGGAAATATCTACACCGCCATCTGTATAAACATTGAAACATCTACACCACCATGTCTATAAACATGGAAATATCTACACCGCCGTCTGTATAAATATGGAAGTACCTTCACCGCCATCTGTATATACATGGAAACATCTACACCATCTTCTGAATAAATATAGAAATATCAACACCGCTATCTGTATAAACATGGAAGTATCAACACCGCCATCTGTATAAACATGGAAATATCTACACCGCTATCTGTAAAAACATGGAAATATCTACATCACGATCTGTAGGAACATGGAAAAATCTACACCACTATCTGTATAAACATGGAAATATCTTCACCATTATCTCTATAAACATGGAAATATCTACACCGCTATCTGTATAAACATGGAAATATCCACACCGCCATGTGTATAAATATGGAAATATCTACACCGCCATCTTTAAAAACATGGAAATATCTACACAGTTATCTGTATAAACATGGAAAAATCTACACCACCCTCTGTATAAACATGGAAATATCTACACTGCCATCTGTATACACATGGAAATATCTACAACGCCATCTCTATAAACATGGAAATATCTTCACCGCCATCTGTATTAACATGGAAATACCTACACCGCTATCTGTATAAACATCGAAATATCTACACCGCTATCCCTATAAACATGGAAATATCAACACCGCTATCTGTATAAACATGGAAATATCTACACCGCTATCTGTATAAACATGGAAATATTTACATCGCTATCACTTTAAACATGGAAATACCTACACCGCTATCTCTTTAAACATGGAAATATCTACACCGCTATCTCTGTAAACATGGAAATATATACACCGCCATCTCCATAAACTTGGAAATATCTACAAAGCCATCTACATAAACAAGGAAATATCTACGCCACCGTCTATATAAACATGGAAATATCGACACAGTCATCTGTATAAACATGGAAATATCTACACTGCCACCTGTATACACATGGAAATATCTACAAAGCCATCTGTATAAACATGGAAATATCTACACCGCCATCTCTATAAACATTACAATATTTACACAGCAATCTCCATAAACATGGAAATAACTACACCGCCATCTATATAAAAATGGAAATATCTACACTGCCATCTGTATAAGGATGTAAATATCTACACCGCGAGCAGTATAAACATGGAAATATTTACACCGCTATCTGTATAAACATGGAAATACCAACACCGCTATCAGTATAAACATGGTAATATCTACACCGCTATCTCTATAAACATGGAAATATCTACACCGCTATCTCTATAAACATGGAAATATATACACCGCGATCGCTATAAAGATGGAAATATCTACACCGCCTTCTACATAAACAAGGAAATATCTACACCGCCATCTATATACACATGGAAATATTTGCACCGCTATCTATATAAACATAAAAATATCTACACCGCCATCTGTAAAAACATGGAAATATCTACAAAGTCATCTGTATAAACATGGAAGTATCTACACCACCATCTGTACAAACATGGAAATATCTACACTGATATCTGTATACATATGGAAATATCTACACAGCCATCTGTAAAAACATGCAAATATCTACACCGCTATCTATAAACATGGAAATAACTACAGAGCTATCTCTATAAACATGGAAATAACTACAACGCTATCCCTATAAACTTGGAAATATATACACCGCCATCTCTATAAACATGGAAATATCTACACAGACATCTATATAAACAAGGAAATATCTACATCACCATCGGTATCAACATGGATATATCTACACCGCCATCCCTATAAACATGGAAATATCTACACTGCCATCGGTAGAAAGATGGAAATATCTACAACGCGATCTGCATAAACATGGAAATATCTACACCGGTATTTCTATAAACATGGAAATACCTACAACACTATCTGTATAAACATGGAAATATCTACACCATGATATGTATAAACATGGAAATATCTACACCTCTATCTGAATAAACATGGAAATATCTACACCGCTATCTGTATAAACATGGAAATATGTACACCGCTATCTGTATAAACATGGAAATATCTACACCGCGATCTCTATAAACATGGAAAAATCTACAACCGCTGTCTGTATAAACATGGAAATATCTACGCCGCTATCTCTATAAACATGGAAATACCTACACTGCCATCTGTAAAAACATGGAAATATCTACACAGTCATCTGTATAAACATGGAAATATCTACAGCACCATCTGTATAAACATGGAAATACCTACACTGCCTTCTGTATACACATGGAAATATCTACACAGCCATCTGTATAAACATGGAAATATCTACACCGCTATCTCTATAAACATGGAAATACCTACACCGCTATCTCTATAAACATGGAAATATCTACACCGCTATCTGTATAAACATGGAAATATCTACACCGATATCTGTATAAGCATGGAATTATCTACACCGCTATCTGTATAAACATGGAAATATCTACACCGCTATCTCTATAAACATGGAAATATCTACACCGCCGTCTGTATAAACATGGAAATATCTACACCGGCATCTGCATAACCGTGGAAATATCTGCCACGCCATCTGTATAAACATGGAAATATCTACAAGGCCATCTGTATAAACGTGGAAATATCTATACCACGATCTGTATAAACCTGGAAATAACTACACCGCTATCTGTATAAACGTGGAAATATCTACACTGCTATCTCTATAAACGTGGAAATATATACACCGCTATCTGTATAAACATGGAAATATCTCAATCGCTATCTCTATAAACATTGAAATGTCTACACTGCCATCTGTAGAAAGATGTAAATATCTACACCGCGATCTGTATAAACAAGGAAATACCTACACCACTACCTGTATAAACATGGAAATATCTACACTGCAATCTTTATAAACATGGAAATATCTACACCACGATCTGTATAAACATGGAAGTATTTACACCGCTGTCTCTATAAACATGGAAATATCTACACCGCTATCTCTATAAACATGGATATATCAACACTGCCATGTGTATAAACATGGAAATATCTACACAGTCATCTGTATAAACATGGAAATATCTACAGCTTCATCTGTATAAACATGGAAATATCTACAGCGCCATCTGTAAAACATGGATATATCTACACAGCCATCTGTATAAACATGGAAATATCTACACCGCAATATGTATAAACATGGAAATAACTACACTGCTATCCCTATAAACATGGAAATGTCAACACTGCTATCTGTATAATCATGGAAATATCTACACCACTATCTGTATAAACATGGAAATATCTACACCGCTGTCACTATAAACATGGAAAAACCTACACCGCCATCTCTGTAAATATGGAAATATCTACACCGCCATCTCTATAAACATGGAAATATCTCCACTGCCATCTCTATAAACTTGGAAATATCTACACCGCCATCTGCATAAACGTGGAAATATCTACACCACCATCTGCATAAACATGGAAATATCTACACCGCCATCTGTGTAAACATGGAAATATCTACACCGCCATCTGTATAAACATGGAAATATCTACACTGCCATCTGTATAAACATGGAAATATCTACACAGCCATGTGTATAGACATGGAAATATCTACACAGTCATCTCTATAAACATGGAAATATCTACACCGCTATCTGTATAAATATGGAAATATTTACACCGCTATCTCTATGAACATGGAAATACCTACACCGCTATCTGTATAAACATGGAAATATCTACACTGCTATCTGTATAAACATGGAAATGTCTACACCGCCATCTGTATAAACATGGAAATATCTACACAGTCATCTGTATAAACATGGAAATATCTACACTGCCGTCTGTATAAACATGTAAATATCTACACAGCCATCTGTATAAACATGGAAATATCTACACAGCCATCTCTATAAACATGGAAATATCTACACCGCTATCTGTATAAACATGGAAGTATCTACACCGCTATCTCTATAAACATGGAAATATCTACACCGCTATCTGTGTAAACATGGAAATATCTACACCGCTATCTGTGTAAACGTGGAAATATCTACAGCGCTATCTATATAAACGTGGAAATATCTACACCGCTATCTGTATAAACATGGAAGTATCTACACCGCTATCTCTATAAACATGGAAATATCTACACCGCTATCTGTGTAAACATGGAAATATCTACACCGCTGTCTGTGTAAACGTGGAATTTTCTACAGCGCTATCTATATAAACGTGGAAATATCTACAGCGCTATCTATATAAACGTGGAAATATCTACACCGCTATCTGTATAAACATGGAAATATCTACACCGCCATCTCTGTAGACATGGAAATATCTACACCGCCATCCATGTAAACATGGAAATATCTACACCGCCATCTGTATAAACATGGAGATATCTACACTGCCATCTGTATATACATGGAAATATCTGCACCCCCATCTGTATAAACATGGAAATATCAACACCGCCATCTCTATAAACATGGAGGTATCAACACCGCCATCTGTATAAACATGGGAATATCTACACCACTATCTGTATAAACTTGGAATTACCTACACCGCTCTCTGTATAAACATGGAAATATCTACACCACGGTCTGTATAAACATGGTAATATCTGCACCGCGATCTCTATAAACATGGGAATATCTACACCGTCATCAGTATAAACATGGAAATATCTACACCACTATCTGTATAAACATGGAAATAACTACACCGCTATCTGTATAAATATGGAAATACCTACACCGCTATCTCTTTAAAGATGGAAATATCTACACCGCCATCTTTAAAAACATGGAAATATCTACACACTCATCTGTATAAACATGGAAGTATCTACACCACCATCAGTATAAACATGGAAATATCTAGACTGCCAGGAGCTCAAGAGCAGCCTGGGCAATACAGCAAAACCTCATTTCTACAAAAAAATAATAAAAATTAGCTGGCCATGGTGGCGTGCACCTGTAGTCCCAGCTTCTTGGGAGGCTGAGGTGGGAGGATCCACGGAGCCCAGGAGTTTAAGGCTGCAGTTAGCTTGGATAACGACTGCACTCCAGCCTGGATGACAGAAGAAGAACCTGTTTCAAAAAAGAAAAAAGAAAAAAAAAACCTAAAAACTAAAAACTGGATGTAGTTTGCTAATAACTAAACAGCAAATTAATTGTAGCATGCTTACCTATCAACGATGTCTTTCTTCTTTGATCATAAACCTGCTCACTAAGAAGCTGCTGAAGTCCATGTTAGTGACAGGTACATGTCTGCATCCTTGTCCTGACCTGCATCTTCTTTGGTTGTCCCCATCTGTGTCTCCGACTGGCACTGCCGAACCGGCTTGCTACCTGATCAATGTTGTACTGAACCGGACTGCTAACTGATCAATGTTGTTGAGCTCACTGCACAAAGCTGTTCTTACAAGGTAGATTTCTGCCTGGAATAGTCATACTTACACTGTTTATATTCCTTACTCCTGACCCATCCAACGCAGCACAAGTTCTATTTATTGCCATAGAAACATAGGTCATTTGGAAACACCTCCTTCATTTCTATGGAATGTTCAAACATTTCTGACATTTTGGACTCTATTCTAGCCTCTTGTTAAATATATCCAGAAAAAAGACAAAGCTTTATGTGGGGGCTATATGCTCACATATGCTATAGAATAAGCTATCTAAATGTTTAAAAATACTTTCCATCTCTCACCGCACCTTAATAGGTAGACAGAAATTAAGTATGTGTATATCTATCTGTATAGATACGTATAAATATATATTCGCAAAACAAAGACTCATTCTCTTACTTATACATAGGTAGAATATAGGTGAATATACATATACATTTATAGGTAGAACAAAAAAAACCCCTCAGCCTCTTTAGGGCCATGTGTTTTCTCTGAGTAATTGTCACAATTAATTAAAATACCTGTGTATGCCTTTTTAGATAACTTCCATCAGACCAGTTTCTGTCTGGTTGGAAAATAATAAGTGCCTATTTGCTAAGTGCCCCTGCCCCCATACTATGTTCCAGTGAACTAAAGACCTCTGGCAATCATAGATTTACAACTCAGCAAGATTAAACAATTTATTGTTATTTATGACATCCAAGCTGGATCTTCTGTATTGTATTCCACATTAGCATCTATCACTTTACATTTGGGAGATCCTGTCCAAAAAATGATTATGCCTCCTAACCAAACATTCAGCAGGGCTGCAGGAACAGGCCCCCTGAACAAACATCCTGCCAAAGTACTTTAAAGCACCGTGAGCTCCCACAGCTGTGCATTTTCAGATGACTCAGCAGATTAGCGTGGAGTCTCTTAGCCTCTGCTTGGTCTGCTCCTTTCAGTGATCTCTCACATGGCCCAGTCCATTCGGTTTGAAAATCCTCATGAAATGAGCAGATTATGATCTGGCTTCAGTAGAGGGCCATGGGGTGGGCATGGAGGGGAGAGGGTTTGCTCTTAACACAGCCTGAGCCTCAGAAAGGTTTCAGATGGAAAAGCATGGCACTGACTCAGCTCATGCTTAACAGGAAATAATGCACAGACCACACCAAAAAAGCCCTTTATGTTGTGTGAACATCTATGCCGGAGCAGCTGCTGCCACCTCATGTACTGTGATAGAGTGTGCATGTGTGTGTTTGTGTGTGCGTGAGTGTGAGTATGCACACAAATGTGTGCTGGGAGGGGGAGGAGATCACACCTTCCACAGTCGCCACCTCAGCCTTAGCTAGCAGCATGGAGAAATGCCAAAACTCAAGAGGAAGCTGCACCAAAGCAACTGTGATCACCACATCAGCAGGCGCTTTCTGGTTAGTAAAGCTACTGGGACTGAAAAACACACACGATCTCGTCCTTCTTTTATTTTAATCAGAGCAAACTATTTTTATAATAATTGTGTTATATGAATAAATAATTCATAATGCTGTAACCCATTATCACATTCAATCCTCCCAACAACCCTAGAAGATATGTAGACAAGTATTATTACTTTCCCTATTTTTATAAATGAGGAAATAAACCCCAGGAGGCTAGGCGACTTCCCCACGGTCCTAGAAGTTGCAAACAGTAGTATCATGATTCAAATCCAAAGCTTCTCCTTTTGTCTTTATCATTTTAATTTTGAAGGTAATGCATATGCATGTATGATCTTTTAAATCCAGAGATGTATATGGAATAGATAGGAAAAGGGACTCTCCTTCCCCATTATACACCCCCTCCACCCAAGCTATATACACTGTTGACTAGAGTATGTCCTTTCAATCCTATTTTCTATGCCTACATTATATACAGAAAAGCAGGATTACGTTACACACAATATTCCAGTCATTGCTGTTTTTCACCAACAAGCTATCATTCACATCTTTTTCATATTACATATAAATTTATAACCTTTATTTTAGTGGTGTATATTGTGCAGTTGTGTCATAAATTATGTACCTGTTCTCTGTTGAACATATCGATTTTTTCTGAGTTTTTCCTTAGCAAAATGCTGCAGTGAGTACCCTTGTACACAGATGTTTGTACATTTGTTCTAGAAAAATCTACAGTAAAGATTCTTATATTAAGAGATTCCCAGGTTATTAGAAAACTACTCTATTAATTTAGATATATACTTCCAAATTGCCTGACCAAAAAGTTATGTCAATTTAACTTCTATGAACAGTATACAAACATGACAATTTTCCATCACCTACACCAACTCTGGGTAATTTCATCTTTTTTACAAGTTGATGGATTGTTTTAATTTATATTTCTCTGGTTATTAATAAGGTTGGCCACCTGTTCATGTGTTATTATTGATGATATTTGTATTGAATTGTTTGAATTTTCTTGATTTCAAAAAACTTTTTACATGTCATAGATATAAAATATTTGTTGTAAAACTCTCCTTCCAGTATTTGGTATGTGTTTGGTCAAGTAGAATGAACTCTCGTCCTCTGATTTCAGATTCCTTTCTCTTTCCATTAGAAATCCCTAAATGTAAAACTACATATTGATAGCTAAAAACCAGGATGTTTACTAGAGAAAAAGAATACAAAGGCAATAATTAAATATTATATTTATACAAAATACCTACTAGTACAAACTTAAAAAGAGAAAGTAAAAGTCAAATGCTTCTACGACTTCAGACTAAGAAAAAGAACTTTTGAGGTTGAATGTTCCTGAAATTTTTCTTTTCATACAACTACGGACATGACTTCAAAAGTTGATGTGACTAAAAATGTAAGATATGAAAGATATTTGAAGACTCAGAGAAGGTGGATTTTCATTTTAACAAGTCACATATATATTCTAGATATCCTCTTAATCGTAACTAAGAGAGTCAAATCAGATGAAAGAATCTAAAAATTTCCCTTTGACTGTGTTAAGTAGAAGTAGTAGAGGCATATTGGCCAAATCTTGAGTGTTTGCAAATTGACTCTTAAGGCTATAGGCTGGCACAGGTCATTGAAGCCCTAGCTTTTTATCTTTAATTTTAAAATTCCCAAACAATTTATACTAATTTTTCTTGTCCATTATTTCCAAATAATCTTCTTTAAATGTTATTACAGTGCTTGCTCATGTTACTGTTGTCTAACAGAAGGGTATCCGGGGCCTTAAAACTGAGAGGGTTAGGATTAATGATTCCAATACCTATGCTTGGACATCTCCAAAAGTGGGTTCCAACTTCTTGTCCTCAAGTCTGTATAGAAACTAGCAAACTTCCAGAGTTCACAAAAGGCTCAAAGAGAACAGATGTTTTATAGAAAATTCTTAGAGCAACTTTCACGCATAATGTTGCTGATGTGTGTCTGCCTTTTCAATAAACATCACTATGCTTTATCACAAGATTTAATAAAGCAGCTTAGTTAAAAATGCCATCTAGGTCTCTGGACACATTAAACAAAGCTTAAAATAACCACCCCAGCAACTGGGAGGACCCAGCTGTTCTCATAATCTGTCCCACTCCTTTTACTTCCCCATAAAAAGAGTGAATGAAGACCACAGACTAAAAGCATCCAGAGGGAACTGACACAAACAGGGAGATAGATGGAGCCAAGGGCTCCTGTAAGTTTGCTATTGCTCACATAATAGATTTGCTAATTCCACAACCTGCGGATGGTGATTAAGAACGGGAAGCAGAAAGAGGGAAGAGAGAATCATAGAAGGGCTCATTCAAGTTTTCTAATGTATCACAAACCTGTCCTCCCTAATGTCTGGATCATAGCAGCCCATTCCATTCACCTATTCTGTAGTGAACTCCAATAGAAAATACAAAGCCATCACCACCCAGTTCTTTCTCCCTTCTAGAGATGAGATATTAGCCACCCAATCCCAGATTCTCAGATCCATTCCAGGAAAGAAGCCCTAGGTATTGAAGCACAGCTTTCCCTCCCTCCCTTCTTTCTTCCACCCCAAGATTTGTTCCCCAGATAGTTCTGGTAAATGCAAAACCAAGTATATTCTCATTCTTTAGAGCAACCAGCTTTTCATGGCCAACTGGAATCAAATACAACCTGCACAAACATCTATCTGGAGGACACTCCCAAGGCTCCTACTGAGCCAGCCTTCTGCATACCACTGCATTTCAGCTTCCTAGTTCACAAGACACTGAGACATTCTTGAATTCTGCAAGGTGCACTGTGTGTTAATATCTTTGCTGCTCATCATGTGGCCAATAAAGGGCATGACTAGTCAACAAATAAATTTTCTCTTGGCTAAAACTTGCAACAAAACTGTAAGCTGTTTACCAAGGGGCCCACTACTGGTTATATTCAATATATACAGTCAAAGCATAACTATCTGAGATATATTCAGTTGACCATACACCTTTATATTTCAGTAAAAGGTCTTTACATTTCCCAGTGCTATCGATGTTACAAAGTGCTTTCATATGCAGTGCTTCATCTGATTTCCAGGATAATTAAATGATCCTGTCATACCTGATTTTTAGATGAGGAAACAAGTGGTTTCTGGGTATTTCAAGAGGCTAACGCATCTGCCCTCCAACTTGTATGTGAAAACCAAAAACAAAATTCCAAGGCCCCTCAACCATCTGAATGGACTTTGACTCTTTTGGTCAATATATGGCAGAGCTAGGAAAAGAAGGTGAGTCTTCCAGCTGCTGATACAGGGTTTTTTCTGCCATACTCCATTACCTCCAAGGCTAAAGTCAAAAGAGGGTGTGGTTATCACATGAAAAAATCTGGTTTGGATTTCCCAAATGTGTATGTAGTATTTGGCGATTTACCTTAATTTAACCTACAGTTCTTTTGGGTTGTAACAGTCTGACTCCATTTTTGAAAACAAAACAAAATCGATTTTAAATGCTGAATTATAGATCTTTGCTGTCCAGTATGGTAGCTACTAACCACTTATGGTTATTTGCATTTCTATTTTAATTAATTAAAATTCAGTAAAATGCAAAATTCAGTTCTTCAGTTGCTCTAGCCACATTTCAAGTGTTACAGTAGTCACATATGGCTAGTGGCTGGGACAATGCAGATTATAGAACAGTTCCATCATCAAAGAAACTTCTATTGAACAGTGCTATTATATAATGTCATCTCCAGAGAAAGAAGACTTTAGAAAAAGTCAGAAACGGCCGGGCGCAGTGGCTCACACGTGTAATCCCAGCACTTTGGGAGGCCAAGGCAGGCAGATCCCTTGAAGTCAGGAGTTCAAGACCAGCCTGGCCGACATGGTGAAACCCCATCTCTAGTAAAAATACAAAAAATTAGCTAGGCGTGGTGGTGCATGCAAGTAACCCCAGCTACTCAGGAGGCTGAGTTGGGAGAATCACTGGAACCCAGAAGGCAGAAGTTGTAGTGAGCCAAGATTGTGCCACTGCACTCTAGCCTGGGTGACAGAGCAAGACTCCATCTCAAAAAAAAAAAAAAAAAGAAAAAGTCAGAAAGATCTTGAGGCAGGCATAGTGCTGTCATCTGTCCAATATTGAAGATGATTTAAGAGTAAGAAAGAAGAAGAGAACAAAGAAGAGAAAAAGAAGTTGCCTTAGGTGTACCTACCCAGAAAAGGACAAAGGCATTCTTGTAGTCATTGTGTTGTATTTTAGCTCTTAAACTTTTTAAGAGATTAGAATAATTTGACACATAGAAGATCTAAACCACTGAAGAGGCTCTGAAGCAGATAAAAGTAGAAAGAAAATAAAAAACTAATTAGTTACAAACTAAGCTTAACCACAATTCGTTTAAACGATACTATTTACTCTTCACATGATCGGTTTTTCTTTTGCTTTATAGTATGACATAGTTTATATCTTTAAAGGGGAATTAAAATATTTCTGGGAATTTTTAAAAGTAAGTTCACACAGCCACATAAAAACTACAGAAACAGATAAAACCTATCTTCTCATTTATTCCCTAATCCATTCAAATTAAATATAAAAATCCAAGCAGCCACAGTGATATTCAAAAAAGCAAAAGTGAGACAAAACAAAATTCATTTGTCACCTGTGGAGGTAGTTAACTCACCTAATCTTCACTCCAAACACCAGTAATTTTTAAAAGACAGAAATAAACATATGTTCTGCCTTCCCGGAAGGAACTATGTTTCAGGGTAGCCAAATAACCCAGTTGTGAAGAAAATGGTCTGCTTATAGAAAAATGCCAGCTAAAACATGTAGATAGAATTAGAGAATTAGAAATTCACCATTTTGAAACCCCTAATGAAATAATCAACTCAAGCAAGGATCATTAATAAATGCTAAAACAATCAAGTAACTATTGATACAGAATATAACTGAATATACACATGGTACAAAGTTCACGTCACAGACTACTGGCTTGACCCAAGGGGCAATAGAGCAGAGGAGATAGGCAGTGATCACCCTAACCTTGCGATCATCTCACCATCACTAACGATGGGATGTGATTACACATTATTGCCTATGAAATAGTCTTTTAAAAAAGAAGTTGAACTTGAATCTAACTAAACCTTGCAATGGGCTGAACGTGTATGTCTTCCCAAAATTAATATGTTGACATCCTAACCCCAAAGGTGCTGGTATTAAAAGGTGGGGCCTTTAGGGGGTCATTAGATCATAAGGAAAGAGGCCTCATGATTGGAATTAGTGCCCTTATAAAAGAGGCCCCAGAGAGCTAGCTAGTCTCTCCCACTATGTGAGGGCCCAGCAAGAAGGCCAATCTATGAACCAGAAAGTTGGTCCTAACCAGATATCCAAACCACATTCTCCTTGATCTTAAACTTGCTAGCCTCTAGAACTGTGAGAAATAAATTTCTGTTCTTTATAAGTCATCCAGTTTTTGGTATTTTGTTATAGCAGGCCTAAAAGCCTTTAGAACTAACTTCCAGTTAACCAGGAAAAAACAGAGTGAAAAGTTAAATGACACCATAAAAAGCAACCAGAAAATTCCAGAAGGGGAAATATTCTACAGGACAACTGACTAGTTTTTCAACAAGTCAATTTCACTAAATAAATACATAAACAAAGAGTATGGGTATTTTCCAGGTTAAAAAAGTCTTGAGCTAAATAATCAAATGCAACGTGTGTCCCTTGATTAGAAGAAACTAATTTGAACAAACCAGCCACAAAAGATATTTCAGGGAGACCAAGCTGGAAGGATCACTTGAGGCCAGGAGTTTGAGACCAGCCTGGGCAACGTAGTAAGACCTCCATCTCTACAAAAACAATAAATTAGCTGGGCATGGTGGTGTGCACCTATAGTCCTAGCTACTCAGGAAGCTGAGGCAGGAAGATCACTTGAGCCCAGGAGTTTGAGGCTGCAATGAGCTATGATTGTTTCACTGCACTTCAGGCTGTGTGAAAGAGCAAGACTTTGTCTCAAAAAATAAAAGGATATTTCATAATAATTGAGGAAATCTGAATGTGGACTGGGTAATAAATGATATAAAAAAGCCATTTTTTATTTTGTTTGAAAAGATGATTTTGTAACTATACAGGAAAATGTTCTTATTTTTTTAGAAATCTGTACTAAAGAATTTAGGGGTAAAATATCATTTTCTTTAATATACTTTCAAACACAAGCAAAAAATAGTCATGACACAAATATAGCAAAATGTTTACAATCTATGTTCTATGCTTGCCTGTGAGTGCCATTAATCTCATCTCTCTGCTTTTCTGAAAGTTTGAAAATTTCAAAGTTTTATAAATTTTTTTACATCCCATAATTTTATAATAAATTTTTTAAAGTTTGAAGCAAATCAACAACTATAGCTTCAAAAATATCCTGACCCACAATAAACATTGAACAGGGTATATTTCTCCCATTTCCTAAAAAAGTTGGCCCAGGAAGGAGTATGAGAGCTGCCATAGCTCTCCCAAGGCTCATTATTCTCCATCACTCCATGGGAAATCCCAAAATAAATTTTTTAAAAAGTTGTTTAAATTTATAATGTTTTTGATTCTATAATAATTTTATAATAAAATAATTGTAAAAAGTTTTTGATTTTATATTTTTAATTTATAAAAATTTCTATACATGTTTATGTTTGAAATGTCTGTTTCAAACTTTATGAGATATTAAAATATAAGTAATATAGTTCATCATTTTAGAAATGCCATGCTTTTCTTCTCCAGCAATTACATAATCAAAGAGTAACTGTAGTTTTTCCTAGAACATTGCTTTGTAGGCTGGGCATGGTGGTTCATTACACTTTAGGAGGCCAAGACAGACAGATCTCTTGAGATCAGGAGTTTGAGACTAGACTGGGCAACACAGAGAAACCCTATGAGTAGTAAAAACACAAAAATCAGCTGTGCGTAGTGGCGTGCACCTATAGCCCCAGCTACTCAGGAGGCTGAGGTGGGAAGATCACCTGAATCTGGGGAGGTCAAGGCTACAGTGAGCCAAGACTGTACCATTGCACTCCAGCCTGGGCAACAAAGTGAGACCCTGTCTCAAAAAGAATGAAATTTAATTTAAAAAAAAAATTGCTTTGTAAAATTAACTTTTTCAATCAAAACCAAGATTTTTCAGATATAGAGAATGCAGCCCACTGGTCAGATTTGTCAGTTCAAAGAGAATAAATTCTAGTTTCCTATTTTTCTAGCCTGCTTATGATTATCCAATAGGATATCAAAAAAGACCAAAGCCTTTGGGATCCATGTTCAGTATTCCTGAGTCTAACTCAGGATGCCAAATCAGGAGACAAGCACATTCTCATCAATTTTCAATCATTCGAGACCAATTTTGCTTATAATTATCCAGTACTTTTAGACCACCTTTCTCCTGAAGCCAACCTTATGGCTATTCACTTCACTTTAGCATAAGCCCCCAAGAAGGTGAACAAAATGAGGAAACGATTGGTTAAAGTTGGCCTTTGAAATTCTGAAACATGTCCACCATTCCCTTCACCCATGCCCGCCCCTCTTAGAAGTAGTACTTTCAGATTATTTAAGAGTCGATGCTTCTATGTGGATTTTGTCATCTGTCCTTTATAACAGCTAGTAGGTTTAATTTGACTCTATTTTAAGCATATATTGACCTATGCTAATTATCTGTTAAAATAAATTCCACTCTTAGAGTTAATAAAGTGTGTTTGTCATGGAAGACCCATTGAAGTAAGAAGCTGAGGAGCCCTTATGGTAAAGTGGGACAAGAAATAATAAGACATAATAATTTTCCCATGCAAATCAACAACCGTAGCTTCAAAAATATCCTGACCCACAACAAATATTGGACAGGCCATGTTTCTCTCACTCCCTAAGAAATTGGCTCGGGAAGGAGTATGAGAGCTCCCATAGCTCTCCCAAGGCTCATTATTCTCCATCACTCCACAGGAACAGCCTGTCAGAGAAGAGTGAAAGACCATTTGTCAACCTCTCTTCAACTCCCTGATTCTAGCCAAACTTCATCAATCTCAAGTGAGGAGCCAGAGAGAAATCAAACCCCATATATCCAGCATCATTGTCTACTGGAGTCAAAAATCACAATTCCACTACCCACCCCAACACCACTGGCCCTGTTTCTCCCAATTGCTTTTTATTGTGTTTTTTAAAAAATCCTCTTTCCCCATCCCTGCAACACCGAGAAGGAGGAATTATAGTAGATAAATATGAAGCATGGAGATCCTTTAAAAATGTTTTTAATAATAAATGAGAAAATGAAAAGGAGAGGGTTGGGAAGGAAGGAGGGAATTCAAATGCCAGGGAATTGTTCAGTTTCGCCTTTAAAGATGTTAACACTCATTTATACATCTGCAAGACACTCCCCTTAAAGAAAAGTTCTATGAGTGTGGGTCTGGTTGCATGAATAATGATAAAATTACTTTTTTAGACGATGTTTCCCACATATCATTCAGAGACCCCTGAAGTTAGGTATCCCTCTTGTAGATGTCCTTGAGATGCTGCTGGACCTGGGAAAGAGGAAACTGGGATATGGGTCTATGCCAAAAGGTGCTTCTAGTTATAGGACAGAGAGGAAAGGGGCAGAGGGAGAAAAACCGAAGTCTGAGAATCTGGATTGCAGAAGACTACCGAGGTCGTGGGAGAAGGGAGAGAAAACAAGGATGAAAAGCGAAAGGGGAAGAGGCATGAAATGTTGTCAAATGTCAAAAGGCATTTGGAGAGAAGTTGGGAATTGCATTAAGAAAACCACTGCAAATCTCGTTTCAGACCATTTAGAGATATGCCCCCTGGGAACTGCGAGCTCAGGCTGTTTAGCATCAAACAAATGGATCCACTCCATCCCTACCCTAATTAAATAAATCATTCAGTAATTCCACTGGGTTAAAGAACCAAAATATTAAAAACCTTCAGGGCCTACTCTTGCCAAATATGTCAGGGATCGTGTGTGTGTGTGTGTGTGTGTGTGTGTGTGTGTGTTCTGAGACACCACTACTGTTAAATAGGCAGAGCTAAGACTTAGGGGACTGGCAGATTATTGCAAAAAGGGCACGGGGCAGAGGGACTATGTTGTGAGCCTGGGAAAGAAGTTTGTGTGGGGACTGTGGGCAGTGAACGCGTTGGGAACAATATGGAAAACTGGGAGCTGCCTTGGAATCTACAGGGCCGGGTAAGAGAATGTCCGAAAGAAAAATGAGCAGGTGCGGGATGTGTGCAGAGTCGGAGAAGAGTCCAGGGCGCCCGGAGTGGCTCCAGGAACGACGGACACCCCTCAAGGCTTTTGGGGGCGGTGGGTACTAATAGAACCCAGTGTCCGGGGTGCGCCGGGGAGGCTGCGAGCAAGGCAGGAGTGGGGCGCTGGAGGGTGAGGACGCGGGAGTGAGGAAGCAAAGCCGGGGCCGGGCAGGAGCCTCCCAGCTGGGCCAGGAGGCAGCAGGGGGACAAGGGCTAGGAGAGGTCATGGCGGCGGCGCGGCGGGAAGCGAGGGGCATCCGGACACTCACCCCGTTGGCCGCGGCCATCTGCACCACGATCTCGATGGCCGTCCTGCTAAAGTACCTGCCGTCGCTGCCCACCACCATGGTGCAGCCCCGACGGTCGGGCAGGTCGATGGACGACAGCACGCTCTGGATGAAGTTGGGCAGGTAGTTGCGCTGGCCCTCGAAGAGGCCGGTAGGTCGCCGCAGACCCCCGCCGCCGGCCGGCCGCCGGTCCTCGTAGGGCGCGGTGGGCACTGTCAGCACCAGGATGGGGCTCCCCTCCGTGGCGCCTCCTGGCCGGTCCTGCTGCGGCTCCCGGGGCCGGAGGGAATCTGCAGCCTGCCGGGGGCCTCCGCCAGCCTGGCCGTGCGCCGGGATTCCGCCTCGCGCCCGGGCCCCCTCTCCGGCAGGTCGGCGCCCTGCGCCCTGCGCCCGCCCGCCTGGGGACCGCCCGCCCCTCCTCTCCGCGCGGCCGCTCGCTGACTCCCTCGGTGGAGATTGCTTCTGCCTTCCTGTAAAGTTTTCTCCCGCCCACCTTCTCCGCTGCCAGACCGCCCGAGGTGCCCTCAGTTTCTCCCCAAGTTGGACTCACTTTCGGGGTGTCCCAAAAGCCTGATTCCAGGGCCTGCTAGCCCGACCCCGGTGACGCCTGCACCCGCGCCTGGCCCCAGCCTTCAGGCGCGATCGCCGCCCTCCGGGGCACACCCTCCGCCAGAAAACAGCCGGCGGGCAGCGAGACTTTGGGCAGAGTCCGGGTTCCTCTCCGGCGCCAGGCCCGTCTCCCTGTCTCCCTGGGAGTGCGCAGCCTACACGCACCAGTTTCTCTTTAGAACAAGCACGGGGAGGGATTTGGGAGGGGGCTGAAACCTTTTGCCATCAGCGAACAGCCTCAGCCAAAAATAACCCTGGAAAGGCGAGCTAAGAATGGTTATCTCCTGCCAGCGCTGAAATCGGAGGCTGGGCGCTGCGTGTGGTGTGTGTGTGTGTGTGTGTGTGTGTGTGTACCCTCCCACCCCGACCATTTGTTGAAGGGAATCACCACTGTCAGACTTCAATCCAACAGGACCCACTCGAGCCATCCACACTTTCCCCAGCCTCCTCCAAAACAGCACACTTTCTGGTATGGACAATTCTTTTTTTTTTTTTTTTCACTTGTTTGTTTGTTGTGGTGGTTGCAACAGCAGCAACACAGACGACACATATTTCCCTATTCTTCTCGCCCTTCTCACCCTCCCTACCCAGCTCCTGCCTTAGAAACAGGCTTGGCCTACACTGTATCTGTCCACACTGCCTGAACTCTTCCCGGAATTAATCGTTTTCAATAGGAGGGGGCTAAATCCCTTATTAATGCCCTACCAGGAGTGAATGAATAAAGCCAAGTTAAAGGGAAACTGGGTACCACATACTGTGCTAGGTTCCTTTGCATGTATCCTTTCATTCTGCTGGAGCTAAAGATGCTCTGCTTCCTCTCCATAAAACGCACCCAAACTCCAAAACCAGGAAATTCTCCATAGAAAATAGGAGTGAAGAGAGAAAAGACTAACAGGATAAACCCCAAAGCAGGAAGAAAGTTTTGTCTCCCATTTCGCTCAAGGAATTTTTGGACCCACCAAGGCTACTGTCCTGAAAGATCCTGCTGCTTCTCCTTCCCCAAATATTGTCCACTTCCTGAGAGTAAGGCTGACTTGCCGCAGGCTTATAAAGTGTTTGGTCACAGTAAGACAACTGTGAGTAATAACACACATTGTATACTGTTTTGCAATTGATAAAAGGCTTTGCATCTGTTTTTTCTTTGGAGGCTGAAGAAAAGAAGAATGGTATTCACGCAGTTCCCATTTTACAGATGAAAACAAGAGGACTTTTTCTGTGAAGTCAGGAAAGTGGTTACAATGGTACTTTCCGCCTGTCCGAATTATGTATTGCCCCTCCCCTTTCTATTAATAACATTGAAGTGTGATGGGACAACCACTGAAGCCGTCAGTTGAAACCTGCTGGGACATTTTAGCCATTCTCTTCAACATAAAGAATGGGTGTTTTTGGAGGGGGTGAGAGGAATGGGGAAATGTTGTCAAAGAGTACAATGTTTTAGTTGAGACAGGAAGAATACATTTTGTTGAGATCTACAGCACAGCATGGTGACTGTAGTTAACAATGAAGTATTGTGTATTTCAAAATTGCTAAGACAATAAATTTCAAATGTTCTCACCACAAAAAAGATAGGTTTTGAGGTGATGAATCTATTAATTATCTGGATTTAATTATTCCACAATGTACACATATATCATAACATCACATTATACCTCCATAAATACATACAATTTTAATTTGTCAATTAACATTTTTTTAAAAGAATAGTGTGGCCAGTTGGGGAGGTAGTTTTTTTTTTTTTTCCTCTAGTCTCTACTCAGTCTCCAAGATCCCATTCCCCATAAAGTTCCTGTCACCCAGGTGGAGTGCAGTGGCACAATCATGGCTCACTGCACCCTCTCCCTCTTGGGCTCAAGCGATCCTCCCGCCTACAGGTACATGCCACCACGCCCAGCTAATTTTTGTAGTTTTTGTAGACATGGGGTTTCACCATGTTGCCTAGGCTGGTCTCGAACTCCTCAGCTCAATCAATCTGCCCACTTTAGCCTCCCACAGTGCTGGGATTACAGGTGGGAGCCACCAAGCCCAACCCATAAAGTTCCTAACTTTTTATCTCCCTGGGAGTGCACAGCCTACACACACCAGTTTCTCTTTAGAACATACTTAAGAGTCTTGGCTTAGCATCCAACAGACAGAACTTTAACACTTCTACGGATCTGTGCACCTGTCTATGGTGTGGGGTTTTTAAGATCTCTTTCTAATGACACTTTATTTTGCAAAGCAGGACAGTTTCATTCCCAGAAGAGCAGGTATGGTAAATCCTTTGTTCCAGTAACGAAGACAATGATCCAAACCCTAAGCCTCAGAGAAGCCCAGAAACCCTCCAGGCCTCCATCTCTCTGCTCCTAGCACCTGCCTCTCTCTTGACATCAACATCATCCTCCCCTCTCACAGCCCAGCTCCTTCCACAGACCCAGGGATTAGGCACCAGCACCTCAGACTAGATTTTAGAGAATTACCATTCAAGAGGCAATCCTCTTCCCTTGGTTCCAATTTCAAGGTTCTCAAAGACTGGAACAGGGCTAGTTTGAGGCAATGTGCCCCATCGCATAGCCAGAAAGAACCTTACAGTGAAAAGGAAAACAATTCTTCCAAAGTAAGGGGGTGCTGATCCCCAGAGGGAGGACAGATGGGCAACCAAACAGTAACCGGGCCACCACATGCTTCACACTCACTGATCAAGGATTTCTAAAACCACTTTTCTTTCCTCTGAATTTATATAGGACTTTGTATCACTCATAAAGGAATGTCTTATAGGCTGATAACACCTTTCTATTCATGCTTATACTTAACATTTAGGCTAGGATAATTTCCTAACCTCAGTGTCCTCACTATAAGATGGGAATTATTATAATCCCTACCTCATAAATTGTTGGGAGGATTAAAATACTTAGTAAAGTGCCTGACTAATAGAAAGGCATTCAATAAATGTTAGCTATTCATGGTGTCATCATCATTATATTTACCATTATTACTAATCTCCTGTATTGCAAGAATTACAGTTTATATTTTTGTAGACCATCACTGTAGCTAAAGGGTCTTTGGGCCATAGGTGATATTCCATAAAGGTTGGTTAAATTGATCTGTGGTTTTTGACTATGGAAACTCAGAACTCCCTCAAAATGTACAAAACAGATTTACCTGCTAAATAAATCTCTTCAAAGCTGACCCCAGGTTTAATTGAATTAATTCCAATGAATTTGTCACAATGATGGAGAAAGGAAACTTAGAGGGCCCCACAGTTGTTTGCTGGTAAAATGAGAAGTTTGGATTAGATCAATGTTTCCCAAAATATTTTCCTCAGAATGTTAGTGCCCCTCGAATCCTGCACAAAGCAAGAGTTTCATGACCAAGTAGCTTTTAAAACTCCTGTACACTCTACTCCCATTCTTCACAATGCACACTTTCATATTAAAAGTTCTGAGATGTCCTCAACAGAAGACATCACTTAACTTTTTTTTTTTTAAGACAGATTCTCACTCTGTCACCCAGGCTGGAGTACAGTGGCCACCACTCCTGGCCTAAACATTTTTTAACCTGGTGCTTCCCAATCTAAACTCACAGGGACCAGTTTTCTTAATGAAAGAGAATCAGACTAGCTTGTAACCATAGCTGGTGACACTCCCCTGCCCCATTCCTTGTATGCCCTCAGTGGACTAGGTCAGGAATAAATAAATTTTCCTGATTCTCAAGGGATGGTCACTCCTTTGCACTGAGCTCAAAGCTTCTCTGTAGCATGGGTCACAATGAATGGTAGCCCTGATAGCCTAGAGTAGCCTTTCAGCCTTCTCTGAGCCTCTAAAGACTGAGGATCCTTGGCATGAAATGGAGCAACTGATATACCTTTGCTTCCCCTGGGGACTCTCTTGCTCTCAAAAAGGCATCAGCCATCATCTCCATCTAGAGAATATACTAGCTGACTCAGCTTGACCAGCCTGTCCCAAAATGAGAATCTGGGTAAAATAAGCATTGAAACACTTCATTCCTTGTAGATTCACAAAACATATTAGCATATTAAAGACTATGAAGTTCTGCAGGAAAAAAAAAACCTATTTAACTTTAATCCAACATTGCCAAGTTTTATTTGACCATGGAAGATTTTTCCAAAACACTTACAAACAGATCAAGGACATTAATCTTTCATGAAACACTAGATCCCCAGGGTCCTCTCCAGCTACAGCATTCTGTGATTTTCTTTTTTATTTATGATGCATTAAAAGATTAATCTCTATCAGACTTCCATTTAGAAATTCACCAGAATGTGCAAAGGCAGCAGGTAAAATTGCTGAAGGGTATTATAAAAATACCCTCCAGTGATTTTTGAAACTTAAACTGAAATATTTATATAACTATATATTTCAGTTTGTATATTATATATATATATGTATATACACACATATATATGTGTGTATATATATTGGTGTATGTATATCTATATCTATGTATATATGGCATTATATCCATTTTACAGATGCAGAAACTGAGCTTTAGAGGGGGTGAGCAATTGGTCCAAAGCCACACAGCACACAGGTAGTCATTGATAAAGGTAAAAACAAGAGTTGAAGCCTGAGGTGTAAGGACACAGAGGCAAGTACACAAATGTTTACAAGTTACACATATGACACGTGCCTTTAACATGAATTTCTTGAACATTCATTTAGAGGCCTTACAATGAAGACATCAGAGTGGCAGCAAGTTCTTTTGGAATCAGGGGAGCGTGTTCTTCTATAATCCCCTGGCTAACAGGAAAGCACACTGATTTGGCCCATGGTAGTTATACACTCCCATTGAGTCAGGGGCCACTTCTATGCACACATGAGGTGCTAAAAATATGCTGTTGACTCATTGCCTCTAAGAGCAGAAGAAATGCCAAAAGTATAGGACAAGAGGCAGAAAAGCACACGGAAAAATGTCGTAGGGCAGTCCTCTGAGGAAGTGTTAGATCCCTTTGAAATCTGTCCAAACACTTTCTTGTGCTGGGGAAAGTCAATTACATATTTCAAGCAACCCCACATGTCATACGAGTATCTTGTACGTGTTTGTGTACTCGTGTCTGTGAACTTACATCTCAGACTTCAACTTCTCGCTCCCCACCCTTATCAATGACTGCCTGCATGGCCTTGGGCAAGTTGCTTTCCCTCTTCAAAGCTCAGTTTCTGCATCTATAAAATGGACATAATGCTACCTACCTCATGGGGTTAGTGATCACATTTAAGGAGCTAATATGTGGAAATTGCTTACACAGTACCTATCACATAATAAGGGTTTAATAAGTGTTTGATGTAATTGTTTTGATTATTACTACTATTACTAAAATAATAATTACTACGATAATAATGATTCTTATTCTCTATATTAGTATTATCTTTGAAAATGGGCATGGATTATGTCTATGTAACACTTTTGGCACAATATCTAGCATTATATCACACACAAATGAGAGAATTCATGTTATTAAGGATGAAAAAATATTTTTACTGACCCTTAAATTCTTCGTCAGTAACTGCAAAAGAAGCCATTATCCCAACACATGAAATAAAAAAAAAATTCAGTTCCTCTGGAGTTTGTTTTTGGAGGTAGCCACAGGATACCTAAATGTTTTTTCTTTTCAGAGAGACCGAGGGGCTCACTAGGTTGACCAGGCTGGTCTTGAACTCCTGGTCTCAAGCCATCCTCCCACCTCAGCCTCCCAAAGTGCTGGGATTACATGCATGAGCCACCACATCCAGCCTACCTAAAATATTGAATGCTGTTAATAAATCTCCTGAGGCCAGCATAAGAAGGTGATGGGCAAAACTAAGGCAGGTATGTTTTTCTGGCTTTTTCATGTATTGGGCCAAACTTTGAAAAGCACTTACTATTAATGGCTAACTTGCAAAATTTGTGATTTATTAAAAGCAGATTTTAATTGTTTTACCTAAAAATAATAGGCCTCTGATCTGCCAAAGATGAAGATTTAATTTCTAGGTGTTCCCCACAATACCTAGAAACATCAGTGTAATCGATTATTAAACACTTTAGAACTATTCTCATCAAAGTTCTTTAATATATAATACGGCAAAAGAAAAGTTTCTTTTCTAAAGGCTTCTCTATACTTTTTTTAATAGTTGAATTTCATTTCTGAAGGCTCCTAAAAAGAATAGAATTTAGATCTTTATTAAAGAGGAAATATATTTTCCATGTTTAATTTAAATTACATTCCATCAGTCATTTGCAATCTTAGCCTACACGGAATTTTTTTTTTTTTTGGTAGTTTTTATGTTTGGGCTTTAGGAGGGGATTCCCAATAATCTCTATATAAATATTTCTAATCTCTATATAAATATTTTAACATTTCAATGTAAATTAGGTTATTAAAGCTATTTTATCCATAAAAATAATGAATTTGCATGGCTGAGGGTGAAATAATGTGTTACCAGGACCCCTCAGTTTTGGGGGTTGTGAGTAGATCCCATCTTCATGTTCCTCCAGCCCAGCCCAAGCCTGGCTCAGGGCCTCCTCCCCCATTTGTCAGGAACCACCATCCCCAGGGATTCTATGTGCCCTGCCTGACCAGTGTTCTCCATCAGAGTTTACCAATCTTTTGTTCATTCCCTCAGAGCACAGCTAAGCAAGAGTACACTAATTTGAAAATTAACTCAAGCAAATAGAGGAACAATATCCCCAACACATTGCATTTTAACATAGGGTTTCCTGGACACACTGTTTCAACCCAAGAGTTGGGCTAATAGTAGGAGTTCCATCTGCTAAAATACGGCTGTCAGCTTCAGAGGGAAATTCATGAACGTCTTCGTAGTTTGTTTTTACGTTTCACTTGGCACTGTTTCTAAAATTTCCTCTGAAGCCAAAAAATAAGTTATTTCCCAGCACACTGGGCACTTTTCATTTATCATTGGATTGATTTTTGTAACTTGCAGTAGGAGCTGAAATCGACCAGGGGGTTCTTATCCAACAGACAGCAGCAAAACTCTTTGTGTATCTGTGTTCCTTTCAACAAGCGTGACTTCCTCAATGGCATCATTCGTGAGCGTAACACAGAGCTCAGCAATAACGTTTCTTCACTAACCCTACCAGGTATCCAACATAGGATGTTACTTCCTTTCACTGTTTTCTGACTCCTGGCAGATATTAATCATTGGGATTTGGGAACAAGGAAATAGAATTTCTGAGAATGCTTGGGAATTCCCAAATTCATATGATTTTCATAACACTTCACTTACAAGTTTTTGAAAAATAATAAGTGACTATAATAACAAGCAAATAGTCGTTTTTTTTTCTGTAACAGGATTATATGAAAAGTTTTAGTAGTCTTCTCTTTTAAAAAGATATGATAACAAATGATGATTTATTATTATTATGAGCCAACATATTGTAACAAGATTATAAAATCCAATAGCATTAATAGAGAAAACATTAAAAAGAAATGAATATTATCACAAAATAAATGCTAAAGAAAAGTCCTTTAAAGATTGAAAGGTAACACCACAAATACTTAATGCTTTAATCCTTGTTTACATGACATTGTTAAACAAGGCATCAATCATCCCCTCCAATACCATTTAAATAACATAACATTCTGATCTCCTGGCAAGATGAATAGCACTAGAAAGAAGCAACTGTCAAAGTTGCCGATTTAAGGGCATATTTTGTTTCTAAAACTTGGCATTTCTTAGAAAACCTCTCATAGGATTTGTAAAACATATACTATGCCTATGAACACATTAATATTTATTTGCAGAAATGGTTCACTGTTAGCAGTGGACAAGGCCATGAACACACACTTGTAACACAGCAACAGATACAAGAAAGTCTGACTGAGGCTCCTTTACTGCTCCTGTCCTGTTCACCTTAACTTTCATCTCCACATGTCAGTGCTTCCTCATCTTGCTTGACTTGAAGTCAGTGCATTTCTTCAAGCCAGTAAGTTCTCTATACTGACTATTAAGCTGTAATTTTCACAGGAAAATTAGAATGTTCCTTCCCATTTTCCTAATTTCTCAACTGATTTTTCTCAGAATTCAGAATCCATAAATATTGAAATGCCAGGAGAGAATTTCCAAATGGAAATGCTGTTCCCTTCGTCCATTTTCAGAAGAAACCATAGGATAGTGTTATCCTTCTCTTCTCCAATTTTTTTTTTTCCTGCAAACTTATGGTTATCACCTCTTTAAGTGAGTAGCTCACAATTTTGCCTCCCATGCAAATGGTCCCAAAACAGTGAAGTGGGTCCTCTTTAGCTGTGTCTTTAGTACATAATCCTGCATTTCTGACCATATGCAGGGAGTGCGACCCAGGGAAGGATCCCTGACTCAATGGGATTTCTCTTGCTGTCTCTAGAATTTGAACACCGGAACCCAGACGTACGGAGGCTGGGAGCCATCGTGGTGTGCTATATTGATGACAGCAGCAGTGGGCGGTGTGGGGCCAGTTAGTTGACAGCTACCTGTTGCTGACATCCCAGGAACTGCCTGAACCTCCTCTTTCCCAGTCATAAGATATCTAAGATTCTGCAGTATTCTTCATTAAATCCTAGCATGGTTTAAGCTAGCCAGAATTAGGTTCTGTTGCTTTCAATCAACAGAACCTTAGCTAATACGTTGTTATTTCCTGGTCTTTGTTCCTTTAATTTTCCAGGAAAAGAAGGGAAAATGGCTTACTGGTTTTAAAAAGAGACAAGGGACAACATACCATTTATGCAAAATTTAGAAGCACTCAAAGGAAACTCTGGAAAGTTCCTGAGACATATATAGGTAGGATCAGCATAAAACTTGAACAGTGTATCTAGATCATGGTTGCCATGGTTGCCTTGACACAATGAACATCTGTATCAAGATCATATTTTCTTGGTGGGACAGAGAGAAGCACAAGGCGGGACTCACATTTACAGTAATCCTTGTTTTCCAGGGAGCATACAACCCAGTTTGTCCAGAGCTGTTCATCTTAAGTTTGTTATCCCACCATAATTATAAATAGAACCTCCTTTTTCTCTCAAGAATATCCCACTTTGGATGATAATTTCTGTGACTACCCATTAAGAATATTTAATAACTATAGAAAACTGCTTCTCTATATTTTTTGTATGTTTGAAACATTTTATAACAAAAATATCTCTAAAGTTATCACCTACACAGAACATAGCTGCCAAATGCTCCTACTCTGCTGTTCTAACCATGAATCCCTCTGGGGCCCCTTCCTCCTACGGCGCTTGTGAGGATGAAATGAAATAAGCTCTATGAAGTGCCCAACAGTGACCAACACTGAATAAAATACAGCCACCATAGGTGGCCTTCCCTTATGTTCACCAAACTCCTGATAAGTTATTCGGTGATGTTTTAATCTTAATATTTTATGTAGATTATACATTCATCCGATTCAAAATGCAAAAGGTACAAAAGCGTATACCGTTAAAAGTTTCCCAACCCACTACCAATTATCTCCCTGGAGGCAACTGTTTCCAGATTTTTGAATATCCTTAAAGAATATCATATGTATGGAAAAGAAAGATTATATATTTATATGCATCTGTGTATGCATTTTCCTATGAGAGGCTCACAAAGTCTCCTTGAAGAGATATCATTATTACAAATACCCCTCAATTTACAATGGGGTTATATTCCAATAAACTTATGAAAATATTGTAAGCTGAAAATGCATTTAATACACTTAACCTACTAAACATCATAGCTTAGCTCGGCCTACCTTAAACACTCACATTAACCTACAGTTAGGCAAAATCATCTAACAGAAAGCCCATTTTATAATAAAGTGGGCTTTGAATATCTCATGTAATATAATGAATACTGTACTGAAAATGGAAAACAGAATGGTTGTATGAGTACTCAAAGTACAGCTTCTGCTGAATGTGTATTGCTTTCAAACTAGCTTAAAGTTGAAAAATCATAAGTCAAAATATTCTAAGTCAGGGATTGTTTGTACTTCTACTTTACATGATGAAATTGAGCCTTGAAAAGATTAAGTGACTCGCCCAAGGTCACACTGGCAGTTAAATAGTGAAACTTGGATCCAAATTGTTCAGTCACTACATGTATTGTCTTGAAATTTGAAAAAGAGGAAGAGGAATTAAACTACTAAATTGAAGGACTATTTTAGGCATAGAAGAAGCAGATGCCTTCATGTCCAAGTGATTGTAAAAAGCCCACTTGCCCCAAAATATGTCTCCTGGTCATATGAAATTCCACCATTTCAGATTTTTACCTGGGGATTTAGAGTAATCTGCTGTTTTCCTAGAGCTCCCCTAAAATAGAAATAGAAAATTTTGGAAGGCTAAATATATGCTAACATTGGAAAACTCATTTTCTCCCCTTCGTAAGGCAAGGTACTGAAGGAGGGGGCCCTACGGGCTGTGCAGGGACATCCTGGAGGATGGGGAGAAGAAACTGAAAGGCAAGTTTGTATGGAACAAAGAATACCGATCTCAGGATTCTCCCTTGAACCTGCCCTAACTTTGTTCAAATAGACTTAGCCACTGACCTGCTGTCAAAAGACCACAGCCAATCTGACTTGTTTTCAATATAATGATGAATATTGATTTGGTCCCTTCATCCAACATTCTCAGCTGGATCTTTTTTGACCAAGGATATACATTACTAGGTGAGTACAGGCAGTTAATTCTTCCACACGGGACTTCGGAGTTTCTGAGTTAACCAGAATCACCCACCTTAACATCTGCCAGTTTATACCCCAAGTCCTGACCAGTGCCCCCTACCTGCTATGCCTCGTGTTTTCAATAGAGCATAAAATCAGAAATGAAAGATGAAACATCATAGCCAATATCACAGAAATACAAAGGATCCTAAGAAACTGCTAGGTATAATTACACACTAACTAATTGGATCATCTAGAAGAAATAGATAAATTCCCAGACACATAAAACCTACCAAGATTGACTCATGAAGAAATTTAAAAATCTGAACAGACTAATAGCAAGCAAGGAGGTTGAATCAGTAAGAAAATGTCTCCTATCAATGAAAAACCCAAAACCAGATGGCTTCCCAGTTTAATTCTACCAAATATTTTAAGAAGAACTAATACCAGTCCTTCTCAAACTCTTCCAAAAAGCTGAAGTGGAGGGAATACTACTAAACTCATCTTACAGGGCCAGCATTACCCTGATTCCAAAGCCAGACAAGAACACTACAAGAAAGGAAAATGACAGGCCAATATCCTTGATCTACATAGATGCAAAAATCCTCAACAAAATCCTAGCAAACCAAATTCAATAGCACATTGAAAGAATCATTCACCATGATCATGTCATGGTTCAACATAAGCAAATCAATACATATAATATACCATATTAGAAAAATAAAGGATAGAAACTATATGGCCATCACAATAGATATAGAGAAAGCTTTTGACAAAATTCGAAACCCTTTCATGGTGAAAAAAAAACACCCAACAGATCACGTATTGAGGGACTGTATCCCAACAAAATAAAGGCCATATATGACAAACCCATAGCTAACACCATAATCAATGGTGAGAAGTTGAAACTTTTCCTCTACCATCAGGAACAAGACAAGGATGCCCACAGACACCACTTCTCAGGGTAATTAGGCAAAAGAAAGAAATAAAAGGCATCCTAATAGGAAAGGAAGAGGTGAAACGGTCTCTACTGACGGCATGATCTTTTTATATATAGAAAACCCTACAAACTTCACTAAAAAAAGGTTAGAACTCAACACAAAGAAGGGAACAATAGACACTGGGGGACTCCAAAGGTGGGAGGGAAGGATGGTGGGAGCAAGGGTTGAAAAACTACCTATCGATTACTATGCTCACTGCTTGGGTGGTGGGATCATTAGAAGCCCAAACCTCAGCACCATGCAATATACCTGTTTAAGAAACCTGTACATCTACCCTCCTGACTCTAAAATGAAACATACAATATTTAAAAAACAAAAACAAATAAATAAAATTTGAAAACTGTTAGAACTGAACTGATAGGTGAAATCAGTAACGTTGTAGGATACAAAATCAACATGTAGAGCCTTGAACACAGCAACATCCAGCTGTCTGACACGAAAGTCTCAGGGACAAGAAAACCTCTATATGAACTCAGAAACAATGAGCTAAGTTGTGTTTATGTCTGAAAGGATGTTAAGAACTTCATTCATGTTACATCAGAGTCAACAGAAAGAACCAACAGGAAACCTGTACCCAACAAACAGAAATGACAAGATGAAGGGAAAGCAGAGGTAAGGGCTTACCTTAGAAAGGGCAAGTGATTAGCTCAATATGCAATACAATGTTTGCTCCTGAGCCAAAAATTTGTACAATAATTTGGATATTACTTGCACAACCAGAAAAATCAGCCACTCGTTAGGAAAATGTGTTTCTGTATAAGTCTTAGGACTCAGCTATCTATAATAACATGAAAAGACAATATTTTCATCCAAAATGAGTATTTTTGTTTGTCTTGGCTTGTTATTCTAACGTCAACAGCCTCTAAATAAACTGTTGAAGTACATGATATAACCACCTCTTTCTCCATCTTTCCCATTGCTCCCATAGGGTTTCAGTTGTGCAATTTCACCATTAGCAAAGCTTTTCGCTGAAATCTGGCTTTTCAAAGGGAGAGTATCCAGAAACAGAAGATGCTGATCTGGGAGGCTCTTCCTAATAGAACTGCTGCTTCAGTTTAACTTGAAAAAGCCCACACCCAGTTCCTAATGACAAACATCTGAACACCGGGTCTTCCCATGAGCAAGACCATGCTATGCCTCCTGCTCGCTCTGTTCTATAAGCAACCCACAGATTGCTCCCTGTGAAGAGGAGCCTGCCAGGGGAGCAGCATTCCACCAGACCCTGATTTAGCAAGACATTTCCGTATCATTCCCCCAACCAGCTGGAAGTCCTCCACTGCTCTTGTGTAAAAATCTAACTCATCTCGCTGAATTTCCTGATTTAAAAGTCTAATTCATTTCACCAAAAGTGTGACAGAAGGAAACCAAGTACACCATCTCTCTCTTACCAAACCAAAGCTATTGCATGTGCATTCTGGGGGAAAAACATGGTCCAAATATGTTATGGAGGGGGTGCCAGCCCAGTGTCATCCTCTTACTATTGCCATAGGATCTTGGCTGATGGCATCAGAGGAAAAACAAGTTTATCGATTACTTTCAACCATTAAGCTCACTCCTCCATGAAAAATACGTCACAAGTCCAATGTCTCTTATTAAAATAAGCACTGCAAAATATAAAGGAGTCACAGTTTTAAAATGGGACACACGTTCTCTAAGCGGTGAACCACGTTAGAGGTGCACTGTTTACATTGTATAAAGTCCCCTGGAGCCAGGGTTAGGAAGCGCATCTGTTCTTTGGTGTTCTGGGATGAAGGAGAAAGGAAAATGTGCTGCCAGAAGTGAGTGGGAAGGAGCCCATGAGATAAAGGAAGTAAATCCATTTGCTGATTGCAATAATAATGGTAATACACGAAGCTATACATACATACATACATACATACATACATGCAAACTTTCACATTTTTTAAAAAAAAGAACTTAAGGCTTCCACTCATGTAATCAGCCCTTATGAACTCTCCTGATTAGCTGCAAGGAAAATCTTCCTTTCTCCTTTTTCCTGCACCATCCTGGGCTCCCTTTTGACTTTTTTTTTTTTTTAACTTATAAACGATCAGCTCATATTCTGAAGTTTGTAGTCCCCTCCCGCCCCCTCTCTCTCTATACGGCTCATTTACATTGGCAGCTGTCGTGCTGCTGGGCATCCTCAAACCCACCAGTTTCCCTTTAATGTTTGAGCAGACAAACATGATCATGCACTAGGCATCACTGTGCCACTCAAAATGCTTTTTTGTTTTTTTTATTGCATCTGAGAGAAATCTCAAGGTTGCAAACCTGGAGTCAGAATTGTCTCCATGTGTCTCAGTGGGAAGAGTATCGTGTGAAGAAACAAGTTGATTCTACTAATCAAAAGGAATTTTTTTTTATATCAGGTCATCCTCCGAATGAATTTATATTACCGAGTGGAGGGTCACATGAAGAAAATGGTCAAACAGCACCACCTAGAGCAAGAGCTGAGAAGTGCAGCGGAGACGGGCTGTGTCAGGAAAGAAAAGCAAGCTGGGGCCTGACTTAGCGCTCTCCCCTCTGCTCCTGTCTGCACGGAAAGATTAGGATGACAGTGGCAGGAAGCCTGTGCACCTAGTATACATCACTTGAAGGGAACACACAGATTCCAGTAAACAGTTGGAAGGAAATGTTAATACCAGGCTCTGCTAAACAATATGAAATGACTCCTAGATGAGACAAGCGACTTTCATCAAAGTTTCCTGATACCTGAAAAGACAGCCCAGGGGATCCTGCACTACATGTGGTGTATGTAAATTAAGCGGGTTTTTTTCCCCTTTGTAATCAAGGCTCATACACAAACAAAATCACATTTTAGAAACGGCCTATTTCAACTTGTAACTAGCTTGCTTTCAGGGGCTCCAGGTCAAAAAGAAATAGAGCACAAAGACGCTTGCTCCTTAGGGATCATACACAAATTCACTCTATCCGTTTCTTTCCCACATGGAGCAACAAAGCCATCAGTCCTCTCCATCCACCCATCGGGTCCTTCCTGATTAAAGTGAGATAAATCACAGCCCTCTCTCTCTAGTTGGCAGGCGACAAGAGGGGGATGCTTGCCTCAAGAAGTCCTCCCCATCCCTCTACATTCATGCAAGCCCGAGCGGAGAGATGCAAGAAATTACGGATGCATTTTAATTCCCCAGACCCTGCAATTAAAAATGGAAATTTTTTGGCCACGCGTGTTGGCTCACGCCTGTAATCCCAGCACTTTCAGAGGCCGAGGTCGGCGGATCACCTGGGGTCAGGAGTTCGAGACCAGCCTGGCCAACATGGTGAAACCCTGTCTCTACTAAAAATACAAAAATTAGCTAGGAATGGTGGTGGGCGCCTGCAGTCCCAGCTACTCGGGAGGATGAGGCAGGAGAATCACTTGAACCCGGGAGGCAAAGTTTGCAGTGAGCCAAGATCGCACCACTGCACTCCACTCTGGGTGACAAAGGAAGACTTCATCTCAAAAAATGTTTTTAAAAAATGGAAGTGTTGTTCTTTCATTTGTAAATGTGTTTTGGTAAAAGAGGGGCAGTTTAAGCAACCCTTTCTATTGTCTACATTGTTAAAATTCATCCGACGTGGACTCTTGACTCCGTTTTGCCTGGGCAGACCCAATTCAAGCATTTACAACAGCTATAACCTCCTCAAATCCAAAAGAGGAATCAGCATTATTGCTAAGTTCAAATAAGGTCTTGTTTTATTTCATTTTTATTTTTGAATGCAGCCATTCCTCCAGGTGCTGTCATCAGGTAAGATTGTCAGTCCTGATTAGGTAAAGGTATTATTACAAAATGCAATTCTTAAAAATTCAGTGTCTAACTACACTTTTAATAAGCCTTTCCCCCTCCCCTATGTATTCTCCCTTAGACACCCCTTCTCAAATTTAAAATCACAGAAACTAAAATATGATGCCTAAAGAGAGCCTAGCGACTGCCCAGTCCTCTAATTTGATGAGTGGGAGTACTGAAGCCCAGAGGAGGTCAAGTAATTTGTTCCCAATGTCTTAGATAAGAAGAAAATGACCAGCTGGGAAATCCCACTCATGTCAAGGCAGAGGCACAGGGCCACAGACTGTGGTTGAATTTTGCCACACTCCTACATCCTTCTTTAGGAATCACAGAACATTCCTGTGTTGAGTCGGAGTCACTGACTTCCTTTTCAGGCTGATTGAGTTCTGTCCTTACGGGCTGCGACAAGAAGTTTTGGTATTATGCTACACCAAGACCATTTATCTAGTTCAAGAAATGAGCACAGTCCTTAGAGCCCAGCAACTTTCCCCATGTCCAGTAAATGTAGCTTCTCCATTAGAAGCTGTCAGAATGGAGCCTTCTGGCTCATCTTGATTTTGATTTGTGCAAGAATGAATGGTTGTGCTAAGACAGCTTTCCTAGCTGATAGAGAGCGAAACTTTTTTCTCATAATCTATAAAAAAATTAAATTAGAACTTTTTTCTCATAATCTGTGAAAAAATATTAAATTAAATCTGGCTCATCTTGATTTTGATTTGTGCAAGAATGAATGGTTGTGCTAAGACAGCTTTCCTAGCTGATAGTGAGCAAAACTTTTTTCTCATAATCTATAAAAAAATATTAAATTAGAAGCACAGAGTTTATTTCATGACTTTTATCTTCCTGCAATTTTCTTGTGGGCATAAATGATTTGTTTTTATCCTGCCTGCCCCCCAATCCCTTTTCCAAGAGACTAAAAGAGTATCTAGTGCAAAGTAGAGACTCAAATATTTTTTAATAAACAGTGATCCCAGCCACCCAGTGCATGTTGCCAAATGCCAACCCCATAAATGATCAAACACATCATCTCATTCAGCCAATCAAAATCAAGTGCTACCTATTTTTTTAAGTTTTCATAGCCCTTGGGCATCTGCTTTCTCAGCATTTCCCAAACTTGAGTCATTCTCATCCTGCCTTCCTAATTTTGCTCTGTCAATTATCTCTACTATTATTTATTTCATATATTTTTAAATAGCCCCACTTTTGAAACTTAAATACATGCCTTTTAAAAGGAAGCTTTCTTACTACTATACATCAAAAGCCATTATTACTTGTTCTAAGTACTCATAACAACATGTTCACAACTATTAAAATTTACTAATGTGCATCCACATACTCTCTAAATTCATGGAGCATCTGCACACACTTTAAGAAACAATTCTGCATTACTCACTCAATTTTCTTGACATCCTTCTGAGGCAGGACAAACCTTGGGCCCAAAGAATTGAGGTAGGAGTCCAAGCAAGTTGCCAGCCACATAAAGGCAAACCTTGGCTCGGAAGTCAGGACTACCAGCCCCTAGGTTATGGTTCATGCTCTTTCCTCTGCTCTCCAGAACCTCCTATCTCCAAGTGTAGTTAGCAGCCCAGATGCAGCAGCATCCTCTAGAGACTTGTTAAAAATGCAGAAGCTCAGGCTCCACCCCAGGCCTATGCAGACTGAATCTGCATTTTAACAAGGTCCAGGTAATTCACGTGCACATTAAGTTTGAAAAGGCCTGGTCTAGATCAGCGGTTCTCTAACTTAGCAGCACATTAGAACCATCTGTAGAGATTTTAAAAATGCCAGTGCCTGGGCTTCACCTCCCAGAGAATCTGACTTAAGTGTCTGGGGTTTGCCCTGAGTCTAGGTATTTTTAAAAACTCCTCAGCTTATACAAAGCTGGCAGGGCCGGGCACAGTGGCTCATACCTATAATCCCAGCAGTTCGTGAGGCCAAAGTGGGCAGATTGCTTGAGTCCAGGAGTTTGAGACTAGCCTGGGCTAAAACCCCATCCCTACAAAAAAAAAAAATACAAAAAGTAGTCGGGCATGGTGGTGGCACATACCTGTAGTCCCGGCTACTCAGGAGGCTGAGTCCTCGCTTGAACCCAGGAGGTCACGGTCTGGTCAACAGAGCAAGACCCTGTATCAAAACAAACAAACAAACAAACAAAAAATGCTAGCAGCTTACCAGCTAGGGAGGCCTGTACAGCCAAGTTTTCCAAATGGGGCTACATTATTTGTTCCAGAACTTTAGCTGCATCAAAACCACCTGGATGGCTTGTTCAGCTACAGAGGGTCTGGCCATGCCCCTAGAGTTTCCAGCTGAGGGTCTGGAATGAGGCCCGATGATTTGCATTTCTAACAATCTCCAGGTGATGCTGATGCTGTGGGTCCAGGGACCACATTTTGAGAATCTATGCTAAATGAATTGGAGAAGACCAAAGCTCAAACTTATTCCAAGAACTTTTCAAGGCCCACCTGCAAGTTGTAGTGGAAGTAAGCATCTAAGGGTGCAAAAAAGTGTCACTGTAGACTAAGGCCTTTTACCTGAGCTCTCAAATGTTCACATTTCTCTTCTCAACCTAAATAACAAACAGAGAGAGGCTCTCCACAAGAAAAAGATATTCGTTTGGAAACAGAGCCTTGCAATAGAAATAGGCAAGCCAGAGTAAACTATATGCATATTCACGGAGGTAAAGGAAGACAAAAGAAAAAATGAGGAAGATTATATGATCATTTGGAAATGATTATCCTTGGCTACAAAGATCAATAACAAAGGTGATGCCAGGCCCAGGTTGGACAGGCAGTTGTTGTGCAAATATCCTTCAGAAGCATTGTTGTGTGCAAAGTTGCAATGGGCTTTGTGCAAGATTGTGTTTTTTGCAGTCTTCTGTGATAAGTTTTTGTTATCAGGCATACAAGCCCAAGAATCCTTTTTTGCATGGGCTTCCCTGGCTCTATTTGTCAGGGTTTTGGTTAGGGGAGGGGTATTTTTAACACTCTCAATGTAAAAAGTGCCATAAGGTAGGTACCCCAATTGCTTGTTTCGTCTTCATAAAATAACTTTTCCACCCGAACAAAGTCTACACATAAATTGTAAAAATACCCTGGCATGCAGTCCCTGGAAAAGTCTGGAGTCATTCTCGGGGTTCCCACCCAGGTGGGCAAGCATAGCCACCACAGATAAACACAAAGTAGGGGTGCCCGCTGGGGTTCGGCGGCAGGCAGTGGCCCTGGTTCTGATATTTGGCTGAAAACACAGCTCCTCTTTGTCACACTCAGGACATTTCAGCTATTTCCTAGATAATAATCTCACTTCACCCTGCACAAAACAGGCACATGATCATGTCACTCTGACCTGGTTTGAGTCCAAGGAGACTTTTGTTTTTAAAATAATTTAGGTTAGTAGTTAAAATATGAACTTTGGGCCAGGAGTGGTGGCTCATGCCTATAATCCCAGCACTTCGGGTGGCTGAGGCGGGCGGATGACTTGAAGTCAGGAGTTGGAGACTGGCCTGGCCAACATGCTGAAACCCCATCTCTACTAAAAATATATATATATATACAAAAATTAGCTGGGTGTGGTGGCGGGCACCTATAATCCCAGCTACTTGGGAGACTGAGGCAGGAGAATTGCTTGAGCCTGGGAAGTGGAGGTTGCAGTGAGCAGAGATCTTACCACTACACTCCAAAACAAACAACAAACAAAAAAATTCTAGAGTCACACTGAAAATCTTAACAACCTGCTTCTACTACTCATTTTTTTTATTTTTATTTTGACCTGATTTTAGACTGATAGTAAAATGCACAAATAACACAAAGTGCCCCCTATGTCCCTCACCCTACTTCCCCTAATACTAACATTTTCAGAGCCATCCTTATTTTCTCTATAAAAGAGCAGAATTCTCCTTTTAGAGATTTGGAAAGATTATTAAAAGATAAGTTACAAAATACAGTACCTGACACGTATAAAATATTAAATAAATATTAGCCATGCTTAATTATTTTGTTTTAAGTCTATATGAGTCAAGTTTTAGTAGAAATATGGGCTAGAAAAAAAAAAAAGAAAGCGGGACTCTGTGATCCGACTTGGGCTTATAGAACAGACTGTACTAGTTTGTTCTCATGCTGCTAATAAAGTCATACCCAAGACCGGGTAATTTATAAAGGAAAGAGGTTTAATGAACTCACAATTCCACATGGCTGGGGAGGCCTCACAGTCACGGCAGAAGGCAAAAAAGAAGCAAAGGCACATCTTAAATGGTAGCAGAGAAGAAAGCTTGTGTAGGGAAACTCCCATTTTAAAACCATCAGATCTCGTGAGACTTATTCGCTACCACGAGAACAGTAGGGGGAAACCGCCCCTATGATTCAATTACCTCCACCTGACTCCATCCTTGACATGTGGGGATAATTACAATCAAGGTGAGATTCGGGCGGAGACACAGCCGAATCATATCAATGACTAATGAGAGTTATGTCCAGAACCTAATGAAAACCTGTCTGAGGCCACATTCCCTGTAAAGCAGATTTGAGATAGAGATTTGTGTAGAGAACATTTAACTGGGTAAAATCCTAGGAACTAACAACTGTGGCGAAAAAGCTGAATTGGACAAAGGGAGTTGAGATGTAAGGCAGTCACAACAAATACCTCAGCTAATCTCAAGGGGGAGCTGAGAAGCTGGGGTGACCCTTCAGAGTTGCCCTAAATTGAGGCAGGAGTATGGAGTTTTAATACCTTTCACTGGCCATTCTTCAGATACGAGTTGTCCCCAAGGATGGACATCAGCTTGACAAGTTATTAATTAGATCTCCTGAGAATAAATTCTAGAGAGAATCAGCTGAGAGGCATGATTTGCCAACACTCCCAATAGCTGGGCAAACTTCAATTTTGAGGGAGGATTTGGGTCACACACAAAAGTCTCCACAACCAATTATTCATGGGAAATTCTATGTAGGCAGAGCTATTTCATGGCCAGTTAATCAAAACTACATAATCTATTTGGTTAAGCAAAAGAAATTAAAAAGATAAAATAAAATCTATATATTAACACTCAAAAGTTTTTAATGCATTTGCCTTGCATTTCGTATGTTTTGCCTTGCATTTCATATGTTTTGCCTTGCATTTGTTTATTTGCTTTTAAGAACCTTTAGAGAACAATAATTACTAATATAATATGGAGTAGCACAGCACCCACAATTGCGTTTGAAATGTGAAATTGTATTAGTCAGCTCATGTTAATAACAGTACCCACTACTATGCTTACATTTATGAGAAGATTGTTAGTGCTATGGTGATATGAGGTGGGTTGTTATTAGACAAATAGTATAATTTTTTTTAGATAATCACATTAACAGTATACTATAGTAATATAGATGAACAAAATGTATGATTCGTAAAAGACCCTACTATTTTTTCTCTGGGGTTAGGCAGAAATCAGTGATGTATTTTTAAAATAACGTGATTTTTTTCTGTCATGTTAAATGTTTATTTATATTGTCTTTGCATTATATATATGTGTGTGTATATATATATATATTTTTTTTTCCCCAGACTAGGCTAATGATCTCAAATGTTTCATACTTCTTGACAAAAGCTCAATTACCTAAAGAGCCAAAATATGAATATTTTAAGCTAAAACTCAAGTTGCTTGCTTAAAATTCACAGGGATCTCTTATTACCCAAGATAACCTGCTCTCCAGGATATAAGGAATTATTTATATTAACGCTACCCATTTTTACAACCCAAATCAAGTGCAATTGCATTAATATTCCCATGTCTTGTAGCACAATTTAATAATTCCATTTTTCTTTTCTTTGTTTTTTTGAGATGGGGTCTCGCTGTGTTGCCCAGGCTGGATGCAGTGGCATGATCACGGCTCACTGCAGCCTCAACCTCCCGGGCTCAAGAGATCCTTTCATCTCAGCCTCTGAGTAGCTGGGACTACAGGCATGTGCCACCATGCCCAGCTAATTTTTGTATTTTTTGTAGAGATGAGGTTTTGCCATGTTGCCCAGACTGGTCTGGAACTCCTGGGCTTAAGCGATCCTCCTGCCTCAGCCTCTCAAAGTGTTGAGATTAAAGGTGTGAGCCACTGAGCCTGGCTTGATAGTTCCATCTTATTTCATGACTATGTATGCCTGATGTTGTAAGTTATTTTATCACTACTTCCCATTCCCTCTTAACAATTATATTGTTGATCGTTTGTTGAAATAATGTTGGCCTCCTTTCAGAACTCATTGTGGGGCATACAGTATTTCCAGGAACTGAAGAAATATTTGAAAAATCTGTCTAATAAATTTCAAAACTGAAAAGAATATAAAGCCATATTTCAAGGATCCCTGTGAGCACAAAAGAACAAATACAAAGAAAACCCACATAGGCACACCCTAGCCAAACTGCCAAAAATCTGTGCCAGAGAGAAAAATGTTAAAAGCAGCTGGAAAAAAAAGCATAAATCACCTTCAAAGAATAATTATTAGACCTCTTTAATAGATGCAATGGAAACCAGAAGGAAAAGGAATGTTATCTTTAGAGCGTTGAAAGAAAGTAACTGCCAGTGCATTTGTTTTCTATTGATACCCAGGGCATTTGTTTTATTTTAGTTTCTATTAGTTTTCTATTGCTATGTAACAAACAACCACAAACCTAGAGACTTGCAACACTCATTTATTATCTCTTAGTTTCTGTAGGTCGGAGGTCTAGGATGGCATGGCATGGCTGTCTGCTTAGGGTCTCAAAAGGTAGTAATAAAAGTACAAGGTACGATGGCTCCATCTGGAGGCTGGGGGGGGGGAAATCTACTTCCTGGCTATTCTCATTTAGATGGTTGGCAGAATTCAGTTTCTTGTGGCTACAAGACTGAGATCCTTGTTTTATTGCTGCCTGTCTGCTGAGGATTTGTTTCATCTCCTTAAGCCCACCTGTCATATCTTTTCATGTGGCTCCTTACATCTTTAAACCAGCAGTGGTATATCAAGCCCTCTTCTTATTTGCTTTTTCCCCTACTTTTTCTTTATTGTGATAAAATACACATAACATAAAATGTATTATTATCTAAACCATTTTAAATGCACAACTTAGGAGTATTAAGTGCTTTCATATTGTTGCACAACCATCACCAACATCCATGTCCAAAACTCTTTTCATCTCACAAAACTGACATCTGTACCTATTACACAAGAATTATCCACTCCTTTCTTCCCTCAGGCCCAGGAATCTACCATTCTACTTTCTGTCTCTAAGATTTAGGCTATTCACTATACCTCAGATAAGTCTAATCATATCATTACTTCTTTTTGTGACTGGCTTATTTCACTGAGCAGTATGTCCTCAAGTTTTGTTTTTTGTTTTTTTTTTCATTTATTTACTTATCTCTTTGGACAGAGTTTTGCTCTATTGCCCAGGCTGGAGTGCAGTGGCACGAGCGATTTCAGGTCACTACAACCTCCTCTTCCCAGGTTCAAGCAATTCTCCTGCCTCAGCCTCCTGAGTAGCTGGGATTACAGATGCACACCACCACTCCCAGCTAATTTTTGTATTTTTAGTAGAGATGGGATTTCACCATGTTGGCCATGTTGGTCTCAAACTCCTGACCTCAGGTGATCCACCTACCTCAGCCTCCCAAAGTGCTAGGATTACAGGTGTGAGTAACCGCACCTGGCCATGTCCTCAAGTTTTATTCACTTTGTAGTGCATGTCAGAATTTCTTTCCTTGTTATGACTAAATAACATTCCATTGTATGCATTCACCACATTTTTCTGATCCACTCATCAGTCAATGAATAATTGGGTTACTTTCAGGTTTTAGCTATTGTGAATAATGTTTCTATGAACACGAGTGTGCAAATCTCTCTTTCAGATCTTGCTTTTAATTATTTTGAGTATATACCCAAAACTGGAATTGCCGAATCATATGGTAATTATATTTTTAATTTTTTTGAAGAATTGCTTTCCTCTTCCACAGTAGCTATGCCATTTTACATTCCTTAACAGTGCACAAGAGTTCTGATTTCCACATCCTCACCAACACTTGTTCACTTCTGGATTCGTTTTTTGTTTGGTTTTGTTCTGGGTTTTTATTATTTTGGGGTAGTAATCTAATGGATGCAAGGTGGTATCTCATTGTTTTGATTTGCATTTCCCTAATGTTGGTGATGTTGGACATCTTTTCACATGCTTATTGGAGAAATGTCCATTAAAATATTTTGTCTATTTTTGAATTGAGCTGTTGGTCTATTATTGAGTTTTAGAAGTTCTCTCCTATATTGTGGATATCAATCCCTTATCAGATATATAGTTTGCAAGAAGTTTCTCCCCTTCTTGGGGTTGCCTTTTTACTCTGTTGATAGTGTTTTAGGATGCAAAAAATTTTAAAGCTCTCATAAAGTCCGATTTGTCTATTTTTTATTTTGTTGCCTGTGTCTTTGGTGTCATCCATTAAATCATTGACAGACACAGCATCATAAGGTTTCTGTCCTATATTTTCTTCTGAGACTTTTATAGTTTTAGGTCTTATATTTAGTTTATGGATTGATTTTGAGTTAGTTTTTGAATATGAAGTTAGGTAAGGGTCCAACTTCATACTTTTGCAAGTTGATATCTAGTTTTCCCAGCAGCATGTATTGAAAATATTGGATTTTACCAATTGAATGGTGTTGGTACCTTTGCCAAAAATAAAAAAATCACTTTTTCATATATGTGAGGATTTATTTCTGGACTCTGTAATCTATTCCACTGATCTATACATTGGTCTTTTTGGCAGTACCATACTGTTTTGTTTACTGTAGTTTTGTAATAAGTTTTGAAATCAGGGTGTGTGTGTCCTCCAACTTTGTTCCTCTTTTTCAGAATTATTTTGTCTATTTGGGGTTCTTTGAGATTCAATATGAACTTACTTTCTATTTCAGCTAAAAAATGTGACTGGTATTTTAACAGGGATTATATTGAATCTGTAGATCACTTTGAGTGATACTGACATCTTAAGAATATTACATCTTCTGATCTATGAACATGGAATATCTTTTCATTACCTATATTTTTAAAAATTTATTTCAGAAATGTTTTTTATTTTTTATTGTACAAGTCTTTCACCATCTTAATTCCTAAAGACTTTTATTCTTTTTTATGTTATTGCAAGAGAATTGGTTTTTTAATTTCCTTTTTGGATGGTTCATAGCTAATGTAAAGAAATGCAACCAATTTTTGTATTTTAACTTTACATTTTGTTGAATTCATTTTTTAGTTCTAACAGGGTTTTTTGTAGAACTTACAGGGATGTTTACATATAAAAATTCTTTGTTTCCAATTTGTATGACTTTTATTTCATTTTCTTTATTCCTATTATTTTCTTTTTTGTTATGTTTTAAACTAATTGTTTTTGCTAGTACTACGAATAGAAGTGGCAAACATGGATATGGATGGACATCCTTTCCTTATTCCTGATCTTAGAAGAAAAGCTTTTAGTCTTTCACCAATGAGTATAATGTAGCTGTGAGTTTTTCATACATGGCTTTTATTATGTTGAGGTGGTTTCCTTTTATTCCTGGTTTGTTGAGTATTTTTATCCTGAATTAAATATTGAATTGTATCAAATGTTTTTTTCTGCATCAATTGAGGTGACCACGTGTTTTTTCTTTCCTTTGTTCTGTTAATGTGGTGCATTACATAGACAGATATTCCTAGGTTGAACCATTCCTGCATTCCAGGAAAAAAATCCCACTTGGTCATGTTGTATAATCTTTTTAATATGCTTCTGAAATAAGTTTGCTAATATTTTGTTGAGGATTTTGCATAAATGATCATAAAGGATATAGGTTCATAGTTTTTTTTGCAGTCTCTTTGTCTGGCTTGAGTCTCAGGGTAATGCTGGCCTCATTGAATAAGTTAGAAAATATTCCTTGTCTTCAATTTTTTGGAAAAATTTGAGAGGACTGTTGTTAGTTCTTTTTTACATACTTGGCAAACTTCACCACTGACACTAATGGGACAGTTCCAGGGCTTTACTTTGTCAGCAGATCTTTTATTACTTATCAAATCTCTTTGCTAGTTGTAGGTCCATTCAGATTTTCTATTTCTTTGTGCTTTAATCTTGGTAGGTTTTACATTTCTAGGAATCTGTTTATTATACTTAAGTTATCCAATTTTGTGGGATGTACTTGTATATGGTACTCTAATCTTATAATCTTTTTTATTTATGTAGAATTGAAAGTAATGTCCCCACTTTTATTTCTGATTATAGTAATTTGAATCTTCTCTCTCTCTCTTTGTCTATCCCTCTCTCTGTCTCTCTCCCTTTCTCTCTCTCCCTAGGTCCATTTCGTTAAAGGTTTGTCAATTTTACCAATCTTTTTGAAGAATCAATGTTTGATTTCTTTGATTTGCTTTATTATCTTTATATTATTTATTCATTTCTATCAAAGCTTTTCACTTCTACCTGCCTTCAGAATAGATCCAGAATCTGCCCACTTCTGACCATCTCTACTGCTCTCTCCCTACCTAGCTCAAGTCACCATCATTTCCTTATTCAGTCCTTGGAATACTCCCCAACTGCTCTTTCTGCTTCCATTTCTGACACTGGCCAACAGTTGGCAGTTTGCTGGTGATGTCGTCTAGACTTTGATGTTGCTAGTACCTGAACTTACAATAACAGCTGAGCTATAGTGATCTTCCGTTGAACATAAAGATTTGCACATATCAACAACATTAAACAAGGTCACTCCGTAGACTGAGAAATAAAACCACACAAAAAGAAGGCCACTCTATTCATTTCTGAACACAGACAAAAAAAGATCACAGTGTAAACTCGAAACTCCTCAAATATTCATTCCCCTTTCCTGACTGACATGAGTATTGTATTTTAACCAATTATAACTTTAGTTCAATTTCTCTCACCTCCTAAATAAAATTTGTTCAGATATACAATTACAGAATTATCCTATTTCTTGAAAACATCCAATCAAAAGAAAATTCTTGCTTCCTTGAGCCCTTCTCTAAATGACCCAACACAAGTCCAAATCCTAGAACAATTTCCTCTTGTTAAGCCACGTCCCAGTTTCTCCTAGTAGGCTATTTTCCTTGCTTAGCAACTATCAATAAACCCAATCTTGTTACAGGTGGTCATTGACGATGGGCATCAATAACCCCCTTCTATCTCTTCTCAATGTAGCAAACACAGTGATTGTGGCAAGTCAGATCTTGCAAGTCTTCTGTTCAAAATGCTCCCAGTCTCATTTAAAAGCTAGTGTCCTTACAATCACCCATAAGGCCTCGGCTGAAATGGTCCTCAACCTTGGCTGCACATAATTTAAAAACTGTGAATGCCAGGATTCTACCCTAGAGATTGTGATTTAATTAGCCCTGCCTCAAGACTTTTTATTTCGACTTTTATTTTAGATATAGTGAATACATGTGCAAATTTGTTACATGGCAATGTTGCACGATGCTGAGGTTTGGAGTACAGATCCCATAACCCAGGTAGTGAGCACAGTACCCAATAGGTAGTTTTGAAACCCACCCACCTCTCCACCCTCCAGTAGCCCATTGTCTATTGTGTCCATATTTATGTCCATGTGAACTCAATGTTTTAGTTCCCACTTACGAGTGAGAACATGTGGTATTTGGTTTCCGTTTCTGTTAATTTGCTTAGGATTCCGGCCTCCAACTCAATCCATGTTGCTGCAAAGAACTCTGAGTGTCTCTCACACACAGCCAATGTTGGGAACCATTGCTCTAGGTGGGCTGCTCTTCCTCAGCCTTATTATCCTATAATTGTTCTCTATAATCAACCTCGTCCAGCCACATTGGTCCCCTTGCTATTGTTCAAATTCACCAGATGTATTCCTGTCCCAATCCCTTAGTTCCTTCTTTCTGCTTAGAACACTCTTTCTTTTCTTTTGAGATATCTCAAAGCTTGTTTCCTCACCTTCTCAAGTCTTTGTTACAATGCCACCTTGTAACTGAGATGCACTATGACCACTCTCTTGGAAATTGCAAAGTTCCCTTGCCTTCCCCCATTGCCCTTTCCTTGCCTCATTTTTTTTTCTACAGCATACATCCCTTCTAAAAATAGTACATAATTTATTCACTCATTATAAGGGTCAGTCTCTCCCAAGCTAGGAAGCAGGGCCCTAATATTAATCCTCTTTATGCCTTATTTTACAGAGCTATAAATTAGTTTGTGCATGCAAATTTACTTCAAACACTGTCAGCTATAAAGTAAGTGCTTAAAAGTAAGCATGTGAGTATTTATACTACATAAATTAACTAAATTATTATGTGGTCTTTTAGGTGCCTTTCAACGTATAACCCAAAGAGATAATTATATCACATCAGAAGCAGTGTACATTTCACTCCCTACAGTGGTGTGTTTCTGCAAGGCAGGGAGACGTCGATTGCTTGGATGCTTGGAACACTTAGTGTTAGGTGGGGAAGGCTCTTTACACCCCCTTTTTACCTATCACACACATTGCTAACCTGAAAATGGAAACAAAATGAACAAGAGTAGTGGCATGTGAGAAAAGAGAAGAACTGAATAGTTTCAGCAGATAAGCAACAAAAAGAAAAGGAAAGGCAGTAATACTTCTAACACAATTTTAAGAGTGAAGAAGAACAATGATCTTGTCAAAAAAAATAATATCCCAGCCGAGCTCAAAGTATGACATGCAAAAAAAATCCACTCTCTCCACAGTCACCATTAATAATCTAATGTATTGAAACTTAATCTTAAATAATTACAGAAAAAGTCTTTCTTGTTAAATGCCTGACTTTTATTCTCAATAGAATTTTCAATGGCGGAAGAAGAATCACTTATTTTCACTACTATCCTGAATTCTCCTAATTTAACAACATGATTATCTGCAGCAAAGATTGATCAAAATAGCATGGGTTATTTATCAGATTTTACCTGACTATAGAAATAGTTTTCACTTTTCTTTATCGGAGATCAGTGACTTCCATAAATGAGGGTGAATGGACGTTTTCTCCACTTCTTGATTTCATGCCACAGAAATGATGAGCCTTCACCAGAAACAACCTCCCATTAGGGTCTTTCACAATGACATCTGTCTAGAGGGGTTTGTCTGAATAGAAAATAGTTGTCTAGATTTTAAACTTGAGGACAATGAGAAGAGAATGGAAATCCAGTTTACTAAGGAAAAATAACTAGATAGCCTTTTTTTCCCTACAGAGACTTATTTGCCAATATGCATTTAATAAAAGGGGAAGATACTCAATAATTAGCAAGTGTAGGTATATTTTCAGACTTTTTTTCCTTGTATTCAGGGCTATGGAAAAAGAATATAAGATAGAACATAGAAAACAGCAGCTCATTTTTCTAGACCTTACAAAATTAAAAGTAATTTGTAATTATACAGAGAGACACATCATAGAAATCCTTTAATATTATAATTAAGATGAAGTATCTCCAATCTAGCCAAAAAGGCCTACTCAGAAACATTTTTCAGAAAATACACTGAAAAAAGTAGTCCTAATTCAAAGACTGACACACGCACACACACACACACACATCTCAAAACATATAGAGCAGAGAGTTGCTATAGGAAATTCAAGCCTTCTCTTAATGCATTTATGTAATAAAAGAAAACATAAGTCTCAGTGCAGAGTAATGCAATTATTCTTGGTCAATACTGAGTACATAAGATACATGGCTTGCAAAGTATCAACACACATAAAATGACTTTGTCTCTATTATGCATCTCTGCTGTGGAAATGCCAGTGTCTAATGCACATATTTCTGTATTTAGCAGATATACTAGTTTGAGGAAAATATATAATCAGCATCTAAGATTGAATAAATAAATAAATAATAAATCACTCCTTTTCCTTGTACTATTCAACCTTGGCTAAGGTTTCATTGAATTCAACTACTCAGTAGAGACTTACATGTTTTTTTTTTTCTCATGAGTAGACAGAAAAGTAGAATATAGGAAATTGTTTAGAATTTTTTCATAAAATTAGTACATGCGCTTTGCACTAAATAGGTTTTAGACAGAAATAAATTATAGTGCTCACTAAATGTTGTTTGGAAATATTAAAATGTCTTTACAACTTACAGAGCTGCTTAAGTAAATTTTGGCTTTCTTGCCTGCATTACATAGCACAGCCAGAACAAAATAGTTTATATATGTCCTGTTAATACAATGTAGGTGTGAGAAAATGTACCATTTATACTATTTGACACATAATATCTTCATTTTCCAGTATACACATTATCTCTTGGAACGAAAGAAAGCACTACATAAAGTAGCATTATTTATTTTAGTCTTGAGGAAACAAAGTATTTGTTCACAAAAATAGGAACTTATAAATAGTATTTGCATAATCATGAAAAGTGAAAGTAAATTTCAAAATGGACTTCAAACACAGGGACACTGCCACAGTTTTACTTTGTTGATATGATTGTTTATTAGCATAATGTTTTGGGGAAACATTTGGCAAAATGTGTTGAATGTCATTAAATGACAATTTAGGCCAGGCATGGCAGCTCATGCCTGTAATCTCAGCACTTCGGGAGGCCAAGGCGAGTGGATCACCTGAGGTCAGGAGTTCGAGACCAGCCTGGCCAACATGGCAAAACCCCATCTCCACTAAAAATACAAAAATTAGCTGGGCACGGTGGTGCTCACCTGTAGTCTAGCCACTAGGGAGGCTGAGGCAGGAGAATCACTTGAATCCGGGAAGCAGAGGTTGCAGTGAGCCAAGATCGCACCACTGCACCCCAGCCTGGGCAACAGAGCAAGACCCTGTTTCAAAAACAAAACAAAACAACAACTACAAAAAACTCAAACCCCAAATTTCCCTTTTTATGATCTATCCTAAAGAAACAATTCAGAGTAACAATTTTGATCTAAAAAAAAATAAAGGTAAGCTTTCAAAAATGATGAGGTAGCATTTTGATTGGCCTCAACATCAAATAACCCGTCCAGGAGAAATGGACTTTTCAGAACACTGGAACTATGGGAAGACACCTAGGTACTGGTTCTGCTCTCTGGAGCTCACTCCTCATCTGCCTTCTTTTAGGGTTTGTCCTGATGCCAAGTTTGACTTGAGAGCTAAGATGTGCAGATCATGTTAAACATTCCCTTAAATGAAAACATACAGAGTATTTGTCTAGTTCCTCATAAATGGCAACATGATCCCAGGTCTAAAATCCACTCTGGCATTGAACTTTTCTGATACACTGTAATTTCGCTACGTCCAGGCAAAAATTACATCCAACAGTGATTCACCCTGCAGCCTGTCCCTTAGAGTTTCTGAAGGTCCAGAGAAGTTTTGTTGAGATGTGTTGTATTTGTCATGCTATGTAGGTTTTTCAGCCCTTCAGCTATCATAAATAAAAATCAGAGATAATTTAACATCATAGTCAGTGTGTGGTGTTTTAACTGGCAGAGAGAGAGAGACTCCTTGAAAACCTGTACACCTGGGTTACATTTTAAGTAACTGCACTTTTATATCATAATATAAATAAGTATGGAAACATTCGATTAAATTATCCAAGGCTATCAAAATTCTGCAAAACTTCCTAACCTCTATGTATCCCAAACAGTTCTTGAACAAATCCAATAACTTGTTCTCTCATTTACCAAAATTGGTTGCAATTTATGTTTGCTATTTTTTTCTACAAAATCTGAAAATATTTCAAGGCACTGAAGACCTAAATTTTTAGCAAACTTAATAACCCGTTTGAAGTAGGTCATAATCAGTCTCATGTAAAAAAGAAAGTAAATTGTGTTAAAGATGGTTGTGAAAGTGAGAAAAATTAAAATAAATAGCATTAAAATATTAAATGTTTGAAATTCAAGAATGGCAATGGTCCTTTTTAGGAGGATTTAAGTTCATAAATAGAAATCCTGAGGGTGGCATTGTCTTTTCCTCCTTATAAGAAACCCCTGTTTTTTCAAGCAGTTAAGGTCTCTGTAAGAGAAGTGATATGCTCATTTGTTCAACATTAGAATCGCAGCCTAAATTTTGCATGCTTCCTTCAAACCTTTTTGCTGCAAAGAAGACAAGAAAAAAAAAAGACTCCTACTTCTCTGTATTCTTCACTGTGTCTTTACCTCACCTCCACTCATTGCCAGAATCTTTAATGAAAGGATTCACAAAAATGGGATGAAGAATTAGCATTTCTATGAATAAACAGATTCACAGTATAAAAATTAGTTTTTTCAAAAAAGCAGACAAAAAAAAAACCCTCAAAATAAGACTTTAGAGAACTGGAGGTCGTTTGCTAATTTTCTAATTCAATTCCCTATGAGGGTGGGTCCCTTATCCAAATAGTGATCTTTTATTTTCCTTTTATGTCTAAAAAATTATCTTTTAGGTCCCCGAAAAGCACTATAAGAATTAAAAGCAATTTAATACATTTCAGATTATAAAAGGTACTGTGATTAAAGAAATAATTACTAAGGAGAAGGTATTAAGTATTATTTTTTAAAGACATTCATTCCTTAAACTTCTCGACAGCATTTACTAAGTGACCATTTGACATATTAGAGACTAAGGGCATCGTTTCTCCTCCAAAAGTGAAGTTTTGATCATTGGCTTCAAACTTCCCATTGCTTAAACTGCTCATGTAGGGAACTTTTCACATTTTCTAAAAACATCATTCTCAATGTAATGATGACCTTAAAAGGATAGAAAGGCTATACGATTTGCAGTTAAGAACGTAGGTTTTGGGCCAGGTGCGGTGGCTCACACCTGTAATCCCAGCACTTTGGGAGGCTGAGGCGGATGGATTACGAGGTCAGGAGATAGAGACCATCCTGGCTAACACGGTGAAACCCCGTCTCTACTAAAAAAATACAAAAAAAAAAAAAAAATTAGCCAGGCGTGATGGCGGGCGCCTGCTGTCCCAGCTACTCAGGAGGCTGAGGCAGGAGAATGGCGTGAACCCGGGAGGCAGAGCTGGCAGTGAGCCCAGATCGCACCACTGCACTCCAGCCTGGGCAACAGACTCCGTCTCAAAAAAAAAAAAAAAAAAAAAATGTAGGTTTTGGAGGCAGACTGTGTTAAAATGGAATTCTAACTGATAAGAAACTAAATGACAAGAAAGTTTGTAAAATGAGGAAAATAGTACCTCTTATATTTATTTTGCTGATTAAAAGACTATATAGGTAAGGTTCTTAAACCATGTACATTTGGTAACAGTCTTAATGTATATCAGAGACAGGCCTAGAACTGTTAATCCCTGGCAGAACTTGCAATAGATACTCTTCTTACACAGCAAGAAAACTAGAAAACATCTTAAGAAATTCCTAAAGTATAATAATAATAAAATAAAATAAAATTGCTGCTGAGGACTTACCTACTTTCTATTGAATATATTCTCCAACTTCCTAGAGTTAAAATAGCTACTTGTTTACATCTCTATTCCAGTTATCATTACAACACTATTAAATCGATACATTTCTTACCTAATAGACTAAGCTTCTTTTCTTAATTTTTAAAACAAATTTTATTATGTATATTAAAGATATACAACATAAGGTTATGTGATACATACAGATAGTAAAATGGTTATTACAGTGAGGCAAATTATCCATTATCTCACATAATTGCCCTTTTTTTTCTTTGTGGCAAGAGTAGCTAAAACTTACTCATTTATCAAATCTCAAATCTCAAATCTGTTATTAACTGTAGTCCTCAAGTGTTATTAACTGTAGTCCTCACCTTGTACATTACCTCTCTAGACACATTTCTCCTCCATATCTGTTACATCATATCCTCCGAGCTACATATCTCCATTTCCTTCCCTTGGCCCCTGCCTCTGGTAACCACTGTTTCATTCTCTATATCTGTATATAATTTTTAGATGCCACACATAATTGAGATCATGCAATATTTTCCTTCTTGTGTTTGGCTTATTTCACATAGCATAATTTCCTCCAGATTCACCTAGGATGTGAAAAATGGCAGAATCTCTTTTTTTAAGGCTGAATAATATTCCACTGTTTTTTAGATACCACAGTTTATCTATCTGTACATCAACAGACACTTAGGTTGTTTTCATATCTTGGCTATCAAGAATAATCCTGCAGCGAACATGGGAGTGCAGACAGCTTTATGAAGTGGTAATTTCATTTTTTCTGGGTATATACCCAAAAGAGAGATTGCCAAATCATAGGGTACTTTTATTGCTAATTTTTTTAGAAACCTCCATACCATATTCCATAATGGCTGCACAATTCACATTTGCACCAACAGTATGAGTACTCTTTTCTCCACGCTCTTACTAAAATGTGTTACGCTTTTTTTTTATTATAGCTATCCTAATTGATATGAGGAGGTATCTAAAAGAGTTTTGGATTTGTATTTCCCTGATGATTAATGCCAATGAAATGTGGAATATCTGTTCATATACCAGTTGATTATTTTTATGTCTTCTGTGGAGAAATGTCTATTCAGGGCCTTTGCCCATTTTTTATCTATTTATCTATTTCTGAGTTGTATAAAATCTTCATAAATTTTGAATATTAACCTCTTATCAGATATATGGTTTGCAAATATTTTTCCCGATATGCAGGTTGCTATTTTATTTTGCTGAGTGTTTCCTTTACTGTGCAGAAGCTTTTTAGTTTGAGGTAATCCCATTATTTATTTCTGCTTTTGTAGCCAGAGCATTTGGTGTGATATTAAAAAACCATTGCCAACTCTAATATCAAGGAGTTTTCCCCCTAAGTTCTCTTCTAGGAGTTTAATGATTTCAGGTCTTAAATTTAGGACTTTCTTACATTTTGAATTTATTTAAGTGTACGGTGTAAGACAAAGGTCCAATTTCATTCTTTTGCATGAGAACGACCAGATTTTCTGGCACCATTTATTGACGAGACTATTTTTTCCCTACTGTGTCCTCTTGGTGCCTTTGTCAAAACTTATTTGGTCTTTTATGTTTAGATTTATTTCTGAGCTCTCTGTAATAGATTATGTTTCTCGAGGGAAATGATCACACTTTCTTCTTACCAAATCTCTTGGTATAGAAAAGATGCTCATAAGGTTTTTTGTGGGTCGCAGCATGGCTGCTTGCCAATGTATTAGCAATCAGCAATGGCCCTGATTTTTCTCGTCATTCTCATGTATGTTTTGAATGCAGAGGAAAGAGTCTCTCCAACTCTTTGCGCCACCACATTTCTGGAAAATGTCTGTGTTCCTCCACTGTCTTGACTCAAAACCACCTTGGTTTTCACCTCGGGTATGGGTAATCAATAAAATGGGATGCTTCTCTTGCCTTTCCTCTTGCCTTTTTTTTTTGTGTTCAATAGCACAGTTATTAAAATACTTTTGGAAAAGCTTATCCACCAACAGACAACCTTCTTTTTTTTTCTTCTTCTGTATTACTTTTTCAGGGATGCTAGGATAGTTTTAGAATCATTTAAGTAGAATGCAGAAAGAATGGAGGCATTGCCCTGGAAAAGGACAAACTGAAAGGAGACTCTTAAAGGTGGAAAAATATATAGAACTAGGCAGGATCTATAGTTTTATGACCATAGAACTATTTATTGATACACTGTCATTTGAAATAACATTTGTAAGCAGTATAAAGTCTTCTACTGCTAGTTGTACTGAAATAGCAACTGCTTACGATAATAAGAATACTATGATGTTAAAAATAATTTAATAAATAAATGTTTATAATACATATATTGTGATAAGAAAATATAAGATCTACCCTCTTTTTTATGGGGGGGTGGCAGACAGGGTCTCTCTCTGTCACCCAGGCTGTAATGCAGTGGTGTGATCTCAGCTCACTGCAACCTGCACCTCCTGAGTAGCTGGGATTACAGGTGTGTGCCACCATGCCCTGATAATTTTTATATTTTTAGTAGAGATGGGGTTTTGTGATGTTGGCCAGGCTGGTCTTGAACTCCTGGCCTCAAGTGATCCACCTGCCTCAGCCTCCCAAAGTGCTGGGATTACAGGCTTGAGCCACTGCATCCAGCCAGATCTACCCCCACAACACATTTTTAAGTGTACAATACATTGTCATTGACTTTAGATACCATGTTATACAGCAGATGTCTAGAGCTTATTCATCTTGTTTGACTGAAAATGTATGCCTGTTGATTAGTAATTTTCCACTTCCTCTCCTCCCAGAACCTGGTTACCACAATTTTACTCTGATTCTACAAATATGACTACATGGATACCTCATATAAGTGGTGTCATGTGTTACTTATTTTTCTACGACTGGCTAGATACATCCTTGCTCTTGTGTTTTGAGCGCTATCCTGCATATATTTCAAATGTTATTCTCCAACAGGGCAAAACTGAAAGTTAGCAGAACGTTTTCATTCATCGCCTCTAGTTTAAAGAGAATCTGGTTTGTTCTCACCGGCAAGTCATTTCCATCATGCAGAGGTCTCTGTTCTGACTGTCTTCATCATACAATGCTCACTTGAGTAGTGTGCACTTTACGTTCAGAGAGTAAATATGTACATATAAATATCTGCTGAAGGAGTCAGTAATGCACTCACAGCAATTAGTTTCATGTGCTCCCTTTGGGCACTCAGTTGGAAAATCGCGTATCTTCCTGGATGAAATACAACTTGCATCCTCACCAGGCACAAATCTGGCTTCAAAATTGAGATTAAGAGCGTAAAACAGGCTCTCTCCCTTTAACAAATAAACAGAATGTAAAATTATTTCATCAACAGTAGCTTTTAAATATTCTGAAGGAGAAGAAGCTTGATTAAAGGCCAAATCAAAGTAGCACTTGCAATTTTCATCACGCGGACTGTGAGCAGAAAACTACAGCTCTAAGATTGCTTTGAAGTGGTGCAGCCATTTGTATGCCTATTAAAGATTTCAAAACTTCAAGTCCAGTACAGGGTCTGGGTAGTCTGGGTAAACCTTTGGCCATTCTGCTCCATACATATAACAATTTACTGTCAATGGAGCATGGCACGTTTTTAAATATTCCTTTCAGTTTCTCTCCATAAACTTCTGCCCATTACTAATACTGAACTCCACAAATGAGATCCTATAATTGTCTACTGGACATATTTGCAAAAACAATAAGAAACGCCTTTTTTTTCCTTTGTGTACATCCATTGATCTTTCAGGAATCATTCATGTAATTTGTCCTAGTTAGATATATTATCTATCCAACTGATCTGGTGTTCAGATGGATGCACATATCCATGAATCCTGAGTGAATTTAAGAAAAGAATTCTCCGTAAGCAAGATCAAGTGTCTCAAAAACTTTTGCTAAGGTTAACTTTAGTAATGATTTAAAACCTTTAACCACACTTTTGCCTCGGTAAGAGCTCAGGAAAGGCTGCCCCAAAGTACTTGGAACTGAAGGAGATTGGGAGGTACCCCAGGAGCAAGGTCACTCTGATCTTCCCTGACCTTTCTTTGTGAGCGCTGGTCATAAAGAAATTATCTGGCTTATCTTGCCTGAAATTAGGTCACAAGATCCTCATTCTAGAGGGGTCCTTTCCTGTTCCCAGGGGTGAAGAAATTCTACACAAAGGAGTCAAGGAGACTCTGAACACAGAGGCTTTGCTAAGTTTCCCTGCTCAGTCTGTTACCATTGGATCATACCCTTTTGTCCAATCACATTTCAAAATGGCTGTTTGTTCTTCACCAAAACTAAGCAGAAAAATACACAGTTTTCTAAATAGGAAAAGGGGCTGAAAAACAAATAAAAACGAAAAAATAAAGCACATGCTTTTCTCTGGGTCTTTGCATCTTCATTTCTGAAGGCTCCTGTGTCAAGTAAAACTTTGATAAACAAATTTATTATGCTTTTATCTCATTAAACTGTCTTTCATTCTCGGAGTGTCAGCTGTGACCCTTATGATGGGTGAGGAAAGGTTTTTGTCACACCTTTCTGCCCCTATACCTCCAAATACTACATTACAAGAGAATGCTCTTCAATGTCAACTTTAATGCTTTTCAGCTATTATGATTCTGGTGATGTGGTATTTAATTAGGAGAAAGAAAATCTTTAATTAAACAACAAAAATAAGGTAATCCTGTTTAACCCTTAAAAACTCGTGAATCTTTTTTTTTTTTTTTTTTTTTTTGAGAGGAATCTTGCTCTGTCACCCAGGCTTGAGTGCAGTGGCGCGATCTCGGCTCACTGCAAGCTCCGCCTCCTGGGTTCACGCCATTCTCCTGCCTCAGCCTCCCGAGTAGCTGGGACTACAGGTGCCCGCCACCATGCCCTGGCTAATTTTATTGTATTTTTAGTAGAGACAGGGTTTCACCATGTTGGCCAGGCAGGTCTTGAACTCCTGACCTCAAGTGATCCGCCCGGCTCAGCCTCCCAAAGTGCTAGGATTGCAGGTGTAAGCCACTGCGCCTGGCCAAACTTATGAATCTTTAAATGAATCATTAAATCTGCTGCTCTGCACTCCTCGGTGTCTATCAGAATCATACACACATGTGCACAGACAAGCATGCACACACGCATGCACATGCACACACACATGCACACATGCACGCACACACACGGACACACAGGCATGCACACACACATATGCAGACACACAGGCAGACACGCGCACACATGCACACACACACACACTTGCATGAACACATGCGCAGGGCTTAGAATGGTCTATTATGCATGCAGGATACACATTCTGAACAAAGTAAATACACGTTAACCCAATATAAGTTAGCACCCAGAAATATACACTCTCTCGAATGAAAAATATCTTTAATAAAGGACCTTTAATTAAAAGTTCTTTAATCGTCTCAATCCAGAATCATGTGACCCAAATTTTTCTTGATTAGTCCATTCAGCTCCTGTAAGAATACAACTGTTGCACTCACTAAATATGTTGTTTAAGTAAATATAACTTAGGAATATACAGTATGTCTGATTTTCATATGCAAATCTTTTCCATAGATACAGATTAAGAAAAATAAAGTGTGACACTTTTCAGAAAACATTTTTAATATTGTCAGATTCATTGAGATCTGAGGGTAGGAGTGGTCAGAGAGAAACATCAATTAGTACTAGAAAGAGAAAGTAACTGAAGGTATAGTGTATATTCTTTCAATGTGTACATGATCCCAGAATCTAAATAATGATTAGGTTTTAAAATACATAGTTGACTATATGAGATCCATTTTTATGGCAACATTTCTGGCCTGTAATTGATATTCTCTCCAAAAAATTTAGTCAAAGAATTAGACAAACTCCATCTGTGATTTGAAAATATTAAATTTTGAATAGAAACACAGAATTTTAAGGTCCAGTTTTAAATTTTGGTTGGCCTTACATCATTTTCCCAAACACAACCTTTTTGCTTTTTTTGAACTCCTGGGTGATCCTGAAATAAGAATATTATTACACGCTCATTTGAAGTTCTGAATAAAATTAATGGAGAAGTGAATATTTATAAAAGTGTATTTAAAATATGCAAAATAATTATAATTTTTTCATAATATTTATAATTAAAATATTTGGATGCAATAATTTCAGCTGCAAGCATAGAATATTTTCCATATTACTGGAAGAGAGGCCTAAGGACTAGACCAGTTGTTTACCTTTTAAAATATATATATATATATTTTTTAGGTTTCAAGAACAGGTGATATAATCCACACCCTGTATTAGGTATTCGTGACTCTAATACATTTTATATTTTGATACTGAGAAGAGCTTAATTCAATGTTTAAAACAGCAACAACGACAAGGGAAAACTTACACTTGCTTTGTGTACTGGTCCTTGGTAGTGATTTATAGGAAATTTCACATTCCTGGGACACACTGATGTCATCTAGAGCAACGGTAGCATTTGATGACAAAACAGTAGCTTCCAAAATTAACTATAATTACAGAAAGATGAAACTGTTAAAAACACATCACAAAAGTAATGTCTTACAATCATATTTCTTTGTGTAGAGGAACCCTATTTACATCTGTCCCATTCTCCAATCTAATTTTAGAAAACTGTTCTGACCAGAACATCCTAATTTAAATTTATAAAACCATAACTGCTTTGACAGCGTCTTATGTACCTTAATGCCAAAGGTAACCTTGTTTCAATTAAAGTGGTAACATTCATCACGAGTGAAGGGCTCTCTTCTCATTGGAGCCATTAAGAGTCATATGCATTTATAATGAGCTCTTTGGGGTAATCAACTGTGTGACTTACAACTCAATTTAATTGAGATATGAATTGATTTGAAATCAGTGTGCTGAAGGCAATGATTTATTTCCATATTAAAATATTTAAATATTATATACATTCATACAAACATAATATATATTATATACATACACAGAAACATACTCACTGTAGTAAAGCACACATCAATAACCACATACAGTGGTTGATAATATTCATATGCTGAAGCACTCAGAGACATCTATTTAATTTTAGTTTATTCTAACGCTGAATAATGACTGATATAATTTGTTTTCTTTCTTGTTAATTACTCATATTATGTTGTTATTCCAAGAAGAAAAAAAGAGAGAGAGAGAGAGAAAGGAGGGAAAGGAAGAAGTAATTTATGCCAGGAATCTTATGAACCTGCATAGTGGACCACCAGTCCAGGACACAGACAGAAGGTACATTTCTATCCTATCAAGGAGGGTCTCCAATCTCAAGGATCATTAAATTTACTTGTGCCAGGGCTCAGAACATGCTATCTCAAAATACAACACCTTGGAGTCAGAACATGCTGTCCCAAAATATAGCACCTTGGAGTCCCTCTCTGCCTTCCCCTCTCTTTCCTTTGTGAGAGCCAGCCATAAAGGAATTATCCGGCTTACTTCTCCTCAAAATAGGTCATAAGAACCTCATTTAACTGGTGTCCTACCCTATCTATACCTGGATGAAAGAAACACTACACAGAGAGGCCCATAAAGATCTTTGCTGATCTTTTGGTTTTGTAGACTGTGGATCCCAAACTTTGCAGTATTAGCCAAGCCTTTGTATGAGGTCACAAAGGGGGCGGGGACCGGAACCTTTGGAATGGGGATCCCAAGAACAGCAAGTCTTTCATGAGTTAAAGGAAAAACTTCTGGCAGCTCCAGCCCCGGGGATACCCGATCTGGCAAAGCCTTTTCCATTGTATGCGTTAGAGAGAGAAAAGATGGCAGCTGGACTTTTAACCCAAACTGTGGGGCCCTGGCTGAGGCCGGTGGCCTACGTCTCTGAACAACTAGACAGGGTTTCTGAAGGATGGCTCCCCTGTTTGAGGGCCTTGGCAGCAACTGCCCTGCTAGTACAAGAAGCAAATAAGCTGACTCTTGGGCAAAACCTGAACATAAAGGCCCCCCATGTTGTGGTGGCTGAGCGGCAGTCCCTTTTCCCCCGCTGGGTCTTGGGACCACCATCGCAGGGGCGATGGCACCCCCCGCGAGGCACGGACTGAGAGCCAGCCCCTCTTCCGCCCCAGGCTCTTAGGACCCCCATCGCAGCGGGGGGAGGCACCGCCCGCGAGGCGGGGACTCAGAGCCAGCCGCTCTTCCGACCCTGGCTCTTAGGACCCCCATCGCAGGGGGGGAGGCACCCCCCGCGAGGCGGGGACTCAGAGCCAGCCGCTCTTCCGACCCCGGCTCTTAGGACCCCCATCGCAGGGGGAGAGGCACCCCCCGTGAGGCGGGGACTCAGAGCCAGCCGCTCTTTCGACCCTGGCTCTCAGGACCCCCATCGCAGGGGGGGAGGCAACCCCCACGAGGCGGGGACTGAGAGCCAGCCCCTCTTCCCCCTCTGGCTCTTAGGACCACCATCGCAGGAGGGGGAGGCACCCCCCACGAGGCAGGGACTCAGAGGCAGCCCCTCTTCCGCCCCCGGCTCTTAGGACCCCCATCGCAGGGGGGGAGGCACCCCCCGTGAGGCGGGGACTGAGAGCCAGCCCTTCATCCCCCCAGCTCTCAGGACCCCCATCGCAGGGGGGGAGGCAAACCCCCACGAGGCAGGGACTGAGAGCCAGCCCTTCTTCCGCCTCTGGCTCTTAGGACCACCATCGCAGAGGGGGGAGGCACCCCCCGCGAGGCGGGGACTGAGAGCCAGCCCCTCATCCTCCCCTAGCTTAGGACCCCCATCGCGGATCCTAAGAACCTTAAGGACCCACCTGGAGGACTCTGGGTATTAGGTGTCCAAGAAGAAAGCTCAAATCTGCCGACGGCAGGTACCTTCCTTGGGATTTACTATCCGACAGGGGTCCAAACGCCGGGAACAGAAAGAAAGCAGGTCGTTTGCAATCTACCGGAGCCTAAGGGCAGAAGGCAGGTGAGGGAATTCTTAGGGGCTGTGGGGTTTTGTAGACTGTGCCTCCCAAACTTTGCAGTATTAGCCAAGCCTTTCTATGAGGTCACAAAGGGGGCAGGTGAGGGAATTCTTAGGGGCTGTGGGGTTTTGTAGACTGTGCATCCCAAACTTTGCAGTATTAGCCAAGTCTTTCTATGAGACCACAAAGGGGGCGGGGACCGGGAACCTTTGGAATGGGGATCCCAACAACAGCAAGTCTTTCATGAGTTAAAGGAAAACCTTCTGGCAGCCCCAGCCCCGGGGCTACTCGATCTGACAAAGCCTTTTCCATTGAACGTGTCAGAAAGAGAAAAGATGGCAGCTGGAATTTTAACCGAAACTCTGGGGCCCTGGCTGAGGCCGGTGGCCTACGTGTCTAAACAAATAGAGAGGGTTTCTAAAGGATGGCCCCCCTGTTTGAGGGCCGCGGCATCAACTGCCCTGATAGTACCAGAAGCAAATAAGCTGACTCTTGGGCAAAACCTGAACATAAGGGCCGCCCATTTTGGGTTGGGTGACAGCCATCCCCTCTTCCCCCCCTGCCTTAGGACCCCCATCACGGATCCTAAGATCCTTAGGACTCACCTGGAGGACTGTGGGTATTAGGTGTCCAAGAAGAAAGCTCAAATCTGCCGACGGCAGGTACCTTACTTGGGATTTACTCTCCGACAGGGGTCCAACGCCACCCGGGAACAGAAAGAAAGCAGGTTATTTGCAATCTACCAGAGCCTAAGGGCCGAAGGCAGCCGAGAGAACTCTCAGGGGCTGTGGGGTTTTGTAGACTGTGGATCCCAAACTTTGCAGTATTAGCCAAGCCTTTGTATGAGGTCACAAAGGGGGCGGGGACCGGAACCTTTGGAATGGGGATCCCAACAACAGCAAGTCTTTCATGAGTTAAAGGAAAAACTTCTGGCAGCCCCAGCCCCGGGGATACCCGATCTGGCAAAGCCTTTTCCATTGTATGCGTTAGAGAGAGAAAAGATGGCAGCTGGACTTTTAACACAAACTGTGGGGCCCTGGCTGAGGCCGGTGGCCTACGTCTCTGAACAACTAGACAGGGTTTCCGAAGGATGGCTCCCCTGGTTGAGGGCCTTGGCAGCAACTGCCCTGCCAGTACAAGAAGCAAATAAGCTGACTCTTGGGCAAAACCTGAACATAAAGGCCCCCCATGCTGTGGTGGTTGAGCGGCAGTCCCTTTTCCCCCGCTGGGTCTTGGGACCACCATCGCAGGGGCGATGGCACCCCCCGCGAGGCACGGACTGAGAGCCAGCCCCTCTTCCGCCCCAGGCTCTTAGGACCCCCATCGCAGGGGGGGGAGGCACCCCCCGCGAGGCGGGGACTCAGAGCCAGCCACTCTTCCGACCCCGGCTCTTAGGATCGCCATCGCAGGGGGGGGAGGCACCCCCCGCGAGGCGGGGACTCAGAGCCAGCCGCTCTTTCGACCCTGGCTCTCAGGACCCCCATCGCAGGGGGGGAGGCACCCCCCACGAGGCGGGGACTGAGAGCCAGCCCCTCTTCCCCCTCTGGCTCTTAGGACCACCATCGCAGGAGGGGGAGGCACCCCCCACGAGGCAGGGACTCAGAGGCAGCCCCTCTTCCGCCCCCGGCTCTTAGGACCCCCATCGCAGGGGGGGAGGCACCCCCGCGAGGCGGGGACTGAGAGCCAGCCCCTCATCCCCCCAGCTCTCAGGACCCCCATCGCAGGGGGGGGAGGCAACCCCCCACGAGGCAGGGACTGAGAGCCAGCCCCTCTTCCCCCTCTGGCTCTTAGGACCACCATTGCAGGAGCGGGAGGCACCCCCCACGAGGCGGGGACTGAGAGCCAGCCCCACATCACCCCTGGCTCTTAGGGCCCCCATCGCAGGGGGGGGAGGCACCCCCCGCGAGGCGGGGACTGAGAGCCAGCCCCTCCTCCAACCTGGCTCTCAGGGCCCCCATCGCAGGGGGGGAGGCACCCCCCACAAGGCGGGGACTGAGAGCCAGCCCCTTTTCTCCCCCTGGCTCTTGGGACCCCCATCGCAGGGGGGATGGCACCCCCCACGAGGTAGGGACTGAGAGCCAGCCCCTCTTCCCCCCCTGGCTCTTAGGACACCCATCGCAGGGGGGGTAGGCACTCCCAATGAGGAAGAGACTGAGGGCCAGCCCCTCATCCCCCCCGGCTTAGGACCCCCATCGCTGATCCTAAGATCCTTAGGACCCACTTGGAGGACTGTGGGTATTAGCTGTCCAAGAAGAAAGCTCAAATCTGCGGACGGCAGGTACCTTACTTGGAATTTACTATCTGACAGGGGTCCGAACGCAGCCTGGGGACAGAATGAAAGCAGGTCATTTGCAATGTAGCAGAGCCTAAGGGCAGAAGGCAGTTGAGGGAGTTCTTAGGGGCTGTGGGGTTTTGTAGACTGTGCATCCCAAACTTCGCAGTATTAGCCAAGACTTTGTATGAGGTTACAAAGGGGACGGGGACCTGGAACATTTGGAATGGGGGTCCCAACAACAGCAAGTCTTTCATGAGTTAAAGGAAAAACTTCTGGCAGCCCCAGCCCTGGGGCTACCCGATCTCACAAAGCCTTTTCCATTGTATGCGTTAGACAGAGAAAAGATGGCAGCTGGACTTTTAACCCAAACTGTGGGGCCCTGGCTGAGGCCGGTGGCCTACCTCTCTGAACAACTAGACAGGGTTTCTAAAGGATGGCCCCCCTGTTTGAGGCCTTGGCAGCAACTGCCCTGCTAGTACAAGAAGCAAATAAGCTGACTCTTGGGCAAAACCTGAACATAAAGGCCCCCCATTTTGTGGTGGCTGAGAGCCAGCCCCTTTTCCCCCGCTGGCTCTTGGGACCCCCATTGCCGGGGTGGGGAGGCACCAGCCGTGAGAGTGCTGGGATTACAGACATAAGCCACCGCAGCTGGCCAATAAATGTTAGCTTTTTAATAATGTATCTCTGGTAGTTGCCTGCTTCACTAGCCCTACACACACACACACACACACACACACACACTCACACACACACATGCACCTGTGCAATTTTCCCTGGTCAGCATTGATGACAGTGAATAAGAAGAATAGATATACATTGTTTCATGAACCTTTGCTGTGTTTGAGGTTTTATAAAGGCACAGGTCCATTTATACAGACTTGTGCCATCAAACTTGTGCAGATTTAAATGAGTATTTTTTTTTTGGCTGGGCTTGGTGGCTCATGCCTGTAATCCCAGAACTTTGGGAAGCTAAGGCAGGAAGATTGCTTGAGCCCAGGAGTTTGAGACCAGCCTGAGCAATGCAGTGAGATCCCATCCCTAAAAAATAATAATTTTTAAAATAAGAACAATTAATTTAAAAAAATAAAATGAGTGTTTTTAAAATTGTATTTTTAAATTGACAATAATTGTACACATTCATGGGGTACATAGTGGTGTTTCCATATACATAATATATAGGGATTAGATCACGGTAATTAGCATATTTATCATCTCAAGAGTATTCTTTTTAATGTATCCTTTCCTCAAAGAGGAAATGAATATTCTGCTTGCTGGGGAGGGGGAAAGAGGCAGTTGCTATTTATTCTGTGCCCACTGATTTTTTCCCTAATCTAAATGAAAATAATAAACCACATAATCTGTTTGAACCACAGAGATTCTTCCTTATAGTATTGTTCCCTTCTCCCTCTGTCATTGCCATAAAAAGCTTGTTCCTTGCCATCTGAATTCTCATAAAGCCCAGCTGGCCTTTGTCCTAACCCAGCAGATCTCAGCTTATTTCCCTTTCAGTGAATCAGATAACATCATCCTTTTTTACTGACTTTCGTACTTAGATTTATGAGTGACTTGGCAATGTGGTAATGTCTACCAATGAATGTTTTTTTTTTTTTTTAACCAAGAGGCATTTGTAAAAGCAGCTAAATATAGTAATTGCTGGATTCATTTTTCCCTGCTTCCACATAGTTTTAGCCAAGGAACTGTGCACTGTCAAGGGCATTGAGCAATAGACAGTATAATGATATGCCTATATGACCTATTTATTTAGAATATTTAGAATCTCTAAACTTCAGTTTGTTCATTTGTAAAGTCTGCATAAGAGTATCCACTTCAATAGTATAATTATAAAAATTAAAATAGCTAGTATGAATATTTAGTATGGAGCTAATTTTGCTTTAAACTACTGATTATCTTTCAAAGATATCTAAATAATAAGAAAGAAAGTCTTCCTATTCACCTATATGGAACCATGGATTGCTGGACCGGCATGGTGGCTCACACCAGTAATCTTTGCACTTTGGGAGGCTGAGGCAGGAAGATCACTTGAGCCCAGGAGTTCGAGACCAGGCTAGGCAACATAGAGAGACATCGTCTCAAAAAAAAGAAAAGAAAAGGAAAAATAAAATCATGTATTTACCCATGGAGTCACCATTTCCAGTGCTGTCATTCATAGGTGAGGATGATGCAATTGACCCATTAAAAGACAAGGGCTTGGGGCCGGGCGCGTTGGGTGACTCATGCTTGTAATCCCAGCATTCTGGGAGGCCGAGGCAGCCGGATCACGAGGTCAGGAGATCGAGACCATCCTGACTAACACAGTGAAACCCCATCTCTACTAAAACAATATAAAAAATTAGCTGGGCGTAGTGGCAGGCACCTGTAGTCCCAGCTACTCGGGAGGCTGAGGCAGGAGAATGGCGTGAACCTGGGAGGCAGAGCTTGCAGTAAGCCGAGATCACGCCACTGCCCTCCAGGCTGGGTGACAGAGCAAGACCCCGTCTCAAAAAACAAAACAAAAAAAAGACAAGGGCTTGGGCCGGGCCTGTAATCCCAGCACTTTGGGAGGCTGAGGCAGGCAGATCACAAGGTCAGGAGATCGAGACCATCCTGCTTAACGTGGTGAAACCCCGTCTCTACTAAAATTAGAAAAAATTAGCTGGGCGTGGTGGCGGGTGCCTGTAATCCCAGCTACTCATGAGGCTGAGGCAGGAGAATCGCTTGAACCCGGGAAGCAGAGGTTGCAGTGAGCAGAGATCGTGCCACTGCACTCCAGCCTGGGTGACAGAGTGAGACTCCGTTTCAAAAAAAAAAAGAAAAAAGAAAAGACAAGGTCTTCAGGCCGGGTGTGGTGGCTCATGCCTGTAATCTCAGCACTTTGGGAAGCTGAGGTGGGTAGATCACCTGAGGTCCAGAGTTCGAGAGCAGGCTGGCCAACATGGTGAAACCCTGTCTCTACTAAAAATACAAAAATTAGCCAGGTGTGGTGGTAGCACCTGTGATCCCAACTACTTGGGAAGCTGAGGCAGGAGAATTGCTTGAACCTTGGAGTTGGAGACTGCAGTGAGCCGAGATCACACCACTGCACTCCATCCAGCCTGGGCAACAAAGTGAGACTCTGTCTCAAAAAAAAAAAAAAAAAAAAAAAAAAAAGACAAGGACTTCAAGCTGCTTCACCAGCAGTTATCTGTGTCTTTTGTTTTAGGGACGGCTCTGCAGATTTGGGGTAGCATGTGGCCAGGGAACCAAAGTAAATAGTTTGCAAAATGATGAAATTTGTCTTCCTGACATTGTCAACGTCTAATTTAATGTTCATCTTTTGGTAATGTTCCAGAAAATAGATTAGACACTTTGGGAGTGATAGCAATTCTTAAACAAAATTTTTTTTTCTATACTAAATATAATATGTGCATTGTACAATAGTTGGGATGGAAAAATATTCTAAATGTCTAAATCATATATAATCCTAAAACTTATAACCATTATTAATATTTTGGTATATTTTCTTTTAGTCTTTTTTGCATATATGGATGCACAGTATATATGTTACACATACGCATATTTTAAAAATCACCTTATCAAATATCTAGCTTTTAAAAACAACATTATAGCATCAGCAGCTTTATAATCACTAAATGTCTTTCAAAAAACCTGATTTTGAATGACTGTGTAATAGTCCATAATATGGCTGATCCACAATTTATTTAACCAACACTCACTGCTTAATAAAATTACCATTCCACCACATATGCCAGGGGTACGATTCACTTTTTATACAGAAGAGTGGGCCAAGTTCTATTTATATAGTTGGAGACCAAGGGATACATTAATGGTTTAGATACTAGAAGTGTCAGATGTATAGAGAATGACAGCAAATAACTTTAGTCTCCATTTCTATCGTGACCTTTAAAATTTGGCTTTGTGAAAGGAAAATAAATCTTGGAACCCCAACATCACTAAGCCAAAGGAAAAAGTCAAGCTGGGAACCGTGTCATGCAAACCTGCCTCCCATTTTATTCCTAAATAAGACAGCTACAAAGATTTATTTATTTATTTATTTATTTATTTATTTATTTATTTATTTTAAGATGGAGTCTCGCTCTGTCACCCAGGCTGGAGTGCAGTGGCACAATCTCAGCTCACTGCAACCTCTGCATCCCAGGTTCAAGCGATTCTCCTGCCTCAGCCTCCCGAGTAGCTGGGACTACAGGCGCCTGCCACCATGTCTGGCTAATTTTTTGTATTTTTAGTAGAGACAGGGTTTCACCATGTTGGCCAGGCTGGTCTTGAACTCCTGATCTCAAGTGATCTGCTCACCTTGGCCTCCCAGTGTGCTAGGATTACAGATGTGAGCCATCCCACCCGGCCCAAAGATTTTTTTTTTTTTTTTTTTTTTTGAGATGGAGTTTCACTCTTGTTGCCCAGGCAGGAGTGCAAAGGCACGATCTCCACTCACGGCAACCTACGCCTCCTGGGTTCAAGCGATTCTCCTGCCTCAGCCTCCTGAGTAGCTGGGATGACAGGCACGCACCACCACGTCTGGCTAATTTTTGGGTTTTTAGTAGAGACAGGGCTTTGCCATGTGGGCCAGGCTGGTCTCGAACTCCTGGCCTCATGTGATCCACCCACCTCAGCCTCCCAAAGTGCTGGGATTATAGGCATGAGCCACCGCACCAGGCCAAGATTTTTTAAAAGGCTACGTACCTCCCTCACAATTTGTTCATCAGGAAATTCCTTGTGGGCCCCAAGATCTTTACCCTAAAACAGTTCTGTTGAATTTTACCCTGACAATGTAAACTGATGGCTTATCTTCACAGGTACAGGACAAAGGACAGAGCTCTAAGTCATCCCTCTGTACTCACCTAAGACAAATGCATATCTGATTGCTTCCTCTGTAAAAATGCACATTCCCTGAGCTAGACTAAGGCGTAAGTGACTACTCCTTTACCCTCCTCTCACGTGTAAATTGCGTATTTGGTGAAAGGCTGATCAAAGACTCAAAACAATGCAACCATTTGTCTCGTATCTTTCCACACCTTGTAAACATTTCTTCCTCTTTCCCCAGTATCCGCTCTTTCCCCTTTAAATATTAAAGCCCTCAAAATCATCTCTGGAGAAAGGCACAGACCTGCCTCTCAGCTGCATATACTTAACCTTGGGCAATTTATCTCTAAATGGATTGAGACCTGTATCAGATATGTTTTGGTTCACAACTTGAAGGAGATAGATGATGCAGTGACTGATGTGTTTGCCTATGGTGATAAATAGTAAGTTTTACCTTGATTCCTACATTTAGTTTTTCACTCACATGTTCCCAGCAGATCCTAAGAGGTAGCAGCCTTGTTGGTGAATGAGTTATTTGTTCATTCAATAGACTAAGTTCTCTGTGTTGCCATTTCCTTTGGCCACTCTGAGTTGTAGACAAATGAATTCTTATTAGAGATGAAATCTGTATTTAATTGTTGAATGAAAGGAATTTTCAAATCAATTTAAATGTAAACTCTTCATATAAATCCGAACATACCTAGCTCTTCCTTTTATCTTCAAAAGTCAGTTGAGTTTTTTTTTCATCAAAAATGTTGCATAGGGGCCAGGCGCGGTGGCTCACGCCTGTAATCCCAACACTTTGGGAGTTCGAGGCAGGCAGATCACGAGGTCAGGAGTGCGAGATCAGCCTGGCCAATATGGTGAAACCCTGTCTCTACTGAAAATACAAAAACTAGCTGGGCCTGGTGGCACGCACCTGTAGTCCCACCTATTTGGGAGGCTGAGGCTGGAGAATCGCTTGAACCCAGGAGGCAGAGGTTGCAGTGAGCCGAGATCACACCACTGCACTCCAGCCTGGCAACAGAGTGAGACGCTGTATCAAAAAAAAAGAAAGAAAAAAAAAAAAAAGTTGCATAGGGCTGGGCTGCATGTGGTGGCTCACACCTGTCATCTCAGCACTTTGGGAGGCCAGGGTGGGCAGATCACTTGAGGTCAGGAGTTTGAGACCAGCCTGGCCAACACGGTGAAACCTGGTCTCTACCAAGAAATACAAAACTTAGTTGGGCGTGATGGTGTGTGCCTGTAGTCTCAGCTACTTGGGAGGCTGAGGTGGGAGAATCACTTAAACTCAGGAGGGAGAGGCTGCAGTGAGCTGAGATCATGGCACCGCACTCCAGCCTGGATGACAGAGTGAGACCGTGTCTTACGAAAAAAAATATTGTTGCATAGTTTTGCCCTAAGCCAGCCACACTCACTAGCCTATCTCCTACTGACACTCACCCCTACAGACCCTTAACCCCACCCACAGCTGTCAGCTCTGCCTGGCCCTTGAGGGGTGGGTTTATGAGAGACCTTCTACTTACTGCTAGTCTCAGAATCTATGGTATTCATGGAATGCTGATGCTATGGTTTGAATGTATGTATTTCTCCAAACTTCATGTTGAAACTTAATCCTGATGTGACAGTTAAGAGGTGGGGCCTTTAGAAGGCAATTAGGTCATGAGGGCTCTGCTCTCACAGATGGAATTAGTGCCTTATAAAAAGGCTTGAGGGAGCCTGCATGGTCCTTCCTCCCCTTCCACCATGTGAGGAGGCAGCAACAAGGCACCATCTTTGAAGCAGAAAGTGAGCCTTCACCAGACAGCAAATCTGCCGGCACCTTGATCTCGGACTTCCCAGCCTCCAGAATTGTGAGCAATAAATTTCTATTGTTTATACATTACCCAGTCTAAGGTATTTTTGTTATAGCAGCAGAAACAGATTAAGGCAGATTGAGGATAAAAATAATTGACTGTATGCCAGGCGCAGTGGCTCACTCCTGTAATTCCAGCACTTTGGGAGGCCAAGGCAGGCGGATCATGAGGTCAGGCGTTCAAGACCAGCCTGACCAACATGGTGAAACCCTGTCTCTACTAAAAATACAAAAAATTAGCCAGGCATGGTGGCGGGTGCCGGTAATCCCAGCTACTCGGGAGTCTGAGGCAGAAGAATCGCTTGAACCTGGGAGGCAGAGGTTGCAGTGAGCTGAGATCACACCACTGCACTTCAGCCTGGGTGACAGAGTGAGACTCTGTCTCAAAATAAATAAATTAATTAATTAAATAAAATAAAATAATTGACTGTAAAACACTAGTAACTGTAAACGTTGCAGCATCCTTCTACAAATCATCTAGCCCCACTACATTGTGATGGGGTAGGATGTATATGGACTAGATTTCAATGAGAGTTAATAGAAATGAAGTGGAACTATTTGGGAGGAGGTTAAGGAGGGGGCAGGAGGGGACAAGGAAGAACATCTAAATTACCTAGCCTCCTGCTAGCATTTTTACTTTTTAATATGATGACAGTCAAGGAGAGGACAGAAGAGAACTCACTTCACAGTCCCACTTGGGGTGTGTTCCCGAGTTACACAGATAAAATTAGCTGAAAAATGAACTCCTCTGCACTGATTCTTTAAAGAGTATTTTTACAATAAATTATATTGTGTATGGCTCTCCAAACTCTGTGGGACTTTGTCTCTGGGTGGATTCCCCAAACAACTTTCAGCTGCTTTTTGTAGCCACCTAACTCCCTAAGCAAAGAGCCACTCCAAGGGCCCCCTCTCCAGGAAGGAAAGGTCCTGACACAAAGTTGGCCTGGGCCCCACAATATCATAAGCTGCATGCTTTGTTTCCTCTTGTTTCATATAGTTGACATCTTTCAGATGGTTGTGTGAAGGTTATTCTTGTATTTTCCTTCTCCCTCTATCTTACTGGTAAGAAAACATTTGGCTGTGCAAAAGGTAGAAACAGAGGCAACTGAGATGTGCATGTGAGCCGGAAAGTCCTGGGCTTCAGGTATTTATTCTTGAAAGTAATAGTGAGTATTTAGAGACGATCCCCCTATCCAAAGGTACCAGTGAGATTAGATTTGTTAAAGACATTACTCACAGGTGCAAGAGTACACACCCACACCTGTTCAGACGCCAGCAACCGGGAGCATGGATAAGAACTAGAACCTGCTGACACAGCCCTTTGCAATGACTACACCGCATGCCAAACGGCTCTAGTGCAGAGTATGAATGAGCTCAGAACAGTGGGTGGATTTATGCAATTTCTGAGAACCACATGGAAGCTTCTGGCTTGATCGCCAAAAAGAGAAGACTTTTTTGTTGTTGTTTTTGTTTGGCTTTGTTTTTTATTCTTTGCCTCAGAATGATCATCCTCCCACATATAAATTAGTGATGACACCCGTGACTCGGAAAGCCAACATTGGAACAGCAGCAACATGAAGCACCGCTTTCATGACTCATTTCACCCAGAGAATGCACTCAGGCCCTATTTACAAAACTGTGCAACATAAATAGAACTGCACAGATACACTTACTGAAAGATTCAGCTTGAATCAAAAGACATATTCAGATCACTATTTTTCTTGAATACTAGAATTAGGCTATCTCAGTATTTTTAAGTGATATGAATGCACTCTAGAATTGAAGTACTTTAAAATGTACTAGTTTATTCCTGTTCAAAAACTCTAAAAGCTTCTCTTTACAACAAATTAATGGTTAGCTACTCCACATCAATCTTTTTTTGTTTGTTTGTTTTTGTTTTTGTTTTTTTGAGATAAGGTCTCCCTATGTTGCCTGGGCTGGACTCAAACTCCTGGGCTCAAGCAATCCTCCCACTTCAGCCTCCTGAGTAGGTGGGACTACAGACACGTGCCCTGCCTGGACACATGAATCATTTTTATCCAAGACTGGCAACTCTTCAACATTCTTTTTCCTGTGTCAGGGCAAAAGCCTCAGCAATTCTTCTATTTTTCTACAGAACAAGAACTTGCATCTTCACATATTAGGTTTCAATGCAAGTCACTGAGCATTTTGATCTCTATTATAATGATTTTTGACATACAGTTTCACTCTTGTTGCCCAGGCTGGAGTGCAATGGCATAATCTCGGCTCATTTTAACCTCTGCCTCCCAGGTTCAAGCGATTCTCCTGCCTCAGCCTCCCGGGTACCTGGGATTACAGGCATGCACCACCACATCCGGCTAATTTTGTATTTTTGGTAGAGATGGGGTTTCTCCATGTTGGTCAGGCTGGTCTTGAACTCCCGACCTCAGGTGATCTGCCTGCCTCAGCCTCCTAAAGTGCTGGGATTACAGGCGTGAGCCACCGTGCCTGGCCTGGATCTCTATTATTAACGTGCAAAAGAGGAGATAAGGAAGCATCTTGTGCGCCTTCTTTGGTGGAGGGGATGGGTGGTAGGCAGCTAGGAGGGGGTGAGGGCCTGCACACCGAAACTGGATTTACTATAAAGCAATCTGGAAAACATAGTAGTAAACCCTGTCTGGAAACTGCAAGTCACATTCCGAGAAAACCTGGGATGAGAAAAGGATAAATTTAGCAATAATGATTTTTGCTAGATCCTGATGGTACAGGCAGAACGACAAAGAAAGAGAATGTCTTTTGAAAACAACACTCTCATAAAAAATGATGAGTTTCCATCAAAGAAGTAGAAATAAGAAGATACATAGAGTTTGTTTCCATTTACATGAAATTCAAAATAGACAATATCCAAATCTATTTTTTAGAGCGAGAGAGTGATAAGTGGTACCAGCACGAAGAAAAATAAAGAAATAAGCACAGAATTCAGCATAGTGGTTCCCATTAGGGGTAGGGTGGGAACAGGCTGCGATTGAGTGGAAACACAAGGGGAGTTCTGGATCGCTGCTGAAGTGGCTACATTGTCTGGGGTAGATATCCGGGGTTCGTCATCTCAGCCAGGAAAATTTAGGACACGGACGCACACGAGGAGTTTAGGAGCAGAGGTTTAATAGGCAAAAGAAAGAGAAAGGAAAACAGCTCTTTCTCCAGTGAGAGAGAGAGGGGCCTTCCAAGAAGAAAGACTGGCCAGTGGCAGATGCTCAGAATTGTATGTATAGTCAGGTTTTAGGAGGCAGTGTCTGATTTACATAGGGCACACAGATTGGTTCCATCAGGTATGACGTTTACATATCGAGAGGGGAAGGCTGGCCTCCCCACCCTAATCTTATTACGCAAATGAACTTTCCCCTTTGTGGCGCCATCTTGTCTGCTCCTTACTGTCCACATGGCTGACAAAGAGAAGGGAAGATGGTACTGCCATCTTGAACATGACTGGCACAACTGCCAGGATCTATGTCTGCAGCTCAATTTTACAGGCTGCTCTTTGTTAGAAAGGAAAATAATTTGGGGCTGCTTTTCATTAAAAGGAAAACCTTACTGAGGACTTCTGTACTCCTCACTATCTGCCTAAGTAATTTCTTTATTTTTTTTTTTTTGAGATGGAGTCTCACTCTGTCGCCCAGGCTGGAGTGCAGTGGCGCCATCTCAGCTCACTGCAAGCTCCGCCTCCCGGGTTCACGCCATTCTCCTCCCTCAGCCTCCGGAGTAGCTGGGACTACAGGTGCCCGCCACCACGCCCGGTTAATTTTTTTTTTTGTATTTTTAGTAGAGACGGGGTTTCACCATGTTAGCCAGAATGGTCTGCATCTCCTGACCTCGTGATCCGCCTGCCTTGGCCTCCCAAAGTGCTGGGGTTACACGCGTCAGCCACCACGCCTGGCCTAAGTAATTTCTTCTTAACTCTTGTATCATTGGTAATGTTATATTTCTTAATCTGGGTGGTAGTTATATAAAGTGTCGTGTGGTCTGAATGCGTCTCCAGAAATGGTGTTGGAAATGTAATCCCAAGTGCAACAGTATTAGGAGGTGGGGCCTTTGGGAGGTGTTTAGGTCATGAGGCGCCACCCTCATCAAGGCCCTTATAAAAGAGGTTTGCAGGAATGGGTTCACTCTCTTTTACTGTTTTGGGACATGAGGACAAATTGTTGGACCCTGCTTGCCCTTCCACCTTCCACCATGTGAGAATGCGGTATCTAGCCAATTACCATAGCACAGAGGTTAAGTGCACAGACACCAGAGAGCCAGGCTATCTGAGAACCTGACAAGAAGGCTCTCACCAGACACCAGATGCTGGCACCTCGATCTTGGACTTCTCAGTTTCCATAACAGAGAAATAAATTCTCTTTTTTGCTCAGTCAGATATTGTGGATAGCAGCACAAAAAAGGCTAAGACAGGGAGTTTGTGATATAATTATTCACTAAACAAAACATCTGTTTTATGCATTTTTTACGAGTGCATGTTTTATTTTACAATTTTTTTAATGAGATAAATGGCTACATTAATCATCCCTAGAAAGATAAACATTCTCTCAAAGATGAGACTTGGGCACCATTGAATATTTAGCGACTGACACACTCTGGGTTTCACTAGAGTGAGTCTCTCACTTTGGTATCCCTGAAAGTCCTTCATATTTAGGATTAGAAGCTGAGGGAGCCACCAGCCTTGATGCTGGCTTCTCCATGAAAGTCCTGGCACCATAGGCAGCAAGGGCAGGAGCTGAAATATGAAGGGATGGACAAAAGTTGGGGGAGCATGATTAGGAAAAAGAAGACACAAGGCAGAGCAGGGAGACCAGAGCTCATAGTGGGAATCAAGTGTCAAGTAGGCAGAGCTACTGGCAATAAGAGCAAGGCTAGATGTCAAGACCAGGCAGGTAAACAGAGATCTGGACAGTTATGGAGATTGCAAGTTCTCAGAATGGAAACTTAGAACTCCAGAGATTTGATGCTGAGTCTCCTGGCATAAGCCCAGTTGAGCTGGGGAGTGGAAAGACAGATGGGGACTAGGAATAAAACAGACCTACTGTGATGGCAGCGGTACTAGGGTCCCAGGTGAAGGCAGTTAGAGAAATGACAGAGTAAAGACAGAACAGTGTAGCCTAAGGCTTTATGCATGTATGCATTCATTCAAATACTTCCTTGAGAGCTTACTGTGGGTCAGATACTATCTGTGGGTCAGATACTATCCTAGGTATTGGAAATCCAGTGTAAACAAAACAGTCCCTGTCTTCCTGGAGTCTATATTCTAGTAATTAGCAAAGAAGCAGGAGAGACAGATGGTAAATAAGTAATTGGACAACTAAAAGGGTAGTTTCACATAGTACTATCAAGAAAAATATAGAATGGCTTGGGGAGGGGGCAGTACTCAAGAATGATAAGTGTTTTTCTGGAGAAGGAGCAAGCAGGAAGAGCATTAGATGAGATGTTATGGGCAGCCTGAAGAGAGTTCCAAGTGCAGAAAAGAAGCAGAGATGAGGCCTGCAATTAGGATGTAGCTGTTCAACACAGCCCAGGGCCAGGAATCTAGCCACCTGGGAAGACTGAAACTACTGTGGCATTCCTGGCCCAGCGGCTGAGATACCTGACCTGTTATCAAAGCAGGGTCCAGGCTTGGCAGAACTCACCAGAGAACATGATTCCAGTAGAGCAAACCTGGGGCTTGGTCCTAGGAACATGTCAGAAGTCAGAGCCAGGCCACAGAGCCAGAATATTCTCCACTTAAGACATGATTACATTTCCTAAGCTAATTGCTTTTTCTCCAAAGAAGTCTCAGATCTCCGGTTTAGAGCTTTCACCATGATGTACAACGTTATGCTTAAAACACATCAAAACATCCTCCTTGCTGGGGAATGCTACTGGATTCTCTCATCTTGGCTTAGCATGCTGCCATATTCCAATTATCCTGAGGCTCTTTGGAGACAGAGACGGGCAGGATGGGGAAAAGCTCTTCAGCCTCCAGGCTAAGTTTGAAACATACTCTCTTTGTCAGCAGTCTTACTTTTAGATTCACCCGATAAGATCCTCTAGGATACTGATTACAAAAAGCCACAGAATCAAGCAAGATAAGGCTGGTGGTCTCTCACAGCTTACCTCACAAACTGCTTTTCTACATATTTAAAAGTAGCCCTTGGCTATTTACGTCTGCATCCTGGGGACGGCTGCTTAGCCCAATACTGCAGCTAGTTCTGGTCCTTAGTCTTCAAAAGCTAAAAGCAGTTCAGAAAAGGGGCAAAGAGGATGATTCCAAGTTCATGAACAGGACTACTCCATGAGACACAGGGAGAAAATCCTCCCTATTTCTCCCTCCATGCCACCCTGCAGAGTTCCTTGATCACATCCCTGGCAAGCTCACCACTAACCCAGATGGCTCGACAGTCTTCCTGGCCTACCTCACAGCTTTGTTGAGAGGTCAAAGGAGGAAGCTGTAAAGCATTAAGGAAATTTAAGAACCCATTATTATTATTTTACAGTATGATATGGTTTGGCTGTGTCCCCACCCAAATCTCATCCTGAATTGTAGCTCCCACAATTCCCACGTGTCATGGGAGGAAACTGGTGGGAGATAATTGAATCATGGGGGTGAGTCTTTCCTGTGCTGTTCTCGTGATATTGAGTAAGTCTCACAATATCTGATGGTTTTATAAAGGGGAGTTCCCTGCACATGCCTTCGTGCCTGTCACCATGCGAGATGTGACTTTACTCCTCCTTTGCCTCCCGCCATGATTGTGAGGCCTCCCCAGCCATGTGGAACTGTGAGCCCATTAAATCTCTTTTCTTTATAAATTACCCAGTCTCGGGTATGTCTTTATTAGCAGTGTGAGAACAGACTAATACACAGTAGTATCACTTTGAAACCTACTATAGTCCCAGAAGTTCAATAGTTAGGAAAAATAAGCTGCTTAAGTTTAAAAGAACATGCAGCAGTGTGGTCGTAGATGACCCTCCAGAGGAAAAAGGCCTGAAAAAGGCTATACTTGCCAAGATCTGTGATGCAAATACTCCCACTGCAACTGATCACGTTGATGTCAAGCCATCAACATGATATCACAGAATTGGAAAGAGATGAGCACGGTCCACCCTGGCAAGCCAGTGCATGCTGGCTCCAACACACTCAGGGGCCATGCTAAGGACTGGGGGCTCGGAAGTAAATAAAACACAGCTTATGGCTTCAGATTAATGCATGGGCTAGTCAAGGAGATGGACAACAAAGTAAAGAACCATGATAATAAATTCTGTAACAAAATTATGTACTGATAGCAGATGCATGTGTGTGTTCTCCCAGTGGAATCTGGAACCCAAAAGGAAACAAAGCTTTAGACCAACAAAATGAAGCTTTGATAGTGGAATGGCAGACATCGGCTACCAGTCAAGGAGGGTTACTGGAAATTCCATCTCTAATAGATAGCTGCCAACTTGTTTATGAAGGCTGGCTCTAGATAAAATAGGCACTGTAACAGAGAATGTTCAATGATCTCAGCTACGCTACTGATAAGCATGAGAAGAGTTGAGTCAGAGACAGGGTAATTAAAGCTTATGCTTCCATGGGCCAGAGAGAACCTGCATCCACTCTCCTAACATCTGTCTACTTATTCCTGCTGCTGCCATGTCCATACATTGGCTGGATAGAGCAATTGGGTCAGAGAGGGGCAGGAAAGGCATGGGAGAAGGTTAGGAACCAAGGGGAAGAAGAGGTAGATGCCACCAACATCTCCTTATCTTCCTGCTCTTTTGAAGTCCATGAAATCTACTCATCCCATACCCTTCTCCTAGGCAACCCTATTGTCTGTCAAGGTTCAAGACTCAGTCACACCTTCTTCAGATATTTCAGCATCACAGTCTTTCTCCCACAGCTGCTCTTGCTAGATCTCACATTACGCTGTTTCTCTCTCCGTTTCTGGCTCTTTACATGCAGAGGCTTCTTCAAGGTTCAGTCATTCTTGCTTCTTTTGTTGTTCCATAGTTTCTCTTTAATATTGACATCCACTTCTTTATTTCTCTTCCCTATGCAGACCACATCCCTGCTTACTTATCAAGACCTTACCTTTCTCCTGAGCACCAGCCTCATATTTCAATCAGCTGGTGCACAATTCATTTACAGAGACCTCTGGAATTAATTCAGACAGCACATCCTCTGAGACCTCGTCTTCCTCTTCAAGTTTCCATTGCTATTTTATTTATTTAGCAAAAATGTATTTTAAAAACTGATTCATATCAGTTGTACATATTTTTGGGGTACATGTGATAATTTGTAATGTGTACAAATATGTACAATGTGTAATTATCAAATAGGGTAACTGAGATATTCATCACCAGGGCATGGTGGCGTGTGCCTGTAGTCCCAACTGCTTGGAAGGCTAAGGTGGAAGGATCACCCGAGTCTGGAAGGTCGAGGCTGCAGTGAGCTGTGATTGTGCCACTGCACTCTGGTCTGGATGATACAGTGAGATCCTATCTTAAATACATACATACGTATAGTGTATATTATTCTGTTTCCTTGTACCAGCAAACAGCTTTGGGAGGAAAAAAGTCCTTTATAATTGGGAGCTAATGAAATGCTTTTAGAATGGGGACAGAACTAGAGCCACCCTTAAGGTTAAATGGACTCAGGAACAGAAACAAAGACTCTCACAGCTGCTTCCTATGGCTGCCAGCCTCTGTGTGTGTGTGATTGTGTGTGTGTGTGTGTGTGTGTTTGTAGGTTTTTATCCACAATTCCTATCTCATAACTTCCACGGACAGAATTTTGTTATAATATTGGGGCACTGTAGGCCAGGCATTGGAAGCAGGAATCAGAAAACAGAATCTCTCTCTCTCTCTCTCTAACATTCTCCTGTCCTCCTTTGACCTGCCCAAGGCAGGACCCTAGTCTGGTTGTGGGCCCTAAGAGCCTCATTTGCGAGAGTGTCCTGCCCCATACCCTAAAGGAAAAAAGTGCTGCACAGAGAGGACAGAACGACGTGAACAGACAGGCCTTTCTGGGTTTCCCCAATCAGTCTATTAGTATTGAATCATACCTGTTTTGTCCAATCACATTTTGACATGGATGTCCATGTTTCAATCATGCCTATCCAACAAAGTCTCCATAAAAGGCTCAAGAGGACTGGGTCTGGGGGCCTTCCAGAGAGCTGGACACATGGAGGCTGACAGGAAGGTAAACAAGAATTCATTCATGTGCTGTAAGGATGGCACACCTCAACTCCATGGATCAGAAGCTCCTGCACTCCAGACCTTTTCAGACCTTGTCCTGTGCATCTCTTCATCTGGCTATTTATTTGTATTCTTTAAAATATCCTTTGTAATAAACTGGTAAACATAAGTAGGTGTATGGCTGAGATATGTGAGGCACTCTAGTAAATTAGTCAAATCCAAAGACAGGGTCATGGGAACTCCAACTTGAAGCTGGTCAGTTAGAATTTTCAGAGTCCTGAACCTGCTACTGGTGTCTGAAGGCTGGAGGTTGTCTTGGGGACTGAGCCCTCAACCTGTGGGATCTGACATTATCACTAGGTAGATAGTGTCGGAATTAAATTGGAGAACACTCAGCTGGTGTTCACTGCAGAATTAATTGCTTGCTTCCTGGTGGGGAGAAATCCCCACATATTTTGGGGTCACGGAAGACTCCTGTATTGATTGTTGTTGTATTATTGAGTGAGAAAATAGGAAAAAGCACATTAATTGTTGTTTTTTCCACATTCAGAAGTCTTTAATTCATTTAGGTTGATTTTTGTATATGATGAAAAATGGGGATCTTGCTTCACTCTTTTGCTTATGGATATTGAATTTTCCCAGCATCATTTATTAAAGAGACTGTCCTTTCCCCAGTGTATGTTCTTGACACCTTTGTCAAAAATGAGTTGGCTGTGTGTGGATTTATGGGTTTCTATTTATAACTTTCTCCAGGTTTAGAAAGTTTTCTGTTATCAGGCCAGGTACAGTGGCTCATGCCTGTAATCCCAGCACTTTGAGAGGCCAAGGTGGGAAGATCATCTGAGGTCAGAAGCTCAAGACCAGCCTGGCCAACATGGCAAAACCCCGTTTCTACTAAAAAATACAAAAATTAGCCAGGTGTGGTGGCAGGCATCTGTAATCCCAGCTACTCTGGAGGCTGAAGCAGGGAGAATTGCTTGAACCCGGGAGGCAAAGATTGCAACCTGGGTGACAGAGCAAGACTCCATCTCAAAAAAAAAAAAAGCTTTCCGTTATCATTTCTTTGAATAAGATTTTGACTCCTTTGTCTTTCTCAGTTCCTTCTTTAACACCAATAACCCAAATATTTGTTCTTTTGATGTTGTCCCGAAGATTCCATGAGCTAGCTTCCTTCCTTTTCATTCATTTTCGTTTTTCTCCTGCATATTTTATAACGGTCTCTTTGATCTGATTCTTTATTCTGTTTGATCAGTTCTGCTGTTGATGCTCTCTATTGCATTTTTCATTTCATTCATTGTATTTTTCAGTTCTAAGGTTTATGTTTAATTTTTTTAAGTATTTCAATCTCTGTTAAATTTCTCTGATAAATTTCTGAATTGACTCTGTGTTTGCTTGAAGTTTATTGAGCTTCCTTAAAACAGCTATTTTGAATTATTTACCTCATCACACATCTCCATCACTTTAGGGTTGGTCACTGGCAACTTTATTTTGTCCATTTGGTGAGGTCATATTTCCCTAAATGTTCTTGTTTTTTGTGGATGCGTGACAACGTCTGTGCTTTGAGGGACTAGGTATTTATTTTAGTCTTTGCAGTCTGGCTTTGTTTGTGGCTGTCCTTCTGCTGAGGGCTTTCCTAAAATTCTAAGCTGACTGCTGAGTTCCTTCAGCCTGTGACCACTGAAGCCATCTCAGCACTGGAGGGTGCTCTAAATCCAGGCTTGCAGAGGATCTCACAAGGACTCTGAGGTTGACATCGCTTTCTGGCCCAGATGGACTTGCAGAACACCCAAGGAGTATACTGGGGCTGTGTGGGGATGCTGGCTCACAACCTGAGTCAGCTCAGCTAGCTAGGAGGAATAAGTTCTAATGTTTCATCGCACTGTAGGATGACTCTACTTAGCAGTAATATATAGTTTCAAATAGCTAGTAGAAGGATATTGAGTGCTCATGACACAAAGAAATGATGTTCAAGATGATGAATATGCTAATTACCCTGATCAGATCACCATACATTATATGTATTGCAACATCACTATGTACTCCCCAAATATGTACAATTATTATGTGCCAGTTTTTAAAAATTAAAAATTAAAAACTCTTAATTTTCTCCTTACCCATCATCTCCCAAATAAGACACAACTTCATTGTATCTGTTCTAGGTCATTGATTACAACCTTGTAAATAATAAATTGCTTGTTTGTTTTATCCCCTTCTAGGTTATAAACTCACTTTCTGGTGGAGCTAATTTAAGAAACATTTGTCAGTGTGCTTATGCCAGTCCCACACCAGCAGTGTATTGGCAATGGAGTTACCAAGATCAATAAGGCTAAATTCCTGCTCCCAAAGTGTTTATGATCTATTATAGTAGAGTGACTATCAAAACTTGGCTGCAGTTTGGAATTGCCTGGAGAGATTCTGATTTGATGGGCCTCAGATTGGTCAGGGATATCAGGAATTTTAATTTCCTGGATGATTTGATTGTGCAGCCAAAGTTGAGGAAAGTTGTTGTGTTAGAAGAAGCACCTCATTTCAATACAATACTGAGAGTTCTGAGGCTGAAGTAAGTAGTCACATAGTTCTATAAAAATCCCCGGGAGAGGCCAGACGTGGTGGCTCACCCCTGTAATCCTAGCACTTTGGGAGGCTGAGGCAGGCAGATTGCCTGAGCTCAGGAGTTCGAGACCAGCCTGGGCAACACGGTGAAACCCCATCTCTACTAAAATACAGAAAAATTAGCCTGGCGTGGTGGCTGTAGTCCCAGCTACTCGTGTGTGCCTGTAGTCCCAGCTACTCAGGAGGCTGAGGCAGGAGAATTGCTTGATCCCAGGAGGCAAAGGTTGCAGTGAGCCGAGATTGCGCCACTACACTCCAGCCTCGGCGACAGAGCGAGACACTATCTCCAAAAAAAAAAAAAAAAAAAAATTTATCTGGCCCCCTTCAGAATAATCGACTCTGAATCTCAGCTCTAGAGGGCATTAGATATTTTTACAAGCTCCCCAGGTGATTCTGGGGCTCACAGACAGTTGAGAATCCTGAAACCCATCTAGGGAGTTATAATGAAGACAGGCTCTCTAAAAGGAGTTAACAGCTGAGTGTAGAGTTGGAAAGTACACATGAGTAGTCCAGGCAAAGAAGAAGGCAAGACCTTGCCGTTTTACTTTGTCAAAATGCCCACATAGGCCTTGAACATTGTCGTTACTCAATAAACTTTTTTTTTTTTTTTTTTTTTTTTTTTTTTGAGGCAGAGTCTCGCTCTGTGGCCCAGGCTGGAGTGCAATGGTGCGATCTCGGGTCACTGCAAGTTCCGCCTCCCGGGTTCATGCCATTCTCCTGCCTCAGCCTCCGGAGTAGCTGGGACTATAGGCGTCCACCACCACGCCCGGATAATTTTTTGTATTTTTAGTAGAGACGGGGTTTCATCGTGTTAGCCAGGATGGTCTCGATCTCCTGACCTTGTGATCCACCCGCCTTGGCCTCCCAAAGTGCTGGGATTACAGGCATGAACCACCACACCCGGCCCTTCTATTTTTTTTTTTTTAGACGGAGTTTCGCACTTATTGCCCAGGCTGGAGTGCAATGGCTCAATCTTGGCTCACTGCAACTTCCACCTTCCGGGTTCAAGTGATTCTCCTGCCTCAGCCTCCCGAGTAGCTGGGATGATAGGCATGTGCCATCACGCCTGGCTAATCTTGTAATTTTAGTAGAGATGGGGTTTCTCCATGCTGTTCAGGCTGGTCTTGAACTCCTGACCTCAGGTGATCCACCTGCCTCGGCTTCCCAAAGTGCTGGGATTACAGGCGTGAGCCACCACGCCTGGCCTCAATAAACTTTTGTCAAATGAGTATTCAGGATGAAAATGATCCATAGAGTGGAAGTATCTGTATCCCTTTCCCAGGGCTGCTGTAACCAAGTATCACAAACTAGGGGGCTTAAACCAACAGAAATTTATTGTCTCACAGTTCTGGAGACTCAAGTCTGAAATCAAGGTTTGGGGCAGGGCCGGTTTCTGTTTGGAGTCTCGGAGGGAGACTCTGCTTCATGCCTTGCTCTCAGCTTCTGGTGGCTGCCAGGAGTCCCTGGTGTTCCTGGCTGTAGACGCATCACTCCAGCTTCTGCCCTCATCAGCACGTGGTCTTCCCTTGAGTGTGTTTCTGTGTTCAAATTTCTCCTTCCTTATAAGGACACCAGCCACTGGATTAGGGCCTACTCTAATCCAGAATGACCTCATCATAACTTGATTACATCAGCAAAGACCCTATTTCCAAATAAGCTCACACATGGCTGAGGTTAGGACAGCATCCAAAATGGGTAGAAGAAACCAGTGGCCACAGGATGGAGAGTGGAGAGAGAGGAGCAGGGGAGGGATCATGAACTCATCCCAGCCTTGTCCCTGCTCTCACTGAACCTATGTGCTTTCATGAGTGGCTCTGAAACATTTTCCATCTTATGAAATGCCTAGTTTTTGTATGACTCCTTCACGTATCCCACACTGCTGGTTTGTGAAGTTGCACTTCTCATTTTTAGGAAGAAATAAGAAATATTTTCTAAACTAATGAGAGAACATGTGACATCTTTCCTCCATCCAAGTCCTCAGGCTTTATTGACATGATTCTTGTTTTGTCTTTGACTAAAGCAGAACTCATGCCCCGCACACTCACAGATGCAACGCCTTCAGTGCTAAAGCTGGGACAGGTGCTCACCCTCTTGGTTTCTCACTCTTACTTCTTCAGCCTTCTTTATCTTCTGTCTGGGTGTGCCCTGTTGGAAGAGGATAACAACACATGTGTCACATTTAAAGCTTTATTAATGGACTGTGAGAAGTTCCAGCTAATTTTACCCAACCTTCACGCTTAGATATTATGCAAGAAGTGACGTGGCCTTATGATTTGGTAAAATTCAAAACAAATTTTTGTTCTGTAAAGCTCCACCTAACTGCCCACACAGTGAACTAGGATACTAATAAACTTGAAAATGTTCTAATTCCAATTTAGAGTGGTCCAATTTTGAATATGTGACCTTGATCTTCATACAAATTTGGAGCATTCCTTTATAGCCAAAGGTCTGTGAAACAGCCTACACTCGTGGTCTCCCCTGCTTCACTTCTGCCTCCGTGCCCACTGCAGTCTCGCTTGTGTCCCCATACCTACAATGGAGATGCTTTCTGAAGATGGTCAGAACATTCCGATTGTCAGATTTTATGGACAACCCCCAGTGGGGTGGCTAAAATGAAAAAGACTGACACTACCAAGTGTTGACAAAGATGTGGAAGAATCTGAACTCAAACACTGCTGGTGGGAATGTAAAATGGTAGCTTCACTTTGAAAAACAGTTTGGCAGTTTCTTAAAAAGTTGAACATACAGGCCGGGCATGGTGGCTTATGCCTGTAATCCCAGCACTTTGGGAGGCCAAGGCCGGTGGATCATGAGGTCAGGAGATCGAGACCATCCTGGCTAACATGTCTTTACTAAAAATACAAAAAATTATCCCAGTGTGGTGGCACATGCCTGTAGTCCCAGCTACTCGGGAGGCTGAGACAGGAGAATCACTTGAACCCAGGAGGCAGAGATTTCAGTGAGCCAAGATCGTGCCATTGCACTTCAGCCTGGGAGACAGAGCGAGACTCTGTCTCAAAAAAAAAAAAGTTGAATAGGCACATACTATATGATCCAGCTATTTTACTCCTGGATATTTACCCAAGAGAAGGGAAAACACATTGTCTCTGTCAGTTTGGGTTGCTACAGCAAAGTACTGTAGCATGAATGGCTTAAACAACAAACATTCATTTCTCACAGTTCTGGAGGACAGAAAGTCTAAGATCAAAGTACCAGATAATTCAGTGCCTGGTGAGGATCCACTTTCTAGTTCATAGACGGCTGTCTTTTGCCTTCACATGGTAAAAAGAAAGCAAGGAACTCTTAGGGGTTCTTTTTACAAGGGCACTAATCCCATTCATGAGGGCTCCTCCCTCAAGGCCCAATTACCTCCCAAATACCCTACCTCCTAGGACTATCATTTTGGGAATTAGGATTTCAAGACATGAATTTGAGGACACGAACATTTAGTCCATTACACAAATGTTCATACAAAGACATAAATACAAATATTCAAAACAACTTTATTTGTAATAGCCCAAACTGGAGACAACCCAAATGTGCACCAACAGGTGAATGGGTAAACAAACTGTGTTCTATCCATACAATGGAATACTGCTTACAAAAACAAAGCAAAACAATGAATGAGCTATTGATACATTCTCCAACACAGATGACTCTCGGTTTCAAAATAATCAGCCCAAGTGAAAGTGAAAAAAGCCAGACAAAAAAGAGAGTACATACTCTATGTATTAGTCCATTTTCACACTGCTGTAAAGAAATACCTGAGACTGGGTAATTTATAAAGAAGAGAGGTTTAATTGGCTCATGGTTCTGCAGGCTGTAAGGAAGCATGGCAGCACCTGCTTCTGGGAAGGCAAACTGTCTTACATGGCAGGAGCAGGAGAAAGAGGGAGCAGGAGGTGCTACACACTTTTAAACAAGCATATCTCACGATAACTCACTCACTCCCTATCACAAGAGCAGCACCGAGGGGATGGTGCTAACCCATTTATGAGAATTCTGTCCCTATAACCCAATCACCTCCCACCAGGCCCCACCTCCAACACTGGGGATTACAATTCGACATGAGATTTGGGTGGGGACACATATCCAAACCATATCACTGTACTACTTTACTTACATAAAATTCTACAAAATACAAACTATAGTGACAGAAAGCAGATCAGTTGTTGCCTAAGAAGGAGGGTTCATGACAGGTAGGAAGGAGGGATTACAAAAGAAGAGGAGGAAATTTTAGGATGACAGAAGTTGTTATCTTGATTTTGGCGATCATTTTAGGGTATGTATATATGCTAAAACTTGTCAAACCATACACTTTACATATTTGTATTTAAATATCTTGTTATATGTCAATTGTACTGCCATAAAGCTGTTTTTTTTTAAAAAAAAATCCCATACACGTGTTTAAGTCCTACATTTACTTGATTTAACTGCAGTGTCTGAGAAAACTGGAAATTTCCTCCTCTTTGAAATGTTCCTCCCCTTCCTTGGCTTCCAGGACCTAATTCCCCTGAGCCCAAGTCTCTTTCTGCCATACCATACAAACAGTAAGAGATTCAGTGTTAGCTGTAAAGATGATTTTCGAGTTCCATCTGTGAATTTCAAGCAGATTGTCTTATTTGTCTATCATCATCTTAAGCAGCTACAATAACCACAGAAAAGCAGGGAAACTTCAAACCAACTTGCAACTTCGAATGTCTCTATCGATGCTTTTGTATTTCCTAGCTCCTGTGACACCAGAAAGGGGGATAGGTTCGCATTTCTGTGTATTTGGTATTTTTTGCATTTATAAATTTACTACCCCAACAGAATTGCCAGACAAAAGATTCTAAGAACCAACTGTGGGCCGGGTGAGGTGGCTTATGCCTGTAATCTCAGCACTTAGGGAGACTGAGGTGGGCGTATCACCCGAGGTCAGGAGTTTGAGACCAGCCTGGCCAACATGGTGAAGCCACGTCTCTACTAAAACTACACAAATTAGCCAGGCGTGGTGGTGGCTGCCTGTAACCCCGGCTACTCAGGAGGCTGAGACAGGAAAATCGCTTGAACCCGGGAGGCAGAGGTTGCAGTGAGCCGAGATGGGTCCACTGCACTCCAGCCTGGGCGACAGAACAAGACTCTGTCTCAAAAAAAAAAAAAGAACCAACTGCCAATTAACTCAAAGGCCTTCCACTGTGCCCTGCAAACCTGCAGAGACCTAAACGAGTTGATCTCCAGTTGCTCACATGAACAGTCTCATCCTTCAAACAAGTCTGGTGCACACGGTGGGACTTGGCTGGGCTTTCGCCTCCTTAGATGCAGTGCAGGCAAACATCTCTAGCTGGACTGGAGACCCCCACCTTCACCCTGCTCAGGAAGAAAGGATAAAGGAGCATCTTGGTCATAGTCCTCCTCAGCCCTGCAGCCGCTCACACCAGAAGCATAAAGAAACGGAAAGTCACTGTGCTTCCAGAAAGTTGCTTTGCCTTCCCAGACAACGATTGACTCACTTTTCTGAGATTTGTTGCCAACTTATTTTTAGTTGGCCCAGGAGTTGCCCAAATATGTTATGACATATGTTTCTTTAATAAGTCACCACATGCGGTTTGAATTTCTTTAAGAGAGGAAAAGAGATCTCCCAGGTGGTGGGTCTGTAGTTTTACCAGGACTCTGAGGCGCAGAGCCAGGAAACACAATCCCAAGTTTCTGCCCAAATGCCCTGAGTCACAATCATCAATGCTTGTAGGAGTCACATGCTTAGCTAGTGACAAGCGCCTGTTTGGTGATTCCCCTGTTTTACTAAATTCGAGGTTGTCCTCAGTAGCCATCTAATTTGGTTACTACCAAGCTTAATTTTTAGTCTTTTTCCAGGAAGCGTTTAGCTCAGTTTCTCTTTCAGATGGTATCAAAAGGGTTAATGCTTCTAAGATGCTTAGTTCAAAGATCTCACTACAAATGTGTTTGTTGACTGCTTCCAAATAAAGATTTAATCCCTTGCTCTGGCAGAAGCAATCCTTTCTATTTCCAGGAAGAAAACAAACACTGTCTGATAGGACTACTGCTTAAAAGCCAGGCAAATCCCACCTGATTAGGATAATGTGTGTGTTAAGATAAAGGAGAAACACCACCACATGCAGCAGTGAAGGGTAGGCGCCAGGCTGTGCTTGGGAAGCTGTGATTGCTATTGGCTCTTTTGGGATACAGAAGTGAGTTGGCCAGAGGCCACTATTAGTTCCCCAATCCGTCAAGGGATATTTGTATCATGAACTGGTATTGAAAGAGATGAAAAGTCAGAGAGTTAAAGCCAGTTACAGGGGTATAAAAGTAATCAAAGGCAATCAATTCTCCCCCACCCCCACGCTTCCCTTTGGGGTAGATGTTTTCAGAGAACAGCTGCCTCTCAGAAGCAAACAGGCAGAGCTTCCTTTTCCACATTGACAAGAGTCTGAGCCAGTTACTTAAAGAATTGATTGCCTTGAGCCCCTGACCTTTGGAAATGGGACATATAGAGCATTACAGAAGAGCTTATCTGGAGTGACAGAATTAAAATGATTTCTTAATTTTGAAACCAAGAGAGGGAGAAGGATGAGATGGTCTTGCTGATATGTATAGCACAGTAGGTGCAATCAACTTATTTAAAGAAATCGGACGAATTGGCGTTTGCCGAGGCTGGCATAGATTTGGCTGTCTCCGCTCATAGCTGCTTTTGGCGCGAAAGATGCCGGGTCTGGCTGACTCAAACCCTGCCCTGCCTGAGTCTCAGGAGAAGAAGCCGCTGAAGCCCTGCTGCGCTTGCCCGGAGACCAAGAAGGCGCGCGATGCGTGTATCATCGAGGAAGGAGAAGAACACTGTGGACATGTAATTGAGGCCCACAAGGAATGCATGAGAGCCCTAGGATTTAAAATATGAAATGGTGGTCTGCTGTGTGAATAAATAATTCCTGAAGAATGAAGAAGATTAATTTTGGGAGTTCTTTGATGAACTTTGATATGTGGAAAAAGTATTTATAATTTATTGTAAGAAGAAAGTAAAATATTACTAGTGGAAAAAAAAAAGAAATCATCAAAGACTGTAGCTAATATAAAGAAAAATAAAATAATGTGCAGTGAATTTCACCAGTGTAGACAATTGTCCAGAAAAAGAAAACACAAACTATACTTTGTTTTGTTTGGTTTTTGAGACAGAGTCTTGCTCTGCTGCCCCAGGCTGGAGTGCAGTGTTGTGATCTCGGCTCGCTGCAACCTCCACCTCCCGGGTTCAAGAAATTTTCCTGCCTCAGCCTCCAGAGTAGCTGGGATTACAGGTAAGTGCCACCATGCCCAGCTAATTTTTGTATTTTTAGTAGAGACAGGGTTTCACCATGTTGGCCAGGCTGGTCTCAAACTCCTGACCTCAAGTGATCTGCCCATCTTGGCCTCCCAAAGTGCTGGGATTATAGGTGTGAACCACTGCTCCTGGCCGCTGCACACAATTTCTTACCTATTTTGTATATGAGGAAATGAAGGCAGAGAGGAGTGAACTGCGTGGCAGAGCATGGATTCCCATGCAGTCTCAAGTGTCCAGATTCCTCCAAAGCACTCTTGCTACTCTGCTGGGCCCACGGGAGTGTGGTTAGTGGTTTTGTTCATTTGTTTTCATGGCATGGGTTTGTTTTTGTTTGTTTTGTTTTGTTTTAGTTGGAAACTGGAAGTGGGGAAGCCTGGTTAGTGATGGCCTCCTGCTGTATGTAAATAATTTTCAACATTTACTAAAATATTTTGTATATGTGTGTGCACGGAGAGCCCACACGTCCAGTGCAGGAATAGAGTTCCCTGCCCAGAGGAAGTACCGCACCACATGATGAACAGTGCATGGGACTGGAGTCAGGGGTCCACATTCCAGTCCCCATGCCATCATTTTTGGGTTGTGTGGCTTAGGGCAAGCAACGTCTCTCTAAGCTCATTTCTTTATCAATACACTGAGTCCTATCATCCTCATATATTTATATGGGAGGAATATCACAGTGCTTTCAGCTCTCTTTAGGTTTCCGTTACATTAAGGGGTTAGTTTGACTTACTAAAGCTTTCTAAAAAACATACAGTGGCCATGGAAAATGTATCTTTTTATCTCCTTTTGGTCTAGGGGATCTGCAGACTTCATGGAAGTGATGCTGCCTTTATAGTCTCTGTACCAAATAACAGATCACACAGTGCAGTGAAAAAGGGAGAAGAATCTTGGAGTCCTTGGAGACAACTACTAGTTTTTCACTGTTCTTTGCTTCCATATGATTTTCTGCTTTGCTCTTCAGTTTATAGTAATTCAATCGACATTTACTGCACCTTTGTGCTAAGCATTGGGTGGCTGGGAATATGTAGTTACTTCCTCAAGACCAAAACTCTGTGCTCAAAAGCACAACCATTAGTGACGGATTCGGATAAATACAAAGCAAAGTACAATCAGTTGTCAGCCATTATAGAGACTGGGAGGAGGTAGAGGCACCAAGGGAGAAATAGACAAATGTTTTTAACCAAGGGGACATGAGGATGAGGAGGACATGAGAGAGAGGAAAATGAAGTTAAATTTGTGGGCTGGATCATGAAGGTCCTTATATGACACATGGATGTGATCTAGCACTATGGAATTATAAAAGGGTTTTAATTCTGATCTCATGTGTGTTAATTCTCTTTCTTTAGAGCAACTCCGCAGGACTCAAATACATTCCTGGGTTACCAACAAAGACATCACAACCACCCTGACTACATCTTTGGCAGGTAGGATATTCTGATTTAAAATTGTTTAAAAGCATGGTTAGTATCAGAAGCAATGAGTCTCAAGGAAGCAGTTTTCCTCCAGAGAGAAGCAAGATGCTATTTCCTGGATCCAAATTTCCCAGGACAAAACTTCTTGCATTTCTCTTTTTAAAAATGGAAGACCACAAGAGGGCACCAAACTTCATCTTTCCGGCTGAGAAAACAGCATCTGGGCATTGTAAAGTACAAAATGAAGAGGTGGCCAAAGGAACAAGTTGTTATTGTTTGTCTTTGTTCCCTAATAAAATTAGAAACATATCTTTATATTACTTTGCATGAATGTGAGTATTGATTTATTCTTCAAACTCCAAATCTGGGTTTAAAAACAACAAAACAAAATGATACAGTATTTTCTTTGCAATTGGATTCCCACCCAATATTCAGGGACTGACGAATAAGATAATGAACCATCCTCTTCCTGATACTTGTTTTCAAGGCTGAGCAACCTATAACTGCTGATAGGTGGCTTGTTCATTTATTTATTTATTTATTTGAGATTGATTCTTACTCTGTCACCCAGGCTGGAGTGCAGTGGCACCATCTTGGCTCACTGCAACCTCTGCCTCCCGGGTTCAAGCAATTCTTGTGCCTCAGCCTCTCAAGTAGCTGGGATTACAGGCATGTGCCACCACACCCAACTAATTTTTGTATTTTTAGTAGAGATGGGGTTTCACCATGTTAGCTAGGCTGGTCTTGAACTCCCTACCTCAGGTGATCCGCCCACCTTGGCCTCCCAAAGCCCTGGGAATACAGGCGTGAGCCACTGGACCCAGCCTGTTTATTCCTTTAACAATACTTATTCAGGTTTGGTGATATGCTGGGCAAGTTGCTAGGTGTTAATACAAAGATAAAAAGGCATGGATCTTGGCTGGGTGTGGTGGCTCATGTCTATAATCCCAGCACTTTGGGAGGCCGAGGCGGGTGGATCACCTGAGGTCAGGAGTTCAAGACCAGGCTGGCCAACATGGTGACACTCCGTCCCTTCTAAAAATATAGAAAATTTGCCACGTGTGATGGCGCATGTCTGTAATCCCAGCTACTCAGGAGGCTGAGGAAGGAGAATCGCTTGAACCCGGGAGGTGGAGGTTGCTGTGAGCCAAGATTGTGCCATTGTACTCCAGCCTGGCAACAGAGTGAGACTCCATCTCAAAAAAAAAAAAAAAGACATGGATCTTGGGATCAAGGAGCTTATTGTGAGTAGGGGGTTGGGGAGTCAAGCAGCTGAACAAACAAGCAAAAGTGGTCACTGATCTAAGGAAGGCATTTTAATATTGTAGGAACACCAGAGAATGGCCATGTAACTTATGTATCTCCCATGAAACCTGGGCTGTTAACGCTGTTACAGGAAGAGCAATGGCCTGGGAGCTTAAGGAGCTTAGGTGTTAGTCCTGGCTGGGCCTCCGGCTGTGAGCTTCACCTCCTGGAGCTCAGTTTACTCACCTCTGAATTGACACCATCTTCCCTCCAATCTGTAAAACTTTCTGGCTTCAACATAAAATTGGCCATTTCAATTTCAGTGCAAAGTTTTTTGTTTTTTGTTTATTTTTTATTATGGTGAAATATACATAATGTAAAATTTACCATTTAAACCATCTTAAGTGTACAATTCAGTGGCATTAAGTACTTTCACACTGTTGTGTAGCCATCACCCTCATCCATCACCAGAGCTTTCTATCACCCCAAACTGAAATAACAACTTCATATTCCCCCACCCCTCAGCCCCGACAGCCACCATTCTTCTTTCTGTCTCTATGAATTTGACTACTCTAAGTTCCTCAATAAGTGGAATCATAGAGTAATTGTCCTTTTGTGTCTAGCTTATTTCACTTAGCGTAATGTCTTCAAGGTTGATCCATGTTGTGGGTTGTGTCCACATTTTCTTCCCTTTTATGGTTGAATAATATTCCATTGTATGTGTATGGCAAAGTCATTTTGAAGTGGCTGTTTCAGACCCCACCAATCACATAATGGGAAGAAGGAGAGCCCTAGAAGAGCAAACTTGCTCCCTTCTCTCCAGATCCAGGACAGCCAATTTAGAACTCAGTGTTCAGAGGGCCTTGCTACTTCTGCTGGGGCAGCTCATTCCTTTCACAAGCTATGCTTTAGCTCCTAGTGTCTTAGCCCTTTGGTCTACTATAACAAAGTACCATAACCTAGGTGGCTTATAAACAACAGAAATTTATTTCTCACAGTTCTGGAGGCTAAGAATCCAAGATCAAGGTGCCAGCAGACTTGGTATCTGATAAGGGCCCATTTCCTCATTCCATGAAGGTGTTTTCCAGCTGTGTCCTCACATGGTAAAAGGGACAAACAAGGTCTCTGGGGCCTCTTTTGTAAGGGCACTAATCCCATTAATGAGGGTTCCCATGACCTAAACACCCCCCAAATTTCCCATCTTCTAAAATCATTACCTTGGGGGTTAGGATTTTAACATGTGAATTTTAGAGGGACACATTCAGACCGTAACAACTACTCATGAAATGGCCCTTCCTTCTTATTTGTTGAGCAGGAATCTTGTCTCTACCTCATAGGAAAGAAAATATTTCATTATCCAAGTGTCCTGAACACGGAAGACCAAGAAAATAAAGATATACTACTTTCTCTTCTTTACCTGAGAAGGCAGCAAAATAAGATGCCAGGAGCAAAAAAGAGCTGTGTGTTCAGGGTATTTAGAACCTGAATTCTCCATTCATGCAGTTTATCACCGACCAGAAAATCAAGTATGGAAAATGTGGTCTTAATTACTACCACGTGAAATTGCTAAGTGATGTGGTTGCGAGGAATTAGACTTCTGGAAGAAGAAGAAAACAAAAAGCCAGTTTGTTCAAATAGAATTTTATGCCTTACTCAAATGTAGACTAGAGGCATGTAGGTGACCATTGGCTCAAAGCATCGCTGTTGGAAACCAGACAAGGAATATATTGACTCTGAGAACATTTGCCAAACCTACTCACAATAAAATAATATGGTTTCATTTTCAAAGTGCCTCAAATGTGAGACTCTCTTGGAAGTTCACAATGCCTAATTCCCTGTCCTGCTTGAACGCTTTCTACAAGTATAGAGTAAAAAGTAGATTTGGGGTCTGGGCAGGGTTCGCTGCGAGGCTAAAGAATTTCCCATGAAGACTAAAGGACACCATTGATAGAAGGCTTGCGTTTTCCCAGAATTGAAATAGACGAGAAACATAGAATTTCATATTAACACACTCACAATGCATAAAGCTTAAAATAAATCAGGCTGGTCGAATAGAAAACAGATGGCAAGGCTTTTGTCCTTTTTTCTTGAAGGCCAATTTTGTGGTGAAGTGCTCCAGAAATTGTGTGTTGGTTAGATGGGTGTTCAGGCTCTGGAATCTGGTCTTAAACCCCAATTCAATTCAACCTTTCCTAGATATGTAGCCTTGGGCCAGCTAAATTTTTTGAGGTTCAGTTTTCTGTGAGATGGAGATAATAATATTATCTGTATTACAGGATTTTATAAGAATAAAATGATAAGTACTTTTTTTTTTTTTGAGACAGAGTCTCATTCCGTCACCCAGGTTGGAATGCAGTGGTGTGATCTCGGCTCACTGCAACCTCTGCCTCCCAGGTTCAAGAGATTCTCGTGCCTCAGCCTCCCAAGTAGCTGAAATTACAGGTGTGCCACCATGCCCAGCTAATTTTTGTATTATTAGTAGAGACAGGGTCTCGCCGTGTTGGCCAGGCTGGTCTCCAACTCCTGACCTCAAGTGATCTGCCCTCCTCAGCTTCCCAGAGTGTAGAATTACAGATGTGAGCCACTGTGCCTGGCAGATAAGTACAAATAATTAAACAATAAATCTGGACTGGGCACAGTGACTCACACCTGTAACCCAGCACTTTGGGAGGCCGAGGCAGGAGGACTGCTTGGGCCCAGGAGTTCCAGACTAGCCTGGGCCACATAGCAAGGCTCCATCTCTACAGTAAATAAATAAATAAATAAATAAATGAAACTAGCTGGGCGTGGTGGCACACACCTGTGGTCCCAGCTACTCGGGAGGCAGAGGTGGGAGGATGGCTTGAGCCAGGGAGTTTGAGGCTGCAGTGAGTCATGATCACACCACTACACTCCAGCCTGGGTGACGGAGCAAGACCCTGTCTCAACAAAAATTAAATGAAAAAAAAAAAAAACCGGAAAAAAAAAAGTAAAACCTTCGGCATGATGGCGTTGTTATTGTTGTTGTTGTTATTGTTATAATTATTATTAAATATTTTTAGGATTGGATGTTTTTTCTCTTAGCTTACTAATCTCTAAGCAAATACAATAAGGGAGGCAGCATGCTATAGAAAAGAAACCAGTGGTCTCTGCCCATAAGTATCGAGGACCTTAGAGAAATCATTATGTCTCTCATCTCAAAGCTAAATTTGATCTTCTGTATTATGGTGATGCAGGGTGTATGAACTTTACTCGACAAACTTGGGTATACTGGACACTTATTTTTCTGAAGCCAAGTAAACTCTGACCCTGGGCGCACAAAGGAGGCAAGAAATTTAGTCTTGGTCTTGTCGATAGTCTCCTCCCTCCCCGAGGAACATTTAAGAAGGGGGTCCTTGATCTTTAGTCCATATACTATGCTGGTGCAAGGTCCTTTGTCCAAGTCCCTTGAAGGTGGGTCACTCTGATCATTCTTTGCCAAACTTGAGCATAGGGTCTTGGTCAGGAGCAAAGAGCCCCAGGGTACAGTGCGCACCCACCCTTAGTGTTCCAACCAGACATTGCCTTCTAAAGCCCAGTCACCTCCTAGAGGGATGGGGGCTCAGTTCACCAATACTTTCCCACAGTCCATGTTACAGACTTGGCAAAAGCCTTCTCCCCACTCTGTTAGCACAGTTTCTACAACCTACCACTTCCAAGGCACTCACTCTTCCCTTTCTAGGAAAATACAGTAGAATCCCCTTTAGGCTTTGCAGAGCAAATGCCAGGAAGGTGATACTGGTGATGGAATTATCTCCAAAAAACCTTTTTTTTGAGACTGAGTCTCACTCTGTTGCCCAGGCTGGAGTGCAGTGGCATGATCTCACCTCACTGCAACCTCCACCTCCCAGGTTCAAGCAATTCTCCTGCCTCAGCCTCCTGAGTAGCTGGGATTACAGGCACCCGCCACCGTGACTGGCTAATTTTTGTGTTTTTAGTAGAGATGGGGTTTCACCATGTTGGCCCAGCCTGGTCTTGAACTCCTGACCTCAGGTGACCTACCTGCCTAGGCCTCCCAAAGTGCTGGGATTACAGGTAAGAGCCAATGCACCTGGCCTCCAAGAAACCTTTGCTTTGGCCTTTAAGCCAAAGAACACAAAGATTCAGCCACCTCTAGAGTCAAAATAAAAGTGTCCATGCATGGTGGCTCAAGCCTATACTCCCAGCACTTTGGGAAACTGAGGTGGGAAGACTGCTTGAGGCCAGGAGTTTAAGACCAGCCTGGGCAAGATAACAAGACCCAATCTCTAAAATAATAATACAAAATAAAAGATAAAAATCCAATGATAATACAGCACAAATTAACATCTCAATAAATACTCCTTCAAGCTGATTGAACTAGTTTGATGATTCTCATTTTTCCCTTCTATTACTATTTTCTTGTTTCAAAATACCATCTTTCAAATATCATATAATCAGAAGGGTAATTTATTAAGTAATTGCTTGTACAGATTTATCTTAGCTAAATATAGTTCTATCAGACTTTTTGAGATAATGGCCCTCATGTCAAGAGGGACCCTTCCTGGCTGCCATGAGTTATACAAGGAGGGCCAGGACAGATTCTACAATGTCACATGATACGTGATCAGGAAAAGCGTTTACTCAGTGCAGTGAGGCAGAGGTGACTGTGGCCCCCCCAGTCTCTCCACTGTTCCTGGATAAGGATCACACCTGGAGAGGTGTGCAAGGCCACGGTTCCTTTTCAGGGGAGGGACTTTTCCCCTTTGTGTCTGTGTTCTTATAGGACAAATGTGATGAAGTGGCCTTATCAGGAACACTTAGACTGCATGGCCTACTGTGTACAAACTTGTCTCGGAACACCAGAGCCTCTGCCATGGGGGACTTAGAGCTGCTGGGGCCCAACACCCATGGACATTATAACTATACACCCCCTACACATACACACACACACACACACACACACACACACACACACACACACGGCAACTGGGAGTGTGGAGGAAACCATTGTCCAGTAGGAAGCTGAGCTTGGGTGAGCTCCTTTTTCTGGAAGAAAGAGGTTCTCCGGGGTCCCACGTAGCTGGTTCTCTCTTTCTTTCTCCCTCTGCTTTTGCCACTAAGTATTTTCAAGTTTAACCTATTTTGAACTGTCATTTCTTTAAGCATGCAGGCCTTCCAGTTTCTCTCCTTTTTTGTTTCCCTTTTGGAATAAAATGGGAAAAATGGAGAAAAATGTGTTTCTGAGACCTTCTCAGAGAGTTCGGTATGTGGTTGGAAGAACTACCTTACCTTGGTAAGTGGCTCGGATTGGGAATGTGGATGGAAAGAAACTGTTGAGTCTTGTCCTTAAATAGCAGGTTAAACCACTGAATTTCGGGGAGCTGTTGAGGAGAAGCTGAGTGCCTTGTGGAAGAACACACCGTGAGGAGGAGCCTGAGAGAGCTGGTCACTGAGAAAATCATCATCCGAGAAGAAGTGGTGACATTGTGTGCTTAGAGGAGTGTGATTCCTCCCTTTTCTCTACCTGCCTTATGAAACACTCAGTAAATTCTACTTTTCCCACTACCTCTTTTGGTGTGAGCAGTTTATTTTAGAGCCCTCCAAAGAGGTACTGTGGTCCTTCACAAGGTTGGCAGGGTGGAAGAAGGTGGAGGAAGACCAGTTAGGGATTAACCAGACACCTGAAAAGACTTTCTATCTTTTCTTTACCTATTCATTTATTATCCTCCTGTCATCTCTTTCCCCTTGAGCCTATTCAAGGATCTCCCCTCTCTCACGTTTCCATCTCTGGCTCCCTCATGGGCTCCTCTTCCTCTGAGGTCAACAGGTCTTTGCTCGTCCCCACTGTCGAGTTTCCTAGAGTCAGCCGTCACGACTGGGGTCAATAGAGAGAACTATAAGCTGCCTCTCACAAAATAGCCAATAATGGTACTACAACTTACTGAGTTTTTATATATATTGATTGTGGTGCTAGGTACCTTACATATATAATTTCAGTTAGTCTTTTTAACTACTCTGTATGGTGAATATTATTATTGCTTTGTCACAGAAAGCAAACTGAGAGTCACTGGCTTGATGTTCCATGGGCTTGAACTATTTTTACTTCCAAACAGGCTGCTAGTTAAAGTCAGGACAGTAGATAGGCAGGAGGATGATAAGAGCACAGCGGCTGAGGCCGGGCATGGTGGCTCATGCCTATAATCCCAGCGCTTTGGGAGACCAAGGTGGGCAGATCACCTGAGGTCAGGAGTTCGAGACCAGCCTGGCCAACATGGTGAAACTCCATATCTACTAAAAATACAAAAATTAGCCAGTGTGGTGGTAGGCACCTGTAATCCCAGGTACTCGGGAGGCTGAGGCAGGAGAATTGCTTGAACCCTGGAGGCAGTGGTTGCAGTGAGCCGAGATCATGTCATTGCCCTCTAGCCTGGCGACAAGAGTGAGACTCAAAAAAAAAAAAAAGTAAAAAAAGAGCATAGCTACTGAGAGTTCCATCTGCCTTCATCTCTTTGCTGCAGATTTCATTTAAAAACTGAATGTGTGTAGGTTATTAAAATTGCTGGGCTGGGCGCAGTGGCTCATGCCTGTAATCCCAGCACTTTGGGAGGCGGAGGTCACCTGAGGTCAGGAGTTCGAGACCAGGCTGGTCAGCATGGTGAAACCCTGTCTTTACAAAAAAAAAAAAAATTAGCCAGGCATGGTGGCAGGTGCCTGTAATCCCAGCTACTCAGGAAGCTGAGGTGGGAGAATTACTTGAACCTGGGAGGCGGAGGTTGTAGTGAACTGAGATCGCACCACTGCACTCCAGCCTGGGCAACAGAGCAAGACTCCATCTCAAATAAATAAAATAAAATAGACTGAGGTTGACTTCAGGCTTTTACATTATCTCTTTTCAGCCTAGGAATAATCATGAAGCGATAATGCTGCCATGGAAAAGTAAAAGTTGGAGTAATTAATATTTCACAGGCCGGGCATGGTGACTCACGCCTGTAGTCACAGCACTTTGGGAGGCCGAGGTGGGCGGATCACCTGAGATCAGGAGTTCAACAGCAGCCTGGCTAACATGGTGAAACCTCGTTTCTACTAAACATACAAAATATTAGCCGGGAGTGACGGCGCGCGCCTGTAATCCCAGCTACTTGGAAGGCTGAGGCAGGAGAATCACTTGAACCTAGGAGGCGGAGGTTGCAGTGAGCCTAGATCACGCCATTGCGCTCCAGCTTGGGCAACAAGAGCAAAACTCCATCTCAAAAAAGAAAAAAAAATTTATTATTTCTATTTATTTATCTTGTTTTTCTCTTTATGCTGTTTGAAATCACAGTGGACTATGTCAGCAAGAGCATAAAAGTACCACTTAGTTTAAATCCTGCTATGTCTTAAAGAAATTATAATGGTAAGTTGTGGGAATTCTAGAGATGCAATTGAATAGAGAGTGGAAATTGGATTATAAAGCCAATAGCTGTGTTTTTTATTTTAAAATTGTTTTGTACATATTATGTATTATAAAAAAGACTCGTATTTGCTGCAGATATGTATTCATCATATTCTGACTTAGAAGAAACATGTTCTATCCATGTCAGAGTTTAGAATGAAATGTTAATTATCTTTCTATTGGTTTTCTCTGATTTGAGTTAATTGATTTTGTTAGCATAATTGTTATTCTACCATTCCTTAGCTTCATTGTGATCAAAATACACAGTAAAGAAAATTATGAGGGGAATTCTTACTATCTGATTTAATATTTCATGTAGAGCTACAATAGTCAAGACAGCTTGGTTTTGGAGAAAGAATATACATATAGAACAACAGAGCCAAACCCAAAAATAGACCCATACATATATGGTCTATTGATTTTTTTTGACAAAGATGGAAAGACAATTCACTGGAGAGAGAATAGTCTTTTCAACAAATTTGCTGAAACATATACACATCTATATGCAAAAACATGAAACTTGCTCCAGAAATTAACTCAAAGTGTATCATAGATCTAAATGTAAAAGCTAAAACACTAAAACTTCTAAAAGTAAACATAGGAGAAAAATCTGTGTGACCTGGGTTACAAATGGATATTTTAGAAATTACACAAAAGACGCTTTCTATAGAAAAAAGACACATTAGACTTCATCAAAATTAAGAACCTCTGTTTTTTGAAAGAGCTATTAAAAGAATTAAAAGGCAAGTCAGACCAAGAGAAAATATTTGCAAATTATATAACTGATCCAGACTATATAAAGAACTCTCAAAACTCAATACTAGGACAACAAACAACATTTTTAAAATAGAGAAAATACTTGAACAGACAATTAGTGATGAATGGTAAATAAGCTCCTGAAAAGGTGATCATTACTAATACCATTAGATATTAGAAAAATACAAATTAAAACCACAGTGAGAGACACACCTACTAGGATGGCTAAAACAAAATCAATAACCTGACAATACCAAGTCCAGGCAAGGAGTTACTAGCTTTCTCACAAGTTGCTGGTGGGAATACAAATTGGTACAGCCACTTTAGAAAATAATTTGGCAATTTCTTATAAAGTTAAACATACACTTACATAGGACCTAACACTCTCACTCCTAACTGTTGACCAATAAAATGAAAATGTATGTTGACATAAAAACCTGTATGTAAATATTTGTAGTAACTTTATTTGTAATTACCCAAAACAGAAAATTACACAAATTCCTCTCAATGAATAAACAAGCTACAGTATACCATAAATATCCATGACTGGATATCAGAGCATCTACCCATCGTCTCTTCCTATGACCTGGGTTTCTTATGGCAAGAAGTATTCATTCAATAGAATACTCAGTAGTGAAAAAGAATGAGTTAGTAACACACGCAACAATGTGGATGAATCTCAGAGCATTGTGTTAGGGAAAGAATCTAGACCAAAAAAGAGTACATTCTGTGTTCTTCCATTTATATGATATTCTGGGAAAGGCAAAACTATAGGGACAGAAAACAGGTAACTGTGGTGGGAAAGGGTCAATTCTAAGGGGACACTGGGTTTTAGTGGTAGTCACAATGATGTGACTTTGACAACATATGCAGGACTATACACTAAAGAAGGGTGAATATTTATGCATTTTACTGCATACCTTGAAGAAAAAAAAGAAAGAACACCTGAGATTCAAACACATGATGTAATTGCTCAAGTCACATTGCAAAGACCTGGAGTACTAGGTTGGGTCCGCCTATAACACTCCAAGTTTTTCTTTTTTTTTTTTTGAGTCATCCAGTCTGGAGTGCAGTGGTACAATCTTGACTCACTGCAACCTCTGCCTCCTGGGTTCAAGTGATTCTCCTGCCTCACCCTCCTGAGTAGCTGGGATTACAGGCATGCACCACCATGCCCAGCTAATTTTTATATTTTTTGTAGAGATGGGGTTTCACCATGTTGGCCAGGCTGGTCTCGAACTCCTGACCTCAAGTGATTGGCCCAACTCAACTTCCCAAAGTCCTGTGATTACAGGTGTGAGCTACCACACTCAGCTAGGTAACTCCCCAAGTTTTTAACAAATGCCTCACATACATTCTATATCATTTGAATAAATATGCTGATTTCAGTGAATTTAGAGTTTCAGGTAATCCTCTGAGAGTTAAACTAGTGAAAATAAGTCAGTAAAGCAATTGTTATTATCTGTCTCCTCCTGACTCTCTATGTGTTTCTTCCCAGTCTCCTTAGCCGATGCCTCCTCCTCAGACACCCCACAAGTTTGGTGTCCTGGCCCCTATTTGTTCCTACTCTCCATCCATGGGTGATAGTCTCTATTTCCAGGGCTTTTCTTCTTCTGTTTGTTTGTTTTAAACAAAAGTAGAACTGTCTTTATTGCAAATGACATAATCTTTGCTACAGAAATATTCCAGGACTTTTTGATAATCGCTTGCATGGCTGTGAGCCTCAGATCTATGTTTTCAGCTTAGGCTTTGTCTTAAACCCTGTTCTGAAACTTAGGACTTAAATATTTTGTTTTTCTTATATTTTGTGCATCAGGAGTTCAGGAAGGGCTCAGCTGGGTGGTGAGTAATGATCCCTGTGGCATCCACCAGTTGCTGGAGCTGGAGGAGCCACTTCAGGATGTGGCTTCTTCATGCACGTCTGTGTCTGGGAAGGGATGGCTGGTGCTGAGACTGTGAGTTCAGCTGGGCCTGAGACCATCTACCCATGGTCTCTCCATGTCATCTGGGGTTCTTACGGCACAGTCACAAAAAAATTTTAATTTTTCTGTAATCAAAAATGTTGAATTTTGCCTTACAGTTTATGTTTTCAAGACTGTGTTGGAGGAGTTCTTTGCCACTTCGTGTTATAAAGTAGGAAACACTGCATAGATGGTCAGCCACATGCCTCAGAAAAATGAAGAATGAATTCTAGCAGACACCCTCATGGGGTTGTGTGAGATTTAATATGATACTGGATCCTTAAATTACTGTGCAGCACAAAGCTGCCTAACCAACCTGAATACTCAGCTAGGAATTATTATGTGTGATCGAAATACAGGCATAAACCCAGCACTTTGGGAGGCTGAGGCCAGTGGATCACTTGAGCTCAAGAGTTTGAGACCAGCCTGGGCAATATGGTGAAATCTCATCTCTACAAAAAAATACAAAAATTAGCCAGGCACGGTGGCACCTATCTAATAGTTTTATTCTTCTCTTTTATTTTAGTTTCTTTTCTCAGAATTTCAAATCTTTCCATTAACTTTATTATTAGTTTTACTGTTCATTAAAGGCAACTAATAAGGTTTATGTTCCGAAAGGTGAAGTGCCAATAATAAAATAGAAAACATTATGTCATTTACGTGATCTCTTTCTGATTTGAGTGTTACTTATCATAGGGTTACTTTAAAAATACTTATTTAGGGTCGTGCCGCCTGCCTGCCCAGCATCCACCGCCGCTGCGGGAGTGCGGGTGGAAACCATCTCCCCAGGAGAAGAGTGCACCTTCCCGATACATGGCCAGAGCTGCGTGTTGCACTACACCGGTATGCTTGAAGGTGGAAAGAAAATTCATTCTCCCCTGGACAGAAACAAGTTCTTTAAGTTTATGCTAGGCAAGCTGGAGGTGATCTGAGGTTGGGAAGAAGGGGTTGCTCAGAAGAGTGTGGGCCAGAGAGACAAACTGACAACATCTCCAGATTATGCCTACGGTACCACTGGGCACCCAGGCATCATCCCACCACATGCCACTCTCGTCTTCGATATGGAGCTTCTAAAACTGGAATGACAGGAATGGCCTTCTCCCCTAGCTCCCTGTTCTTGGATCTGCCATGGAGGGATCTGGTGCCTCCAGATGCATGCACATGAATCCATATGGAGCTTTTCCTGATGTTCCACTGCAGGCTGTATAGACATCTGCCCTGACTGAACGTATTCTGTCACTCAGCTTTGCTTCAAAACCTCCATTTCCTCTTCCCCTTTCTCCTCATATGTGTGTTTACCTAAACTATATGCCATAAACCCCAAGTTATTCATTTTATTTTGTTTCCATTTTGGGGTGAAGATTCAGTTTCAGTCTTTTGGATCTAGGTTTCCGATTAAGTACATGGTCAAGTATTTTTTAATATATTTTTGTTTATTATACTTTAAGTTCTAGGGTACATGTGCACAATGTGCAGGTTTGTAACATATGTATACATGTGCCATGTTGGTGTGCTGTACCCATTAACTTGTCATTTACGTTAGGTATATCTCCTAATGCTATCCCTCCCCACTCCCCCCACCCCACAACAGGCCCCGGTGTGTGATGTTCCCCTTCCTGGGTCCAAGTGTTCTCATTGTTCAATTCCCACATATGAGTGAGAATATGCGGTGTTTGGTTTTTTGTCCTTGCAATAGTTTGCTGAGAATGATGGTTTCCGGCTGCATCTGTGTCCCTACAAAGGACATGAACTCATCCTTTTTTATGGCTGCATAGTATTCCATGGTGTATATGTGCCACATCTCCTTAATCCACTCTATCACTGTTGGAAATTTGGGTTGGTTCCAAGTCTTTGCTATTGTGAATAGTGCCGCAATAAACATACGTGTGCATGTGTCTTTATAGCAGCATGATTTATAATCCTTTGGGTATATACCCAGTAATGGGATGGCTGGGTCAAATGGTATTTCTAGTTCGAGATCCCTGAGGAATCTTCCACAATGGCTGTACTAGTTTACAGTCCCACCAACAGTGTAAAAATGTTCCTATTTCTCCACATCCTCCCTAGCACCTGTTGTTTCCTGAATTTTTAATGATCGCCATTCTAACTGGTATGAGATGGCATCTCATTGTGGTTTTGATTTGCATTTCTGTGATGGCCAGTGATGATGAGCATTTTTTCATGTGTCTGTTGGCTGCATAAATGTCTTCTTTTGAGAAGTGTCTGTTCATATCCTTCACCCACTTGTTGATGGGGTTTTTTTTTCTTGTAAATTTGTTTGAGTTCTTTGTAGATTCTGGATATTACCCTTTTGTCAGATGAGTAGATTGCAAAAATTTTCTCCCATTCTATAGGTTGCCTGTTCACTCTGATGATAGTTTCTTTTGCTGTGCAGAAGCTCTTTGGTTTAATGAGATCCTATTTGTCCATTTTGGCTTTTGTTGCCATTGCTTTTGGTGTTTTAGACATGAAGTCCTTGCCCATGCCTATGTCCTGAATGGTATTGCCTAGGTTTTCTTCTAGGGTTTTTATGGTTTTAGGTCTAACATTTAAGTCTTCAATCCATCTTGAACTAATTTTTGTATAAGGTGTAAGGAAGAGATCCAGTTTCAGCTTTCTACATATGGCTAGCCAGTTTTCTCAGCACCATTTGTTAAATAGGGAATCCTTTCCCCATTTCTTGTTTTTGTCAGGTTTGTCAAAGATCAGATAGTTGTAGATGTGTGGTATTATTTCTGAGGGCTCTTTTCTGTTCCATTAGTCTGTATCTCTGTTTTGGTACCAGCACCATGATGTTTTGCTTACTGTAGCTTTGTAGTATAGTTTGAAGTCAGGTAGCGTGATGCCTCCAGCTTTGTTCTTTTGGCTTAGGATTGACTTGGCAATGCGGGCTCTTTTTTGGTTCCATATGAACTTTAAAGTAGTTTTTTCCAATTCTGTGAAGAAAGTCATTGGTAGCTTGATGGGGATGGCATTGAATCTATAAATTACCTTGGGCAGTATGGCCATTTTCACAATTTTGATTCTTCCTATCCATGAGCATTCTTCCATTTGTTTGTATCCTCTTTTATTTCATTGAGCAGCGATTTGTAGTTCTCCTTGAAGAGGTCCTTCACATCCCTTGTAAGTTGGATTCCTAGGTAGTTTACTCTCTTTGAAGCAATTGTGAATGGGAGTTCACTCATGATTTGGCTCTCTGTCTGTTATTGGTGTATAAGAATGCTTGTGGTTTTTGCACATTGATTTTGTATCGTGAGACTTTGCTGAAGTTGCTTTTCAGATTAAGGAGATTTTGGGCTGAGACAATGGGGTTTTCTAGATATACAATCATGTGATCTGCAAACAGGGACAATTCATGGTCAAGTATTGACAGCACAAGTGATAGGTTAACTTTAGAACAGGAATTGGTGTTGGAGGGGGTTGCAAGAATATTTTAATTTTTTGGATGAAATTTTTTTTTTTTTTTTTTTTTTTTGAGACGGAGTCTCGCTCTGTCGCCCAGGCTGGAGTGCAGTGGCGCGATCTCGGCTCACTGCAAGCTCCGCCTCCCGGGTTCACGCCATTCTCCTGCCTCAGCCTCCCGAGTAGCTGGGACTACAGGCGCCCGCTACCACGCCCGGCTAATTTTTTGTATTTTTAGTAGAGACGGGGTTTCACCGTGTTAGCCAGGATGGTCTCGATCTCCTGACCTCGTGATCCGCCCGCCTCGGCCTCCCAAAGTGCTGGGATTACAGGCGTGAGCCACCGCGCCCGGCCGAAATTTTTACTGTATATTAAACATTCTTGCTGCTGCGCTGCAAAGCCATAGCACATTTGAAGTGCTGTTGAGGGCTGAATTATTTTCCAAGTTGAGAGATGCCCTTAAGTGAAATTAAAAGCCCTACCTAAAACTGAGGTGGGGAAGGGGAGAGCCTTTGCTTCCACCAGTCCCACCTACTCTCCCCTTAAACCCTCTGCCTTTGAAAGCAGATCATGTTCACTGTAATGCTGGACACTACAGGTGTCTGTTCCTGGACCAGCAGGGACCTCTGAAGCCTTCTTTGTGGTCTGGCTTTTTTTTTTTTTCCCCCATCCTGTGGTTTTTCTAATGGACTTTCAGGAATTTCGTAATCTCATAACTTTCCAAGCTCCACCACTTCCTAAATCTTAAGAACCTTAATTGGCAGTTTCAGTTGAAGATGCTGTTTGTAGACTTAACACCCAATGAAAGTCCAGCCATCATGACAAATCCTTGAATGTTCTCTTAAGAAAATGATGCTGGTCATCGCAGCTTCAGCATCTCTTATTTTTTGATCCTCGGTTCCCTCTGCTGATCTCAAAGTTTCCTGGCTTTTCCTTCTTCAGGCCCTTTTCACCCCTTTGCTGTCCTGTGCAGTGAGTTGGTGAGAAAAATTTTTGCTGCCCCCTCCCCTCAGCATCATATATGAGTTTCAAGTTTTATTATTGCAAAAAAAAACATATTTAAGTATTTTTATTTTTGTATTTATTTATTTTATATTTATTTCTTTTATATTCTTATATAAAAGCTTATTAAGTATTTTTATTTCTTTTCTTTCTTTCTTTGTTTGAGATAGGTCTCACTCTATTACCCAGGCTAGAGTGCAGTGGTGTGATTATGGCTCACTGCAGCCTCAACCTGCCAGTCTCAAGTGACCCTCCTACCTCAGTCTCCCAAGTAGCTGGGACTACAGGCATATGCCACCATGCCTGGCTAGTTTTTGTATTTTTTGTGGAGATGAGATTTCACCATATTGCCCAGGCTGGTCTCAAACTCCCGAGTTGAAGTGATCCACCGGCCTTGGCCTCGCAAAGTGCCGGGATTACAGGCATGAGCCACTGCTCTTGGCCAGTATTTTAATTTCTTATAAGAGTATGCTTATACTCTACTTTAAGTATTTTTAGGTCTCTTTGCAGTAGCAGATTAACTTTCCCTAACTCATACATCCATCTTACAGATAAGGAAATGAAGCTTGGAGGGGTCATACAACTTTCCAAAGCTTATCCAGCCAGAAGGCAAACCTCCAGGTAATTCAACTCCAGGTAAGTCAACATTGTGGCCCCCTGAAGTTGGCAAAAACTGCAATTACTTTTGGACCACCCTAACAGTTTTACTCTCCTTTTTTATTTTAATTTCTTTTCTCAAAATTTCAAATCTTTCCATTAACTTTCCTGTTAGTTTTACTGTTCATCAAAGGCAACTTATAAAGTTTATGCTCTGAAAGATGAAGTGTCAATAATAAAATAGAAAACATTATGCCATTTAAGTGATCTCTTTCTGATTCAAGTGTTACTTATCATAGGGCGAACTTTGGAGAAAGCCACAGTTCAGTTTCTATGCACTGAAAAGTGTGATCTCAGTGACGGTAAGCACTGCTAGCCAGCACAGTGGTGATAGACTAGGAGAGTAATTTAAGTTGGTGATATGGTTTGGCCATTTGTCCTGCCCAAATCTCATGTTGAAAGATAATCAACATGTTAGAGGTGGGCCCTGGTGGAGGTTGTGGGAGTGGATTTCTCATGACTGGTTTAGCGCCATCTCCTTGATTCTGTCCTCACAATAGCGAATGATTTCTCACAAGATCCGGTTGTTTAAAAGTGTGGCACCTTCCCCATCTCCCTCTCTTGCTCCATCCTGCCACGTGACACACTGGCTCCCCTTCACCTGCCACCATTATTGAAACGTCCCCAAGGCCCTCACCAGAAGTAGATGCTGGCATCATGCTTCCTGTACAGCCTGCAGAACTGTGAGCCAATTAGACCTCTTTTCCTTGTAAACTACCCAGCTTCAGAAATTACCTCTTTCTTTATAGCAGTGCAAGAACTGTCTAATACAGGTAGACATCAAGAAGAAATTTTATCCTATACAGTCAGATAAAAAGACTATGGATAAATATTCACATGAAATATTCTATGAATAATTTGAAGAGATTGACATGTGTTGCATTAGCTGCTATGACACCTGGGAAGTAAGACTGTTTTGTAGTCATTGTAACACTTACTCTTTACTCCAACAATCGTCCTGGGAGGTAGATAATTATAGCAATTTAAGACATGAGGAAACTGACAGATGAAGCAACTCTACAGGGTGTAGTAACTCCTGGACAACACCTCCAGGAGCTGCCTGGTCGTTAGGTAATTGGCGATCAAGTCAGCCTCTCTGAAAGAAATGACTACGCGAGGTGGAATGGTTCTCCATCAACAGGACTCCACCTGAACTAGAATTTTTGAAATCCAGTTCTCTTACTCAACCATGAACCCAGTGAAGAGTCTGTGCTCAGGCCATAAAGGAGTTAAACAAGAGCCAGGACATACAAGTAAAACAAATCTATATCCTCTTCAGAATACCTTTCGGTAACTCAAGTGTATTTCTTAAAGATAATTTTTCTAAATCTGGAGAGTATAAGAAAAGTGAAAACAGTTAAGAAGCAGAGAAAAACACTGGTAATGGAAATTGGAGTGAATTAATTTATAAAGGCAGTTTTTGAGGATCCACCCAGAAGGAACTGGACATGGGACACCATCTAATCTACAGGTGTCCAAAGTTCAGGGAGTCTATTTGACCACAACTGAATTTCTGCCCATTCTAGCCAGTGCCTAGTTTTCAAAGGTAATCTTAGCGGCTTATTGCTATCTATGGGCTAGGGATTGGATACATACAAAAGTTTCATTGATTTTACTTTACATTTAAAGGGAACTGGTGTTGTGCAACAGCTTTGTTTTCTTAGAACAATGAGTTTTGTTCATTAAAGAAGACATTTATATGCTGATCATGAACATTACTTCTGGTTGCTAATGATGTTAATAATTAGGTACAAGTGTACCTTAGATGATCATGCATAGCTTCATTTTGTTATCTACATGTAAACATTCCAAGAACCCAACACACTGAAAACTTGTCAGCAAGTACCCAGACCCTAATTATATACCTAGAGAATATGAGGATTGGTGGTCCCCATCCTTGTAGCACTGAGTAGTAGGTAGACACAGGGAACAAAAGAGGATTCAACTACTAGAACCAAGATGTTGATTGGGAATATGTCTCAGGATCAATACACTAGCTCAGTTCTCAGAATTGAGGATGAACTTGTTGCTAAAGTGGGACTAGCAACAAGAGTGAATACTTGGCCAAGAACATTGACCTAGAGCACGTTAAATCCACCCGTTTAAAGTCAGAGTGGAACTTTCAGGCTAGGGCAGGGTTGAACCCATAACTAGAGGAATAATTGCCCAATTGGTAGAGAATAGGGATAAGGAGTTTAGAAACCCAAGCAGGTCTGGCCAACTTAGGGCTTACCCCCATCCACTGTGGGAAGACAATTGAACTCTAGAGATTTGGCCTCTAAGTTCAATTCACACTAAAAAATTGATCTTTCTTTGCAAACAGGTATGCTCGACTAGTTTTTTGTTTTGGGCTAGGTCACCAAGGTAAATCAAGGTATCACTTAAGTCCATTTCCACCCCTCTCTCTGGCAGCCAAAACATCCTTCGAGCAGCAGTCTCTTGGACATTTATTAAAATTGCAAACAACTATCAATGAAAAGGTTTAACACCTTCATTTACATTAATTTATCAATTTATAAGCAGTGCACATGTTCAGTTCTACTAAAGTATCATGTATATTAAAAACAGAAACAAAAATATAAACTCAAAAAGATGAAATAAGGAATACACAGAAATTCTGATACAATGTGCTTGTACCCCAGTAGACTGTCTGTGGCCCCTTTGGGGTAAGCACATTCCATTTCGAAGATATCTTCTTTAGAATATTAATGGAGAATCACATGGTCTGAATGGCATGACTGTGTTTTCAAACTACATACACTAGGTCTGGAAACGTAATTTTTATGTTTCCTATTCATTAATTTGACAGTGTAGGCCCTACAGAGGTCTATCTTGGGTATTCTGATTTATTCTGATTAATGGCAGATAGCACCGGCCTCAGATGGTAATGTTGTTCTGTCCTGATCGTCGTATCAAAGCTAGAGTGCACTGATTTATTTTCCGCGTGAAGAATATTAGGCTCCAGCTGCTGAGGTCAAAGGCCAAATGAAACTTCACTAGATGCTGAATCCAATAATTCTCCTAGCACCTGGGTCTCAGGTTCAGGGCCAGAATCTATCTGTTCCCTGGAGGTCTGAGGCCCTGGGATCAGGAGACACAAAACTGCTGTGAAAGCAGTCCTAGAGGTGCCACACAGGATGGCAATACAGTGGCTGTCACCACATCCCAGATTCCTAAATAATAAGCCTGAGCCTTGAACCCCAGCAGAGTCCCTGCTGAACACCCAGACTTGCTGAGAAGTTCATGAAGACATTTTGATAGCCACTTCTCTGTAGATTCTTTAAAAAAAAAAGTGTTACTGATACATAATTTACACTTCATAAAATTCACCCATGTAAACCAGCTCAGTGTTTGTTAGTACATTCAAGATACGTGCAACCATCACCACAATCAATTTTAAAACATTTTCATCACTGCAAAAAGAAATCCACTAGCAGTCCCTACCCAGTTACCCCCAACACACTTCTCTCTCCTCTTCCCCTCAGCCCTAAGCAACCACTGATCTACTTTCTGTCTCTATAGATTTGCCTATTATGATCATTGGATATAAATGGAATCATATAATACGTTGTGTTTTGTAATTGGCTTCTTTTACTTAGCATAATATTTTAAGGTTCATTCATGTTGTGGTATGTACCAGTACATAATTTCTTTTTATTGCCAGATAATATTGTATCATGTGGATATATCACATTTTATTCATCTATTCTTCAGTTGATGGACATTTGGGTTGTTCCTACTTTTTAGCTATTATTAATAATGCTGCTATGAACATTCATGTATAATTTTCTGCATGGACACATGTTTTCATTTCTGTTGGGTATATACCTAGGAGAAGAATTATAGGAGCATACGGTAACTCTATGTTTAGCCTTTTGAGGAACTGCCAGCCTGTTTCCCAAAGTGACTGCACCATTGTCTATTCCCACCAGCAGTGTAGGAGGGTTCTGATTTCTCCACATCCTTGCTCACATCTATTAGTTTCTTTTTGATTAGATTATTCCAGTGGGTGTGCAGCGGGATCTCATTGTTAATTTGATTTATATTTTCCTGATGATTAATAATCATCTTTTGCACATCTTTTTGTGTGTGTATTGGCCATTTGTATGTCTTCTTTGGGGGATGTCTTTTCAAATCTTTCGCCCATTTTAAGTAGGATACTTTGGCTTTTTATTATCGAGTTGCAAGAGTTCTTTATAGATTCTAAATATGTGTTTCTTATAAGATATGTGATTTTCAAAAATGTTCTCCTATTTTATAAGTTGTCTTTTCACTTTCTTGATGGTGTCCTTTGAAGCACAAAAGTTTTTAATTTAGTTGCTGTCCAGTTTATCTGTTTTTATTCTGATGCTTGTGCTTTTGGTTTTATATTTAAGAAACAGTCACCTAATTCAAAACCACAATGTTTTATGCCTAGGCTTTCTTCTAAGAGATTTATAATTTTAGCTCTTACATTTAGGTTTCTGATCAATTTTGAGTTAATTTTTCTCTATGGTGTGAGGTAGGTGTGCAGCTTCATTATTTTGCATGTGGATATTTACTTAGCTCAGAACCATTTGTTGGAAAGACTATTCTTTGCCCTATTTTATTGTCTTAGCATCTTTGTTGAAAATCAATTGACTGTAAATATGAGAATTTATTTCTGGACTCTCCATTCGATTCCATTGGTCTATATGTCTATCGTTATACTTCACAGATTTGTATAGGGTCTTCTACTGCTCACTCATAAAAATTAATTAATTGTTTAAGGTTTTACAAAGGACACTAATGCTTCTAATTGAAGCTTATGAAGAAATTAACAATCAAGACTTCAGAGGGCAGAAAGCAAGACAGCCTCAAGGAGCTCAGTGGCATCTCTCTAAAGCTCTGCTATTACCGAACTAGCTCAAAGGATCTTCAGCCTTTGTGACTCTTCCAAGTTTCAAATTTTCAAGTAAAGGAATCTGGTTTACTTTGATGAGAAGAATTCCCCTAAAACAATCCATTGTGGCTGAGAACAGGGTTACACAGCACAGACATTGTTATTAGGGACCCGTCCCTTTGTTGGAAGTTATGCAAAGACAATACATCCAACTCCGGGGCCGTGGAAGTACCCGCTTAACATTTCTCCCCGTCTCTAGTCTCTCCATACCTCACCCCCATTCACAAAAGTACATCTGCACAGAAGTATATTGGTGCACTTCTCGTCCACACCCAAAAAGAACAGACCTTGTACTGGATGGGGCCAAACCTGCACATCCTGAAAGTAAGCCCCATTTTATAAACTGGATTATTCTATCTTTTGTTTATTTCTGTAGAATGAGAGTTTAGTAATATCTTGTTGAATGTTCTTTTGATTCAGTTAATCATTGAATTATAATCTTGTTTAATGTCCTTGTCAGAGCTTAGAGAATCACTGAGTCATGGAAGAGCCCTCTCTCCAGCTTGGTCTAGAGATCTCTGAGATTTGCCTAAAATATTGGTATTGACCACTGGGGACTCACTCAAAAGGGAAGGTGAACCTCAGATATTAAGATCCTATGGGGATTTTCTTCTCTTAATAATAGAAGTTCTGGATGTGTTCTTGAAAATGAGGCAATACTTACCTGCTTAACATCCAGTTAGTGGCTTATGACTACCTCTAAGATAACATCTAAACTTCTTGGCTTGACCCACAAGACAATTACAATCTGGTCCCAGTCCTCCTATTCCTTCCCTTTCATACACTCATACACCCCTTACCCTAACCATACACCATACACACTTACCTTATCTTTTTTTTTTTTTTAATAATTTTTTTAGCAGAGACAGGGTTTCATCATGTTGCCCAGGCTGGTCTCAAACTCCTGGGCTCAAGCAATCCACCCGCCTCAACCTCCCAAAGTGCTAGGATTACAGACGTGAGCCAAGCCACACACTTGCCTTAAATCCGTGCTTTTCTCGCTCTGTTCCCCTTGACTCTTTCCCTTCCCATGCCAACTCCCACAGTCCTGCTCATTCTTTCACTCCCTGCTTCACTGTCACCTCCACTGTGAAGCTTTACTACTCACATCATCTCCTCACGAAAGTACAACTTCTCTAATTCATGCCCCCATGGCCCTTTCCATGTAATTCTATTACATCACTCATCATATTGTTACCATCACTATGTATCTGTCTCCTGCCAAGAAACTATATTTCCCAAGGGTGGGAATCTCTCCACACCAAGCATAATATGTGTTTATCGCAGATGTCCAAGGATGTTATTGAAAGAAACATGGAAGGAAATTGCACTAATTTTTGCTGTTACAAGAAAATCCACCAGTTATCTCTAGCAATCAAATGTAACAGGCAATGTTTACAATCTAATTTGACCAATTCCAAAGATTTTCCCTGAAGTCTTCTCCCAAACCAAGGTCATATTCCAACAACAAACTACTCTGATAAATTCAAGATACATGACTTTCACCTGGAATTCTGGCACTTGAGGGTAAAAGATTGCTAACTGAGTGAACCTGTGGTCCAGATTAGTCTTTTTACTACTGAATTTCATTGAAAAAAATTACCAGCTTTACTTTGTGCTACACACAGTCTTCTAAGGCAGGCTAAAGAGTAAAACTAAAGGGCTGTGCTCGCTTCTGCAGCACATAGAGAAAATATTTTGCACCAGCCTAATACTGCAGGCCTGATGGTCAAATTTTTCCTTTCTTTATCAAAAAGAAGAGAAAAATCAACATTGATATTATTTGAGAAAAAAGTAGAGAACCCACAAGCCATTTGCCCAGTTAGTGACATTTCATTTATCAGCACAAAATGTCACATAAATCCTAAATCTGATTTAGTGTAAGGAATTGTTATTCATCACGCACAGGGTAGCATTTGGAATTCATTTATCTGAGTTCTGTTGCCTTGTTTTCAGAATGCCTAAGGTTGGAGTCTCTGATTTCATTCTCCAAAGCAATGAAGAGACCTCACAGGTTGAAATCTGAATCCATGGGATTCTATACAATAGCTGAGGTTTGGTCCCCAGAGAAAAGTGAGTAAGAATACAGGAAAAAAAAAAAAACCCAAAACTAAACAAATCTAAAAAAAAAAACACACACACACACAAAACAAAACAAAACAAAAACAGAGAGCAACCTATTAATCCTGGAAGAAAACACATAACATCATTTTCATTATTAGGATTTCCTTTGTATTTACCCTCAATAGAGTCAGCCAACATGTTTCCGTTCCCATTTAATTCCCAAGTGGCACTTTTGGTGTCCAGGAAAAGTGCCAAGCTGAGTTGTTCAGAAGATCTAATTACTCCTAATAGAAATACTACACAAGAGACTGCTTTGGTTCTTGCTCTGACATCTCTTGTCCTCTTATTTCCTATAAAGATTCATGTGAAAAACCAAAGTTGTATGTGCTGAGCCCAGGAATGTCAAGGAATGGGAAGCTGGGGCAATCACATCGCGGTCTCATCCTGGCAGGAGAGAGGATCCTCAAGAGGCGGTGCAGGGGGAGGAAGCGCCCTAGCATAATAAGAGCTTTGAGTGCCTGGGACCTGCTCCAAGGGGGATAAACAAGGTGCAGAGGTGACCTGAGATTTCTCAAACTTGCAGATCATTAGGAGGGCATTTCCTTTAGTCTATGCTTGAACTTAGAGGAACAAGCCACTCACTCTCCCACCCCACTGCAGCTCTGGATCAATCATATATTTCCTGGTTAGTTCCTCATTTTTATTAATTTTCTAAGCTTCAGGTTCATACATCTAAATGCCCACTAAATGTCTAGTTCAGTATGTCATCTTCTTCCCAAACTTGCTTCTTCTCCTTTCATCTTTCTTATCTCATTTATGTTATCAGCATCACCGCCAACACCAACCACACAGGCTAAAGATTCAGAAAATATCTTATCTCCACACTTTCCTTCAAGCCCAACTCCTACCCTAGTATCATGTCACCCATTACTAAATTCTGGCAATTTCACTTTTTAAGTATTTCTTGATTCTTCCCACCACTTTTCTCTTTTTCCATTGCTGGTTTATCATTTCTCGCTGTATAGTACTGCTTGGTGCATAATAGACACTTAAATAATGTTTGGTTTGGGGCCGGGCCCAGTGATTCACGCCTGTAATCCCAGTACTTTGGGAGGCCAAGGCGGGCAGATCACGAGGTCAAGAGTTCAAGACTAGGCTGGCCAACATGGTGAAACCCCATCTCTACTAAGAATACAAAAAAATTAGCTGGGCGTGGTGGCACGTGCCTGTAATTCCAGCTACTCAGGAGGCTGAGGCAGAAGAATCACTTGAACCCAGGAGGCAGAGGTTGTAGTCAGCTGAGATCGTGCCACTGCACTCCAGCCTGGGCGACAGAGCAAGACACCATCTTGAAAAAAAAATAATGATAATGTTTGGTTTTGATTGAATATAAAATGGATCTTCCCACTAATTTATACTATAGAGAGAATGACTTTTTAAGATTTTTTTTTTTTAAGAGTTAGGCTACAGAAGGAAAACTGAACAGGATTACTTGAGATATCTGAAAGGAAAGAGTGTTAAAAGGGGATACAACCCCAATTTTTTCTGCTTTCCTCAGCCTGGAGTACACAAAGCAATCATTGGGCTACTTCACAAAATTCCCCGCTCTCCTGTTGAAATAGCCCTTTCAGAGCTAGGATCCTCCTGTGGAGTAATATTCAATGATCTCAGTAATCTGTGGGTTTCATGAGTACTTCTTAAATAACAACGTGCCTCTTGGCCGGGCGCGGTGGCTCACGCCTGTAATTCCAGCACTTTGGGAGGCCAGGGCAGATCACCTGAGGTCAGGAGTTTTGAGACCAGCCTGGCAAACATGGCAAAACTCCGTCTTTACTAAAAATACAAAAATTAGCTGGGCGTGGTGGCATGTGCCTGTAGTCCCAGCTTACTTGGGAAGCTGAGGCAGGAGAATCACTTGAACCCGTGAAGCAAAGGTTGCAGTGAGCCGAGATCGTGCCACTGCACTCCATCTTGGCAACAAAGTGAGACTCCATCTCAAAGAAAAAAGAAAAAAAAGAAAAAAAGAATGTTAATGTGCATCTTAGTGGCTTGGAATCTTGTTAAAATGCAGACTGTGACTTAGTAGGTCTGAGGTGGAGCCTCAGCATCTGCATTTCCCAGGCAAGGACAGCGCTGCTGGTCTACAGGTCATACTTTGGGTAGCAAGGGGTTAGATAATCTCTTTCAGGGTAAAATTTCTTTGCCACAAACTATAGGACTGTCAATATTAAAACATTAAAAGTGGCCCAAGGCTCTACAAGTCTCCAGGTTATACAGTTACAACTTCATGGCATCAAGAACTTTGACCCAAAAAGGCAAGGGCTCATTGGAACTAAGAATCCCTTAGCCAAGGCCTCTGCAGGCTGCAGAGAGCATGCCTCTCTCGAGACTTAGAGATTTGAAGGACAGAACTGTTTCCACAGGCAGGCTTAAGAGACCCAAAGCGGGTCTAGAAACATATAGGGACAAGCACAGCAGGAAGTCATTCCCACATCTGGGTCTGAAGGGCTGGGAACCTGGTGAAACCTGGAGCCATCAAGGGGGACCACACAACAGGTGCTGAAGCCACATTAGAGGAAATCCTTGGACCCTGCCAGACCATGGTGCCAAAGCAAGGAAGCAGGTGGTAGGTGAGAAGTACCCTGACCTCATTCTCCCCTCGATGAAGAATAAGGTTGGCCAAATTTACCAGCAAGGGAGTCCCATGATGTAATACATGGGGGGTTCTTGGGGAACAGAGCAGGGCAGGAACAGGGTGTGAAGTGAATCAGGGTTGGTTAGTGGAGGATAAGTAGTGCATAAGTTGTAAAATAAGAGGTTCATACTGGCTTGACAGTTCTCATCCTCTTTATAGAAATGCATGAATATTTTAAAACATGTCATCCCTAAGTACAAAATGGGGAAAAGGCAATCCTTTGGCATGGTCTGTTGGACACATTGACCACCGAGGCACGGACAGGCCAAATAGAGAGTGAATCATAGATGTGGAAGCCACCACAATCTAGTCTCCTTCCCTGTGTATTTGATCTTCAGACACCACACAAAGAATCTGACCCCAAACTCCCACTTTACCCAACATGTCCATTCTTTAAAGGATTCTAGGCAAATATGTATTGGTTCAGACACTATTCGAAATAGGGCTGTTGGCCTTTCCAAAGTAAATTCCTGCATTCTATTCCAAGAACCATCATCATGTCAAAGAAAATATAAATAGGATAGGAAGGTTTCCATACACAAAGTCCTACTCCAGATCCATTGAAAGCTCAGTGAAAGAAGCCAGTACAAAATGATTATGGGAAAATGTACAGAGCATTTGAGTCAGAATTTGAGTCTTCCAGTTCATCCTCAACAAAACCATAGAATGCAAACTGCTGAGGCTTACTACATCTAGCTTAGGAGGATAAAGGACTTCTCTGACCTCATCGCCTTAGGAAAGCTCAATAGGTCACATTTCCGGCTGGGGCCAGCAAGCACCCCTTTGGCTTTTCCTTCCTATGCACAAAATTTCAGAAGTCACAGTGTAGCTGAATTTCCTTTGGTAACAGAAAAACAGTCATTATTGTTGAATGCAAGGAACTGATCTGACCTACAGTCAATAATTTTTTCCTGCAAATGACAAAGCCTGTTTCCTCCAGCTGACAATGAAACCTTGAAAATGCACAGGACATGTATTTTCCAAAGCAAATAATCCATGGCAAAGGTGCAATTCTGTACCTTAATCAATCAAAAGCTAAGATTGAACAGAAGAGTCTATTGTGGTAAAATACACATAACTTAAAATTTACCATTCTTACCATTTTAAAATCTACAATACAGTAGCATGAAGTGCACTGAGTCATATTTATTTTTAAAATAAATAGCTATAAATGAGCCCCTAGTCTCTCTAAAGAAATGTACTCAACAGGCACAACAAAGAGAGAAGTGCTGTTTTCTTTTCTTTCCTTTTTTTTTTTTTTTTCTTTTTTGAGACAGTTTCACTCTTGTCGCCCAGGCTGGAGTGCAGTGGCGCGATCTCAGCTCACTGCAACCTCCGCCTCCCGGGTTCAAGTGATTCTCCTGCTCCAGCCTCCTGAGCACCTGGGATTACAGGTGCCCGCCACCACGCCCAGCTAATTTTTTGTATTTTTAGTAGAGATGGGGTTTCACCATGTTGGTCAGGCTGGTCTCAAACTCCTGACCTCAGGTGATCCACCCAACTCGGCCTCCCAATGTGCTGGGATTACAGGCATAAGCTACTCTGCCCAGCCGAGAAGGGCTGTTTTTATATCAGAAGAAAATGGAAAAGTATGATACTCACACAGGGATAATGTCATAAGCTTTAGGCAAGAAAGTAAATCCTATATCCCTCTTTTCCAGGTCAGGGAGCTAAGCAAGGATATTACAGGGCTAGTCATGAGTTTCCAGGCTTTAGGACAGTCCTGTAAACATTTGCTGGATCAACTGCTTTGCCCGACCAGTATGCCTGTTCTGGTCTCATGCCATTTGCAAGATTCACTGACAGCAAGTGCATTTTCCTAAGTGTGAAGAAGAGACATACCTTCCATGCCACACAAAAGAGTGTGGTTTAGGGGAAAACCATGCTATCTTCTGTTAAGAGTTTGGACTTTAGTGTCAGAAAGACCTGAGTTTGAGCACAGCTCTGTTCCTTCTGGTCTGGTTGCAAGTTACTTAAGTTCTTTGCATCTCAGTTTTCTCATAACATCTCAGTTTTCTCATAACATCTCAGTTTTCTCATCTATAAAATGAGAGTTAATGTAAGTATCTACTTCATAAGGAGGTTATAAGGATTAAATGAGAGAATTAGTCAGGATAAGATAGGCTCTGCTGCATTAACAAGTGAACCCCAAAATTTCAGCGGCTTAATCTGACAAAAATTTACTTCTTGCTTACGTCACAGTTGAGGGTGGGAGGAAAAGGTGGCTTTCCTCCAAAAGTGATCAAGGACCTGGGCCTCTTCCAAATGGCAACTCTAACATCTAAGAGGCTTTTACTTCCTGACGAATGGAGGAGCCACACTGGCTTTTTACTACTTTGGCCTCAAAGTGACTATGTCATTTCTGGTTATAGTCCATCAGAAATAATCACATGCATCAGTCAGTTTACAGAAAAACAAAACAAAACAAAACAAAAAAAACAGATGGCACACTCTAAAGGGCCATCTGTTTGATGGATTAGTTACAAAAGTGTGAGCAGGGTTAAGGGAAGTCACACGCGGTTGTAAGCTACCCCGGGGCTACTAATAGCCTAATACAGGTCCTGAATTTTCAGTACCCGAAGCTCAGGCTGGGGATGAATAAACTAGCCTCTTTTGCCTCCTGTCCTTCTAACTGTTGCCTCCCAGTAGTCATGCTCAACTATGAACCAGTCAGTGGCGCTCACATGATGTCATCTATGAAAGGTCAGCTTGTGCCAGACCAGGAGGAAAAGTCAATCTGGAAAAGCAAATGGAGCATGCCTAGCAGAGCATGCAAAAGGCTTAGCAATGTGCTCAGCACATAGTTGGTGCTCAAAAAATGAATGTGAAGCCAAGAATATATGAAGAAAAATATTTAAAAGTTATTTGTTTTTATTGAAGTTTTCAGTTAACTTTACCTCTGACAAAGAGAAATTTACATTTGCTAGTGAGAATTTTTCTCTCTCCAGTTCAATAAGGGTTCAGCGTCCAAAGCTGGGTTGCACTTCCCCTTGGCTCAGTGTCCAAAGCTGAGCTGTCTTTCCTTTCTCCTAAAAGATGAGTTTAATAGGAAGAATGGTGTTTTGTTTTGTTTTTTTCAAAGTGAGAAACATTGATAGCTCTGCCCCAAAGAATTTTATCTGTCTGCCAGCAATTACAACTTCAGTTAGGACTAATGGCACCGTTACATTGATAACTGCTGTTACTGTTTTCATTCTTTAACTTGCCAACAAGATCCTCTGGTCCCTTATCTTGTACTGGGGCCAACCCAACAAGAGCAGGAGAAGTTGAAATCTTGACACTTCAAAGCCCAGGGCATTGTGAACAAGCTCACTAGTTGTTTGTGTTGGGCTTTGCTAAATAATAGGCTGGATTCAGTGCCAGTAAAAAGACACAGCTTTGGAGGATAGTTTTTGGGGTTACAGTCACATATAGTTTCTCATTTTGCACACAAGTGAAATGATCTTTTCCAAGGATCAAATTCATTTCTTGTTTATTTCCCGTAATTGTGTTTTTATGTGAGAAACTCATAGAAACTTTGAATTTGAAGGAAGTTTAGAAATCATTTTGTTAAACGACCTCATACACCATCAAACCCTTGGAGGGGTTGAGATTCCACCTCTGCTTGAACCCTTTCAATGACAGGAGGCTCACTCATCGTAATACCAGCAGCACCTTTGCATTTGCTGTGAGCTGCGTATGATACTTTGCTGGCATTATTTCCTTAACCCTCAACAGCCCTCTGAGGTAGCTGCTATTCTTAGTCCCCTTTACAAATCCGGAAAGCAAAGCATAAAAAAGATCCACTTTTTATGCTCAAAGATCCGCTGCTAAACTTCACTGAAGCTGGAGTTCAAACCCACCTCTGTTTTTCTCTAAACCTCAAGCTTTTCTCCACTAAGTTTTCCCAGTACCTTTCAAGACAACCCATTCTCACCAAGAACTCTCTGAAACATCCTTTCTGTAGTCTCCCCATAATTTTATTAGTTCATCATTTCAATTTTACATATCAAAAAGTGAGAATATAAGAACTATTAATGATAATTTACATTTGATATCATTTTGCCATTTAAAAAGTATGTCAATAATCTCATTCAAGCTTCTCAGCAGCTCTGAGAGATAATTATGACGCTCTATTTTACCTATTAGAATGCTGAGTTGGCTGGGTGTGGCAGCTCATGCTTATAATTCCAGAACTCTGGGAGGCTGAGGCTGGCAAATCGCTTGCACCCAGGAGTTCGAGACCAGCCTAGGCAACATGGTGAGGCCCCATCTCTACAAAAAATGCAAAAAAATTAGCCAGGCATGGTGATGTATACCTGTAGTCCCAGCTACTATGAAGGCTGAGGTGGGAGGATTGCTTGAGCCTGGGAGGTTGAGGCTACAGTAAGCCATGCTCATGCCACTGCACTCCAGCCTGCAAGACAGAACAAAACTCCATCTCAAAAAAAAAAAAAAAAAAGAAAGAAAGAAAGAAAAGAAAAAACATTGCCAAGTTTCAGAGCATTTGCATTTGCTCATGGTCATGTGCAACCTGGTGGTGGAGCCAGGAGCAGAGCTCAGGTCCTTTACATCTTGGTCCCATGCTTTCTACTACACCATGCTGCTGACTCAGTGAATAATGAAAATGCAGCCAAGTGTGAGCTCCTGATGCAGCCTCCTCCCTCAAATGCCTTTGTCTGAGGAGGTACCCCTCTGACCCTGATTTCCACACTACTTCCTGTCTTATTCCAGTGCACTGTGGTCTCATGAACTGGTGCATTTAGGAGGTTTGGTCTCCCTAATAAGTCTGTTCCATGCCTACTCCTCAGGCCTGCATCCCAGTGAGCAATTCTGTTTCCATCAATTTTACTGCCTGATCTTGGCTCAAACCAGTACTGGCCCTGTGTGGTCAACAGTGTTCTTGGGACTGGATCTTAGGGACAGTGAGCAGATTGGACAGAAGGCAATCTCAGGCCACAGTGGTACAATAGTGCTTCTATTTAGTCCACAAGATGCCAAACAGCTGCTTCCAAATATCCAGATGTTTGGCATCATGTAAAACAAAACTTTGATTCATTGGCCAAATATCCCTCTGTCATCTAATTGATGAACACATGCTTGCGTGTTTTGGCATCTTGTAGACACTGTGTTTGCTTATAAGTGAATGGATTTAATATTTCGGCTTCTAGAAAGCATCCCACAACAAAAGTTCCCACACTACTTTCCAGTGCATAAATCTTCTTTCCAGGTTGTCTGCAAATATGACAAAGTGAAAAAGTCCCCACATTTTGCAAACTCTTTAATCAGCTAAACACATCTGCATCAAAGGCTATCATGATCTTCTGTTGGGTTATGAGAGAAAAAAGAAAATCTTGGTTTTTCCCTTGTGTAATTGAAGCCAAAGCAATGTGAGCAAGATGTATCTTAACTTCCTTTACACTCTGTTTGGTTTTCTTTTCTTTTCTTTTCTTTTTTGCTCATTTCTTTCAGATAGAGTCTCATTCTGTAGCACAGGCTCCAGCGCAGGGGCATAATCACAGCTCACTTGCAGCCTTGACCTCCCAGGCTCAAGTGATCCTCCCATTTCAGCCTCCTAAATAGCTGGGACTACAGGCACGTGCCACCACACCCAGCTAATTTTTTTTTTTTTTTTGTAGAGACAGGGTTTTCCATGTTGCCCAGGCTGATGTCTTTGGTTTTCTATCCTGTGTTTTACATAGAATATTCAATGAAAAGTATTTCACTAAAGTTTTTCCTAATTGTTTTTTTCTTCATACCCAGCTACCTAGAAACACATTTTCCAGATAATTAGCAAGGAGTACAGACAGTCCCCGACTTTTGATGGCTTGACTTATGGTTTTTCAACTTTGCAATGATGCAAAAGTGACATGCATTTAGTAGAAACATACTTCAGGCACTCATACACCATTCTGTTTTTCATTTAAGTATAGTATTCATTAAATTATATGAGATATCCAACACTTTATTATAAAATAGGTTTTGTGTTAGATGATTTTGCCCAACTGTGGGGTAACCCAAGTGTTCTGATCAGGTTTAAGGTAAGCTAGGCTAAGCTATGATATTCTATAGGTTAGATGTATTAAATGCATTTTCAGTTTAACTATATATTCAACTTACAATGGGTTTATCAGGACATAATCTCATCATAAGCTGAGGAGCATCTGTACTCAAAGTGTTCTCCAATGAACAGGATCTTAAAGCTTTCTCTCCAGGGGAGGTGATAGTTTTTTCCTCCTTGTTTGATCCTAGATACACCCTAAGCTTCTTTACTTCCTTTTGCACATATCAACCCACAGCTACTCAAATTACTAACGGTATTTATCCTGTAGTAAGCTGTCAGTACATTTGTCAGGCTCTGTGTTAAGTGCTTTAAACACATGGCATTCGATTCTCCCAAGAAGCCTATGGGGCATGAGGATTTTGGTGTGTGTGATTTTGTGTGCACTCATACTGCCTGAGTGTTAATTTGGAGTTGAGGGAATTGCAGCATAGAAAGGGGCACCTGCACCCGCTTGCTGAGGGCACACAGCTACAGGGCATTAGGGCTGTATTGCCTTAGAACCCGTGCACATGACCCCTCATTCTCTGCCTGCCACCTCTTTGCTTTCAAAGTAATCATCCTCACACATAGCACAGACTCCACTAGCCCAGATCATGAGGCCCATCCCAGGATGGTCCTTCCTGTCTTTGTGCTTCCTATTCCCTGCCATGAATCTTGCAATTCAACTCTGCAGACTGTAAGGCACACCCCCAAACACCACACTCTTTTACTTCTCCCTTCCCTGGCACATCCTCCTCTCCTTACAGGGACCGTTGTATATGCCAGACTCATAGTCTACACATCCAGCATCTTCCCATGGGAAAATTCCCCCTCAGCCAGCAGGAACCCCTCAAAAGTTCACTCCTCCCTGAAGTCCACCTGACCTCTCACTCACTCCTGTCTTTCATAACTGTGCTTTCGTTGGTTACAGTACCTAACACATTTATCATCCTCAGAGGGCTGCGCATGTGCTTTGAAATAATTCATTTGCTTGTCTGGCTCTCTCACCAGCCTGCGAGCTTCCTGAGAAAGGGATGATTTCATCCGTGTCTCCGGGGCATGGCACAAGAGCCTCTCAATAGGTGTTTATTGGATAAATGATAAATTAAATGTTCACGGGTTATGGTCACATGTGAGAAATTACTAACATTTATTTGATAATTCCACAGCCTTTGAAATGTCCTAAATTTGTGCCTTTGCAGGTTTCTTAGGACGGGTTCAATTCTCATCTTCACAATTCACTGGGTGCAGAGTTTCTGCTTTTGTGTTCTCTATGGACTGTGAAATTGCCCTTTAATGAGTGAGAGAGAAAGAGAAAGCATTTTATCTCTGTGTCTCAATTACAAAGTCTCGGGAAAGGTCTCAATTGACTCAATTCTGACACGAGAAAGATCACCACCAGTGATCACATTATTTTAACATGGCTGCCTTCATAATAACTATGTCATTGGGAGGAAGAGGCAATTCCATTATATGAGGGTGGGGGTGCTGAGGAACGAAACAACAGATGTCTGCTTAGGCCACTAATATCAAGCAGTGGAAAACAATCCTATTACTGGGGTTAACAAAACCTCGCTTATACAGTCACCCTTCTCAATAACCTAGAGATTTTAATAAGGACCTCTTAAAGACCAAAAGGTCACCAAAACTCAGAGACATGCCTTTTAAAGGGAGGAATTACAGACCGTGATGGATGAGATATTTGCAGGCATAAAAGCCTTCTACAGATTCTTCAAATTAACCCAAGTCGATACCTGTGCAGTTCCTTTACTCATAAAGCCAGAGAGCCCTGCTTATTGACACAGACACTTGAGTCACTGGTAGCAGTTACTGGGCAGTTAGATTCTAAAAGTCAAAGTCTGTCAGCACCAACATATGCAAAGCCAGTGGAATCTAGAAGCACTGGAAACACTGGGCTCAGGTCATCATGCTGTGGCTTGCTTACTGTCTCTGAGCCTCTCTTTCCTCAACTGTAAAAAGGGGGAAAAACCCAAAGCTATCTTCACTGAGTTGCCAGAATCACATGAAATAAAGTAAGGAAAGCCTAAAGTTATACAAATGTTATTTACACTTTCTATTTTATGGGGAATAAGGAACATAATTGATGTACTTATTTAGAAGGAACTGGTAAATAAGTTGTGTATACTGAAGATCTCCCTTATCCATGGGAAATATGTTCCAGGATTCCCAATGAATGCTTGAAACCACAGATAGTACCAAACCCTATAGATATTAGGTTTACTCCTATACATACAAACATGTAACAAAGTTTAATTTATAAATTATGCATAGTAAGAGATTAACAAAAACGGTAATAAAATAGAATAATTAAAACAATATATTAGGTTGGTGCAAATGTAATCGTGGCTTTTGCCATTACTTTCAATGGCAAAAACCATGATTACATTTGCACCAACCTAATACTATAATCAAAGTTATGTGAATGTGGGCTCTGTCTTTCTCTCAGAATATCTTATTGTACTTTAATCACCTATTTTGGGGCAGTGGTTGGCAGCAGGTAACTGAAGCTGCAGAAAGCAAACCCATGGGTAAGGAGGGATGACTGTAACTACTTATATTTTGGCATTGCATTTTTTGCACTAATTAAAATGAAAATGATCAATAAAAACACTATGGGGAAATATCTGTGATACAGGTTAAATGTACTAATAATATTAAGTAGTAACAGTACTAACACTAATATAATTATCAAGAAGAATATTAATAAGTTATGCTTATACTATAATTTCATAAGCAATATGTATGCATATGCAAAAGAACTAGAAGGGGATTCAAACAAAATCAATTTGGTTGTTTGGAGGAGGTGGGATTGGGTGAAATACTTTTGCTTCTAGTTTAACTTCTGTAAATGTTGTTTGTGATTAAAATCATAATTTTAGGCCAGGCATGTTGGCTCACGCCTGTAATCCCTGCACTTTGGGAGACTGAGGAGGGCAGATCACCTGAGGTGAGGAGTTTGAGACCAGCCTGGCAAACATGGTGAAACCCCATGTCTACTGAAAAAAAAAAAAAAAAGAAAAAAAAAATTAGCCAGGCGTGGTGGTGTGCACCTGTAATCTCAGCTACGCAGGAGGCTGAGGCAGGAGAATCACTTGAACCTGGGAGGCGGAGGTTGCAGTGAACTGAGATCATGCCATTGCACTCCAGCCTGGGTGACAGAGTGAAACCCTGTCTCAAATAAAAAAATAAATAAAAAGAAAGAAAGAAATCACATTTTCGGCCTCATCATAGGAGTTCTTCTCCTAGATGATCTGTGGTGGCTGTGAGATCCTTGGCACTTTGCCTGAGTCCTAAGGAACTCTGTTAGTCTTCATGGGGTCCTGGGCCCAGTGAACACAACTGAAAGTGGAATTGCCCGAGTGTGGAATTGAATTAAGAGGTACTGCATCTTTGTTTAACAGGTAGGGCACGTGAGGGTCATATCAAATTGGCATAATTCCCATTTTTTTCCCCTGCCCACCTTCTATTTGCCCTTCTTCTGGGATCTGTAAATCCTCTTCTGCAGGACCACCTCCCCTGCTTCTCAATGTGTTCCCAGTGGATTTGAGTTGGAGCAAAGGATGGCTTAAGTCAATCAGTGTATCTCTCAAGAGCTATGAAAAGTCTGAGATGTTACCCTCCTTGCAAGATAACAATTTTGCCTGCCACCATTTCAGGGATGCTGACAGATGTTGTAAGACTCACGGACAGAGACAAACACACAAAATGTAGCATAGCAAAAGTAGGAGCCAAAATGTCAGTATATTTGTGCTAGTTCCTCAAGCTCCAATTCCACTGGGTGACACAGAGGATCAGATGGCATCTGCTCATACCGTGGGATGTGTTGCAGGAGGGAACTCAGGGTTGAGGACTCAGTACATTTTAAGCAAGCAGAGAATATTTCAGCCAGCAATAAATAAGGCAGTCTCCCCTCCTCCCCAACCCCCACACCATGCAGGCTGCAGTCCAGTTGTTGCCTTGATCTGCTCAATTGCCTATGTGAGGAGCTACAGAGCTCCTCAGTATCAAGAGGGGGATAGGCCCTGCAGTCTGGCACACCCAGCAGGTGCTTGCAAGGTGCTCAGGGCCACACGTTTTCAACAATATCACATGTGACTCAATCAGAACTACTGAGATAAAATGAAACCTTTTGCTTCAGGTGAGGGCATCTTATTTCCCTGAATGAGAATCTAGACGATTCATGTTGTGACCAACAGAGAAAAGCCTGTGCAAGAATGGAGTCAACCCAAAGAAAGCAGAATTGAGAAATGGAGAGAGCAGGAAAATGGATTCAGTGTCATCATCTGAACCACTGTATGAAGCCAGGGGTAAAACTAAGCCACCCACCTCCAGAATATCCATTTATGGGAGGTAGTTTGTCACTTGTCACCAAGAGAGTCTCACTGAACACAAATATCAATGTAAACCAGTAATAGTCAAGGTTCTCCAGGGAAACAGAACCAATAGGATTTGTATATGTCTCTGTCCATATCTATATCTATAGATAAACAGAGATAGATTTGTCAAAGAAATCAGTTCACATGATTGTGGAGGCTGACAAGATGTGCATTCGGCAAGCTGGAGACCCAGGAGAGCTGATGGTGTAGTTCCAGTCTGAGTCTGAAGGCCTGAGAACCAGGAGGGCTGATCATGTAGTTCCAGTCTGAAGGCCAGCAGCCCCAAGACAGAGGAAGAGCTGATGTTTCCATTTGAGTCTCAAGGCAGGAAAATACTGATGTCACAGCTCAAGACAGTTAGGCAGGAGGAAATTCTCTCTTACCCAAAGGAGAATCAGCCTTTCTGTTTCATCAGATTTTCAACAGCTTGTACAAAGCCCACCCACATTATGGAGGGCAATATACTGTACTTAGTCTACCCATTCAGATGTTAATCTCATCCAGAAACAACCTCACAGACACACCCAGAATAATGTAAGCCCAAATGTCTGGGCATCTTGTGACCCAGTCAAGTTGACACATAAAAATAACCATCACAAAAATTTTGCTATTAAATTACAGTCATCAAATGTTATGAATGTGCTTAAGTCTTTTTCTTGGTGAGTGTTTCAAGTCCCTAACTGATTCAACTCTGCAATATTTATTCTTTCAGACTCTTGTAAAAGTTGGGCTCTTTGATGAATCATCTGTGGATTCATTTCATCCAAGTTCTAATCAGTGGTTTTAAGAACTCAGAGCTGTATTTTCATAGTTGTGTTGTTCCTTGGACCTAATCTAATATGCTGGGTAAATCTTTCCCCTCTGTTATATGTGCTATTCCCCATACGCAGCTCTCCTCTTCCTAAAATAAAGATAGGGGAAGAGAGACAGGGGGAGAGAGAGAGAGAGAGAGAGAGAGAGAGAGAGTATTTCAAGATAAAAATTCGTTTGGATTTTCTCATGCTATTTTAAATTCACAGTCCTATTCATTTGATATTCATTTTACTTGCCTGGCTTTCATCACAATGATTACCCATTTAATTACATTTTAGCTGAAACCTAGGGGAAATAGCCAGCTAGTATTTCAGTGAGATTATCAGAGGAAAAACTGAGCCTCACTTCCTGGCTTTTCTGAATCATTATATTTCTCTGTGTTAACTTTACAGGCAGCCTTTAATAAAAAGGCAACAATGTTGGTAATTAACCTTCTAATAGTGTCAGGAATATTAAAAAATGACTTGATTTTATTTCAGTTCCATATTAAGCCTTTATATTATACATAGCTCATCTAAAAAGTTTTCCCTCTTTAAGAATTTCCTTCTCATGGAGGTCCACAGTCCATCTGCCAGGGAACAAATCAGTCAGGAAGGAAAGCACAGGAATGAATGCTGTGGAGTGGAAACTCCTTGGCTCTCCAGAAGATGCTTCTGCCCTGTTGTTGAAGTACTGGGTGGACACATACGCTCTCCCTCACTCTTCATTGCAAGGGAGAGATCTATGAGAATGGTTTGATTATGGCTCAGCCGAGTGCCCTCTTCGCTCTCTCTTTCTGCCAGCAAGCAGAGAAGGTCTCTTCCCTACTTCTTCCTCTACCTGGTTAAGCTCACCAGAGAGGTTTTCCACCTGAGTTCTCTACTGTTCAATTTCTGACTGGCTGGTTGGTCAGGGAGAATAGGAAGCTCTGGTCCAGGCTTGAATCAAGCTGCATTCTCTAACCCACCAGCTTTACCTTAAACAAAGCTGATATTGTATTACATCTACATCTGGCTTCTTCTGTCTGTTTTGGATTGGCTCAGAATCTAGAAGAGAAGATGGGTATGATCACCTCCTTTTAAACCCCCAAACACACACCAAGGATTTGAGAGAAGTGGCCAAGTAAGTAGGCTCCTGTAAAACATGATACCAAGTTCCCAAGAAAATACGTGCTTGGAAGATGACAGCTGTATGGAGTTTGGGATCCCTTTTTCTCTTCCATCCCATAGAACACATAAAGTAGTTCTGGCTGCAAGGTATTATGGACAGCACAAATTGGAAATACTTTAGTCATAAGATAGACCTTGATGTTTCCCTTTAGCTCTAGCCTCTGTGGTACAACAGAGGCTACAATGAGTAAGCAAAAACACACAGTGCCTGTTTGCAAAGTAAATTACTTTCACTATTTGTTACTATCAACCTTATGAATACGGTACCCATTAATGCAAAAAACTAAAAATAATTTATTAAGAGATATAAAATAATACTTGAATAAATAAACATGTTAATGGAAACACTCAATTTTATAGGTATGTTAATTATTTCCAATTAACTTATTGTTTTAATGCAGTTCAAATAAAAATCTCAATGAATTATTTTGGAAACTTCTTTTTACCCTCAACATTTTATTATACTTTTTTTTTTTTTTTTGAGACACAGTTTCACTCTTGTCCCCCAGGTTGGAGTGCAATGGCATGATCTCGGCTCACTGCAACCTCTGTTTCCAGGGTTCAAACGATTCTCCTGCCTCGGCTGGATTACAAACATCTCAGTAGCTGGGATTACAAGCATGAGCCACCATGCCCGGCTAATTTTCTTTCTCTTTTTTTGTATATTTAGTAGAGACAGGGTTTCACCATGTTTGCCTGGCTGGTTTCGAACTCCTGACCTCAGGTGATCCACCCGCCTCGGCTTCCCAAAGTGTTGGGATTACAGGCATGAGCCACCGCACTCGGCCATGAAAAGTTTTTAAACAAACAGAAAAGTTGGAAAAAATAATACAATGAACACCAATGTATCCACCACAACAATTGTTCATAGTTGTCTGTTCATGCATATATGTGTTTCTGTGTGTATGATTATATGTACCTATGTATATACATATATATCCACTATACATATAACAATATACATAAATACCATATATATAATTATTTATTGTGTTTTTCTGCATTGTTGCTGAATCATATGAAACTGAGTTGCAGACAGCATTACACTTTACCATTAAATACTTCAATATGCATCTCCTCAAAATAAGGATATTTTCCTGCAGAACTACAATAACGTGATTATGTCTAAGTAAACGAACAATAGCCATCTCATATTTATTCTGTATTTACATTTCTTGTTTTTAGAGTGTCATTTATTACTCTTTTTCCCCTTAAATCAGAACCTAATCAAGGGTGACAAGTTATATTTAGTTACTATCTCTCTTTAGCCTCTTTTCTTTTCTTTCTTTTCTTTTTTTTCTTTTTTCTTTTTTTTTTTTTTGAGACGGAGTTTCCCTCTGTTGCCCAGACTGGAGTGAAATGACGCGATCTTGGCTCACTGCAACCTCCGCCTCCCGGGTTCAAGCAATTCTCCTGCCTCAGCCTCCACAGTAGCTAGGATTATGGGTGCCTGCTACCATGCCTGGATAATTTTTGTATTTTTTAGTAGAGATGAGATTTCACCATGTTGGCCAGGCTGGTCTCAAACTCCTGACCTGAAGTGACCTGCACACCTCTGCCTCCCAAAGTGCTGGGATTACAGGCGTGAGCCACCACGCCCAGCCTAGCCTCTTTTCTTATAAAGCCGTCCTTCTACCTCATTTTTCAGGTCTTTGGCTTTTTGAAAATAATTTTGTTATTATATATTTTTTTAATTTAAAAAATAATTTCAATCTTTTGAAATGATCAGGCCAATCCTTTGTTCCCTATCCTGGTTGTGTTTGATGAGCTCTTCATAGTGTACTTTTAACTTGCTCTTCTAGTCTCTATCTCCTAAAAAGGCTTGATTAGGTTTGGGTTAAACATCTTTGTCAAGAACACTTCCCAGATCATATTTTATATTGTATATTTTATATTGTATGGCTTGCAGAGGCATATGATTCAGGCTGCCCTACAATTTGCTAGATGGTTAAGATGGTGATAGCCATATCTCTTCGTTGTGAAGATGTGGGGTTTTCCCCTTTAAAATTAGCTAATTTTCTGGGAAGAGGAGAGAACAAACTTATCTTCAAGGATATTTGGAAGAATCAGCAGATAAAGATATCAAAGAAAATTCAGGAAAAAAGAGAGTAATGAAGAGTGATGACTCCTATCAGATATTAAACTGCATTTAAAACAATCAGATAGTAGAGCAAAGATTGACCCCTTAATGGGTAAGTCACCCACAAATAGCCTCTGTTGATGTGGTTTTGGTGACAGGACACCCACCAATGGGCTGGCACTTACCTTAAACAGTCAGCAGACCCTGGAGGTTTTAGCTGATTCTCAGCTCCCCTTGGTCGCCTTTGGTAAGTCATGTGACCACATACACACCAAACTAGCAGGCATACCTCCACAGAGAGCTGTGACTGTATCATAGACAATGCTTTTGTTGACTTTATTTCATAGTTTAGAATTATATCTGAACAGGGCTAAGCGCAGTGGCTCATGCCTGTAATCCCAGCACTTTGGGAGGCTGAGATGGGAGGATCCTTTGAGCCCAGGAGTTTGAGACAAGCCTGGGCAAAATGGAGAGACCCTGTCTTTACAAAAAATACAAAAACTATCTGGGTGTGGTGGCACGTGCCTAAGGTCCCAGCTACTTGGGAGGCTCAGGTGGGAGAATCTCTTGGGCTGGGGAGGCCGAGGCTGCAGTGAGAGGTGATCTGATAGCACCACTGCACTCCAGGTTGGGCAATAGAGCAAGAACCCTGTCTCAAAAAAAAAAAAAAAAAAAAAAGAAGTATATCAGAACCAAGTCTTTTTCCACAGTGGCCTATTCACAGACATATCAGAAAAGGATAGACAATGCTTGCAATTCAAGATAGAGAAGAAAAACAAACTTAAACACTATCCTGGAGGACAGTCTTCCTATTCAGGAATGTGTGTCAGTGGCCAGCCTCAAAACTAGGAGAAGAAAACTCCCTGATGGTACCCTGAGTGAGGGTCATGAGAGAATGAAAGGAGAGAATCCAGTGTGGGCCCAGGCAAACTGTGGATCAGGGATGAAAGGTGGGCCACAGTGAAAGCAGGGCCTGCGGCACAGGTTGTGGGGGACATCTTAGAAAGACAGCAATTGTGTGATGGCGTTCTCAGTTTCTTCTGGGTCTACAGCTCTGTGTTTCTTTCTGGCCTTCTCCAAATGTAAAACTAATGAAAAAATGCTACCTTTATTCCCCCCACCCTACTCCTGAAACTGTGCCAGTCTCTGCATAAGAACAGATGGTGTTCCTGAAGAGTCCTTTGCTCTGCAATATTCCTTTGTGGGTTTCTGAAAGCAGGTTTGAGAACAGGAGTGAATGGAAGCTACATTTCTCTGTCTGACAGATGTGGTACACATGTGTGAGTTGGAGATGCACTCCTTGGTAATGGCTATATGGGAACAGTGAGAACATGACATATAACCAGGTGCATTTAAATGGGGCTACTGGATGATCTACCTTGTAAAGATTCTCTCAGTGGGGTCCCTCCTAATTCTAGAGCTCTTCTACTAGGACGGAGGAGCTAATTCAGTTGGATTGATCTATGTGGTAGATTATTCTCTGCTGATCTAACCAAAAAGAGCCTGCTCTCCCTAGTTTCTAGGAATGAAGAGAGAACTTTGATTACCATAATGCTGGCATGGGTAGTCATGTAAAATTGTTGACACCGTCCGGTGCTCACTTCCCTACACTCCTTCCTGGAGTTCAGCACAGACAATGGGAAAGAGACCCGGTGAAGGTACTGGATAACTCAAAAATATGGCCTACATTTTTGAACTGTTCTTAAGGAAAGAAAGCATGTTCCCCAACTCTTGGATAATCTAGTTTAGATCATCAAATACCCCAGATAATGGCTCACCTCTCTTCATTTTTTTCTTGGAAGTCACAAGCTCTAATGAGTCTCTTTAATTATTTCTTGGTGAGGGCAGCATCCAATTTCTATTTAACAAGAACAGGCATCCAAATTAGATACAGTGCTGTTCACTTATATCAGTGTATCATCAAGATTCATATTTCCAGTGATTGCCCAACAACACTTTAATGTTACGCTAAGGATAAAACAATGATGTAATCATTGAAATCACTGAAATCTTCAGAGAGCAATGGAGAAGTTTTCTGAATTGAAACTTCTCCATGATTACCTCAGTTGACTGCCTTGATTTTCATTCTCCTGCAGTTACATTTCTGCAGCATACATTTTGAGTGCAGACTTCACCCTGGCATAAAAAACTTCCACTGTGGGTATAGAGTTTTTCCATAGTTAAAAAAATTCCTTTAAAACATATGTATAGCCATATGCTATTGACATTTTTGACAAAAGCAACACTGTACTTAAAGCATAAAATCTAAATAATAAAAAGCTATTCTAGTAACAATAACTAATGCTCCTCAAGGGCTTACTCTTCATTGGTATGGGGATGATATTACAAATATTTAACAAACAATATGGTATGGGCACTGGCCAATTAGAATTGTCACCAGCCTTAGCTCCAATAGGACAGCTGAGATCCTCTGCTGTGCCAGGGATAACCCTTTAGTTGCTGGCCCTGAGGAAGCAGGAGGAATCTAGAGGGAGGGGCTGGGCAGATGGCATAAATGTCTGTGTGGAGAATATGTTCTGGGTGGCTATTTACTAACTGACATGGAAGTATTCCACATTTGAGCAGACATATTGGATATACCTGCGGAATATCGGTGCTGCCAGGCCCTGAGCTAGAGCCCTCATTCCCACAGTGCTGCCAGGCAAGATCCTGCTGTAGGGGCCAAGGGAAAACTTCTCCATTGCTCTCTGAAGATTTCTGAAACTCACTGATAAGAGGCAGATTAATAGGAGAAAAGGCATACATATTTACTAACATGTACGTAACAGCCTTCAGAATGAAGATCCAAAGAGACAGCGGAAGTTGTTCATTTTTAGGCTTAGCTTTAACAAAGTATAGACAGCCGTGTGGAAATATGACTGGACAAAAGGGTATGATCTAAGCTAATAGACTGAGTGGGGAAACCCAGCAAGGCCTGTCTGCCTGGATTCTTCCTGGCCTCTCTGAGCAGCATTCCTTCCTTCTGGGTGTGGGGCAGGACCCTCTTTGGAGTGGGAGTCTAATGACCTACTGTCAAAATAAGGGAGACCAGATATTTCCTCCTTTCTTTTCTTTTCTTTTCTTTCTTTCTTTCTTTCTTTCTTTCTTTCTTTCTCTTTCTTTCTTTCTCTTTCTTTCTTTCCTTCCTTCCTTCCTTCCCTCCCTCCCTCCCTCTCATCTGTCTCTCTTTCTTTCTTTCTCTTTCTTTCTTTTTTCTTTCTTTCTTTCTTTCTTTCCTTCTTTCTTTCTTTCTTTCTTTCTCTCTCTTTCTTTCTTTTTCTTTCTTTCCTGCCTTCCTGCCTTCTTTCTTTCCTTTCTTTCTCTCCTGCCTTTCTTTCTCTCTCTCTCTCTCTACCTCCCTCCCCCACTTCGCTCTTTCTCTCTTTCTTTCTTCTTGATACAGAATCTCACTCTGTTGTCCAGGCTGGAGTGCAGTGGTGCAACCTTGACTCACAGCAACCTCTGTCTCCTGGGTTCAAGCAGTTCTCATGCCTCAGCCTCCCAAGCAGCTGGAACTACAAGTGCATGCCTGGCTAATTTTTTGTATTTTTAGTAGACATGGGGTTTCGCCATGTTGGCCAGGCTTGTCTCGAACTCTGGTCTCATGTGATCCGCCTGCCTCGGCCTCCCAAAGTGCTGGGATTACAGGGGTAGCCACCATGGTAGGCCCAGATATTTCTTTATGGCCAATTTTTACACAGAAAGGCAGAGAGAGGGGAAGTTCGAGTAATATTTTTAGGTTTTATGGCTGGCTTTGAGGAAAAGAGATTCTGGTTTCTATGGCCTGCTTTGGGGAAGAAAGATTTGAGTTTCTATGGCTGGCCTCAGGGGAGAATGGGACTGAGAGATAGGAGGGCAAGAGAGGTCAGAGGACAACTTTTGTTTCTGAGGCCTTCATTTGGGGGTATTTTTTTCCTGAGTCCCAACTCTGCATTTATGTTCATTTTGTAGATAAGAAAATTAAGAGGCCAAGCGCGGTGGCTCACGCCTGTAATCCCAGCACTTTGGGAGGCCAAGGCAGGTGGATCACGAGGTCAGGAGATCAAGACCATCCTGGCTAACATGGTGAAACCCCATCTCTACTAAAAATACAAAGAATTAGCCGGGCGTGGTGGCAGGCACCTGTAGTCCCAGCTACTCAGGAGGCCGAGGCAGGAGAATCGCTTGAACCCGGGAGGCGGAGGTTACAGTGAGCCGAGATTGTGCCACTGCACTCCAGCCTGGGTGACAGAGAGAGACTCCATCTCAAAAAAAAAAAAAAAGAAAAGAAAAAAGAAAATTAAGGCTTAGAGAACTTAAAGATCTTGCTCTAGATCGTACAGCCAGTAATGGAAATAATGAATTAACAAAATTAATTTATGACTTTTTAAGAAAAGTTTTAGATTTACAGAAAAATTGAGTGGAGGGTGGCCAGGCGCGTTGGCTCATGTCTGTAATCCCAGCACTCTGGGAGGCCGAGGCGGGTGGATCATGAGGTCAGGAGATTGAGACCATCCTGGCTAACATGGTGAAACCCCATCTCTACTAAAAATGCAAAAAAATAATTAGCCAGGCCTGGTGGTATGTGCCTGTAATCCCAGCTACTCAGGAGGCTGAAGCAGGAGAATGGCGTGAACCCAGGAGGCAGAGCTTGCAGTGAGCCGAGATCGCACCACTGCACTCTAGCCTGGATGGCAGAGCTAGACTCCATCTCAAAAACAAAAACAAAAACAAAAACAGTAGAAAAATTGAGTGGAGAGCACAGGGAATTCCCATATACCCCCACTCCCAATTTCCCCTATTATTAACATCTTGCATTGGTGTAGTACTTTTGTTGTAATTGATAAGCCAATACTGATATAGTAAAGTCTATAGTTTACATTAGGGTTCACTCTTGATCTTGTACATTCTGTGGGTTTTGACAAATGTATCATGACATGTATCCACCATTGTAGTATTATACAGAATAATTTCACTGCTCTAAAAATCCCCCATGTTCCACCAATTCCCCCTTCCTTCCCCCAAACCTCTGACAACCACTGATCTTCACTGTTTCCATGCATTTTCTAGAATGTCATGTAGTTGGAATCATACAGTATGTAGCCTTTTCAGATTGGTTTCTCTCACTTTGCAATGGGTGTTCAAGGTTCCTCCATGTCTTTCTGTGGCTTGGGCTCATTTCTTTATATAGCTGAATAATATTCCACTGTCTGAATGTACCACAGTTGTTTTATCCATCCACCTTTTGAAGGACATCTTGGTTATTTCCTGATTTTAGCGATTGTGAATAAAGCTGCTATAAACATTTGTGTGTAGGTTTTTGTGTGGACAGTTTTCAACTCATTTGGGTAAATACCAAGTAGTGGGATCACTGAATCATATGGCGGGATTATGTTTAGTTTTGCATAACTGCCAAATTGTCTTCCAAAGTGGCTGTACTATTTTGCATTCCCACCAGCAATGAACTGCCTTTTTTTTACACAGGATCTTATAAATTATAAAGCACTTTTCTCTGTACTGTTCTTGGATCACAGAAAGTCATATTTCTTCAAAAGTAAATCTACATTAGTCTTAGGTATGCTTGAACTTTTCCGTGTAATTATTACTGCCAAATAAACACTGACACTTATTCAGAACTATGCCAAACATTTCCTTTATATGTTTGTCTTATTTAACTTTCATGACAACCTGGAAAGGTGGGTATTATCATCCTCATTTTACATATAAGGAAACAGACTCAGAAAAGTCAAATATTAATATATTGCTTGAGGCCGGGTGCGGTGGCTCACACCTGTAATACCAGCACTTCGGGAGGCCAAGGCAAGCAGATCACTTGATGTCAGGGGTTCGTGACCAGCCTGGCCAACATGGCGAAACCCTGTCTCTACTAAAAATACAAAAATTAGCCAGTCGTGGTGGCGGTTGCCTGTAATCCCAGCTACTCGGGAGGCTGAGGCAGGAGAATTGCTTGAACCTGGGAGGTGGAGGTTGCAGTGAGCCGAGATCATGCCACTGCACTCCAGCTTGGGTGACAGAGTGAAATTCAGTCTCAAAAAAAAAAAAAAAAAAAATATATATATATATATATATATATATCTTGAAGTGACAAAGCAGTTCAAATCTGGGGCTGCCTGTTGCCATATCCTGTGTTTTTTCCCCTCCACCATATTACATTCCGTCAAGGTGAATTGTCAGGAAAAATTGTGAAAGACTTTGAAGAGGGGGATAAAAAAAGAAAAGGATTACTGAGTGTCCTGTCTAGTGTACCCTTCTGAGTTATCTCTTCCTTTCATTTTCTTGAGCTATTTTACCACTCTGTAAATGGTAGACAACTAATAATAATGCAGATGACTCTTGTCCATAAAACTGCAAATGATTTGTTTCTGGTGGAGGGCAATTGATTATTGCCCTGTAGACAGACTGCTTTTTGTATCTACTTGTGAATTCATGTGAGCATTCCTTATCTGCCTATACATGTGTATGTTAATTTGAATTTTTCCTTTGAACGGGCTGAAATATCTTACTGGCTTCACTCATTAATTAATGAGTTAAAAAAATTCCTTGACAGGTGTTTATTTCATATTTTTTCCTCTTTTTTTTTTTTTGGAGACAGAATCTTACTCTGTTGCCCAGGTTGGAGTGCAGTGGCTCAATCTTGGCTCACTGCAACCTCTGCCTCCCAGGTTCAAGCCGTTCTCATTCCTCAGCCTCCAGAGTAGCTGAGATTACAGGTGCCCACCACCCCACCTGGCTAATTTTTGTATTTTTAGTAGAGATGAAGTTTCACCATGTTGGCCAGGCTGGTCTCGAACTCCTGACCTCAGGTGATCCACCCTCCTCAACCTCCCAAAGTGCTGACATTACAGGCATGAACCACTGGGCTCAGCCTATGTGTTTATTTCATATTTGTAAGAGAGTCATAATTTTACCCTTAAGACAATCTTTTAGCAAAATGTATTTTGCATGTGTATGTCAATATAATCAGAAACAAATGTTAGGATGGGCGCGGCGGCTCACACCTGTAACCCCAGCACTTTGGGAGGCTGAGGCGGGCAGATCACTTGAGGTCAAGACCAGCCTGGCTAACATAGTGAAACCTCATCTCTACTAAAAATACAAAAATCAGCTGTGGTGGCAGGCATCTGTGATTGCAGCTACTTGGGAGGCTGAGGCAGAAGAATCACTTGAACCTGGGAGGCAGAATTTGCAGTGAGCCAAGATCACACCACTGCATTCCAGACTGGGCGACGGAGCAAGACTCCGTCTCAAACAAAAACAAAACAAATATTAGTGTTACTTCACTGTCTAACTTAGGTTAGTGAATACACTAACCTAAGTGTATTCTTAGGTTACCTAAGTGTGACTAAGGAATCACTGTCATGATTCCTTAAGTGTCCACAGCAACAGCATATCAAGCAGTAGGAAAATCCCCATCCCTCTGTACTTCCCCTAAACCCACTTGGCTGACTAGCTGCCCTCGAGATTGATGGTTGGGAGAGTCTTTCTCTCAATTCCTTTTCCAATGCTGCCCCTTCATCACTTCTCATTTCCCTCTGTACATCTTTTGTTCTTTTTCTGCAACATTAGGTCTCTGCTCATCAATGCAATATAAACAAGGTATTATTAGAGGCGGAATATAGGGAATATACAATAGCCACCTGCCTAAGAATTTTAGAACTGAATTTGTTTGCAGTATTTCACACATCTGATAGTATGACAGATTATTATTTGTTTTGTGGATTATTCAGGCTACTAGTTTTCTCTACTGCCAGCTTTAGGCCATATGTAATTTTTCCTACTCCGACTTGGCAGGGGACACATTAGAAATATATCTTTCTTTGGATGAGAAGTACTGTCAAACGCGTTTGGTAGAGCAGAAAGCTGACATCGTTGATCAAACTGTAATTTTGAAAGTTATGAAATCTCAGAGAAAAAAGAGATTTTAGGCACACACTATTCACTCCCTTTATTTGACAAATGTGGAAATTGAGCTCCAAAGAATCTAAATGACTTAGCCACAGTAACACAGCTGGCTGTCGGCCTTGCTGGAAATATGGCTGTATCTTCCTCATTCCCAGTTCAATTCTCTTTCCATTACACATAGTATTTAAATGACCTTGGCCTTCAAGAACTCTAATTAGCACAGTAGTTAAGAAATAACTATAGCATGCATTATTCTACTGAACTTTTGTGATCTAATGAAATCATGCAGTTTATAAAAGCTTATTATTTTACTAATTTGAAGGAAACACCAAAGGCAAGGTCAAAAAGAGCAAATTTGCATGTAAATTACAATTCACAAAAATATATTTTAAGTTAATGCCACATCTACTATTCTCACCAACTGGACTAGGTCATATGGCAGCTACACATTCCATTTCCCTCCATGTATAAAGGCCCTCTGGGTTTTCCTCTTAGCTCCCTGAAGTTATGCAGGGGTGGGCTAATGAATGCTGAACACATATTTGTTTGCCTACTTAATTCAATAGTTAATGACTAAAACAAGAGTCAATTATTAAGAGCCCTGCATTAATATCTCTCATTTGCATTCAAATTATTTTTTAAAATAAAAGGAAGTCTGAAAGGAGAAGCAAATAAGAGCCTGGCCTCATTTTTAGAAAACCATAAGCCTAGACCATCTCTTGGACTTTTAAGTATGATAAAGTGAAACAGATATTTCTTAATGAACCATCTAGATCCAAACAGTCCCATTTATAGAAAGAGGCACATATAATTTGAAATGGTGAGTGAAAAACAGGGTAACCTAATATGTAGCAAGGACCTGAAAGATGTGTGACTCTCATATCAGATTATGAGGCTACCATCCACTGTCCGGGATATCTGAAATTTAAGGTTCTCCTACTCTCACTCCCATCCCCATAATACACACTTCAATGCCAACCACACAAGATAATCTACACGCTTACCAGTTTTTCATCTAACGAGGTGTGAAAACAGAAAGCACTTGCTTTTGTTACAGGTATCTAATGTGGTTTTCCGACATCAGGCTTCACAAATTTCTTTCCCCTCCTCCATAATTCACTGAGCAATCTGGAGCCCCTTGGGGAAGGTGCTGAGTGAAAATCTGGCTAATGTAGCCAACAAACTCAATACTAAAGCCTTGGCCTCCTGATTTTTAACTTAAAGAATTAATGAGTTGTTTAATTAGATAATATTTATTCCTATGTGTGAAACAACTTGAGCTACTCTAAATTCTAGGTATATGGAAGGTGATGGATGACTTAAATGTTACCCAAACACATTTATGCCGTTTGCCACAAACTCAGCCTAGAGTAAAAGGAACCTCAGTGTCCTACTTGCAGACTCATGCAAGGGATGCCTTGTGTCATTAGGAAGTGAGCCACACACTGGGCAGCCATGCTGTTCATGAGGGCAGGCCTGTGCCCCAACCCGTAGGTGGGTGGCCATTCCCTGCTGTTGACATATGGTGTCCCATCATTAGCCAGATGGCAGAAACACTGGAAAGGGCCTGAGCACACATGAGTAATCTAACCTGGCCATGGGAGGCGATTAGAAGAGGCTGGGTGAGGATCAAGGCAAGTAGTGTGTAGCCATGGAGGCTGACAGGGGAGTTTAAAGTGTTAAAGATGGGCCTGGGGTCAGCATGGATGACCTTTCTTCATCAGCACCACCTCAACTAACCCCAGCTTCTACGCATGTGCTGGAAGACAATTCTAACGTCGCACAATTCCTTCTGTGCCCAAAGGAAATATCAGAGGTTTAGGAGAAAAAAACTTGCTGTGAGTAAAAGGTAGAATATTTTCTGAGATAGTCTCATGGAACTAACTAAACTAACTACTTCTCTCAAGATGTTTTTTCAACAGGGAAGATTTGTTCAGAGTCAGAGTTGATTAGATGACGCTTGATCAGCCCTAGAGGGTTCAGAGAGTCTCTAATACCTTTGAAATTGTATAAAAAACTGTATGTGTAGGATATAGTGTTAATTTTTCTAGGAAGAGGCTACATCTCTTGCCAAAAATCTTCAAAGGATTTGTCACTCCCCCAAAATATTTTGCAGCTACTGATCTAGAGGTTCAGGGAACCCTGCCTTTCTGATTATGGCAGAAAGGATCCTGAAAGGTCATTACAGGAAGTAGACCAGCTAATCACGGCCTTGTATTATGCCTGGACTTTGGGTACTCAATATTGCCTCTCAGCTTGACCAGGGTACAAGGCTTGTCCTGTCCCAGAGACAACTAGCAAGAGCATCTCATGTCCCTTGGACCAGCTCTGACTACAGTTCTTACCTAGCATCAGCCCTGTATGCCAGCACCCTAGACCACAGCTCTTTAACAAGCCACACTCAGAGTGAAAGCAAATGAACCACTGATGGAAGGACACAAGCAGATCCCCAAGCATGGCAGGTAGTGACATAATTGGTGACTTCTATTCCCACTAACAGGGACAAAGAAAAAACACTGTATAGGAAATAGACATTTGAGTTTTAAGCAACATTTTGCACTGGCCAGATGCATGACATTGGGTAATTCACGTTCATGCATTTATTTCAGTTTCCCAATCTGTAGCATGGGGAAGCTGGGCTAGATTCCTTAGGCCTCCCTGGCTGAGGAGCTGACAGGCTGTGTCTGAACTCTGGTGTGTCCCTGTCTACAGAAAGGTATTTGGAGACAACTGGTCCTTATTAGGAGCCAGTTAATTTTTCTATCTTAAACACCAAGTTATATGTTTTAGAGGAGTATTTAGTTTTGCAGTCCATAGAAGTATTATGAGCAAATAGGCACATTCAAGAGGAAAAACAGCACTTGTGGGTAGCATCAATAATTCAGGGACAGGTTAATATGCTAATTAGGGCTGAAAACTAAAGAGTAAATATTTCTGAGTACAATGGGCACCTGATCTGTGGTTTCTGGTTTGAATTGTTCACAAATCTCCCTTCCCACTGCCAACCCCCTGTTCTGCTCTTAGCAGATGGGATATATTCAGACTCTTGGCCCATCAGCATACAGTCCCTAAAGTGTCTGAACTGTTGCTTTGGCATATTAGTGTTCTTACTCAGGTCTCCTGATCTTTTAAATCCAGGATCAGAGGAGGCACCTGAATTCTCATCTCCTTTCTTTCCCTGGATGTCTCACCTGTGAGTGTCCAGTCCATCCTTATCCCACTTTCTCCTCCTGGGCTCACCAATCTTACCTTCTTCACCGGCCTTTTCTTTCTTTTTCTCCTTTCAAATCTTCTCAAATTTTCCCCATCTTAAAAACTAAACCAGTTTTCTCTGCTTTATTTGTTTTTTAGTCAACTATTAATCTTTTTCTTTCTTCTAGCCCCCAAACGGTTGGAGTAAGTAACTTACACCTACTCTTTCTACTTTCTTTGCCTTCTCCTTACCTCTGCAGTTTGGATGTTGATACACTGTCCTAGAACTACTCTCTCAAAGACAGAGGATTTTCTGTGTCCCCCAAGTCTTTGTCTCTTGCATTTGCTATTATTGCAGGACAAGGACAGAGCTCTCTCTGTTGCAACTCCAGTGCCAAACATTGCCTGTGAGTTAGAAGCGGTTCAGCAAATCTTTGTTGAATACAGACTCTGTGGTCTTTTCCTTTCAAAAACTTCTTGTCCATCCATCCTTATGCATGCCCTGTGCTCCATCCTAGTCCAAGCACCCTTTGTCACACCTCCTATACCTGGTAACACTATTCTGGCTTGCTTCTTCAATTCCAATTCATCCTGCAGAGTATCATTTCATTTACATCTTCCTTGGGACTCACCCATGACTTCAATGACTATTGCTGCAAGCTCAATCTTCTGAATTGGTACTTTTAAAATGTAATTAATTAACTGCTTTATTATTATATTGATTAATTATAGATGCACAAGGTAAAACTGAACAAACAGATATCTAGAGAAAGAGAAGTCTTTCTCTCATCCCATTCTACCAGTTTTCTTTCCCATAAGCCATCACTGATAGCAGTTTCTTGTCCCTCCTTGCAGAGACTTTCTGTGCTAGACAATTGCTTCCTGATTGGACTATGGCTCACCATCATGCCTGGGGCCCTGTCTTGAATCCTAGCCAGTTGGGCTAGGGTCTTATTTACCTCCTGGGCATTCTCCCATTGTGGGCTGTGCCATACATCCCCCCAGGCAATGATTTATGATTTGCTTCAATTGGCATAGTCTAAGACGATCCTTGCTCTTAGAAGAGTATCTGGGACTCCAGCGGCTGTGACCAGACATGCAGGTAACACTCCCCTGTGGGTATTATGAGGTATTCCAACACTGTTCACCCTCACTGGGGTGGACTTCCTTTCTGGTCAGTCCTCTATCCCAACCACGCTAATTCTGGCTTTACTCTCTCTGCAGCAACCAGAAATCGAAGAAAGTCCTAACTGGTTTTACTTCTGAACTGTGGTGAGTTGTGCTACGTGTTGACCTGATTTGCCAACAGATAAAATGAGATGACCATGTTCCTTTGCTTCTGCACTATTGCTTCATTGTCTAGCAGGACCTCTCTTTAGATGTCGCACTGGCAGGATTTGAGAAATAACTTGGGGCATTAGACAGCTAATGTTTAAACCCTGTGTATGTGAATAGTGATAGCATCTGGGTATGGGAAGCTTAATGCCATTGTAGCCAGAGGGCATTTTCTGCTAAATCTGGAGAGAACAACCACTCTGGGAGCCTCTGACTAGACCCTAATGACAGCCTTAAGTTCAGAAAATATCCCTGTAATGATATCAAGAGTCTTAAAAACGGCCTCTGGGGAACATGAAAATTACTGCTTTAGTTCGATGCAAAGTACCTTAACTACAAATAGGAAGACTTTTTTGTTCTTTTAAAGTCCACCTAATGAACAACAGGCCTGAAAAGGTACTTAAAATATTGATTTGGAGGTACATTTTGATCAGTTGAACTTTGATATAATTGGCGATCGAAAGATGACACATCCATGAGAGAGATTACCCCAGTCCAGGGTTTCTCAAAGTGTGAGCCATGGATAACAGTCTTGCAAGATGAGATTTATTGGTCAAATATATAGGAAAAAACTGCAGTGAATCATCTTTCCTTCTTCCATGTTCACAATGTACATTAGCATATCAAGGATTCAGAGAAGTCTGTTAGTAAAACAACTTCTAAACTTTTAAATTAACCCTTTGTCTCCCAAACTTATTTGGCGAAAAAATGTTTTATGCATAGTGCCTGTTAGCAGCCTAAAGAACTAAGGTTCAGAGACACACACACTGGATAATGCTGCTTCAGTTTATTCATGCAAGTTAAATGATTTACGGTCATGCGATACACAATGACGTTTTGGTCAGTGACAGACTGTATGGAATGATGGTCCCATAAGATTATAATACCAAATTTTTACTGTAGTTTTTCTATATTTAGATATGTTTAGATACCCAAATGCATACTTAGCACGGTGTTACAATTGCCTATAGTATTCAGTATTGTAACATGCTGTACAGGCTAGCTGCAATAGGCTATACCATATATAGCCCAGGTGCATAATAGGATATACCATCTAGGTTTGTGTAAGTATACTCCATGATGTTCACACAACAAGAAAGTCATCTGAAATGTACTTGTCAGAATATATCCCCATTGTTAAGGGAGGCATGACTGTATTAATAAACAAATAACTGGTTCCTCTAAATAATTCACATATTCATCATATTACAAACCAATAATACAATATGCCTATGTTATAAACCAATAACATAATATAATGAACTGGTGAAACATTTAGGCGAACCAGTTGCAGTAAAGCTATTTTTTAATATTATCTGTTATCTAACATTTACATTTGCTTTTTTTTAAAAGCCAGGTATTTAAAAATCGATTTTCCTTTTTTTTTTGAGATGGAGTCTTGCTCTGTCACCAGGCTGGAGTGCAGTGGCACGATCTCGGGTCACTGCAATTTCCGCCTCCCGAGTTCAAGCGATTCCCCTGCCTCAGCCTCCCGAGTAGCTGGGACTACAGGCACATGCCACCATGCCTGGCTAATTTTTTGTATTTTAGTAGAGACAGGGTTTCACCATGTTGGCCAGGATGGTCTCGATCTCCTGACCTTGTGAAACCGCCTGCCTTGGCCTCCCAAAGTGCTGGGATTACAGGTGTGAGCCACCACACCCGCCCTAAAAATCTATTTCTTTATAAGTTAAAGTCTTATTAGCTGATGCCTTTTGGTCCTTGTTTTCTAGTGAATTCACCTGGAAGCCTCCTAAACCTCTGGCAGGAACCAGAGGGTTTGCTACTGCTCACTGATGTTTTTTCCTTACAACTTACTTAAGGAGATCTCAACCTCCTTAAGCCAAAATATTCTTTTATTATTATTATTTTTATTTCAATAGGTTTTTGGGGAACAGGTGGTGTTTTGTTACCTGAATAAGTTCTTTAGTGGTGGTCTCTGAGATTCTGGTGCACCCATCACCTGAGCAGAGCACACTGGACCTAATGCGCAGTCCTTTCTCTCTCACCCCTTCCCACTCTTTCCCCCAAGCCCCCAAAGTCCATGTATCATTCTGTTTTTTCTTTTTTTAGACAGAGTCTCACTCCGTCGCCCAGGCTGGAGTGCAGTGGTGCAATCTCAGCTCACTGCAACCTCCGTTTCCCAGTTCAAGTGATTCTCATGCCTCAGCCTCCCCAGAAGCTGGGACTCCAGGCGCATGCCATCACACCCAGCTAATTTTTGTATTTTTAGTAGAGGTGGGGTCTCACCATGTTGGCCAGACTGGTCTCAAACTCCTGACCTCAGGTGATCTGCCCACTTCGGCCTCCCAGTGTGCTGGGATTATGGGCATGAACCACCATGCCCAGCTGTTGTATCATTCTTATCCTTTTGCATCCTCATAGCTTAGCTCCCACTTATAAGTGAGAACATATGATGTTTGGTTTTCCATTTTTGAGTTACCAAAATATTCTTTTCATTACAATCAGCTTCTAATCCACAGTGGTCCAAACCAAGTTTTCCTCAGGTTTTTTCAAAATCCTATTATCACTCATAAGTTCTGGGTCAGAATGTTGTCTCTCCGTTATACAATTGGTTATATTATCTCATATAATTTCTTAAAAAGCATTGATTTAAAAACAAAAATCACACATAAATGAAAATTGACATTTCATAAGACCATGTACACATATTTATGAAGACAGAACAAGGACTAAAGTATAGGTTATTGATTTATCAAGACTGTCCTCTATTGTCATTCAGAGAATGGTCAAGAAGCCAGCTTCTCTGAGAATCCTATCTTGAGGCATAGATTCTGCAGTTTCCTTATTCCGCAGGAACTGCTGTAGAAAGGAGTACTTAAATAAAGTCTCCCTGGTCTAGGAGCCAGAACTCCACCTTAATCTGGGAGAAAACAGGGAAATAAAGTGGCCAGAGGCTAGTAGCTACTGCTTTGTTGCTCCAAGAGAAGGAAGCATGAGCCTCTATGAAGGGGTTGAGGTTTTTTGCTGGGGAGTTTGGGGCACAGAATGTAAAAAAAAAAAAACTGCGTCTGGACAATAGTCAGCTATGAAGTATTTAAAAATGTAAAGGGGCTGGGTGCAGTGGCTTATGCCTGTAATCCCAGCACTTTGGGAGGCCGAGGCTGATGGATTACCTGAGGTCAGGAGTTTAAGACCAGCCTGATCTATATGGTGAAACCCCGTCTCTACTAAAATACAAAATTTAGCCCAGCATGGTGGTGTGCACCTGTAGTCCCAGCTAATTGGGAGGCTGAGACAGGAGAATTGCTTGAACCTGGGAGGCGGAGGTTGCAGTGAGCCGGGATTGAACCACTGCACTCCAGCCAGGGCGACAGAGCGAGACACTGTCCCATAAATAAATAAATAAAGGGGCCAGGCGCAGTGGCGCATACCTGTAATCCCAGCACTTTGGGGAGGCCAAGGTGAGTGGATCACCTGAGGTCAGGAGTTTGAAACCAGCCTGGCTAATGTGTTGAACCTGCATCTCTACTAAAAATACCAAAAAAAAAAAAAAAAAAATTAGCCAGGAATGGTGGCAGGTGCCTATAGTCCCAACTACTCGGGAGGCTGAGGCAGGAGAATCCCTTGAACATGGGAGGCGGAGGTTACAGTGAGACTCCATCTCAAAAAAAAAAAAAAAGAAAAGAAAAAAAGAAAAGAAGATTAGTTGATGTGAGCACAGCTTAAGAAAATGCTTGAAAGCAGGTGACTAGACTTATGTATGACTAACTTCCTTTTAAGAAAACCAAGGGTCTCAGCAAGTACAGTAGTTTCCAGAGTTTTTGATTTCAGAGATAAACAACATCAAAATAATTGGTAACTGACTTTAGTAACCTCCTTTTGTTATTTTTTGAAAAAGGATACTTAAAAAACACTACAATTTATTGTTACCATTGTTTTGGTTTTTTTTTTCCATCAGAAAAAAAAAATAGTAAAGGCACAGCCTCACAATTATATACAATTTTTGAAATTAAATACATTCAGGTTCATGAAAAACTCAGGACATTGTCCTATTTTTTTTTTCTCATTTTATCAGGGTCATTTTTTCATCAACTAGCTGATTCACATAGGAAAGTCCTGAAACACATATTATTTATCTTCAGAGAAATTCATGTTGATGTTACTAGTTGCATCAAATATCTCAGCCAGACAACATTATTTGTTGAATCTTCCAGGCAGCGGATTTTTTTTAAAAGGGCCTGATTCCTGCCCTTAATAGCAAAAGGGTGCTGTTTTCAGAATAAGTAAATAGGGTATTAAACAAAAGAGAGATGTCCATCTTCTTGAAGAAATAGTGAAGAAGCAAGACAGCAAGGGGAAATGGCTTGTCGAGTTTCTTTAATATTTAGAAATAATCAAGATCATTTTCAAGGGTCAAGTACTCTCTCCCATTTTAAGAAAAACTCCTTCATTCAGGGAAATCATTTGAAACTTTAAAGATGTATCAACAAGTACCCCATAAATTTATACAAATAAAAAAGGACATATCAACAGGTGGCAAACCTGTTAAACACATGGTCTATTATGCAATACTTAATTGATTACTAATATTAATTGTGCACTCATTATATACAAAGTACTCCCCTCGATTCTGAGGCATGGGGAGAGAGTTGCAAAGATGAATAGGTCCCTATTTCATGGAATTTACAGTTTAGTAATCTGTAGATGGGTAAACAAACCACAATGAGTAGGTCAATCTAACAGAGGGACTGATCATTTGTTAAAAAGCAAATCGTGGGCTCATATGCAATCCATTATTTTCTTTAAAGAAGAATTAGTGGTCTTTTAAAAAAATATTTATGCTTCCTATGATGCATCACAACGACTCTTAGTCTGAACTAAATTTGCAGTCAGCCAGAAGATGTCCCAAATCATGTCCTGACTGCTGATCACACAGACTACCACCTGGTTTCAGCTGAAGATTCTTTTAATTGGATTTTTTTCTGTGTTTCTGTTTTTCACTGGATTTTGTTTTTCTCTGTTCCTCTCCCTCGAGGAAAGTGGAAATTTGGTTACTTTTTTGTGATGGAAGTATACTTTCATTTATTATTATTGTCATTATTATTATGAATTTTGAAGCCTGACTTTTAAAAGCCTGGAAGGCTGCGGCGAATGGCATGTGAGAGGGGAGGTTTGCGGGAGGATACCAGCAGGTGGCGCGTGTCTCCTCCGGGCAGATCAGAATGCTTTGCTCAGGGCCAAGAATCCCGCAGGAATTAAGGGCAACTATCTGTGCAGTCAATTCAAGTGACACAGATCATGCCATACTTAAGTGCCGAATCCATGAAGTCACCAGTTCCAGCCTGTTGCCTAGGCCATCACACTTCTGTATTACCACTTAAAAAACCAGCTCCCCTACTCCAAGGGTTGCATTGCTTTCGTGCTTGACACCCCGACAACGCCGCACCCACCCCCCGACTCATTTTCCCCAAGCCAAGTCGCTCATAGGGGACAATCAAGCCTTAAGAATAGAGCAAAAATAAAGGCCCTGGAAAGTTGGACATGAAGCTTTAACTTCAGGAAAGGAATGGTACTTTATTAATCTTCCAGCTGGTCTGCCCTTAGGGTGTCAGATGTTCTCTGTCGCCCCTGGTGTGCCAGCATTGGCCTGGGTGCCACTGGGTGGCTGATGGCAGAATGTGAATTCACTTGCAAGCGGACATGTTCGTTTCCATGCCCCAAAGCGGGAAGAAGAAGGGCACAAGGACACTTCGATGGTTCTTTCAGCTCAGACTCGAGCTGTGACTGATTTGCTGTTTGGGGTCACTGGCTTTCTAGCCTCTCCTGGCACCACCCAATTTCGGGGAGCAGCCAGCTCATCTTTCTCCTACGACAATGTCTTCTGTCCCCCATAAACACTGCCCTCATTTTGAGTTTTTCTTTCCTATGTCTGTACTTTCTTCTGCCGCTCAGCAAACACTCTGTCCCACTCGTATTCGTCCCTTGGCGCTGGCGTCTGGCCCAGGGGTACACTGTGAAGGAGGGCAACCCTAGATTCTGAGGGCCCTAGCTCGAATCTAGCGCCCAACTGCAGGGGTGACCTTAGATACATTTCTTAACTTCCTCTGTAGACTCAGGGGAACAACTTTGGCACTCCTGGGGTCCCTGGATTAATGAAATAACTTGCGTAGGCTCCCTAAACAAGCGTCTGGTTCATTGTAAGCGCCCAAATGCCAGGGGGCATCTGCAGGGATGACCCCATAGTGAATGAAAACTGCCTCTTGGGGATCTCTGGGTTAAACGGCCAGAATAACTCGCAGAATTGAGAGAACCCTCTCCTGCCCCAAACCTCACTGTACTGTAAATCCCATTCATTGCCTCCCGCCGTTTTATCCGTGTTCTCAGACCACCCCCCTATCCCCGCAACCTCCAGTCCCCTAAAGCCTCCTGGGCGGCAAAAGGACGCCCAGAGAGAGGTTCGGCGCCTCAGGTGCCCCGGAGCAGGCGTCCAGCCCCGCCGTGTACCCGATTGCGGGGCGGATCGCGGCAAGGCGGCGGCGGCCGACAGAATAGGCGCGGAGGAAGGCTCAGGCGGGGCAGACTGCGTGGGGGAAGGAGGAGGAGAGAGCAGACGGCGGAGGAGGGCAGAGCCGCCGGGAGGAGGGCGCAGGGGCGGGAGAAGACACATGCGCGCTGCCGCTGCCGCCGCCGCCGCAGTCCTTAGCTTCCCGGGGACAGGAAACCTTCAAGACCGAGCTGCCACGGCCGCCTCCCCGCCCGCCCCCCATTCTACGCGCCTGCCCACACCCTCCTCCCCTCCTTCCAGCGCCTTTCGGTGGAGCACTGCGGCACGCAGCCCGAGCTGCCGTTTTCCCCTCGCGGGGAACGCTGTGACCCCCCCCGCAGGAGCGGCGGGGCGGGGTGGGGGGGGCCGGGAGAAGATGGCGACGCCGGGAAGCGAACCCCAACCTTTCGTCCCGGCCCTTTCGGTAGCTACTCTGCACCCACTTCATCATCCCCACCACCACCACCATCAGCACCACGGAGGAACCGGCGCCCCCGGCGGGGCGGGTGGTGGCGGCGGTGGTAGCGGGGGCTTCAACCTGCCCTTGAACCGGGGTCTGGAGCGCGCGCTTGAGGAGGCGGCCAACTCCGGGGGGCTGAACCTGAGCGCCAGGAAATTGAAGGAATTTCCCCGTACCGCAGCCCCCGGGCACGACCTCTCGGACACGGTGCAGGCAGGTGAGTGAGGGCCGAGGGGCGGGCAGGGGTGTGGGTGCTGTCTGGGTGTCTGTCGTGCGTTCCCTAACGCGGTGGACAGTCGGAGATCTTGTCTTGCTGGGGGAGGGAGGGTCCATCGGCCCGTTGTCTCCCGAAGAAGGGACTCGCGTGGGCGCGGAAGAAGCGGGCCCTGGAGAGGGCACGGGGGCCCTGCCTGGTCCGGCGATGCAGTGCCAGGAGGGCAGGGGTGCGCCGGGCCTCTGCGCCTGAGAGCGAGGGGTCTCCGGCTCTCCACCCTGTGGCTGCCGCGCCAGGGAAGTAACCGCGGGGCTGGGACTTGCAGGCGCGCCGCGTGCGCGCAGTGTAAGTGGGAGGTTTCAGGCGGCTGTGTCGGCTTCCTGGGCCCCGCGCAGGACTGGGAACTCCAGCGCGGACAGCGGCGTCGGCGCCTCCAACCAGTTCAAGCCGTCTTTGCATCGAGGCGTAGCCCATCCTGGTGGGGAAACCCAGACAAAGGTGGCACGCCCTCGGCCGAGCCAGGGGCATCGGCGCAGTGCCGCGAGCCCCCTCGGCGACATCGCCGAGCGATCGGGCAACTCGGTGCCGCCTGTGAGGTGCCCAAGCTTCCTCTCCCTGCGCCTGTGCGGGAAAAGAGCCGCCGGGCTTGTAGTGAATCCCAATCGGCTGCCGCTTCGGAAGCGATCGGCCCTCTTCCTTCCGTGCCTTTTGCTCACCGCCCACACAGTTTGGGTCCTACCACCGAGGCTACCTGGTTCTCAGTTACCCAACCGTTGCGGGGGCCCCAGGAAAGGACGGCGTGGCATATTAAAGGCAAAGTAATTAACGTGAGCCTGTTTTCCTGTGTGAGCCCGGCAAGTTGTAACTCGCGCCAATAAGCAGCATAACTTTTTCAAGTTACGTCATGTGTTACATACTTCTAAAACGTCTGCTTTCTCTTTGGTAGTTGGAGTTCCAGGAGCGGGATCTATAAACAGGAAGGAGGGTGGTGGAATAGGATTGGGGCCTTAGGGTCTATACAGAACTGACTTGGTTTCCGGCCATCCGGTTCCGCTCCCTGGGGGAGGGTTTGTGTCATAGCAAGCGCCCAACATTTCCCAGGGCAGTGGGTGCTCCGTTTTGGAGCCGCTGCCCAGACCTCTTGGCTGTCATCGCCTCATGGCCCAGGGTCAGACCCCCTGGGTCTTGGATGGGTTGACTCTCATCACAGGAGCACCCAGTTTAATCTTGTAGTGGGCAAGGGAGCAGGCAGTGGGTTTTTGGAGGCTAGGTTTCCAGTGTCTTTTCCCCCTTTTAATTCAATAAACATTTATCTAGAGCCTTAATGAATATTTAGATACAGTTCTGAGTTCACTGGAGGCAAAGATGGCTCTCCAGGGTCATTAAACTTTGTAATTTGGATTTAGGGATAGTCAGGAATCGGCAAAAAAGAGGGAATTTCCAAAGTTGAGCTGTCAACAGCTGGGGAGTGTCTTTCAATAAGACCTCTTAGTTACATCTTCTCAAGTGGAACTTATTCCAAGAATTGCCTGAATCACTGACTTAAAAAAATACATTAAATTTTACTTCCCTTCTGCTATAGAGTGTACCATGAGCTAGCTATGCTATGGTTGGATATATCTGCAGAAAATAGAGCTGGCATGACTAATAATAATAGGTTTGTGTAGTTCAGTAAGGGGGCTTCATAGTTGTTCTACTTCAGTTATGCTAAGGATTATTTACAAAGTTAGGTGAACTTGATGTGTCTGCTGTGTTGGCATTTCTTTGAGAAGACCAGTGCTTTTAAAAGCAGGGATCACATCTTTTAGCTAAGACCTCGCCATGTGAAGTGGATGCTGAAAAGTTTTCTTGTTGGCTTGTTTATGGCAAGCTTAAGTTGTGAGTTTTGCAGGTTTTTATTTATGAGCTCACTTGCACATGTTTTATGCTCAGGAAAATCTAACTGGTTAAAATTCAGAGGCTTTATGTTAATTCCTCATCCAAAAATACAGTATTATTTGGGGGAAGAGGAGTGGAGGGATATTCATGTTTGTAGAAACTTAAGTCAACCCCATCAGAAAAGTATTCATTGCAGCTAGTTATTTTACATGAAATTAGAATACCCAAATGTATTAAATATTTGCTTCTGCAAAACGTCTTTGCCTCAGGTCAAAAGCTAGGTGTAAACCACATGTACTCTTTGTTCTAAAGATAAATTTAATTGAGCACAGTTTCTTATTTGAGAGACCAGAAAGCAAAATAAAGAGTTAAAGTTACCTCCAGTGTACACAGTGTTGACACAGCCTACATGTAAGAGTTCTAGTACAGTTGAAAGTTTGAGTAGTAACATTTATAATAAAGATAGTGATTTCTCCTTGACTCATATTTACTTTAAGAATGTCTCTTAAAATTAGAATGGCATATGAAGATCCTTAAAGGCCTAAGAGGCAAAGTGGATTTTTTTTTCCATATATTTTCTAAGTCAGGGAGTGGTAGAGCAAGCTTTTTCTCACTGTTTTGTTGTATATTACAGGCCATTTGGTTTACGCCTTGTAAAAAGTCAGGCTTCTGGCAGCCACCTGTGCAGAACTGCACCTGGGCAATATAGCCTATCTGAACAGAGTGGAAAACCAAGATGTAAACAAAGAAACATAGAATAGATGTCTAAGCTGTTACTCAAGTGCATATACTTTATTGATAGGAAAAAATTCAAGCTCTCATTTTGAGCCTATTAATTTACTTCTATTTGAATCAAAATAAGTTTTGTTGTCAGAGTCTAGTCTTTTAATAGGTGAAACGGGGAAAGAAAGACTGATCCACGCAGGTGCAGTGAGTGACACAGGTGTCACTGATGGAAAGGGACAAAACAGAAGAGCCACTATCAGCACTGGGTGTGCCTCTCTGTGCGTTATCTGCATGATCTTAGTTCCCACTAGGAGCCCAGTCATACCCACATTTATACATGGGAAGACTGAGACAGAGACAAGTTATGTAATATGCTGAAGATTATACCTCTACTGAGATGGTCAACCGGTGATTGGAACCCTGGCAGCCTCAGGTTAATTCATGTTCTTGACCATATTCTCATCAAGCAGAGGGAAGGGGTTGAGAGGTAGAATCTGGGAGGCTTCCTGGAAATTCATTCAACCAGCATTGATTCCACAAGAATGTACTGAGCCCCTCTGAGTGCTGGCCACTGATCTAGGCACTGGGGACACAACAGTGACCAAAAGAGAATCCCTGTATCCCTTCTTGTGGAGTTCATTCTAGTTGGAGAATAGGGAGATACATGAATAAATTGATTTTGCAGGATAAATAGGATGAGTTATAGGATGGATGGAATATCTTTGTTTTATAAATACACAGATTGCTTTGTATTGATTTCAGGTGGCTTGTAGCAAGAGTATAAATGATGACTAGTAATACATATAATCTGAAGCATAAAATTGGGCCAAAGAAAAACAAGTACACAAATTTGCATATGAGTAAAGCAAATTTTTTTTTTTTTTTTGGTGCTGATTTATTAAGTAGTGTCATTTTGGATGAAGAAGTTCAAAAGGGTATTTTGTACAATTAAAAGTGAATTGAAAAGGAGTAAGAAAAGAAAGTGGCTGATTGCAGGAGGTTCTAGAAAATAAAAAAGAAGCCCTTAGACTTGGCATGCAGGACACTTGTTGAAAGTCTTGTTAAGGAAAGTGGGGAATGTTTCATTGCTAATTATCTTTTTGAGTTGGCTCTAAGCAGGAAAGACTATGGGCCAGGCACTGTGGCTCACACCTGTAATCCCAGCACTTTGGGAGGCCTAGGTGGAAGGACCACTTGACCCCAGGAGTTTAAGAACAGTCTGGGCAATATAGTGAGACCCCATCTCTACGAAAAATAAAATAGTAGGCCAGGCACGATAGCTCACACCTGTAATGCCTGCACTTTGGGAGGCCAAAGTGGGTGGATCACCTGAGGTCAGGAGTTTGAGACCAGCCTGACCAACATGGTAAAACCTCATCTCTACTGAAAATACAAACATTAGCCGGGCATGGTGGCGTGTGCCTGTAATCTCAGCTACTCAGGAGGCTGAGGTGGGAGAATCACTTGAACCCAGGAGGCGGAGGTTGCAGTGAGCTGAGGTTGCAGTGAGCTGAGGTCGCACCACTGCACGCCAGCCTGGGCGACAGAGAGAGACTCCATCTCAAAAAATGAATGAATAAATAAGTAAATAAAATAAAAAATTAGCCAGGTGTGGTGGCTCATGCCTGTAGTTCCAGCTATGCGGACGGCTGAGGTGGGAAGCCCATAGGTTGAGGCTGCAGTGAAAGCCATGATCGCGCCACTGCACTCCAGCCTACGTGACAGAGTGAGACCCTGCCTTAAACAAACAAACAAACAAACAAACAAAACAAATACTATGTGGGAAACAAAGAGCTTACTCAGGGAAGAATATTGAAGTGCAGCATTAAAAATACCCATTTATGTATGAGGGAAGAGTTCTGTAGGAGATGCAAAGTATAAGACAATACAGGAATACATGAGATGCTAAATAACAGTTCCAGGAAGCCACTGAGGCCCAAGGCAGGTCAAGGTGAGGTGCCAAGTAGCACTGATGGACATTGTGTGTAGAATTCAGAGGAAAAGGTCATTTTCATGAGGATGCTTAGGAAAGACTTTGATAGCAGAGGTAGGATTTGGATCAGGTTTTGTAGGATGGATAGGATTTAGATAGAAGTGCCTATGAATATTCTGTGATTGGAAGGATGGTGCCAAGACGTGGAGTAAGAACCTGACAGTTGGCCGGGTGTGGTGACTCACGCCTGTAATGCCAGCATTTTGGGAGGCTGAGGCGGGTGGATCACTTGAGGCCAGGAGTTTGAGACCAGCCTGGCCAAGACGGTGAAACCCTGTGTCTACAAAAAAAAAAAAAAAAAGCTGGGTTCCTGTAATCCCAGTTACTCGGGAGGCTGAGGCATGAGAATTGCTTGAACCTGGGAGGTGAAGGTTGCAGTGAGCCGAGGTCGCGCCACTGCACTCCAGCCTGGGCGACAGAACAAGACTCTGTCTCAAACAAACAAACAAACAAATGAACCTGACAGTCTAAGATTCTGTGAATAAAAGAAACAGAGAGGGCATTTAAGCCTGTCTTTCTGGTCATATTCTTCTACCCAACTCCTGCCTTATAATGGAGTAAAGGCTACAGGGCTCTTATGACCCTTTAATTGAGGACTCCGGAAATGGCTGAAGCCTAGGATTTGTCAGCCTGTGGGAATAACACCCTAGCTCTGTGTGATCTGGCTCTCTCAAATGTCTGTACAGATTCAAAGGCTCTTCTCTGAGATTTGTGGGTGGTTTTATCTCTTGAAGGCTGACTTCCACACCCTATTCCCATCCTATAGCAATGGAGTCCTTGGGATGTTAGCACTCTTTAGTCGTTGGAATTCACAGAAGACTTGATAACAAAATCTAGTCATTTTCAACAACTTAACTTTATTTCATAATTTTGGCCATCAATATGTTTCACTATAAATATAATAAAATTTTTGAAATCACATGTGTTTCCTTAAAATGTATGTTCTTTTATAGTTATATCTAGTTTTGAATTATCGTTCTGCTATTGAATTAAATTTGGTAGTTTTTAACATACCTGTTGCTTTTTGTGGTGGTTACTATCAGATAAATGCCTTTGTTTATTACATGTATTCTAAATATTCTTCCATTCATAAACTATGATTCATATCCTTTTCTTTCCTATTACTATTGTTTTTTCTTCCCTGTTAAGGTATAGATAAATTCCAACATCAAACAAAACCTTTTGGAACAACTCAGACAATATCTGTAGTGGTTCCGAATCACGTCTAGATGGGCCCTTCCACATGTCTGTGGTATATGGCAAAAACAGTCTCCACAAACCTACATGCTATTCTCATTGCTTGCATTACAGGCTGCTTTCTTGAAAAGGCAAGGACATACTAATCATGCTTCTAGAATAATAGCATACAATTATAGGCCAGGGAACCTCTGGGAATTTTTGGTCTGTGCCAGTTTATAAAGGAACAGCCCAAGGTTTGACCTTCATCACTGAAATGACTCTACTGGAGAGTTTGTCAGTCACTGCAACATCTGATTTGATTTTTGGTAGGTGTTTGATACTAGGCCACAAATTAGCACACCCTGTCATTTAAAAATTCTTGTTTAAATTATTGACTGAGACTTTTTTTTGTGTGCGTGTGTTACTGTAATGAACTGAAATTTCCCATGGCATGGCATAATAACTCTTTGTAATAAACATTTAAAGGGTAGATACGTTTTGAAATCCATGTTGACATCGATTAATTCAGAAGTCAAACTTGTTTTGCCCGTGCTGTCCATCTGGTATATGTACATAGACTTTTTCTATTATCATTCAACTTCATCATTGCTTGTTTAAACACAAGCTATTTTCCTCTTTTGTGTATACCTTTCTGTTCCCATATATATATATATATATATATATATATAGACTTTTTATATTTCAGCTGGGCAGCATTTACTTACTCTTAATGTCTCCCCATAATTTCCCTTCAGGTGTGGTACTGCATGTGCTTTTTCAAAGCCTTGATAATTTAAATGGCAGAAATGCTATTATTAACTCCATATAAGGTGGTTATGGGTTTGTCACTCAGGCCATGGGTAACTTGAATTTTTGTCTAAGCCTCAGAAAAACCTGTTTGTGAGGCCACTTTTCAGAATTTCTTGGGCTTTTTGGAAAATTGAACGTCTGTCTTCGATATTGGCTTGAGCTTAGATATGGCAATTCCACCAGTGATTATTTCAGTGATTGTGTGAATTGTTAGAATTAAGATAATTTGGTGTTAATTGCAGTGATTATTTCAAGTTATAAGATTATAATCTATTATAAATGTGTTAAGGATGGAAGGCACAAAAGCCAACTATTTTTCCATAGTGAATAATCTTTTTTAATGCCCAACTCATAGGAAGCCTAGCTTCTGTTATTGCTACTAGTCTTTTGTTGCATGAAAGATTTTTGTTTTTGCATCAGAATTTTGCCATGATATTTCAGAGAGTAAGAAAAGAAAAAAAGAAAAGAAAGGTCAGAGTTCCAAGTCAGACTTAATGTAGGAAAACTAGGCATTCTAATATAGACTCAAACATGAAATATGCCTGTGTTATTCTTCATCCTAATTTAAGAGTTTAGTGATATTGCTTCCATATTCTGCAGTAAGAAATAGTACATTTGGAAACCATCTCCTCCCATAAAGTAATTCAAAAATAAAGTGAGATTGTTTACATGAATAGAAAGTTGATGAACTGTGAGAATTGGGGCTTCCCTTGCTTACTCCAGCCATGCAATAGAAGGGAAATGCTTTTATAGTCAGATTTCTGTTCATTGTTTTTCCTAACCATATCCTCCTTCACTGGCCATAAAGGAGGATATAGCTGGAGAAAAAAATTAGAGAAGAACAGTATGTTTGATTTGCATAACAGAAATACTTCATATTTTGCTTGGTAAGAAATTATTGCTTCTCTGTTAATATGATGCTGGTGCTGAGGCAGCTCAACTGACTGTACCTGAAATTCTTACCGAACATTTTTAAGTAATCGGGGACAGGCTATTTGATTTTGGGATCTTCCTAGATGTTTGTTTTTCTTCCTTCTGCTGTTTGCTTTTTTCCCTCAGTCTCTCTGCTGGAGGGGGACCTAACACAGGTGTGGGATGAAACTGAGCAGGAGCCCTCTAGCTCAGTGTGTCTTGAATTTCCTCTCCACTGTTCTTGCCAAATGGGCAGAAAGTGGCCCCCATCTTAGTTTTTCTAATCTTCTGGCTTCTCATGTGGACTTGCTTTTGACAGCTGACCCCTGCAGTGTGGTATGTATAGCTTTGGCACATGATGTGTTCCTCTGTTATTCTTCCCTATTTTTGATGTTTATGCCATACAGCATGAGGAGTAGCATCAATATTTCTGATCTGGTTCAGTCAGCTTAGCTCCGATTTAACTCACTTTATCTCTGCAGGCAATGGTGGCAATTCAAAGACAGCACCATCAACACACTGCCTGGCTTGCCCTTCCTCTGGATTGCCTTCCTTTTGCTTTTCCAAGTCATTTACCTCATGTCCCTTCTCCTCCCTGTTCTGTAGGATTCTACTGACGCCACTCTCATTTCATCTGGGCCCCCAGCCTGTCAAAACAAACAGCCTCCCTATCAGCCCATTCTTGCAGATCTCAGCACTGAATCATACATGACCTTAAGCCATCTTTGCATTATTTCCTTATGGCATTTTTTGTTTTATTGCCTTCCTCTGATACTTTCCCTATGTTTAACCTTTTTGCTCCTTCACTGGCCTGTGAGATTTGGCTAGACGGGACTTTTCCTGATTTTTGTATGGCTTCCATGCCCAGGACAGAAAATGCTAGAAAAACATTGATGGATTACTCTCTTTCCTCTTTCCTACACTTGGTCTCTGCATTTTTCATCCATCATCTTGGATCTACCCTGAAGTTATCCCCTACTTGTGCATAGTTTGCCGATCTGCTCAGATTTTCCTGTGAGACCTGATTTTTCTCACATAGCATCTTTTTACTTCTCAGTGTCATCCACTGTATTAGTCTGCTAGGGGCACCATGACAATATTCCTCAGACTGGGTGGCTTAGACAACAGAAATTAATTTTCCCATAGCTCTGGAGGCTGGAAGTCCAAGATCAAGGTGTCGGCAGGTTTGATTCTCCTGAGGCCTCTCTCTTGGCTTACAGGTGGAGGTTGTCTTCCTGGGTCTTCACAGGCCATTCCTTTTTATACACAAATCCTTGTTGTCCCTTCGTGAGCCCAAATTTCCTCTTCTTATAAGGGTATCAGTGAGATTGGATTGGGACCCACCCATAGGACCTCATGTAATCTTCATTACTTCTTTAAAGACTGTCTCTAAATACAGTCACATTCTGAGGTGCTAGGGGTTAGTGCTTCCATTACTTTTGGGGGTCATAATTCAGCCCATAACACCCACTGACTCACCCCTGCTGTAGCTGGTAGCTGGAGTTCCTCCCCCAGCCTGTGTAAACTGATCTTGGACTTGTGTGAGGCTGCCCTCAATGCTGCTCTTGCAGGAGGCCCAAGACAGGTCTGTTTGTTAACCATCCTGTCCTTGGAATCTAGCCCTGCACACACTAGCTACACCTGCATCCACGCTGAGAGTCCCAATAATGCTCCTGAGCCCTCGAATGTGCTGTAAAATGGTAAGAGAGCCACATATACACTTACAAATGGATGACTCCGGCTCATCTGGACCCCTCCTCCATCTCTCATAGACTTAGAATCTTTTTGGTGGTTGGTGGGTCCCTAGAGTCACACTTTATTTTTAGCTAAGGTGGGGTCACTTCTCACCAACATTTGCAAGTGTTTGATAAGCAATGTTACATCTAAAATTAAATGAGTTATAGTGAATTCTGAGGGAGATGGGCAGGTGTTTTATAATATCAAATATTGCTTGAAATTAGCAAATGAAAAACTAATCAACATCTTTTGAGCACTTATTGTGTAAGGAGCATAGCCAAAACTATAAAGGCATAGTTCCACCTAGTTTGAATTGGATGAGGATTAAAGAAATTGTGTATTTGAAAGTCCCTTACACATACAATACTCCAATTAACAAGTATTATTTCACCAAAGCCTTTCAGCCCTTAGCCAAATGGAATTTCTTCCTTTTTTTTTTAAGTACAGCTTAGTGATTAAAAATAGGGTTTCCTGAGCTTCAAAGACCTGTGTTCAAATCTTGGCCTTGTTGCTTATAAACTATGTCACTTTGGCCAGATGACTTAAACCCTATGCATCGGTTTCCTCACCTGTCAAATGGAGATAATAATAGTATGTACCTAGTAGAGTTGTCATGAGGACATTGGTTATAATAACAACAGCTAACATTAGCAAGCAGTTATTCTATGTCAGGTATTGCTCCAAGTGCTTTATAGGCAAATATATGTATTAAATGTATGTAATAGATGTTTCACCTCATTTAATGCTTGCTACATGGTCTGTTTTAACTAGAGTAGGGTCTCAATACCTCCAAGCAATGCCTTTCTATTGCAACCTGAAGAGGGAGATTAGAAATGTAGAAACCATCCATTCATATCTCTCCCTCATTTAATAGCTGAGGACACTAAGGCCCAGAGAGTATAATCATTTGGCCAAGGGTACACAGCATGGCAGTAGGTGCCAGAGCCAGGGCAGAGTCTCCCAGGCTCACATCAAAGGGTCATTTCTGTGGAGCCAGGAGGTGACATTGGGATGAAGGGAAGGCTTTCCCTCATCCATAGGGTTCTCAGGTCAAACCCACCCAAACCAGCCAGGTTGTGGGCCTCCCAAAAAACAAAAAATGGTGTGAAACCGTTAATAACAGATGGTCCAAACCTGGGGAGAATAAGATAAAGCTAACGGTAGTTACAGATGAGACATGTTAGTGTAGGATTTGACTGCATGTGGTTTGGGGGACATGCACAGGCCTCTTGTCAACTGGATTCCACATACTAAATGAGTGTGCTGGGCAGCCCCCGACTCACAAACGGGGCCATCAGCCTTTCCTAGCAAGGCTTTGTTTCAGAACTTGGCATGCATTTTCCTATAAAAACAAGGTGGTAACCTGTGATTTGGTTCTCCCGCCAACCCACAAAGGCCTGTTTAACCCTAGCAGACCTGGGCCTTCCTATTAATGGTGGTTTCTTATTGTTTCTTTGGAAAAATGCAATCCCAGTTCCAACATGAAATCCCGAATCTGGAGAACTTGGCATCAGGCTGTGAATGAGGCCTCTGCCTCTTGAAAATAATTCTCTCCCCTCTGGCCATTCTGGCCAGGGGTCGGAGGTTCCCCACACCTCTCCCAGGTCCCTTGATCAGGGCACTCAGCGGCTGGGAAACAAGGGTTGGCATAAGTCAGGGATCCACTTGGACCTCAGGAAGGCCACTGGGCCAGGGAGGAATAGGCCGGGGAGCCACCCACCTGAGGGAGGCGTGCAGGAACTTAGACACTTCTCTATTTAATTTTTATATTTCTTCTGTATTATCTCCCCAACTTACTAATTTTGGAATTGGAAGCAAGTTAGTGAACTTTTCTGAACATCAGGTTTGTAATTTGTTAGAAGCGAAAATGCTCTTTATCCCTTGGGTGGTTGTATAGATTCAAAGGGTGATAGATAGCACAGGAGCAGGGCTCAGGTCTGGCAAACAGTGAGTGACTAGTAGAAAACCTGTCACTTTCTGTCCTTAATTTCCATGGGGCTATGTGACATAGTCTTCTTCAGTCACGTAGATAATTGGAAGCTGTCAGCCTATCATTAGCATAGAGGCTAAAGCACAAACTGTGGCTGGGTCTTTGTCCCTGCTCTGCCAGGACATGGCTACTACTTCACTTCCCTGAGTCTCAGTTTCCTCGTCATAAAATGGGGATAATAATTGTAGAATTATTGTGAGGAACAAATGAATACATATGTCAAGTGCTTAGGTCAGTGCATGGCACTGATTTTGCCATTATGATTATTCTATATCTTTAGAAAAGAGAGTCAGTGTTATAAGGCACAGAAGGACTAAATTCCTAGAAATGCTGTGACATTAATAAAATAACATCAGTATCCAGCAAGCTTGGGTGTACATGCTTTCAGTGTGTGTACATGTTATTTATATCCTTTCGGCAGTCTTGGGAGGATGGTAGCATAGGTGGTATTCATTATTCCATATTGCATGGGGGGAAACAGGCTGGATGGTGAAATGACTTTCCTTCGGTTATGCTGCTAGTCAGCAGTTGAGACAAGACCACATCTTCTGGGTTTTCATGCTGTTTTTATTCCTCAATTCAACGGTGTTCTTAGGTTTGATTTAATTTCTACTGGGGCCGGGTGCAATGGCTCATACCTGTAATCCTAGCAATTTGGGAGGCCAAGGTGGGTAAATCACTTGAGGCCAGGAGTTTGAGACCAGCCTGGCCAATATGGTGAGACCCGTCTCTACTAAAAATACAAAAATTAGCTGGGTGTGGTGGTGGGTGCCTGTAATCCCAGCTACTCAGGAGGCTGGGGCAAGAGAATCGCTTGAACTGGGAGGCGGAGGTTGCAGTGAGCTGAGATCACGCCATTGCACTCCAGCCTGGGTGACAGAATGAGACTCTGTCTCCAAAATAATAATGATAATAATAATAATAATAATGACAACAATAATTTCTACTGGGACAGAGGAGTCTTGAGGGGACTGAGACTCGCAGAGAAGAGTGTGTTCAGGTTTCTCACAGTAGAGAATGGGGAACCCTATTCCTGTGCCACATTGTGTATTCAGGTGAAGGGTGCTGGGGCCAGCTCTTGTTTTGGCCTCCAGATTGGAGGGGGGAGGAAGTGGTGGCTGGGGCCTCAGAGAAGGGCCTGGGGTGCCTGTCTTCAGTCTCTACGGAAGTCTTGTCATTGATTCAAAAGCTCTTCCAAGTTAAAAAAACAAGCAAACAAATAAAAAACCATTGACAGTCTCTTCATGTTCTTGGCAAAAAACAATTTATGAATAATTTTATGTTCTTGACATGCTCTGAAGATGAATAGCAAACACTTCTACCAGAAGTGAAGAAATGGCTACTAGGAGGCTGAGCTTTAGGAATAAATATATAGTAGATTCAATTGTTATCTTTTTTCCCCTCACTCTTTTACTGGCATCCAGCATTTATTTTGAACTTCAGTCAGAAGTTATTTCACTAAGAACCTTGTCATAGCTTCAACATCTCCCTGAGGCTACTGATATGGTAACTCGGAAGGGGGAATAATGTTTGTAGGGCCAGACTCATGTCTGGGTCCAGGGTCTTTCAGAATGTTCCTCGTTCAGTTCTCAGAACACCCTTGTGAGGTCGGGAGTATCATCGTTACTGAGAAGGGCACTTATCACAAGTTAGGCAGTCAGAGTATATTTGTAAGCCAGTAAGACAGAGCCGAAATTGGAGCCCAAACAGTTGTTGAAGAAGTGCAGGATCCTCCTCTATTTTAGTGTCACTGAATATTTAGAGCTAGAGGAAGAGACCAGAGAAGGAGATTTTGCAGATGAGAATCAAGCCTATGGCATTTCTACAGATGGTCCTCGGGGTGACATAGAGATTTTAGAGTTCATCCCCAAGTAGGACCCAGATTCCTGACTAATGTGATTTCCCCCACTGATCTGAAAGTGAGCTCAGAGACCCCAGATGTATGCATGGGGAGTTCCAGCCCTAATCCTCACTTGTTTGTGATGGCCAGCTATCAGCTCCATTTCTAAGAATTGTGTTTTAAAGCAAGTCACAATTACTAGTTTTAAAAATTCTTCAAGGTATCTGTTATTAAAAAATATAGACACACATTTGGGTTTTCAGCTTTGGTATAAACTTTTCTTGTTAGACTTTGTAACACATGACCTAATTGAACAGTTTACTGATATTTTCTGTAAACAGTTTACTGATATTTACTTTCCCTCCAGTGAGAAATGAACGAATTTCATCGAGTGCAAGACCAAGTTTACTTTCTAGAACATTACCTATAGAATACAAATGTTTACATTCCAAAGACTGTTTTATTATGTAATAAGAATCATCAATTTGACATATAAAAATGTATTTTATTTTGTAATAGAGATCTTTCTATACATTAATTACCTCTACAATTTTATAGATGAGATAGGGCAGCACAAGATTATGGCTAAAAAACAGATTTTTTTTGAGTGCATGCAAATCAAATCCAACTTAAAGGAATCTGTGCAATTGACGGCAAATAGATCTCTCTTTGTGCAGTTCCCTTGGAGGTGAAAATGATAATCTCTGCATGCAATTTAAGGCAATTTTGTGTGTGTGTGTGTTTTCCTGGTGTTTTAGAAAGCCTGGATAAATCCAAGTTAATTTTAGTTGTAGCAGTCATTCCATCGGTTATAGGCTTGTAATCAACTCTTAGCTGTGGTTTGTTCAGATATTTACAATGAATGCTTTCTTGTATCTATACAGTACTGTAAAAGGTACTGTGCTATAACTTTATAAGTACAAATGTGCCTAAATCTGATATATTTTATAAAATTCAGTTGGCAGCTGTGAAGGCTTGCTTTTGTCTCTTCCTCCCCTGCACAGGCTAAGTCCTTGGAATCAGTATGTTAATGAAGACTTGGTATCTCAATATGAAATTTGCACCATGGGAGTTCTGAGATAATGCGTCCTGATAGAGCCCCTAATGCCTGCCTCTTAGGAGGGCGAGTGACAAAGACAGTATAACTCACCTAAATCCTTTCATAATCAGGCAGCCTTGGTCTTTCTCAGGTGGTTCCATAGTTTCTGTGTGTGTGCTTTCTTGTGTTTCTGTGTCTCAGACCTCTTCTCTCCTTGGGCAGTCTGTCTGTAATCTTTTAATACTGCATGGTAGATTGGATTGGATGAGCCCCATCACCTTTGGATAAGAAAAGGCTTTTGGACACAAGTCTATGCAACACTCTTTTCTTTGGAGAACATAATAGATCACTGGGAACATCATAAGAGGTGCTCTCAGAGGGTGCTTATAAGTGGCACCATCCTAAATCCAGGTTTACCGGGGACAGTCTGGGTTTCTAACTCATCCTGGCCTAATTAATAATAGCACCCTCTTTTAGCACAGCATGATTTAGATAAGTTATATGGTCACCCCATGCACATGGGATGTGGTAGATAACGCCTTTTAAGAATAAAGTGAAATGGATTCAAGCGAAGTGACTTACCTACCCATGTCTAGTTGTGTCAGATTGAATCCAGAATTGGTCCAGGTTATCCTGGTCATTTCACCAGCTACCCATATTGCTGTCCTTTGAAGGAATTACAATGCTTGGCTGGTTCTCTTTTTAACTTTCATGCCAAAAAACCCTCTTAGTAAAGTCTTAGACATTTGTTGTTTATTTTAGTTGGTAAAATACAGCATTAATTTAAAAATTATAAAATATTGCATACATAGGAAGGAGTCCATACCCTATGTAGACATGATTTAAGTAATGATGATAAAACAAACATAGTGACAGAAGCATATAGAAAGGTGATCACCTGGGAAGGGGTGCAGAGAGGATGGAAACATTCTATGTCTTAGAATGGTGAGTACATAGGTGTATGTATTTGTCAGAACTCAGTGAACTCTGCACTTAAAATGGGTGCATTTTACTGTATGTAAATCATACCTTGATACAGTAGACTAAAAATTTACCTATTTACCACTATCCAACTTAAAAAGGGGAACATTTCCAATACCTTTTTAGCTTTCTGCCTGGTGCCGATTCCTGACTGACAAGCTGTTTTAAAACACAGAATAACTGAGGCTTTATTGCTAAATCAATGCCTCCTATTAGAAGACTGATATTTCTGTTTTAGTGGACGTTCTTTAATCTTTATTTTCCTTATTTCGAAACATCTTGTTAATCCTCTTTATGTAGTCTTACTCATAAAATATTCTAATTCTGTATTTAACAAGTGGCATTTTATTTTAGTGATAGAAAAAACTGTGGCTGAACCAAGTTTTCTGGGATCACTGGAATGATGTTAGCTAATGGAGTCCAATGTTGAAAGCATTTGTTGCACACCTACTGGATGTCAGACACTTTGCAGACACGATCTTATTTCTCCTCTGAGCCTAATAATAGGTATCATTTCCCTTAAATTTCCTCATGTGTAGAATTGAGGCCTATAGATGTTAAGAACCTTGCCCAAGATCCCCATGCAAAAGTAATTAGGAGAATTAGGAGTCAGGGTTTGAGCCCCAGTGATCTAAGTACATTGTTAATGTAGAGAACTGCCCTTTGCTGGGGGAAGTTAAGCACTTGGCTGGCTCCCCTGGTTGTATCCTGTAGCACCAGGACCATGTGGCGTATCACTTCCAAATTTCCTAAATCACTGTGATCCTGCATACTCCTTGCCCAGACCCCTCCTGTGGCTCTCTCCTGCTTGCCCACCGAGTTTCAGCTGCCTAGCAGCAGATCCACAGTGCTTCTGGTATCTGGCGCCACCCCGCTTATCCTGCTGGGTTTTCCTCTAGCTCCCCTCAAGGGCCTGTGTGGCTCCAGCTGCCTTTTCCATTAGTGTTCCCATATGTTCCAGGTTAAGGCCTCCGCTTTGCCTTCGATTGTACGTTTTCTGTCTTCATTGCACTTGCCAAATAAAATAAACAAAACAAAACAATGACAGACCCCAGCTCTCCAGTCCCTGTCAAGCAGTCATCTCAAAATTTTAATTCCTGCCTCTTCTAGGATGCCCCAAATGCCAGCCTCCCTCTCTGCAACTCTACTCATCTTTTCATCTAAAACAGAGTTTATAATGATCGAGTTGGTCCTTAATTGTTCTTTAATTCCATGTCTTTTTTCTCTAATAAGAATAAGAATGATAATAGCTTCATTTATTGAGTCAGATATTGTGTTCTCCACTTTATGTGGCTTCCCTCAGCCAACTCCCAGAGCAATCTTGGGAGGTAAGTACACATTTTCTTCCCATCTGACAGATTGGAAAATTGAGGCTCAGAGAGAAATGCCTGAGATCACATGGCTACTAAGTGGCAAGACTGGGATTCGGTTTGACTTGAGTTCGACTACTCTTTGCTGACTTCTTGCAAATGCCTTGAGAAGAGTAGAAAAGAAAGGAAACTGACATTGACTGTGCCTTTGCTATGGCTTGGCATCGAGATGGTTTAGCTTATTATCTCACAGGGTCCTTATCCTGTGCTAAGAATCAGATCTCCAAAAAAATTGAGAATTAGATCTCTAAAAAATGGAGGCTCTGTTTACATAATTCATTCAAGGTCACAGCGCTGATTAGTGGAGAGATAAAAATTAAACCAGGTCTTTCTGCCCCTAGAGATGCTCCACTGTGTGCATGAGGAACACTTTATTTCTTTTTCTTATTCTCTGCAGGGCCTAGCATAGAGGTGGATATTAGGGAAACTTTTCAATTAGTTATAGGTTGCTTAAAAAACAACAACAACAAAAGTTCCTTTTATTCTTTTAGAAGCATGAGCATATCACACATATTCCGGTAGGGAAGAGTAGTACCATAAAGAATGTTGGATTTTTAGAAGAGACAATGTAAAAGCAAAGGTGAGGTGAGATAGATACTTGAACAGAATGGCAGTCACAGAATTTCTTATCTTTTGAGAGATTTACTTGAGGGATTCTACCTTTACTATAGTAGAGGAGTGTCTAAAATTAAAAGACAGGAGAAGATGACTTAGTATTCCCATTCAGATTTTTAAATTGCTGTGTGGTTAGCTGTCTCCAGTCAGGCAGCTTCACTGCTCCTTTCTTTAACTGCCTTTCTCAGGCATAGAAGTAAAAAGAAGTAAAAGGTAATGGCCAGTTGCCCTCGGCCTCTCCATTGGTGGATTTGCAGAGTGCTGAAATTCACCCTAGAGTTTACCCTTCAAAGTAACTAGGCATTAAAAAACTCAAACCTACAAAAAAGGAACTCCTTTGTGTTCCAACAATTGTTACAATAGGTTAGACTTTTGGTGATCAAAACACACCTCCATTAACTGCTCCAGCATCTTGTGCATCTCAGCTGTTTGTGCCAATCATCCAGCATGAGGGAGGATGGGTCTGCATCAGGTGCAGTCCCTGGGCCTTGGAATATGTCCTCCACTTTTGTTTGATCAGCGGCGTGTTTCCATTGAGTGTGCTGTGTGCCAAGAGAACAGTTGTCAGTGGTATTCGCAGTGATGCACATTAGCACGAGTGCCAGAGATTCAAGTGGCGACGAGCACCAACTCTGCCTTCCACCCATTGCTTTTTGTGCTCTCAGAAACTGGAGAAACGCTAGCTTTGCACACTGGGTTTTCTCGAAGCGGGCTAGGCGTGTCATTTCCAAGGGCTATGGAGCTTCCTGGAATTGTGCATGCTGTGAACACTCTCCCAGAATGATGAAATGCCAAAGTGCTCAAGTCACCATGCCTTTGTTCACTGGCTCCCATGCCTTTCTTGCTGTGACCATCCATGAGGCTTAGAACCATCACAGCTGTTTAGGTAATGGTCTTGGAGTCCAACAGACCAAGGTCAAATTCTGGCTCTGTCACTTAGCAGTTGGGTGACTGTAGGCAATTCATGTACCTCTCTGAACTTCTCATTTCTCATCTGTAAAGTAAGTGAGAGTAATAACACTTATGGGGTTGCTGTGATGACTAAAATAACAAATTCTAAGTATGTGGCACTTGGGGTATGTGTGTGAGAGAGAGAGAGAGAAAGAGCGGGAGGGAGGGAGGGAGAGAGAGAGAGAGAGACAGAGACAGGCAGGCAGTGGCTGTTTTTTTGAACGGTGATGCCCACAGAGGAGGAGTTATTTTTGGAGAGGAGGGGGTCTTGTCACTGCTCCCAATTCTCATCCATGCTGGGGACGTGCATCTGTCTCTGCCGCTACTCTGGGAACATATCTCTTGTCGGATACAGCTGTCTTTCTGTTGTTCCCTTGGTCTGCCAGCACAAGGCTGAGGCCATTCCCTGCACTCCTCTTCCTACTTGTACCCCCATTGCAGGCCATGCCTGGGGACTCCCTGACCCTACTGTCCTTCTCAGCTTGGAGCTTGCTGCTCTTTATGGGGAGGACTTTGGTTCTCTTTGCCAGGCTGCCTGAGAAACAGGCCCAGGTGGTCTGAAGTAATAATCCCCAGACCAAATATGTTTATCATCTTATTTGAGCCATCCAGAGACTTACTGCAACACTACTTTAAGCTTAGTGAGTTTAATTTGGATCACAGCCTATTATACATATGGCATGGTGTCAGCTTTTAGTAAAAGATAAAATAGGTGCGTGAAATGAAAGAGACATAGATGCCAGTTGGAGAACAGAGTGATCTAAAAGCAAATTCTGCATAGCAATATGAATACTTCAGAGTGGACAGGAGTATAGTTTGAAAGAAGCTACCTATAATGACTGTTTTCATTATATTGACTAAAGAAAAAAAAAGCTCGACAAAATCTCCCTAACTTGTGGAGTCATATGGAAGATGGAATAAGAAGATAGTGCACAATTGTGGGCAAAAGAAGGTAATGAAACATTGCAAAGACTTTAAAAAGCTTTTTTTAAGTTCTATATTCACAGCCACATTTCGTAAACTTAAGAGGTGCTGCATTTTTTTTTTCATTCATTCATCCATCCAGCAAATATTTATTATCTAGTGTGAGTAAACTTGCCCATGAGCCCATCCCTTTCCACTGCCTGTTACTGTATGTGACAAGGATAGTAGTGTGCTCAGTAGCTGGCAACCACGTTGCCTGGGTGAGCGACTCCTCCATCTACTGGCCCAGTGACCTTGGGCAAGTTCCATAACCTCTCTATGCTCTAGTTTCCTCATCTGTAAAAGAGAAATGATAATAGCACCTGTCACAGAGGGCTTTGGGGAATTGAAAATGCAAGGAGTGCAGAGCAATGCCTGGCATCTGAGAGACACTCAATACATGTTAACTCTTATCATTTGTTTTCTGACTTATTCATTTGCTTCTTTATTGTCACTCTCTCTTTCCATCATTAAACGCTGAGAGAAACCTTGTTTTCTCTTTTCTCATGTAACTACTATCCTTGGTTCCTAGGACAGTGTCTGCCCATGGTAGCAGCTTAGTAAATATTTGAGCCGAGTAAGTGAATAAATGGCTGGATGAATGAATGGAATGCATGAAGGCCGGACTCTGTGCTGGGTGCTTCCTAGACAGGAGTGAACAAAACTTGGTGCCTGCTGGGTATATGCCCAAAGGAAAGGAAATCAGTACAGCAAAGAGATATCTGCACCCCCATGTTTGTTGCAGCACTGTTGACAATAGCCAAGATTTGAAAGCATCCTAAGTGTCCATCAACAGATGAATGGATAAAGAAAATGTGGTACATATGCACAATGGAGTACTATTCAGCCATAAAAAAGAATGAAATCCTGTCATTTGCAACCACATGGATAGAACTGGACATCATTATATTAAGTGAAATAAGCCAGGCACAGAAAGACAAACTTCGCATGTTCTCACTTATTTGTAGGAGCTAAAAATTAAAACAGTTGAACTCATGGACATAGACATAGAGAGTAGAATGATGGTTACCAGAGGATGGGAAGTGGAGGGATGGGAAGGAGGTGGGGATGGTTAATAGGTATGAAAAATAGAATGAATGAAGGAACAAGATCTAGTATATGATAGCACAACAGGGTGACTATAGTCAAATATATATATATATATATATATATATTTTTTTTTTTTTTTTTTTTTTTGAGATGGAGTCTTACTCTATTCCGCAGACTGGAGCACAGTGGCGTGATCTCAGCTCACTGCAACCTCCACCTGCGTCATTCAAGCCTCCCAAGTAGCTGGGATTACAGGCACACACCACCATGCCCGGCTAATTTTTGTATTTTTAGTAGAGACGGGGTTTCACCATGTTGGCCAGGCTGGTCTCGAACTCCTGACCTCACCTCAGGTGATCTGCCTGCCTCGGCCTCCCAAAGTGCTGGAATTACAGGCCACTGTGCCTGACCATATAGTCAATAATAATTTAATTGTAATTTAAATACAATTTTACAGTAACCAAAAGAGTATAATTATCCTTTGTAACACAAAGGATAAATGCTTGAGATGATGGATACCCATTTATCCTGATGTGATTATTGCATGCCTGTATGAAAGTATCTCATGTACCCCATAAATATATATACCTACTATGTACCCCCAGAAATTAAAAATTAAAAAAAATTAACATTAAAAAATACAAAACAAGTGGTGTTGCCTGCATTTTAGAGCTTCCAGCTAGTCAAGTGAAGGAGAAGCCTAGAGATCTATAATAACCAAAGGTGCTAAGTGTCAATGCAAGGGAAGAACGGGGACACCATGCTGTATGGCATCAAGGAAGAAGTGGCATTTTCCGACTATGTTGAGTGGTGGACTGATAAACAAGAGCACTTTTTTTCTTTATCCATTAGAAGACTTAAAATAATTATTTGTAGATCCCACTTCCCCACTTTTTAAAGCATTTCCTTCTCAATTATTCCCTCTCTTCAAACATACAAACTTATATGCATATTCTAAAACTTGTAAAAGGAAGGTAAACACATTTTAATCATTTAAAAGGTTTTTAAAAAAGTCAACCCATGTAACTTAAAAATGATTATGAAGCACTTGTTTACTTTCGGTTGTCTGGCATTTCTTTGTGTGTGGGTTTTTTTTTTTTATGGTGTATGGGCTATTTATTGCTTTTTCTTAATTTTTTCCTTGTGTGTTTGGAAAGCAAAATCCAAACAAAGTCCTTTTTGGCAGTGGTAATAATAAATATTCTGTTTAGCCTTTGGATGAGGTTTACATGATGTATCTATAAGCACATCATTCTGGAATATTGGAATAACAGTTTCCAATCCTTTTGATCAATGGATAGTGGGATAAATGAAAAGTTCCAACCAAAATATACCTACTGGACAAGAACCATCATCTTTTAATAGGCAGAAATCCTCTTTAGGGTCCAGCCTTCCTTTCATTCCTGTTCTACATTGTCAATGACTCTGACCACAGGAACAGAGAACTGCTGGATAGGGTGCAGTGCTGCTGGTCCCCTCTATCATCACCAGCACAAATAATTGTATTAATTTTTTTTTTTAGGAGTGGAGTTTAAGCTCAGCTGTGCACCCCAAACATTGATGAAGATAGTCTATCGTATGACTTAGAGTCACAGAACCACAAGATGCGTGTGTGATTATCTAAATAAAGAGCTCTTATTGCAACCTTGTGACTCTGGTGATAGAACTGGGCGTGGGAGAGGGCTTTCTCATTCATGTGTTGTGCACACAAATGATTCTCTAAGTTGAAGGACACATTGCTCTGCAGCATAACTGAAAAATCTGTGCATGAATGTGTGTGTGTGTGTGTGTGTGTGTGTGTGTGTGTGTTGGGGGGGGGATGTGGTCTCATTCCTACTTGCAAAAATCCTCCAGAAGGGGTTTTCAAAGCATTGCACAGCTGTTGCTTGTCAGCTTCTTGTGTTGACTAGATGTCAGCAACACTTCCTCAACTTTGGACAATGACTTGAAAGCAGAGATCAGTGTGTCCTCATGGGATGGATTTAAATGGAATTGAATGATATAGAAACCATTGCCTAATTTATATTTAGGTAAGTCATGTTTTCTTTCTCTTTCTCTTTAAATTTTTCCTGAAATGCATGTATGAAGCTCTTTTTGGCTAAAATGAGAGAATGAAGCAGGCTCCTGAGTCCTTGAGTGAAGAGGATCCATTGAGAAGTCCAGAGGGAGAGAGAATGAGCTTGATTAATGGCAGCACAGGATTGGCAGGAGTGATATAAAATAGTACATCATCTCAGAGTGACCTAATACTCGACTTTGGAATGCATTTTTATTTTTGGCAGTGGATTTACCTCCCTGTGTCCTGCCTGGACAAACGTTGGAATTAGTCAGCATTCCTTAAGCACATGCTGATTATGGCCAAAGAAAGTGGCAGGCTTGAGGCTTGCTGGCGACCAGGAGAGAGCCAGCTGGATTAGACATTTGCCATGAGCCTTTTGTTCATGTAACTTATGGGGCGGTCTCCTAAGCCAGAGAAACAAGAAACTCAAAGGCAGTTTTAGCAAGGTTCTCATTCATGGCAGCATATTTTAATACTAATGCTCCCTTTAGGCAGGTCCTAAATAAGAATGTCTTGTTCTAATTTTTTTCCATAGACTTAAGATTGTTGGGGAAAAACTTGTTAGAATTCCCAAGTGAAACCATTTAAATGCCTTGGCTTCTGATAACTGGGAGTCCTGAGTGAAGTTGTCAGTTGCTGCTGAACTCAGCAGAAATAATTGTGCTCCCTATGCCAATGATCTGTGTATATTTTGAGACCATTCTGAGACCAAGGAGGCTATCACAACATGTTCACATTGCTATCATTGATTAGAGCCCTGAGCTTTACATGTTGTCTCCTTTGGTGTCCTTCGGAATATTGGAGAGCCATGCTTCTTTCCTTTCAATGTTCTCAACCTGGCCCAGCCAGGATTAGAGGCTCCCTTCTGAGGTTCAGTAGAATTTTATATTTACCCTTTATCATTATTCACCTTACTGTATTGCACTTCTCTGTTTACAGTCTCCAGCATTCCATTACAGTGCTAGGACTATGTTGGCATTTGTATTCGTTTTTCATTACTTCATAAGAAATTGCCCCAAATTTGGTGGCTTAAAATGATGCACATTTATGATTGCACAGTTTCTATGGATCAGGAGTCCAGACACAGTTTGGCTGGATTCTCTGCCCTAGGTCTCACAAGGCTGTAGTCAAGGAACTGGCTGGGGCTTCTCTCATCTGAAGCTTGGAGTCCTTTTCCAAGCTCTCGAGGTTGTTGGCAGGATTCGGTCCCTTGTGAAACTCATGGTGGCCTTTTTTCTTTCAGGCCAGCAGGAAAAGGTCTCTGACTTGAGGGTGGGCCCCAGTCCTTCTTTTATTTTATTATTATTTTTTGAGACAGTTTCGTTCTTGTTGCCCAGGCTGAGTACAGTGGTGCCATCTCGGCTCACTGCAACCTCCACCTCCAGAGTTCAAATGATCCTCCCACCTCAGCCTCCCAAGTAGCTAGGATTACAGGCACACGCCACCATGCCTGGCTAATTTTTGTATTTTTTAGTAGAGACGGGATTTCACCATGTTGGCCAGGCTGGTCTCGAACTCCTGACCTCAAGTGATCCACCCACCTTGGCCTCCCAAAGTGCTGGGATTACAGGTATGAGCCACTGCACCTGGCCCCCAGTTCTTCTTTTAAAGGCATCACCTAATTAGGTCAGGCCCACTCAACAGTTGATTAACCTTAATTATATTTGCAAAATCCCTTTGCCGTTTAAGATGACACAATAATTGGAATGATATCCCATCATATTCACAGGTCCTACCTATACTCAAAAGGTGGTAGGTTATACAGGATGGATATAGTGTTGAAAGAAGGAATGAATGAAATGAATGAATTCTGATAGCTGGAAGCACAGCAACTAGCTTTTTTTGTAGCATGAGTGAGAGAAGGTATTGAGTTCCTTATTGAAGAATGCAGTTGCAACTGTTTATCACTAGTAAGCTGCTTCTTGGTAACTATAAGACATAAGCAGACAAGAAACAGCAAGAAAGGAAGGAAGGAGAAAAGAGAACGAGAAGGAAATCATTATTTTGGACCGATTTCCGGTGGTGGTTTCAAGAAGTTCTCCCCACCCTCCAGACTGCTGTCATTTACAATTGCTAGAGAACAAGAGCTGGGAGCCTCTCCTTGGTTCTGCTCCTGTGGCATAGCCATGGGGGATGCAGAAGGGCAGTGGTGCCCAATAAAGGGAATCCCCGTCAGCTTTGGTTTTAGTTTCCAGAGATTGAGCCTCTGCCTTAGGCTGAGAGAAAAACTTAGTGTGAGTCTTTATTTGCTCCCTTATAATCACAGGCACATGTGGCACCTCCTCCCCCATCTCTGCCCCACCTCTTCCAACAGTGAGATGCATTAGGTGTGGAAAGGAAGCCTTCATTTCAAAATCTCCTGGCTGCGGTTAGCTTTAAAAATCAAATGGAACTGTGGTCGTCTGTGTTTAATTTGGAAGAGCAGAAAGGATGCGTGCTTTGTGGCGCCTGCATAGTGAAAGTCTCCATGACTTAATACCACTGCCCAGCCTTAGAAGCTTCCCATGCAGACAATGGCCCTGCTTCCCCATCAGTTCTTGGGCTTGGGTGCCACCTTATATAAACATTGCTGCTTTTAGTGCATCGCAGAAGCAAAAGGATGACACATTAATAGCAGCTGGAGGATCTCATTAAAATTCAGAGGCAAATATGAAGGCTGGAGCCTGGTAATGTACAGACAGTAAGTCTTTGTCTGTCTGATTAACAATTGCATGCATTCTAAGTGCCTTGCTGGATGGTAAGAACCAGCATTTCAGCCAGAAGTACCATGTTCTTCTCCTTAAGAATAACCTATTTCTGTTTTTCAATTCCCTTATCCCCTCTAAAAATAATATGCTGGTCTTTTGGACTCCCTTGAGAACTGAAACAGCTTAGCAACTGGGGCAGTCCCTGAGAGCTGGTGCAGAAACAACTGTTGCTAGCTTGGATTTGAATTATGCAGTCAGATGCTTACATCGTGGGAGGGGGATGTACGGGGTGTGTGGCCTTCAGATGCTTACATTGTGGGAGGGGGATGTACAGGGTGTGTGGCCTTCATGCCAGAAAGGACAGGGAAGCACTCCCTGGTTGGCGGGAGGAGGGGAGATGCTGGGGTTGAGGCCCTTACCTTTATTTATGTTGTTCACTGGTACAGCCAGACTGCAACCTCTCAACTCTTCAGACAAGACCTAAGGCCGACAAAATTCACTCCCTCATGAAGAACATTGGGCTGTTTCTCCCTGGTGTGTAGGTGGTGGGAGTGAAGTAGAGGGGCTCGCTGTGTGCAGGGAAAGGGCTGCATTCTCAAGAATTTGTATGTAGCCCTTGGACTAAAAACAAAATATTCCAAAGGAATGCTTCTTTTGGAACCCTGGTCCAGTCCCTCGTCTAAGCAGGAGTGCCCTTATATGCTTGACGGTGGATGGCATCTGATTACGGGCAGAAGGTTGCACTGGATTGCTGCCTGACGCGGACCCACAGAACACAGTTTAACTCTGGCTCTGTCAGCAGTCATCAGTGTTTATTTTTCCAACTCTTCAGAGAGATATTAGTCGTTATGAAAAGTGTACCATCTCAGAACTCCATGGAATAAGCTGCCAATATAAGACAGGTTGAAATTATTGTGTCTTTTTGCCTAGAGTTATTTTTAGTTATTTTTTCTTCCTTGGAATTTCTTTTCTTTTTTTTTTTTAACCATATATGCTAACTTTGTAGCTGGTGGCAAAAAAAGATTATTTTCCCTATATTAATGACTTCTTCAGCTGAATTGAGGAATAGGGTTACCAGCTCTTTTCTTGGAGTTTAACACTCTCAATCTGATAATATGAATAACACCTCAATAACCACAACAAGAGCGGATCATCTTCAGTATCTTTCCTGAATTACCTTTTGGCTTTTCACCACCTTGTTTGTCCGTTTCAGAGTTTGTCTTTCTGTAAAATCATGGGAAGGCATCGGATTACTTTGTTCTTGATGTACCTGAGTAATGCGAACATCTGAATAATTGAACAAAAATCTTGTTTAAACAAAACTTTTGTTTCACAAGCATCTGTCAAATTGTTAGTCATCTGACAATTTAAAATGTCAAAGCAAGAGTTGGCTGATCTTAACCTTAGCCTTGTCACATTATTAACTTCATGGAGCTTCAGAGTAACTTGAGAAGACTTGCAGTCTGTACCTGAAAAAGCCAGGTTTAGAAAGTGGCTCATGAAGAAGTAAAACCTCTCAGTCAAGTGGAATGTGCAAGGGAACCCCTGGGAGCATTTTGGCATGAACATTTCTTTTGAGTTTCTAGCCCAAGACCTCTTTATAACATTTGTTCCTCTCCCAGGTCCTCCTCCTACTGCCTCTAATTTTTAAATAAGTTCTGTTTAACTCATTTTTGGATAATAAGCTAGCTCTGAGAAAGCTTGGTAGAACTATTTTCATTGAAGGAGTTCTAAAACTGATCATATCTCTTGTCATCAAATTATAACCTGACTGTTGCCTGTTATCTGAAATTCTAAGATAGTGAAGAGAGTTATTTTACTTTTTCTTGTAGGGCCCTTCTGTCATTACTTCCTTGCTAGAATCCTATGTGTGATAATGAGGGAATGAAATTATCCAAAGGGTAATTTGCAGTATGCATCCTACCCAGCAGTTGAAACTACTGCAGCGAAACTGCAAGGAAACCTAACCCATGTTTTCTTGTAATGCTACCCTTTGGGGGTCATGCATGCTGCTTTCTGCTCCAACAGTCTTAACATGGGAATTGGGGACACTTACTTTTTGACCTGGAACAAATCTCTAAGACTCGTAAGCCACCAATTGATTCACCTTTTGTAGCAGGGCTTGTATGACAAACTCTTTTGTGAGAACAAAAGGAAAGTCCCTTCCCTTTTTGCCGTTCTTGTTCTGTAGATTAATTAGCAAAGACGTAGTGGAGAAATGTGTCACTTGCAAGACATTTCTGGCACAGAGTGGACCAAGTGGAAATGCTTAAATGTGTTGCAGGGATATCAAAGGGACTGAGCTTTTGGAACAAAGAGGAACAGAGCCCAAAGGACAATTGGTACAAATTACACAATTTTCAGTTGGTTCTAATAAAGTTCTAGGAAAAGGGGCTTATGCACAAAGGCTGAGCTCTTGCCTCTGTTGTTCTTCAAATCCAAAATGTCATTAAAATACTAGTAGTGGTTGTCATATTTTAATAACATTTTGGATTTGAAGTGTGTAGCTGAAACTTACTCTTTGTTAATGGATGTATCACTGGGTGAGCTTCTAGACTGCCTCACCAATGGATCTAGCATTACCTTGGTTAATGAAATAAGGTAAAACACAGTCCCTGTGTACCAGAAAGCAGGTTCATGTGTCAGCTGCATCATGTCATTTGGAACTTTGCAGGTGTGGTTTTCCTTTTCTCCTTCAATCTCCTCATTTCTTTCATTGCCTGGATGAAGCCCCTGCAACAGGAGAGCTTTTGCCTCCTCTGTCTCACCTGAGCCCCCTAGACCTCTGTGTGCAACTGGAGTATGGTGTTAAGTGAGCCCGGAGCAGTCTTAGGAAAAGGCTTCAAGTGAGGCTAGGTGGGAAGGCCTGGGACAGAAATAAATTCAAAACAACAACCAAAGAACTGATAGGTGGAATAAAAGAAGTGGGACAGAAAAGATTCAAAGGTGGGAATTGAAAAAGAGGTACAGTAAGAATAGCTGGCGTCCAGTGAACATGTACAGTGGACCATGCTGGACCATGCACGGTTCCAAGCACGTTCGATTTATTATTTCATCTAAGACTCACGAGAACTCTGTAAGACAAAGGTCTGACATTCTCATCCCCGTGTTAGATGTGAGGAATCTGGAGCACAAATGTGTAAGTAATTTTTCTGTTGAGAAATGGACCTATCAGGGGTTGAACCCAAGCAGTTTGACTCCAGTTAATGTCCTTCACCACTTTATATTGAACTGAGAAAAGGCGGGACAAAAGTCACAACCAAAGGTGGCTTTGGCCTTCAGAATATTCCACCTACTGCCATCAATATTCCACCTTCTCAAGCCCACATGCTCCTGTTTCTTTTTTTGTCCCCCCGTTCCATAATTAATCATCCTTGCAATAAAAGAGACTTTTTGAAATTATTTTGGGAAAATGAAGTCTTTGGGAGGCCAAGATGGGTGGATCACTTGAGGTCAGGAGTTTTAGACCACCCTGGCCAATATGGCGAAACCCCCTTTGTACTAAAAATTCAAAAATTAGCCGGGCGTGCTGGCATGTGCCTGTAGTCCCAGCTACTTGGGAGGCTGAGGCAGGAGAATCGCCTGAACCTGGGAGGCGGAGTTTGCAGTGAGCCAAAATCATGCCACAGCACTCCAGCCTGGGCGGCAGAGAGAGACTCCATCTCAAAAAAAAAAAAAAGAAAGAAAGAAAATGAAGGGTATAGCTGAAATCTGCTCATTTCATGATCTTGACAATTTAAAAAACCTGATTGCTGTTGCAGTAGGACTGTTTAAAAAAGGAAAGAGAAAAATATATTTTAAAAAATCTGAGCATGTTGAAAGACACAAAGGACCTTTGTTACAAGTCACTCCTACCAATGGAAGAACAACCGTTGCTCTCATCTTTTTTTTTTTTTTTTTTTTGGTCATTTCATCTCTCCAGTGGCTGAGATCAATAAGAGATGCTCTATGGTTGCTTTTGAGTTCCTTTGAATGTCTTAATGAAGGGATGAACATATTGTTGTTGTTTTTTTTGACACAGGGTCTCATTCTGTCACTCCCTGCTGGAGTGCAGTGACACAATCTTAGCTCACTGTAGCCTTGACCTCCCGGGCTCAGGTGATCCTCCCACCTTAGCCTCCTGAGTGGCTGGGACCACAGGCACGCACCACCATGCCCAGCTTTTTTTTTTTTTTTTTTTTGTATTTTTAGTAAAGACGGGGTCTCAACATGTTGCCCAGGCTGGTCTCGAACTTCTCAGATCAAGCCATCTGCTTGCCTCGGCCTCCCAGAGTGCTGGGATTATAGGTATTCGCCGCTGTGCCCAGCCACATATTGCTTTTGATGTAGTTAAACAGTTAACTGCTACCAAGCTCTTCACAGAGGTTACTGGGCTCAGGAATAAAAAGGCTTCTACTCCAAATCTGGTAGCACCTTGCACCACAAAGACTTGCTCTCTCAGTAAGAAAACAAATGGCAGTTCTATATATAGTCAAGAGTGGAGGCAGGAAAAGACTACATTTCTGAAAAATGTGTTCCCAAGAAATCCATGTTAATCAATGTCAGAGACCATCCAGTTTTTATATATTGCAATCTCAAGAAATATTCTGCCACAGATTCTCTAAGGACTGATCATAAAACACAAAACCTTTTTATCTTTTGTAAGTTTGTCAGTTCTAACATTAAATGCTTAATTTTGACAGTTACCAAAACAAGTCGATTCTAGCTTTCCTTTTTTAAAGTTTCAGGTGAAATTTGCTATAATCTCATGTCCATCCTCATTCAGGCATGCTGAAAGCACTAATATTCTGTTTGCTTTTGAGTGCTAAAGAAATATAGCCCATGAGATTACTGGCCAAATTGAAAAGAATGAGGCTTATTGTACCAAGATATCTTTCTTGATAAATTAAGTCAATGATCTGTTTCCTGCACTAGAGGTCTTGATTGGGTATGTCATAGCGTAATTTTGTTTGCCTTCTGAGGCACACCTATTCTCTTGCTCTTTAACTTGGAAAGCTCCTAACTCAGAAGCCACTCTGTGAACATATGGCTCCAAAGATTGCTTCAGATTCCTGGCTGCCTGTGCTAATGTCAGTACTCACCTTTGGACAGGATATCTAATTTTTAGATTCTAGTCAGTTAAAAGTAACTAACCTCTCTAGGTTTTTCTTCTGTTTCCTAGAGTAAATGTTATCAATGTGATTTAATCTGACTAGATTACTATACATTTTTGAACGTAATTATTTATTTGTGTTTATATTATTTGCTCTTGTTTCAGCTAAGGAATTTTTCTATTTTTTTTTTTTTTTGAGACAGTGTGTCACTGTGTCCCCCAGGCTGGAGTGCAGTGGCGCAATCTCCGCTCACTGCAACCTCCGCCTCTCAGGTTCAAGCAATTCTCCTGCCTCAGCCTCCCAAGTAGCTGGGATTACAGGCGTGAGCCACTGCGCCCAGCCAAGGAATTTTGCTTTCTTTAGTCAGCTAGATTTTAAACTCCACGAGGTCAGGAAACTTACTTTTCACACGTTTTTCCTTCTTATAGAATAATATTTTCTCGATATGTTTTAGAGGTGGTATTTTATAGGCAGTGGTTAAAGACTGAAAACTTTAACCACTTTAAACTCTGAAATTCTAGGCAATGGGATTTGTACTCAAAGACATAGGATAATTATGACACTTCAATTATAGTCCATTCAATTCACCACTGGGGTGGTTCTAAGTTTAGTTCATGGTGGCTTTCTCCCAGGAAATCTAAAGTACTTTACATATATAGCTCCATTGTTTCTCATAGCATGCAACCTTAACCCAGTGTTTTCACATGTGATTTGAGAGCTCGATACCCAAATTATGGTCCATGCACCAGCAGCACCGGCATCACCTAGGAGCTGGTGGGAAATGCAGGCTCTCAGGCCTCACCCAAGGCCTCATGAATCAGAGTCTGTATTTTAACAAGATTTCGGGTGATCTGTGTGCACATTACAGTTTGAAGAGATAAGACACCAAAGTTAACTATTTTTCCTGTTATCACATGGCAAGTAGATCTCCAGTCCTGAGTCTGGGTTGCATAGCTTGTGATGTTGATGTTGCAAAGATGCAGGTGCCTTCTTTTCCCATGATGATGCAGAGCCCCCTCAGCTCCTGTCGGAGCCTGTGATGGTCTCTACACTCCGTGTTTTTCTTCTTAGGCTCTTTATCTGTACCTGCGTTGCTTTTGTCCCTTAAGGTTTTGTCCCTTTGATTTCCTCTTAAGTGCTCTGAACTTAATCATTTTTTGTTTCTTAATTTTAACATGGCCATTTCAGTCTGATGACAGTTTTATAATCAAAACCCACATGGAATCGATTAACAATGTTTTATAAAGCAACAGTTGCTACGAAAAAAAGTGGATCTTCCTGAGATGAGGCTATATGTAAAATATGGATGGAATTTGTATGCCAATTGGGAACTGATGGAGAAATGTATTTTGGTCTGACATAAAAGTTCCTTTCTCAAACTACTTTCATACAACTAAGCAATGAAAGAGCAGAGAATTCTCAACTTGCTTCACTACTGGAAAGTAAAGGGAAATTTCTGGGGGTAATAGTGACATTGAGAAAGTAGTTCTTTAAAGAACTGCATTTTTCATAGGTAACTGGAAACATTTCCAGCTTTGAAAATGAACAGATATCTTTTTCTCTCATGTTTAGTAAGGCTTTAGAAATGAGTAGGAACAATTTGGTAGAATTTCTTACCTATATTTCAAAACATGCTGAGTCTACTTGTTAAGTAAGATGTTTTAAAAGCATTTGGTCCTTGCAATTCTGCTACTCATAAGAATGCATTTCTAGAGCCGGGCGTGGTGGCTCACGCCTGTAATCCCAGCACTTTGGGAGTCCAAGGCGGGTGGATCACGAGGTCAGGAGATCAAGACCATCCTGGCTAACACGGTGAAACCACGTCTCTACTAAAAATACAAAAAGTTAGTCAGGCATGGTCGTGGGCGCCTGTAGTCCCAGCTACTCGTGAACCTGGGAGGCGGAGCTTTCAGTGAGCAGAGATCATGCCACTGCACTCCAGCCTGGGCAACAGAGCGAGACTGCATCTCAAAAAAAAAAAAAAAAAAAAAAAAAAAGAACGCATTTCTATAACCTGTACCAATTTTGTAGAAATTAGTGTGATCTGAAGCTAGTTGTCCTGAATGTGCTTTACGTAAATATGTGTGGCTCACTCAAGTAATTTTCATTCTTTAGATTACATCTCTCGATCTTTTTGGATGTAACTGGATTTGCTGGAGTTAAGAATGAACGTTGTCATTCCCCCTGCCCACCCCCACCTTCCTCGGCTATTGATGTAATAAATGTAATTACGGTACTAAGAAATCCTTTCCAGCTGAAGGAACAAACCACAAAGTCTGTGCTTTAAATCTTTGTAATTTTTTCTTTCCGTTTAAAATCTAAGCCATATATTCAGATTTGGGCGTGCTTTTTGCAGGTGTCTATTTTTAGAGCTTTCCCTGTTTTGTAATTTCCCAGTTCTCAGTCATGAGTATTGGGGAAAAATGCACATTAAAATTGGTTTTTACTTTTGTTTTATTTTAAAATTTGTTTTGAGTTTTATAACTTTAAAAGCCTCATGCATTCTTTTCACAGCTTCCAGACCCAGGAACATGGCAATGGAACATGTTTATTGCCAGTCTAGCATCTAGAAAAAGCTAACTCCTGGATGACACAAAGTAAATGATTGCAAAAAGAAAGAGAGAGAGGAAGAAAGGATGACAGGCAGGGGAAAGATCAGTGGGTCTGACCACAGAGGTGGCGCATTTTACTGAATTTAGCATGATAGTTGTTGCCCAGGAAGGTCTCACAGAGGGCCACATGTGGGGTCAGAGGTTGGCAGTCACATGTGGTTGGCAGCCAAAAACAGCCATAGCAAGGCTGAGGGGAGCATCATTCATTTTTTCATTCAGTTAGGTTTTTGTTTTTGTTTTTTGAGACAGGGTCTCCCTCTGTCACTCAGGCTGGAGTGCAGAGGTGCAATCTTAGCTCACTGCAGCTTCCACTTCTCCAGGCTCAAGGGATCCTCCCACCTCAGCCTCCCGAATAGCTGGGACTATAGGCACACGCCACCAACACCCAACTGATTGTTGTATTTTTAGTAGAGATGGGGTTTCGCCATGTTGCCCAGGCTGGTCTCAAACTCCTGAGCTCAAAGCAATCCGCTGGCCTCAGCCTCTCAAAGTGCTGGGATTACAGGCGTGAGCCACCATGCCCAGCTTCAGTTAATGTTTATTGAGTTCCCTCCCTGGGTTAAGGAATGATACTTCAGCTTTAACAGTGAGGGGTAGGGGCCAGGATCAGGTCCTGGGATGTGTGGCTGTATTTTTCTGGCATGAGCAGCTTTCTTAGGCATTGGTTCTTTCCAAGCAGGAAAGTTTATTAGAATTTTGCACAGATGCGGTTCATTTCACCCAGGATTTTGTCTTAGTTTTAGCAGCAGAGACAGTGAATCTCACTGGGTCTTAATCAGGAAAAGGAGTTGGCCGTTAAATGACCTCAGGAGTGGCTTCTGGCTTAGACCCTGGAGATGCCGTGTGGTTTGCTAAGGATCAACTAGCTCATGACAAATACTAGAAGAGACTTAATAAATCTGGACCTTTCTTTACCAATCCAAGTTGCTTGAGTTGCAAATGATCTAAAAATAGCACCCTACAGACACTAGTTGTTCAGGGTGAAATCTCTTATTTCCATTAGCCCTGATTCTAGAGAAGAGTGGAGAGTTGGCCTTAGGTGCCCTCTTTGTCTTTGACTGTATATGTGGCACACTTTCTTCAGCCAATGGAATGGCATACGTTGTATGCCATCTGCAAGAGCCTGATAAGTTGCCTTACAAATAGAGTGTGCAAACAATAGTACTGATTAAGTGACAAATGTTGAGGCCTGGGAACTGATTTTTGGCACTGACAAATTAAGGCAGATTAGACAGCCTTTCAGGACACTTTTGATAATGCTACGTGTATGTGAAAGAAGAAGGTATCAGAAAAAACTTAATAGAGTTTCTTAGCAAGAGTACTGGAACATAATTGTGGATGCCTAAGAGGAAGTGTTTGAGTCAGGAAAATTTCAGTTGTCCTGAATTGATGAACGAGTCTCTTTTTAGTAAATGCTTCTTTTAACGGTCATGGTTAGTTAGGACTTAGAGACAAATTACAGAGTAGCTTATTGTTATTTCTGTTGTTGTATAATAAACTTTTGGAGATGAACTTCATTAAATGCCCCTGGTCTGGTTTTGTTGGTGAAAAGCTGAAATAAATCTATTGTTGTTAACATCTGTGGTGATATAGACTTGAAATTATAATCTTAGCATGGGTTAGAGGAGCTGTGAGAAACAGTGAAAATTCATATAGCACTTATTATACACAGTGTATGAAATTAATAATCTCTGCATCCTCCTCCCAATTGCTGAAATTATTCTTACGGCTTCCATTTCATTGTGGTACCATAGAGTATGTAAGGGATGCTGGGGCTAAGACTATTAGCATTATGGGAATATTTAAATATAATTTAATATGAGAAAAATCAGAGGAATGTGCAAACTCTAGGCTGTATTTCTCCCTAATGGGTAAATCCAGTCATATATCTCTACAGAATTGTAAAAACACTGAGTTATTTGATCTTTCCTGACTGACTTATCTTGGAGTCATTTATATTTACAACATGCTGTGCACCAAAGCATGAAAAGCAGAAGCATACAGTTTCGCTCTCATCTGAAGTAATAAAATATTTTTTATTTACATAGTCAATCTGGGATAGATTATAGTAGAAAACCCCTACAAATCTGAGATACTGAAAGTGGTAGCCGTTTTCAGAGATAAATAAGTAACCTATTAGCCTGATTAGATGTCTTTGCTACTCACATGGTAAATAAGGCGTAACTTTGCTTGTTTACTCTTTTAAATTTCCTTATAGATGTACTTACTTTCTTTTTATATGTTTAAGGTCTTAGTAGAATTTCATCCCTTCCTCCAGCTTTTTATTGTATAAAATGTTAAATGTGGAAAAATTGAAGAATTTATGTAGCATAGCACATCTGTATATCTACTACCTAAATTAATTAATTAACATGGTGCTGTATTTCGTTTCTCTCTCTCTGTCTTTTTTTTTTTTTTGAGACTGTCATCTCGCTCTGTCACTCAGGCTGGAATGCAGTGGCGCCATCTCCGTTCACTGCAACCCCCGCCTCTCGGGTTCAAGTGATTCTCCTGCCTTAGCCTCCCGAGTAGCTGGGATTACAGGCGCCCGCCACTACATCCAGCTAATTTTTTTGTATATTTAGTAGAGACGGGGTTTTGCCATGTTGGCCAGGCTGGTCTCGAACTCCTGATCTCAGGTGATCTGCCTGCCTTGGCCTCCCAAAGTGTTGGGATTATAGGTGTGAGCAACCGTGCCCAGCCTGCATTTGCTTTCTCTATTTGTGTGTGTATATGTGTATGTGAAGGTATGTGGATGTGTGTATATATATATATGTTTTTTGCTGAACAGTTTGAGATTAATCAGGGTAAGGAGATGTCATGATGCTTACCCTCTATATATATATATTTTTTTTAAGGCAGGGTCTCACTATGTCACCCAGGCTGGAGGGCAGTGGTGCAATCATAGCTCACTGCAGCCTCGAAATTCTGGGCTCAACTAATCCTCCCACCTCAGCCTCCCAAGTAGCTGGAACTATAGGCACATGCCACCACACCTGGCTAATTTTAATTTTATTTTTATAGAGAGAAATCTTACCATGTTGCCCAGGCTGGTCTCAGACTCAAGTGATCCTCCTGCCTCAGCCTCCCAAGTCTTCAGATTATAGGCATGAGCCACTGTGCCTGGCCTAAGTTCTTGAGCATCTATTTCCTAGTAATAAGGGCATTCTCCTACATAAAGACACTAACATTTCAAAATATGAAAAATGAACGATAATTTTCTCATTATATCTGGTATCCAGTCCATATTTAAATTTATCTAGTTGTCTCCAAATTGTCTTTTATGGCGATTTTTTCTTCCTAAATTCAGATTCACAGTGCTCATGCATTGCAATTCATATTGTAGTCCTAAACTCTTTTATGTTTAATCTAGCATCTAGAACAGTTCTCTCACATTTTTTTTTTTTTTTTTTTTTTTTGAGATGGCGTTTTGCTCTTGTCACCCAGGCTGGAGGGCAATGGTGCTATATTGGCTCACTGTAACCTCCGCCTCCTGGGTTCAAGTGATTCTCCTGTCTCAGCCTTCCGAGTAGGTGGGATTACTTGTGCCCACCAACACGCCCAGCTAATTTTTGTATTTTTAGTAGAGACAGGGTTTTACCACGTTGGTTAGGCTGGTCTCGAACTCCTGACCTCAGGCGATCCACTGGCCTTGGCTTCCCAAAGTGCTGGGATTACAAGTGTAAGCCACTGTGCCTGGGATTTTTTTTTTTTTTTTTGACATTGACTTTAGAAAGAGACCAGGCCACTTGCCTTGGAGGACATCCCACATGGAGGATGTGTCTGATTGTTTCCTGTTGAGGCCGTTCAGTTTCTCTCATTCATGATTTCCTGTAAACTGGAAGTTAGGCCAGAAGTTTGGAGTTTATTAGTTCAATTAATCTTTTTTGGGAAGATGAGGTAGAGAAGATTAAGAAAAAGTCAGTGTCATCTTCGCAGAGTGATTTTTCTTAAAACCCTGGCCTCTGTGATATTGAGAAAGTCACAATATTGGAAGGTGACACTTGTCAACTTCTGATTAGAGTCTCTTCCTTATTTTAAAAGACATGAACTAAAAGTTGACTGGGTTTCCTGTCCTCCCCCCTTCACCCCGTCTCTTTCTATCTCCTCTTCTTTGCTCTTCCATGGCCATGAGTATGTGCCACTAATAGGACATTTTCTTACAATGTGGCAATTTCCTTGTATATGTTTATGTCTAGCCCACCATTCTGTGAGCTGCTGACAGCAGGGAGGTGTTGCTTTTTTTGTGATTTCTTGAAACCCAATATAATTCAGTGTTATCACAGGCCAATTTATTAACATTTAAAACTCTCTTCTTGGCCAGGCGTGGTGGCTCACACCTGTAATCTCAGCCCTTTAGGAGGCTAAGGCAGGAGGATCTGCAGGAGTTTGAGGCTGCAGTGAGCCATGATTGCAGCACTACACTGCAGCCTGGATAACAGAGCAAGACCCTATCTCAAAAATGAAATAAAATAATAAATAAATAAAAGTCTCATCTTAAATTTGATGGGGAAAGGAATTTTCTGGATCCACAACTGAATTGTCTATGCTTGGCAGGCAGATGTTTTCTCAAATGGTGAATGGATTCACCTTCTCTCTCTTCCCTAGTTTAGTTACTTTCACTCCCTTCTAGTCTTCATATATTCCCAAGTGAAGTGAGAAGATAGGTCTGTATATCAGTGACTGTCCTTTTCTTTTATCTTTTCGATTTCTCTTTTAGGAGCTGAGATGTTTCTTATCTGAACTTTATTTTTCATTGCTTATGGCTTTTTTTTTTCCCCCTGTAAGTTCTCTGTGAGCTATACACCTGTGGAAATATAGGGACTCTCCTTCATTTTCAAAGAGCTCAGAATATCGGTGAGACAAAGTCCCTTCCTGCCTGGACATTCAGATTGGCCCTATGGACTTAAGTTGTCAAGTAAGTATACTTTTTTGTGTGCCCCGCAACTTGGCCTAAACTTTGCTATAAATGGCAAAGTTACTGAATTGCCTTGGCTCCATACCAAATGTTGGAAATAATTTTAGGATATAAAAACACATCTTTCATATGAAAGTATTTCTTTCAGGGTCCCTTGATAAGCATATATGTGTGTTACTCATTTTCCTAATGAATTAGTTCCTTTCTTCAATTGTAAGGATAAACCCTCATTAATATCTAATTTGTTGGAATGAAAATGATTCCAGTAACATTTTTATGACTTCAATGTGACTCCCTTATGAAAAGGCATAATGGAATGGCTACTTTAATCAAATTTGAAGAAAAAAGAAATATTATTCTGAATACACACTTCATAAATAGGAAAGGCAGTTTTCAGCATTTACTTTAGGTATCATTTATTCAGTGAGAGCTTGAGGGTAACCCCCAGGTTCCTGCAGGCAATTAAGACGAAAGTCATGATTTTGGAGAGCTCTGGGTTTAGTAAAACCACATTAGATTAGAGTTCTTAGACCAGGAAGGGGCCCTAGAAAACCATCAGATCAAGCCTCTTGCCTTTAGGCAAATAGGATACTAACCCCTGTTGACAGACAAGCATATTTGAAACCAATAATGGTGTTTTGAACAAAAGAAAAATAGGGGCTTGGAGCCTGGGTTTTCATCTTTTATTGCACTCTTCCTACTATAATTATAGTTTTATTTTTCAATTCACTTCATTGGATCCGAGAGGAGCTCATTTATCGATTTGCAACCTAAGTATTAGCCATGGAGTCATTCTTGAACTTTGCCGTGGACTTGGGTGAAAAATGTTTCTGGTTTTCAAGGCTTCCCTAGTATCATATGGTATTGGAATCAAAAATAGAGTATTGTTTTAAAACTGTCAGCATAGGCAGAACTTCTCATCCAGCAATGCATTCTGTAGCTCAAGTCCTCATTTTGAACATAGGATTGCAAGGCTGAGCCCCTACCATCTTTCCACTGGAAGGAACAGTTGGGCAGCTTTTTAAAGTACGGCGCCTCGTGGAGGACTCCATTAATGAGGAATCATGGTCTCCTGACTTTGGATTGATCATTTTTGTTCAAAACAGGAGTATTCCTGAGTCAGTCAGCCACAGCTTATAGGCAACAATTTTCAGGAGACAACATCCCAAGTTAACTGCTTATGGCCCCCAAAAATGTAAGGCTTGCGATAGTGCCCCAGTGAAATATGCCACTGTGGCATTCCCATCCTTTTAGCTCCTGGATTTCTCCTTTTCAGCCCATAATAGGCAAGGGCAAGTAAGGGAACTAACAATTATATGAGCACTTCCTCTGTCCCACACATGGTGCTAAGTCCTTTACATAAAACAAGGTTTTCTCCACTGGTTCTCTATGGCCATTATTAGAGAATGCTGGAGTCACTGATCTGGAAAAACCTGTTTAATTCCTTGGTCTCAATTTCTTATCTGTAAAATGAGATAAAATTGGTAAAATATGTGAAGCACTTAAAACGTATGTTTTAAATGGTACTTAGTGTTACCCACTTCATTTACATTTCTGCCAGCTCTATCATACCTAATCACTCATTTGATCATGTCATCCTCTTCCCAGTCTCTGTTCTTTGAGCTGAAGAATGTTTGGTGATTCCTGGCTGCTTCTGGGCAAAACTCCTTAGTTTGTTGTGTGATCTGGCCCCGTCTTACCTCTTTAGACTGATAGATCCCTTCATTCTCGCATTGATATTAAAAATCAATATAGACCATGATTTTGGGTTTATAGCCTCTGTAAGTTTGTGAGGTTTCTCTACCTAAAATTCCCTTACCACCTGTCCTCCTATGTCCCTTCCCTCTACAGTCTCCACCTGTTCAAATCCCCATGTCCCTTCAGGACACAGGTCCCAGCCTCTGCCCCAATGTAGCCTTTCCTGCTTGCCTTTAAACTGGGAGTAATATCCTCCTTTGGATTACTAGCCCTGTATTTATAGCTCTTTTGAAACCCTGTGGAAGTGTAGGCTTTGAATCATCAAAAAGTATTAAGTGATGTTCAGTACTTCCATTTACTCAGTACTAAAGTTCATCAGTGTATTTTCAAACATTTTTCAACAAGACTTGAAATAAAAAAAAAGTTTTTCCTTAAGAGGTTTTTTCTTTCTTTCTTTCCTTTTTTTTTTTTTTTTTTTGTCCATTTGACATCTGAATCCTGAATTGACTAGACAAATTTGGTTTTTCTAGTCAGTGGTTAACTGGGACATGCCATTCTTCAAACATTTCTAGGAATCCCAATACCTAGTAGCTGATTCGGTCATGCTGGAGAATACAAAGGCAGTAATCAAAGAGCCTACCTACACAGAGAGACACTGAATTTTAGAACCAGGATAAATCAAAGTGACTTTAGTGAAACATCACCACGATCTGACGTGATCTGAATAAACCACAATCTCAGATAGTGAGGATATGTTTTGAGTAAATTTGTTCTGTGTGTTGACTAGAGTGGCTGCCTAGTTAACCGTGGGCAGGTCTGTGAGTTTGTAGCATGCCCCTTCGTTCCAGCTGCTTGCTGATAGGCTGGCCCAGGTGGGATCCATCCTTCTGATCGCCAGGCCCTGATGAGGCTGGTGCCACCACTACATCCATTCCAGGGAGTCTCCCAATCTCTGTCAGTTTCTTCTGCTTTTCTGAATTCTAAACTCACTCTGATCTGATTTCATTATTTGTCTGTTGTGGTAGCTTTGGTGAAGTTGGACCACAAATAATGATATAGAAGAAAAAATGAACTTTTTTTCTTCTTTCCTGTGTCCTTTTATCAGGTATCATTTCCTCTATAAAACTAATTTTAAGTTGATAGAGTCTTAGGTCTATAGCCACTGTTGAATGCACCTAATCAGGCCATCTCCTTGAACTAGAGAATGTTTGCATCATAGGATAGATACCAGGTTCCCTGAGAGGTGGGTACCAGGTGCCTGGGAAGTTAAGTAACTTGCCAAGAACAGAGAGCCAGTAAGTATGGATCAAGTATTACATCTTCAAATGATACAGGATTTGGGATTACCCACACCATTTATTTATATTGTCATGTAAATAATAATTAATAGTAAATAAATAATGGCTAACCCTCATATAGTATTTACTATGTGACAGGAACAATTTTAAGTGCTTTACATATTTGATTGACCCACTTAAATCTCACAACAGCCCTAGTGACTGTTATTATTCTCACTGAACCACAGAGAGGTTAAGTAACTTGCCCAAGATCAGAGAGCCAGGGAGTGGCATTGCAGGCATTTAAGCCTAGGCAGCCTGAGTCCCGAAAACAAGTCAAGACATTTATTGTCTTTCCATTTCTTACCCATGTTCTTACTGTTTTGCCTGGACTCCTCTTTTAATCTCAGTGAAAAAAAAAAAAGTACATATTTAACAACTGAAGAAAATAAACAGAGACTGTAGTAAATTTCCAAGCTAATAGCAAGTTATGTAAAAAATACTACTTGCTGATGAGGTTTGTAAGAACCTCCTAGAACCTTATAGAACAAGTGTGGAATACTTGTTTTCTGCTAAGGGCTATTGACCCCAAGAAAATTCAATGAAGCGATCTTTGCAAAATAGTAAATGATTTTTCTTTGTCTCCCTGCAGAAGCAAAGAGGCTTAGACCTCTAGCCACTGTTGAATGCACCAAATCAGGCCACCTCCTTGAGCTACACAGAATGTTTGCATTATAGGATAGGTGCCAAGTGCCCTGGAAGGTTGGTGGAGAGAGAGATGACTTCCAGCTGAGATTGTACAGTAGAATTTAATATTTAAAGTTTCTCGATTTGACGGGGCTGAATTAGTTCATATGAGTTCATAAGTAGGAACTGCTTCGCTTAATTTTGGTGAATAAAATATCCTGGCTGCAAAATACAAAAAAGAAAGTCACCCTCATTTTCAAATGTATGGTTAGTGCTTTCCATAGAAAACATATGGCTAAATGTGTGTGTTTTTTTTAATTTAGCTCTGAAATGTGAAGACTGTAATAAGATCTAGTAACAAGAGCGCAGTTTAGAAAAACCTGATTGACTCTAGTTTATGTAACTATACAGGCTATATAAAGAAAGTCTCATAAATAAACTTCATCTAAAGAGTGTGGCAGCTATAACCTTCTCCAACTTTCAGGCTCTGGGTGTTCTCCTAGCTTCTTCTGAGTTTATAGTCTTTATGTAATTATTAATACCATGATGATCATTCTGGGGTTTGCTTTTTGCCCTGGTCACTTTAGGTTTAATTTTATTCCATTCCTGGTCATTTATAGTTTTGTTCTGTCATCTCCCCATACCCATCGAGAACCCTATTCTCCTGTGGCAGACTTTAATGAATGTAACCGCGGATTATGTGTTTTCTTTCTTTGGTGAACTTAGAGGATGCATAGGCCAGGTGCCAAGTGTTAGAAGAAACCATACCTTTCCTGATGGTGCTGCATGGCTAGCCTACCCTGACCATGCAGTAAGTGACTTCCTCACCGCTGATGTGGCAGACCTGCTCTGCATCTCCACAGGGTTTCTGGGTTCTTTTCCAGGCTGTTTCCATATTGCACTGGGTAGGAAAGCAGGCAGGGCACAGTTTTATATGTACGTCAGCATTTTCACTTGGTGATGGATATAAGCTAACTTTTGTAGCTCTCCTAGGTTTATTACTGACGTCTGTTCCCCCCTGAGCATATCCAGCTGGGGCTGAAGCCACATCTGCACTTTAAACTTCCATCTACCTTTATGTTTTCAATGTAATTTTAGATTTCATTTGTTTTTAATTGTGAACTCAGAAGAGATGAGTTCCAGCTATGACTCAGTGTGAGTTCCTATGTCATAATTCTACATTTCTGGAGTGCTTACACCTGACAGGAATAAACTCAAGGAAACAAAAAGAACAGGAAAGGCCTTAGGCACATACTGGTTGTTCTAGATGTGGAGTTCTGCTGGCAACTGCCACAGAGTGAAATTGGCCACATGGAATCCAAAGCACGGCCTCACATTGTTTTTTTTTTGAATATTTTATGTAAGACAGGGATGTTAAAGGTAGAGGAAGTAATTAAGAATGGCAGCTGTGTCTTTAAAATTAAACACATCGGTCATAACTTTAATGAAGGCGTAAAAGTGTTTTTAGTTTTAAACAGGCAAAAAGGCTTTTAAATACAAGTAACCAGTTTTGAGACTTTAAAAAGCAGAAGTTTTTCATGCCAGTGCTTCCTATTTTAGTTTCAAAGGAAAGGAGGAGGAGCTGAGGTTTGGATGGTTATCATAGATGAGGGAGTTGACATGATCAAAAATGTTTTTTTCCCTGGGAACACATCTAGAGTGCTTATCTCTTCTAATAGATAAAGGGCTGGTGAATTTTGAATGTTTCCTGCAGCTCTGAAGAAACACTGTGATCCTAATGAACACCGAGGAAAGCTTGTATTGCAGCCCTAAATATTACCTGCTTCAAGGAGGCAGCATGTTTTGGTACAGTCTGATCATGACTATAAATCAAAGCATCTTTACTTCTCCAGGGAGATAAAAAAAATCATGTGTTACTTTATAAGGATCTTGTAGTTGCAGTATGTCTGTCAGATGTTTCCATTTTTATGATTTAAGACACTTGGTGCTGCTATGAATAGCAAATTGGAAAAATTGGGCATTTTTTAAATTTTGAATTTTATCTTAGCATATATCTGGAAATGAAATAGCGATCTTGGAACAGAGACATCTTTGTTAGAATATGAAAGAATGTCAGTGAATTCTAACTTGAAGCTACGTTGAGATGACATGTTAAAGGCATGAATAGACAAAGGGAATGATTTTCAGGAAGTGCCTTCTGGAGACTGTGGGAAATCCCGTCACGGGTAGAGGAACAGCTTGCGATTGGATCAAAGTCACGCAAAGTTACGCAGGTGGTAGATGCTGGTAGTCAACATGGCTAGGTCCATGGCAATCGATCATTTGCCCAGCATTTTGCCTGCTGAATTTGGGGGAGTGAAGAGGACATTTTCACCACCCCAGGAAGATAGTAACTAGTGCTCTATGTATGTAGCTCAGAGCCCTTGAATTTTCAAGTGACCTTTTAAAAGTTTCCCCCAGAAAGGTTTGAATAGACTTCCTATCTATTACTCTAAGTTTAGGTCTAAGAAAATTCCCAAATGGGTTAATACAGTTGATCCTCAATCTTTGAGAATTCTGTACTGTGAAATTGGCCTACTTGCTAAAATGTATTTGTAAGCCCCAAATCCATCCTTGAGGACTCCTTGTGGTCATTGGTGGATATGTACAGAGCAGCAAAAAAATTTGAGTAGCTCAAGGTACACGTACCCGGCGGAGGTTGAACAAGGTGACGCTCTGCCTTCTTGCCTCAGTTCTCATACTGTAAACGAGTGTCCTGGATGCAGACAATTCAGTGCCATGTCTTCTGCATTTTTGGGCTTTTTCTTGGTGATTTCACTGTTTAAAATGGCTCCCCAAATATAGGGCTAAAGAACTGTCCAGTATGACTTTTTTTTTTTTTAGATGGAGTCTCACTCTTGTCGCCCAGGCTGGAGTGCAGTGGCTTGATCTTGGCTCACTGCAACTTCCGCCTCCCGGGTTCAAGCAATTCTCCTGCCTCAGCCTCTCAAGTAGCTGGGGTTACAGGCATCAGCCACCACGCCCAGCTAATTTTTATATTTTTAGTAGAGACAGGGTTTCACCATGTCGAACAGGCTGGCCTTGAACTCCTGACCTCAGGTGATCCACCAGCCTTGGCCTCCCAAAGTGCTGGGATTACAGGCGTGAACCACTGCGCCCGGCCCTGTCCAATGTTTTTAAGTGCAAGAAGGCTGTGATGTGCCTTATAGGGAAAAATACATGTGTTAGCTAAGCTTTCTTCAGGCATGGGCTTTAGTGCTGTTGGCTGTGAGTTTAGTGTCAATGAACCAACAACTTAGATCAAATAAGCCATTTTTTTTTTTTAAAACAGAAACACACATAAAATGACGTTATAAGTTGGTTGATGAAAATTTTGTGACCAGAGGCTTGCAGGAACCTAACCCTGTGTTTCCCCCAGAAGCTAAGGATTAGTATTTCCTATGGCAGTGTTCAAGGCAACTTCATAGACAGAACTACCATCATGAATAACAAGGATCACTGTGTGGGCTGAGTGCGGTGGCTCATGCCTGTAATCCCAGCACTTTGGGAGGCCGAGGCAGGCAGATCACCTGAGGTAAGGAGTTCAAGACTAGCCTGGCCAACATGATGAAACCCTGTCTCTACTAAAAATACAAAAATTAGCCGGGCATGGTGGCGGGCACCCAATAAAATGACAATAGAGTTTAAACTCCATGGTTTCTGAGGCATTTTCTGAGTAAATTGGCATACAGCGTATGTACTCTTTCCTCCAGAAGTTCCAGAAACAACACTATTTCTTTATGTGCAAAATGGCCTCTTTTGAGCAGCCCTGGGGCAGTTTTGTCTGGCCCTCTTGCAGCCAGGGTGCCCCAGTTTAGTGTACAATTGGTATAAAAATAGGCAACACAGGAACTTGCTTGTCTTAGGGGAAAAGACGCTTGCAGATTTATAGAAATTTTACATTTGTATGCATGATATTCTGTAGGTTCAAGAAAAAACAATTCAATTTCAAGATAACATTCTACAGGGTAAATAAAATTTAATTTCAATAAATTTAAGGGGAAAAGTTGTCCATCTTTCTATACCTTTTGTAGTTTCACCACTAACAACAACAAAAAAAAGAACACAAACAAAATAGCCTTGCTCTGGGTTTTGAGGAAATGGTTTTGCAAGGCTATTTGGTTAGACAATGAATTAAAGAGTCAGAACTTCCGGGATGGGCTTTCGGTAAGGGAAATGCTTAGGCTGCTGCAAAGCCTGGATTCAACTTACACAGGATCCTTGAGAAGTTGTTCTTCGCATCCAGAACCATGGGCAATGCTCTATGGTATAAAAACCCCGAAGGTAAACACTGTCTGACATATATTTTTTTTAATTGCAAAATACACATAAACTTACCATCTTGACTGTTTTTAAGTGTGCAGTTACATATTCACATTGTCGCACAGTCTCCAGAGCTCTTTTCATCTTGCAAAACTGAAACTCTGTACCATTAAATGACTCTTCATCTCCCTCTCTCCAGCTCAGCCCCTGGAAACCACCATTCTGTTTTCCATCTCTATGAATTTGACTACCCTAGGTACCTTATATAAATAGAAGCATAGAGTATTTGTCTTTTTAGTATTGGCTGATTTTACTTAGCATTATATAATGTCCTTAAGGTCCATCCATACTGTAGCAGGTGTCAGAATTTCCTTCCTTCCTTAAGGCTGATTAATATTTAATTGCATGTATATACCACATTTTGTTTATCCATTCTTCTGTCAACGAACATTTGGGTTGCTTCCACCATTTGACTATTGTGAATAATGCTGCCATGAACGTGGGTTTGCAAATATCTCTTTGAGACCCTGCTTTCAATTTTTTTTTTTTTTTTGTATACTCAGAAGTAGAATTGCTGGATCAGACGGTAACTTTATTTTTAATTTTTTTGAGGATCTGCCATAATGTTTTCCATGGTGGTTGCACCATTTTACATTCCCACCCACAGTACACAGGGGTTCCAGTTTCTCCACATCCTTGCCAACATTTGTTACTTTCATTTTTTTTGGTAGCTGACTGATAATTATGACTAAATAATATTGTTTAAGAACTATTACAATGTCAAGAAATTTTGGCCATCAGTGATAGTCTTATGATTAAACTTAGTAGTATTTTATTATTAAACTTAGTAGCCTTTATTAGTAGTAGTTTTATTTCAGAAATATTTATATTTTCCATGTTTCTAGCCCCTCAATTATGTAGGTAGAAACAAATAATATAGAATCAATTTACCTTATGTTACCTTAGAACTGTGGCCACAGCCTAGTAGGTGCTCAGTTCATTTTTGTTAAATGAATGAAGCAATGACCATGAAGACAGTTCAGGTTATTTGTTATGGAGATACGTAATGGGATTGGAAAACATGTAGGGTAAATGTATTAGCCCTCTCCTGTGTTAACTCTTTAGCCCTTTCAAAACTAAAGGTATTTGGCCATGTGCGGTGGCTCACGCCACCGAGCTTAATTTTTGTATTTTAAAAATAGCTTTTTAAAATAGCTTACTTAAAAAACAGCTTTGTTGTATTAAAAAATAGAACCCAGCTAATTTTTGTATTTTCAGTAGAGACAGGGTTTCACCATGTTGGCCAGGCTGGTCTTGAACTCCTGGCCTCAGGTGATCCACCCGCCTCAGGCCTCCCATAGTGCTGGGATTACAGGCGTGAGCCACCACACCCGGCCAGGCTTTTTAACAAAGTAACATAAACATTTTTATTCTCACAGTGTCTTTATGGTTTGGGAATGGTGGCTTCCTGTCTTTCAGAGTCTGGTGTTATTTGTTTTTTTGGTGTGTGCCTTGCAGACACCTGCACTTGAAATCTTTCAGGTGTTTTGCAGTCGTTTTCTCAGATGGTTGGACTATTTCAAGCCAGGAATAACAGAGTTAGGGTCAAGATTGTGAACCGTATGGTCAGTCCTTCTAAGGAAGTATTTATTTTTATTCATTTTTGTTTGCCTTTCCTTGGGTCATGGTCCTAATTGCTGTTCCCTTTGGCTGCAGTTATTCAAAACTGAATTTACTGCTGAGCCTAAGACAGTGTTTTTCAAACTTTTAAAATTATGACACCCAGTAAGAAATATGTTTTACAGTTTTTTTACATCCTGACCAGTTTTACACACACACACTCATACACACACACACACACACACACACACACACAGAACCTGAAGTATTTGTTGCAAGTTGCAGATGTTTACAGTTACTGCTAAGGATATGTGTTTCCATTTAATTTACATAAAATACTGTTCATTGAATTGATTTTATGACTCACATTATTTCATCATGCAGTTTAACAAATATTGAGCACTGGTGTCACAGAACTTTGTCGTTCATGCTCTTTAGCAACAGTCAGCTTTTCTGCTCATGACTGATGGCCTATTGCTGTGATTCTGTTAGCGCTTTAAAGCAATTTGATTGTCAAAGTCATGTTAGCTCTAGTTGTGTATTCAGTTATTCAGTTTTACCTTTACAGGCAGCTGCTCCTTAGGAAATGGGGCTTGCTGAGCAGGTTGAATGTTCCATAGAATCAGATCTATACTTTGGGGAACTCAGCAGTATGGGAATCACAAGCCAACCCACCCTATCTGTTAAAGGGCTCAGGCCCATTGGTCTCCATTGTCACTTAGACTAGCACAACATCACCTACCTCATGGATGCTTTGAAGGCAGGGCCGGTTTTGTTTTTCTTTTTATTCCTCAGAGCCCGCAGCATGATGCCTTGTGTGGAGAATATGCATCAGCCTTGGCTCTGGTCCTCTCTTCACTGTCCCTCTTCTCCTCCCTACAGAAAACAGCAAAGCATGTATAGAAAGAGATGTGCAGACTGTGTGGAATGACCTGAGGGGTAACTTGCTTGGAGGGTAGAGACTCTTGTGTGTAAAAACTTATGTTTGAGGCAAATTGCAGGAAAAAGTTCTTTAAATGAAGGAAAGATAAGATTATAAGTTTTTTAAAAAGTTGTCTTAATGAATAGAGGAGAATGACTAGTCATTATTTCATAGATCATAGGTACATAGGTGATTTTAAAGGTTGAGTGACTGGTCCCTTGAGGTTAGTTCAATGTCCTCTTGTAATCTGAATTTTTTCATCAAATTCTTTTAAATCCAGGTGGGGCTCAGCTCCCTCTGAAGTATCACAAAACCCTAAATGAATTAGGTTAATAAGACTAATTATATTTCCATAGCAATGTTTAAGTGGCCTGCTGCCCAATCACCTTCCAAGCCCTGCTCTGTTGGGTTTCTTTTTACCCAGTCATGATCATGTAGGACCAGGCTGTTTTTCTTAGGGGGTTATGGAGTCGCAATGCCTGGGGTGTTAGGAATATAGTCTGGGCTTGTATCATAGTACCCACGCCGCTGCCTAACTCTTGATATCCAGTGACTGAGTTGGACTTTGTAGCTGCTTTCTCTTTATTAGGAGAAAAGAGCTTGTTTAATAAACCTAAGAATTAATAGCCTGTGTTCTGTAGTTGGATTTGTAACCTGAATGTTTTTATGTCTACTGACTTGCAACGTTGTCATATAAATTAAAGATCATAGATCCAGCTATGGTTTAAAGGTGACTTCCAGGACATGGATTTGAAAGATCAGAATTTGAATCTCATCTCTTTCCATTCTAGCTTGGTAACCTTGAGGAAACCACTTAACTTCTCTAAGCCTCAAAGGTGTCAAGTAGATTAAATGCAACTATGTATAGCTGACCCTGAGGAATTTTTGGTTCCGCTAGAATAAAGCTTGGATTTTTGGACATTAGAAGGATCTTTGAAGATGATGTAGCTTCGTTGTGTAACTGAAGACCAGAGAAATTTAAGTGAGTTTCCTGGAATAGTTTATGCCTCTGCTTCCTGTGTCATGATTACCACCCAGAACACGTGCTTAATTGGGGATGGGTAATCCATTCAGGGTGAAGAACATGGCTTTTGGGTCAGTCTGCAGTGGATCTAAATCAGCCCCCTGCTGTTTACCATGTCTGTAGTCTAGAAAAAGCTATTTAACTTCTTGCAGATTTAGCCTAACTATGAAATTAAATTGGGGATTTAAAAAAACTCATAGGGACGTGGTGAGGCTTGACTGAGATAAATTTATGCAAAGCTCTTAGCACAATGGCTAGTACCCAGAAAGTGCTCAACATTATTATTATTTCCTAATTGAAGGGCATTGATGATTTAAAATAAAATGGAGGCTGGGTACAGGCTCATGTCTGTAATCCCTACACTTTGGGAGGCCGAGTTGGGCGGAACACTTGAGCCCAGGACTTTGAGACTAGATTGGGCAACATGGTAAAACTCCATCTCTATAAAAAATACACAAATTAGCTGACTGCGGTGGTGCCTGTAGCCCCAGCTACTGAAGAGGCTGAGGTGGGAGGATGGATTGAGCCCCGGAGGTCAGTGCTGCAGTGAACCATGATTGTGCCACTGTGCTCCAGCCTGGGCAACAGAGCAAGACCCGGTCAACAAATAAATAAATACATACATACATACATACATACATGTAAATAAATAAATAACTCATTTCTTGTCAGATAAATGGCTGTATCTTTATAATAAGATATCTGTATCCTGTGACTTCATCCTGTAAATAATTTTGTGCCTCTTGTGCTTTCTATGATCTAGGGAGGAGAAAGCTAATTCTTCTTCATTTTATGCATGGAGCAGAGACACGGAGAGCCTCTAATTTATTTCTTCTTGGCGTGGCCCTGTTTTCTGAGCATGGGTGTGTCTGATCCCTGGGGAGAGCAGAGCCGCACTGTGCATCTGAGGTGCTGGGAAACAATCCAGTTTCCTCCTCCTGACCCTGACTCAAGTCTTCCCTGAAATCTCTGTCAGCCCCATTCTCTTTCTGTCAGCCCCATTCTCTGTCTGTCAGACGCCCTCCTTACATAACCCAAATGGATTGTTTGCAAAGCTAGTGTCGCTGAGGTGTTCTGTGTACAACAGAAAAGAATCTAGGGAGGATTCCTGTGTCACTAAAGCCAGTAATTAAGTGGACAACAGGGGGAGCTAACACTGAATGCACCAATAAATTTCAAGACTCCTGCTACCCCAGGTAACCGAGTCAATAGTATTAGAAACCATTTTAAGCATTGGTAGTTTTAAACATGCTGTTTAAAAACAATTTTAAATTTACCTTCACTTTTCTAATTGGATACTTTACTATTCAGAGTACTATGAGATGAGGGTCTCGCTTTGGAGTGCAGGGGACTGATCTTGGCTTACTGCAGCCTCAATCTCCCGGGCTCAAGCGATCCTCCCACCTCAGCCTCCCGAGTAGCTGAGACTATAGGCTCGTGCCACCATACCTGGCTAATTTTTAATTTTTTTGTAGAGATGGGGTCTCACTATGTTGCCCAGGCTGGTCTTGAACTCCTGGCCTCAAGCAATCCTCCTGCCTTGGCCTTCTAAAATGTTGGCATTACAGGTGTGAGCCACCATGCCTGGCCAAACTTCTTCTTTTGAAATTAGCTTGTTGATTCTTCCTCACCTCCCAGTTGTTTTTGTGCCAGAATTAATTTTTCTCCTTGTATTATAGAATAGTTTGGAGGAGTATTGAAAGAATTAGGGGGTAGAGTTGCCAGATGTAGCAAATAAAAATACAAGACACCCAGTTAAATGTGAATTTCATATAAATAACTACTTTTTTTTTGCTATACGTATGTCCCATGCAATATTTGAGACATACTTATACTAAAAGATTGTTAATTATCTGAAATTCAGATCTAACTGGGCATCCTGTATTTTATCTGGCAACCCTAACTGGGGTGGGGATGGTGAGGAGGGCCTTGGATGTGGCCAGAGGAGAGGTGTCAGAGCCTCAGGTGTCTTCTTGTGGGTGACCGAGGTGGCTGCAGCACAGTAGGCTTGCTCCCTGGGTCTGGGGCCTGTGCCTTCTCCCTGTAGTCACTTAGAATAGGATGATGGGGGTGGCTCAAGGCAGTGGAATAAATTAATTCTGAAGGAACGCACTGGGCCAGAGTCCTAGAACAGTTTACTTAATGATAGTGTTATTTTAATTTTCAATTGTTTGCCTTTCTTCCCTGTGATACGGAATAAACATGAAATTGTATCTGGAGCGGAGCAGGCAGAACTTACATCTTGTTGGTCTTGTTCTGCCCTCAGTCTCTGATGTTCTACAAGGTTTATCCTTTTGTTTCTTTTTTCATTATCCAAGGAATGAGATATGCCAGAAAAATGTGACAGGTATTTATGAAATGCTTTGAACTAGGTGAGCTTAGAGCATAAGTAATTTTAGGTCATTTATCTCATCACAACACTATCTACAGAGTTTTAACCCTTATCATAAGGAACAGACCATGATGACACTGACATTATCAACATAACGACACACATGCTTTTCTATTCCTAATGCTTTGGTGAGAGAAACTGGGGCATCGGAGAATGTTCTCAGCCATATTTTTGATATGGCCTAAGGTATAATGAACAAAAGCTTAGATAGATGAGAAAAGTCCATCTGATTGATGCCTGGCTAATTGACAGCCAATTATGTCATGGTGCCAGTTCTTCAAGAAATTGACCCATTAATCCCTTTGTGTGGAGAGGCCAGCCAGCAGGCATCTGCTTTCTTAGCATGCAGCAGTACTGAAAAGTTTATTGAAATAATCGTCACCTGTCCTTTCCAAATCTTAATTCTTCTGAGTTTAAACATGTTTTCTCTAAGGAAAGTCAGATTGACATGAAATCACACATGTCTGGAATTATCTCTGAGTCCTTTATAAACAGACCAAGACTTGGAAGGGCACACCTTAGGTTACAGAGTGTTTTCCTGGGCTGGGCTCCAAAGCTTCCTGACTATTGAACAATAATGTGTTCTTTCCATGCTACTTTATATATTTATTTTACAGAAGCCTTGTGCCTTTTATCCGTTCATATCCACTTTGAAAACTTACTTGTGGCCTGCCAGAGCAGAGGTACAAAAAATTCCGGATTATTTTCTGTTTAGAGGCCCCACACAATACAGTATATGTGCTGAAGATGAGGGCACTCCTCCTCCTCCTCCTTCCCATCCTTCCCCTTCCTCCACCTCATTTTTCTTCTTCTTTTTTAAAAATAATCATAAGCATGTGTTTTCTTCTCATGTGCTTGTAAATATTTTTGTTGGGGATTCTTGACTGGGATTTCAGAATATCCTGATAGGGAGAAGTTGGGTATTTCTTCATGAGATAAATTCCTTAAGGAGAGATTTGAATAGTTTTGACCTTTGGCTTTTCTTTTCTCTTTCAGTTTTCTTTCTAAAAAATATTACATTTCTTGGTTATGAGGTAAAAACAAACCTATAATTTGTGATAATGGGTGAAAATGTGATTAGAATTCACATTCTAGGTTTAATAATGACAGACTACTTACGAAAGATAAGATGTCAGAGCTGGAAGGCTTCTTAGATATTGTCGGGTTCAATATTCTTTTCTCATTAGAGGAAATGGAGACTCAGAGACATGAAGTGACTTCTCCAAGGTCACACAGTAAGTGAGTGATGAAGCTGGGAGTAGGACCTGTTTTGCCTGACTCCAAACACAGCTTTCCCCAACTATTGAGGAAAAGGACTCAGGACAATTTAACATTTCAAGTCATTGAAATATCCTTTAAATGCTCAAACTCTAATTTTAACCTTTGTGTGTGTGTATGTGTGTATAAGTCGTTCTAAAGTACTTAACCTTCTGAAATCTTATTTTGACCATGTAGAACACAGTTCGACCTTTTCTCAATCTCATCATTATCAACACTGTTTTGTGAACATGGGTCATTGTGGTTTTAATTCATGGGTGCCCATGGGCTATTCTGAGTCTATAGGACTTGCCCTTAGTTACATTAACACTCCCACATGACAAAACTCATGAGTGCATGGGGAACTTTTTGATATCCTTCCTCATTGTCGGTTGTCACTTTTTGCTACTTTCAGAGGTGATATTTATAGCATTTCCCCCCTTCTGTGTTGTTCCTACCCACAGGATTTTAACTTACAGAGATGACTGAATGATGACACAGAGGGGACAAGGCCATTGAAATAAGTCTTGTTTTGTTTTGTTTTTTGGGACAGGGTCTCACTCTGTCGCCCATGCTGGAGTACAGTGGCACAATCTCAGCTCACTGTAGCCTTTGTCTCCCAGGTTCAAGCTATTCTCCCGCCTCAGCCTCCTGAGTAGTTGGACTTACAGGCGTGGGCCACTATGCTCGGCCAATTTTTGTATTTTTAGTAGAGATGGGATTTCACCATGTTGGCCAGGCTGGTCTCAAACTCCTGACCTCAAGTGATCCTCCTGCCTCGGCAGGTGTGCTAGGATTACAGGTGTGAGCCACAGCACCTGGCAGAAAGAAATTTTTTTTTATTACTCACATTTCCTAAGAGAAGAGGGCATTCCATGCCACACAGGGCCAGGAGGAGAAGCGCCTATTTGGGTGAAGAGGAAGAGATGGGAGTCAGGGGAAAGCCGAGGCCAGAGCCTTTACTGGGTTTTTATGGAAAAGGCAAGGTAGACTGGAGGAATCAGCTTGGGGTTGGCTAGGCGCTGGGATGGTCTTTAGTTGTCAGTTCCTGGCCCTGAGAGATTTAGGGCAGGGGAAATGTGGGCTGGGTAACTGAGAGTTAGATAAGGAGGTGGCTCAGCTAGATCACAGAGGAGATGGAAACTACTTGGCTTTTAACTTGCCCTGTAATTGATGGATACCAAATAGCCAAATACAGATTCGGAGAAAATGCAGGACACCTTCCCAGGCTTACTTTGCTGCCATTCATTTTGTGGTGAACCAAAAAACCACTTACACAAACCTGTTGAAAGGGGTCTCTTTTGTGAGTACTGTCAAAGAGAGATATCTAGAAGAGACCTTTTTTTGTGAGTGGTGAGGTTTAGGCTGAATTTTTATTTTGTTTTGGTGCTTTTCTGTAATTTGGGATTATTAAAAACAAAGACTAGACCTTTTTATAGATAGAAACAAGGCTCTTTTATTTGGAAATACCATGTGCATAAATGATGAATACATAGAGTCAGTGAGGACCTTCTTGCCCTCATGATTCATTGTTCTTCTCCTTCTCCTTTTTCTCCTTCTCCTTCTCTTTCTCCCCTTCCTCCTCTTTCTTCTTCTTCTTTTTTTTTTTTTTTTAAATATGAGACAGAGTCTCGCTCTGTTAAACACTTGTATTAGTTTCATTGAAAGTGTAATATAAAATCTGAGGACCTCAAACATCTTAGGAAGATGACTGTCATTTATTGTCTATTAACCAGGTGAGCAACTTCCTGGCGAGTGAGGGGTGCGGCAGGGAAGAGTGGAGACGCAAAGGCACAGTTCCCTTTGTAATGGAGAACTTCAGCTCCTGGGAAGGATCTGCAATGCTTAGTGGGGCTGTTCATCTCTAATATAGTTAATAATTACTGATTCGTATGAAGCAAAACTGAGGGCAGGGAGGGATGTGGGAAGGCCGCAGGAGATATGAGTTTGCAGCCAGAGTTTACCGGTGATGAATCACCTTCTGATCAAAGCAGGAGGCTGGGACCTGTGGGGGATGCACTTCGACCCTGGGGTGTGACCCAGGAAGTCAGTGATTTGTGAAGGGCATCATAGGTCACAGATGCCTTTCCAAAGTTACCAGAACTTGGGATCCAATTTATTTCTCTTAGTCCAGGTTCAGGTTTGATTCCCAATCCCTTGCATTCACACGAGTCACAGGGCAGAAAAGTGCAGACATGTTCTTGTGCGACCTCCAGATGTGGTATGGAGATGGAAGATGGTACTCTCATCATTAGAGCTGATTTGCTTTGGAATTAAAGAGACATACGCACTGTGTTTCTGTGGCCCATCATAGTTTCCACTGACGGTGCCATGTGTCATTTGGGGTAACATTGACTTGTATTTCCACTCAGTGTGAGGAAAAGACCATAAGACAGAATTGGAGTAATTTCTGGAAAAAAGAAGTAAATGCTTAGTAGAGTGTCATACAGTCTTTTAATAACAAGTATTTGATAAACATGATTTTATTATCCATCCTTCTGCAGGAAAAGAAACCAAGTTAATCTTCCTGAGTTTACAGATTGGAGGGTTTTTAGTATAACCTGTGCCTTTTTCCTTCACCCTGTTTCCTCTTTTACTACTACAGTAAAGAGGGTGAAATTTAGTTGCAAAAGGATACCATTAAAATTTAGTTACTTTTGCTCGTCTCTTGCTAAAAGAGTTAATAATGTGCAGTCTTTAACTTGGACTGATTTTGGTATAATGTAGTGGGTTTCTAAAAATAGATTTCTTTTTCATGTAATTGACAATTAACTCCATAAGTTACTTTACAGAAATTTAAGTTTCTCTAGAAATTACTGCAGTACACACTGCATGCATTCTCCTTAAAGAAAATTGACAGAACAAAATTTCATCCTCTGTTAGGAACTTGCTTTTCCCTCACTTGCTCATCTCATGAGGGGAAGCATGTATTATATCATGTAATTGACCTCCCGAGCTGTATGGCACCCTTGAGTGAACCAGGTACAAGCAGCCTCCACCCAGGCATTTTCTTAATGTCCACAAAGGCTCGCTGACTTCAAGTTAGCTATTTGTGTCCTTTAACTTGTTGCCACAATTTAAAACCAGGTGAGCATTTTCTGCACAGAGTGGTCATAAGCAGTGTCTGTTCTGCTGTGCTCGGCCTCTTTGTCACCTGTTCCATATTTGGGCATGAAGCACTAGGCCCATATGCCTTCACCATTTTGCAGTGTTGTTCTGGGACAGAGTTATAGGGTTTTTGCCTTGAACAAAGCATCTACATTCTTCATTCTTAGGGAGTGACAGTTCCATTGCCAATATGTGGATATCCGTTTTCTTCAAGCTTGTGTACCACTCGTATCCACTGCTGTTCAGTTGCATAATCTCTAAGATTAAAAACTACATTTTGATAATGCTGGCAACGAGGGTACAAGGAAATTGTCTGTTTTTATAAACACGTAGCTACTGATATTTTTTTTTGAAGGTGAAAGCTTTATTTAAAGGAAGGTCTCATAGAGAGTTTTAAAATTTTAGAATGAAAAAAGGTCTTAAATTTATTAACCAAATAGTAAACTAATTCATTCAACCAAAAGACTTACTGAACACTCCCTGAGTAAAGGTGTGTGTGTTAGGAAATGTGCTTACTGGGTGAACACAACAGAGGTGTTCCCCACCTCATGATACCCACAGTCTAGGGAGTGACAGGCAATAATTAAGTAATTTTTAAAAATTTATAGCTGTAAAGTAAAGCAAACTATGGCACGTCCATGAAAGAGAGGTTAGAGCCTATGAGCGGGGAGGGGGGACCAGATGGAGCCTGGGCTCAGGGGCTGCCAGACACACACAGCTGCCTACGGGCAGGAAGGGGCCCCATTGGAAGCGTTAAACAAGTGTCTGTATAGAAGGAAGGCATGTGAATAAAGAAAAAAAGATTGACCTTTGTGAGTTGTGACATCCAAGGTGTCCAGGAACTAGTTTCTCCACTTTCTTTTTCTCCTTTTTGTCATGGCCGGCAGTTGGGCCCTTGTACTGTTCATCAGCTTCACCATCAAAATCAAATGAAAAGAAAGAGAAGGGAATGGAATGCTCACTTTCTAGACCTTACTTTAAATTCTGTTGAAGATTTATTAATATTTGGGAGAGAGTTTGAAATGATAATCCAAAAGATGTCTCCCTTTGAACATATGTAGAAGTTAATCATTTAGATTAATTTGCATTTAAACACATAATTGTATGTGATCGTATACATTTTTTGGCTCACTGTTTTGTGTTCAAAGGCAGATTTCCTAGGGTAGTGCTGATTTATTCTACTTCTTTTAGGCTGTGTAATTCACCTTTTTTCTAATTTGGGGAAAATTGTGGTCACTATAGTTATATATTTTTTATTTAAAAACTTGTAATATTTTATTAAGTTATCCACCCAAATCTTCCTCCTGAAAGATAATATCTTTTTTTCCTTTTTTTTTTTAATTTCAGTAGGTTTTTGGGGAATAGGTGTCCTCATAGCTTAGCTCCCACTTAGGAGTGAGAATATAGGATGTTTGGTTTTTCATTCCTGAGTTACTTCACTTAGAACAATGGTCTCCAGTTCCATCCAGGTTGCTGTGAATGCCATTATTTCATTCCTTTATATAGCTGAGTAGTATTCCATTATCTATCTATATATATGTATATATCACAACTTCTCTATCCACTTGTTGACTGATAGGCATTTGTGCTGGTTCCATATTTTTGCAGTTGTGAATTGTGCAGCTATAAACATGCGATAACACAGTATCTTTTCAGATATGTGTCCGTCTGACATGTTCTGCACCACCCACTACACTGCAGGGCATTTAGGTAAGCAGCATTTATAAGAGTGACTGGAAATGGCTTAGGAAAAATGGTACAGAACGTAATTTATCAGAATAATCACTGATCCTCTTAGCATGTATATTCAACAGGTGACTGTGACTCTAAAATGTTATTTGGGAGGGAACTTGCAACCAAAGTTAGAAACAGCTCTAGAGGTGCTGGGATCTAGGGGTCTTAGATTTTTTCATCTCAGTTAATCACACCATGCTTTAGGAAGCTTTAGGATAAGATTCTGGTGCTAGTGTCCCCGGTTGGTTTTGCTTCTGAGAACCAATTTTGCAGTTGTCACATGATGAGTTGGATCCTCGTGCAGATCCTCCAAGGGTCTTACTGAACACCATCAGTTTATGCTAGTGAGGGTTTGTGGTTCTCAGCTTCCCGCATTGGAATGAACATTATTTGGGCCTGAGCTGTGACAGCTTCCTTCTTCAGCTTCCTTCCTTGGGTTCTTCTGGTTGGCGTATGGACCACTTCTTCTGGAGAACAGCAGGGTGGTGTTCAAGCACCATCGTACTCTCCTAGTCTAGAGCTCAGCCACCCAGTACTATAGCCAATAGAGATATTTGGCTCAAAAACACGTGAGAGATGGTAGTGTGACAGAATAATGGAATTGTAAATTGTATTTAGTTTTAATCAAAACTTTAAAATTGATATCCAATATATATGATTGGAATAACTTGAATATGTGAGCTTACCTTTTCATCTCTAAAGTTTATGATAAAAGATTTCCAGTAAAAATTTAATGTCCAAGTTGAGATATGCTGTGAGTGTAAAATACATGCTATATTTCAAAGACTTAGTATTTAAAAAGAATAATATAAAATAAGTAATTTTAAAATGTTGATTATTTGTTGAGATGATAATATTTTTGGTACATTAGGTTAAATAAAATGTATTATTAAAATAATGTTATCTTCTTAAAATTGTGATGACTATAAAATTTGAAATTGCATAGGTGGCTTACATAATGTTTCTGTTATTGGGCATTGCCCTAGAGCTAACTGAGGAAAAGATCATAGGGCACCATTTGCCATGGTTGTCAGTATGTGGCTTTCAGTACTAGGAGATAAAGTAGATACTCTTTCCATACTAAATACTAAATGCCACTATCATTAAAAAACAACATGGCAAATCTTGCCCTTGAGGGGACCTCATTTTTTCCCCAGCAAAACAAAACCGACAGCCTGTTATATAGCTAAAGAGTAGATGAAAATACTTAAACAATATAAATGAACTTTATTGGTTGATAGGTGCAGCAAACCACCATGGCACACATTTACCTATGTGACAAACCCGCACATCCTGCACATGTATCCCAGAACTTAAAATTAAATATATATATAAAATAAACTTTATTAGTTATGCAATGAAATAAAACAGAGCAAGCAATACCTTTAGGTTCACTGAATTTTAAAGTTAACACCTTCAATACAAATGTATATATTTTGTATACACGGTTATGAAGGTATGAACATATTAATGAGCAAAATAATTATGAATACTTGTTCCTCTTTTGTAGTTTTAAATATGTATAAGCAAGAAGTAACTTGACATGACATAATGCTGTGCCACCTTGCCTATTCTGTCGTGGGCTCCAAATGTAAATTCATCAGAAGAGCTCACAGCTTTGTTGAATCTCCTGCCTCTTTGGGGAGATAGGCTCATATGTCTCAATTTTGAAGCACCCCTCTTGGAATGAGGTCAGTTAGACCACTCCAAGGACCACTCTCTTTTCTTCTTTGTATTTTCTGGGGAAAACATATAGCTAGCATGCTGGGACTGTTTGTTTTAAATGAGTTTGTTTATGAGTTTTCAAAACAAAATTATGAAAAAAAGGGAAGTTTCCAACTCCTTGTGCATGTCTTGCTGGCTAAGCAGATGATCTCTAAAAACAGATTACAGTATCATTTTGAAGGTAACAAAGGTATCTTCCTTGCTCATCTTTAAGGCTGCATATTTTATTGTTTATACATTGGCCAATTAGGAACTGAAATTTAAGGAAGACAGTCATTTTAACCTATTGAAGTCACAGAATGAAATGATGAAGTAATCGTATGTGTTCCCAGTTTAGCATATATGTATATATATGCATTGATGAATAATGTGATTTGTTGTAAACAAATGAAAAACTGCAGAAACCTGTAATTTGTACATTATTATTTCAGATCACCATAACAAATATTACCAGGTTTTTAATTTTCTTTAAAAAAATGCATTTCTAGGGCCGGGCGCGGTGGCTCACGCCTGTAATCCCAGCACTTTGGGAGGCCAAGGCAGGAGGATCACGAGGTCAGGAGATCGAGACCATCCTGGCCAACATGGTGAAACCCCGTCTCTACTAAAAAGACAAAAATTAGCCGAGCGTGGTGGCACGTGCCTGTAGTCCCAGCTGCTCGGGAGGCTGAGGCAGGAGAATTGCTTGAACCAGGGAGTCAGAGGTTGCAATGAGCCAAGATTGCGGCTGCACTCCTGCCTGGTGACAGAGCGAGACCCTGTCTGAAAAAAAAAAAGAAAAAAGATTTTCTAAAATTGTATTTATACTCTCTGCTGCTTCCCCATCAGCCATCAACGCTTCCCTCCCTCCCTCTCTCTTCCTTAATGATAAGCCCTCAGCTTTGCTCAGGACTCAGCCTCCCATGTGGTTTTGGTAAGTGGTCTAAGACCTGAGGCCCAAAGCATGATTGGCCAATGCTGTGATTTCTCAGCCTGGTTGCGCATTAGAATCACCCTGGGAGCTTTAAAATCCAGATGCCTTTTAAAATCCAGATGCCTGGGCTCTACTCACAGAGATTCTGATTTAATTAGTGTGTTGCAGAACCTGACTTGAGCCATTTCGAAATGGGTCATTGATAGCTTGTAGCTGTAACGATTCAAACATATACAACATAAGCAGGGTGACCACAGAAGTTATTCTCTAAGTCTGGTATGTTCCTAAATGTCCTCTAAATTCTTATCTTCCACTCCTGGGCTTTTGAAGTGGCCTGATCCAAACACCTTCTTTCCAACATTAAAAACATTAGCCGGTTATTTTGCCTCATCAGCACTTCCTACACTTCCTTAGGTGAGCCAGGTTGCTTTTAATCTCTTGGAGCTGCCTTCGTTAATAGGCCTTTTTTTTTTCTTTTTTTTTTTTTTAAATTGTATGTATTGAAAGTATACAACATGATATTTTCATATACATATTCCTAGTGAAGTAATTACTACAATTAAATTAACACACCCATCATTTCACATAGTTACCTTTCTTTTTTGTGGCGAGAGTACCTAAAATCTACTATCATAGCAAATTTGTAATATATAATGCAATATTATTAATGACAATACTTGTGTGGTACTCTAGATTTTTTCATCCAAGATAACTGCATCTTCGTATGCTTTGATCTATATCTCCCCATTTTCCCTGCCCCTCCCGATTATGCCTTTTGAGGCAGTATAGTGTGACAGTTAGCCATCACTGAATTCTGAGGGCCTTTTGTCTATTCCAGGGAGATGAAATTGTTAGAGAAAGATTAGGAGAAAGAATATGAAAAGGACTTAGAGAGGATACAAAATCATGAAGTCACAAATACCTGCCAAACAAATCCACATACGGAGAAAATAAAGAAATGTCAGATTCATAAAAGATTAAAAAACCCAAACTGTTCTTAGAGGGAAAAGCATGCACAGTTAAGGAAACTTTTTTAAAAAAGTTTTAATAAAATCTGATCTCTAGTGGTAAATACTGTTTCCCAATTACACCTAGACTTTTATCGTGAATCAGGTTTTCTAGTTGACGTTGTTTTTCATTTGAAAATGAATGCTGTGTATTCTCCTTGTTTCAATTCCCTTATGTATTTTTGTGTTAACTCCCTCTGCCGGGGAGCGCCAGACTCAGATGAAAGGTATTATGACATTCGAGATGAATAATGACGTAAGAAGGACTTACTCTATTGTATATCACGGTGCAGTATCAAAACATTTTGTCCCATGAGGAGAGGCAGTGAGTCAGAAAATCCTGTTGGAATTGTATTATAATGTAGAAAACCATTTCAAAATTACTGTCTGACATTTGGGCAGCTGGGACTTTGAGCTCATTCCACGGCCACCCCACCTTAGACATTTTATTAGGAAGATGCTATTCTTTTTTAGGGCTATCACTGGATCTTTGTCCTCACTGATGAATTAATTAGGTAGGTAATAATGAATCTGAGTTATTACTGCTGACAATTTAGTCTTATTCTTAAAAACGTTTATTTCATGGTGTGTTACTCTGTTCTGTGTTGCAATAAAGGAATACCTGAGACTGGGTAATTTATAAAGAAAAGAGGTTTTATTGGCTCATGGTTCTGCAGGCTCTGCAAGCATGGCACCAGCATCTGCTCCGCTACCTGTGAGGCCTAGGAACCTTGTAATCAAGGCAGAAGGCTAAGGGGGAGCAGGCAAGACACATGGCGAAAGAGGGAGCAAGAGAGAGCAAGGGAGGAGGGGCCATGCTCTTTTAACCAACCAGCTCTTGTGTGAACTCAGAGTAGGAACTCACTTGCTATGGCAAGGACAGGACCAAGCCATTCATGAGTGATCCGTCCCTGTGACCCAAACGCCTCCCACTAGGCCTCACCTCCAACATTGGAGGTCACATTTCAACATGAGATTTGGAGGGGGAAAAAACCTCCAAACAGTATCACATGGTTAAGTGGCATAAGATGCAACTCTAGCAATTTTTGCTTTTTTAAAACCCAGCTTCGAGCTCTCTTCCATTCCTTCATCAAGATATTCATGATGGATCTGCATTGGGACCTGCTTTTGTCTTATTGTTTCCCAAGACTAAAAAGGGTTTTCAGCACAAGTGTTCTCGTAATGTTTTTGTCCCCAAGATTGGATGTTTTTCAGTTGTATTATCTCCCCATATTTCTGACATGTACAGACGTGCCCAACTATGATATTCTGTGTGGACGGTCTTAAAAATGAGTTATCATTATGAATAGTTTGATGGAAAGATTTCCCAGGAAGCATTATGCTTTGAGTGTTGGGGAAGAGAAGCCACCAGATGTCGTGTAGGCCCTTGTCCCTTTACTGCCTTTCCTCTCTGTTTGTACCCCTGTACAAGGCAGCTCTTGTGGTTACGATTTGTTAACAATTTGAGTAGCTCCCTTATATTTTGCTTCTAGAGTAATTAAACATTGTTTCTTAGAAATGTAAACATGGAACTTAGAATTATGATGCAGTAATGCATTTGGCAGCTGAACTGTGTACTGGGAAAAGAAAAATATCCTGGAGCGGGTTTAAGTTTCACAGATAAGAAAAATGGCTTTATTTAGTGAATTGGAACAATACAAGACCTGTGCCCTGAAGTCAGTACTTTCTCTTCCCAGATGAGTTTCCCCAGGCACAAGACCAACTTCTAAAATAAAACTTGAAAGTAAATGGCAAAAACCAGAAACAGAGCCCTGTAAACTAGACTTTTACGCTACGGCACCATAAAAATAATTTATTTGCTATCAAAATAAGCTTAAACAGAACCTTTGTCTGACAGATGACTTTTCCTCTCCCCTTAACCCGACAGCACCCCCAACCCAGTCTTTGGTCATAAGCCTGACAGCACGGTGAGTTACAAGTTCCTAGTGGCAGTGGAGGCTGATGTTTATTATTTAGAGAGTTTCTGAAAATGAAAGTGTAATGTCTTGAGTCACTTACTTCCAAATTCTTCCCAGAGAACTTTAAATAGTGTTGTATTAAAAAACAGCAGTAAACAATCATTCATAAAACACACCCCAGAATAAATCTCTTATTTCTGCATGAAGGCAACTGATCTGAAACATTTTTTCTATGTGCCTTTTAGAGACGGCACCAAATTTCATGCGCGTTCGTGTGAAGAGACCACCAAACAGGCTTTGTGTGAGCAACATGGCTGTTTATTTCACCTGGGTGCTGGTGGGCTGAGTCCGAAAAGAGAGTCAGCAAAGGGCGGTGGATTATCATTAGTTCTTATAGGTTTTGGGATAGGCGGTGAAGTTAAGAGCAATGTTTTGCGGGCAGGAGTGGATCTCACAAAGTACATTCTCAAGGGTGAGGAGAATTACAAAGAACCTTCTTAAGGGTGGGGGAGATTACAAAGTACCTTCTTAAGGGTGGGGGAGATTACAAAGTACATTGATCAGTTAGGGTGGGGCAGGAACAAATCACAATGGTGGAATGTCATCAGTTAAGGCTATTTTTACTTCTTTTGTGGATCTTCAGTTACTTCAGGCCATCTGGATGTATACGTGCAAGTCACAGGGGATGCGATGGCTTGGCTTGGGCTCAGAGGCCTGACAATAACACAGTGCTCAAAACTGTCAGATAGCCTGTGTCAGGTCTGAAGATGTGATTTTGGTTGTTTATACTTGGATGCTTTGGATGGGAATAGCCCTGGAGTCAGCCCTTCATTTCAGGCAGAGGAGCAGAGGAGTGTGAGTTAGACACAACTTTGGATCAGGGGCCAGGAAAACTTGGTTGTCATCCTGGACCAGTTACTAACTCGCTGTGTGGGCAAGTCACTTCATTTGTCTAAGTCTCTCTTTTTCCTTTTGTAAAATAAGGATATCGGCAAATCTGTGTGGTCCCTTCCAACAGTGTTTTTTAAATTGGTGCCTGAGTATCTGAAGCAGGAGATACGAAGGGTCATGTGAGCTGCACATTCCTATTTGCTCCTCAGGGAGGCTGGCTAAGACACCCGGCCCCTGCCTTGTAACCATGAACAAGGTTCTCGCAGGGGCTCGTCTCAACTGCAGGTCCCCTGAAGGTCTCATCATTTTCTTTGCTAGTGGGAATTTGGATGTCGTTGGTCCTTGCCTAACCCTTGTCTTTGGAAGATACAGATCCAATCTCTGTGTAGCAGTTAAGTGATCTGACTCAGACATATTTACTCAGTCTTCTTAGAGAATGAGAAAACTCTTCTCAGAATTTTTAAGAATGTTCCTGAAGGACAATAAAAGCTCTCATTCAGGATAGGCCCCAAAACATTTTTTTTCTTTATAATATGGTGCCATTTCCTCATTTTGCTTTTGTTCATTTGTTTATTCCTTCAACAAATATTTTTGAGAATTTGCTGAGCACCAGGTATTACTAGATACTAGGACAGTGAGATAAGTAAGATACAGCCCCTATCTTCAATAAGCTGTATACCCTGATAATGATACCCTTAGTGTCTTCTACAAGCTATACGGTCATGCATCACTTAACGACAGGGACACATTCTGAGAAATGCGTCCTTAGGCCATTGCATTGTTGTGTGAACATCATCGAGTGACTTACAGAAACCTAGATGGTGTGGCCTACTACACACATAGGGTATATGGTGTAACCTATTGCTCCTAGTCTACAAACCCGCATGGCATGTTACCATACTGCATACTGTAGGCAATTTTCCTCTCCCCCTAACCTGACAGCATCCATTACCTGACAAAAATGGTAAGTATTTGTGTATCTAAGCATATCTAGACATAGAAAAGGTACAGTAAAACTAAGGCATAAAAAGTGAAAATGGTACACCTTTACAGGGCAGCTCCATTTACGCAACCACCACTGCATGCATGGTCCATTGTTAATGGAAACTTTGTTGTGTGGGGCATAACTGTATATAAAAGTATAGCTACTTTAATTTTAAGTTAACCCTGGTATGTGGGAAAATTTGTCTTCTGTGCTGTCTTGCACTGAATTTTGCATTGGTATTTTTCCCTTAATAGTGGCTGCAAAAAAACTTATAAATACAGAACCTTCTTCATTTATAGAATTCTTCTGCATTGACCTGGAAAATGACATTGAGAATTGGACGTTACACTGCAATGTAGTCCTCCAATGAAGGCTCTCAATGGGCATTTCTTTAAGGCCTAAGTTAAAGATAAAATAGAACAACTTCCATCACTACAAAAGATAGTGTACTCGGAGGAACTTGTAGAGATTTTTTTTTTTCTTGTAGCTGTTTTTCTCACTACTCAGGTTTCCTTTTTGAGTTTTGCCCCTGGAGGCTCAGAGTTGAATTCTGTTGGTAGTCACTTAGAACCTTTCTACACCTCTGTCTTTCCTCAGTTGTGTTTTCCCCATGTGGGTTTGTTTTGGGAAAGCAGTGGAGGGGAATTCCTCTTAGGTTGAAATAACTTTTAGAGCGATGGTGCCACAGTTTACAAATATTTTTAGAAAAATCTTGTCAGATTCTTGGGAACTTCAGACTAACTTCATATCTAAAGTTCTCTTCTCTTTTCTTTTCTTTTTTCCTTCCTTCCTTCCTTCCTTCCTTCCTTCCTTCCTTCCTTCCTTCCTTCCTTCCTTCCTTCCTTCCTTTCTTTTTTTGGTTTTTGAGACAGAGTCTTGCTCTGTCACCCAGGCTGGAGTGCAGTGGCACGATCTCAGCTCACTGCAACCTCTGCCTCCCAGGTTCAAGTGATTCTCATGCTTCAGCCTCCCTGAGTAGCTGGGACTACAGGTACCCTCCACTACGCCTGGCTAATTTTTGTATTTTTAGTCGAGATGGGGTTTCGCCACATTGGCCAGGCTGGTCTCGGACTCTTGGCCTCAAGTGATCCGCCTGACTTGGCCTCCCAAAGTGCTGGGACTACAGGCGTGACCCACCACGCCTGGCCTAAAGTTCTTATTTAAAAATTTTTCTTCTGATTTGTTAGTTTAAGAAGGTAGGTTTGAAGCAGTGACCAAGAATTTTCAGGAAATCCATTAAGGAATAAATTATTCAGTAAAACAGTCTCAAAGTGAGGGCCAGAGTGCAGGACAGAGGCAAAGAGAGATGGTAGCAGTTTATAAAGAGAAGATACTTCATTAGAGAAATCATTGTCAGAGTAATCTTATGCTTAGAAAGAAATCACATACGAAGCTCTGTGTTTGAAATCAGAATTGGGAAGGTGAACATTCGGATGAAGAGGCTGTTGGACTTGCATTACTTTGACGACTACTGTTGTTTTTGCTGTTGTGGTTGTTGCTGTTGTTTGGAAGATGGAGTAAATTGCAAGCCTGGTGGATTTCATGTGTTTAGAATTTTAGCTAAAATAGCTCCTTATGTTGAAGCATTTCCTCAATTCTATACCCACGTTCTCAGTCCTTGTGTTACTACCAGTAACTCATTTTCCAAAATGCAGAATTGCATTTTACATTTTATTTCTTTCAATATTTGGATCAAATACATGTTCAGTGGAAAGGGTATGTTTAATTTCCTTTTGGTTCAGCACTAATTTAAATTATGAATAGAGATAATGTAATTCTAGTATTCGTATTTGATTGTTAAAATATTTGGACTCAGAAGTACATTTACACGTTTCCAAATTTGACAAGTATGAAAAGGTATAGAGTCCAAACTCCTTCCCAGGCCTATCCACAGCTACCCAGTGGCCTATCCCCAGGCAACCAGTGTTACCAGTTTCTTGCATATCCTTCTGCATACTACAAATACAAAAGCATGTTATTCTGTAGCCCCAGCTGCTTGTGAGGCTGAGGTGGTAGGATCACTCCAGCCGAGGAGCTGGAGGTAGCAGTCAGCTGAGACTGTGCCACTGAACTCCAGCCTAGGTGACAGTAAGACCCTGTCTCAAAAAAAAAAAGCATATTATTTTGTTCTTCTTGTTTTTATGCTGATGAGGACATGCTATGTCCACTGTTCCATGGTATATGCCTTTATATTCAGTTATTCACTAAAAAAATGAGAAGTATAGAGTAAAATGAAAGTCTGTAGTATTCTCCACTAGAAACAGGTGTGGGGTTCAAGGGAGAGTGTGTATTAATTATTGCAAAACTTCTGGTTAGGTCATTAATCAGAACGGGAGCCATGCAGTGGTGAAGGGCCCTGGCTATGATCTGCCACATTTTTCTGAAGCAGTATTGAGTTCTATAACTGAAGTCCATGGGGACTTGCTATTGGCATAACTATATGTGGAAAATTTTGCTTTTTGAGTAGGACATTCCCATGCTTCACATTTAATTTGAATTTTGGTATGACTGTACTAAGTTAACATAGCTTTTCGCATTTTACAGAGACATTGAGTAAATCATTGACTAAAGATAATTAACTCCTTTATATCACATGCTGAAATGTTATGGGGGACATATCATTACCTTTCTTGGCTTATGGAAGAGATGTAATCTAATTCATTGAGTCTGACTGTGTTTAAGCTATTGTTTTGGGTGTCATCGTTGGCTCTTAGAACAGGGACTGGGCCTTAGTCCTTTTCCTTGCTCATACCTGACCTCCTCCCAGAAGACCCTGCTTTTCATGTTTTATGCCTTAGAACCAAGATGTTTGGGGTCCCAAAGTAGGGATGTGTATGAGCACATTTTTTGATACTTTCATCTTTCTCTTACTGTCTAACATGCGTTCTGCTAGTGTCATGTAAATACAGTGAATCAGATATTTCTCTGCCTGCAAAATGCCTTTTGCCAGTATGTGGGAGGTATGTTGCAGGTACCACAGTGGATTTTCTGCATCTGTTCATACATCCATCTTTCCCACTTAGCTGTGAGTGGCCTCAGTGCAGAACGGTGCCTTAACTCTAGAGTCTGGTAGGAAATGCCATGCACATTTGTCAAATGAATGGAAATGCAGCTGACTTGCTAGAGCTCAGTTCTGAGTGCAGGGTGCTTGAATGCTATATAATCAAGTTGAGATCTTAGTCTGGGGCAGCAGAAAACAAGAAAAGGTTATTGAGCAGGAGAGTGACAGGCTTTCATTTGTATCTTAATGGGTTCATTGCAGTGGCATTAGAAAAGGGGAGAGATTGGGGTAAGGCATTAGTTGGAAAGCTTTGATAAAGTCTAGGTGAGTCAGGAAGGGGTTCTGCATTGCTTGTTTCCCATTGCTCTAACTAGATTTCTTAGAAAAAAGAAAATCTTACACCAGACTTTTACAGCGTTTGCAACTGAGTAAATTTCACTTTGTCATACCCTGGATATTATACAATTATATAAAGCGCAGTATAATAAGAGAGTTAGTAGCTTCATTGTAATCAGTAAAAATAATTTTTAAGACAATTGTTATTTTTTGTATATTGTATTATAACAAAAAAGAAGTCATAAGTGGGAGGAGGTGTTGTTTTGAGACGTTTGCTTTCATCTCTTAATCCTGCAGACATTTATCTAGTCCCTTCTCTGTACTCTTAAATGCTAGGGATTTAAAAGACGGATAAGATACAGGCTTATTATGTCTGTGTTCCAGACACTGGACTCCAAACATAAAGCAAACATTACATTATTCTTCCTTATGTAATAGAAATGTTTATGTAAGATTGTGTGTAAATCAGTCTTGAATAGACTGAATTAAATGGAATGTGCCAATAGGAGTTGCTATTTAAAGAAGCCCTCTGATAAAACATTTGTATAATAATATACTTATCTAAACAAGCCCACTAATTTCTATGGGTTTTTTTTTTTCCCCCCAAGGCGAGGTATTCTGTATATTCTGTGTTGATTGAATTCCAGTTGGCCAACCACCTGCCTGGTTAATAGAGTATACCATTAACTTAGTGACACTAGAACCCTGCAAAGGAAATAAGACACAATCTATCGTTGTTCAGTCTCCACTATTAAATAGATTTTCATTCACTTCAGCTTGGGTGGGTGTAATTTGCATCTTTCCTAACAGGCAAGCATCTGCAAGTGTATTGCCTGTAGAAGCTCATTAAAAATCAGTGCAAATCCTGACACTGTCTCTAGAAGCAGGCATTAACTTGCAGAAAGTGGTTTGTATTTCCAGTGTCAGTAGAGCTTCCTCACTCTTTTCCTGCTTCCATGAAAGTTTAGTCCTAAACTAGTACCACTATTTTAGTACAACTAGTACCACTCAAATAATGCTGCTTTTTAAATAAATTCAAGGGGAACTGCTAAGGAACTGAGAACCTGTAAGGTGACAGGAAAAAGGAAATTCTATTTTTGGGGGCTAGTTTGTGTATTGAAAATAATTTTTGCTGAGAATCAAGCTAAGAAAATTACTTGCTAATTTAAACAACATGACAGTCCTCAGAATTTTCCAGCAACAGTTAGGAGCACTGTGATAAAGTTGGCTTTTCTGTTGAGAACGTTTTACCTTTTTGCTTCAGCTTCTTTAAAGAGTTTGAAATTAGTAATTTCAGTAGAGCAGCTTTGCTGTTGCGTCGTACTGCTCAGAGCTTAGTGAGCTGAAGCCTTTTGGGAAAATAGCATTTGGGGAGAGACTCGTGGTGTAATAGCTCATCCCACTGGCACATGTCCCACAGTAAGCTGGGCTGGAAGCTTTTAGTGTAGTTAAAAGATGCCAGTCTGTCATTTGCATGCACTGTAATTGGGCAAGTGGTTTCAGGCTGAGCTTTACATTATCCTTCCACTGAGAGCAGCTGGTGGTGGGCTGTAGATTCCATAGGAGCTGGGGACCTATCATCTGGTGTGTTTAGTGCAATCCTGCCTCATCTTGGGAGCAATTTTTTATTTAATGATAATAACAATGCACAATCTTGGTGAAAGATAATGCTTGTGGTTATTAGAATGTGTAGACTGAGTAGGGGCTTTGGCATAGAGATGGTAATGGTGGGGAAAGACATATTTAATAAAAGGATTGTAATGGGGAGAAAGTAAATATTTTGCAGGATAAGGAAAGCCACAAATATGATTAATTTAAGAGTCTTAAATAAAATGTCTATAAAATGTTAGATTTTTAGTACCAGTAAGGCAAAGTGGCCAATCTCTAGCTTCCTTTATAAAGTCTACTCATCCTTGGAGGGTCGCTTTTTGGTGCTTTTTTTGTTTGTTCAGAGTCAACCTCTTCCTCTAGGGATATGTTTAAGTCTGTCACCTTTCCTTAGGAATTGTGCCAATCTGATCATTTGTTCCACCACTGCTGCCCCGCCCCCTTTTCTTGACTCAAAGAATAATTTGTGTACCCTGTCTCTGTTTTTTTTTTTCTTTTTCTTTTTTTTTTATTATACTTTAAGTTCTAGGGTACATGTGTACAACGTACAGGTTTGTTACATATGTATACATGTGCCATGTTGGTGTGCTGCACCCATTAACTCGTCATCTGCATTAGGTATGTCTCCTAATGCTATCCCTCCCCCCTCCCCATCTCTGTTTTTTATTATTTATTTATTTATCGTTAGAGACAGAGTCTCACTCTGTCACCCAGGCTGGAGTACAGTGGTGCAGTTATAGCTCACTGCAGCCTCAAACTCCTGGGCTCAATCGATCCTCCCGCCTCAGCCTCCTGAGCAGCTAGAAGTGCAGGCACATGCCACCACACCCAGACAATTTTTCTATTTTTGTAGAGATGAGGTCTCTCTGTGTTTCCCAGGCTAGTCTTGAACTCCTGGCCTTAAATGATACTCCTGCCTCAGCCTCCCAAAATGCTGGGATTATAGGTGTGAGCCACTACACCCAGGCCCTGTTTTTAACTTGCAGTACCTTTTCTGCAAGATTGAATTTATATTAGATTATAAAGTTTGTGGACAAAATAGAACACTCCATTATAAAAGCCTCCTTCATTTGTTTTGTTCTCTGGTGTTTGATTTGACTGATGTGGATTTGAGTATGGAAGTGTTCCATGCCTTATTAAGGAAAGCACTTTGGGAATCGGCCAGGGCCCACTTAACTTAGTTTCAGAATGGCAGCACTTTGGCAGTCCTCAGTTTCTCTTATTTCCTAACCCATCCCTACTCATTAAGACGGGGCTATTGCATTCCATTTTCAGGGAATGCTCTTTCATTTTTCGTTGGTGAGAGAACATGAATGCCTCTTAAAATGGTGGTTTGAGCTTGCTGAGAATTTTAGGGGATCCACAGAGTTGAAAAGTCTTACAGGCTATCAATGAAGCATGGAGGGTTTTCGTTATGAAAATGTCCTGAGATGGGGGGAAGACTGGACAGATGAGGTAGGGGAGCCTCCTTGCAAAGTTAGAATTGAGCTGTTTATACTGGTAACAGAATCTGCTTTAGTAAGGATGAAGCAAAAAGAAAAACAATATTAACACCTTGAGAAAATCTCTGTATTGTGAGCTTAATCCAACAACTCCAACGATGTTAGCTACTTTTTCAAAATACATCTTAGCCCTTGTTACAATAACATTTACTTGTGGAGTGAAATTTTGTATTAGGCAGATTCACTGTAATCAGTAATCTTCCTTCCATTGAGATTCTTCCTGTTACTTTCTTATTTAAAAACCTTCAGTAGCCTGCAGCCTCAGGGTTCTGTTTACAGAGACCCTTAACAGTCTATTCAGCCTTACTTCCGCCATTATCCCTACTCTAGGCTGTGTGTTAACCATACCTACCTATGTACATTTGCAGCTGTGCCATTTTATCTGTTTGGATTCTTAACCCCCTCTCTTGCCCAAGTGCCTAGTGGCGCCCTGTTGGCACGTTGGGGGGTAGCTTAAGTGTTCACTTCTTTCCCGACTCCCTCAGTCCGTGTTAGCAGTACCCTCTTCCATACTCTTCTATTATCTTCTGCATACTTCTGTACTCCACCTATCTGTTGCCATGAAACAGGTCACCCCAAAACAGTGGCTTAGAACAATACTATGGACTGCGTTTGTGTCCCCCTACCCCAACTCATATGTTGAAATCCTGGCCCCCAGGGCGATGGTATTAGGAGATGGGGCCTTTGGGAGGTGATTAGGTCATGAGGGTGGAGCCCACATGAATGGGATGTCTTTATAAAAGAGACCCCATAGAGCTCCTTTCCCCTTCTACCATATGAGGACACAGTGAGAAAACATCTGTGAAGCAGAAAGTGGGGTCCTCACCAGACACATAATCTGCTTGCTCCTTGAGCCCAGACTCCTTGAGCCTGGACTCCTCAGCCTCCAGAACTATGAGAAATAAATGTGTGGGGTTTTTTTTTTTTTTTTTGGTCTTGTTTGTTTGTTTGAGACAGGGTCTCTCTCTGTTGCCTGGGCTGGAGCAAAGTGGCATGATCTCAGGTAACTGCAACCTCTGCCTCCTGGGCTCAGGTGATTCCCCCACCTCAGCCTCCCAGGTAGCTGGGACCACGGGCCTGTGCCACCACGCCCAGCTTATTTTTGTATTTTTTGTAGAGAGGGGTCTCCCCATGTTGCCCAGGTTGGTCTCAAACTCCTGGAATCAAGTGATCCGCCCACCTCAGCCTCCCAAAGTGCTGGGATTACAGGCGTGAGCCACCGAACCCAGCCAGATGTTTGTTGTTGAAGCCACTCAGACTATGGTATTTTTGTGTCTTCCATTGTACTTAATCTATGGGTCTTATATTCAGCAGTATTCTATGTTATATAAGGAGTTGTGGCGTGAAACCACTTCCTTCATGTTTTTATGTTTCTTTTTAATTAAATTTTAAGCCTGGGAATCTTGGTAATGACATATTATATGCAAAATATGTAATATTGGACTTGATTTTCATCAGATCAGTTTTAGCACTTTTCAGTGTGCAAAGGTGGGTGGTAATGGCTTTTTCCAAAGCATAGTCCCTTGGTTGTATTACACTATTAATGACTATGGGTAGTGTCAGACCCCTGAGCCCAAGCCAAGCCATCACATCCCCTGTGACTTGCACGTATACATCCAGATGGCCTGAAGTAACTGAAGATCCACAAAAGAAGTAAAAGTAGCCTTAACTGATGACATTCCACCATTGTGATTTGTTCCTGCCCCACCCTAACTGATCAATGTACTTTGTAATCTCCCCCACCCTTAAGAAGGTACTTTGTAATCTCCCCCACCCTTAAGAAGGTTCTTTGTAATTCTCCTCACCCTTGAGAATGTACTTTGTGAGATCCACTCCTGCCCGCAAAACATTGCTCTTAACTTCACCGCCTATCCCAAAACCTATAAGAACTAATGATAATCCACCACCCTTTGCTGACTCTCTTTTCGGACTCAGCCCACCAGCACCCAGGTGAAATAAACAGCCATGTTGCTCACACAAAGCCTGTTTGGTGGTCTCTTCACATGGATGCGCATGAAAGGTAGCATAATACAATTTTTGCTGAAGTTTTGTTGCTCTTCTACTTTTAAATTAAGGACCAGATAGGAAAGGACATATGGTAATCTATCAAATACATAGCCGTTGATATTTTCTTTGTTTTCTTTCACTAACCGGTTTATGCAAGATTTTTAAAAAAAACAGCAAAATGAAAAGCTTCATAATATCCTGACTTCCTGTTTTATTATAAATGAGATGAACACCAGGTAGTGTTAATTTCCTTTAATTTCTTTATGAGTCGTCCTCAAATTAATGTTTGAGGAATGGTTGGGTGTTTTCAAATATCTCCTACATCTTTTATTTAGACAGCATAGTGAAATGGAAAGAAATTTGGAATCTGCTAGACTCAAGTTTGCATTTTGGTTCTGTCATTTACTCATAGATGTACTACTTGGAGTAATCATACTGATTTTGTAGACCAATTGGAAAGATAATTGACCAGTGTTTTAGGGTATATGTATATACACAAAATTTGACAGACATGTAATCACACAATGCTTAAGCCCCATATGTTATTAAGCCCACACTTTGGTAAATAACATTTGGGGCTTAAGCATCTGTGTGATTCTATATATGCCGGTATTTGTAAATGTAAAAGTGATACCAGCTAAATCACCCATCTTTCTGGGAACTAAGTACAAAGGAATGGTTCTGTTTCTAACCCTTTGGCTTAGAGTATCATAGAGTTTTAAATTTGGCCAGATTTTAATTTGACAGATAAAAAAATGAGGCACAGATAAAAAAACGAGAAGTTGAATGAATTATGAAAACTCACTAGAGGCAGAGTTGAGGACGTTGTCCAGTGCTCTGTTGTATCATTATGTCACTGCCTGCCCTACTGTTTTCCTGCTCTTTCCCTCTTCTTCTTCCTCCCTCTCAGCCCTGGTCCACCTACCTTAGTGCATGCACACACGTATGGCAAAGATCAACAAGGATGCTGGGTTCAGGGTCCTTTTCCCACTGGAGTCTGGCAACACTGTTCCTGCCTTGATATGGTTCTTGGTTGTTGGTCACTTAAAACAATGGCATATTTTGAAGGGCTGAATAGACTTCCTTCTTTTTAAGCTTTTCTTTTTATTTATACTTTTTGGATCCGTGTAATTTCTCTGAGTCATCCACATTATTTTCTACTTTTTCTCAGTTTTCATGACCTATGTTACCATTACAGGTGTCTCTGCTATAATTCAATATACATATTCCTGAAAACCTCATGTTCTACAAAATCATACATTCAGAATAATCTGGCTAATGGGAAATATTGGTTTGGGGCAGTCTGGCTTATGGGAAATATTAAGTTGGGACCAACCACTCTAAATCTATGCTACTTTGCAAGCACAGCACTAACAAAAACAATGAAAACCATCATAAAACAGCAGCACAGTTCAGAAGACATACTACATTCCTACTATATACAGATACACTTTGGTAAATATGACTTTAACTCATGAAAATATGCGGGGCTGCTTGATGGAAGGGGATGTAAGGAAGGATATGAGGCTGGTGAGTACTGGGAGACAAGAATGAAACACACCAAGACGTTTGCATGAGATCATGCAAAGAGAATCATGCAGAAGGTTCATCTAAGACACAAGGCCAACCGGGCATGGTGTCTCATGCCTGTAATCCCAGCACTTTGGGAGGCTGAGGTGGGCAGGTCAGAAGGTCAGGAGTTCGAGACCTGACCCTTAACAGTCTATTCAGCCTGGCAACTATGGTGAAATCCCGTCTCCACTAAAAGTACAAAAAATTAGCTGGGCGTGGTGGCACGCACCAGTAGTCCCAGCTACTCAGGAGGCTGAGGCAGGAGAATCACTTGAACTTGGGAGGCAGAGGTTGCAGTGAGCCGAGATCACACCACTGCACTCCAGCCTGGGCGACAGAGCGATTCTCTGTCTCAGGAAAAAAAAAAAAAAAAAAAAACACACACAAGGCCCGGCAGGCTGAGACCATGACAGGAACGGTTAGAGTGGACCCTGGTGCAGTGTGGGGTGCTCTGTTCAGCCTCACTATGAATTTCACATCCAGCTTCTGTTACTTGGAGATATAAAACAGTAATGTGTGGAGACAAATCGTGGATGAACCAACTCCTGAGTTACGGCGTCATCAATCTGCTATGACCAGTCAAATTCGCAGTATAGAAACATGTCTTGTAGCTGGACAGAAAACATCCAGCTCTACTGCTGCTAAACATCATGGGATGTACCCATTGGTTTATCCATATAGTAAGTTTTCACATTATTTTGAATATATTGTTCATTCTGAATTTGACAGTGGTCTGCCAAGTCTCCCTGAACTCCACAAATTAAATAAAGGTATCTCAGAGGGCCTTTCCCAAGAACTTTAATGCCATCTTCCTAGCAAGCTATAGAAAACATTTGAAAACCCCAAGGGCAAAGTTCCAGGGCTGCCTAGGGGCAAAATCAGTGAACAGAGTAGTAAACTGATAAAACCAGCATAGAGGCCTCTGTGGGGGAAAAAGATACCTTTCTGCAGTTAATAAACAGTACCAAAGAACACTGATTGTCTTCTCAGGGTTTGTAGCCCATTTCTGTTTTTTATTTTTAAATCTCACCTGCTATTTTTGTTTTTAGCTGTTCCATAGTAGTCTGATGGAAATACACTTTATGTGTTCTTGTGTGCCAATCAAAAATAAAATAAGCACAATGAATACCTCTAATTGCGTAGTTCATGAAAGGCTTGAAAATGATGCAGAGCAGCTGGCTAATGCTGCCAATGAGCCATTGGCTGGAGCCCCTTGTAACTCAGCCTTTGATTCTGTCTTCAGCAAGCCCCAGCATCCTCAGGGCCCATGTGATGGGTGCTCAGTGGAACTCCAGACTTTGTGGAGGGCTCTGTGGTTCTCCTGCCGGGGAAACTGTGTTTCTGAGCCTATGGGAATGGGTCAGAAAGCCTGGGAAATGGGGGAGAATAGGAGCAGGAACACAAATGAGGAGCCAGCAATGCAGGTTGCTATTATGTCCCATGTCACTTCAGGTCACAAGTCACATGTCACTTCAAGTCCCATGTCACAAGATACACTTCAAGAGTATCTTGATGGATTAGCTTCCTTCAGGCCCAAAACCATGAATGGACATGAACCACAGTATCAGGGCTAAATGAGTAACAGCCCAAACCAGGTCCACTCTCCAGACAGTTAGAAAAGGTAGATATCTCTTGTAGCTGGATGGAGCAGGGGTCTCCCCCAGGGGTGGTAATCCAGCAGGTCTTTAAAGAATGAATAGGATTAAAGTAAGTGAAAATGGAAAGCTGAAGGCAGGGAAGGAAAGTGAGGCTCAGGGAGAATTCTGGGCAAGGGAAAGTTACAGAGTGATTCCTTAGGGCTTGTGAGTCTAACAATTTTGATGTCAATGGACCTTATTCTTGGAACCACAGGGCAACTGATTGACTTTAGTTTTCTTTTTTGCTATATTCTTGCCACTCACTCCATGACTGCTCATTGAAAATTGATGATAATGGCCATATGGAAAGTCTCAGAGCTTATCTAGGATTTGAGTCCCTGAGGCATAATCAGTGGGTGGAACAGCAGATGGATGGGGCAGAATATTTTTCTCTTCCTTCCTGTGACAGTTGATTATAAGTTATAAAAATGGGCATTCTCTTTGTGATCTTAGCTTCCAAAATTACGGAAGGTTATCACTATTTATTATTACTACTTCCTCAGCAAACTCAAAGAATCAGAGTGATATTGATTATTTAGATTTAGCAATGGAGGACTTAAGCTCTTATAAATCAGGGTCATCTGAATCTAAAGATGTATGTCTTTCTTATTTTAGTCTGACCAGTTATTTAAGAATCCAAGATACCTTTACTTTTTATTTGAAGTTCCTTAATTTGATAAGAGCTCTACCAAGCAGTTGGTTCTGTTTCTCTTTCAGTTCTCTTCCAAGCTTTTGTGTGTCTTAAGACACTGGGACTGGGAAAAGACTGCAGTGTTTGTTAAATGTAAATTATACTGAGCCTTGAGGATTTGAATGCATGGGGAGAGGTACATTTTGGCTTTCCTTCCTTTGTAAAATGCAGTTAAACTGATATCCAGAACAATGGTGAGAAAACACCAATTAACTTAATGTATGAAAGACAGTAAAATAAACAAGGTGGGCAGTCCTGTATGTGAGGCATTTTTAAACTCTTTGCTGTGTACGTGCAGGCTTTTGGAAAGATCTGCTTTTCACTTTGATTTTTGCAGTCCCACACCAGCTTGCTTCTGGTTCTGCCTTCAGGGACATATGTGCTCTCTAGATCTGGGAATCTTTTTGTCTGGAGACCTCAAGATTGGGATCTGCCCCCTCCCCACCCCTTCCTGTCTGAACTCTATTTTAGATCTGCAGTAAAGACTTGAGGCTTTTTGCAAGCTTTCAACTCTGAGGTATTTTGGAAAACTGTAATTTTGTTTGTTCTCTGCTGTATGCATGTGGTTTCTTAAAACACGAGTGTGATTATTTTCTGCATCCTTTCCATAGCAAACATTTCCCTCAAACTACATGCTCCAAAAGTAGGTTCTCACTGCACTTGCCATGCCGTCTCATTGCTTATTGAGAGTGACTGTCTCTTTACAACAAATCAACTGGTTACAATTTTGAGGCTTTTTAGGTGGCTTCCAAACTTGTCTTGGGGTTTGTCCCTCATACGTTCAGCAGCCAAACATGCTCAATGCATTGTATATTTCCCAGCAAGCCATGAAGCACTATTGACTTATTATGAAACTTAATTTGATGATAATGAGGCAGGTCTATAAAATAGCACTTTGGGTAGTTTTTATGCATAAAATAGCAATTTGTGGAAGACCGTTAGTATGTAGCATGGACTCTGAAGCTAGAGAACTTGAGTTTGAGTCTCAGCTTTTCTACTTTTTTTTTCTAGTAATTTTATTTATTTTATGTTGTACTGTTAAATTCTTAACCTACCTGGAATTCAGTTTGGTATAGGGAGTCATGTTTGGATCTAGCTGTTGATTTTTTTTAAATATAATTTTTAGTGATTTTTTTATTGTGATAAAATATACATAAGATTTATCATTTTAACCATTTTAATTTAGATGTACAATTCAGTGGCACTAAACACAATCACAAGTTTTCCACTTTTTAGCTGTGTTAGAGGTCAAATTATTTTACCTTTCTGCATCTCCGTTTCCTCTTCTGCAAGTGGGAATAATACTCTCATTAAGTTGTTATGAGATTAAGACTTAATTCAGGCCGGGCGTGGTGGCTCACACTTGTAATTCCAGCACTTTGGGAGGCCAAAGCAGGTGGATCACTTGAGGTCAGGAGTTCGAGACCAGCCTGGCCAACATGGTGAAACCCCATCTCTACTAAAAATACAAAAAGTTAACTCGGTATAGTGGTGCATGTCTGCAGTCCCAGCTACTCAGGAGGCTGAGGCAGCAGAATTGTTTGAACCTGGGAGGTAGAGTTTGCAGTGAGCTAAGATTGTGCCACTGCACTCCAGCCTGGGTGACCAAGCAAGACTCTGTCTAAAAAAAAAAAAACAAACCTAAATTCATAGGAAACACTTGATGACTTGATGTGTACAGGACAAAATAAGTGCTTAATAATAGTTGATGGCCATGAGGATTTGTGGTACTGGCAGTCCCCCATTTGCTAGTTAAGAAGCATTTTTTGAGCCTGGTGCCATATGTCTGCCCCATACATATGCCTGTGTGGTCACAGTAATTGCCGGTTGAATCACAGTGGAGACCTCGAGAATTCTCATTGGTAACACCGGATAATTTTTTCATCATTTTTATGTCCACTTTAGCATGAGACTAATATACAGTTTGAACTTCAGGGGAGAAAAGAAGATTTTCTAACAGATTTATATTTCAAATTGTTTGCAAGGCAATTGATAATGAAAAGATAAAACCTACTTACTCTTCAAGTTCAAAGCATAATGCAAGAGGCTTGAAGAGGGTAGACTTCTGAATATATTCCATAAACAGTATCTCTTTTCAGAGCTTTTGAGGAAACCCTTGTTTAAAAAAAATGTGAGCAACAATTATTTGTTATTCATGAATTCTAGATGTGTAAATTGTGTGATCAAAATAAGAGGAAAAAGAGAAGTCTCAAGAGAATAAGCATTTTGTCTACATTTAAGTCTTTTGGAAATGATATGTTTGAAACTAATATACCCGTTAAATATATTTCCTTAAATTATTTAGATAAACTGTTTCTATTGTAGTTTCTGGTAAATAGTAATATGAAATGGTTTCTATTTTATTGTCAACAACTTCATTACTTTTTAATTCAGCAAAAAGCTTCCAAATAGATCTGTTAAAAAGACTGCAGAAATCCTCTGAATTGAATGAACTATTTCTAGCCTTAAAATTCATGTTTCCACAATGGAATATACTATATTCAGCCACCATCACAAAAAATGTCTTTCTTATCAGTGCTGCCCTAGCTAAATGTGAACTTTAAAAATTGGAAAATCAGGCACTTTGTAGACAGTTCACTCTTTGTTTCATATTTTTGGGCTAAGGAAAAAAAAATTGCCCAAGGAAGTATTTCTGGAAGGAGTCTAACTTCTCAATAAACATAGTAGTTTAGCCTACAATATTTTTGTTGTTTTGGGAATTGATAGTGACCCTAAATATAACAAAAGAATATTGATTTCTAAAGCATGGATCATGTTGGTTCCTAAAGAGTGAGTGATAATGTAGCAATTAAATTCTGCCCTGTATTATACACAGTTGGTCAGGGTATCAGCAGAACGCCATCATCATTATTGAATTGTGTAATAAATACTTGGGGCAGAGTGCTATAGTGGAAATAAAACTACATTTTGGTTTAGGACTTCCTGCCCTAGCCCATGGCCTATAGAGCCAAGCCTTCACGTTTCAAGAAGTTATGAGGGGAAAGAGACAGGCATTGGCCTCATGGTAGCAGCTGCTGGAGGGTTCTTTTCCTAGCTCATTTTCTTTTCTCATTTTTCACATTTTTCCAGGGTGACATCACATGTGGTCACTATTTGTATGGATCTTCCAAGCCCGCATTTTAGCCAAGACATTTCTCATGGGCTCCAGACCCACAATCTGGTGGTCAACATACTCTCTACTTGGTTGCTCCATAGATACCCTAAGTCAAGGCATGAATATCTAAACTGATCATGACTCTCCTCTCCCACCATCACCTCCAAACCTGTTTCTTTTCCTGCATTTTTTTTTTTTTGAGACGGAGTCTCGCTCTGTCGCCCGGCTGGAGTTCAGTGGCACGATCTCAGTTCACTGCAACCTCCATCTCCCGGGTTCAAGCGATTCTCCTGCCTCAGCCTCCTGAGTAGCTGGGATTACAGGCGTGTGCCACCATGCCTGGCTAATTTTTGTATTTTTAGTAGAGACGGGGTTTCACCATGTTGTTCAGGCTGGTCTCGAACTCCTGACCTTGTGATCTGCCCGCCTCAGCCTCCCAAAGTGCTGGGATTACAGGCGTGAGCCACCGCGCCCAGCCTTTCCTGCATTTCTTTTGAGCATCTAGCACGTTTCCAGTCATTCATCCACGTCAGAAAGCCCCAGATGCCACCAGCTCTTCCTCACTATCAATGTTTAACGGAACACTAAGGTCTGCGAATTCTACCTCACAAATGTCTTCCCTGGCGAATCCTCCTTTCTGTGCCACCCATCTTCACCTTATTTCGGGCCTTCCTCATTTCTCACCTGGATCTTTGTAATGATGGCCTCTAGAGCTGGCTCCATGGATCCCTACTGGCCATCAATCCCATGTGCCTCAGCTGTAATGCCAGTCACAGTTCTCAAAGAGCTATTCCCTTCCTCCCTTCCTCATTCAGGCTGTGCCTGGTAATCTGGAGTGAATTTTCCACTCCATCCTGCAGACTTCCAAATACTTATCCAGAGGCTCAGCTTACAGCTCAATGCCTCTTTGAAGCCTTTCTCAACCTTTGCGGAGTTGAGATATAACTATGTTGCTAAATGTAAATCTAACTCTTCATACATTTTCTCTTGTTTACCTGTCTCCCCCTCCTGTCAGAGTCTGAGTTACTTGAGGTTGTGAATTGAGTCTTATTTATGTCTGTCTCTAATATCTAGCATGGTATGTCTCATTTATAGCAGACATCTATAAATGATTGAGTAAGTGAGCCAACGTGTGGGTGGTTTTTCCTGGGGCGGGAAGGGTTGGGACGGTACCACGTAGTCAGTGTGAGCCTCCCTTCAGGCTCTTTGACTTTCCGATGAGCATGCTTACTGGTAGTGACTTCCCTTGACCCTTACCAGTTAGATACATGCTCTGGGACCAGAGCTGCAGAATATAAACCAGTAGTTTTAAAAAGTTATTATTATCTCCATAAAGATTGGGTTTTTTATAGGCACAGGTAACAAGGTTGAACACAACCAAGTGAACCCAGTGAATTATATTTATTTCAGTGAGGTGTCTGTATGCACTGTGGCCATCCCAGAGGCCTTACTTTCAATTCATATCCACTAACTCAAGGGGGCTTTACTGCCACCCAGCACTCACACCGCCGTTCTCTTCTGCAGAGACTTTCCCAGTCTGTTCACTACTTCATACTTTCTCCTGCACTTAAACCTTTAACATGTCTCCATCCCTGCCTCTCAGCTAACAGGGCTTGCAGGCAATTAGAAAGAGCTTCCCTGTGTACCTGCCACCACATCTTCTCAGTTGTCTGCATTCGCTGGCTAGTCTCCCTTGCTGTGGAGGAATTGTGGATGCCCCTGGGAAGGCCACACCCTCCACTTAAAAGATCCGGTCCCCTCCCACCTTTTTTTTTTTTTTTTTTTTGAGACAGAGTCTCGCTCTGGTGCCCAGGCCGGAGTGCAGTGGCACGATCTCAGCTCACTGCAAGCTCTGCCTCCCGGGTTCTCACCATTCTCCTGCCTCAGCCTCCCGAGTAGCTGGGACTACAAGTGCCCGCCACCATGCCTGGCTAATTGTTTTGTATTTTTAGTAGAGACGGGGTTTCACCATGTTAGCCAGGATGGTCTCGATCTCCTGACCTCGTGATCCACCTGCCTCGGCCTCCCAAAGTGCTGGGATTACAGGCGTGAGCCACCGCGCCCGGCCCCCTCCCACCTTTTTAAGGACATCACTCCATCAGTTGTCTCCTTTCTCTTCTGAATCATCAGTTTTCCCCTGGCCACCAAGCTATTCCCATCAGCATACAAACATGCTGATTTCTTCCCCCATACCATGCCCCTCTCCAGCTTCCATTTATCTGCACTGTTTTACCTTGACTTGCCTGAACTCATTATAACTTATTCCTCTCCTTTCAGTCTCTCTCTTTGCAAAGTTTTTAAAGCTCTTAATTTTGGTAAGATATATACAACACAACATCCAACTTACCATGTCAACCTTTTTTTTTTTTTTTTTTTTTTTGAGATGAAGTCTCGCTCTGTCACCCAGCCTGGAGTGCAATGGCACGATCTTGGCTCACTGTAACCTCTGCCTCCTGGGTTCAAGCGATTCTCCTACCTCTGCCTCCCGAGTAGCTGGAATTACAGGCATGTGCCACATGCCTGGCTAATTTTTTGTGTGTTTTTGTAGAGATGGGGTTTCACCATGTTGGCCAGGCTGGTCTTGAACTCCTGACCTCAAGTGATCCACCTGCCTTGGTCTCCCAAAGTGCCAGGATTACAGGCATGAGCCACTGCGCCTGGCCCATCTCAACCATTCTTAAGTGTGCAATTCGGTAATGTCAGTTACATTTACATTATTAAGCCACCAATCTGCAGAATGTTTTCATCTTGCAAAACTGAAATTCTGTACCCATTAAACATTAACACCTCATTTTTCCCTCCTCCAAGCCCTTGGCAACCATCCTTATACCTTCTATCTCTGTAAATTTGACTACTCTGGGTAATCGTCCATTCTCTCCTGAACCCACCTTCATCAGGCTTTTGCTCCTACATTCCCCCTCCACCACTTTTCTCAGGGTCACCTGTGGCCTCCACTTGCTGGATCTGACAGTCATTTCTCAGTCTTTGGCTGATTTGACCCGGCAGCAGCGATAGGAACAGTGGAGCACTCCCTCCTCTTTGAAACACTGTCTTCACTTGGTTTCCAGGGACCTTGCTGGCCTGTGTTTTCCTTCTTCCTCACAGACCACTCCCTTTTAGTGTTCTTCCTCTTGTTGCCTCTGTAGGTTGGAATGTCCCAGGGCTGAGTGCATGGCCCTCTTCTCTAATCTTCACTCACTCCTCTTTAGAGTTGATGTCTTTCCATGCCATTTATACTCTTACAGTTCCCAGCATTTGTCCCGAGGCCCAGCTGTGAACACTTCCTTACCTGCATATCTAATAGGTGTCTCAACATTTGCATCTCCAGAATGACTCTTGACCTGCCCCACAGTATCTGCCATAGGCTTCCACATCTGAGGATGGCAACTCCGTTCTTCCAATTTCTGAGGCCAAAATTGGGAATCATAATTGACTACTCTTTTTCTCTCAAACCCCCATCCAATCAGCAAATTCAGTTGGCTTTACTTTCAAAAGATACAACCTGAATGTGACCACTTCTTGTCACTTCCACTCTGCCACTCAGGTCTAACCACCATCTTACATTGCTTGGGTTGTCACCTCCTCCCTGGCCTCCCTGCCTGCCCTAGATTCCAAACACAAATCTAGCGAGAAGAGCCTATGAAAATGTGAGCCACCCTCTGCTCCAAGCCCTCCAGTGGCCAGGAAATGGCAGACTTTTACAGTGGCCGAAAGCTCTATGTGATTGCCTACTCCATGACCTCATTGGCCTCTTTTCTTGATTTTCTCACCCTTGTTCCCTCGCTGGAGTCCCACAGCCTTCCCTGGTGTGCCTGCAGTATGCCATCCTGCTGCTACCTTAGGGCTTTTCTGCTCTCTGTCCCTTTGGGGAAAGGCTCAGCCCTTAAGGATCCCGTGCTTTCCTCTCTTCTTTCCGTCAGCTCTGCACTCAGCTGTCACCTTGGTTGCGAATTCTTCCCTGGTCACCCTGTTTAAAGTTGCCACGCTTCTCCCGCACTTCGTAGTTTTTTTTTTCTTCTTATTTTTCTTTCTAGCACTTACCACCCTGTAACATGCCGTATATTTTACTTGTCATTTGTGTTTGTATCACCCCACTGGAGGGTGAGTTCTAGAGAGCGGGATTTCTTTGCCAGCGTTCGCTGGATTTGCCCACTGCTTAGAACTATTTCTGGCGCATAGTAGGTACACAGCAAGTATTCCTTGAATGACTATAGAGAAGAAGCTTTCACAAAACAGAAAAGCGTAATTAATTGCCCACTTCAGCTTCCTAAACTGTAGGCTTCATTTGAAATTTCAAGTTCTTATTTTATCCAAAAGAGAACAAAGCTGAATTAAACATTGCTTCAAACGATATCTTTGAATCGTTTCCAAGAAGGATGTATAGATGAAATTATAATTTAGGTTGCTATGGATACATTTATACATATAAAATATTTATGACAAATATAGTATTTGTATTATATACAAGAAAATTACTATGGATTTGCAAATCGATTCATATAAAATTTACTTTCTTATGGGACATTAAATATATTACAGTAGCTTTGAATTTTCTGAATTATATTTACTTAAAAATGTCACTGGCAATACCTTTGAGGGTTACTTTTTTTGGATAAAACTTGTGGCAATAATTCCTCCTTTGACTTCTTCAGCAATATGTTAAAACTGGCACGGAACCTTTGAATAGCTTTTGAATTTTTATCTCGTTTGAAATTAACCAGTTACTGATGTAATTAATACCATATCGTATAAATTTTGAATTCTGCATGATTTCTACTTCAAAATGATGCCTGCTGCCTTCATTCTACTTTATGTTTAACACAAGTATTTGGAAAACCTGAGTAGTGGTTATCTGGCTTAGTGGAACTATAATTTACTCCAGGTAAAAAGGAGGATTCATTTCTTTGTCTTGGAAGTCTTTAAAAATATACTGATACATTTCCATCCCAAATTAGCACGTCTGTTAGAGGGACAATAATTTTATCTTTGCTAACTGAAGATCTTACATGGCCTCATGCCTAAGATTATTTACTACACATTGTATCAAATAAAAAAAGTATGATATGCCACTAAAAGGCTTTTTTAAATAGGAGAGATCTAATCAATCACATACGCGAACGTGCTGTTCATACTACAAAACCTCTAGATCCTCTTTACCTTTGCAAGAGGGGTGGGTAGTTTTGGCTTTCCTTATGTTTTTATTTGTTATTTGTGAAGTATATAATAAAAGAAAATCTAAGAAATTGAGGATTATGGTTAACTGAAGTGTAATAGACTGTTTCACGGTATATTTGACTTCAAAAGCTTCCAGCAAAGAAAAATCCTGGAAAAAAACTTTCTGGTTTGGTCATTTTTATTATAAAAGGCTTTCTATTTTCCAGCAAAGAACATTTCTTTTATGGTTAAGAGTTTCAATATTTATGTAATTAGCAACTCACAGCAGTGCCTTGTTTCATTCTTGATTCTAATCCTGGAATGATAACATACCAGCAAAGCAGCAGCCGTAGCATCCACAGAGCCTACTTCTCTGCCTTTTTTCTGTCTCCCTGTAGTGAGAAGTCCACTCTTTTCTCTGATCCCAGTGTAGTAATGTAAATTTGGGCATGCAGAAAGTCAATGTGCCTTAGCATCCTTGGGATTCATTTTCTTTGCATTTCCGAAATTACTCACCTTGTAGCAGTTGTCAGATCCCTTAATTAGTAACTAGTTTTCTTCAAATTATGGTATCACATAGACTGTCTGTGGTCTGGCTGGTAAGAGACTGTTACCAGCTGCTCAGCTTTAGTCAGGCAATAAGGTATTTGTTACACTTCAAATAATCATGTGATTTAGTGAAAGGCCATTTGAGCTCTAAAGCCTCGCAGTGGAAAGTTTCTGAGACCTCTGCCCTCCCTCTCACACCCCAGAGAATCCCTAGTCTCCTGCCTTCCTCTCATGCTATCTGCATGATTGCTGTTGGCCTGCTCGGCCAGGAAGATGGTCCGACACACACCCCTGTTCACTGCCCAGGGTCTCAGGATCCCTGTTCTAGGCAGAGTCCCAAGCAGTGTTGTACCTGCCAGGAAGCCCTTTGGGCTCTTCTGCACCCTTGGGGACCAGTGTCCCTACAGTAATCTGTACTCATGTTTATTCGCACACTTCTCTCTAGAATTTAAGTCACGAGCTGTGTGTCTCCCTTTCTGCACTCAGAGAGTATCAGAGGAGGCCTGGTGTCCTAGTTATATTTCATTTTTCAACTGTCATTTGTTGAACTCCAGACACTGCTAACTGCTTTGCATGCATCGTCTCACTTCTTCTTCCCAGTGTTTATAAGGTGCAACTGAACCAAGCCATATAGTTGGCACTGTGATAAGTGAGGGAATAGATACATTGATCATTGAATGGAGCTAGAGAAAACTGTTAAGTAAGTTGAGTACTAATTTAGTGGAAAGAGAAACCTTCAAACTAACTTACAGATTGTTCACTTATTGTACAAAACTATTATTTATTTATTTGTGTCTCATGGAACCCAGTAATAGCTAACATAATAATGATAGCAGTTATTCTTAGAGTGCTTCACTCTGTGGCAGGCACTGCTCTAAGGGCTTTATATGTATCATCCCATTCAGTCCTTTCACTAATTCAATGGAGCCAGTACTATTAATGTCCTCATATTACAGATGCAGAAATTGAGGCATAGAGAAATTAAGTAATTACTTCCAAGTTCATGCAGCTAAGTGGTGGGACCAGAGTTTGAACTCAAGCTGTCTGACATGAGGACCTGGAACCAGCCTGGGTTTCCAGCAAGATAGGACAGTGCCCATCTTGGGCTGGGTGGAAACATGGCACTGAAGACATGGGCTCTTCGTTCTGGAGAAAATATTAGGGACCTGGTCAGAGCTCACTTACTTTTAGTAATAAATATTCAATTCAACGAATATTTATTAAGCTCTTACTGTACAACAATGAACAAAGATCCTAATCTTCATGGAGCTTACGTTCTAGGAAGGGAAGAGAGAAAATTCACATCTATCTACATGACTAAATTGCATTGCTATGTTAGAAGGTTATTTATGTGCTAAGATAAAAAGAAAATGTAGAACAGAGGAAGAAGGTTAAGATGGTTATGAAAGAAGTTTTAAGGAGATGATCAGGGAAGACCTCATGGTTCATATTGGAGAATTGTTGATCACATTTCTGTTGTTTGACCTGACTTCTTTGTTGATCTCTTAAGAGATGCAGGCTGAGATCTTGACTCACTCAAAACTTGTAGGGAACTGCTTAATATTTCTGCCTATTTAACCCTGGAAGCGTTGGGTTGTTTGGTCTGCAGAGTCAGGGGTGAGTCAGCCCATGGGTTCTGCTTTATTGGCTGGGTAGCACTCCCTTACTGGAGGGCAGTTCTGAATGTGTGCCCCATGGGTGCTGAGTTATGGGCTGGGTGGGGTGTCTAGAGGAGTGGGAAGTGAGGGTCAGACACCGAGGACATTGCGGAGCTGAGAGAGGAAGTTCAGGATGGATAGAAAGATGTAGCTGAGATTCTTCTAGAGAGACCCTTGCCTGCCTAGGTGAAGATAGGGATGGATTGTCCAAAGAGGGCAGATGACCCTAGATCCTACCTCTACCCAAGGACTATCTTCACCAAGGCAGTGGTCCCAGGAAGAGTAGCAAGAGGGTGGAGATAACAGAGCAGCCCCCTCAGTACTGGGAAAACAGCAGGTTCCATGCACTTTTGTGGTGGGCCAGGGCTTTAGATGAGTGAATGACAGATTCACCTTTTACCCAGTTATTGAGACATCATGAGGAGTGTTAAGATTCTGAAAGTAAATTTCCACGATAACATGTTTATGGTGTCATTTGGTCTTCCTCTGTGGAACTGGTAATGATTTTGACTTTCAAGATGAGACCTTCTCTTCTGACCATAAAACAAGATGTTGCAAACGAGGTTCCCAGCTGTCCTGGTCTGTCAGCATGGCTGCTCGATGGCTCTGGTGGCTGATAATTCAGGATGTTGTTGCTGGAGAGTGGGGAACTCATCCAGATCCTCCTGAGACACCACTTTCCTTTTTCATGCAAAAACAACACCGTGCTTCCAATCGTGCTGACTGCACACCAGATTCCATTGACTGTTTTTCTACCCTACCCTGCTTATTTTTATTCATCTGGCTACTTTATTTTAGGGATTTGCAAAGCTTGTCTTGGCAGTGGTGACTCTTATTGTTTTATTTCTGGCTGCTCGGCTTTCATGTGAATGCTTCCATTAAGAGGCGGACGTGGGGAGGACGTGGTTCTGGGGTTCCGGTTTGCTGCCTAGGTATGTTTGCACAGATAGAGCTGTGGTGGCCCAACTCCACTCTGCAGAGCCAGACCTAGGCTGGGATTCCAGCAGGAAAGGACAATGCCCATTGTGGGTTGGATGGAGGATACGTGGCACTAAAGACATGTGCTCTTCTTTCTGGAGAAAATTTTAGGAACCTGGCCAGAGGTCACTTACTTTTAGTACAGAGCTATAGAAACTTTTTAATGCCTGGTGACCAGGCACCTGAAATGGGTCAGTCATTTTTTTTTCTTCTACAAGCTATACCCATATGAACAACTGATGTTGCCTGTATGCAGTTCTATGAGGCAGAATCAGTAGATTCAAGACAGGACTTTGGTGTCATACAAACCTGGATTAGTTCTTGGCTCTGCCACTTACTAACTCAGTGTCCTTGGACAAGTTACTTAACCTCTGTAGTCTTTAGTGCCTGCACGTGATTGGGAATTGTAACAGCACCTGCTTCACTAGGTTGTGATGAGGATTACGTGAGGAAAAAAACCCCACAAATTTTCTGTGATCATGGACAACTCAAAATATGCAAAACTCCATTCCAGGTCAGATTCTTGTTGCTCTGATTGTATCAGAAACTAGCTGAGGAGTTCAGAGTAAGAATCTAACCTAGCAATGCTTAATTCTGGATTGAGTAAGATTTTATTTCCCAAATTAGGTTATTTCTCAGGTACTAGCCTGGTATCCAAATCGGACCCTTTCTGGGAACTACCTCTGCTCTTAGGACAGCAGCATCTGTGGAGGATTGGTTTAGGTAGAGAAAGCAGAAATAGGTTGTGTCATCTGCTCACCTGGCTTTCCCATAGCACAGTGGGAATCAACTGGACATCTCAAGAATCCTGATGTCCAAGTCACGCTCTAAAGTTTCTGACTATGAACCCCAGGCTTTAGGATGTTAAAAAAAATTCTCCAAGTGATTGCAGTGTGCCAACAAGATTGAGAAACAATATACAAATAGCTCATAAGCCGATTCACTAACACCTCTATACAAGCATATTTATAATAGAATTAGAGCAATAAATAACAAAGAAATACACAAATTCTTTATCTGCATGTATCTCTAGCTTTTAAAAGCTTACTTATCTTTCTGTCACTCAGACCCTACTGTACCTTTTCACAGCCCCTTGCCCATTTGCTCCCTCTTATTTGGTTGCCGTTCAAGACAAAAATACTAGTTGCCTTTTTAACATTTTCCTGTTATCTATGAGCTCTTATTCTTTCTGTCTTTCCTGAGTGGGAGAACCTTCATTACTCACAACTTGATGTATCTGTCATTGTTAGTGGTGCTTCTGGCATGGCTCTGACCTTTCAAAGGCAGAGTTAGGAATGCTCATATCTCTCTGTGAACCATGAACGGACTGCCCTCTCATGTCTTTAATTCAATTAAGTCCTAGATTCATTCCTTCCTTTCTCTCTTTTTCTCTCCCTTTTAAAGAGGGACCAGACGCTGTTTTATTTCTTGGTTATCAGGACAGAAAAATTTTGAACATGTACGTATATCTTTCGCTCCCACTGTTTGTAAAGGGATTATCTGTTCTGGATTATCAGAATCAAAACATCTTGATCCACACTCACTTCCCCTTCCCTTCTAGGTGTCTTCCCCATGGTGTGCTCTCAAAGACACAAGATGATTTCCACATCAGCCTAAGCAAAGCATCAAAAAGCAAACATGCCCATTGTTTTTGCACCCTCTTCCTCTCTTCCGTTAACAAAGTTGAAGATTACATGATACTCAGAGAAAAAGCAAGTCATATATTTGGAAACCTATTAATCAAAATAGAGTGTTTATGTAAGGTTAATATAATCAGCAATTCGAGCCAAGCTTCATGTTGTTACTTCTAGAATTAAGCCCATCAGCTGACCTATTTTTTTCAGTACTTTCCTTTTTTATCCATGATTTTCATCACTTTCTTACCTTCTGGGCTTATACGAAGACCATGTCGACTTTATTTTGGTTGAATTTTGGACACATAAAAGTGCAGTGAAGATTTCATTGCTGTATATTCCTGATAATAAAGCTGTTCTTGCTTGGCCTTATTCCATGGAGAAAGAGTGGTCTTGTGTGGGGAGCTTTATCCATCGTTAGCGTTGGGCACAAAAGTGACAGAAGCTTTCAGAGCCTTAGTTTTGTCATCTTTAGGTTGGTGGGGCTACTGCTGCTACATGCAGTGGTTTAAATGAGGTGCCAGATGTGAAGCTCCAGTGTCAGGCATGCTTGAATTGGTCAATGCGTGGTAAACTTTGCCAGCTGTCATTCATCTACCTTCTCCCAAACGCCTAGCTCTTTATGTGCACCATTTTTAAAGCACAATTAGGGCATCCTGCCTTATGTTTCATTCTGGTTTTGCCTCATCTTACTTTTCAAAATTTAAACTCCTTGAAAGTAGGCCTGAAGTAGTTTTCCATTTCCGTAGATATCCCATCCTTAGTGTATGTTGAGGATGCATACATAATTCAGCAGGGAGTGAACTAAACTAAACAACAAAAAAAAGGAAAGCTTTTGTTTTTCTGTTTTGCAGTTTTGTTTTAACTTGGGTGATGCCGATCTGGGCAACTGTTTTTGTACAGCCAGTGAAAGTGTCTAAGCTGTGTGTAGATTTTGTAATATAGTTTCGTCCTTGTTAATGTAGAAATTGTAACACAAACCCAAGACAACAGGGGACCCATTGCATAGGTGAATTCTCACTAACTCAGTGGACAGGGTGGTCTGCCTGTTTGTCCCCCAATGTAGGCCTGGGCATGGCAGAAGCCCATTGTTACCTTATAACTTTATGAATGTATAATGTGTAGCCTGGCTCCTTTCAGAAAGGAATCCTAAAAAAGTACATCTAGAATAGCATAATTAAAAATAAGAATTAAAAGAGATCAGACACAACTTAAAATAATGGGAAAATGAAGGCTTTACTGGGTAAACCTCCTTTTCCTTTCAGCTAGCAGGACTAATCTCATTCCTTGAGAGGCTCTGACCAGCCCTTAGCACAGCTGCTTCTGGGATGCAGTCACACAGCCAGGGAAGAAATTACTTGGAAGGAAAAATGCCAGAGTTTTCCCTCAAACCTGGAGATTATGGAGGAAAAGATAAGAAGGGGGGAGAGCAAATATAATCTGTATTGTAAATAGTAATGAAAATACCAGACTGATACACTAATTAGTGCAATATTCTAGCATGTTTTTAGCAAATTGTTATTAATGATGCCATTAGTAAGTTTAGCCCAGAATTGAATATTAGCTGAATTTGTAAGTCATTTTGTAATTTATTTGTCTTACCATTACATTTTTCCCAACTTTGAAAACAGAACACTTTTAAAATTCAGATTATATGATGGAATATATATTCTACAGTGAAATGTCAAATTCATTAAAATAATGTGCCAATATTTAATTATAGTATTGGTGGGTTTATATTTTATAACTTCTTGTGATATTTAACTGCTGCTATTAATTATGATGATGAAACAAAATTTCTTGGATTTTGAATATTTTTGATTTAATATATTTGACTTCAGAATAAATTTGACTTATTCACATAAATCTTAGCTTTGAAAAGAATGTTAGAACTCATCTAGTTGTATATACTTTAATGTTACCTATTCAGAAACAGAGGTCTAGAAAATTGAGTAACTTTCTCAAACATCTCAGGTGGTCATAGATTTAGAACTAGTCTTCTGCTCTCAGGTTAGAGTGGTTTCTATTATTAATTTTATGTCCCATTGTCCTTTAAAAGGTTCGTAGCTATGTGACAGTATTGCTACAAAAATACTATTTTCTTCTTGCTTAAAGAAACATTGGTGATGCTGAAATCACAGAAACCCTCTCATTACCTAAAATAGTTCTTGAAATATTCTACGCACATGTATTCTGTATCTTTTTCATTCAATTAGATAGTATAGTTCTAGCAATTCTCAGGAAAGGTTAAGTTTGGAATGTAAACTGGACCCTCAGTGGAACTTTCTTTGAGTTGAACCTGAAGGAAACCACACATATAAGTTTTCAGGGCAAACTTCCAGCACTGTAGCACATCAAGATCACTATGTCTAGTAAAGTGTTTCAGAAAGAAAGAACACAGGAGACTTCTGGAATTCTCTTCTATTTAGATTCTAAACATTCGTGAAAGGAGTGTTGCTTTAATATTTTCCTTAATTTAATATGAGGAACTTCACAGTTTGCTCTTGCCTCTTAATTCTTTTTAAGTGAAATGAAATTCTTTGTGTAGAGAAAGAGTAAGAATGCTGATGGGAGAATGAGACAGAGATGTGTATACACACATACACACAATTACATATGTTATCATAATATGTATATATTGTGTATCACAATGAAATAAGCAATGCATTGATATCTCTAAAGGCACAGAAGTATCTACAGTGAGTCTTCCTCCCATTCACTCCTGTCCTCCTAGCCAGAGATCCTCTCTCCAGAAACAACCAGTTTAAACAGTTTCTTGTGTAGCTTTCCAGACACAATCTACTTATATTTAAATAATTATGTAAATATTCATTAAAACCCACAAATACTATATGCACTGTCCTACAACTGTTTTTGTTTTTAAACATTTATAATCTATTTTGAAGTTTGTTTTGTATCAGCACATATAGAGCTGCTTCATTTATTTTTATGGCTGCATAGTATTAGTATTCCATTATGGAATATAATGTTTAATATTACATTCAATCACACAAAATAGAATTAATATTACATTAATATTGATTGATTTAATTTTAGCATATTTATGATGTTTGTTAATGGTATATTAATACTTAACCAGTCCTCTATTTTATTTGCTTTCCATCTTTTGCTATTTGAAACCATACTGACCAGGCACAGTGGCTCATGCCTGTAATCCCAGCACTTTGGGAGGCCGAGGTGGGCAGCTCACCTGAGGTCCGGGGTTTAAGACCAGCCTGGCCAACATGGTGAAACCCCATCTGTACTAAAAATACAAAAATTAGCTGGACGTGGTGGTGCATGCCTGTAGTCCCAGCTACTGAGGAGGCTGAGGCAGGAGAATTGCTTGAATCCAGGAGATGGAGGTTGCAGTGAGCTGAGATCACACCACTGCACTCCAGCCTGGGTGACAGAGTGAGACTCCAACTCAAAAAAAAAAAAAAAGAAACCATGCTAAAAGTATGTCATTTGCATATGTATAAGAATATCTGTAGATGAGAAAGACTGCTAGGTTAAAGTGTATGTGCATTTGTAATATTTACAGATATTACCAAAAAATGTCCTTCATTTACATCACCATGGCCTCAGCATTACAATGTGTTTATCAGATTTTTTTATATTCACAATTCTAATAGATGAAAAATACTATCCCATTTAGTTGTAATTTGTGTTACTCTAATTTGAGTGTGGTTGATCCTTTTTTTCATATGATTAAGAGCCATTCGTATATCATTTTCTGTGAGCCATCTGTTCATATCTATTTTTCTTTTCTTGTTTATGATTTGTCTTATTTCTGTCAACTGTAGAAGCTCTTTCTGTGTATAAAAATGTGCCTATTAGGTTTAGGAATTGTAGAACTTTCCATCCTCCCCCATTCCTTGATTGTCATATATGTTTATGGTGAAGTTTTTGTTTTAAAATGCCATACTTTTTTGTGTGTGTTGAATTTGGCACTCTGGCTTTATACTATTCATACAAAGCCTTCCCCATTCTGAGATCATAAACACAACCCATGCTGTCCTGGTGCTATTACAGCTTCCCTTTTCACAGTAGATCTCTGATTCAACTAGACTTTATTGAGATAAAAGGTGCGAGATAGGTAGTCGTCTTTTTTTTTTTCGTTGTAAATGGCTATCTAGTTTTCTCGAACTACTGGCCTTGTGTCTTTTCCCTGTTGATTTGAAATGCCACCTTTATTGCACACTTCAGTGGTTCCCAACCTTTTTGGCACCAGGGACTGGTTTTGTGGAAGACAGCTTTTCCCCAGACCGGGGTGGGGGATGGTTTCAGGATGACTGAAGCGCATTACTTTATTGTACACTTTATTTCTATTATTACTACATTGTAATATATAATGAAATAATTATATAACTCACCATAATACAGAATCAATGGCAGCCCTGACCTTGTTTTCCTGCTCTAGAAGGTCCCATCTGAGGGGGATGGGAGACAGTGACAGATCATCAGACATTAGATTCTAACAAGGAGCACGCAACCTAGGTCTCTTGCATGCACAGTTCACAATAGGGTTCATGCTCCTATGAGAATTCAATGCCCCAGCTGATCTGACAGGAGGCGGAGCTCAGGCAGTAATGTGAGCAGTGGGGAGTGGCTGTAAATACAGATGAAGTTTCACTTGCCAGCCTGACACTCACCTCCTGCTGTGCAGACCTGTACCAGTCTGGTCCGTGGCCTTGATTTCCATATGTATGTCTCTTGACCCATTTCCCATCTTAGTAATTCATGCCATTGACCTTCCCATCTATCCACCACACTGCTCTATGATGTGTTTTTAATATCCAGGCGAGCTCATCCTCTCAGGGCTGTTCTTTGTTGAGAAATACTTTACTGTTTTCACATTATTTAACCATGAGATCTTTAGAATCAACTTGTGCAATAACCCCAACAGTTTTTTTTTAAATTCTGGAAGTATTTTTTTGTTTAAATTGGAAGTGCCTTAAATTATATAGATATAATTGAGATAATTGTCATCACCTTTTAAAGTTTTGCCTTAGTAGCATTTTAAAGTTTTCTTCATATAAATTTTGCATATTCCTTAAGATTTGCTGGGGATTTTGCCCTTTTGCTATTATCATAAATTATATCTCTTCTTTTGTGTCATTTTGCTGGTGTGTGTAAAATATATAAAATATCCCTTAATAAGGTTGTTTAAAAATTAATACCAAATGCCTTTTACATATCCTTGAAGATGATCATATATCATTTCACTTTGGTCTATTTATAAGGTGAATTGTTTTGATAGTATAAGACCCTCGTGTTCTCTATGAACCCATAAAAAAGGACGATTTTATGTTCTTTGCAGGGACATGGATGAAGCTGGAAACCATCATTCTCAAAATTATTCCTTGAAAGTTTGTTAGAATTCTCCCTCTGAAGCTATCTCATCCTGATTTTGCTTATTTGTATATTTATTTATTGGAGGGAAGGTGGCTCTTTAACATCTATTTCATCTGTGATATTGACATATTTACATTTTCTGTGTTTTCTTTGGCTAAGGTGTGGTTCCTTAAGTATATGTTACATATTATTTACTGAAAATCTTCAGTTACTGTTTGAGTCTCTTCTGATACAGGGTGAGGTTATCTCTTATTGTTGAGTTGTTTTCAAAAGTAGTGGTTCTTTCCTTATAGTCTATGTTTTATGGAATTTGACAATCATGTCTCCCATTCATTTAGATATTAAGATATTAAGGACTATTGCATAATCTTATCATCAGGATGGTAATACTGTAGGCCGTACTGTATGATTACGCTGCTCTGGGGACTGTGATTGCTTTCTTTGGTACCTTTGCCCAGTGGTGTCCAGTTTTACTGCTGATTGTGCTTCATAGTGTCAGTTCTTAACAGATACAGTTTATCTCAGTCTTATATATTATAGGCTCTCAGTAATTCTAGTGAGTAAAGTACTTGGTTATTGTCTGTTATGGGTTCATTTGTAAAGGATGTAAAAGACATGTTCCTACAAAAATTAGCCAGGCATGGTGGTGCATGCCTGTAGTAGACCCAGCTACTCGAGAGGCTGAGGTAGAAGGAACACCTGAGCCTGGGAGGTTGAGATTGCAGTGAGCTGAAATCGTGCCACTGCAGTCTGGTATAGGCAACCAAGTGAGATCCTGTCTCAAAAAAAAAAAAAAAATTGAATTAATAATTTTGGTAAATATATATGTATTCAGATACGTTAAAGGATAGCATTTTGCATACTTGTCTGGTAGAATGAGTTGGAAATAATTTTTAGTTACAGTAAAAAGTTCTTTAGAGAGCTAAAAAGTTTTAGTGGTATTTTTGCTTTTCCAAATACCACATGTCCCAGAATTTGGCAAGGAAATAGAAAAAGGAAATAGAAATCACAGTGCTGTAGTAACAGAGGTGCAAAAAAAAAATGATAATGTTGGTCAAAATGTATAATGTTAAGAAAAACAGTGTTTGTGGTTAATAAAAGTGTATTGATTTTGTTCAAATTTTGTTGAGAAAATATTCTCTCCTTTTCTTATAGACTTATCTAAAAACAGACTGGTTGAAGTTCCAATGGAATTGTGCCATTTTGTATCACTGGAAATTCTTAATCTGTATCACAACTGTATCAGAGTCATTCCTGAGGCCATCGTTAATCTGCAGATGCTGACTTACCTGAACTTGAGGTAGGTTAAACATAAAAGTTGTAATCAAATTCAATGAAAGAAATAAAAAACTTATGCTTTCATTTCTATCCATTTTTTCCCCTTTTTGCAATTCTTGATTTTTCTTTGATGTAGATCACACACAGATGTTTTAAGTAATAACTTTTCTAATAAATTTGTAATGTTGTTAATACTGTCCTTGGTGCTAGACTTCCCTGAATGTGAATAAGACAAGGTTTTTTTTTTTTAAAATGATTTATATTATATCATTTGTTCTCTTTGTCTAATTGGCATTTGTAAGGTTGTAGTTATGTTGTCTTCAAGTATTCATGTAGATTTTGGAGGAGGAAGTATAAAGGAAGTGAAAAAGAGTTTGGTTGTCAGGACAAACAAGGAGCAAAAAAAAAAAACGAGAAAGCCTGGGTGATCTTTGGCAATTATTGGTAACATTGGGCTTTGCTACCTAGTACTAATTGAGCCCATTCACTTTAAGCCTTCTTAAGAAAGTTGAGGAGCACTGAACAACTCTAGCCAGATACAAAGTTTGCTATCTATCTTTACATCCCGCTAACTTAGGTCAGTGTTTGCTGAGCATGGTTTAGTAATGTGCATTGATTGATTATGCACAACATAATATCATATATTAATGCCCCTGAGTAGCTCTGATATTAAGAAAATCAGTTATTTTAAGGCCTTGGTTTTAGACTTTGCAGCTAGGTTCTCTGGTCAAATTCTAAATCCTTTCCCCATATCTGGGATGTCAGGAGAGAAAGGGAAACTGTTTCATCAAATATATCTTTACGGTGAATACAAGATCCCCAATTGCAAGCCTGAATGTAGCCTTTACTCATGTCATTGCATCATGTTAGTGTGCAAAGGGGAGCAAGACTTGTGTTGAATAACAGATATACCCAACATCAAAGTTCAGAAAGTTCAATGAACCAGGTATAATGTCAGTGGTTTTTTAGTTTTGATTTTAGTTTTGATTTAGTTGGCTACTGAAAATTACTGGTTTTGTCTTGTTTTCCTTGCAGTCAAAAATGAGTTTCTGGCCGGGTGTGGTGGCTCAGGCCTGTAATCCCAGCACTTTGGAGGCCGAGGCGGATGGATCGCCTGTCAGGAGTTCGAGACCAGCCTGGCCAACACGGTGGAACCCCCGTCTCTACTAAAAATACAGAATTAGCTGGGCGTGGTGGCGCATGCCTATAATCCCAGCTACTCACGAAGCTGAGGCAGGAGAATCGCTTGAACCCGGGAGGCAGAGGTTGCGGTGAGCCGAGATAGCGCCATTGCACTCCAGCCTGGGTGACAAAAGCGAAACTCCATGTCAAAAAAAAAAAAAAAGAGTTTAAGTTGCATTTCTGTAGAAGTGCTTTTTTTTTTTTTTTTGATATGCAGTCTCACTCTGTCACCCAGGCTGGAGTGCAGTGGCGCCATCTCAGCTCACTGCAAGCTCCGCCTCCCGGGTTCACACCATTCTCCTGCCTCAGCCTCCCAAGTAGCTGGGACTACAGGCGCCGGCCACCAGGCCTGCTAATGTTTGTTTTGTTTTTTTTGTTTTGTTTTTTGTTTTTTTTTTGAGACGGAGTCTTGCTCTGTTGCCCAGGCTGGAGTGCAGTGGCGCGATCTCGGCTTACTGCAAGCTCCGCCTCCCGGGTTCACGCCGTTCTACTGCCTCAGCCTACTGAGTAGCTGAGACTACAGGCGCCCGCCACCACGCCCGGCTAATTTTTTGTATTTTTAGTAGAGGCGGGGTTTCACCATGTTAGCCAGGATGGTCTCGATCTCCTGACCTCGTGGTCCACCCGCCTCGGCCTCCCAAAGTGTTGGGATTACAGGCGTGAGCCACTGCGTCCGGCCAAGTGTATTTGGTTTTTTTTTGTTTTTTTATTGTCAGGGTTGAAAAAAATCCTAGCAGGTTTTTAAGTAGCCTTAACTTCTTTTTGGTAAATAAGGTGTAGGTTACTGTTAGGATCGTCTGGAGGCTCATATATCTAATCTTCACTTTTGCAGATTTCTAACTTATCTGACCATTTTGAATTTTCTTACTGTTTCTGCCATAGTGGGGTGTTAATAACCTTGGAATTTCCTGGTGCAGCAAGCATAAGTGTCTATAGAATTTGGGTCAGTATCTCCTAAGACATCTGTACTCAAATTCCAACATATACAGGGGAAAGCATGTGTAGTTGGTCTGTTTACTTAGCTACTCCTGTCCTGCTGGGACATTTTCACTGCTGGTAGTCCTGGATGCAGTCAGTCTATATATTTAACTTTGCATTGTTGTATTTAGTCCGTGTTCATTGAGAAGCTTTTGGGTATAGATAACATTTTACTTTTACAATGATAGGGATTTTAAAATGCTAATCACACTAAATAATGTCATCTTAAAATGTATATTATATTTTTAGAACATTAGTAAAATGGTTTTGGTGTGATGGTTTCCATGTCACACCTAGTTGAGAATAGATTATTGCTGTCTTCAGATGGATAGGAAGAATATATTGCAGTATGGATCTGAGGATGTTTTAAGGCAAAGACTGAGAATTCATTGAAACGGATCATGGCTGAAGAGGACCATGTGGTATGTTATAAACAGTTTTGTGATGAATTCCTGGGTAATGGAAAGGAAAAAGAATATAGGAAGAGGCTGTTAAGCATCTAACTCTTCAAATATGGTTTACAGTCTGTAATTTTTAGCTTCCTGGTTGCATCTGTTTTCTCCCACTTACATGGGTCATTCTGTTTTTGTTCTGTTTTTCTTTGCCCACTTCTCCTACTTTTAATATTACCATGTTTGAGACCTATTCTCCCATACTGAATCATGTGCTCTTTGAAGGAATTTGACAAATAGAGAAAATTTGAGGAAAAGCTTATCTCACAGAGGTATTGTATAAAGATAGCTATCCTCTAAAGTTGTTGAAAGCCAGATACTATATATACATATATAATTATTTTCAAAACCTCCTATAAAATTTTTTACATGAGTATAAATGTATAACATAAAATAGATGGCTGGGCGTGGTGGCTCACGCCTGTAATCCCAGCACTTTGGGAGGCCGAGGCAGGCAGATCCCTTGAGCCCAGGAGTTCGTGACCAGCCTGGGCAACATGTTGAAACCCTGTCTCTACTGAAAAAAAAAAATACAAAAAGTAGCCGGGCGTGGTGGCGTGCACCTGTAGGCCCAGCTACTTGGGAGGCTGAGGTGAGAGGGTCTGGGAGGTTGAAGCTGCGGTGAGCCGTGATTGTGCTACTGCATTCCAGCCTGGGCAACAGAACAAGACCCTGTCTCAAAATAAAGAAAGAAAGAAATAAAATAAAATAAAAATATTAATGAGAGTAATCTTTAAAGTAATCAGAAAGCTGGTCCTCTTGTGTTATTCAATTACAAGGCCTTTAATTCCTATTTTATTACTGGGTATAGTTGAAACATGTCTTCTAGGAATTGGACCCTTGAAATTGAGATATTTATCAGATTTGATGTTGAATGCAATATAGCTTTTGCCTAAAAGATGTATTAGTATCTGTGAAACAGTGACTGTCACATTTGTTTACTTCCAAATATGTAATTGTATCTAGAAAATACCAGTGGCATCTAATAAAATTCTTTTGAAGTCTTCTCAGATGTTGAGTAGTATCATCCACATGATAGTGTTGTCTGTGTGAGTTCTTCCTGTCCACAAACTACCACCCCACTCCCAGCCATCCCTAAGCCTGGTAAGCAGGAGGGACTCAGAATATCATGCTGGTGTGTGATGACAACGTGATGTCTCCTCCACAACAACCAGGGTTAGCCATGGTGGCCTTTTCACGTCTTTTCTGCTCCTCCTGGATATTATTAAGTTAGCAAAATAAAATATATATTTTGTTGGGTATGGTGAAGGGTCGTAGTGGACTTCATTGACTTTTGACCTTTGGGGAGAGACTGCCAATCCCCTCACTTGAAAAGGACACAGAGACTTAGGATGCTGCAAACACACCACTTTGTAGAAGAGCTAATCTAGTGTTTTTTCTTCAGTAGTTATAAATGGGATAGTATGCCAAAGAAAAAACTTAGATATCCAAGATAGAAGTATATAATCAATGCAGGACATTATCATTAATTTTGATGTATGGGGAAGTCGGTGTGAATTTCTTAAAATTAAAGAAACTGTAAATTGCTTTTGAGCTCACACTTAAGGTAGATGATATCAAGTATAGTATGATCTGAAAGAGCTTTAACAAATAGGCAAGTATATCTGATTTTATAAACAAGTACCCTAAAATACTTTCTTTTCTGTAGCACTTAGAAATTTTCCTCTTATTTCTATTAATTGAAAAGAAAGACTTGTTAGATCAAATAGTGCCAAGAAGCTGGTTTTCAAATTTTCACAGATTTTGTCTGTCTGTACTTAAAATCAATGTGACCTCACTGTATTTAGATTTTTTTCTTCTCTCAATAAATTTCATGTAGAAATTACTAATTTTGTATATTCCAAAGTAGGAAGATGCCATATGAAGCTACTTTGAATTCATGGGAAACATTCAAAACTGATTACACCCTCTGGGGTATATGGTGTATTTCAGCTGAGTAAACAGCCATAAATATTTGATAGTGATGGTGATAGTGATGGTGATGATAATGATGATGACTATGATGGTGGCGGTGGTGGTGATATGTCACTGCCTAACCAGCTTCTTGGCTGATATGTTGTCTTTAAATGTCAAAAGGCTGCTTGTTGCCAACAACCTCTAGTCCTAAATTAGAGATAAATTTAATTAGCACATGAAAAAAATCCTTACTGTGAAGTGCAGTTAAAAACACTTACATATTTTTCACATTTTCTCACATGACAGAAATGTTATGTTTGTGGAAAATATTAATTTACTGCTGTTTATGTAGCCTGTGTTTGAAGGATTTGGGCTTTTAATCTTTGCCTCTTGGCGTTCACAACAAAAGGTTATGTTAGTTTAGTATATGTGCCACTGTGTCTTTTCCTGTTATAAAGTGTCTTAATCCAAGACATGTGGCCAAGAACAATAAAAATGATTAAGCAAGATTTGTTCCTATAGAGGAACCAACACTTTGAACCTGAGTTACACAGGAAAGCCTCACAAAGTTTAAAATCTATTTTAAGATGCTGGAGAGTTTGTTGTTGATGAGCCTCATGAAGAAAATGTACCGTAGGAAAATAAAATAACCCAGACTAGCAAAACTCTTGGCAATAGTAGGAGTGTTGTGAATCTAAGAATAGGGACCTTGGTTAAAAAGTCTCATTTCAGCGTTAGCGGCTGCCAAGAAATGAAAGTTCTGTATAGTATTTGATCATATTGCTTCCAGAAGTCGTGGTGAGTGCTTTTACTTTTCTAGGGTGAAATACACTCAGCTAGGCCTGGTTTATTCATTAGAAGCCCCAACCTCTCCCAACCTACTAGGAGTGGGTTCTGAAGCATTGCCTGTAAAGAACAGGGCGGTCTCTTGAACAAAATGTTATCACACCATAAAAGGAATCTGTTTTGGCTGCTTTCTCTGCAGCCTGGCATTCTTTTTGGCTGCTGAACAATGTGCAGAAAGAGCCAGCTTCCTGATGGTCCTATAACCCGTATCCCCACATTCCTCTGGGAGTCACACTGAGAAGTCATCTTGGATTGGGACAAGCGTCTTGCATGCTAGGGTTGCCTTAGAAAACACAGACTTTATACTTTTTTTGTTGTGAACTAAAAATTAAATTTACCTACATTTCTTCTTACTTGTAGAAGAAATGTCTTCTCTCCTTGCACTGACAGTTCTAAAGAAAGTCTCAATTGTAGGCTAGTGTTTCTTCTCTCTTAAAAAATGAAAGAATTGATGATGTCTTCCTAAACTGGAAAGGAGGAGGAGTTGTGTTCAATTCGATAAAAATGTGTATCCCACATTCTTTCATGAAGATCTTACCCCATTCAAAGAGAAAATGAGAACACTTTAGTGTGTATATTAATGTATATATTTTCGAGCTGGTCTTTGGTAGCCAGGTTTTGTTTTGTGAAATGACAGATCAGCAGAAAGACACCAAAAACACAGTGAACTGAACTGGAGTTTGAAAGTGAACTGACTTAAAATTTGAAAATATTTTTCACAGGATAGCAGAGTTGGAAGAGGCCATTGGAGTCATCCAGTGCATATGCACGGCCAACCATGTGGAGTTTACGCTTTGCCTTTTCTAGTGCTCACTGGGCATCTATTTTCAAGGTGGAACCCGTAGCCAATGGTCCCTAAAATTATTAATGTGTTTATAAATTATTGTGCCTGTAAAATTATGTCCATTGCCATTGGTAGCTGACAGGCTTTATAAAGTGTGAATGAGTGAATGATTGGCTATTTCTTATCAGATTGAATTCCTTTTAGGATAGTTCATATTTGGCATAACTTCCAAAGAGGATTTTCCCATTATTACATATCACCTGATCATAGCTGTTGTTTTGGATCAGTGTGTATTGAAAAAAAGAACAGACACAAAAGGGATATTATGACTTTGATAACTACAGTAGTGTCAGAATGTGTTGGTTTTGTTTTCAGTTCTGTTTCTGATCTTAATAGAGTTGTTAAGATCTTTGTGCAGCAGGTTAGTGCTCTGGAACTGAGGTAAATACCCACTCCTAATTCAATTGTATATATTTTTTTGTTGTATATATTATTTTGTTTATAATATATATATTGTCAAAGTTTATTCTGCCAGCCCCAAATGAACAAGTTCCAAATTGCATTTATTTGTCTAATGAGACAGATAAAAAGCACTGTGAAACATTGCCATTTCATCAATAATCAACTTACTATATATCCTCTAAGAACACTGCACTTTACTAAGTTCTATAACAAGTGCTGTAGAGAAAAAGAGAGATTTTTTTTTTTTTAAACATACATATATGAAAGGTGTGGATTTTGGGGATCATCACCACCACCACTTTTTTTCTTTCTTTCTTCTTTCATTTTTACTTTTTCTTTTCTTTTCTTTTCTTTTTTTTTTTTTTTTTATTTGAGGCAGGGTCTTGCTCTATTGCTCAGGCTAGAGTGCAGTGGTGTGATCACAGCTTACTGCAGCCTTGACCTCCCTGGGCTCAGGTGACCCTTCCATTTCAGCCTCACTAGTAGCTGGGACTACAGACGTGCGCCACCATGCCCAGCTAATTTTTTTTTTTTTTTTTTTTGGTAGAGATGGAATTTTGCCATGTTGTCCAGGCTGGTTTCGAGCTCCTGGGCTCAAGTGATCTGCCCGCCTTGGCCTCCCAAGGTGTTAGAATTACAGATGTGAGCCACCATGCCTAGCCACCACTACTTCTTAATAGCTAAATAGGATTTAAGATTAACCATCACACCATCAGATCTGAGCCCTTCAACAACCCTTAACTTTGGATAGGAAATAGGAAAGTGGTTTATCCCTAGGCTACACTATTTCATAATTAAGAGAAATGAATGAGATATATTTCTTTGACATTTTATAGGTCACTAAGCACTTTCACCTCTGTTACCTTGTTGAACATGATCTCTATTGCATTTCATGCCCCTTAAGACAGTTTCATAATTGTGAAAATAGTTGTTAGGGATTTTCCAAGGGAACAACATCAGTATTTACACAAGGAAGGCCTTTGTATTTTTAAAATTTCTACTGTAGCTATAATTGGTTCCCATTGTTATTTCTGATACTATAAATTTGTGCATTCTTTTTCTTTATCCACTGTTATGGAAGATGGTGTGTTTTAATAACTTTTTTTTAACTTGGCTTTTGATTTTGGATATTTTGCTCATTGATTACCAGTGATTTTTTCTTTTCTTACAGGAGCATTTAAGTCCACAATTTCCCTGTGCATAGTGCTTTAGCTGACTCCTAAAAGTTCTGCTATGCAGTGGTTGTTAATCACTCCCAGGCTTTTCTACTTTCCATTATTACTTCTGTGGCTTGTGAGTGTTAAATTTCTTTTTATTTTCATTTTTGGTGATGGGCAGGGTCTTGCTCCATCACTCAGGCCGGAGTGCAGTGGTGCGATTACGGCTCACCACAGCCTTGACTTCCAAGGCTTAAGCTATCCTCCCACCTTAGCCTCCGCAGTAGCTGGGACTACAGGCATGCACCACCATGCCCAGCTAATTTTTAAATTTTTTTGTAGAGATGGAGTCTCGCTCTGTGGCCTAGGCTGGTCTCAAACTCCTGGACACAAGTGATCCACCTACCTCAGACTCCCGAAGTGCTTGGATTACAGGCGTGAGCCACCACACCTGGGCTAAATATTTATAGAACAGTTTTTAAAGTTATCTTTAAAAGTTTACTTTTAATTTAGTTATATTGTGTCAGAGAATATTATCTGTTTGAAATAGATTCATTGATTTGGTCAAGTTTTGCTATGCATAGTTAATTTTGTAAATATTCCACATACGCTTGAAAACAATATATGTTTTCTAAGTCTGGTATGCAGGGTTATAGTAAGTACAGCAAATTTAACATTTTAATTTGGGGTTTCACATTTCCTCCATTGTAACACATTTTGCATCTGCAGGTCTGCAGGCAGAGATAACCTGGAAAGGTACATTAGACAAGGCACCTGGTACTCTTTTTGCCTGTTGCAAAATTGTTCACAATTTTTTTTCTGATACTCCAAATACTTCAGATTTATTTATTTATTTATTTATTTATTGAGACTTGTTGAGTCTTGTTCTGTCACCCAAGCTGGAGTGCAGTGGCATGATCTTAGCTCACTGCAGCCTCCGCTTCTTGGGTTCAAGCGATTCTCCTGCCTCAGCCTCCCGAGTAGCTGGGATTACAGGCTCCCGCCACCATGCCCGGCTAATTTTTGTATTTTTATTTGAGACAGGGTTTCACCATGTTGGCCAGGCTGGTCTCGAATTCCTGACCCCAGATGATCCGCCCCTCTCAGTCTCCCAAAGTGCTAGGACTGTAAGCGTGAGCCACTGCGCCCAGCCCAAATACTTCAGATTTATATCACCACATACAAGAATTGTGCACCTTCATGAACTATTGGAACAGGTCTGTAGGTAGCAAAAAACCAAAAAGAATGAAAAGAATATCAGCAGTGATATTCAGTGGGGATGGTGAAATGTTTCCTTTCAGATCGTGTGTCCTAAGAACTGGGAAAGCTTGTTTGTGTGTGGGTGGCTGTGAGGGGTGGGCTGAAGCAGTAGCTAGTGTTTTAGGGCAGTTCATTTACTTTTGTTCAATCAATAATTTGAATGGGTGATCTTCAGGGAATTTAAGTAAACTGTTATGAGTTGTGGCCCCTCAAGTAAATTAGTCCCAGAACCAGACCCTTGTGACCTCAGTACCAGTAGGAGAGAACAGCCTGGGATTTTCAGCAGAGGCAACCTTTGAACATTTGACCACGGTGCCAAAAATCTGCAAGCAGTTGTTTACAGAATTCTTAGGACCAGCCTGGAGTCCTTTCATTCCACCTTGCATGATAAGATCGGTAAAGGAAGTCTCACTTTCTGTATTCCTTAGGAGTCACTTTTTTTTTTTTTTTTTTTTTTGAGACAGGCTGGAGTGCAGTGGCGCGATCTCTGCTCACTGCAAGCTCTGCCTCCTTGGTTCACACCATTCTCCTGCCTCGGCCTCCCTAGTAGCTGGGACTACAGGCGCCCGCCACCACGCCCGGCTAATTTTTTGTATTTTTTTTAGTAGAGACAGGGTTTCACTGTGTTGGCCAGGATGGTCTCGATCTCCTGACTTCGTGATCCACTCACCTCGGCCTCCCAAAGTGCTGGGATTACAGGCATGAGCCACCGCGCCTGGCCTAGGAGTCAATAAGTTTTTTTAACTTAGATTTTTAGAATCCCAGAAGGAAATATCTGCTGCCACAGCACTTTAAAAATACATGATCGGCCGTCTCAAAAAAAAAAATGTATATATATATGATCAATGTCCAGGTAGGATGTAGGTGATACCAGCTTAGAGAGAAGTTGGCTAGTCTTGTTAGACATAAAGTCTTAGGATTTACACACATTTCGTATTTTCTCTGAGCTTAGAATAGGTTCTTGGACAGAGCAGGAACTCAGCAGGTGTAGAAAATAATCGACTTCTTTTCAGTATTTGACACGATAGCGCCTTCCTTTGTTGTCTTTGGTCACATGCTTTCCTGGTCACTTTTCTACTTCTTCCTTTTTCTTCTCTATTGCCGTATCTGGATATTCTTTCTCTTCCTGCAACTTAGTGCTAGAGTTCCCTAAAGCTTTGGTCTTCAATCTTCTCTCCAAGACCTTATGCCTCTTGTGTCTCAAATATGTTCTTTATCCCTTTGACTCAGTTGAGCACTAGCCCTTATTTCCCTGGTTCCCTAATATTCAGTTCCTCTTAGATGTCCTAGTGACCCTCAAATTCCAGTATGTTCTAGACTAAGCCCATTTTCTTCTTTTCCAAATTAGTGTATCTTCGATCCTTGTTTCTGTTCATGCTCCTACTGTTTTTCTCCAGCACCCCAGGTCAGAATCTCAGAAATTATCTTTGACCCCTTTCCTCCATTCATTTTTACATAAATCAATCATTAACTACTAGTTCAGTATCTCCTTGCCTCGTGCTTGGAATTCTGTGCCCTCCTTCCACTGTTTTCCTGGTTTACCTATACGTTTTATTCCAGAGGAAATGAGAAAAGGCTGCACTGTGTAGAGGGGAGATCACAGAATTTGATCTAAAGCCTGACCCACCCGGTTTCAAACCTGAACACAGAGGCACTCACTAGCCAGGCAACTTATAATGAATTATTTAAATTCTCTGAATGTCAGTTTTTGTGTCTGAAAAGTGGGAGGTCTTAGTACTTATGTTACAAGATGGTTGTGAATATAAATAAAATAATCGTCTTAGTGCCAACACAGTCCCTTATATATATTAGCCAAGAAATATTTGTTGACTTGTTGAATTAAGTTTTGTGGCATGCTGTGTCATCATGCAAATTGAAATATGGGTTAAGAAGCAAAGTGTCAAAAGAGCTAGTATTTGAGTAAAGTAAGTGGATTTTTTAGTATTTTTGGCAAAGAGTAAAATTTTTGGCAAAATTTTACTCTGTGTAAAAATGTTAGAACACTAAAGAAGAATCTAGTTATTAGTAGTTGTCAAGTTATACAATAGAAGCTCTCTGAAGATTCATTTCCTTGGAGGGATGAGTAGGAAAAAAGGATGTACGTACACTAATATCCATGCATGTTCCACATTCAAACATTTCTAGAAATAAATGGAGAGGAACGCGTCTTCAAGTGGTAAATGGCAATATGCAGGCATCTTAATTTTTATTATGAATATTTTTATTACCTTAATGTCCCTAGGTAAAAATTGATCTCAGTAGACTGTGCTCACCTAAGTCAGTATCAGTATCCCTTTACTTTTTTAAGGGGGAAAGATGTTAAAGTAAAAAATATATATTTTTGGCCAGGCGCCGTGGCTCATGCCTGTAATCCCAGCACTTTGGGAGTTGAGGCAGGTGGATCACGAGGTCAGGAGTTTGAGACCAGCCTGATCAACATGGTAAAACCCCGTCTCTACTAAAAATGCAAAAATTAGCTGGGCGTGGTGGTGTGCACCTGTAATCCCAGCTATTCAGGAGGTTGAGGCAGGAGAATCGCTTGAAAATGTATGTTTTCTAGGCTGTGGTAGGTGGTATGGAAGAGAAGCAAAGTAGGAATACCTTCCTGATAGTAGGAAACTAGGGTTGATTTCACCTGGCACATAGCTCCAAAAAGTGGGAGAATTATCTCCACTGCCCGTGTATCTTTCCTAGTCATTTAGTGATAATTTCCTGTGTGCCAGGAGCAATGATCTGCACAATGGTATTTTTCAAGACCCAGAGCTTAGGCCGCTACAAGTCTTAATACTTAAAAGCCCACATCTACATTGTTGCCTCTAAAAGTGTTTGCAAAATTAATATTTTGGCTGGTATTAGATATTGAGTCCTCTTTGAACATCCACAGTTCACTTATTTTGAAAGCTCAATTGATTTTGAGCATTCAATTCCATTTTAAAAGAGAGGAAATTTAAAGCAGTGGTTTTTAGAGCACAAAATAGGCCTTGATCTTTTGGAATTGAAGAACTCTTAGAAGAAAGGAGAGAAAATAATTAAGATAGAGCTAGTTATCAAAACTGCCCTTTGAAATCTAAGTGTAGACATTGGTAGCTTACATTGGTTGCTGACCGTTGGGGGGAATATATATATATGAATATTTTAAGCAGTGGTTTATTTATACTCACGAGGAGATAGACTATTATTGTGGGAAACCAGTTCAGTTGCAAGAGGTCAAATATGGTGCAGGTATGCATAGGAAAATGCACAGTGAAATAAATGACTGTTGCAGAAATTTGCCTGAATTCAGACTTGCTTTAGACACTCTGTTTTTGTTTTCTTGCTCTTCTCGCAGTTCTCTTTTCTAAAGTTAATCTTTTACCTTCTCAACACATGGCTTTTATGTGTTTGGAGTGTGAAATTGATTGGTGTAGCTTTCAAGACTTGTTTCAGATTCAATTCAAATGATGATTCTGTTTTTCTAGTCTGAAAACATTTTAAGTCTTCAAATGATTGCCACAGTCAGGTTGTAGTTAGCATAACTGCTTTCAAAGTTAGATTTAAACTTAGGCTCCCAGATTTAATATACATTATGTAATTAGGCACCTATAATATAAATATATAAGATAATAATAAATCTCTGTCCTAAAAATTAATGTCAAATGTTATTTTTTAGCTTTACATTTAAGTGTAAAGATAGTCTCTATTTGATTTTAGCTTTATAGCATAAAATTACAGTTGACCAGACTGTCACCAGGCAACTGAAAGCAAAGCTTTTGTTGTTGTTGTTGTTGCTCATTGTCTTAGACGTGTAATTAATGATGGTGGAATGTAGGGGAAGGGCAGGCAATGAAGGGGAAGCACTCAGTCATTAGGGGGAACCAGGGTGAGACATTTTGCCATGGTGGATTTTTCAGAATGGAACAAGCAGGAAAAAGGAAATGGTTCTCTATGGATATTGTTCATTGCTGTGTGCATATAAAGACAAGAGTCAGGTGTCATATGCAAAACAGCAAAAAGTTACTCTAACTTTGATGAGAAGCAAACAGGGTATTCATAAAAGAGCATAAAAACAAAATTAGGTGAGGTATCCTGTGAAAAGGAAACTTACTAGGCTAAAGTAAAATAATTGCTGTTTACTGTAGGTCGAGTGCCAAGCACAGACAGTAATATTCAAATCAACAATGACTGGATCCTTGCTAGCTCCTTTCCCTTGCTGAGACTCAGTATTGGATAAGCCCAGAGTGAAACCTGTGAAACCTGCCCAGCTTTCTCTGTCACTCTTTAGATTCAGGCCTGTGTCATTTCCTTAATAGTTTTGTGATGGTTAATGACTTTACATCATTATTTCCATTACTATTTGAAAACAAGTAGTAAACAGAGATTGTAACCCCTGGATATTCATGCTTTTCCAGTGAAATGGCAGGATCCTGGAATTAGGAAGGATGAGAGAGAAAATGTCATTTATAGGATTATATGTTGTAGTCTTGGTTATCCAGATTGGAATTAGGTACATGGTTTGTTTGGGCCTGAAATTTTATAGCCCAGCCTGGTTCACCCTGGCATGTCTGAGCTATCTCTTTATTTTTAATTGGTATATGTTTTCAGTGAGGGAAAGATTAAACCGTATTTTAAAGGTGGCTAAAATTTTAGCAATTAGGATGTACAATAAGTAAAATTAATAAATAGAGTCATACACCACATAATGACATTTTGGTCAACAATGGACCACATATGTGACAGTGGTATAAGATTATAATGGAGTTGAAAAATGTCTATGGCGTAGTGACATAGGCGTTGTAGCCACATCTTAACATCTGAGCATAACACATTACCCTTTCTATGTTTAGATGTGTTTAGATATGAAAATACTTATCATTGTGTCACAGTTGCCTACAGTATTCAGTACAGTAACGTGTTGTACAGGTTTGTAGCCTAGGAGCAATGGGCTATACCATATAGCCTAGCCATGGAGTAGGCTAGACACCTAGGTTTGTGTAAGTACTTTCTGTGATATTCACACAATAACACAATGGCATGATGAAGCATTTTAAAGAAGGTATCGTTGTCATTAAGCAACACGTGGCTGTAAAATCGAGCTGAGCACACCTATGCTCTCTATGGTCACCTCCTCGCTGCTTTGTTACATTAGTGGCTGGGTGAGGTTTAATCTTTATATATGGTTGTGGTGTTGGGCTAAGCATTTTCACATCTATAATGTCGTGTTAGGTAGGTCTTATTGTCTCTGTTTTATAGCTGAGAAAACCAGAGAGATTAAATGATTTACCTGATTTGTGGCAAATCATCTCTATGGTATTTGAACCCAGGTCTTAAAATTTCACAGCAGGTGGCCTTTCTCTCTTTATCTCTTACTTAAAAATTGGCTTAGTCTGGGAGGGGCAGTCTCTTGACAATCTGAAAGGTTTTTACAATTGGTGACTTTTCTGCCACACCAAGCAGCCAGTTGAGTGAGTAAATTTGTTATATAAATTTTTCTATAAATTATTTTCTAAGTGAAAATAATTTTCTGTATTCTGTTAAGTGAATCCATTCACTGAAAATACAGAGGTATATTCCAGTAGAATTTAAAAATGTGGGTATTATCCTCTGTTAATAAAATCACCTGTAAGAACATAGCATGTCTTTATAATCACATATCTTAAGGAAAATAACCTTTTGATAAACCAATAATAAATAATATCAGATACTAAGATTGAGACTCAAACTATGGACATCAATAAGTGCCATAGTCAAAATACATCAAAATAGTACTCTAAAAGTAAAACCAGAAAAAGTGATTTGGTTTGTAAATTCCTTAATTTAGGAGTTAAGTGAGGGATAGTGGTACTTGAAGCCAAGATAAATGTATCCTGCAAATTTAGGCTGCCAAGAATGTTTAGATTATATTGAGCTGCCTTATTTCATCTTGAAATGATGAAATAGACAGATGAATCCAGCAGGAAGTCATTTAACTGAAAAAGATGGAAGATGAAGCATTCACAATAATATGGATTTGGTAAAAGCCCACTGCCTTCCCTCTCTTTCTCTTTCCTCCCCACCCTGATCTTCAACCCAGACTCTGCAGGGACAGTGACAAAGAGACAGGTTTGGGGTAGGGGTGGGGGTGTAGACTTGGCTCTGGTGATGTAGCTTGTCAGATACAATATGGCCTTATTTTCAAACGTTCTTTCAGCACAGAGCCAGTTTATAGCACCAAGGCTGCAGAAGACCAGGGGTGTAGGATAGTGGATTGCGGCCTGAGGCACTTACTTGCTTGAGAAAAATTGCTGCCAGAAGAGTGGTTTCAAAAACCTGAGGCTGCTGCTGTGGTTGCTAGTGGGTAGAGGATTAAAGGGAATGCAGCTTTTCCTCTCCTGTCTAAATATTTGCTGGAGAGCAAATGGGTTTTTGTGTGCATGTGTATTTCCTTTTTCTATTGGGGAAATTACAAGTAATACAGGAACATCCTGTGATAAAATATATGAAGTAGAGGCTGAGGGAGCAGAGAGATGAAGTCGAAGAAATGTGCCCCAGGTCTGTGGCCTGCTGTACGGTGACTAAATTCTTGGCATGGTGAATTGGTAAGTCTACAGATGATTAATTACAGTGTAAACAAGACATATATGGAACATAAATATGAGATAGGCCATTCCATCAGCAGCTTTTAGTGTAAAAAGCATCCGTTCCCATCAAAGAGACCATGAATGTTTTCACAAGCTTAAATTTTATTTTATTTTAAGTAAGTACCCACTCTGGAAGATTTCCAATGAGAATAAACCCATGTAATCTCAAATACTCACGCATCTGAATGAGCAGAGCTTTCTTTGTGTTTCTCAAAGTAGTATGATACATGACTCTCCCAGTTCCATATCTGCTAATCTGGTTAGATCCCTGCACCAACTAGTGAGACGGATAACTTAGAGTGTAACTCTGAGTTTCCAGGCAAAGAAATGTAGGAAAGATCTTAACTTGTATTTGTTAACTCTGCTAAAAATAGGAATGTAGAACTTCCTTGAAAATACTAATCTTTGTTCTCATTATCCCTCTTCAAAAGGAGGTTTACGTATGGCTCCAAATAAATAGACTTGCCTTATTAACATTTTTATTTGCCGATCCTCACTTTATAAAATTGCATATTAACAAATATTTTATAACCACAAGTTACATTTCAAATTATTTACTTGCCATCTTTTAATAAACTGAGTTCTCTTTTCTGAAGGAGCCTTTTTTGGAGCTTGAAAAAAGCCCTCACAGCAGGGTAACAGGAAGACCCCCTCCTCCAGCCAAAAGAGTCCCACTGAGCCCCTGCTGGTGAGAGAGAGCCTTGGGAGGGATGTGAGAGGCAGAAACACAGGCTGCTGGCCCTAGCTCCTCCCTTCCACCGTCCCCAGAGACCAGGAGAGAGTGCCAGTGCGGGCCCATTGCCCTTATTCTCTTGGTCCAATCCTGCTAACTAGGGAAAGTGAAGAGCTGGTTGGTCTTTTGCAAGCCAGGAACCTACCAGGAGGGCACTCAATCTCCTCCCTCCTTCTGCTGGACCCTCTTAAAGAAAAATCTGCCTCTTTCTGGAAATAGCTTTTTCCATGGGTCTGCACAATGGAGAGAAGATATGACTGTATCTCTTCTTGCTAAAACATAGTTACATGGGTAATTGAGTGCCCTGGAGCAGCAGAGATATCAAGGTGTTGACAAGGCCGTGCCCAGATTAGAAAGGTTCTTTCCACAGCACAGCACCTGCTTTTTCTGAGCTCATCAGGTAGAGCTGCCCTTCAGTTAACCAGATTTCTGCTCCCTCATATGGAGGAGAGTCAAACTTCTAATTGAAGAATTACATACATTCAGAAAAGTGCACAGATCATAAGTATACATCTCAAAGAATTTTCATGTTCTCACTCATAGGTGGGAATTGAACAATGAGAACACTTGGACGCAGGAAGGGGAACATCACACACCGGGGCCTGTCATGGGGTGGGGGGAGGGGGGAGGGATAGCATTAGGAGATATACCTAATATAAATGACGAGTTGATGGGTGCAGCACACCAACATGGCGCATGTATACATATGTAACAAACCTGCACGTTGTGCACATGTACCCTAGAACTTAAAGTATAATTTAAAAAATAAAAAAAAAGAATTTTCACAAATAGGAGCACTCGTAACACATATCCAGGTCACATTTATCATTTTATAATGATGTTTCTTTCCTGATGATAAAAGCACTTGTAGAAAGTTTGGAAAATACATCAAAGTATAATAATGGAAATAAAAACCATCCATTGTACCTATACCCGAAGAGGAGTACCGATAGTATTTTGGTGTATTTCCATTCTGTCTGTCTCTCCCCTTCACATACACAGATACATGCATGTCTATAAATACACTCACACAGGAACACAGCTTCTGAAACTTTATGCATGTGTGTGCAAACACACAGCAGTTTTATTAAATAGTTACACTGAATGACATACAGATTTTTAGATGTTTCACTCTGTGGTTGTTGGCTTCAACACCAGAAGGGCAGAGAAAGAAAGGGAAACTGAAACCCATCTGTCTTTTTGCTTGGTAGCAGGAAAAAGGGGCTTTTTGTGGGGGAGGAGATTGAAATAAATGGCTGACATATAAATAAGGATGGTTCGTAGATTTTATTTATCCAGTGTTTTCCATCTCCATGAAAACTAAGCATTGATGATAGAAAGTTCAGAAACTTCTGGGTAGAGACCCTCTTCTTGTAGAGCAGAGATGAGACATCAACTTAGACTTTTTTGGCTGCTCTGTGGAACTAAACCCCTCTGGGCTGCAGTTCCACTTTGCCAGAAGACCAACTTTCCTTTCTTTTTCTTTTAGTTAGCTCTCTTGCAGATACCAAAACAGACTTAAACTGTAGCAACCCTTGTTTTAACAAAAGGAAGCTGAGTCAAAATGTTGGAAATGAGCCCGGTGGTTTTGTGAGTTGCAGCAAAATTATCTTCCCCATCCCTACTGCAATGGATGAAATGATGCCTGTGTGGTGCTGGTTGCTTTGGTCCAGCTGAGTTTCCTGCACACATTGTCAGGAGAGGGCAGTTGGCACCAGCTTCCCGTTGCTATTGGTTGTGCAGGATGTGCTCTCCATCTGCCTCCTGGCTGGCCGAGGGCTTGGCTTCTAAGTGGTGGTGGTGGGGGGACTTTGATGGCATTCCTTGTGTTGAAGAAAGTTGTCTCTTTCAGAACTGCCCATACCCTTATTTTTTATTTTTTATTTTTTTTTTAAAAAAAGAAAAACATATTTTGTTTTCTTACATACTTGTCATTTGAGTTGTCACACAGAAAATATATTGGACTTCTTGTGTTTGTAAAATGTCTTCTCAGATCACTCCTTTTTCCTTTCTTGTTAAAAACAGGTTCACAGACAGTATGAAGTGGCCTTTCTGTTTACATGTGTTCTTGTTGTATTGTCTTTGCAGTCGAAATCAGCTGTCTGCCCTGCCTGCCTGCCTGTGTGGTCTGCCTCTCAAAGTCTTAATCGCAAGTAACAACAAACTTGGATCATTACCAGAAGAGATAGGTCAGCTCAAACAGTTAATGGAGCTGGTATGTTACCGATTTTTAAGATGCTCTTTTTTGTTGGTTGACTGATCATAGCCTCTCAAGGTATTCAGAAAAACTTTTTGCTACAGTTGGACAAGGTGGAGCCTCTGTTGTTTGAGGGCAGGTATATGATAAAGACATTAAGGGGGGAGAGGAACAGCTTTGAAACTTCACTGTGACAGACACAGTTCCTGGAATTTAAAGGCTTCCTGTAATTTACAGCTCATGAAGTTTGCAGGATTTGCCGTTTTTGAAGTTTATGGGCTATCATGTTGTAGTTAGTATTTTCAGATTGCGTATAAATTTGTAAAAAATTATGGCTAAACTGCCAAAATAATCTACAAATAAGTTAGTAGGCCACACTTCATGAAGGTATAAAATGAAGTCAGAAGACAGAAAGAATGGGGTGCTCTGATTCTGTCGAGATTTTAGAAATCATTGTCGCAAATCGTTGTAATTTTAAAATGTGACCGTGTCCCTAGGGATAGAAAAGGAGAACAAGCTATGGATGAGCAGAGATGGATTACAAATGTGTGTGAAGCTGAGATGCACTGTTATATTTCAGCTCTTTCACTACTAATTTAATTATTTACCTTTTTTCTAAATTGGGAAAGAATGAATGCTTTCTAAACTTCCATTGAGCTAACATAGGTGAAGGAAGAAGCAGGAGTTACCAGTCAGGCTGAAAGGTGATAGTATTCATTTATCATCTAAGCATGGGCTTATTCCATCCTGACCTTGTGTCAGGCACAGGGCTTGATGTGATTAAATGATGAAAAGGGCACAGTACCTGTCTTTCAGTAGATTCCAGTCTAGAACAATGATGGCCGATAAGTTTTGTCTTTTGTGCCAACTCCTCTGGGGCCACCCGGAGCACCACGGTGCTGGCCTGTGAGGCCCAGATAGAGAATGCTGTGATTGCTTAGTCATGTCTGTAGTGGGATTGGGCTAGGAGAGTGATGGCACCCATGTCACATACGTATCAACTTTGATTTTAATATAGAAATTAATAATTGCTGTAGAAAGGCATTAGAGCTATAGAAAGTGTCTTTTTCATGGATTATTTGATAGCATTGTCCAAAACTCATTCCAGCTAGCTCACACCAAAAGTCAGCGTTGGTTAGAGGATACAGGGGTCCATCAGATCACTTACGATGAAGACATTTGGTCACAGGTCATGAGTGACTAGGACAAGACACTGGAATGTTGTGAAGGACCATGACAGCGGTTCATTTTTCTGCTCAGCTTTTCCTCTTCCATACAACGGCAGAGGTTGCCCAAGTTTAAATGTTCTCCCGGGTAAAGCACCTAGCAAGAGACCTACTAGCATCTCTCAGCCCTGGGTTCTAAGTGAGAGGCAGATCTGGTCTGATGTTCTCCCCGACTGAGTCTGCTGTGCCCAAGGCACATGATCACGCTGCTCAGATGTGGCTGTTGGGCTGCCACCAAAGGGGGTAATTCTGAAAGAAGACAGATATTAATTTGAGCAGACAAAACCCTGTCCCCAAAAGTTTCTATTACAAGAAGCATGTGCACGAGGCAGGGAATGATTAATTAATTCAGTCTTCGGGTTGTGAGAGGTTTGGAAAAGAAGAGCCCTTTGAGAGGCCCCTTAAATAAGCCCATGTGGGGTTTCCTAGGAGGAAAAAAGAAGTCAGGGACAGGGACAGGGAAAGCATTCAAGGAGAAGGGACAGCTTGTGCAAAGGCAGTATATCCTAGAAGTCCATGTCGTGCTTGGGATTAGGAAGCCGTTTAATCCTGCTGAAGTCTAGGTAGATAGAATGGGGCTGGGCACACCCTCCTCATGCCCACTGCCTTAGATTTAGGCCACAGGCAACTCCTTCACAGGGCATTCGGGGCCCTCTGTGGTCGGGCCCCTGCTTACCTCTTTGGGTTCATCTCTTGCCACTGGCACCTTCACTCCCCGAGTTCCTACCTTCTGGGAATGCACCTTGTTCATTTTCACTTCTGGACTTGTGCACGCATCACTCTTTCATCATGGGCTGTTTCTTCCTCCCCCCTCCTTTCTTGGTTAGTTCTTAGCCAAGTTAGATCTCACTTTGTCCAAAAAGCCTTCCCAGATCCTCCAAGCCTGAGTTAGGTGCTCCTAAGGCAAGCACTCCATACTTATTACTCAATTTTCATAGCATCACAGTTGTTTTCTTACTTGGCTTTCTCTGTGCCAGCTCCCCCCACACCCTGATAGCTGCTTACTTGCTGTTGCATCCCAGGTGCCTGGCACCTGATAGGCACCCAGCAGATGTTTGCTGAATGTTACTGTTGAATGGTGGAAGGTGAACCTGGAAAGATGGCTGGGGCAGATTGTGAAGACCCTCAGGTGCTGGGCCTGAATGGGGTTGAGGGGGCAGGAAGACTCAATCTTGCTGTCCACATAACTCAGAAGGTGCCATTTTAACTGGTTCTAGGAAACAAAAAATTTCCTAGATGAAAGCTTTGGATGAAAGTGACGGTCATATGCTGCTGCTTTTTCTTTTAATGCTTCTTTTAGGTATCTGATAGCCACAAAATCCATGGTTGCTAAAATTTGGTTTAGGATTTGCAAATACAATATGAATAACAACTAAAACAACCAGACTTTATTTTTAAGACAGTTTTAGGTTCACAGCAAAATTGAGAGGAAGGTACAAAGATATCCCACATACCCTCTACTCCCATACATGCACAATCTCCCTGTCATCAACGTTCCCCACCAGAGTGGTTCATTTGTTACAATCTGTGAACCTATCCCGACACATCAATGTCACCCAAAGTCCACAGTTTACATTAGTGTTCACTCTTGGTGTTGTACATTCTATTGGTTTGGGTAAATGTATAATGACATGTGTCTCTTTCACTACCCTACAAATCCTCTGTGTCATCCCTCCCTCCTCCTCAACCCTGGCAACCACTGATCTTTACTGTCTCCATAGTTTTGCCTTTTCCAGAATGTCATGTAGTTGGAACCATACAGTATGTAGCCTTTTCAGGTTGGTTTCTTTCACTTAGTAATATGCATTTAAGTTTCCTCCATGTTTTTCTATGGCTTGACAGCTCATTTTTTTTAGTGCTGAATAATATTCCACTGCCTGCACAGTTTATCTCCTCACCTCCTGAGGGACGTCTTGGTGGCTTGCAAGTTTTGCCAATTATGAATAAAGCTGACAAGTTGCTTTTTTTTTTTTTTTTTCATTATTTGAGGTCCCGTGCAGATGGGTGGCACATGGGTGAGATCAATCTTCTGGAACTTTTTGGTGCTGATACGTGCTTCTGTCCCATGAACCTTGGGTGTAAGTGACACCGCATGCCTTCCATCAGCTGTGCTCTAGAGCTGTGTCAACCAGCTCATCTGTTAGCAGGTGGCACATGTGCTGAGCCTGAGAGTCAGCCGCATACTAGAGCAGGGCTTTCCTCAAATACCCTGTGTCAGCTGCAGGGCTGACGTGTAAACAGCGTTGTCTCCAGTGTCAGGACACACTGGCTGTCGGGTGGCTCTAAGGGACACCCCATGCTTTTCTTGGGCACCCTGTCCTGGCCCCAGCTCTAACGAGGGCTGCCCTGCATTACAGGACTGTCTTCACCTGGTTCTTGTGTCTTTTCTCCACCAGCAATAACTGTTGAACCCACAGGTTCTAGGATCTTAGAGTGATAGGGGATTGTAAAAGGCATTTAGTCCAAACTCTTGACATCTTACGAATGAAGAAACCCGAGGCAGAAAGCCAGTGCATGACATACGGAAGGCCACCCCTGTGTAGCTAAATTGTAACATAAGCTGAAACACCCTCACCCAGCGCAGTCCTGTGGAAATATAATGTAAGCAGTAAATGTGATTTTTAAAGTACTGGTAGATACATAGCCAAGTAAGAAGCAAGTGAAATTAATTGTAATAATATTTATTTAACCTGAAATAGCCAAAACGTTATTACTTCATCACCTGTATAATATAAAAAATATTAATGAGATATTTTAGATGCTTTTTTTTCATGCTAAGTCTTTGAAATCCTGTGTGTATGTAACTCTGAAAGTGCATCACAGGTTGGACCGGCCACATTTCTGGTGTTCAGTGGCCACCCTCCTGGATTCGGCAGCTCCGTCACCTGTGTTCTTTCCGTTCCCTGCCCCTGTGTATGAACAAGCGTGATCTTTGGAAAAGCATTTACTTATGAAGTTGGCAAAAATTTAATAAGTGGTCATTATTTAACCACAAAGAGGGACTGGCCTTGCTTAAGGTCACAGTCTAAAAAAAAAGATTATTTTCCATCCATTCTCACTTATCTTTCATCTTTTTGCTTAAAATAGTAGTGTTACTATAGGTAACCATATCATTATTTTTAGCTATCAATTGGAAAAAAAAATTCCCTGGAGGGCCAGAAGTAATTCTAGAATTGCCGTGGGAGGCTTCTGTTTTGTAGTCACAAAGTAACCAACTTATTATAAGATTTGGGAGCACCCCAAGCATTCAGAATACTTGAAGCCCTTTAGCGCCGAGACAGTGTCTCAGCTTATTAGGCTCTAAGCATTGTTTGTTAACTATTTTAGAAGAAATATTTTTAAATTGTTCACATTAGACTCAGAGTATTCCAAATGGAATATTTTTTTTTTTTTTTTTTTTGAGATAGAGTCTTGCTCTGTCGCCCAGGCTGGAGTGCAGCGGCTGTCGCCGAGGCTAGAGTGCAGCGGCACAATCTCGGCTCACTGCAGGCTCCGCCTCCCAGGTTCAAGCAATTCTCCTGCCTCAGCCTCCCAAGTAGCTGGGACTACAGGCACATACCACTGCGCCCAGCTAACATTTTGTATTTTTAGTAGAGATGGGGTTTCACTGTGTTGGCCAGGCTGCTGTCGAACTCCTGACCTCAAGTGATCCACCCACCTTGGCCTCCCAAAGTGCTGGGATTACAGGCATGAGCCACCATGCTTGGTCAGAATTGTGAACTCTCTTTTTTTCTAAGTGTGAGTGAACATTCCAGAGTCAGCGATCCCTTAAAAAAATAAATAAATAAAATAAAAAAACTTTAGCCATCTACAACAAAGCAGTTGTCCTTTCTAATTTGTGAAAGGAATTGGAGTTGGAAAATGGTATCTTATCTTTCTAAATACATTAGAATTATATAAGATCTTTTTTTAATGCATTCCCATTCAGTCACTGCCTTGTCCTGCCATTTGAGACTGTGCAGGGAATGTCGAAAAGCAGTTGTTCCCCCTCCCATGAGGAAGCCACAAAGAGACACTACTGAGATGTCCTTTTCTTGACTCAACAAGAGCAGCCAGGTTGTATTTCCACATTGTTGCAGGTGCAGGAAAACTTATGGAATCTTAGCTCCATGGAGCTGGCCCCTCCAGGGTCATTTCAGATGGGAATGATCTGAAACTTTCTGACCTTCCTGGGGGCTCTGAATGACTTCTATATGCTCTGTTGCCTCACTGCTGTAGCAGTATGGATATGTTGCTTTGTACGTCTGTCTGCCTGTGCTTTCTATAAGGGGAAGAGATAAAGCATTCACATTTACTGAGCACCTGCTATATACCAGGCACTCTGCTAGGTATACATGTATTATTTCATATAGTCTTGAAAATAAGCTAGCAAGGTAGGTATCATGTTTATATTTTACAAATAAGTTTCAATTTTAGAATTACTTAGCCAAAGCCACAAGGATATGAAGACGTAGAGCTGGAGTCAAAACCAGGTTTTTTAATCAGCGTCCTCACCACAATACAGCACTGTCTCTTCACCGAAACTGTAAGCCCCTCATGGAGTGGGGCTGTGATTTTTCTCCTTGGAGTTCCCTGGTTTAACTCCTAGTGGTTTTTCCATTAAAGTTGTGGGAGGAAAATGTTACAAAAAAAAAGGTTTGGTACAAATGGTCAATGTCTCACTAATGTTTTGTTACTGTGGAACCAAGAGTCAGGGAAGGGATCTGTAGACTTGTGTTGGCTAAATCTCATTTTACTCATTAAAACCTTGTTAACATATTGGAAACATGGTTCTTTTACTGCTAAACCATGCCTGATGGATGAGGTATATTTGTTAAGAGATGCTGTATAAATGCCATGTGTTATAATTAACAGGCAGCTGTAAAAACAAACACACTGTTAGAACACAATAAAATTGAGAGCCTTTTATGGGGCATTTGCCAAAGAAGAGTTTTCTCATTGGTTCCCTGTACATGGTGACATGCTGTGGTCCAGAGATGTTTTTTTCTCAATTCTGTCCTCTCTGAAGTCATGCAGTGTGTGAAAATCATGTCTTCTAGCTCTTACCTTCACATAAGAGAACACAGTATCTCTGATTTAAAACCTGCTTTTCTAATCAAAAAGCTCACAAGGCCTGGCTCAAGTAACGACTAGTTGGAGGGTGCATTTCCTGGCCTTGATTGGATATGCTATTTTTTATTCTTTTTTCATGAAATGTTTGGTTGTGTGGAGAGTTTGGATTCAAAGACTGATTATTGAGCAGCTGCTGAGGAAAATCCCTTCTTCATTATTTGCATGGGCAGCGTTCCAATCTCTGAGGGAGATAACAGCAGAGGCATAAATTCATGTGCTCGCCATGCTGTTTGTCCATTCATTGTCTCTGGAGGCGCCTCCTAACCTCTGGTTTCTGTGGGATGATTGGAAACCCAGGGCTTGCTCAAGGCCCTCTGTGCTTCCATTTCTGCCTTTCTTCTGAAGAGCAGTGGGGTAGGCCGTGTGTTTGTAAACTTAGGAGAACCGTGCAACAGAGTTTTGCTCTGGAAAAAGACACTGGTGTTGAAAGGTGATAATTTGTCATCCCAGAGCTTTCTTGAGAAAGTTTCAAGTTTAAATGAACATATTTTCTTTTTAAGACAGCGAGTTCTGGCCGGGTTCGGTGGCTCCTGCCTGTAATCCCAGCACTTTGGGAGGCCGAGGTCAGGAGTTCAAGACCAGCCTGACCAACATGGTGAAACCCTGTCTCTACTAAAAATACAAAAATTAGCCAGGCATGGTGGCATGCACCTGTAATCCCAGCTACACAGCAGGCTGAGGGAGGAGAATCGCTTGAACCTGGGAGGTGGAGGTTGCAGCGAGCCGAGATTGCGCCACCGCACTCCAGCCTGGGCGACAGAGACTCCGTCTCGGTGGGGTGGGGGGAAAGACAGCAAGTTCTGACCACAAGCATTGAGGGTTTTTGACTGTTAAGAAATCAAAATTGACATTTCCCAGTTAGTTACATACCTGTGTTTCAACCAAAATCATTTCATTATCTCTGATGTAGCAAATGGACTTTCCTCATATTGGAGGATAATTAGAATTATTTAATCCTTACCTGTTCTTTTGATAGAGACACAGAAAGGGTAAGACATTTACCTAAAGTTACACAGTGAGTCATACAAAATGCACTTCCACAAAAGGGCATGGCTACATGATAGGAGGCTACTATTAGTAGCTTGCAGTTCCTGTCAGAACGTTTGCATTTTATTCAATTAAATAAAGAGCTAGATTCTTACAAAAATACATCTCAAGCAGTATTACCATAAACTTAAGTATCAGAGCAAGGTCACGTGTACAAATACTACCTGCAGTTCCAGTGTGTGGCCTGGTCTTACTGGAATTATTCTGTAACCAAGATCATCTTGACACAGTATTTATGTTGTTTTTCTTTTTTCTTTTTGTTTTGAGACAGGGTCTTACTGTGTCACTCAGGCTGGAATGCAGTGCCATGGTCACAGCTCACTGCAGCCTTGACCTCTCGGACTCAAGCAATCCTCCCACCTTAGCCTCCCGAGTAGCTGAAACCACAGGTGCATGCCACCATGCCCGACTAATTTTTTAAGTCTTTTTGTAGAGTCAGGGTTTCCTAATGTTCTCTAGGCTGGTCTAAAACTCCAGAGCTCAAGCGATCTGCCCACCTTGGCCTTCCAAAGTGCTGGGAATATAGGCATGAAACATCGTGCCCGGCCTATGTTGTTTTTCACTAGACATCATTCCTTAAAAAAATACTTCTAGTCGGCCGGGCACGGTGGCTCACGCCTGTAATCCCAACACTTTGGGAGGCCAAAGCGGGTGGATCACCTGAGGTCAGGAGTTCGAGACCAGCCTGGCCAACATGGTGAAACCTCGTCTCTACTAAAAATACAAAAAAAAAAAAAAAAAAGTTAGCCATGTGTGGCGGCACACACCTGTAATCTCAGCTACCTGGGAGACTGAGGCGGGAGAATCGCTTGAACCTGGGAGGCAGAGGTTTGCAGTGAGCCAAGATCGCGCCATCGCACTCCAGTCTGGGCGACAGAGCGAGACAATGTCTCAGAACAAAACAAAACAAAAAAAACTTCTAGTCTCTTTTACCATATTGCTTTCTGAAAGTGAGTATAACCTAGTTTAATAATCCCTGAATTTATTCTCAGAATTTAAATCCTTGTTATTTTTGCATTCTGAAGGTCAGTTAGCAATGAGCACTTAGTAACAAAAATATATTAATCTCCAACATGGTTTTAATACTTCCAGAGACTCTTTTTATTGTGATGAGGAGAGAATCTTATTTCTAAAGTTTTTCTTTTGGTTACCTAAAAACATGATGACCAGTGGAAAGTAAGTATGTGTTAAGTCACAGTTCAAATTCTCTATTTTGTTTTTTATCTAAATGACAAAGTTGGACTAACTGGTCTATAAAAAACTTAAACTTGAGTATTTATATTACTATAATTAGATTCGTTTCTGTATCAAAAAGAATAAATTCAGTAAATATTTATAACATGCTCATGATTCTTTCTGATCTGCCTGTGTATTTGTGGTATTGTAGTACTAACTATAGGGTGCTATGATTTCACTGAAGTTTGGAATCATTCTCTAAGACATAGCTTAGGGCTAATAGAAAATTCAGAAGGGATTCATTTGACTATTTTAATAAATAACTGAATATGGAATTTATAAGCTGATAAATTCTTACTAATTGCCGAAGTTGAGGCATTAGTGTTGTTTTTATTTACATTCATTTTCCTAAATCGTATCTTCTTTACATCAGTCTGTAAAATTCATACCTTATCTTAGGCTGAATTTGAACAAAAGTGTTCTAGAGAACAAGGCCATTCTAGAAATATTGCTTTTACATTTTCAAAACAGAAATATTTTATCCCTAAACACCTAGACTATTATCTCCTGTTTCTTCCTCCTTAACCCCCAGCTAATTAAGATAGTGACCCATGGGGTTTTATTTTTGTGATGAATTTATAACCTTTTTAAAATGTGGCAAGTTTCAATGCCTTATGGGAATAGAGTTTTGCACTGTTTCTACAATATTGATTACACAGTAGTGAAATGTTATCTTATGTGCTAAATCTGCTTGGGTGTTTTCCCCCCATTATTTGTCAGGACAGGAAGTAATTGACAACAGTGCAGAGTACTATTAAAATAATTTGACCTTCACCATATACCCTCCAAAATGTGAATGGACAATTGGACTTTGTGTTTTGAATTGTCTACAGATATCCTGTCCTCTAAATCAGAAGGAAAAAAACTTGTATTTATCGTTACATGAAGTTTTTTAAAGTAAATTGAGTGACCATTTTCCCTACTGCCAAATAAGTTTTCAAATATCGCTAGGGGGAGTTGATTTTTTAATAAGGCTATTATGTTAGAAACATACGATGGAAAAAAATCACCTTATGATTAGAGAAACAGCATATTTTGATTTCCTAGCTAACTCAACCATGACCAGCAAAGAGCAAGGTGAGTATAGTTCACACTAAAAAATGGAATAAGGCTTAGTTTCATCTCATGCTGTGAATAACGTGCTATCTAAATGTATCTGTTATCTTTTTGCTTTCCTCTCCTCCTTCCTTATTTATTCAGAGAAAGATTTTTAAAAAATTATGTCTTTGAAGCTTCTGGAAATTGTCAGTTTCATATTGAAAATCTGTGATTTCCATAATTTATATAAGGATCTTTCTCGTGCTGTCACTCACAAGACTTAAAAAAACTTGTTTGAGATGCCAATAACGTCCATTTTCTCTAGAGATGGAAAATAATTCCTTCTAATTCTTCCCCACAAGCACGCCCATTTCTCCTGCCAGCAACATCACCAAAGTGACTGTATCTGGTCATGAGTTCCATAGAAGGATTTGATTTCCTGCATTTCTAGGACTCACCTGTGTGGTATTTGTGTGAGGACTCTTTTAAAATAGGATGGAATGGCACCTTTTGCTTATTTGTAACTTAGTTAAGGCAAAGAAAGCTTTCATTGAAAGCATTTGATTGTTGGCTCTTGTGACTGAGCAAAGGCCCCCGTAATTGGGAAAAGATGGCATTTCACTGTTCTCTTCTCCCATGTGGAAATACATTCGGAAAGGCAGGGCAATTTACTGACTAAGCGAGGGGCTGAGAGTGACTGAACACAATCTCTGGACCTCCTAATTCTGTAATTACTTCCTTTGACGTTTTTGTCTGTGCAGATGTGCTTGTGGAGTTTGTTTCTGTTTTTGTTTTAAACACTAGAAGTGTTTTTCTCAAACTTGTGTGTGACTTTTCTGGGCCAGGAGGGATACAGCAACCGCAGTTGGGGGTGATACTGCTGAACACCTGGTGCTCTCCGCCCGTGCCACCCCACCTCCCCCATCAGACTGTTGTACAGAGAAGCTTGGGGAGGTATCTGTACTGTGCACACTCAGCCTTTATAGAGGACAACTTCATTCCTTTTTAGCAGGAGTGATACTGTTCCTCTTCGTCGGGTGGTATCCATTGAGCACTGTCCTGGTGAGGACGGGTTGATAGATCACCTGAAGCCTTTTAGATGAGACCAGGTTAGAGGGCAGGGATCAACTGTGTTGTGTACAGCCTGGTCTAAATGTGGAGCCTGGGGGTGTTCACTGGATTGGTCGATGATGAGTTCATCTTATTTGAATGAAAGTGAAACAGATTTCTGAAACGAGGCTCTGCCGCCTTCTATGGTGAAAGGGGAGAGCTTTTCCAGGTTCAAAAGTAAAGCGGGATATTTAAGGCCTTGATCTCACTGGAATGATTTGTATCTTTAGTTCTGTGATGCCAAGTGGGACCTGCATGGGATTTAGTATGTATGTTGGAGCATCCTGGGTCCTAGGGTCCTGGAGACAGAAGGAGCCACAGTATTATGGAGTGTCACTGTAAGTGGATTTTAGAAGTTTGATCCAACATTTATTGATCCCTTACTTTATACTTGGCACTCCACCTGGCAGTGGGAGGATGGAATGAATAAGACATGGTCCCTCCCACCCAGGAGCTCATAGGTTTAAAGGGGAATGTAAACCCATGAGCAAATGACTTACAGTGACATGCTATCTAAAGGACCACACAAGAAGAAGTGGTCAGTCTCCCTGGGCATTAGATCAGAGTGGGAGAGGTGGGGGAAGCCTCGTGAAAGATTTCACGAAAGAGGTTGAGGCTTGAATTAAGTCTTTAAAAATGAGTCAGTGGGACAAGAGGACAATATTGGGGACTGGCATATCAGGCAGGGAAGGAGCATGAACAAGTTTGGGAATTATGAAATACGGAAAACTGCCAGAAGCAGTAACATGGCTGGAGTGTAGGTTGTGAGGAGGGACATTCAGAGAAAAAGTGCTGGAGAAATGGACAGACCTCATCATAGATACTGGCCTTACTGCCCAGTTTGGACTTTATAGTTGTTGAGGAGCCTCTGCAAGTGTTTAAGCTGGTGAACAGCGTGATGGCATTTGCACTCTGGCCGCTCTGTGAAGGATGCATCCAAGGCGGAGACTGATGTATGGAAACCAGTCAGGAGATCATGATAGCACCCAGCTAAGAGAGAGCACTGGTCTACACTGTAGGAGTAGCTGGGGGTGGGTGGGGGAGTGAAGAGCCCAGCACGGCTCCCAGAGCCAAGAGGAAGAGTGGGATTCGGGGAGATCCTAAGGATATAGAAGATTATAAATGTCAAGGCCTCCATTTCGCATGTGTCAAGAGGGGGTTCCAATCAAGGCTTAATTGAGTATTTGCTTCCTAAAGCAAAGAAGACAAGAATTGCTTGTGAAGTGTATGGCAAGGTGGTCAGCTGTAAGATTTCTAGCCTGTGGTGAAGAACTCCATTTTAAATAAATAGTGCATCCAAACATTGCATTAATATTCTAGTTCTTCACTGCAAAATGTGAGAGTTTGGTAAAATAAGATGCATTGTAGTCTTCTGTTTAGAGGCACGATGGGATAGTGGCTTAACGGTGAGCTGGTAATTCACTTCTAGTGTTAACTCTGGCACTTGCATGCTTTGGGCGACTGGCTAAACTTTTCTGAGCCCCACTTTTTGATTTGTAAATATTAGGCTAGTAATATTGCCCAATGGGTTTGTGGTGAGAATTCAGTAAAATCGAAGCATGTCAAAGTGGCAGGCCAGAGGCTGGTGAAGCAGCTGGCGAATGCTACTAATGTCCACCCTTTCTCCATTTTTCTCTCCTCTGAGGGAGTTTAAAATGTTCAGCTTTCTCTTCTGTGTGCTGAGTCTTAATGCTAGGGACCTGGAGATGAATATAAAAGTGTACCTGTGTAGTTGTCCAAATATTTAAATTCCTTAAGGAGATTTCACATGAAATGCTTGATTTCCTGGAAAAAGATGTTTATTATTTCTCTCTCTGCTTTTGATACAGGATGTCAGCTGCAACGAGATCACAGCGTTGCCCCAGCAGATAGGTCAGTTGAAATCTCTACGAGAACTGAATGTCAGAAGAAATTACCTTAAAGTTTTACCACAAGGTAAAAAAGAAAGAGGGAAAATGAAGAAAATGGGAGACTTGCATTATTTTATGTTTTGGGGGGTTTACTTTTGTGAAGAGGGTGGATCTTTGTGTGTGTGTGTGTGTGTGTGTGTGTGTGTGTGTGTGTGTGTGTGTGCCTACTACTTAATTAGGATTTGAATTTCACATACAGATAACAAAAAAGTGATGTTCAGGCTGTGATTCTAGTCAAGGGCTACAGCAACAAAATCATTCCCCTAGGTAATGCTGTGGGGCACGGGGGTGGACGTGGGTGTATTAGTTTGCTGGGGCTACTATAACAAAGAACCACAGATGGGGTGGCTTAAATAACAGAACTTCATCTCCTCACAATTTTGGAGGCTGGATGCCTGGGATCAAGGTGCCAGCAGGGTTGGTTCCCTCTGAGGCCTCTCAGCTTGGCTTGTGGGTGGCATCTTCTCCTCCCTGGGTCTTCTCGTCATCTCCCCTCTGCACATGTCTGTGTCCTAATCTCCTCTTCTTACAAGGACACCAAGGATTAGAGCTGCCCTCATGACCTCATTTTAATTAACTTAATTACCCCTTTAAAGACCCTATTTCCAAATACAGTCACATTCTGAGGTAATAGAGGTTAGGACTTCAATATATGAATTTTGGAAGGACTCAAGCCAGCCCGTCACAAGGGGTGACATGAATTGTTTTGGGTATGGGTATGTGACGTTTTGGAACGTGAAATTTCGGGGACATACTTTGTTGTACAGATCCTGTCTGTCAGGATTTCTAGCCTTGGGGATCTGGGAGCACTGGTTGGGAACTCCCAGTGTCTAGAATCTGTTCTGAGGTGAGGGTGCTGCCTCTGCTGGAGTGATACTTGGACTAATGTCTCACTGGTGGTCTTGGTAAGTTTCACCAGTGGTGACAGCAGAACCTCAGCATTGAGACATGGCTCCCAACCATCCAGCATGAATGCCAAGACCTCAGACAGCCCTGGTTTGCAGCCGTGGGCTTCCGTAGTATGTCTGTCCAGTAGTGTGATGAGTTCAAGGCAGATATGTATATTTATTCAGAAACTGCATACCATTTAGAGCATGAAAGCAGCCTCATAGGGGGTAGTGGATCTGCATTTGGTGTTTGGGTTTGGACCTGGATCAGGAATGAACGGATGAGTCCTGGAACCCTGAATGCTTTCTCCAAAGCATACTCTGGTTTTCAGAGATTACATTGATTTCCACTGTTTTTGTTTAAAGTCTCTAGACATAGCTGATTTCAAACATATATTTAAAAATATTTCTCAAAGCAAAACCCTGTAGTACTTGGAAACAGTCAGCATTTGGTTAATCTGACATTAATGGAACAATTTATGGATGCCTGATTTTAATTATCCTGTCCCTGCATCTTGATCTTTGGCTTGAAATGCTTCATAATAAGGCAAGAAAATGGAGCTCATGAAAGGGAAAGAACTTTGCAAAAGGTAATGTGCTTTATAGATGGGAGGTTCAAGTCCGCTTGCCATCTTTCACCTCTCTCATACTGACTAGCATTTTAGAGAAGCAGAGTTAGAAACTCAACATTTTTTACTTCAGTACTTGAGATGACTTGGTTGAAAAATATTGATTGATTTTTCAATTTGTCCTTGTACGATCTCATTTTTTGGATATACAAAACTTGTATTTGGTTTAAGCAAGCACAAAAGGAAAGCTTATTAACAGCAAATTTATATGCATACAACCTTTTATGAGTTAAAGAAAACTTTCATTTAAACTTAAGCTCTCATGTTAATCATTGTGAAAATGTCATAAATAATTGAACTCTCATTTTCAAAAGGAAAAATTAATTTGATCATTTTGCAATTGCCTGTCATAGTTTGGAAACGTGGAAAGTATATTCACAAAATCTAGATTTTTGTCTCTCTCTGGTTTCTCATTTTCTTACCTTAAAAGCATTCCTTTCCCTTAAAAAGATCAGTTATTCCATAATTATGTTTTCTCAGTTTTGATGTTTTAAAAATATACTCAAAGCTAAAACTTCAGTTTACTGGAAATTTTTTTAAAAAATAACTTCCTCAATATCAAGTTCCTTTTTGCTTCCCTCTGGAGAACTCTATTGACAAAAGACCATTGAAAATACTTTCAGTCAGTGACTGTAAAGACTTTCCCTATTTACTTATATGTTTTTCCTCTTTGGATACCCCTCCTCGTATGCTTTCAATTTGAGGATGAAAAAAGAAAACACCAAAATTGTGGTCTGATTACTCATATCAATTTTGTGGTGGTTTTACTACAACAACTGCAATAAGAAGACCATATTTTATTCTTTCTAGGACTAGAATGAAGAGAGGATTAAAATAGCCATTCATTGCCTCTCTTAGCAGTGGGAAGAGAGAGTGGGATTTGTTCTTCTGCTTCTTTTTTTTCTTACTCCCTTTTTCTACTCCACTTTTTTTTTTTTTTTACCTTTCCTGGGCTGTTGTTGCAAAATTATCATTTTCTCTTTCATTTTATTGTTGTGAAACTGTCTGGTTCCTGTTTTCCTGAACTATGATGGCAATTGTGTTCCAAACTGGAACTAGAAAACAAATGGTCATTATAAAACCTTTACTTATTTTATTTACCTGTAAGTTTTCTCCTGCTATGTTTTCCATGAACTTAGCCCTCTAGTCTTGCTTTGAAGTCTTCATTTTAAGTGGCAAAGAATTGCTAAAGATCCAGAGTCCAGTTAAATTTTTCCAGTGATTTGCTAAGCTAACTTTAATTAACCATCTCGGAGATAGGTTGATATTGCTAGGGGAAACAGCTAGGAGGTGTTCCTCTTATCATGGAATCTTCATAATTTTTAACATCTTACAAACAAGCTGTGAGGTGAAAGGGGATCTTGCTTTTCCTATTGTTTCACTTTCATGATTCCAGGGTCCTCCAGGATTAGTGTGGCCTGAGGTCAATCCCTTATCCTGCCAGAGGGGAGACAAGCTGGGTTGAGCAATGAACTAACTACTCAGGGCAATTTAAAAAATACAGTCCCTTACATTCCCAGAGTGCCTTGAATTCTGAGAGAGGTACTGGTTACTAGAATCTTTTCCTGCTGGAATTTGACATAACGTAGCCAAGTAAAGTGAAGACTGAAGAGCAGTGTAGGGGTAGAGGAGAAATAGTGTGAATTTTTCCTCCAGGTCGGTGTCTTCAGTTACTCTTCTTTGTCTAATTCTTGCCCTTCGTCCACTTTAGAATTCCTTGAGTGTTTTAAAGCGCAATATTCCATCCCTTAACAGATCCCATAACAAAAGTTCTGAGGCCTCGTTCTGGAGTGAACCCTTCATAGCCCCTCACACAGAGATCTCAGTGGCTTGCCTGCATCACCCTAGATGTCTGGCGTGGCCCAGCCTCTCTGCTCTATGGAATATATTTGACTTTATTCCTAGCAGCTGCCAGTGTCGTTTTGAATGCTTGAAATTACTTAGTGTCTACTGTGCCACTGGGTGGGGATTTTAAGCTAAATGTAATGTTCTGTCTTCTGAGTGGAGCTACAGAAGACTTTTTAAAAGCTGTAGAATAAAGTCTCATCATACCAGAATTACAGGGCCTGTCGGAAAATTCTGAATTGGATAACATTTATTTTTTTAAATGCAGTTGAAAAACTCATGAATATATTTAGTGTAGCTAGTTCTGGGATAATGCCAGCCCAGATACATTGATTAGATAAGAATATTCTGTAATTAACGTATTACTCATGGGCTAGCGAGTGCTACTGGGAAACAGTTTGAAGTTAAAACATAAACATGTCCTGTGTGATGTGGCTTGCGTGATTCTTTTGCTGAAAAAAAAAAGTATTTTTAAACAATAGATATTGTAAATGTTAAGTGTTTCCAGTTTTTATCAGAACTAACAACAATTTAAAACTTTGGGGCATGCAATAAGAGATTTTTCCTCTTTTGGTAAAATGTTATGTACACACACCATGTATTCCTAATGTACAACTTGCCTTTGATTATACTCAATTGTATTTTTCCTGAGAAGCAGAACATTAATTTTTGAATGATTAGCCATTTAATCTTATTGATTTCTAAGGTTTTTTCTTTCTTTTTTTCTTTTTTCTATTATTTTAGAATTAGTAGATCTTCCCTTGGTAAAGTTTGACTTTTCCTGCAACAAAGTGCTCGTGATTCCAATTTGTTTTAGAGAGATGAAGCAGCTGCAAGTGTTACTACTTGAGAATAACCCTCTGCAGTCTCCTCCAGCACAGGTGAGGGGTCTTGCAGCAAAGCCAATGCCCCATGGGATGTGCTGTTATAGGAGCCAAGGGAAAATTTCCCCTTCACCCTCTGAAAGTTTGCTGAAAATCACTAATCACTGGCAAGCGGCAGATTAATTGGAGAAAAGGCATCAAAATTTATTAACATGTACGTGGAAGCCTCCAGAGTGAAGACCCAAAGATACAGGGGAAATTGTCCATTTTTATGCTTACAAAGTATGGACAGCCATGTAGAAATATGATTGGACAAAAAGAGTATGATCTCATGTTAATAGACTGAGTGAGGAAACCCAGCAGGGCCTGTTTGTCTGGATTCTTCTTGGGCTCTCTGAGGATCATTCCTTCCTTCTGGGTGTGGGGCAGGACCCTCTTTGCGATGGGGGGTCTTATGGCCTACTGTCAAACAAGAGAGGTCAGATCATTTCTTTATGGGCAGTCTTTACACAGAAAGGCCGAGGGAAAGTTCCAGTAATATTTTGAGGTTTTAAAGGGGTTTTGGTTTCTATGACCAGCTTTGGGGAAGAGAGATTCAAATTTGTAAGGCTCCCTTCCTTGGGAGAATGGGACCGAGGGGCAGGAGGGCAGGAGAGGTCAGAGAAAAACTTTTGCTTCTGAGGCCTTCATTTTGGGGTATTGTTTTCTGATTCCCAATGCTATCAATCATGCTTAAGCAACTCTCCAAAGGCCAGTTTTCTGATTCTCTGCTGAAGAGAATAATACTGAATAAAACTTGATTATAAACAGTCACAGTGAACCCTTGAGTGAATGTGAGAAACAATAAATTGTCTTCCATTGCATCAAATCCATTCACCAGCACTTGGCTCACTATGTTAATCACTCCAACTCCAGAATTAAATGTCTTATTATTTATCATTTTATTTGAATTTGTTTCATGGAGTATATTGATTTTTTTTTTTTTTTTTTTTTTTTTTTTTGAGACAGAGTCTCGCTCTGTCGCCCAGGCTGGAGTGCAGAGGTGTGATCTTGGCTTACTGCAGCCTCTGCCTCCCAGGATCAAGTGATTCTCCTGCCTCAGCCTCCTGAGTAGCTGGGACTACAGGCGCCTGCCACCACACCTGGATAGTTTTTGTATTTTTAGTAGAGACGAGATTTCACCATGTTGGCCAGGCTACTCTCTAATTCCTGACCCTCAGGGATCTGCCCGCCTTGGCCTCCCAAAATACTGGGATTACAGGCGTGAGCCACTGCTCCCGGCCATATATTCCTTATTTGAATGTTAGCTGGAAAATGGAATTTAAACACATTAAAACATGGTTATTGATTATTTAGAGACAAGTCTCCAGCTCAAATATTAAACTGCATGAGAGAAAAATGAAGTGCTATGCTTTCAGATGCTTAACCATGTAAATATTTTGAAGTTTATTTTCTTTTTAAATAATTTAACAGCTTCTTAAATCTACAATTATTTTTAGGCTTTGAATTGCTTTCTATCAGCTCGAAAATAATTGTGCTTTTCTCATCTTTTGTAACTGGAGTTTCACCAGGCTGGTCATCTGAGTTTATATTTTTTATACTATATATACTTGAATACATTTTTGTTAGAGTTTTATAGTTTAATGCAAGAAAAAATGGGAAATTGCTTAAGCATGATTTTCTATTCAAAGTAGAATTTGGAGGGAATGATTCCCAAAATTCTTACATGTTTTGGAAAGGATGGATTTAGTGTACATTGGTAGGGTGTTACTTAAAATGAAATTGGGAAAATTGAAATATACAGAGTAAGGATTTGATACTTACATTTTGTTTTGTCATTGAAAAATGAATATGATTGCTATTAATTTCTTCGTAGATTTGCACAAAGGGCAAAGTTCACATATTTAAGTATCTGAGCATACAAGCATGCCAGATTAAGACAGCTGACTCCCTTTATCTCCACACCATGGAGAGGCCACATTTACACCAGCACGTGGAAGATGGGTGAGTCATGCCCTCATTCAAAGCCCCAGTTTAAAATTTGCCTAGGCCAAGGCCCTCCAGGTAGCTGACTTCAAAATCTGTTTGTTTTAAGTCACCATGGTATCTGCAGAAAACAAAGCAAAACAGAACAATTTGGTTTAATCACCTAATTTGTATTTAAAACAAGAAGTTGAGAAACTATTGGGATATGAAAGAAAAAACTGCTGCTATTGAGAATATTTTGGTATATCTCAAATATCATCTGTCTCCTAATCAATAATCAGTTCTTCCTGAGTACTTATAAATAAGATCTAGAATACAAATGTGAATATTTTTTACTTATCAAAATAACTATATTGAGCCCAGACATGCCTTTTTAGCAATTATTAATGTTGAATATGCCTCCAGAGCAATGTTAAGAAAAAAATGAAGGCTTTATTTTTGGTCTTTTAAAAATGCAGTATGTGTAGTTTTTTCGCCACTTCCTGTTTCAAATGGAAAAGTTAGAACCCTTTCACACATCCTAGAGCTTCTTGTGGCATAAATCAAGCCTTGAGCTTCCAAAAAACAACATTCTCACACTGAACACAGTTATAGAAATGCGGGTTCTTTTTAAGAAGTCTTCACTGCAGAAATCTTTTCCTTCACTTTTTGCTACATAAGTAAATTTAAAATTTTGGACTACTCTAATGTTACTTTTATATAATGCTTAAAATATGTACACTGTTTTATGTACTTAATCCCTGGATAAAAATTTACAGAATTATTGAAAGTAACCACATTTCATAACATAAGGGGTAAAAGCAGTTATGTGGTTTATTAATTTTTTATATGCTAGATGCAGTAAAATAAGAACATTGGTAACTATTTTTAAGAAACACCTTGACATCTAAGAGCAAGCCACTTGATTAGAGCATAAATCCATGAAACCCTGAACACAAAGAATTTTATCTTATCCTGTGTTTAGACTGTGCTACTGTCTGATTTTCATTAGGTCCATGTCTTAATATTCTTTAATACTAGACTGATTTGTTGCCTTATGGTAATAATAAAAATTTGCATAGCAAAATTATTATTAGAATATAAATTGATGTTTCTTGGTGTGAACTTTGTGATTTTAATCTTTTTTAAATGAATTCAATATTGATGGCATCTATCTCAGCAAGAAGGATTCTGATTCGGGAGTTGGAAGTGATAATGGAGATAAGCGATTATCTGCCACCGAGGTAAAGTTAGTGATCAGATTCTTTTCCTTCTGTACTTCTAGACATATCTACCAGTGTTCATTGAACTCCTTTCTGTTAAAGGGCATCGATTCATTTGTATATTCATGTGATATTTGTAAAAGTGATTTGTATATTCATGTGATTTGAAATCCTCGAAGTGTTATATAAATATTAGCTGTTGTTACTTATTCTGCATCTTTAATATCTTTAATATTTTGTAAATGCCTCAAGAGTGGAGTCTGTATCTTCTCCTCTCCTACACATTATCTAAAATATTATTGAGTGCTCAATAAATATTACAAAATGGCTAAGTAGTACGCAAGTGCCCGTGAAGCACTTTTATAAATACGCTTATTTTTCAGTAATAGAGTAATTTAGAAAAACATTGTTATACATATGCGTAAATGTTAAGGAATCAACTGTACATTTTATTTTAGTAGTTGATCCACAGGAAATGCATTTATGAGTAGCTATAGTTTTTATAACGATGTTTGTTTTCCTCAGACTCTTAGATTGTGTTCTGTTCTGTTCTGTTCAGTTAATTGGATACAAGTTTGGTTACTTGCAAGCTAACAGGCCTCACACATTAGAGCTTCCTATAGTGGTTATAAATCATGCTTTGATACCTGATTTATTATCTCACATGTAGTCTATTAGAGTCCCCAAAGTCTAACACTAATGTATCATTAAATGGAGCTTCTTGGCCTCAGGGATCTAGAAAGGAGTGGTAGGAAAAGTATCAGGTGCTCTTCTTTTTTTGAGGGAAGTTACTTTCTGTAGTTACTAAGTTAACATTATAATACTCTGAAATTGCAGTTAATAGGCCAGTTACCCCATCAAAGAAACTCACATTTTTTCTATGTATGACTCCAGGAAAAAAACCTTTCTCCAATTCTCCTCAAGTCGTTGAATTTTAATAGGTAGCTAAGGTATTTGAATTTATTTTTCACAAAATACTCTATATAGCAGTATATTAAAAAGTGGGATTCTTTATCTTTAAAAATCCTTCTAATATAGAGCATTTTGAAAAGAAGAAGAGTTAGTAGGCAGAGAAGGCCAGTGTCAATAAAAGAAAATAACCCATAGGAAGGCACATGAATAGTTGACCGTGCTTCAGTGGGAGAGAGGGGATACTAAACACATTGCTTTAGTTGCATTTTAATTCATCCTCTTCAACTCCTAAGTCCTCGCAAATGGACCATTGTTTCAGAAATTACTCACCCTAAGTATATTTTCTGTTAAATTAAACAGACTCTGCTTTATCTCTCTTCTAAGGCTAATTAAACTCATTAATAAAACATTACATAAAGAACTTCATTATCCTTTTGTTGTCACTTAAGCATAAGTAGGATGCTAGTATCATTCTAAAAGGAGCCCAAGGATTTATTCTGTGCCTTTTAATTAGATGCATATCTTTGGAATTTTGCTAAATTTTTAAGATGAGAGGTGGGTAGAAAGAGAAGGGAATACAGAAAAGATTATATTCAACAGAATGAAATGCACACATCTTGCCTTTGGCCTTTCCTTGTCTTATATTACAGCCTCCTTTCCTAAGTACACCTCCAAGAAATTTATTTTTTAGAGTGATAAGTGTTCCGAATTATCTTACATAGCTTCCTATTTTCACTTGGTTTGGCAAAGATTTTACCATCTATGGTCAGGTGATCTTGCTTCCCATTTAGATCACATTGTGGGGTTCAGGGATCGATCACACCTCATTCTTTTTCTTTGGCTGCTGCCATTGATTGATTTAGCATTTGTCACTGAGAGATTAAAAACATCTTTTTATCAAGATAAGCAGGAAAGTGTGGAGCTCTATGAATATTTGTTGAATGAATGAAATGCATGCCTAATTTCTGCCAGTTTCTAAACAATCTGTGCATATGTCCAAAAGTAAACAAGGACAGACTCTGAAAACCATACCTCAAGAATTTAGGAGCAAGTCACAATCTCCTGAAATGTGTTTTGTGGAGGTTCCTGATTTTTGAGATTTGGAAAGCTATTTCCTAAGTAGCAACAGTAAAATGGAGACATAGGAAAATAAACCAGGCTCCATATTTCAGAATCATAGGTTTTCTGAATAAACGTCATCAGCTACTGTGGGAAAGGAAACCCTCAGAGAGAACTAATCCAATTATTAAAGCCGAAGCTTTCTTCCAAAAATCACACAGAGCAGTTCTTTTTAACTACTACAGTTGTTTAGCATTTTTATATATGTGATGCAGCTTCCTCAGCCTAAAACAGATAAATAAAACAGGCACCCGTATTAGTTCATTCTTGTGTTGCTATAAAGAAATGCCCGAGGGTCGATAATTTATAAAGAAAAGAGGTTTAGTTGGCTTACAGTTCTGCAGGCTGTACACAAAGCATGTGACCAGCAACTGCTACTGGCAAGGGCCTCAGGGTTGAAGGTGAAGGGAGTGCCTCCTGTCACATGGTGACAGCCAGAGCAAGAAAGCAACGAGGTTGGGGGAGAGCAACGGAGGAGGTGCCATGCACTTTTTTTTGTTTTTTTAAGATGGAGTCTTGTTCTCTTGCCAGGCTGGGGTGCAGTGGCGCGATCTTGGCTCACTGCAACCTCTGCCTCCCGGGTTCAAGTGATTCTCCTGCCTCAGCCTCCCGAATAGCTAGGACTATAGGTGTGTGCCACCACGCCCAGCTAATTTTTGTATTTTTAGTAGAGATGGGGTTTCACCATGTTGGCCAGGATGGTCTCGATCTCTTGACCTTGTGATCCACCTGCCTCAGCCTCCCAAAGTGCTGGGATTACAGGCGTGAGCCACCGCGCCTGGCCGGTGCCATGTACTTTCAAACAACCAGATCTCACATGAACGCATAGCAAGAACTGCATAGACCCTTCTTGAGGTATCCACCCCCAAAACCCAAACACTTTCCACCAGGCCCCACCTCCAGCATTGGGGATTACATTTCAACATGAGATTTGGAAGGGACATACATCCAAACTGTGTATCAGTACCTGACAAGATTTCAGCTTAAAACAGAGAGAAGAAAACACAGAGAAGCCCATAAGTGTTAGCTCCATGAATTTTCACAGTGTGAACACACCCGTATAACCAGCTTCCAGTTCAAGAAACAGAACTTTACCAGCACCCCAGAAAGCCCCACCCCGACCCCAAGAATAACCTCTTCCTAATTTTAAATACCATGGATTAGTTTTGCATTTTTTGAACTTACATAAGTGGAATTGACCTTTGTATCTGGCAACTTATATTCAATATGATGTTTGTGAGAATCACAGGATGTTGTTTTATTACATAGCATTCTCCTTATCTACATTGATAACACTTCTCTTGAGTTAAACAGTGCACTGTATCTTTTTAGCCTTCTGATGAAGACACTGTTAGCCTCAATGTGCCAATGTCAAACATCATGGAAGAAGAACAGATCATCAAGGAGGACTCGTGCCATCGCCTTAGCCCCGTTAAAGGTCTGAGAATAAAAATGTGGAGAAAGTGCTTGTTTTTCAGTTTCAAATGTTATGTTTAAAATAACCTGTGCACAGATAGGGCAGTGATAATCTTTCTAGAGTATGTCCTATGTACCAGGTACTGTGTTCTTCTGGGAAGTTGAGCTGATTTAAAATTTAAAAGTCAAAGATGGATACTCTAATCATCTCCATTTTATAGGTGAGAAAACCAAGGCTCAGAGAGTTTAAGTAACTTGCCATTGGTCACATAGCTGATGTGTGTGTAGTACTACTTCCTACGGTACATAGTAGAACTAATCTCATTCTGAAGACTTAGATAAAATTATTATTACTTTTTTTTTTTGAGACGGAGTCTCGCTCTGTCGCCCAGGCTGGATAGAGTGCAGTGGCGTGATCTTGGCTCACCGCAACCTCCGCCTCCTGGGTTCAAGGGGTTCTCCTGCCTCAGCCTCCCGAGTAGCTGGGATTACAGGCACCTGCCACCATGCCCGGCTAATTCTTTAAATCCATTCTTGGAAAGAAAATATTGATATGATAGATATATTAGTTAGGAAAACTCTAGCTGCCGTAACATAGATTCCCAAATCTTAGTGGCTCAACACAATCCAAATTAAGTTCAAATGGAGTTAGTGATTGGCAGACAACTCCCCTCTGAGTGTTGATTTAAGGACCCAAGCTCCTTTCATACCATGACTCCATCATCTTTAACACAGGGCTTCCAAAACTTTCATGTCCATCTGTTTTAAGCCAGAAGAAGAGCATGGAGGTTTGCTCGTGGGAGGTTTTTATGGACTGGGTCTGGAAGGAGTGCCCATCACTGATAAGCTAGACTTCATCCCATGGCCACATCGCACTGCACATGAGGGTGGGAAATGTAGTTGAGGTGTGTGTTCAAGAAGCTACTTGACTTTGGCCCAGTCAGGTGACCTTGATTCCCTCACCTGTACATGAGATGATTAGATTAGGTAATACCAAAGGTCCAGTGTAGCTCGAAAATTCTGTGGCTCTTTAATAATCATCAAATGACCACTAAACACTGTCTTGTGTGCCTTCAAGATCCTTGTAATACGTTTCATATCTTGGTTGGAAGCCCTCATTGGGTAACATTAAGGCGATTTTTTGATTGCCCCTGTTTCCCCATGACTTTTAAGGAAAATACAAGCATTTAGTTTTACTCATTTGTGGCAGAGACTGTTTCACAATGTATGAATAGTGCAGAACTGGATTAATATACAGATCTTCTCATAAATAGTTGGAATCTGCTCTTTTTCATGATAGGAGAGCTGTTTAAGTTCACTCAAACCTTAGTGTTGGCTTTCACTTCTTACACTTAGGTTTTTAAGTTTAGCATTTCTGTTTACCTGAGATTATCATGGGAACCATATGTTGTCTAAAAACATAGCTGTATGCTTTATATACAAATATAACTGCCACTTTATTAATCATATAAAGTTAGTAATATTATACACTGTAGGAGGTAGTATTTTAGGCAAATTTTTCAAATAAAAGAATTATGTAATTTGTTACCAGTGGGTGTTCCCCCTCTCGTCTAGATGTGGGTATTGCATTGGCTCAGAGTGTTTAAAGGGTGGCCCAGTATGGTTCTTTTTCATCTTCAGAACAGTTGGAAGAGTTCTGCAGGGTGTTCCTTTTGCTCCCCCACCTCCCCTGGAACACATTCTAGGTGGAAGTGCCACATCTGGGCATGCTGTCACCTCTGTGTGGCCCTTCTTGTAGACACTTCTTTTGCTGTTATGATTTGGGGCTCTTGCCTAGTTCCCCTCCCACATTCTTCCTTGAGATTATTTGCTGTTTAAGGACAGGAGTCAGATTTGGCTGATTTTTTAATCCCTAAAATGTTTAGCATAATACCTGCCATTTAGTAGCTGCTCAATATTTGTTGGATTTTAAATATGAAATACATAGTCACATATTACTGAGGGCAAAAAAGCCCTCTTTTATACTTTCTTTTCTCCATTCCTTAAAAAAGTAAGAGAAAATCTAATTTTTCTCATAGGGAACTGAGCCCAGAGAGGCCTTGACTTTTTAAGCTCAGTTTGGGGCTTTCTGGGGTTATTTTATTTTTATCTTTTCCTCCCTGCAGGGAAGAGAAAACTTGGGTTTTTCATATACCTTCTTCATAGGGAACACAGAAGACTTGAAGTGATTAGATCATATTTGAAGATCAGCTGTGTTTTGCTCTTCTGTTCATGAAATCATGCTTTCCATCTCTCTATATTTTCCTAATAGGGGAATTTCATCAGGAATTTCAACCGGAGTCTTCCCTTTTGGGTGACAGCACCAACTCAGGAGAAGAAAGAGACCAGTTTACTGATAGAGCAGATGGTCTCCATTCGGAATTTATGAACTATAAGGCAAGATTTTCAGGATCAACTACGTTTTTTTACTCATTTCCTTCTGTTTGGCGCTGTACAATTTAAGTTCAAGGTTGCCAATCCATCCCCTTCAATGTCCAGCTTGCTGCACCCTCCCTGAAGCCTTCCAAACATCTCAGCGCTCAGCGTGTCTATTTGCTGATGTGAGGAGCTGGTCCCTGCCCTGTGTGCCTCTCCATTTGTCTGTTTATGGATCTGATTTTCTTTCCAGTACTCAGTGCATCGTACAAATTAGCAAACTCATTAGTGTGACCATTGCCACGCAGTAAAAGCTGAAATAGTTTCACATTCTTTTCAACATGTTCTAGGTAAATCCTTTTCTTGGGAGTATATTTATAGTGTGAAGACAAAAGTGGAGACTTTTAAAATTGAGAAATGAATGTCTTTCCTTTTTGGAAAGATCTCTCTGAGGACACTTATTCCTGAACTTTTGTAGGTGCCCCGAGGCATTGAAAGGACAGGTGAAGTTGCCGAGTTGTCAGGAAAACCTTCATCTTAGCAGCAACAATGGGAGGAAAGAAAAACTAGCCCTTTACTGAAGCAGATACTGAAGGTTCCACTTCACAACATGATTAGGTGCTTGGTATGTTTCTGCCAGCCCTTTTGGTTCAGGTTGTGGCGCCCAAGAATCATAAAGATTATTGTTTTTGTAAAATTCAGATTCACTGTGGCTTCGAGGTAACTTCTGAGTTATTATGTTGAAGCCAAGAATGGGATCCCTAAGTACTCATCTTTATTTTCTGAGCATTGTGTCCTGATGGCTGGACCCAGCCTAAATTAACATCTCTGGGCATCACCTTCAAGGAAATGGAGAGGAAAACAGCTGAATTTTACACTGTAGGAGACCTTGGTGTGCTCAGGACATGTTTATGGCCTCCAGATAAAAATAATGAACGTGACATATGTTTATAGATTACAGAAGTTGTGTAGAAGGATAAAACACAGCCTTAACTCTTTACTTGCTATATTTAATGTCATTAATCCATACATCCTTGTTTTAAAATAGGTCACACCCATTGCCTTGTTTCTGTCCCCTGTCTCCATTGACATTGCTTCATTTGAGCCTCATAGTTTCTCACTTTGATTACTCAGGCACCACCCCGCCCACTCCACTTCTTACCCAATGCTGCACCCCCGTGCATGCATGCATGTGTGTACACACACACACACTCTTTATATTCTGCCACCAAACATTTTTCTAAAGTGCAAATCTAATGACATTCCTCTCAGGCCACTGGTTCTACAAGGCTTCCCCAGATTAGACCCTATCTGTCAGCTCTGTGGGACGATTCTTCCATGAAAATGTGAAAATTGGAGTATATCGAGCATTCATCTTAAGTTAAGAATCTAAGGTAAAGATGGAAACCCTGAAGAATATGTTAAGAAGATATCCATATTTAAGTTCTAGAGGAAACAAAGCAGTTAGTAAGAATAAAGCATATTGTTTCAGGAAAGCAAATTTCCCTGGATTCAGAGATTTCAAGGACTTCCTGGAAATGGCTGCTCTACAGAATGGGTCCTGTAGATGGAAACTAGAGGAGCAGATAGGGGTGTGGAAATCAACTTGGCAAAGGCTTTCTGGAAGATACTTCTCTTGGAAAATCAAAAGAAAAATGTTAATGATAAAATGAACATCTACAACAAGTTAAGGAAAAATTGTGCTTGAAAATCAGGCCCGTATTAGGCTTGATATCCATCAACTTTAAGTCTTTCAACCTGTGCTTGGCCTGGAGGAGTGAATCACACCTGTAATCCCCCACTTTGGGAGGCTGAGGCAGGAGGATCACTTGAGCCCAGGAGTTCAAGACCAGCCTGGGCAACATACTAAGATTCTATCTCTACAAAAAAACAAAAGCTAGCTGGGTGTGGTGGTGTGCTCCTTGAGTCTCAGCTACTCAGGACACTGAGGAGGGAAGATCACTTGAGCTTGGGAGAGTGAGTCTTCAGTGAGCCATGACTGCACCACTGCACTCCAGCCTGGGTGAAAGAGTGAGACCCTTTCTCAGAAAAACAGAGTTCTATGCTTTACATAATCCTGTTTTCTTTACTGAATAAGCATCTTGGACCTTTGCAACCACAGTCAATTTTCATTATTCACAGCAGTTATGTTGTGTGACATCACTGTGCATATCGAATTATCCAATACTGAGCCCTAACTCACTGGGGAAATAGAGGGCTGGGTTCCTGCACCCTCTGCTCACAATGTTTTTGTCAACCAATCAGCACACAACCTTGGTGTGTGTGTATTTCTGTTTAAAGATACCTTATTTAATATATATTGTTTTGATGAACATTACAACCATACCTTATTTAACATATATTGATTGATGAACATTACAACCAACAGCACTGTAACTCATGCCCGAAGGAAGCTTGTCTAACACACGTATTGTCCTCTGTAAGGCATGTCACAACTTCCTTGGGCTTCTGAACACAAGGCAGCACTTCAGTACTATGTCTGGGGCCATTTTAAAGTGAAATCACCAACAAAAAACACAACAGTGTGAAAACATGGCACTAACTAGACTGTGAAAAAGGACACTTATTTACAATAAGAGAGCTGAAAGAAGAAAGCAGAGTGTCACCTTGTTCCACCTCATCTGGGAACATACACATCCTGGGACTCGAATTTTTTACCACTCTGTAGATGTCTGCAGATGACCTCCAGAGCACCACGAATACTGGTTTTGGGACTAAAAATACATGTTAGTGAATAGGCAAATTCACAAATGCAGAATCCACAGATAATGAGGATCAACTGTAAAACCATTTAACTTAGCAAAAGCAACCCAGTACGCCTGTTTTGCCTAATGAAAAAAAGAGACATTTTATACTATTGGCTACTTTTAGTTGTGAAACAAAAAAATAAAAAGAAATACCCTTTGCTTCTATCATTGAAACCCAACAAAACGAAGTAAGAACATGTTGTCTTGGTCATTTCTGGTAGTATATTTTTACCCATGAATTTTTCTGTCATTTGGAGTGTGGAGAGTGGCACAGTCTTTTATACGTTGACTGTATTGTACATGAAAAGTATAATCACTACAGAAAAAGTCCAAGTGTGTTCCCAGCCAGAGTCCAGCATTGGGCAGCTAGCCATGTCCTTGGGAAAAGTCTTGTCCTAACAACACATCTGGAGGACTGGCTGGTCCCCAGTTAGTTAATAATATGCCAGAACCTTGACACCAAAAATGGTCCTTTTGGCTGGTGTTCTCTCCTAGCTAGGGAAATGTGGCCCTATTCAGGCTGGCTTTCATTCTAGCCATGAGCTGGGTTAAAGCAGCGTTTCTCTGTGTCAGAGATGAACGTGCAAGGAGGCCTGTGGAAGGCTCATGGTGGTACATGACTTTCCAAATAGCCAGTGTCACTACATTGCCGCTTTGGGAAAAAGTGGGGTGACAGTGCAGGGAGAACATTTGAGTGAATTCTGGATGTTGTACACGTGAAAACTATTAGATGCAATCGGAAGCACTTTTCTGTTGTTAAGAATGTTACACTTTCTCTTTTCCCCACTACACACATATGCGTGCACACTCACACTTAAACACACATCCCTGCTCTCACAAACACTATGATGCATCTTCACAGGTGACCCACAAGCACAGGAGAGGGATCTCTCAATACAAGGAGGTGCTAAAAGGGCAATAGGAAATCCAGTGAAGCTTTAAATTTCTGATGATAAGTTAACAGATGCTGTGGTCTTGGGCCACATTTTTTTAAATTTAAAAATGTTTAATTATGGGAAAATACTTACAAAATGTACACCTTAGCCATTTTTTAAATGTACATGTAGTTCAGAGTGTTTTAACTACATTTACGTTGTGCAGCCTATCTCCAGAACTCTTCTCACTTGCAAAACTGACCCTGTGTACCCTTTAAATAACAACTCCCTCGTTCCTTCCCGGCAGCCCCTGGCAGCAAGCATTCTGCTTTCTGTCTGGATGAATTTGATTACTGTAGACACCTCATATAAGTGTAATTAGTACAGTATTTGTATTTTTGTGACTGGCTTATTGCACGTAGCATAATGTCCTCCAGGTTTATCTGTGTGTATGGCATGCATGAGAATTTCCCCCTTTCTAAGGCTGAGTAATATTCTAGTGCATGTACATACCAGATTTGTTTATCTATCCCTCCATAGATGGCTGTTTGGCTTGTTTCCAGCTTTTGGCTATTGTGAATAACGCTGTTATAAACATGGGCTGGGCAGGTTTTGGCTCCTGACTACTGAGTAGCCACTGGTTTTCAGGAACCCTGTGTGTTTTGTCCACAGGCAAGGGCAGAAGACTGTGAAGAGCTGTTACGGATAGAAGAGGATGTGCACTGGCAAACTGAGGGCATGTGAGTGCCGAGGCCTTGGTTACAAGCCATCATCACTCAAATCCACTTTGCAAGCAGTCTGGCAGTTCTGTTGTGATAGAATTTTGACCTGCTTTTCTGTGGGCAAGCTGATATTCTTACAGACAATATTGATAAGAAGTTGCCAGTTTTTCTCTGTCTGATGCTTTTTGTCGTGGTATTGGGCAGTACAAACCTCTTACTTGGCCTTGAGTCTTATTTGTTTTGAGGTTGTGGGTAGTAATGTGATTTCAGAGAATTAGCTAGAATTTCTAGATTGGAGGTTCTACCATCCATACAATTGCCTGAAGAAGCCAACAGCTGGGCCTGAAGTGATCTGTAGCGCTGATCTCCTTCTTTACCCCAAGTCATCCCCTTCAAGATCTGAGAACACCGTAGACTTCTGGTCCCAAGACTTCTAACTGCCAGAGCTACCATTTATTCAACATCATGTGCCAGGCATTGTCCTAAATACTTCACAGGGCATAACTCATTTCATCTTTACAACACTCCTAACAGATAAGTTCTGTTCTTGTCCCCCATTTCACAGATGACAAAACTGAGGCACAGAGAGATTGATTATCTTGCCGCAAGGTCACAGAGGGCCAGCATTTGAACCCAAGGAATCTTGTACCAGACAGATAATCCTTCTACTCTATTGTGTATAAATATTTATTTAGCAAGATTTACAGGGGAGGGGTTGTGTGATCCCATCAGACAATGAATCATGTTCAGGGGAATTGAGTTTGGACTATGTGACATAGAGTATAGTTTTTGTTCCCAGGATTTTTATTTCTATAATCTGGGAGGCAGGTGTGGACTCTCCATCATACCTTGTAGGGTTTTTCTTCTTAGTGAGGATTTATCCCATTGTTAAAACTTTTCTCCTTACAGAAAGTCATTGGCTTACATTCTATAGTGGGAAGGGCTTGCCGTGATCAAATCTCTCTTGCCCTTTAAAAACATTGGAAAGTTCCTCTCTGGTCACGGTCTGTATTACCAGCTACTCACTGGATATGCTGCTGAGAGCCACGGAGGCCTAGCTTGATTAAACAATCAGAGAATCATAGGGAAAGAGGCAGTTGTTTTTAAACTATATAAAGTTTTGGAAACTCCGTTCTCAATCTCATACCTAGTGCTTTCAACCCTGGCTGTAAAGGATTATCTGTAGAGCTTTATAAAATGCTGAACCCCTAGTCAGACCCACTTGGACATATAGGGCCTGGCATGTTTTTTAAGCTCCACAGATGATTTTGCTGCATCTAGAGTTTGGACTGAGAACCACTGTCCCACACTGAAACCCTATATGCATGAAAGTAATAAAACTGGTTGAACGGGAATTGGAAGGCCCAGAAGTAGTACAGACTCAGCCAGCTGATCCCCTCCATGCAACCCCCTAGAACTCAGTAAAGCACAACGGTGAAAGCCTCTCATCTAGGCCATTGCCTGACTGTGCACAGGGGTAGTTAGGGGTGCACAGGCATGAAAATCTTATGTGAGCTGCTTTACAGCAGAGCTGGGCTTCCCCTACTCGGGCTCTTCCCACCGTGCTCTGCCATCCCACCCCACAAGGTACAAACACATTTTCACCATAACACTGAATCTGTTGAAATCATTTTCATATGTTAGATGGATTTTTGTAAGTTTGCTTTTTAAGAAATTAGATGATATTCATGTTGTATTGATCGTTTTCATTCTTATGCTTGGTTTCATGTTACAGAATAAGTTCATCCAAAGATCAGGACATGGATATAGCAATGATCGAGCAGCTGAGAGAAGCAGTAGATTTGCTGCAAGATCCCAATGGGTGTGTATGTCTCCTTGGTCCAGGTTTCATGTGTAAATAATGCATACTAATGTACGGAGTACGTTGTCTAAATTCCTAAAATACCTACACAGACGATTTTGGCCCAGTCCAGCTACTAACAAAGAAAAGTCATGTTTATTGCCTGTTTTCCCAAGATGCAAAAGTAAAAGAGTCAAACTTCTGGAGGGAGTGAGATCAATTTCCCCTTTCACCACCCTTTATTGAGTTCATTCACCCCTCATGAAGTTCATATGGAAGTTTTTGGTAAAATTCTTAGAAAACAAAAATATGGTAAAAGTGCATGTTTTATATTGCTTAAAGTTTAAACCCCTGATTTATAAAAAATATAAAGAAAATGTTTTCCAAAAAGGAAAGAATTGGTATATCAAGTAGTACTGTATTTATATGGGTTAGTGCCAAATATATGTTAACTGAAGAATATATTTCTAAAGATTTGGGATACAGGATAATTTTAAAATCTGAATTTGCCTTGATCAATAATAGGCACTACATTCAGTGGATATGTGGATAATATTTTTCGATTTCTTAACTAATGGTAATGGAATTCCCATGGACAAAATATTTTTCAGCTAAACAATAGCAGGTATCATGTATCAAGTAATAACTACATGATCTCTGGAGAACTAGAGGACTTGGTAAACTGATGTGGTCTTATAATATGATGAACACAGGAATCACATGCAGCAATCCTAGCTGGGTTCTGCAAATTTATGAAAAGCGTAGTTAGTGTATCCCAGAATGCTGATGAGAATATACCACCTATGATGTCTGGCCCTGAAAGAATAGTGGCGGATCAGTTTAGTACAGCTGGAAGTCTTTTGCAATTGATTTGAAAAACATTTCAATTCTGCAGACATTAATTGAATGCTTGGAGTATGGGAAGATCTGCAGTGTGCACCTTGGGGGATGTAAAGATGGACAAGACACAGCTCTTGCTTTCTGAGAATTTAGAATAGATAGAGATTGCCTTGAGAAGTTATTTATAAGTGTAACTGGGCCAGGCGTGGTGGCTCACACCTGTGATCCCAGCACTTTGGAAGGCCAAGGCAGGCAGATCACTTGAGGCCAGGAGTTCGAGACCAGCCTGGCCAACATGGTGAAACCCTGTCTCTACTAATAATACAAAAATTAGCTGGGCATAGTGGCATGCACCTGTAATCCCAGCTACTCAGGAGGCTGAGGCAGTAGAATCGCTTGAGCCCAGGAGGCAGAGTTTGCAGCGAGCCGAGATCGTGCCACCACACTCCAGCCTGGGTGACAGAGTGAAACTGTGTCTCAAAAAAATAATATTAAAACATATAAATAAATAAATAAATAACTGTAATTGATTTAAGTGCTTCAAGTGGAGGTGAAAAGGATAGACTCGAGCAAGTGCCCAACCCCAGGAAAAGGGGAGATGGGTGGACTGGTCTTCCTGAAGGATAGGATAATGGCCTGGACCTTTAATGACTGCCAATTTCAAGAAAAAGAGAAATTCTGGATTGAATGAAAGGCTTAGGTAAAGTCATGAAGGTCAGAATGAATGGAGCCAGGTTGGGAAAATCTCAGGCAGAACAGAGGCTCTCCATCCTAGTGTGCTTCAGTATCACTTGTAGAACTTTTTCAGAACAGATACCAGGCACTTCCTTTGGGGACTGGAGTCAGCCAGTGCTTCTGATGTGCAGCCAGGACTGAGAATCACTAGAGACAGTGTAGAATGATGCAGGCAATGCTTTGGATGTTGTTAAGGAGCTGAGATTTTATTTTATATTTAGAGGGAGGCAATGATGGTGTTTAAACATGATTATTCATGTTGTTAATTCTCCCTTATGTTTGGCTCATGGCATAGGCACCTAATCAAGGTATGTTCAAAGAGCTGAATTCTACATCCTGAGCCAGGGCAGTTAGTGAAAGGGCAGGAAACAGGACAGGAGAGCCTGTACGTGTGTTTACGTGTATGCATGCATGTGTATGGTTGTTCATACATGTATGTTAGTACATGTAGGCATGTGCACCCGTGTGCATGTATTCATTATAATGAATCAGGAAGTAGGGTGGCTTTTAGGAAGAACAGACTTTGAATTAGCTAGAAAATTTTTAAACATAGCTGCAGCATCAGTTAACTTGGGTAAGTTGTATGACTTCTCTGCATCTCATTTCTTCATCTATAAGAGGGGGTGACAAGTACCTACCTTTCAGGGTTATGAGGATTTGAAATAATACATAAACGGCCGGTGGAGAAGTAAATTGGCAAAACCATTCTAGAAGTAACTTAGTATGTAACCAAGTCTAGAAACATATAAAACTTCGGAGTGAAATCTAAGAACTTATCCTAAGAGACAAGAAGACATGAACAATTTGGGGAATTTGGGGTAGAGAATGAGGGGTAGGTATTTTTAATAGCAAATATTTGGAAAAAGAAATTATCTAACAATTTGGGGATACTTTAAGTATATTATACTCTTTGATAAGACAGAATGTGATGTGGCCAATATAATGTTTTTTAAAGTTTCTGGTGATATCACAGAATGCTTTTATACTTTTAAAAAAGTATATAACTTTTTTAAAGTATGTAAAAACGCACAATGTTTGATCCCAATTATATAGATAGAATTAAGTACCAATTGTGCAGGAAATTTAGAAAAACTGGAAGGAAATATATTAAGATGGATTTTAAGAAGGAAATATATTAAAATGGAAGGAAATATATTAAAATGGAAGGAAATATATTAAGATAGTGGAAGAAAACATTCCCAACTAACCTTCCAAGTGACACTTGATTCGCATCTTTATGGAGCACTATTTTAAAATATTATGTTGTAAAATTTTATATGGATTCTTTCATTTTCTTTCTAAAATAATCCACTACTTTGGCTGCTTTAGATCATTGTTATTTATCCTGAAATAACTATTATAATATGACATCTAATTTTATAATAGTTCTGTGAGCCAGTTTAATAGTCATGAAAAGCCCTGGTTTTGTTTTGGATATAGAGAGGACACTTGAAGATGTCATTTATTTCTAACTGCTTTGGGGCTGAATATTAGTAATAAAAAAGTTTACATACACATTGTGTTTTTTCTTTTATCTCACATTTCATAGATCCAGGAATTTTTTTCTTTTTTAGTTAAGCCATTGATTGTGGGATTAAATTTTAAAAGTTTACCTTTTATGCATCAGAAAATTTAGTTGGCTATTGCTGTTCTGTCCTTATCTTGATTTCTTCCCTTAAGGCCTTCTGATTGTTAGTTTGACGGCATTTTCATAGGCCTCTATAATATAAACGCATCCCTGTTTAAGATGACTTTGTAAATTTTATATAACTTACAGAAATTCCTGGCTTTATAGGTCTTTAAGAACAAAAAATCTTCATCTCTTAAAATAGCAGAAATTTAGAAACTGTGTGAGACTATTTCAGAAGTAAAAATGCATATCAAATTGCTTATGATTTTTTTAAGTGAGAGATATAATGTATATCTCCCTATTAAAACCAAATGCCATTGGTACATACACTATAATGTAATACTCTCAGCAACTTGACTTGCTTCTGTAAATTCATAAAGTTCTAAAATAAAATTTAGTATATGCTATACTACCTATGAAAACTTTGATTTTATTAGAAATTACTATTATATTACAAACAAGTTGGATTGTATTACCAATAGCAGGTGGAATATTATATTTTGGCATGTGGTGGGAAAATACCATGCACTTTGAAATTTCTGTCATAAACTTTTCCTCACTTAATCCTAAAGATAAACATAACTTTTTAGTAAATTAAAAATTTAAACTAAATAAGACCAATAGAATTTATTAAAAATAAGTTTAATACATTTACTAATATCTTTTTTTCCTACTCTTTAGATTAAGCACAGATATTACAGAGAGAAGTGTTTTAAACCTATATCCTATGGGATCAGCAGAAGCCTTAGAATTACAAGATTCTGCACTGAAGTATGCTTGCCTTTTATAACAAATTATATTTTCTCTTTTCATAATACATTGACACTTCTATGCTTTAAATTTCACTTTATATCTTTTTTTTTTCTTTCCTTGTTCTCACAGTGGTCAAATACAGCTGGAGACATCTCCGGTGTGTGAGGTAAGGCTGCTGGTGGATTCACCAGAACTCTGTGCAATATTTTGCCATGGAATACTGGCCACCACATTCTGTAAAGATTTGTCAGGGAGTGAAACATCTTTATTAATGAGGCCAATATTCAGATTTGTTCAGGACACATTTTTCAACTTGTTTATACGTTTGCCTCTTTAGTTCTGCTTTTCTGCTATACCTCACCCTCTGTTGAAGATGAGAGTTGGCTATTTCTATTAGATTCTGTAGATTTTTTACCTCAGATCATCTTGCTGAGTCAAGCGACGGCAACTAAAATACATAGGGAATCTGCCTGTGTGTCAGAACCTGGAGGAGGACCATTCAATGTAGATTTTAGAGCCAAGAAAAGGTCTGGGAATTGGCCAGATGGAAATTAGCTAGAAAACACCTGAAAGACAAGAACAAATGATTTGGGAATGTCGAGGAGGATTGAGAGAATATCATGAAGAGAAACTGGTGGTGATATTTGAAGACAGGGTAAGGAGGGGTTCAGTAGAGTTACATGGAGTGAAATTTGGATGGCTGTAAAGAAAGCAGTTTTGACATAACACTAGAGATGACCTTAGAATGTCCTAAAGCCAGAATGTTACCCCAGGATTAGAGAGAGAAGTTCGAGCTGGTGATTTGGGAATGAAATATAGGCTACAACCCATTTCCTGAATGGATTTAGGATGGCTAATTTAGGCACCAAGATTGTGTACAAACACCTTATGCCCCACTGAGGTGTTTGCACATGTACTATAGTAAAGCGGTTTCACACTCTTACCTTTGTCTCTATGTTAAAGAAATAAGGAAAAGGGAAGTATTAATATAAAAGGGAAAGCCATGTTGCTAGAGAGTGTGGTTTCATTGTTAAGCGCAGTGACTTGGAATTATATTAGGTATCAGTCCCATCTCAAAGACTGGCTAACTGTGGGGAACTTAACCTCTCTAAACATTCATTACTGTAATTGGGATCATAATACTACCTATTGTAAAGATCGAATTAGGAATTCTGATTCAGAAAATGTCACATAATATAGGGTGCCTAAATGTTAGCTATTAGCTTACTTCTCTATTATTGTTATTGGTGTGGCCTTTAAACAGAATTACTGTACCACGTCTTCCCTGGGTGGAGGCCTCATTGAATTACCCAATAGTGGGACATTGGAAGTCTTTTATTTGCAGTCTCCCCTGGACCAATTTCATCAAGCTCTTCCTTTGAGATTGATTTTGGTTCTGTGCAGACTTAACCTCTTTTTTAGCTTCTTATTTGGAAATAATTTTTCTAATTTAATTTTATTTTTTGAGAGATGAGATCTCGCTTTGTTGCCCAGGTTAGTCTCAAACTGCTGGCTTCAAGAGATACTTCCTCCTCAACCTCTCAAAGTGCTGGGATTACAGGTGGCTCGCACCTGTAATAATAATTTTAAACATGAAAATAATTTTAAACTTATAAAAGATTGTAAAAAAATTTGCAGTGTTCTACAAAAGCTTGCAAAAATGATAATCTTGTAAAATTAGATTTACTAGTAACATTTTATCACATTTGTTATATTTGTTCTCTTTCTCTCTCTCTCTCCATACACACAGTTCTTTTTCTGAAACACACACAATTCTTTTGCTGAAAGTAAGTTTCACACATCATAGTCCTTTATCCCTAATCATTTTAGTGTGTGTTTTCTAAGAATATGGATTTTTATCTTACACAATCAATTTCAGTTATCATCTTCATAAATTCATGGTGATAACATATTTTCATCTAATCTATCATCCATCCTCCAGATTTGTGAGTTAATCTAATGATGCTCTTCAGAGCATTTTTTTCCTTTCAGTGTAAGATCCAGTTTAGTTGCAGATACTGCATTTTATTGTCAGGTATCTATAACCTTCTTTTATCTGGAACATTTCCATGACCTTTCTTTGATTTTTATGACCTTGAAATTTTGAGGAACACAAACCTCCTCCTTTTTAATAGAATGTTCCTCATTTTGTGCCTGTCTAATGTTTCCTTATCAGTTTGAACTTCTGCATTCTGATTTCGAATACTGCACAGGTGATGTGATTATCTCAGGGCATCACATTTGGGGCCACACTATGTCCATCTTTCCCTCTTTGGTGATGTTAATTTATCACCCAATCAAGATATGAGTCCATTTCTCCACCGTGTAATTGCTGTTTTATTTTTTAGTTGCAACTAACAAGCAGTCTGTGACAAGATAGTTCAAGACCATCTTAGCATCCAGCTGCAGACCCACTTTTGACTCTAGTAAAATAGATGGCCACCTGTGTGCATGATTTCAGGAGCACAAGAAAGACACAAAGCTTCTGGAATAAAGATATATCCCCTCCATTTTTAATACACAATTGGATGGTCATTCCAATAATTTTGTCTTCTAAGATGTATATATTCCTGAATTTTTTTAAAAAAGGAAGTATTGTTACATGCCAGATCATGTGCTTTGTATATTACATAAGTTATCGTTATTTCATTTCTTCAACAAATATTCGTTGATTGCCTCCCATGTGTCAAGCACCACTCTGGACACTGAGAAAGTAGCATTAAAGACACAGAGGTCCTACACTTACGAGTTTACATTCTAGGTAAAGGTATAAGTGAAAAGTGGGAGTTATGCCTGAGTGATGATGCAGGATTTGAAGCTCAAAGTCAAGTGACTGGCCAGGTCACTTACATGTAAAAGGCTTGGCCCTGCTTTCCCACTGTGGTATATTGCCTCTTCATGCTGTAGACTAGTGGCAGCACTAGGTCTTGTCATGCTTACAAACCTTAGTGATGCCTGATTGCATCAAACCTTTTCTTCAGAGCAGATCTTGGCAGAAGAAGAGCAGCCATTATACTTATGTGTGCATGAGCAATGATGCTTCCAGTAATGTGAATGGGTATGGAAGGAATAAGGGATGGATATATACTAAATATAGACTGAGCCCAGTTCATAGTTTTGTCTAGGTCTAGTTTTCATCCTATCTTTTTTTTTTTTTTTGAGGCAGAGTCTCGCTCTTGTCGCCCAGGTTGAAGTGCACAATCTCAGCTCATTGCAACCTCCACCTCCTGGGTTCAAGCAATTCTCCTGCCTCAGCTTCCTGAGTAGCTGGGATTACAGGTGCCCGCCACCATGCCTGGCTAATTTTCGTACTTTTAGTAGAGACAGGGTTTTGCCACGTTGGCCAAGCTGGTCTCAAACTTCTGACCTCAGATGACCTGCTCACCTCAGCCTCCCAAAGTGCTGGGATTTCAGGCGTGAGCCACTGCACCCAGCCTGATCCCATCTTTTAATCTAATAGCAATACGTGCGCTGATTTACTAACTACCCAATTCCAATGGTTATTAGAAATTGCTACTGTTATTCAACATTTTGGTGGTTTGGGAAGGAATGTTTAAATGTCACATTTCCTTAATATCAGCCCAAGACTGTTTTATTTGGAGCTTCCTCCCATTTTCCCATCAGCAAAGGTGAACTATATCTTTGCAGTCAGTTCTAGATTTTCAAAATGGATTTGTACTTATTGATCTCCTCTTTATTTCTCCTGTTGTTTGTCTTTCTCATTGCATAGCACAAACACTTAGCATTCTCACTTGAAGTGGGACCCGACTCAGTACCTAACTACTACACAGTGAGTAGTTCGTGAGGATTCCTGGAAGGGAGGGAAGAAGAGAGGGAGAGAGATAGGAAATTAGATGATGAGGATTAGGCTTTGTTAAGCAAATTTCAGTGTACTGCTTATTTGATGTACAGATCTCTGGGTCTTAACTGATAGCTGCAAACACTCCATCATTTAGGTAAAGTGTATATTATGTCCCTTTAAATTCATTTCCTTGTGTTTGTCTAAATTGAAAATCATCTGACACTTTTCCACATGCTCATAAAGCTTCATGGGTTTTTCCTGAAGTTTAACCATGCTTGCTACCATTATATTATGTGGAAAAGCCTAATATCCTCCTAAAGTAGGAAACTTGACTTCCAAGTCATATATCAATCATTCAGTCAGTTGGCCCAGCCCAGCTTTCCCTCTAATGATGAGTCTGTTTGTTCCATCGGCCAAGGCCATTAAGCCTGTAGGTGTTGAGCTGCAGCTCTGCACAGGTCTTGTGCTCAGTGCTGTGAGGGCCTCCCCGCCAGCTACTGCACCCTTGCCTCCAGAGTGAATTTTCTGCTCTAATTGGGCAGCTTGTATTACTCCTCTGTACTCACAGAATGTACCAGGTCCAACCTTCCTTAGCACCTTTATTTTAGCATGCTACTTAAAATGTGTTTGAGCTTTCACTCTCATAGAGTTTTAAAAACGCATATATACCTGTGCCCATGATTTCGGGAGTCCCTAGAAGACAGAAAACCTCAAGAAAAAAAAAAGATACTTTTATTCTATCCCCAACTTACAATGTTTTGTGTTATTTTAACATAAGGTTGATTTTTTTTTCTCTTTTGGTTGAAGGAGGAGTATTTGGTATAAGGAATTCTCACTCCTTGTTTTCCTTCTGTAGGGCAATTATCTGTCCTTGGCAGATACATCTCTATGATTTTAAAAAAGGAGGGGAATAGCTGGCCCTGATGGAAAAAGGAAGTCACAAGGAAAAGAAAAGAGAGTAGTGAATTCACAGGGCCAGTGATAAGGATTATGCAGAGCTAAAATATGATCCTTACTTATGATTTGGTTATTTTTATATTCTTTCTTCTGTCTCATTCAAGCAGAAAGTAACATCTTTCAGCATAGCCCTATATTAATTCACCAGTATTTGTTGAGTGCCTGTGCTAGATTCAGCCTTGTTTTTGTGTAAAGGACTGGAAGATGAAGGCTATGAAGTTGCCCTCACTTTAATGAATTTTTTTTTTTAATTATGGGGGTAAGATTTAGATGTTGAAAATTTTACAGAAGAAATAAGATGGTCTGCAGTCCTGAGCTTGTTTTAGGTGCTCAGGGACACTGGGGAAGGGGTAGAGTTTAAGGAGAGGAAAGTAAACTTAGACTTTGGGCATTTTTGGGTTTGGCCCTGTAGCCAGGAGGCTATGTTGAGCAAGACACCGTGGCTGTGGGGGATCAGCTCTATGTGAGCCACATGGAAAGGGGAGGCCAGGATTATGAAGCTGTTTGTAATTGGTGGCACATCACGTGATCTGACTTTAAACATACTTTAGGTGACTGTCCACATCAAGTGTGGATGGCACTGGCATCCATGCAGGAAGAATTGCAAATTGCATGGCTCATACATAAATATCGAACGGGGAAGGGTCTGCGAGACGATAGGACAAACTAGAGGAAAGAATTGCTTATAGAAAGAATCAAACCTGAAGTTACTTGTTAGCAGCTCTAACAAAGCCATTTAATGAATAGGGATATTTGTGACATTTTATTCTAAAAATATGGTTTCCTCTTGGATTTGTGTCAAAGGTGGGAAGATTTTTAAATAGCACTCCTCAACAATGAATAGGAACAGGCATCTTAAATGTACAATAATTTGGTGGCATATATGAAGGTGTTTATATGAGCTAACGCCCAATTTTTTATTAGGGAGGATCAGGGGGTTCTTGACTACCTTATAAAGAAGGCAGATCTGGGTAAGAAACTAGAGTGTGTCCCTTGTGGGCTCCTTGTTTCTGCGTGTCCCTTTCATGCTGGTTTTACAAGATTTTGCTCTCAGCCACTGTCCCTCAATTTCTTCACTGTCTCTGTGGACCATCTGGCCACTCTCATGGACTCAGGCACCCCATAAATAATAATAACTTTGAAACCTGTAGCTCATGCCTCAAGTTCCCCTCTGTACCCCAGTATTCAGATTTTATCTCCATGCCCTACAAATTTCTCTTTCTCTACATAGCTAAACTGATACTATCAACTTCTTCTTAAACTGCTCCTGTGTTCTCCGTGGTATTCAGTGATGCTACCATCTACCTAGTCATTCCTGCTGGAAATCGGGATGTCATCTTGACTTTTCTCCATGACCAGTTATAAATCCTGTACATTTTATGACAGAAAAAATTCATAATTTTTTCTCTTAACCAGTAGTTGCCAAAGTAATCTGATGTTGAACTGACAACATGAGATTTGCCCAGTTAATTTGGGGTCCAGACGTGTATTTACTGAATGCTCCCAATGTGATTCTGCATATTTAGGAAGTACTACCTTGAACCATTTCTAAAAATCATAATTAAAATGAGGATGGGAACCAGCAGGCAGCTTGGTCACCTAGCAAGGTAAGCTGACATCCACAGATATTTTGGAGTGAACTCCTTGCTCTGGGAAATTCTTTATCTTAGTTTGTATAATACTTTAAACATATTTTTCTATGAATACAGCTGCATGTTTTCAGAACGTATGAGTATGGTCTACTTAGTTACTGAACACACTAACTAATTAATTCAACAGATATTCATTGTGCGCCTATGGACCAGGGACATGATGGCAGTAAGAAAGATGAATTTCTTGCCTCAACAGTTTCACAGTCTAATGGAACATACCATGCTTTTTTCTTCTTTTTTAAGGTGCAAAGTGATCTAACATTACAGAGTAATGGGAGCCAGTATTCTCCGAATGAGGTAAGTTTCTTGAAGATTAATGGAAGGTGAGGTGTTTCTTGATGGCTGGATTAGAATATCTTTTACAGAAATATATAATCTAAGACTTGTGATTAATTAATTCAGTCTTTGGGGGAATCCATCTAACTCTCATTAGCTATCATAGTTTTATCTGGTCCTATTCGTAATTAAAGATTAATTTTTATGAGATATATTTTTAAAAACCGAATGTAGGAACATCTTTACAAGAAAACAGAATGAAGATCACTTAAATAGGAAACATTTAGAATGTCTTGTTCTCCATAAATGATTCAGTGTGTGATTCAGTATTACTGAGTTCAGTGTTATCTGTTTCCTCATCAGATGTGCCCTCTTTTGGATATAAATGGATATAGTGTGTGTGTGCATGCACCCATGCACACAGCTGTGCAAGAGGAGTGCCAGTGTCACGTAATTGTAAAATGTTCTTAAAATGGACAAAACAAATTGAGTGGGTCACTCTAAAACAAACATTCTGTTGGTTATGCCATTTAACATCTTTACAAAGTGATTTTTTTTAGCCAGGACTTCATCACACAGCAGCGAATGCAAAAAGGGAGTAGTTTTGGTACAATCCTTGAACATAGAAAACCATACATAGTTCTTCTGTTTTCCTTTTATTTTTTTCCTAATTTCCTTTCCTTCCAACACCACAGGTTAGAGAGAACTCCCCTGCAGTCTCTCCTACCACAAACAGCACAGCTCCATTTGGCCTGAAGCCTCGATCAGGTAAATGAAAACCTCAGCCCATTCTTACACTAAATAACTCGTTGCTTTCTCTTGAGCCTTTTAAGTGTATGCATTATCAATGTGCACATCCTTGTCAGTTCTGCTGAGCCGAAATCCTGGCATCTACAGCTAGGGGAGGCCAGAGTTTGTAGCTTTGTTTTCAGTGAATCAGCTAAGTCCGTGTTATCAGTAGTGGATATTCTATCTTCGTTTGAATCAGAGCAAAGAAAAAACAGGTGGTGGGAGCATGTAAGCGGGGAAGAAATACTCTATTGATTTTTTTTACCTAAGGAAGATAAAATAGCTTTGGCCCCAGTGGTTCCTGCTGCTCGGCTGAGTTAAGGGGCAGTCTGCCTCTGGAAAAGTGACTCCTTTCTGAGACATCCTCATTTGATTTCTGAGTCTGGTAGGTTCTGTGTGTTTACTCACATAACAGAGTGGTCATTTCAAGGCTTGCATGAGTGGTCAGGAGTTACTTTTTTAAAAAGTCTTTTGAGAAAGCATTCTGCTTATATTACCAATTTTAATTTGTTATTAGTTTATTCACAAAAGTAAATTATATCAATGTACAAAATAATGGTTGCTTTTGAAAAGAAAGTACTCTGTATAGAAAAATTTGATTCTTCTGATTTCTCCATTTATTTGAAGTTCTGTTGCTAATGTTCCTTCTTTTAGGTCTTTCTTTGTTTTAATATTTTTGACTCTTTGGTATTTAGTCTACACTTACTACTCATGCTTTTAAGCAAGTGCTAATAAAGAATTCAGACGCTTTTAAATAAGAACTGGTAGAGAACTCAGATGTTCTTGAGTTCTCCAGTAAAGCATTTTGACAACAGTAGAGGTTATACATGTGTATATTTTGCAAAAAGGCACCCATAGGAAAAACAAAGATGATTCTTTAATAAAGGAAATGTTTTTCATTCTTGGGGCAGGTTGATTGATGGGTAACAAGTGGCCAGGTGTAATGGTTTCCTGGCAGTTTGAATGGGCCATAGAAGAAAAGCCATTTGAGAAAGTGCTTGAGTGTGACAAGGGTTAGTGAGTGTTTTATGGAGAGCCAAATTTTACATGAAATAAAACTCAAATGGCTGGTCTTCTCATGTTTGGAGCTAAGCAAATGTGATCAGTTCCGGGCTGAGGCCCTTGGCTGGGTTTTCATTTCCACGGTCTCAGGTGTGTCCTGGAAGGAATGGAGGTGAGTCCAGGCACACCTCATCTGTGCCTTCAGTGACGACCCACCAGGAGACTTATTTTACACGCTGAGGACCTCATGTTGAGCTGCAGACTGTCTCCTAATCCTCACAGTCAGTTTTACACAGTTTAAAAGCATGGTATAATTGAGCAAATCAAAAGTTGAATGGATCTTCAAAGAATAATATTCTTTTGAATGTATAACTTGCAATTGTAGAATTATTTTGGTGACTTTTTTATTCTTTTTATAGAGTCCAAACTCAACTTATTACAGTTAGGGTTTACATTGTACTGGGGCTGTTAAACCATTTCACATTCTTTGTAGCAGTGAAAAATAAATGGAGCTTTTATTTTGAATAGCAGAAAACAAAGTTAATTTCCTTTCCAAGCTTCCAGCCTTCCTATAATGCTGACTAACCAATGTGGAAATTGTTCTTGTTGTTGAAAGCTCTACGGAGTTTGGTTGCTGTAAATAATGCTGTTTACCTTCAGGATCATCAAGTGACATGTTGGAACTTTAAAAACTTGCATTATGTATGGAAATTTATTTCATTTTATTTAATAATTTTAAAATAGTATATATGCTTAAGTGTATTTTTCACATTTTCTGGAAAGTAATATATACAGTAATCTTAACTGGAAAGCATATAGTTTTAAAAGAAACCACTTTTGATCGAGTAGCTTTAGAATGCTTAAAGCCAATTAATTTTTATTTTGAAAGTATGTGGATTTATGTGATTTCTGTGTTATAAATAAAAACAGACTGCTTAAATTAGCAAGTTCAAATAAGAACTTAGATTCTTAAAGTAGGCTGACAGTTTCTTTCATTTCTTTCTGTGTTTTCCTCCCAAACAAAGACAACTGCACACACCCAAATATTTATATCTAGAACTATATCCATTTATTTTACTGGCACTGCTTTATGATTGAATAAAAAATAATATAGATATTTCCTAAATATGAAATTGCCATATGGATATTTAGTGCAAAAATAAGAGTTGTTATCATTTCATAAGTGACCAACTCAGAAGTTCTTGAAATTGATTAATCTCTGTTGGTTAATTGGATTTGTTGTTAAATAGACTGTACTAGTCTCCAACATTTTTTGTTTTTTGTTTTTTAACTGAGCAATATTGAAAACAGTATTTAGAGGTATGTCCAGGATTGAGAAAAGAATTAGCTAGATTCAGCTATCTATAAAGCATGCCAATAGACCTACAGGTGTCTTTAAAAAGAAATTTGACATTGCTTTGGAGAAAAAAAAATCACTAATGGTAAATGATGATTCTATAATAGTTTTATTTCTAAATAATAGATATATTTACGCATATTAAGTTTTATTCTATGTCACCAATTTTTTTGTGTGTGAATCATATTTTGTTAGTTTTTTAGAAAGTCTTTGAGGAATGTATCTGGCAGGTCTTTTGCTTTTTATCTACCTGACCTATGGGTACTCTTTCTTTCCTCTGACCTGATTCATTAGTACTCTAAGTCTGTGGGCTTGCAGAACTGTTAAGATTAACAAATATGAACTGCATGCAAAGTGTATGATTGATGGGTACTAACACTCAGTTTTTATCATTCTTTTTATTCCATGCACCATCTTTCATTCTTCTCCTATATTGTGCATTTGAAATTAAACCCCATATAAATGAAATCCACTCTTCATTTCCATGCAAACCCTATGCCATTTGTGAAATGCTGCTGCCCCTTTGGTTTTTCCTGGTCCTTGTGCAACTGTACGCGGACTGGCTCTCTGGCTCCCCTGCAGACCCAGCCCTCATTCTTCCTCCTATCTCCTTCAACACACTTACACAGGCACAGACATGGGACAGCTCTAGCTACAGTGTTCCATCTGAAGGAGACAGTGACAATGGTAGGTGGCTTTGTACCTATTCTCCAATGTTCTCATTAATAAGCCAATGCGTATACTGAACATTCATCTCTGTGCAGCTGAAGATAGAGTATATTCACCTGCATGCTTGGTATGAGAAATAATGTGTAAGCCTGGAAAGTGAAGTCCAGAAAAGTGCATGTGGATTGTTCTCTAGCAGTTTGTCAAACTCCAGTTTAATTAACTTGACTATTCTGGATTTGGGGAAGGCATTATAATACTTTCTTTTCTCCCCTTTTCTGCTTGGGTTTTTTGGTTTGTTTGCTTGTTTACAAATATTTGGGGTTTGCACATTTGGATTTATCTCCGCTTGTTCCTGCATCTGAACTAAATGGTTTTAGAGTTTGATATTTTACTATTTATGCTTACCGTGTGAGATTTCTAAGGTAATTAAAATGTACCATGGCTGATCCTAGAGTATTGCATTGAAAATAATGTTAACGTGGAGAAATTTCTGAAAATGAAGATAAATCATTTGCCTTCTTTTTTCCAAATTATTGGCAAATTTTGACTTTTGATGCCTTCTTGAGTATAGGTTCATCTTTTTGACATTCAAGGATAGTAACTTGGCCTGAGAATCAAATGTGTAAATAAAAAATCGAGGACACTCAGCTAGAGTTCATGTGGGTATCTTTTAATTTTGAATCTTACATAGCCTAAGAGATTACAATAAAACATAATTATTTAGATCTGCACACCACCTATATCGTAATCTCCATTCTAGTCTAATTTCATCCTAGTCTCTGAAATATTCAAATTTTAAACATTTTACTTCAGAATACAAAGTGATTGCAGTCGAGTTAAGTGAAACAGAGAATGTGATTTATAGGGAAGAGTAGTGAGGTACAGGGTATAGCCACAATGCAAACACAATGGAAAGATACGTTTTCTGATAATATTTATCTTTTCATCTAAGTATGTTACATGTAATACCTGGAAAATATATGTTTAAGACACTTGCTGTGATTTCTGGTTAAAATTCAACCAAAAATGCTTCTACAATTTCCTTATGGAGAAAGACAATGTATACTTTGGCAGAGTAGTTATAAAAAGAATTTTTAATATTTCATAGATTTCTAAATTTTTAAGCTAAAAATAAATAGGATTAAAAAACAACAGTTATTTAACAAATGGCCCTCCTTATACCATCCAGTTGTAAATTTTGGAAGTTGAAGAGGGCTAAATGGAAACTTTCTTGATAAACTTTTTCTTTACTTAAATTTTTTTTTTCTAATGGAGGGGAGGCATTTTTGTTTTTCAGAAAGTATAGCTATTTATGGGCCTAATGTTGTTTAAAGGAAATAAAGCCTAGAATGAAAGATTTATGTGTGGTTTGGTATTTCCTTAGGAATGATATCTGAAACCAAAGGCCTTTTTTTTTTTAAACTGGGAAACAATTAGTCTTCTTATGTAGCAGTAGAATTACTATCTTTGTAGATGAACAGACTAAAACCAGAAAGGTGAGGTGAGCTGCCTGGGTCACACTGTGGGGTTGAGGTGGAGGTGAAGCCACACCAGGGTTCCTAACTCTGGAATCATCTCTGCCGCATCTACATTCAGGCTGCTTTCATTTGATTAAAAATCCTTAAATTTCCACAGAAAATAATCATTGTGGAAATCTTTCTAAAAATAAAATAACCTTGCAATAGTTATTTTTTCTATGAGTAAAAATTCCAAGAATTCACATGCAGCTGTTACGCTGTACCACAATAATAATAAAGCCATCGTTTTCAATACTCACGGTTCAGTCGATCATGTCAGATGTTTGGAGGTTGTCATTTTTTCCTATTTGCAATTTGTCTCTACTATGCCCTGGGCAACAGAAAAATTTCTGTACAGAAATAGTCTTTACAAATATTTGTTTAGGTTCCCAGATCTGACTTTTATGTTTATCTTCATTCTCTTTGTTCTTAACTTTGACCTGTGATTGGAATACATTTTCTAATGCTTTTGTTGTTGTTGTTGTTAAAGAAGCTGCACTATATGTTCACAAGTCTATGAGCTAATGTTGGAAAAGGAACACAGACTACTTTTTATGTTGTTCTTACTGGTTTCTCTTAAACAGAAGATCCTATTCAGGGGCCTCTCTTGGCATTTCAAAGCTGATTACATCAGTTTTGTTTCCTCATATTTTCTCCATTATTCAATATTGGCTGCTAACTTTGTAAATAACCTTTATAAATAAACATTATCTTATTACCAGCTCAACCTAACATAATGTAACTTGACTTTTATTTATACATTTTAGTTATTATTTTTGGTAAGGTTGTCCTTTTTTTACCTTGCTCACTGTCTTGCTTTATATAAAATTATCCTTTTATTTAAATTCTTTCAAATATTTTATTCCCATTCTATCTCATTTTAAATTCCCCATTTCTCTAAAACTTATTCTTCAAACAGATTTTTTAAAATTGGCAGCCTGGGTAGAAGGTCCTTGGGAGTTTGAGTTCTCAAAGTCCCCAAAGTTCTGCCCCATAAGGTGGATGAAGGAGGATGTGGAAGTTTGTCTGTAGGTTTCTCTGGGCCCACCCCTGGAGCTGGATGGGACAGCTTTAACCTCCGTTTTTAACCTGATAGTTTAACTTCTGCTTTTCCCCCTGCTCTTGTGTCCTCTTACTGAATCTTTCCTCTTCCCTTCACTTTGAAGTTAAAAACCATTTCTATCTTCTTTGGGGTCATTTTTGCTCTTTCATTTGCAGTGAATTTGTAGGTGCTAATTTATACTTATTGAAAATTAATCTTTAAGTTATCACCAGAGAATGGATGAATGGACCAGTTTACATTAGTCTCTGAAATAACCATGTATCTTGTACCAATTTACAGATATTTTCCTTAATTTTTTACAGTAATCTTGCACTATAGGTATTATTTTCCCCATTAGAGAAATGAAGAAACTGAGGATATAAGAGGCTTTTTAGTGGCTCTCAACTCTGGTTTTATATTAGAATCACCTGGGCGTTTTGTAAAACTATAGTCACTTAGGCCCCATAGTCAGAAATGCTAATTTATTTGGTGTAGCATCGAGTCTAAGCACTGGTCATTTGTTTTACTTCTTTTTATGGGATGTTATGTGGTGTTCAAGTAAGGTTGACAGTCACTGGGTTAAGTAAATTGTCTAAGACCATAGAGAAGAAATGTGAGCATTTTGAGGACACCGAATGTGTCCAGTTCAATTTTAGGCACCAGAAGGTAATGAATGAATCAGCTAGTGAGAGTTCTGATTCACAGTAGCCTGGATCTAAAGCTCGTGATATTTTTTCAAAGCCAAGATATTGCTGCCTTTGAGTTTGTATGTCCAGTTCAGGTTCTTAACTTCCAAGGAGAAGTTGAGAGCTACATTTTAAAACTTCATGTTTCCACAGAGAAGAAATCTCTTCTCATTGAGTTAAATTTAGGTATAAATATTTTTTATATGAAGATGCATTTCATGCAATAATTAAATGAGAAAGTGCATTTGGGCAATTTTTAGAGCAAAGGGCTTTCTTTCTTTGCTTGACTCAAAGATGTTCTCACAACAAGTACATAAATGGTTTCTTGTACACATCCTTAAATATCTGCTGAGTGCCTATTATGTGCTACACATGATGCTCATTACTATGGATGCAGCTCTGAAAGAGACAGCCAAAATCTCTTTGCTTTCATATAACATTTATTTCAGAGTCTAATGCATTCACACCTAGAAACTAAGTTTAGGAGATTATTCATAAGAGGAAAAACTCAGGCGACTGATCATCAGAATAGAATAATCTTTGCAATGACGTTCTCCAAACAGACTGAGCTTTAAGTGAGGGAGTGTTTGAAACGTTTGTTTCATTTACTCGTTCAACAAACTCATTCTGCCCCACTCACTGCTTTGTGGGGCAGGAATAGAGGGTACAAGTTGGAAACAGACATAAACATTTACAGATCCATAATGGAGCGAAATATCACTCTACTGTAAGATAGAAAGTGGTGAGTGCCATGGGAGAGACACAGATAAAAGAATTTTGTATGCTCACAGAAGACAGAGATTACTCCCAGCTCAGAGATGAGGATGGGGTAAAGAGTGAAAGAAAAGGCAGAAAATGATGGAAAGATCAGTGGAATTTGACCTATATCTGCAAGGATGAATTTGATATTCTACGTAAGCATTTCATTATACCCTGCAGGGTCCATGCTTATCTCTTCTGCTAAGTAAATTGCGTATATGTGCAAATCTTTTTCATTCTTTAAATGTTATTTATGCTGGGTGCAGTAGCTCACGCCTGAATTCCCAGGACTTTGGGAGGCTGAGGCAGGTGGATCGCTTGAGGTCAGGAGTTCAAGACCAGCCTGGTCAACATGGTGAAACCCTGTCTCTACTAAAAATACAAAATTTAGCCAGGCGTGGTGGCAGGCACCTGTAATCCCAGCTATCTGGGGGACTTAGGCAGGAGAATCTCTTGAACCTGGGAGGCGGAGTTTGCAGTGAGCCGAGATCGTGCCACTGCACTCCAGCCTGGGCGACAGAGTGAGACTCCATCTCAAAACAAAATAAAAATAAATGTTATTTATACGACATACAGTAATTAAACTATAGGCTTAATTTAAGCAGAACTTATTTTTTTTCCTTCATCTTAAATTGCCTACCTTGGCCAGGCACGGTGGCTCACGCCTGTAATCCCAGCACTTTGGGAGTCTGAGGCAGGTAGATCACTTGAGTCCAAAAGTTCCAGACCAGCCTGGGCAACATGGCAAAACCCCACCTCTACTAAAAATATAAAACTTAGCCAGGCATGGTGGTGCAGGCCTGTGGTCCCAGCTACTCAGGAGGCTGAGATGGGAGAATCGCGTGAGCCCAGGTGGTTGAGGTTGTAGCGAGCCGAGATCGCACCATTGCACTCCAGCCCGGGCAACAGAGTGAGACTGTGTCTCTCCACCCGCCCCCCAAAACCAATCACCGCCTCTTCACCTCTTTCAACACACTCATAACACTCACTCTGCTCTCTCACCCATCTTTTTTCTTATTTACACTTCAACAGTCACAAGAGCATTTGACTTGAAAAATATATGCTCACAGTGGGGGCTGCTTCTTAATATTGTCTCATGGCCTCAAGTTAAATTTTATTCCTCTGGATTAAGTAAGGGAGCTCTTGAAATTTAGTGATATGAAATTAAGGAAAAGCAGAATAATTCTTTTGTAGATCAATTTCCTGAAGCCTGGACCCAGACCGTTCACTGGATTTATTATTTAAATAGGAATTAAAAGAAAAGAAAAAACTGTAGGTAATTTAATCAGAGGTACTTTAATGGTCCCGGTGAAGTTATTCTGTTGTAACAAACCCAGCAAAATAAGCAAGCACTTTTGTACTTGGTAGATTTATTATGAGCCTAAAGAGATTGCCTTAAGTTCTCTTATATGTCATAGTAATGAATACATTCAGAAAACTAATAGTGATATAGTCATTATTTCTGATCATTTTATGTATTTCTGATAATTTTAAGTGTTCATTTTAAAAAATACAGTTCAATTGGTTTTTAAAACACTTTTGGTTGCCTAACATTCATAGAGCAAATGCCCATGCATGCATGTTATATTTTTAAGATACAAAGGAATGCAAAATTAAAAAATGATGCCAGGAAAGTAAAACCCAGACACCATTTCGTTATCCTGATATCTCACATAGGGCTCTAATAAGGCAATGTGGTGTTGAACAAAAGCTCATGGTCCATTTAACTTCCTGATAGTTTCATATTCAGATTGAAATCTGCCAATAAAAACATATTGAAAATATTATTAGATAAGATTACCCCCAGAAAAAAGGCAAAGGAAAGTAACAGCTCCAAAGAAAACATTCGATGTGTTTAAACAGTGTTGAGGCGCCCCTTGCTGGCATATGTGTGTATTGTCCAACTCTATCTGCATTTCTTGACCTTTTTTTGGTAAATTTGGTGGTGCAAATTAGTTCTAGATTTTATATTTTTATATATGTCTCTTTTTTGGTGTTGCTTGAAATGGTGTAAAATGTGATTCATTCTCCAGTTTCTTCCATGCGTCTTAATTTGTCAGAGTTTTCCTCAGTTCCCTTTTCTCTGTGAACTTTTCATCTTTCCCTGCCTGGTCACTCTGTCCTTTTACTGACCTTGGCTTTACTTTTTAAACAATTGGTTCTACGTCCTGTGAGGTTTGGGTTTTGTGGGACTTGGTGACAGCCCTCCTGTGACTGCCTTTGGTGTTCTTTGCCTGTGACTTCCCTCAGTGGCTTCCAGCAGAGGCCCCAGGCCACAAGCTGACTCTTCTCTGAGATTCCAGAAGGCGACAGGCCTTGTGTACCTTAAATCATCCTCTTTCTCCATTAACTCTTAAGTCGACGATTTAAGATATGTCAATTTTCTCAACTTCCATAGAGCATCAGAATGTGAATTCAAGTATCTTAGAAGTAATTTAGAAAGAAAATACTGAGATGTGAGAAGGAGAATGCATGTTCAAAGGCACAAATTGAAATTAAAATACTGTAGTTAGGCGAGCACAGGACTTTTGATTACACCGAGCGGACTCAAGTCTTTGTATCCAAAGTATTCTATTTGTAAATCATATTTAATTTCTAGAAATCTGAAATATTGAAATAGTTTCTAAAGAGGTCCATAGGAAATGTATGTCAGGGTAGAATAAAAATTACACATTCTTTCTTATTCAGCATTGTTTAAATCATCATGACTGAAACTTCTGTAACTTCAGTACACCATGCAGCCTTCTATGTGGTATGTATTTCTAACATTGGAGTTCTCTGCCCAAAATTTTCTGAGGGACTTTCCCTCCCTACCTCAATCTGAAAGTCTGTGGGATGGGGGAACCAAGGCTCTGAACAGCTCTTTCATCCATCTTACGTGCAAGGATAAAAATCTCTAGGAAGAAAAAAAAATCAAGTTTAAATCTGCCCTGGGCTTTGTATCATTAAAAAGTTAATTAAAACTCTTGCTGTAGTCATTCTCCAATGCATAGAACATTATTTACCTTCTTGATTGGTGTCTAAAAGATGTTTTCCTTCATAGGGAAGGGCATGTGTTTTCTCAGCTCATTTCAGAGGATGCCCCGCTGTTAGTTACTATTCTTGGAAGTCGTAACTTCAAGAACCTGAAGCCAGCCATGAGCCCTTCAGCTACTTCCAATCTTGCCAGCCTTCCTAAAAGGAGTCCTTGCTCATCTCCAAAGGGCTAACTTTTTAGATAGTCTGCCAGTGACAGTCTAGAAGGCAGAATTTTTCCACCACACCCTCAAATATGTAATCATCACTTAGTTCTTAACTCAGGCTTATAAAAAACTTTATGCCAACAAAAACATTAACTTGTGCTTATTTTTAATACATACAACAATTCTAGAGCCTTATTTGAAATAAATTATCTGAATTTAATGAAAGGATTGAGTGTAAATAAAAACTTAGAATGAAGACAGTGGGAAGATGAGTGAAGTAGGACATCTGTCAGGCAAGTGGCTTGGAATGGTCCCAGTGACCCAGACCTTGCCCTGGGTTCAGTTTATTATCACTGAAAAATACAGCTTGTTAGTCCACACAAACTAGTACAATTTAAAATATTGTCTCTTTTAAAATACTTGAGCCAGGCTTTTCTTGTGGATTTGGAATTTCTTTGTTTCTTTGAGTGGTAAATGAATTATTTTGGATAAATTAAAATACTGTTTGATTTTAATATGAGTAGCCCTATGTGACAAGGCACTATATAAAGGCTTTTTTTCCCCTTTGTATTATAGTGTTTCTAAGACCTCAGAGAAATTTGGAATCTATAGACCCGCAGTTTACAATCCGGAGGAAAATGGAGCAGATGAGAGAAGAGAAAGAGCTGGTGGAACAACTTCGTGAGGTACCCAAGAAATATTATGTAACTAAAGGAGAATTTAAACAACATTCTACATTTTTGAGAAACAGACTTTGAAACATTGCAAGCAGTCCTAATTTCAAATCTAGCCAGGTCACTTAGTGACTGCTGGATGTTGGGCAAGCCACTTAACAACCCTGAGTCTATTTCTTTGTATACTAAAAAAATGTTTTGGCCAGGCATAGTTTCTCATGCCTGTAATCGCAGAACTTTAGGAGGTAGAGGCAGGCTGATCACTTAAGTCCAGGAGTTTGAGACCAGTATGGCCAACATGGTGAGCCCTGTCTCTACTAAAAATACAAAAATTAGCTGGGCATGGTGGCATATGCCTGTAATCCCAGCTACTCGGGAGGCTGAGGTGGGAGGATCAGTTGAGCCCAGGAATGTGAGGCTGCAGTGATTTATGATTGTACCACTTCACTTCAGCCTGGGTGACAACAGTGAGAACTTGTCTCTTTAAAAAAAAAAAAAAAAGGTTCCAATTGACCTTAGTGGAGTTTTGTGAGGAATATATGAGATAGTAGTAAATAAAAAATAATATATACATATAAATGCTGGCACTATTTCAATTCAGGTATAGTTTAATGCCCTGTCATTTATTTACTTAATAATATTAAATTAATTTTCATTTTTTATTTTTATTTATTTATGTGTTTTTGAGACAAAGTCTCACTCTGTCACCCAGGCTGGAGTGCAGTCGCATGATCTTGGCTCACTGCAGCCTGTGCCTTCTGGGCTAAAGTGATCCTCCCACCTCAGCCTCCTGAGTAATTGAGATTACAGGTGTGCACCACCACACTTAGCTAATTTTTTGTATTTTTACTAGAAAAACGTTGGGATTACAGGTATGAGCCACCGCACCCAGCCGAATTTTTAATTTTTAAGAGACTCTCTCTGTTGCCCAGACTAGAGTGCAATGGTATGATCATAGCTGACTGCAGCCTTGAACTTTTGGGCTGAAGTGATCTTCTGGCCTCAGCCTCCCAAGTAGGTAGGCATAAATGATCGCTACATGCCACTGTGCCTGGCAATATTACATTAATTTAACAATGTTTATAGTTATCCTCACTTTGTACCCCAAACCGACCAGAGATTTTAAATCAATTATCTAATAGGCAAACCATTTGAGTTTCTACCAAAGAGGAAGTCTTGTGCTGGGTGTCATTGAAGCTTAAACTTGGAGCTGGCAGGGACCATGGCTGTCTTATTTCTTGTCGTATTTCTTAGTTCCCAATGGGCACTCTGTAGGTATTTGTCTACCTGCATGGTCTTTTTGTCAGGTTAGGAAGATCATACATAAATGTATGGAAGGTTAACTAACAGTATAGGAATCAATCACCAAGGAAGAAAACATTGGTATTAGCTATTAAAGACAGCACGTTATGAATTGCTGCATGAGTTTTTATTAATGTTCAGAAAGAAGTGTCATAACTGTGAACTAAAAGAGTCTAAGAAAGCTTCTTGACTAATAATAGAACAACCATTCAACCCTGTAATCCCATTACTGGGTATATACCCAGAGAAAAATAAATTGTTCTACCAAAAAGAAACCTGCACTCATATGTCTATCACAGCACTATTCACAGAAACAAAGACTTGGGATCAACCCAGGCTCGCATCAACAATGGATTGGATAAAGAAAATGTGGTACATACACACCATGGAATACTACACAGCCATAAAAAAGAACGAAATCATGTCCTTTGCAGCAACATGGATGCTACTGGAGGCCACTATCCTAAGCAAATTAATACAGAAATGGAAAACCAAATACCACGTTCTCACTTATAAGGGAAAGTGAAACACTGGGTATACACGGACACAAAGATGGAAACAATAAACTCTGGGAATTCCAAAAGGGGAGAGATAGGGGGTGAGGGTTGAAAAACTACCTATTGGGTACTATGTTCACTGCTTAGGTGACAGGATCATTAGAAGCCTAAACCTCAGTATCACACAACATACCCATGTAACAAACCTGTACATGTACCCCTGAATCTAAAATAAATTTTTTCAATAAAGAAAGAAAGGTTCTTGGAGGAGATAGATTCGATGTTAAATCTTCTTTCATCAGCAAATGTGTATTGACTGTCACTCTCTACCAGGCTGTATTCTAGGTAATGGATGTAGGAGAGAACAAAAAGGTCCCTGCTGTTCTGAAGCTTATAGTCTATTGGGGAGAGATAGTAAATAAGATGGAAACAAATAAATACACAGTTTCAGAGAGCAATGAGTTCTACAAATGAGCAGTGAGCCCTATAAACAAAATTTAGATTAAATTAAATTAGGATAGGTCAGCCTCTTTGTTATAGCAGATGATACTTTTTATATGGTTTAGCAAAGAGTCAGGAGGAAGTAATTTTAAAAAGAAAACAAAAAAACCTCTTACCACCACTTTAAGCCACTGTGGTGATTGAGCAAACACAAAGGGAAAGTCAAACCTCTGTCATTTGCCTGGACTATCTGGATGTGATGTAAACTGGGAAGGTGAACTTTATGAAATCTATGCAACTAAGATCAGAAGCTGAGCTATGCCCCTCAAGGAGTGATATCTTACAATTTTATCTTAAACGTGGGTCATATTGATCATTTATGTCTTAATTTAGTGATATAAAATTAGAGCCTGAAAGAGTACCTAAAAACAATTGTCCACACACAGGACAGTTCTGAAAGAAATTTATATAACACTATTATATGCAGTGTTTTTCAAGTTTTCATTTATTAAAATCACCAAATTAAGTCATCCTTTCATACGCTGTTATTCAGTTAAAAGGGGCTTTTGTTGCAAAAGCTCTAGTTAAGGTTTGAAAATTGATTTCTCTACTTCTGCTTCCAAGAGGATGGAGTAGGCATACTTTGCCCTATTCTTCCCACTAAGTACACCTAAAATCCCTAGACATACATAAAACAAATGTAAGAACATTCTGGAAGGTAAAGAGAAGAAGACGGACTGATTGGGGTCCTTGAGACTTGAGGGGCGCCATAGTGATGAGCTCCAGGAGACTTTCTTTTTGCCTCATGTATCCAGACTTGGAGCCGAAGTCGCTGGGAACCCAGAAACAGTAATCGGCACAGACTTTAGAAAAACAACAATAAAAGCTGACTTTCTCTAACCAAATAACCAGGAAAGGGACAGCCCAGCAAGACACAAAAGTTTTAGACCATAAATGCGCTACTGCAGCTGAACACGACAGGAAATACTGTGGTCCCCCCTCACCCACACCAGTAAGGGCTGAGTCAAGTGAGACTTCTCCCCTTGCTGGGGTGGTGTCAGAGAAGACCAAGCCAGGAGCCAGAAATTTCATCCCCACTGGTCAGTAAGGAAGCTCGTCTGCTCCCAGAGTTTCAGTGGAGACCACGTGGGAATTCTGGATTCTCACCCCCACTCAGCAGTAAGGAGGCACCTACCCCTCCCCCACTCCCTGGCCAGTTGACACCCAGTAGAAAACCCAGATGCCTGCATTCACCTGGCGGTAACAAGATGATGGCAGCCACCTTCCCCTGCTAGAGCAGTGTCAAAAAAAAAAAAAAAAGCCAACTAAAACAGAGATTTAAATAGGATCCAGAGTCTCATAACATAATACAAAAATGTCCAGGTTTCCATTGCAAATCCTTCATCATTCCAAGGACGAGGAAGATCCCAAACTGTAGGAAAAAAAGACAATCTGCAGATGACATCACTGATATAGCAGAGATGTTAGAATTATTTGACAGATATTTTTAAACCAGCCATGATGAAAATGCTTCGGTGAACAGCGATGTACATGGTCGAAGGAAAGGAAAAGAATACTCCAGCAGAGAACTAGAAAATGTTGGCAAAGAAATAGAAGACACAAAGAAAAACCAAATGGAAATTGGGAGCTGAAAAATACGTTATTCAAAATAAAAAGCCCAGTGGATAGGCTCCACAGCAGAATGGAGATGATAAAGGAAAGAACTGGAATGAAACTAGAAGAGAGAACAGTAGAAATCATCTAATCTGAACAACAGAGAGAAAACAGATTGAAAAATCAGTGGACACAGAGCCTCAGGACCTGTGGGAGTGTAACAAATGATCCAACATTCGTGTCTTGGGAGGCCCAGAAGGAAAGGAGAATGGGAGCAAGGCAGAAGAGGAACTTGGGGGTGGGAAGGAAGGGGATGTCTCTATAATTTTTTTTCTTTTTTTGAGACGGAGTCTCGCTTTATCATCCAGGCTGGAGAGCAGTGGCGCAATCTCGGCTCACTGAAACCTCTGCCTCCTGAGTTCAAGTGATTCTCCTGCCTCAGCCTCCTGAGTAGCTGGGAGGGCGTGTCAATAAAAGGTCAACATGGGGGATCCTTGTGCTGGTGGGAATGTTGTGCATCTTGACTTTGTCAATGTCAATATCCTGGTTGTTTTGAAAGTTGTTACCATTGAAGGAAATTGGGCAAGGGGTACGTGGAACCTCTGTGTATTAGTTCTTACAATTGCATATGAATCTAGAATTATCTCAAAAATCAAAAGTTTAATTTTTTAAAAGAAGGACAAAGATTGATTTCTCAGCTAAATATAGTCTAAGAGAAAAGCATTTCTTTCTTTCTTTTTTTTTTTTTTGAGATGGGATCTCACTCTGTCAACCAGGTTGGTGTGCAATGGCATGATCTCAGCCCACTGCAACCTCCATCTCCTGAGTTCAAGACATCCTCCCACCTCAGTCCCCCAGGTAGCTGGGACCGCAGGTACACGTCACCACGCCCAGCTAATTTTTTTGTATATTTGGTAGAGACAGGGTTTCGCCATGCTGCCCAGGCTGGTCTCAAACTCCTGAGCTCAGGCATCTCCCCACCTCGGCCTCTCAAAGTGTTGGGGTTACAGGTGTGAGCCACCACTCCTGGCCTAAGAGAAAAGCATTTCCTTTTTTTTTTTTTTCTGTCACCCAGGCTGGAGTGCAGTGGCACTACCTCATCTCACTGCAACCTCCGCCTCCCGGGTTCAAGTGATTCTCCTGCCTCAGCTTCCCAAGTAGCTGGGATTACAGGCACCTGCCACCATGCCTGGGTAATTTTCGTATTTTTAGTAGAGACAGGGTTTCACCATGTTGGCCAGGCTGGCCTTGAACTCCTGACCTCAGGTGATCCACCCACCTTGACCTCCCAAAGTGCTGGGATTACAGGCGTGAGCCACTGTGCCCGACCAGAGACAAGCATTTCTTAATCCCTCTTCTGCCCCATGCAGACTGCCTGAACCAGTCAGATTTGGTTTTTATTTATCACGCTCAAAGAGTGATTCCATTATTCCATTCATTCTATTAAATAAAAATTTTACACTCACCTAAATTTGTTTTTATAAAGAGAGATTTTGATACTGTTTGGAAAGAGTTAAATAATGTCAGTGTTTTCTAGGCATTGTTATCCTTATTTCCCATGATGAAATTAGTGCCTCAGTTCATAAATACCCATAAATGTATTTTACCCACAGTTACCTCAGTGTTAATATTAACTGGCTTCCTTCTGATTTCCCCAACAGAGCATTGAGATGAGATTGAAGGTCAGTCTACACGAAGACCTGGGGGCAGCCCTCATGGACGGTGTCGTCCTCTGCCATCTGGTCAACCACATCCGCCCACGGTCGGTTGCAAGCATCCATGTCCCATCACCAGCGGTTGTAAGTAACACCAAAGGGAAACTAACTGACATAAAACAGACCTTTAGGGGGCACTGTTGTTGGTTTAGGATGTCAATGGTGTCAGTAGGACCTTGCTCAAATCTTTTCCACTGGGCCCCAAACCATTATAAGGCAGAAAAGGAATGAAAGAATGGCCCTGAATGAAGCAACATTTTCACAGTAAAATGAGAGACTATTTTAAAATAAATATATAAATGACAGAAACATAATTTTATTTCAATATCAAGCAGATCACTTTAAATAACTTACTGGGTGGGCACGGTGGCTCACACCTGTAAACCCAGCACTTTGGGAGGCCAAGGTGGGTGGATCACTTGCGCTCAGGAGTTGTATTTTTTGTAGAGACAGGGTTCTAAAATAGAAAACTACACAATACAAAAATATGAAAAATACAAAATTTAGCTGGCTATGGTGGCACGCACCTGTGGTCCCAGCAACTCAGGAGCTGAGGTGGGAGGATTGCTTGAGCCCAGGAGTTCAAGGCTGTAGTGAGCCATGATTGTGCCACTGCACTCCAGCCTGGAGACAGAGTGAGACCCTGTCTCAAAAAAAAAAGAAAAAGAAAAAAGAAATTACTGATTGACTGATGATCAAGGTGCTAACTTTAAGACTATAGGAACATAAAAATTTCTTTTTCCCAAGAGTTATTTAAACAGTGACAAGTCTTTCAGAAAGCTTCTTTTGGTTGGTAACTTCCCTTCTAAATTGAATCTTTTTCCTCTATTCATCATGGAGGATTTTAGGGATAGCCCTGAAAAGATGTGAGTTCTATGAAAAATACTATGAATAACCTGTCGAGGGGTTGGTTAGCAGTCATGACTTCAACAATTGCTTGATCAGTGCTGCACTCAAGGACTCATTGGTGATGCTGGGGACGTAGTGGGGAGGAGAACATGAATGAGACTCCTTAATGCCCCCCCAGATCCTCATCTCTGCTGTAGAGGAGATAGAGCCTGCACTCAGGGCTCTCTTCCTAGATATCACAGCATGTTGTGAACTAGAAGAGAGCCAGAGAGTCAGTTTTATGGTTGTTCAGATGAAAGTGGAGGAATCACAGATAAACTTGTCCTTGAAACCTACACAGGATTTATACAAATAGAGAAAAAAGTATCACTGCTCACCCTTTTTGCTGTTTGTTAGGAGAGGCAGAAGAATTTAGGGGTTAAGAATGTAAGGTTTGGATTAAAATTCTAAAAGCTATACAACTTTGGGCAATCCTCTCTTGAACTTGATTTGCTGTTCTCTGTAATGGAAATGTTCTTGCAAGTATGAAGTAAGATACTTCATGTAATTTACACATATATGTAAGCCATTATAATCATTAGTGTTTATATGGCAAGTTTTGGAAATTTGGAGCCCCATAAAAGTGCAATGTTCATAAAATCTCAGAGCCCAGTGTGTTGGACTGAAGCTCACGTGAAGCTCCTCCGCCCTCTCCAATCCCCAGGAGAGCCTCACAGTGGCATGATTTGTCCTACTTTCTTTTCTCTTGACAGCAGGAAAAATTAGCCAATGACCTTATTTCATCTTAGTTTCTTATCTATCATATTGAACATATTTTTTCTTTCAAAGATTCAACCACTTTTTTAGCCTCAGAAACATAGTGGGGACAAAAAGACCAATTTGTCTTCTTTTACAAATCTACCTCTAGCAGCCTTAATGTGGGACAGTAAATTCTGTTCCATGATCCAATATGAAACACTCCAGTATCTTTTACAAATGAGGTCCAAACTGCCATAAAGTCATCTGAGCCTTGTGCCAGATTCTCAGTAATTTTTCCCAAATTATGAGAGAGACACAACAGACACCTCAGCCTTCAATTTCAATGTACAATGATCATTTTACAAGACGTAAGAGGACATCATGAATTGTGTACCCATTTACCTTTATCTTCAGGAAAAATGCTACATTGTTTTAGAAATCTTTTGGTTTTCACCATTTTGCTTTTTTTAAATAAAAATTTTAAAATTAAACAAATAATAGGAAACAATGAGTGACTGGTGAAAAAAAGAAAATAAAGGAAAGCAAAAGAAAACAAATCATTCTTTATTATCCTCCTACCCAAAACCAATCACTGTAGCTTTTACCATTATGTCTTCTTTACTGTAAGCTTTTTTTTTTTTTTTTGGTAAAATTAAGTTGTTTTTTAATTGTGAGCTCATATAGACTAGCAATTTTTTAAATGTAGTATTGAAACCTAAATATTTCCCCATGTCATTAAAATTCTCTTTTTTTTCTGGAGATGGAGTCTCCTCTGTCGCCCAGGCAGGAGTGCAGTGGCACGATCTTGGCTTACTGCACCCTCTGCCCCCAGGGTTCAAGCATGGCTCAGCCTCCTGAGTAGCTGGGATTACAGGTGCCCACCACCATGCCTGGCTAATTTTTGTATTTTTAGTAGAGACGGGGTTTCACCATGTTGGCCAGGCTGGTCTCGAACTCCTGACCTCAAGTGATCTGCCCGCCTCAGCCTCCCAAAGTGCTAGGATTACAGGTGTGAGCCACCTCGCCCAGCCTAAAATTCTTCATAAATGCCTAATTTACTAACTATAACATATTTTAGCCTGTTTTATTATATTGTAGTTTTCCTTTTTAGAAATGCAGTTTGTTTCTAAATATCCACTTCTAAATGTCCAATTATCAAAAATTCTTCACCAAGCATCTTGATGCCCTTTTGGACCAGGCCCAGCCACGCTGTAGCCGTAGAACCTGCTTTCCTTCTTTCTTCTCTGCCGTTGCTCTTTGCCCCAGGCTCAGCACAGGCAGCTCCCTCTGCCTAGAAAGCCGTGCCCCCACCTGCCCCCCAAATCTCCTTAGTTCTTCAGCATCACTAGCTCCCTTTCCTTCTCTATTTCAGCATTCAGAAAACAAACCATTCTCAACGCCTTAGGACAGGGTTTCTTCCTTTGTTCATTTTCCGTCACACCTACCCCATGACAACTAAGAACTATCCTGTATTATACTGTACCTTCCTTTAGGTTGCTAATATTTCCAGCTGCTTTAGAGGTAAGTGAGCCTGGGGATTTTGTCTTTGGCTCCACAGTTGTATCTTTAGCATCAAGTTTAGTATCTGACCCATAGTAAAGCAATAAATGCAGTTGTATCTGCCAGCAGCAGTGGATGAGAGCATCTTTTCTACCAGTATTATCACCAGCAAAAGCATTCTAATTCTTCATTCATGAAACTAATATTGTCCATTTTGTTTTTGCCAAACTGAGGGAATATAGTAGTGAACAAAATCACTATCATTGTCAGTATCCTTAGAGACTATTCCTTAGAAAAATGAATTTTTTCAGCCTCTGACAATTTGATAAGCAAAACATTGGCATTTCAATTGGTATAATTGGTATAATGTTTTATTATTGGACCAGTGGTGAGGTTGAAGCTTTAATCATTGCGTTTGTCACAAGTACTTTTCTACCTGAAGTTAGGCAACAATCTTTGAAGACGCCCTCCCTCACTCCCAAAGAGGGAGAATTATTTTTCTGTAGCTTGAAACACACTCTCCATTAACTTCTTTGGGGCTGACCTAAGTATTTGGAATGATGTTGGGCGTCTTTGGAGTTTCAGAAAAGACTCACCTAAGGGCATCTTTGGAGTTTCAGAAAAGACTCACCTAAATCATAAGTAAATGAAGGAAGATAATGGGCCCAAACGATCAGAGAGAAACGCTAGGGTCTCGGCGTGATGAAATGCCTCTTGGTACCTCATCTGCCAGGTCCATGACCCTCTGTTATCTTCATGTCATGTTCCTCAGGTCTGCTTCTGTTTGCACAAGGCTTCATGCAGTGGCCTTGTCCTGAGACATGCCAGGGGTTGGGCAAAACCACCGAAGCAGCTGCTGGCGACATCTTTTTAGGGCCCACGTGAGGGACGTGACTTCCTCCCTAATCAAGATGGAGAATATTTGTTTAGCTTTCAACTTAAATTGTTTCACAGGGCAACAGACTCTGTTTTTGGCAAGGCTTTTCTTTTTGTATTTAATAAATGCTGTACAAATTAGATTTTGATGATAGTTGCTTTGTGCCTCTATAAGACGGAATGAATTCCGTCATTCTCACATGAGCAGGATAAGGCCAGTCTTTATCACAGTGGCTCCTCCACCTACACTGTTGGAATCAGTCATGCTTCTTGCTTTCTTTCCTAAGGAAAATAGTGGAGGAATATTACAATTTAGCAGCAAAGTGTTCAAAACGTACCATGTAAAAAAGTATAGTATATTATATGTGAAATGTGCCTGTTACCCATCCCACACCTCAGAGGCCATCTATAACCAAGGTTAATTCAATTGTGAGAAGCTTTTGGTTAAGTCCTGAACATCCACTGTTTTCAGTGCTGTTTACCATGATATTGCCTCTATATCCCTGGCTTTGGTGGGAAGGAGGTTAATTGGCCTGGTGAATTTAGATCCTTTATATAGGAATATATTTGCTGATGGGGAAGGTGATGTTTATGGTGTACTTTAGGCAAACTAAAACAGGTTACACAACAGTATGATCCCGTAAAAACTATATATACGTGTGTGTGTGCATATATATAAACAATATAAACATACGCGTGTATACATATATACATATGTATGCAGAAAATTTTGCATACATATACACCAGTGTATATACATGATATAAAAACATCTATATATATATACATAGGCATATATGTATATGTAGGCATATATGAACACAGTGTCTGGAAGAATAGAATCTAAAATATTAACAGTTTTTAATCTAAGATGGATGTTTCTGAGTGATATTTTGTTTTCTTCTATTTGCTTATGTGTTATTTTCTTTTTCTCCAATAAACATGTATTGCTTGTGCCATTTGGGAAGTTTAAAATTTAACATGTTATTAAAATGGTTTCTCTTTTAAATAATACATTATTTCCGTATATTTGCATTTATAGCCCAAACTTAGCATGGCCAAATGCAGAAGAAATGTGGAAAACTTTTTGGAAGCGTGCCGAAAATTAGGAGTACCAGAGGTAACATCAAACTTACTTCATATAACTGTGTTGTAGTAAAAATTTTATTTAATATATGAGTTTGAACCATTGAATCGATGCAAAGCTTTGTACATGCTTTTTTGTCTCAACCTTTCTTGAGAAATAATATTGAATAAATTATATAAACTTTAAATTGCTCTATTGCAGTGAAATTAAAATGACTATGCAATATGTTCAATTCTGAGGGAAAAGGGAAATAATTTAAGATTTTGAAGTAAGTGTGAAATTTCAGACTTGAAAAAAAATTTTAATCCGCTTGATTCTCCAAGAGCAGAAATTGCTGAGGCTGTAAGTGAATCTTCTCTCAGGCTTCATAGAGTAGAATTTTGGAGCTGATGGTTTTCGTATCCCAGGCTCTTAAGAAAAGACCAGCTGATTATTGATTATCATTCTCTGTAGCTGTATTTTCCATATGTGGATAAAAAAATCAACATTGGAAATACTATAGTTATTGTTATCACTAATCATTATCATTAATAATAGCAGTGTTTGTGTGTTGCTTTACAGTTTGTTAACTATTTGCATTTCATTTTTGCCTTCAGTTTGCTTTGAGCCCAATAGGCAATTCAATTACATATAGTTTGCTATTTTTTCTCTCTCCAACCTCAGACCCAGCCTCAGCCTCAGGCAGATGGCTGGGGGCTTTTAAAGACTTCGCTTTTAGTACCATAAACTGATTTCTTAGGCAGACATGAGGCAATCCACTCAGAATATGGAGTAGCCATATAAATTGAGAAGTTTATCCTCATTGTGATAAACAGAAATTGATAGAAGTTTATTTCTTATGATTTCTTCTTTCTTAATGCCCCAGGGATAAGGTAATTTTAAAAATACATGCGATACTGTTTTGAGTATATGAAGAATTATATTTCAGTATAATTCTACTCAGTGATAGGAATTAGTTACTGAGATTGACAAAGACTTTTTTCCCTTTCCTTTTCTCTCTCCATCCTTCCTTCCTTTTTTTTCCTTTCTTCCTTTCTTTCCCTCTTTTTTCAGCTTGGTGGGATTCAGAGGTGGGGGATAGTGGTTTCTCATCTTATTTGAGGAAAAGGAGAGCATTATTTAAAACATCTTTAAGTCAGAGCTATATCAATACAAGGAAGCTTACAAATTTATTTTTTAAAGAGTGTAAATTTTATATGATGGACTGTCTTTGTGATCTGTTCTGCTTTCAGCAATGTTATAATCTGTCTATTGTGTGTGTACATTTTAATATTGCATATACATTTCTTGGCTTTGAATATATATGTGAACGCACTTACATACCTTTTCTAATGATTTGATTCTGTCATGGGCTAGTAAGATTTCCCATGTGTGAATCAAAACTCTCATGGCAAGCTTCAGATGATAAATTATTTGTGTCTGTGCTAGAAAGCACTTCATCAGTGCTTTAGGTCATTAGGTTATGACCTAACTCCCTGTGGTTTTTAAAACTCATCAATGTTTTTTTGGCTTACAGTGATATAAAATAAAACGGAAATGCCCTTAACCAATTATTGTGAGTAAAGATTGGTAATTAAGATTTCCTTTTAAAGTGGAGAAAAGGAAATTAAATTACCATAAAAATCCAGAGCAAAATTTATCATAATTTCTCAAGATGCCCCTGGCACTAATGTACAATTTATAATTCCCGAGAAGGTTCAAATACAGGCAGTGAATGATCTTTATCTGGCAGTGTCCCATTTAACTATGTTTAGTATCACTTAGCGTATTTCTGGAATTATGTTTAAGGCTTGAGGTGATTTTCCTTTTTTTCTTTTTCTTTTTTTTTTCGAGATGGAGTCCCACTCTGTCACCTGGCCAGACTGGAGTGCAGTGGCACGATCTCAGCTCACTGCAACCTCCACTTCCCGGGTTCAAGCGATTCTCTTGCCTCAGCCTCACAGGTAGCTGGGATTACAGGTGTGCACTACCACGCCCAGCTAATTTTTGTATTTTAAGTAGACACGGGGTTTTACCATGTTGACCAGGCTGGTCGCGAACTCCTGACCTCAGGTGATCCGCCTGCCTCAGCCTCCCAAAGTGCTAGGATTATAGGCATGGGCCACTGTGCCTGGCCAAGGTGATTTTCAAGTTTTCTCTGTGTGTGTGTGTGTGTGTGTGTGTGTGTGTGTGTACACATATATATCCTAATGAATAATCCAATAGCATTTTACTGGTGACTAGAGTTTAAATTTACTTCTACTAGACAAAAAGTGTGTTAACAGTTGAACTTCTTTAATGATAATGTTAAAGTAAGTAAAGAATATTTAGTGACAAATCAGAAATTCCTATTGCAAGGCAATTGGCATTTTCCTGTATACTCAAAACAACATGTTTTCATCTCACAGAGTACAGGAAATGTTTTTACCTTAGGAATATGACACTAAATTGAGGGACCAGATGACTTCCCCACCCCACCTTAGATATTTATACTTCCTTCCCTACCTAGGAGGGTTGATGACTGAGTGTATGTGTGGCACAGTACAATTGATGATTTACACTAAAAAGGTAATTATATCACAAGACTTCTTGCAGAAATTCTCCATCTATAATTAGACATTTTAAAAACCTAAAAAAAGAGGACCTATATCATTACTTTTTCTTGTTGCATCAAGCTTAATATTTGAGTAATAAAATATTCACTGATTTCCTAGTAGTCAGTGTAGTTACTTCCCTCTAATTTGCAAGCTTTTTCTACTTCTCCATCTATAACTTATCTACACACACACACAAGCCGCAGAGATCTTGAGTTCTGCATTTTATAAGCTAAATATCTAACTGACAATGATAAATCATCCTGTAGATATTGAAAAGTCACAGCTGTGTTCTTAAGCCTAAAATTTTTTGTCCTATGTAATAGAATCACAGTTTGAAACTATAAACCATAGTCAGGGTCAGCAGTTTGTATAATTTTTTCACATTCATATAGATGGAATACAGTAGCTAAGCAGATTTAGTTAAATTATTACATGTAAAGTAAGAAAATGGGATGGAAATAATAATAAATGATTTTCTTTAGAAGTCCCCATAAACGCAGTCCCAGGCATTTGCTCCAGGGTGGGTCACGGTTCATGACACACTTCTCTTTGCTTCCGCAGCTGGAACCACTGTGTGGTTTCTCTAATATCCAGGAAACATGTCTATGCAGGTTGTGGCAGTATACTACCTAAATTCACTGAATAAATAGTAAAGGTTAGTGGGTGAGACTATCCCTCCACGACATTTAAAAAAATTTGTTATGATTTTTTAAGACGGGGTCTCACTGTGTTACTCAAGCTGGTCTCGAACTCCTAGGCTCAAGACACCCTCCTGCCTTTGCCTCCGAAAATGTTGGGATTACGGACATGAGCCACTGTGCCCAACCCTTGGTGGTATTTTAAGCCCACTTTTTACAGTAGTGTAGAAGACAGTAGTTCTGTTGTGGCTGATTCATAAATGCAGCATTTTCACATTGGCTACATTCAGAATTATAAGCAGCATTAGGTACCATCCCACATCCCTTTGTGCTGTTGATGCTTAGTGGTCAGACTTTGTAGCTGTCTTTGACCTCTAGTGCAAGCATCAACTTGGTCTTGAAGACAGGCCTTAGTGGGCTTCCAAATTCTTTGGGATATATTTTCTGCGTCACCTAAGAATCTGACTCCAATTAGGCCTTGACCCCATGAGGCTTTTAATGGACACATTGGGGCTTCCTTTGACTTTTCTGAGTGCTCTTGGAGATTCCTGACCTCTAACCTCTATGTAGCAGATTGGCTACATGTTCCTGGTAGGTACAGTTCATGGTTGACTATTGGAGGTTTTCAAATGGATCCAAATTTAGGGATATTTTAAGGCTCTTATTAGTATTCTCTCAGGTTGAGAGAAATCTAATTTATGAAGCATCAAAAAATTAGGAAATAGATATTTATTTGGTTCACCAGGGAAATTTTTCTACTTAATTTTAAATAGGTAACTTTGATCTCAAACTTCTGTAAGGCATGAGATCCTTAGTTTAACAGACTTGCCTTCTTTAGATGAGGGGAGTTAGAATAGAAATGTACTCTGTTGTCTAAATGTTCAGTCCTTCATCTTCCTTACTGTTTCCAGAGAAAAGATAGAGAAGAAGATTAAAGGCAGCAACTCAGCTGACAGTGGTAGCCTCCTTTCAGCTTAGGGCTCCTTCCTGCCTATCTGGGCAGCTCAGAGTGCTGGAGGAAGGAGAAAGTTTTCATTCCACATGCAAAAGGGCAGGTCACTTGGCATCCTTGAGCTTCTGCATCAGCCAAAGGGAGTTACAAATAAAACCCTAAAGTACATTCAGATGCTAATGATGATTGTGTCAATGTAAGTGGAATTATGGCTGAGTTTTCCTTATCTTTTGTAATTTTCATATTCGCATTTTTTGTGTTAAAGGTTTTATATATGAAAGTCATAATAGCGTTCCCACTTTACACCTCTTGTGAGGGTTTAGGAAATTACACATACCACTGATTGAAGTTTTTGTTTTTGAAAGGCAATCTATAAATTGAAGCTACTGTTTTTTTGTTTTAATCTTAAGAATAAGAGAAATGGGTCCCTTATCTTCTCTGAGCCTTATACCTATTTTTCTTCCCCAAGTCAATGACTTTAGTGTTAATTTAAATCATAACTAACACTTTGTGGAAGGATGAGATTCTTATTACAAGATTTATTTTAATTTTCCATTTATATTGGTTAATTCTAAGGGTGAAAGACAGGTTCATTGTTTTACTAACATCAATTTTAAAATTCATAATTTATTGAAAACAGCCAATCTATCTCTTTTCTAGCTATAAAGAATGCAACTAATTTCCAAGCTATTCCTAGCTTTCTCTAAGTTCATAAAATTGGCAATTAGTTGTCATATATTTGGAGAAGACTGGAAATCCTTCCCCACCTCTCTCCTCTCCCTGCCAAATTATACCTCATCGCTGAATTATGGCTTTAAATATTGCAGAATGACCATGAACATTCTTATATTATGATATTTTAGATTAAAAAATACTTTGTAAGCGTATTGACTTTTTATATTAAGATTATATTTAAGTAAAGTAAATATATTCCAAAGTTTTAAATAAAACTTCTGCCTAGATATGTTTAGCTCTTAGAATTTAGACTGTAGTACACCCTGAACTGCCGGATCTGTCTACTTTTCTCTTTGTATCCATAGTATTTGGGGAACCTGGTCCAGTAGTAATCTCGGTCACACACTCTGGTTGTGTGCAACCTAAGTGAATTTCTTAACCTCTGGTGATTGTGATTTTTGTTCACTATAATGGGCATTAGCATCCGCACTTGCCTCTGGGGACTCTTAGTGAATTAACTGTGTTTTACAAATGGCTTGCAGTGATTACAAATGCTTTGTAAATACATGGTGAAATTTTGCCTCTTTAAATTTCCTTACTTTTTAGCATTTTCCAATTTTAATTTTCATAAAGAAATAAAGTATAATCTCTACGTCCCTCTCAGTAAGGCTAAATTTTGGAAAGCACAAAGGGCAGAACCTCCCAGGTCAGAAATTAGGAACTTTAGCCCTGGTTTGCTTCATGGCCCCATTTCAAGGGCTGAAATGACTGTTGGCTATGTGACATAGGGTTGAATCAGAGAGCAGTTCTCAGATGGCCACAGCAGCTCACACTCCACACAATCATCATGGTGCTTCACATTTTTGCCTACTAGACAGTCTTAGATCCATTCCTTTTTCTTTAGAGATTGTGATTTAATTTAAATTAACCACTATAGGCTGTGACTCTAGGTCTCACCCACTTTAATTAAGCCCAGAGTCTGTGGCGTCGTGAAACTGTTTCCTGGATGAGAAGAATGGTCTGTGTTGCCCGCCCCCGTGAGGAGTGTACTACTGAAAACTGCCAAGTTGATCTGACTCTAGTTCTCTGATGGTGCTGCCAGAGAGCAGACCAGACATGTTCCTTAGGGTTCTGCGAAATGTACTGAAATACTTGCTGAAGATAGAATCATCTGCTTTTAACATGAAAATACTAGTTTTGTGAAAATCACATTTCAGTTTGCATATCAGCCTTCTGTCTTATGACTGCTTTGCTCGGATTTCCCTGGTCAAGCACAACATTGCAATAGAAAATTCTTATTGCAATAGAAAACTTTTCTTAGATGTTTCCTCATCTATTAATCCGTGAGCAGCATCAGTCTCCCAGTGAAATCCAATTTATGTGTAGCTGTTTTAATTCTTGGGAGGACTCTAACAGTGGTAGCTTGATTTCTCCAGATCCACTGAGAAAAGATACAACATGTGAATACATATAACATGATTTATTCATCTTAAAAATATTTTGTTAAGAGTATCTCTAACTTCATTAATAAAATAAAATTAGAATGTTTTTAATCTTATTCAACCAACCTAATTTTGTAGTATTCCTACTTAACTGAGGGTATCGAGCTAACTTCAGAGGACACAAGTGAGGCAAAACTTCTAACTTAGAAACATCTTTCAGTCACTCCATGATGTGCAGCTGCTTAGCAGTGAGGCCAAAATAAAGGACAAAATTGTAGCAAAGTATGTAAAATATACATAACATATATCTTCAATGCCTCACCTAATTTGTAAATAAAACTGCATTTATGAAATAGATCACAAGTATTTTCAATCTTTGTTTAATTTGGAAACAAAACCACAGCTTTTGTTTCTTGCTAATATATCAATTATAATTCCTGTTAATTTTAAACTGTGGTCATTTCCGGTTCAGGAATTCAGCGTATGAGACAATTGTTTGTTTTCTGACAGCAATAGGCTGCTGAAAGTCAACGCAGAAAACTGAGCCTCTTAGTTTGCAGTTAGCTGAGAAATAGGTGTTCTGCTTCCATACATGGTGACTGTTGAGTAGATAAAACACAGAGGTCTACTCCCCCTGCTCCAATATACCTGTTTAGTAGTGAAGCAATTTACATAGTAACTCCATGTGGGGGTGTACTTTTACTCTCTACTCTCACTACACATCCAAGAAGCCTCCCCTAGACTTTTGGTTAATGTGTTGTTGCAAAAATATGAAATGTAATGTACTTTCTGACACATGTAGGGACATACTTAGAACTAGCATTGCCCAGAGTTTATCAAGCGTAAAATGAAAAAAAAAATTAAATGTGTGTGTTAACTTTCAGAGAGAACTACTTTGTATCCAAGTCTACATAGACCAGGGTAAAAAATGCACTAAGAGAATGGAGAGTAGGGGTAGGGATTCCATTTTAAACTTTATAGTTTTTCATTTAGTAAGGTTAAGTTGAAATGTCCCAAGTGAAAATCTCTTATTTTTATGCCACTGATGAGCACATGATACCTTGAATATTAAAACTGTGTGAAAGGCAGAATGATGTGTAAATTGCAGAACATGCCGTTCCTCCATGGCGAGATTGTGAGTGAAGGATTTCTTTGACCCATTGGCACAAAATAGGTATTCTATTCTACTATTATGATGGATTAAAAAATCTGTGATGATGAAAGGGTCTTACCTGCTTGAAATAAGGGGTTACTCCTGCCATTTGCTAGTAACCAAAAATGTGTGCTTCTTTCTAGCTGTTCCTCCGTGTATTTTTAATTGTATGCACTGTCTCTTTCTGTTCTAATGGCTGCCCTCGGAATAGGCTGACCTCTGCTCTCCGTGTGACATCCTGCAGTTGGATTTTCGTCACATTCGAAAGACTGTTGACACTCTGCTGGCACTCGGGGAGAAAGCCCCACCACCAACTTCTGCCCTCCGCTCCAGGGACCTTATAGGCTTCTGTCTTGTCCATATTCTCTTTATAGTGCTGGTCTATATCACTTACCACTGGAATGCTCTGTCCGCATAACGTCTGCACGTGCATCCAAACGCTGTGCTCTGTCGCCCTCAACCTTTGCAGGGTCCTTCCTACCTTTGAGCTTTTGCCTTGCAAACTTCCATCCCTGTCATGTCTTCAGTTATCTCTCGAGTTTTGAAGCTGAACAGTAGCAAATCAGATTTTCCAGAAGCACAAACTTTGTAGAATACAGTTTAGTATAATTCCTCTCACTTACTGAAATACAACGACGACGACTGCAAAGTGTATGCACACCACATGCTTCCTCATCCACATAGTGCCAGCAGCAGTGCCACGCAGTTCCTCCTCTCCCTTCCGGTGAGCTGCTGCCCTGGGCAGAGGGGAGGAGAATTCCAGGACAAGAGTGTCAAGGACAGGGATTTAGCATATGGAAGTCTTTCCTTTGGGTCAGTATTGAACTAGAATTCTAATTCAGGACTGGGCAATTGAGCTGTATAGGGGCCACCTTGCAGGGAGGACAGAAAACTAACATTTTGGCCCAACTTGATCTATACAAAACTTTAATAATACCACTATTGACCAAGTTGGACATGTACACGTACACACACTGCCTTGATGGCCATTCGATTGGATTCCTCCCAAATTTCCTAAAAAGGGAGCCGTGAAGGGCACTGGGCAGTGTGGCCGCCAACTTCCACCCCGGCAAGCCCCTCTGTCCTATGCAGAAGGGCACTCCAGGGAAGGAAGTGTCGTTGCTGTTAGAGCCTCACGTGGAGGAGTCACTTAAACACCAGTTTTTTACTGCTTAATTCCTTGTTAGGTCTTCTCTTGAGGCTCTTAGAAAAGCGTTTTCCAGAGAGATTTCTATTTTTGAACAATGGAACGGATCACTGCTTTTTTGCCACATCACATAGTAACTGCTGGTCCAGAATGTGACGGATTCGACTCTATTCATTTTCAAGTAAAGCCATGAGCCATGGAACATTCTTGGTCCTGGTGCTTGGGTTATGATGGCAGGAGTCAAGAAGAAGATTACTTTCATTCTAGAAGAATGTAGTTTCTCTAATTATTTGAAATGTTCATTTAGCCTTTGATTTTCACTGACATTAACTAGCAAACTGCTTTATTTTTAAGTCAGCTCAAAGGATTATATAGTAACTATATCTGCATTTGGAGCAATGTGATCAGTTTGCATTTAAAAGGAAAAAAAAGAATTTTATCTTAGCCAGAATGTCCCTGGATTCAGGGGTGTCTTCGTATAATATGAGAGGGCCTTGTTCCAAGGTCAAGGCAGCCTCCTTATTTTACATGCTGTTTGCCAAATCCTGTTTCTTAGCTTGGGGAGATGATGGACTTAGCTTCCTCAAGATAAATTTCTAGTTTATTAAGATGCAAACAGCTCTCATAGATGGCTACTAAGAAGAAAATCTTATTTTTCTGAACATTTTCATGAATCCAGGGGACTTGAAAATATGGAAGACCCACATAGTTAGAAGAATATATTTATAAAGATTCCTTGCAGCTAAGTCAGATCAGATTTGCTAACAGGAAGCATTCTTTACATGACAGTATCTTGAGTTATGTGAGTTTTTTTTCCTCCTGACTTTGTGTTGATTGGTGAAATGCAGGGTATGTGGAAGTTATCTAATTAACCTCAGTTGTATATGAATAACCCACAGATGTACTGAATTACTTTTGGTGCTATCTTGTACTCTTCAATCTGTAACACAATAAAATCCCTTTGTACGATGTCTAATGAGCACCCTGAGCCATAAATTGCTTAATAAACACATTTTGGGTGATTATTCCAAGTTTTTATCAGCCCATTGATACATGTATTCATGAGCTCTCAGCATTCCCATCCAGCTCTGCAGTGCATTGAGGCTTCTCTTTAATGGTCACCATTGTGGTGGTTTTTCCCTTCTTTCTGGGGAGAAAATGGGAAAAAAAAAGAAAACTTACTGGGTTGCCACCTTAAAATAATATCAATAAAAACTGAGTAGGACACTCATGTAAGAGTAGATTTAATTTTCATTGTTGATATAGTTCAATTAAAACATGTTAAAGACAAATTAAAAGAGGTTTATATTTTAATTCTGGCATCCAAAGTATTCTTTGGACGCACTTTGATTTTTTTGTGTGTCATTAATTTGTCTGTACTCTACTGCGCTGCACTTCTTGGGATTTATTGGATGATGTTTTTTCATTAGTAGTATGGTAACTAGCAGAACACAATTAATTTAGTCCTTTAGGCAAAAATTTGAATGAACTGTTCTGTCCATTGCCAAGCCATTAATTTCTAATCAGAATATTAAGCTTCTCTGTGGTTTTTCTCCAAGGTACCCGTGCACCAGCCCATATGCTAACTGGATGCCTGCGGATGCCTGCCCTTGCATCTTGACTGGGGATACCTGGCTGACCTCCTTAGAGTCTGAGAAGTAGTCAGGGATGTCACTGAGTGGTTTATTGTGCTGACCAAATCTCCTCCTCACAAGAAAGACCGTTTTTTTCAGTACTCCCTTCCAATGTTAGATAAAAGGAGCCAAGTATCTATTTACATTTTATTTTGAAATAGCCATTTGTATTCTCTTTCTCCAGTTTCTCCAACTGGTGGCAACTCTCCACTCAGTGTCAGGAATTCCAAAATTTGTGGCACCTAATTTCTAATCATCTTTCCTATTTATGGATTTCTGGTTTGTTATTTTTAGGGAGAGGCACTTATGAAATGGGGCTGGTGGAAAGGGGCCCCGCAGAACTACAATGTATGATAATCGAGTATAAATTTCATCAATGAGAGTAGATAAATAAAGGCACTTGATATCCTGCTGCTATTTGTTTGTAAGAAATTAAAACTAGTGCGTGGTGAGCTGGGTTATCTCTCGAAAACTCATGTAGATGCCTGATTGAGTCATAAGGACAAAGGGTGTTTTGCCTTTGCCTGTGGGGAAAAAGTAGGGATGATATTTTAAAATTTTAAGAAACTGAAAGTTGTTTTGGATTAGGTGAAAAATACTTTAATATGATTTTATTTCAGGAGACTTGATTTTTAAAAATTAGGCTTCGTATTTCAAAATTAGTTCTCAATAAACAATCAATTTGGTATATAGAATGTGCCCTTTTTTTCTTAAGATGGTCAGAGTCTAGTTTCCTGGCTTTTCACTGTGACTTTGTTCATTTTTGTGTTCATTCCTTCATTCCATAAATATTGAATGAGCAACCTCTGCAAGGCCCTGGGGATAAAAAAGTCACTGGGACACATGGCCTGGTCCTCAAAAAGCTTACAGTCTATAGCAGGAGTCTGCAAGCTTGTTTCATAAAGGGCCTAAAGGAAACATTTTAGGCTTCTTGGGCCATGCAGATTCTGTTGGGATTACCCAGTTCTGCTTGTGTACCATAAATGCAGCCATAGACGATACATCAAACATAGGTGTGGCTGTGTGCCAATAAAACTTTATTTACAAAAACTGGCTGCGGGCTGGATTAGCCTGCAGGCCATAGTTTGCCACCCTTGATCTAGTAGGTCCTTAGACAAGTAAAGAGGAATTCAAGTGATAAGGACCTGTGGTGGAACGGGTACAGGATTCTGGAAAAGAGACCTGACCCTGATGGGGAATAGGGGACCATGAACGCACCCTGGGATGGTGGTGTTTCCACTGAGACTTAGTAAACGTGCAGGAATAGCCAGGTGGAGTGGGGAGGGGAGAGGGACTAGGGTTGAGGCATATGTGTGTGTAGAGAATGAAGTGTTCTAGGGAGAGGATGGACTAGAAGGTAGCATGGTTGCAAAGTAAATAATCCAGGGAGGAGCAACAAGAAATCTCTGTAAGATGTTGAATGGTCTCCATTTCACATTGAAGAAACTGATGCAGGAACTTAAAGCTCTCGTACATTAAAATAACGCACAGATAGTTTTAAAGCTCAAACAATGTAGTGCCAGGACTTTATATATAAGAAGCAGCCTGAACAAAATGAAATATGCTGGTGGGATGATGCCATTTTAGGCTAGTGGCTGGCTTAGAAGTAAGTGTGGGTCTCTTTGGGAGCATAAGAAACTGTAGAAGGAGGAGAGTCAGTTAGTGACGGCTCATCCTGTTCCCAGCAGGTGTTTTCTGCCAGGACAAGATGAGCTGAGTGGCAGAGCTAACCCTGACACTGAGTTGAGGGTTCGCTGGTCCCACCTGACATTGAAATTGATGGGACTAGCCATCAAAAAACTCCAGGGGCCACGGGACCTCTTCCTATATCATGACCGCAGACCTAACATATTTAACCATTAAGTAAGAGATTTATGGGAGGAGGCATAGTATTGTGGAAAGAGCCCTGGCTCTAAGACACATGTGGTTCAAACCCTGGTTCCAGGACTTACCAGCTGTTTAATGTCACAAAGTTACTTGAACTCTCTCTCTATCTTAGTTTTCTCATCTGTGAAATGGAGATATTAATGTCTGTCTTGCAGGGTTATCATAAAGAAATCATCAATACAAAGCTGTAGTGTTGGTGCCAGGCACATAGGAGGTAGCCCAGAAGTTTTTCAAAGCTAGCATTTAGTCTTCGTGGCTTGCCGTCTTTTCCAATGTCGTTTGCTGTGGCTCAGAAGGGTGGATGAGGGGATATGGGTGAACCTAATAGATTCTACCATTGGAGAAGTAACTTGAAGCATGAGTTCTTCAAAGGCGGTCAGAAGCATTATTTTTATGCAGGAGACTACTTCATGACTCCGCTCCGTACTTTAAAAAGAAACACAACAAAAAAAGCCCATGGGCAAACTAAGAGTCTACTGTCACGTTCTCAACAAGAATCTCTGGGATCCTATAACAGTGCGACTTAAATTCATTTCAAGTCAATATAAAGGTACAGCTGTCTCTGCTGTAAGTCCATTATGAACAAGGGGCCTGCTGGAAGGGCCACTTTACCTGCCTGATCCTTAGAGGGCCCTTCTCTTCTGAGTCATTCCTCATCCAGCTGTAAACCTACCATGATTCATTCCTAAGTCCAGCTTCTGTGCACACTTCAAGGATCCCCCCACTCTGTGGGAGATGCAGTGTCCTGACTGGTGTGATGGCAAATGGCCCTGACCCCTTCTTGGGACGCCTCCTGGTTGGAAGCCTCCCCTTGGCCATCCTTCCAACCAGCACCTCAAGGTGTAATTCCCCCCAGAGTCTTCATTCCAGTCCTGTGATAGAATAACCAGAATGGCCATGCTTGTATAAGGTTTCTGTTTTCCTGTGTGAGTCTTCTTACATCCCTCCAACCTCAGCAAAGTAATCTGAGGGCACCTCTGGGCTTCCTCAGGGGGTCTGAAAAGAGGCAGGAAGAATTTGAGGGGTACCTTTTTATGTCTTCTGTTTACTCCTCATCACTAACCATACAAGCAGGAGGGAGGATCTCGGACTCTGCACCTGGCTTGGAATGTGGAGACCAGGAAGGCGAGAAATGCTGCTTGAAAAAACAAGGGCCTGGGAAAGAGGGTGCCCTTCACCTAACTCAGTCTGTGAAGTGTCCAAATGTCCTGTTGGCAGGAGGCTGAGGCCTCGATACCTTCCTATCCCTGTTTCTGTGGAGCCCCCAGCCTTTCCCTCGCATGCCCTTCAGCTTAGAACCCTGCAGGCCACTGGAGCCACTGCTCATCAGGCCCTGGGGTCAGTCCTTCATTGGAGGACACATGCCACTCTCCTTTCAGGACACAGGATAGGACACCTTGCTCCATATAAGCTGTGTTGTTCACAGAGATTAGGCTCTATGGAAATACTTGTGCTAGAATTCAGGCACATTCTAGACTACACATAGCTAAACACTGAGGTTGAAAAGCAAAATGTCTTGCTGCATTGCCTTAGGCAAATCCCTCATTCAAAAATTTCTGTTCACATTCCTTGCCCAGTGTTCTGTTGATTTCTTAGTGTTTTTCCTACTGATTTGTTGAGCTTATGTGTCATATAAAATGCTTTGTAATTTTTTTTTTTTTTTTTTTGAGATGGGGTATGGCTCTATTGCCTAGGCTAGAGTGCAGTGGCACAATCATAGCTCACTACAGCCTCAAATTCCTGGGCTCAATGATCCTCCCACCTCAGCCTCCCAAGTAGCTGGGAACACAGGTGCACACCACCATGTCCAGCTAATTTTCTTTAATTTTTTGGAGAAATGGGGGGTCTCACTATGTTGACCAGATTAGTCTCGAACTCTTGGCCTCAAGTGATCTTCCAGCCTCAGCCTCCCAAAGTGCTTGGATTACAGGCCTGAGCCACCATACACATTGTTCCCTTTGTAATTTGATGCAAATACTTTTTTTTAAAGTGTTACTTATCTTCTTATTAATCGGGCTTGTTTTTTTAACACATGGATGCTTTAAATATTTAGGTAATCAGTTGCTTTGCTCTTTTCCTTTGTGACTTTTTCATAATGCTTTTTTAGCTTAGGAAATCCTTTCCCATCCATTTATCAGAAAAAAGTACTAAATATTCACCTTTATGTTATTGGGAGGGGTGTTGTAGTTTTTTTTTTTTTTAATGTTCAACTCTTTATTTCATTTCAAATTGATTTTAACATATGGTATGAAGTAAAGAATTGTTTTCCCCGAGTAATATCTGGCACCAAGAACTTGACTGTACTTAACAGCCATTTACAATTTCCTGCAAAGCCAGATGTCAACTTGGGTGCTGTCAGAGCCAATAGAATGAGGAAGACATATCTTTGCCCTTATAGAACCTGCCTTAACAGTGAAATGCCAGATTCAAGTGATTTCACAAGTCCGTGGCAGATGGTGCCGGGGAGGCTGGACACTGTCATCAGGCCACAGATACCCCTCACCATGCCGCAAAAGGAGGCACCATTGTTAACAGCCTGGCTCACAGCTCACAACTCAGACAGAACTCCCCCATCCTTTCTCAGGTTGATACTTGGCTAATAAATTGTCAGGCAGCATGAACTTGCATGCTCACCTGATACGCCATTGACAAGATAATCCTAGTTTGATACACAGCAGTGACATGAAACCATGGTTAAAATTGTTCTTTAAAGAATCGACTGTCTTCTGTTGACAGGGGGCCATCTCTTAAGGCCTAGGTTAAAGTCTGATGTTCTCTGAATTTGCCACAAGGTAGGGAAGGGTGAAAAGCAGATACAGTAAGATGGTGAGAGAGTAAGACCCACTGACATTTGAGACAGTGGAACAAGTTATTGGAGATGTCATGTCATGTCCTTTGAAAGTCTTTAAAGCACAGAGCGCCTGTGTCTCTGGTAATTTTTGGAGAGTTCTGCATTGAGGCAGCAAGAAGATCTGGTTCCTCAAGCAAGTGTCGCGTGGAAGGAAGCCCTTCCTTGCAGAGCACACCAATTGGCTTCCTGCTGAACAGTGACTCCATCACCTAGGGCTGGATGCAGATCCCACTTAAACTCTCCTTCAAAACAGCGCTACTCAGCCTTAAAAAGAAGGAAATCCTGTCATTTGCAACAACATGGATGAACCTAGAGGATATTATGCTAAGTAAAATAAGCCAGGCACTGACAGACAAATACTGCGTGACCTCACTAATACGTGGAATCTAAAAACGTTGAATTCACAAAAGCAGAGAGTAGAATGGTGGTTACCAGGGGCTGGGTGGGGAGGTGGGGATAGGAAGATATTGGTCAAAGGATACAAAATGGTGACTATAGTTCATCATAATGTATTTTATACTTGAAAATTGATAAAAGACTCTATTTTAAGTGTTCTTACCAAAAAATAAGTATCTGAGATAATGGATATGATAATTAGCTTGACTTAGCCATTCCACAATGTATACTTTTATCAAAATATCATGCTGGACACCATAAATAAATACAATTTTTTTTTTCCTGTCAAAGAAAAGAAAAAAGAAAAAGTAAACATTGGGCTGTGGAAAACACACTGTCATCAAGTAGATAAAAGAATATTTGCCGTGGTGTCTTTTTCCAGCCAAGGAGACACACCCTGGAAGAAGATTCTCTTGAATGATATCAGACCAGGGTGAAATAACAAAGGTGGAAAATTATTTCATTGTGTTATTCTGTAAACTGGTTTGTGGAGCATGAAAGGTTCTACACACAAGGAGGGACTCACGCTTACTGTTTTTCTTAAATAGTATGTCCTGGACATTTCCCAAGAGCAAAAATGCAGCATGAGAGAGTAGCAGGACATATGTGTCTTTGACAGTTTTATGAAAGAGTCTTGAAAGGGAGGCTATTGAGGGCTGTAGTTATAATTACCAATTTATAAAGACTGTTCATAAACCATGAAGAAAGGCTGCCAGTCCACCCACTTGCCTGCGTTCCAGAGGTCACAGGAAGTAAAATGAACTCAATGAAGTTCTATGGTCAGTATAACAATGTGTTCGGTACAAATGAATATTTGAGTGCCTTTAAAATGTGTCAGGGGCTATTTGCAGTTTTGCTTTATAAAAATAGAAGCTATTATATTCTTGGTGTATGCTCTCTGACTGACTCTGTAGCTCAGTTATTTAGTGTAAAACTTTCTTAAATATTTAGATCTGCAGACTTCATGGTGATTAGGAGCCTTTTTGAAACAAACTGCATGTGTGAAAAATCATTATTTTCTCTGCAAACATAGAAAAGGTCTTTGCAGTAGGTTGAAAGCAAAGGAAGGAGCTTGGTGTAGGTGATCAAACAGGCATACTAGAGTGTTCAACCTAACTTTGATGTCATCAACGATGTAGCAGGATTTTACAATGAGAGTAGGATCATCTAAAAATTGATGTTTTATTCTTTTTCCTTTTAGGAAAAGCTATGTCTCCCCCACCACATCCTTGAAGAAAAAGGCCTGGTCAAAGTGGGCATTACCATTCAAGCATTACTAGACATCACCGTAACGAAGGCTCTGTTCACATGAAACTACCCCTTCTCCATTGGGGGCTCAGACTCTGCTCTCATCCAGGATCCTGAACTCTGCTCCAGGCACCTGTTCAACCCTCTCTCCCACCCACTGCCTGTCACTTCACTGACTCCAGTTACATTGAAACAATTTTCAGTCTAAGGGAGGATTTTCTACCTTTCAGAGCTGACCTCCGACTTTAAGACTTGACAGGTATTTATCTTGAAACCAGAGAGGGAGCTGGAGAAAAAAAAAATGAGCAGCACATCAATGCCTTTTCCACCCTCCTTCATCCTTTCCACACTCACCGACTGCCATTACCAAAACGCCAAGCACAACCGTTTTGCAGCAAGACGCATTTGTTTTATTAAAACCAAACTCATTATGTATTTAGTAGGGGGAGGGGGGCACAATCAGGTTTTTCACCACCAAATTTTTCAAGAGGTTTCTTGAGACCATTGCCTTTTAAAAAACTATTTTCGACATACAAAATATTTATATAAATATTATTTATTAGTGAGTTGTTATTCATCCTTTGGATGCAAATTGTAAATTAGGAAACTATTTTATTACTGCTTTTTTGTGGTTAAACACTTTATTTTAATATTATAAATATTGAGTTATTTTCTATCCTCTTTGGCGTGCGGTAGTTTAGGTCTCAGTAATGTTTCTGGTATATATGATTCCAAAAAAAAGCGAAAAACAGGTGCTTTTGGGACACAACTTTTCTGGGGAGGCAATATTGACACTTTGGTTTGTGGAACGTTGGTCTTATTTATATTTCTGCATTCCATCCAGTTTCCTACATTCCAGCAGCCCTCTGTCCCCCAATATAATGAACTGACTAAAATCAAGAGAGCACCCCAAAGTTATTTGTAAATAGCTGTGATGGAAAAAAAAAAAAGACATATTAAACTTGAAGCTAAAATGTGAACAATTATTTTTTGGATTCATACTTCTTTTGCTATGCACAAAACATTCACGTTTTAACACAAAGAAATAATAAGTGTTAGCATCGTGTGTCTTGAAGTATACTTTTGCACTGTAACTTGGGTTACATTAAAGAGAGCTTAGCACCAAAGGTAGATAATGAAGAAATGGTATAGGAAAGTGGAGATGATAAAAAGTTGATTGTTGAACCAAAAAGGGTTTGAAGGGAAGCTTCGACTGAGTATCAGAAATTACTTAAGGCACATAGGACCTGAATCAGGAAACCAGCACTTCTTACAACTGCCAGTTTTAAAAGAGGAAATGATTCTGAGATGTGCTCATTTTATTTTAATTTGGTGGTTGGTGGTTTTCCAAGTAGTCTGTAAAATCCTGCAAGATTCACAGTCTCTGGTGTGAAACCTCAGAAGTGAGTCATTATGAGCCTGTGGGCAGCACCACCAAGGCAGGCTAAGGGGAGGGTGCAGTAAGTGGAGTTTGTGAGGCTGAGTGGCTGAGGAGGGAGCAAGTGCAACAAAATAGGGCTAGAGAAGAACCAGCCAAGGAATGGAACACATGCTGCTCTCAGAGATTCACAGAGGGCTTCACAGAACACGGCAGCCTTCTGCAGGCAGTTCCATGCATGTGCACTCACGCTGCAATCACAGATGTCCCAGTAATTAACCTTTCTAAGTCTTATGAATGCTGACTGCACTTTCACCTCCTCGAAAAGCCATTGGAAGTTTTTAGAGCAGCAGCAGCCACAGTTTGTAAGACAAATGTAGAGGGGGACGCAAAAGAAAAGACACCACCAGGAGGAGGATTCAGTGTGCAGTCAGCACAGACCAACATCAACCAAGGCAATGGCTGCCCTCCACTCTTGGGAAGATGGGGGGAGGTTTCTGAAAATGGAAATTTGGATTGGCAGCTAGCAGTTATTTCCTATCAGATGTACTGTGCACTTTAACCTAACTTAAAATGTATTTTAATATTTTTCTGTACTGCACAAATACCTGTTTTGTCAAATAGCATAATGATGTAAAGAAACATTTTGGACAAAGAGTGTATACAATTTAAGCAACATTCAAAGGTTGACTATATAAGTAGGAGTTTAGCCTGCTGCACCTTCACGGGCATTCAGAATGCGGGGTCCTGAAATATTTTCTTACGTGTATATATGGTAGCATGAAGCTTTGTAATCATTGTTTTGAGAGTTTTTTTTTCAAAATTAAAGTATTTCTTTTGATATTAATTTTTATTATTTTCTTGAAGTTGGCTGTGTAATGTAAATGGCTTCAGTCTTCTGTAAAATTGCTTTTTTTTCTTTTAAATGCAGTCCTTCTATGGCTAAGACGTCTTCAAGATCCTTGTACACTGTTTATATGTGCAATAAAATGCATGGCCAGCTGACAGTATCGTCAGTGGACAGAATGTATATAGTGCAAATATCCTTCCTTTTATTATTTAACAGCCATTAAAACCTTGGATTTGTACAAACCACTTTGTGATTGACTTACCCATCAAAAAGGTTGACCCTGGTCACACACATACACACACACACACACGTCATAGGGTGTCATTGCTGAGGCAGATTGTAGCAATCATGTATATTTACGTATATGTGCACATAATATGTATATGTTATATGTATGTATGGCTGTGTGTGTATAAAATTTGGAGAAAGAATATATAGTAATGCATCATGTGACAACAGGGATATATCTGAGAAACGTGTCATTAGGTGATTTTGTCATTGTGCAAACATCATAGAGTATATTTACACACTTAGTATAGCCGACCACACACCTAGGCTATGTGGCCTATTGCTCCCAGGACACAAACCTGCACAGCATGATACTATACTGAATAATGTAGGCTGTTGTAACACAATGGTAAGTATTTGTGTATCTAAACATAGTTAAACATTGGAAAGGTACAGTAAAAATATGGTATTATATAATCTTCGGAGACCACTGTTGTATATTTAGTTCATCATTGACCAAAATGTTGTTATGTGTACATGACTGTATATTCATGTATAGCTATCAGAGGAATGACTATCCATCTATCTGTCGATAAACACACACACACACACACCCCCACACCCCTCAGGATACTCTCTTTTTCTCCCAAACTAAAACTTATAGCGTAACATAACAGGAGTAGCAAATTTGCTATGATGGATTTGGAGTTCAGGTGAAGGCATGGATTCAGGACCCCTACTTGTTTTTTGGGCATATTTGAGAACACTTAAGATTTCTTGGCCCATGTTGTGAAAACCACAGAATCTGGGCCTCCCTCCTCAACTGTGGTATCTGACACCCAGAGAATGAAATGGTTGCCTTGATTACACCACTAGATCTGGGCCAGTCTTGTTTTCCTCACAGGGCTAGCCTACCTTTGGTAGACAGCAGCTGCTTTGAGAAATTCAAGTGAAAATAGTAACATCATTTCCACGTTCTCACCCCACCCCACCCCACATAAAATACACACAGACCCGAAACTGCTAGCCTGAGCAGTGCCTTCTGGGAGCAGTATCAGGACCTCTGCATTTAAGATCCTCATTTACTGAGTCAAGACACTCTATACATGGCCCATGGTGTTTTCCTTTGAGGCGCTGCAACTGTGCCAAATCCCAAAATCTTTTAGTTGTCCCTCTGCATATTACAGAAGTCCAGCTCTTCACAGACACTTTCCATCTTAAACTTGCTGGAGCAACAGGGAAACGCGTAATTTATTGAGTAGCTACTGTGGGTCGAGTGTTATATCTCAGCTGTGTGCCCCATCAGAACAAGGCTGCTTGTCTGTTTTGTTCTTTGCTGATTCGCCAATGCCTAGAACAGTGCAGCAGTGTCTACTGAAGAGGTGAAATAAACTTTACACACATTAGCTCAAAAACTTACATAACCCTGTAAGGAAGAGATTTGTAGTGGACACCAAGGGACTGTTCACCTAACACCACATACTCCTAGGAGTAGGAACTGCTCCTGCCTCATATACCACAAAGATTTGTGGCCCATACATAGCGCTGCCCACCTGGCTATGGTTCATCCATTCAGGAGCTGCGCCTTCCTCACAATTGACTTACAAGTCTCTTCTTTGGGATTTTAATTCTTTTCCTGGTGACCGAAGACAGAAGACATAAAACCTACAAAAGATCTAGGGAGAAACTGGCCTACAGAAAGACAGAGGGACAAGAGACAGCAAAAAAAAAACCCCCTGATGTTTGGGTCCAGTAAGAAAGAAATCCTGTATTTCTGAAGCCCAGGTAGTTAAATCTTTCATGAGTACTTCCAAGAGGCTACAACTTTTGCATAAAATCAATTTCTGCTGGGCTTCTCTCAGCTCTAATTAAGAATGCAAACTAATGAGGAGAAGCTGAGACTCAGTTGTTCAGGTAATTTGTTCAAGGTCACAGCAGGTAAGAAAGAGAGTCAGATAGAGGCTCAGCTAGGTCAGGTCTGTACCCTCACTGAACAGAAGGGCTTCCCAGCAGAGTTGACTCCACTGAAGTTTCTAAAGTTAAAAAAAATTCCTGGGCAATTATTAGAATGTTTAAACCTAGAAAAGCAAGCATAGTCACATGCTAAAACCTGATCAACTGAGTCTATCTGGACTAGTCTGAATGCTAAGTCACATCAAGGCCAAACCACAAAGAGCAGGATAAAAGGGATTTACTGAAGAAGCCTCTAATTTCGTTGCCATTTCTCTCCTTGAATTTAATTCAATATTACTATGTTGTCATTGTTTCATTTTGGAATTTTCTCCCTGTTTATCAAAGTGATACATGGTTTTTTTTTAATGTAATAATTTGTTTTTATTTTTTTATTATACTTTAAGTTTTAGGGTACATGTGCACAACGTGCAGGTTTGTTACATATGTATACATGTGCCATGTTGGTGTGCTGCACCCACTAAGTTATCATTTAACATTAGGTATATCTCCTAATGCTATCCCTCCCCCCATCCCCCCACCCCACAACAGGCCCCGGTGTGTGATGTTCCCCTTCCTGTGTCCATGTGTTCTCATTGTTCAATTCCCACCTATGAGTGGGAACATGCGGTGTTTGGTTTTTTGTCCTTGCAATAGTTTGCTGAGAATGATGGTTTCCAGCTTCATCCATGTCCCTACAAAGGACATGAACTCATCATTTTTTATGGCTGCATAGTATTCCATGGTGTATATGTGCCACATTTTCTTAATCCAGTCTATCGTTGTTGGACATTTGGGTTGGTTCCAAGTCTTTGCTATTGTGAATAGTGCCGCAATAAACATACGTGCGCATGTGTCTTTATGGCAGCATGTTTTATAATCCTTTGGGTATATACCCAGTAATGGGATGGCTGGGTCAAATGGTATTTCTAGTTCTAGATCCCTGAGGAATCACCACACTGACTTCTACAATGGTTGAACTAGTTTACAGTCCCACCAACAGTGTAAAAGTGTTCCTATTTCTCCACATCCTCTCCAGCACTTGTTGTTTCCTGACTTTTTAATGACTGCCATTCTAACTGGTGTGAGATGGTATCTCATTGTCGTTTTGATTTGCATTTCTCTGATGGCCAGTGATGATGAGCATTTTTTCATGTGTCTTTTGGCTGCATAAATGTCTTCTTTTGAGAAGTGTCTGTTCATATCCTTCGCCCACTTTTTGATGGGGTTGTTTGTTTTTTTTCTTGTAAATTTGTTTGAGTTCATTGTAGATTCCGGATATTACCCCTTTGTCAGATGAGTAGACTGCAAAAATTTTCTCCCATTCTGTAGGTTGCCTGTTCACTCTGATGGTAGTTTCTTTTGCTGTGCAGAAGCTCTTTAGTTTAATTAGATCCCATTTGTCAATTTTGGCTTTTGTTGCCATTGCTTTTGGTGTTTTAGACATGAAGTCCTTGCCCATGCCGATGTCCTGAATGGTAACGCCTAGGTTTTCTTCTAGGGTTTTTTATGGTTTTAGGTCTAACATTTAAGTCTTTAATCCATCTGGAATTAATTTTTGTATAAGACGTAAGGAAGGGATCCAGTTTCAGCTTTCTACATATGGCTAGCCAGTTTTCCCAGCACTATTTATTAAATAGGGAATCCTTTGATACATGCATATTATAGAAGCTTTGGCAGGTATAAAAGTAGTTGGGGAAAATGATCCAGAATTCCACCTTATAGGTAATGATTAAACCTTTGGGATATTTTCTTTGAGACATCTTATACATTTTTACATATTAAAACTTTACATATTGACTTTTTTTCTTGTTAATGTTAGATTTTATGCATTCCCTGCACCCCCTGATCCCCCACTGGGTAGTATTGTTTACTATAGGGAAAGGTGGAGTTCCCTGGACAGGCACTGACAGAATATTTTAGAGGCTTCCTTTACAAGTATACAGACCTAAAATAAAGACATGGGCCCTTAGGTCTTTGAGGGGCACTGAGAGCCAGCAGGGGGGTGAGGAGGTACTGCAGGAAAGAGAAGATGGCCAATAGGGGGTGTGTTCCTAAACCAGCTCCACAGGGAGTGACTGAAGCCCCGCCATGCAGAAAGCTCTGGGAAATGGCACAGAATGTCTCATACTGCAGAGGTATCCCAGCCAAGCTCCCAAGAGAGAACTGACATATTTACACACACACAAAGAAAACTTCCCTCAACAACACGCCTAGAAATGTGTAATAAAATAAACACATACTTATTTTAATGCTTTGTTTATCATAAGAAAATTAGGGAACTCCCTACAGTCTCTAAAGAGGAAGCTAAAACTGCAGATAAAGACAATTCTAAAAGCAAGGACAGATTACCTACAGGGGAAAAAAGTACTGCAGCAGATCTCTCAGCAGTACAATCAGAAGCCAATCAATGATAATCTGTTCAAAGTGCTGAGAGAGGCTGGGAGTGATGGCTCACACCTGTAATCCCAGCACTTTGGGAGGCCAAGGCAGGTGGACCACTCGAGCTCAGGAGTTCAAGACTAGCCTGGCCAACATGGGGAAACCCTGTCTCTACTAAAAATACAAAAATTAGCCGGGTGTAGTGGCGTGCACCTGTAATCCCAGCTACTTGGGAGGCTGAGGAAAGAGAATCACTTGAACCCCGGAGCAGGAGGTTGCAGTGAGCTGACATCGTGCCACTGCACTCAAGCCTGGGTGATACAGTGAGACTCAGTCTCAAAAGAAAAGACAGAAAAGAAAGAGAAAGAAAGAAAAAGAAAAGAATGAATGAAAGAGAGAAAGAAGAGAGGGAGAGGGAGGAAGGGAGGAAGGAAGGGGAAAGAAGGAAAAAGAAAGGAAGGAAAGGAAAGAGAGAAGAAAGAAGGAAGAAAGGAAGAAAGAAAAAGAAGAAAAGGAAAGGAAGAAAGAACTGAGAGAAAATAGCTTAATATTTTCAGACAAACAAAAACGTAATTCACTATCAACACACTTTCACTGAATGATGTATTTCAGGGAGAAGGAAGGTCTAACCGCCCCCCCCCCACAAAAAAAACCAGTGGCCAAAAGATAAACATGTAACTATGTGTGCATATCCAAACAAACATTGGCTGTACGTTAATGATATTAATGGCTAATATAGGGTAGGAGTTGCTGAAAAGCAAAACAAAACAAAAATAGAAAGAATGCTGGCCAGTACTACATACAAGATGAAAAGGCTTGATCTCAGTTAAAATATTTCAGTTTCTTGCTATTTTGGAGGAGGGTAGATGCATTGTTGCATTTTCAATCATGTTAAATGTAAATGTTAAAACTTTAATGAAAAGACAAGAGTGTCTATCACTTTCAGATCAGTAAAGAGAAGAATATAAAGTTAGAAAGTCCCTTCCAAAAGTAAGGAAGGATGTAGACTGGGGAGAAGAAGCAGAAGGAACAGAGTAAAGGAAGGGACCCAAATAACAGAGCAGAAATAAACTCAGATACATCAGCAAGCATGATAAATAGCAAGAAACTAGATAGCTGAAAGGCAGATTGGATTTCCAAGAAAAGCAACTATATATTTACAGACACAATGAGATATAAGGGCATAGACTGAAAGTAAAAAGACAGAAAGTGATGCCACACACTAATTTCTGTTTATATATGAATAATAAGAAAGCCCAGCAAACACTTGAGAAGGACTATCTAAATAAGTAGGCTGGAAATCTGTGTCAGTACAAACCCAGGGCTAAGACAGCTGTGTCCTACCTGTAGATCTTTCTTTTCAGAAGTACGTGTGTTTATGGGCAGAGGATGCTGTCAGGCAGGTCTGGAGCTGAGGATCACTGCGTGAAGCACAGCGTCATCAGGATGAAGGTAAAGTGACATTTACTGACAAGGTGAGAGAGGCGATGACACCAAAGTCATGGCAGGCAGTTACCTATAGAAAATCCATCTGACCATTATGCTCTGTGCTTTTTGAATGCTGGTTGCAAAGATAGATTGGGTCAGCAACACCCATGATAAAAAGTCACTGAGCATTTAGAGAAGGCAGTGAGCAAGATATTGGTACTTGTGAGTCATAAAATGGGGCAAGGCGGGGATGAGACTGGGGAGGAATAGCGGATAGGCTGCCGCTTTCTAATGTGACTAGAAATGCCAAAGTAAATAAAATGGGGTACTTGGCCAATAAACTCTCCTAACAACTTGCTATAGGTTAGATATGGTTTGTTTGGTTCTACCAAGTTTCATGTTGAAATTTCATCCCAGCGCTGGAGGTGGAGCATAGTGGGAGGTGTTTGGATCATGGGAGTGGGTTTCTCATGAACGGCTTGGTGCCATTCTGCCAGGAGTGAGTTCTCACTCTTAGTTCCTGTCACAATTGGTTGTTGAAAAGAGGCTGGCACCTTCCCCCTCTCTCTTGCTTTCACTCTTGGCATGTGATCTCTGCACACAGGCTCCCCTTCACCTTCCACCATAAGTGGGAGCAGCTTGAAGCCCTCACCAGCAGCAGATGCTGACATCATGCTTCATGTAGAACCCCGAGCCAAGTAAACCTCCTTTCTTTATAAATCACCCAGCCTCAGGTATTCCTTTATAACAACGCACACAGACTAAGACACAACTATCGCTTTTCTCTGAGAAATAAAAAAAGGCCAGGCACAGTTTCTCATGCTTATAATCCCAGCACTTTGGGAGACTGAGGGTGATGGATCACTTGAGCCTAGGAGTTTGAGACCAGCCTGAGCAACATGGCAAAACCCCTCCTCTACAAAAACAAACAAACAAAACATACAAAAATTAGCAGGGGCATGGTGGTACGTGCTGTAGTCCCAGATAGCTGGGACTACAGCAAGACTGTCTCCAAAAAAAAAAAAAAAATTTGCTGTCCTCTAAGTTGATTTCCACATAGATATCTGCTACAGTCACAAAAGCCAGAGGAAGGGGAAGGGGAGAAGACATGTCTACTGCCTTGGAAGACTCCACACAGCCTCTAGTTAGACTGAATGTGTGGGTGGTGAGGTAACAGAACTCCTTGCCACATAATTTTATTGCTTAACTGGGCACAACTCTGCTTGAATATTGACTTTGTGCCGTTGGCTTCTTTTCCTGCTTCCTGCTTCAGCTCTTCCAAAGTGTTGTCTCAAATCTCGTTCAGTCTGTCCCAGCTTGCCTCTTAATTTACAAGGAAAATGAGGGCCTCAGCAGTGAAGTGTCAACTTATTTCCTGTCTTGGAGGAGTAGATGGCACTTCTCCCTCCCAAGGTTAGACGCCAACTCCACAGCCTTGGGAGATTTTATGTTATTTGTTCTCTCTCTCTTTGTCTCTTGATCTCCTCCTCCACCCTCTCCTCTCCACCTATAGTTTAATTATTCAGCCACAAATTCAAACATTACCAGGCTATAAGAAAGATACTTTTCTTGACTTCATCTTTTCCCTCAAAATACTGTCTAGTTTCTCCTCTCCCTGTTAAGTTCTTTAAAGAGTATTCTATAAGCAATGCTGGAGTGTAAACTTAGAAAGAATAGAGGTCTTGGTTTTGTTTACTACCATATCCTCAAGGCTTAGAACATGGCCTGATATATAATAGGTGCTTGATGAATATTTGTTGAATAAATGAATGGACAAATGCCTTCATTTCTTCTTCTAACCATACCACTTCATTGAAAATACTTTTTGGTCATGGGTCCCACATCTCAGTTGCCAGATCCAATGGCCTCTTTTCAGTCCTTGTTCTATTTGACCTTCCTGTGGCATATGAGATCATTGAAAACTTGCTTCTTGAAAGCCAGTTCTCTCTTAGTACAATTTTTATCTCAATGTTTTTATTTTTCCATCTTCTTCATAGGCTTCTGTTTCTGTGCCCAACCCTGCCCTCCTGAAAATGAAATGCTTGGCACTCTTCCATCCATGCTGAAGATCTCTGGTGGTGTCCACCAGCCTAGGTAACTTATAACTCTGTATATCTTCACAATGCTAGGTCCATTCTGGGTATCTTCACTTGGATGTCCCATGGGTCCTGCAAATATGTTTAAAATTGACCTCCATCTGCACCTCCCCAAACTCCTTCTTTATATGCGTTTCCCGGTTCAATGATTTCATCATCTTCCCAGCCTCCCAAGCTAGACACTGCAGGATGACCACTGATGTGTTCCTGTCCTTTTCAGTCTGTCACTAAGCCCCGCAGATCCTCCCTCAGAAACATCTCTCAGCCCCAGCATCTCCTCTTTCTCCCTGCTACCTTAGCGCCTGCCCTGATCAGCTCACCCTGGGTAAGTGGTCAATGGCTCATTTGTCACCTTGTCTCCCTCCTCTTCTTCCTCCCTTCTCTGCTGCTACAATAATATTTAGAAAAAGCAAGTCTTATCATGTCTCTTCCCTACTGGAAACATATTCAGCACTTTACTATTACTCACACAATTGATTTTGGTGCCATGCTTGCCCTTCCCAGACTGTTTCCGTCCTACTGCTAACACCCTCTCCTGCAGCCACTCCAGTCTCCTCTTTCCAGGTGCTCCCATGTCTTTGTTCCCTGTGCTACGCCTGCTCCTTGGAATACCCGCTCACCTCTTCTTGACTTCATGAAGTGCTACCGAGCCTTCAAGACTTACGGACAATGTCTCCTTTTTGGTGAGTTTTTTTCCCATCCCCTCCAGATTATTTCTTTCACCTTGGCACCCCTGAAAAAATAATCTGTGTCTGCTTTATGTTCATTTCTCAATAAACCATTTTTATCGAGCTCGTATTAGAGAAATAATAATTTCAGTGGGGAAAGAGCATGAAAAGACCCCACAATAGTTCGTTTTTCTTACAGGAATCTAAATAAGGGAAGTCATGGATATAAGTGATGAGGAAAACTAAATACAATACCCAATGCTTATTGAGTGGTGTGATGGTTGATTTTAGGTGTTAACTTGACTCGATTAAGGGAGGCCCAGATAGCTGGTAAAGCACAATTTCTGGGTGTGTCTGTGAGGCTGCCTCCAGGAGGAAGGAGACTGGCATTTGGGTCAGTGAACTGAGTAAACAAAACCTGCCCTCACCAATGAGGGCGGGCACCACCCAATCGGCCAAGGGCTCAGATAGAACAGAAAGGCAGAGGAAAGGTGAATTCTCTGTTTCTCCTGAAGCTGGGCCACTGGCTTCTCCTGTTCTCCAGAACTGCAGGTTCTCCAGCCCTCTGCTAGAACTAGGATAGAAGGAGCGCCAACATAACATCCTTTTACACACATAAGTAAAAGAGAGAAAATGACAATAGGAACTACATGACAATTGGACCCCAAGACTTGCACCTGCAGTCCCCCAGGTTCCCAGTCTCCGACGTCAGACTGAGAGTGACACCATTGGCTTCCCTGCTTCTCAGGCCTTCAGACTTGGATTGAGCCACACTACCAGCTCCTCTGGTTCTCCAGCTCTCAGATGGCATATCATGGAACTCCTCAGCCTCCATAATCACATGAGCCAATCTCTCTAACAAATCCCCTGTCATCCATCTCTCTCTATATATATATCCTATTGATCTTGTTTCTCTGGAGAACCCTGACTAATATGAGTGGCTACTACCTAATTGGCACTGTTCAGGAGGTGTACAAGTAGCAATGCCTGTACATCTTACAAGAACCCTGTGAGATAACATCTACAATCATCCCCATCTCACAGGGAGGTCAGTTGTTCAAGGTCCCATGAATACTAAGTGGCGTAGTTGGGATTCAACTCCTGGAGTTTGTCTTAGAACCCACACTTTTAACGATTATGCTATAACGTCTTCCTCTATTTACCAAGTCACTGACCAAATATCTAATAATTAAAAAAAGATGAGTAAATAGCTCAAGGCTTTACTTGGGTTATTTCATTTGATCCTCTATGACCCTAGGATGTAGGTCCTATTGTCATTATCTCTCTTTTACTTATGTGTGTAAACGATGTTATGGTTATAGCAGAGGTCCCAAAATAATGGGCGCTGTGTTCCACCACCTTCCAAAAACAAGGTGCTCGTTCATTGCAAAGAGGATGCAAATCCCACTTCTGTCCAACAGGCTCTATGAAGAATACAAGAAGAGGTGAGGAGGCCAGAAACTTTCAGAGAAAGATGTTGGAATGCTGTGCATTTGCCCACCTTCCCCTCCCCTGGGAACGAGGAGGGCAGAAGAGGAGAGGTGGGCAAATGCACAGCCTGTGGGGTGGCAGGGCAAAGAGACCAGGCGGGAGGACACAGGTTTCTCCAGATGTGGGCCCTGCAAAAGGGAGCTGCTGCCTAAGGCTGCCTTGAACTGTACTGGACAGGAACTTTTTCTTTTTTTTTTGAGTTGGAGTCTTGCTCTGTTACTCAGGCTGGTACGATCTCAGCTCACTGCAACCTCTGCCTCCCGTGTTCAAGTGATTCTCCTGCCTCAGCCTCCCCAGTAGCTGGGATTACAGGCGTGCACCACCACACCCAGCTAATTTTTGTATTTTCAGTAGAGACAGGGTTTCACCATGTTGGCCAGGCTGGTGTCAAACTCCTGACCTCAAGTGATCCACCTGCCTTGGCCTCCCAAAGTGCTGGGATTACAGGTGTGAACCACCTCACCCGGCCTGGAGAGCACTTCTTGAGGGCTGGATGAAAACAACTGTGACTGCAGCAGAAAGGTTGAGGGAGGATTCGAATGGTGACAAAGCCCTTAGCCTGGTCTTTTTGCCATGATCCAGGTCAGAATGATTACGTAAGGCTGGAATATTTGCAGGATTGTCTTAGAATTCATGCTTGAAAATCAAACAATCATTCCAACATCTGGGATAGCCTCTCTGCATTACGTAGCATGATATGGGCTGGAATATTTTATTTTTATTTTTGAGACAGGGTCTTTTTCTGTTACCCAGGCTGGAGTGCAGTTGTGCAGTCATGGCTCACTGCAGCCTTGATCTCCTGGGCTCAAGCAATCCTCCCACCTCAACCTCCTAGGCAGCTGGGACTATAGGCACACACGACCATACCCAGCTATTTTTTTTTTTTTCTATTTTTTGTAGAGACAGTGTCTCATGGTTACCCAGGCTGGTCTCAAACTCCTGTTTAAGCAACCCTCCTGCCTTAGCCTCCCAAAGTGCTGGGATTGCAATTGTGAGCCACTGAGCCCGGCCTATTTTACATTTAAAGCAGGGCATGTTCTGTAGTCTGTCAGGCCTTATTTGAATATAACTAAGAAAATGGGTGATTTGCTATTCATCCTAGAAAACTTTTTAAGAGTGCATGGTATATTTATTGTGCTTCTCCTAAAAGAAACACCGGGTGGCAGTGTTTTTACTCAAATGTTTTCAGAAGAGACCCAAAAGGAAAAGGCTTTCCTCTTTAAGGAATATTAATCCCATTGAACCAGCAATGACTAATAAGGCAATCTGCCTTCAATCAACCACATGAACAGCCTGGGGTCAATATTACAACTCTAAATGCAGGGTTTAAATGCACACACATGCGCGCGCACACACACACACACACACACACACACAATAATACACCCCAAAACCAGAATGCCCAAAATAATATCTAGGATAAATTGGAAAAAAAAAAGTCCCTTGCCTCACCCACTTCCCAACTCCATGCCTCATTTTTAGGGGTATTTGAATTTTTCTAATAAGCCCAATAAGATGAAAATGTTACTTTATTTGGTTGAGTATACTATTATCATCCAACAAAGAAAGTGCTAGAACTCTATTTTCTTTATGTACTATCACCAGAAAGTGAAGCTCATTAAGTGTCGTTAGAGACAGAAGCTGCCACCTGGTGCCAAAGAGACACAAATAAAATCGAAAATTCACTGGTCATGGATTGGAATCCCAGAGTTGGGCCAAATACAACAACAAATAAAAAAATATATATCTGATAAGCAAAAGACATTTTCTCTTGGACTAGCAGGGCTATGAAAGGATGAGAAATTTACAAACTATGTTCTCTCTTCGAGGAAAATATTTTATTTCTATAGCCAACCATTCTTTGTACTGGCAGAGTAGAAACTAATAGTGCAATAGATATTCTGTGTGTTGGTGCTCACAATGTTGTCTCCTCTCACTTAAAAAGTTGTGGTTTAAAAAGTAAGCTTAAAAAGAAATTTGGGAGGCACATTTGCCACACACACCCATAGTATATGACTTTTAATTTATAATTGTATACATTAGCATACCAATATGCTATGTATATTATAAGGCATGCACAAAAATAGAAATTTTAACAGGAGATGATGAAATAAAAATAAATATAGACAGAAGCTCTAATCCTGTCCATTGGATGGTCTTGTGCACCCCTGAAGGACGGCACGGGTCACTTTGAAGTTCAATGGCCCTAATGCATCTAGTCACTAACATCTGGATAAGATGACAGAGATTTCATGTGGGTAGCTTGTCTTGCTACACAGCCCTGGGAGTTAGTGTAGGGGTTTTTGTTTATTTACTCTGCTTTCCAGTGAGGAATTGGCCTTTGAAAGATGCAATGACTGGCCTGAAGTACCTTTGGGAGGCAGGACCTTACAAGGGTTTCTTCTCCTGAAAGTCTCATTATTCACACAGTCAGCTATGTTAATTCTATTTTTTTTAAAAATTCCAATGTGTTTTTGAACCAGAACTTAAGTTCTCAGAAATAAAAACAAAGTAAGAAGCATGAAAATGTGTTTCTGGACCTTGGCACAGATGAGTGTAAGCACTGTTCTTTCCGATTTTCAACACTTATTAAACATTAGTGTTTAAAATTAGTATTTTACAACTGAAAATATACATGAATAACTTTTTCTGTAAAAATGATATAATCCACCCAAAATAAAGCTTTTCAGGCTGTTATTTTCAACTCTGGTGCCCTCCTCCTCTTTCCCAGAAGTAACTCATTATTTCCATTCAGAAATTTTCCCATGAAATATATTTGTACCTGTAGCAAAATACATATTGTTTTGATGGCTTGTGAAAATGTAAACAGTGTCAAATTTTTCAGCAACTTACTTTGATTCTTAAATATTTGGGGTTGTTTTCGTATGTATTACAAACAAGGCTGCAATACATGCCTTTACACAGGCCTCCTTTTGTATATCTTTCTCCACAAAGCTACTGAAAAATCATTTGGCAGCACCATTTACAGAAAGGCCCTTGTTTTCCTCACTGATTTGAGACGTTGCTATTAACATACGCTACATTTCTGTGTGGGTCTGTGGCAGGACTTTTCTGATGGAATGAACTCTTCTGAGTCCAAACCCGTTTTAATGATCACAGCTTTATAATGTCTTGACAACTGGCAGAGCAATTTGTTCTCTCTCAAGCCGTCTTGGCATATTCTTCCATATAAATTTTATAATTAGCTTGTCAAGCTCCACGAACAACTTTGAGATTTTGATTAAGATTATATTGCATTTGTAGATTAATCTGGGGTATGTTTGTAGCTTTACAATATTGAGAGTTTTATTCCATGAATATGATATTGCTTTCCATTTGTTTAAGACTTACTTTATTTACTAGAGGTATTATACAATTCTCGTTTGAGTTCTTTCTAGGTAGTTTTTTGTTGCTGCTGTGAATAGGATCATTTTAAAATAATTTTTATTAAACATAGACTTATAGAAAAATCACTAATTTTGAGACAGTTATATTGTTTCTAGCCACTTTACGAAACTCTTACTGGTTCTAACACTTTGTCCTCCATTTCGACTGTAGTGGATGCTTCTTTTGTCATGGTCCCCTGTGCTGCTGTGGCCATTGCTGCATCTTTACTTCCCCCCGACCCCCCACCCCGGCAACCTCTGCCAATGTCTTCTTAGCTACTGCTGTTGCCATCCCCATCACTGGAACACCAACAGTGACATTTCCTTTCTTCATCCAAAACCCCAATTCTTCAGATTACTTGGAGGCTAGGCTTCAAAAATGAAAGCTTAAAAAAAATCTGGCTGTTTTAATTTTAAAGTGGCTTTCATTGCAGAAGGTCGATAAAACAATGTAATCTGTTACATACTGTATATACCCAGTGTGCCTAAATACAAGACAACCTTGAACATGAGAGGATCTGCATTTTTCTTTTTCTTTTTTTTCATTTTTTGAGATGGAGTCTCGCTCTGTCACCTAGGCTGGAGTGCAGTTGCACGATCTTGGCTCACTGCAACCTCTGCCTCCCGGCTTCAAGCGATTCTTCTGCCTCAGCCTCCCGAGTAGTTGGGATAACAGGTGCACGCCATGATGCCAGGCTAATTTTTGTAATTTTAGTAGAGATGGGGTTTCACCATGTTGGCCAGGCTGGTCTCAAACTCCTGACCTTGTGATCCACCTGCCTCAGCCTCCCAAAGTGCTGGGATTACAGGTGTGAGGCACTGCGCCTGGCCTGGATCTGCATTTTTCTAATGATAACATCCAAAACTTTGGCTAATTCGAATACATTTATACATTTTTAAATATATAATTCATGCCTACTTGTCACAGATTTTATATGTATACTTTAAAAATATTTGAGATATGTCAGCTTGGAAATATTAAATATTCTGTTGTAAGATTTTATGACATGGTTTTATCTAAACTCATTTGCATCGTCAATATCAGTAACATCACTACAGCCATTTTTTTTCTGGGGGAGGGGGCAGATAGAGTCTCAGTCCGTTGCTGGAGTGCAGTGGTGCAATCTCAGCTCACTGCAACCTCTGCCTCCCAGGTTCAAACGATTCTCCTGCCTCAGTCTCCTGAATAGCTGGGATTACAGGCACCTGCCACCACACCTGGCTAATTTTTGCATTTTTAGTAGAGATGGGGTTTTGCCATGTTGGCTAGGCTGGTCTCGAACTCCTGACCTCAAGTGGTCCACCCACCTCGGCCTGCCAAAGTGCTGGGATAACAGATGTGAGCCACTGCGCCTGGCCTACAGCCACTTTTTGCAGCAACTTTTCACATCACCTTCACTTCTAAGTGGTTTGAGATACAATATTACTTGAATTGATAAACGATGTAGCCACTGGAAATTGTATCCCCCAAGATAAGTATTCTTTGCAATAACATCAGGATTTTTAAATTCTTCATGCAGTAGTATATTTATTATCTTCACAGCATAACTACTTAATATACTTTTAATGTAAACTTTATTAAAGTATAACACATATTAAAAAGTTTATAAATCTTAAGTGTATGGCCTGATGAATTTTCAGTGAACATGCTCATGTACCAAGCACCTGGATGAAGAAAGATAGCATCACCAGTACTTTCTCCTGCCATGCTTCAATCACCTCTCCCTCAGAATGCCCCCCACCACCCCCTTCCATTGCCTTGCTATGTGTAACACCTCCTGTCTTCAATACTATGCATATAAAATGGTACCAAGTTATTTATATAGCACATAATTTGGTGTCAGGATTCTTTCCTCCAGATTATGATTGGGACCCCATCCATGTTGCTGCATCCAGTTATAGTGTGTTTATTTTTATTCATGTAGAATATTTCATTGTATGAATATGCTCCAATTTTACTAATTCTGTTATAGATGATGGATTCAGGTTATTTCTAGATTTTGGCTATTATAAATGGTGCTGCCGTAAACATTCTCATATAGCCATAATGTTCCTGTTAAGTACAGAAACATGCATTTAAAGGCTATAGGAGACGTGCTAAGTAAGGTCTGAGGCCTCACCAGACCTTACCAGTTTGCTAAGGTTGAACTAGACCTTAGCGGACCCTGCCAGTTTGCACCTTATTAGCAGTATAATTCAGGTCGCCATGTTTCCTTGTCAACACGTGGGATTTTCCATGGTCTGAACTTTAGCCATTCAGGTGGGTGTGCAGTTTCATTTCATTGTAGTTTTTATTTGTATTTCCCCAGTCTTACTAAGCACATTTTCATGCATTCATTAGCCATATTTGTCCTATTTTGTTAAGTACAAAATTTTTTGCCAAATTTTATGTTTTTAAGAATTTATGAGAGTTCTTCAGGCATTTTAGATACAAGTTATTTGTCAGATATATGTGTTGCAAGCACCTCCATCTACTTTGTGGCTTGTCCTTTTACTCTTCGTGGTGGTGGCTTTACAGTATTACATTTCTTCAAGAACATAATCTTCCCAAGGGTCTTACATTGAACATAACCCAGGAAATGTCAGATTCCTTTACCTCCTTTTATACCTGATTGTCAGGTGACTTCTAGAAACACCCTAAACAAGCATTGGGAGTTAATGTTTAGGTTATTTATTGTTAACTATGTCACTGAGATGGAACCTTACAATGTGAGAGACATTAAGATTGAACTCTTTCTAGTGGGGGAAACTCATGTTACATTTAGGCATTGATAAGGACTCATCCCTCCCCAGGCCAGCATTTGTGGCACAAAAAAGCAAGCTCAAATGTATTGGTTTATTATCCTCAACAGTCATTTCTAACTAAAGGTCTTTGTCTTTACCAACATTAGCTATTCATCAGCAATTACTTAATGAATATTTAAATGTTTTGCATTTACATGCAAAAAAGCAAAGCAACTATTTTCTTACAATGATACACTAACTTAGCTAAGTTACAGTCCCCTGTTATTCAAATACTAATCTAGGTGTTGCTATGAACGAATTTTGCAGATAAAGTCCCTAATCAACTGACTTTAAAGAGGAAGAGACAATCCAGTGGAGCTCACTTAATCAATCAGAAGGCCTTAAAAGCAAGACTGAGGCCTCACCAGGAGAGAAGAAATTCCTCCTGTGAACAACAGCTTGAGCCCATGCTGAGTCCATCCTGCTTGTGCCTGTCCCTTCCTGACTGCTGCTCTATGGATTTGGGACTTGCTTAGCCAGCCCTCACAATCAGGTATGCCAATTCCTTGTTTTTTTTCTTCAATATATATATATATTTATTATACTTTTAAGTTCTAGGGTACATGTACACAACGTGCAGGTTTGTTACATATGTATACATGTGCCATGTTGGTGTGCTGCACCCATTAACTCATCATTTAGCATTAGGTATATCTCCTAATGCTATCCCTCCCCCCTCCCCCCACCCCACAACAGGCCCCAGTGCGTGACGTTCCCCTTCCTGTGTCCAAGTGTTCCCATTGTTCAATTCCCACCTATGAGTGAGAACATGTGGTGTTTGGTTTTTTGTCCTTGAGATAGTTTGTCAAGAATGATGGTTTCCAGCTTCATCCATGTCCCTACAAAGGACATGAACTCATCCTTTTTTATGGCTGCATAGTATTCCATGGTGTATATGTGTCACATTTTCTTAATCCAGGTATGCTGATTCCTCATTTTTTAAAAAAAACCTTAATGTATATATCTCCTACTAGTTTTGCTTCCCTGGTTTAAACCTCAACCTCAATGATCTCAGGGACAATTGTTTTTCTTCACAAATAAATTACCAGCATGTAAAATGTTCATGAATGATCTTATTAGAAGACACAAGACTGTTTAAATGAGAACCATTCTGTGTACAGCTCATTCTAGGGCTCAACCTTGACTACTAATGTTTATATAATACTAATTTTATAACTTTAAGAACTTAATGTCATTTTCTTCAATTACCATAATATGCATTCCTATTGAATGTTTAAAATTTATTTTTTAACAGAAAAAATATATATTTTTAAAGCAGCCAGGCTTTACTGGCTTCTATCATGTTTTACTGGCTTCTATCACATTTCAAAAAGTTTGTCTATTAAGTTCTTAAAGGAAAACAATTTGGTATTACAGAGATACTACTTTTCTTGGTGAGCTCACCAAGTTAAATCTCTGCTTGTGACTACAGGAAAATATTCATGTTTATAGTAACATATGAAACTAATATGTTTCCTTATTTAGCCATTTTCAGATTGAATCTTATTTAATTCTTGAGAACCTTAATACACCCAAAAACCAATGTTCACAAATATATTAGACTCAATAGGTAAGAAAAGAAAATCTGTCTTCTAATATCCCACAAATAGCTGTGTAATGATGGGGAATTCATTTAACCTTTCTGAGCCTACCTCCTTATTCTGTAGCTAACAACAGTTATTAAATATCCACTAGAAAGCAAGCACTTGCTAGACACTAGAGATACAACAATGAACATGACAAAGACAGTCCATGTCTTCAGGGGCTTAAAGTCTGGAAAGGTGAGGAGTCTGGGCTAAATTACTTTTAAGTCTTCTGTTCCAGAGTTACTACTCTATACTTCAAATAGGATTACATTCATATTCTATGACCTGGGATTAATACAAGAATTTCCAAACGACACTGAAAAAGCTATAGAGCATTAAAGATTTCCTATGTGAACACTTGCAAAATAACTTTTAAAATCAGAAGTAGGTTTTATATCTTTATTCAGAGGTGATTCCACTATAGAATAAAGCCCTTTTAGCATTATAAAATCCAATGTTTTGAATTTTTTTTTTTTTGCTCAGCAATACAGTTGCATTTTACAACTTTTATAATCCTGAAGAGATTCTCTTATTTGGAGTTTTTCATGCATTCAGGTATTTAGCATGATGTCTGATGTGGTCAGTAATAAAGGTTGCAATGAAGTAGTAGCTATGATCATAACCCTAGAAGATAAAGAGATGATAAGACATTTATCTACCATTCAGAAACATCAATATTAGGAACATTAAATATATCTCTAAGGTCATTTAATTTGCTTACAAATAGTCATAACATTAAGGAAGTATGAGGAAGGTTTATAATAAAATCAAGGTTGTCATACTTGTACTTTAACATTTTCACTGTACATTAAAAGAGCAGCAAAAATACGAAGGAAAACTAAACATTCTGCCTAGCTTCTAAACATAGCCTAACTTCTAAATGCTGCCATTAATATGTAAAGAGTGGAAGTAACACATTAATTAAATATGCAGAGTAGACATGTCATATCAACACTGTCGAGTGCATTAAATATGCAGAGTAGACATTGTCATATCAACCAAGATGAAAAGAATCAGGATTTAGAGACCTTAGAAACATGGGCAAGACATTTCAATTCACAAATGCAGCACATCAGTAAGACAGTGACTATTAAAACACAAAATAAGCACACAAACAATATAGAAAAATAACACAAAAATGCCCAAATGTTCTATCATTGTTGGGAAGTCAAACACAGCCATCATAAATCGTGTTAACAATTCCTCCTACACAGTAAAAGCATGTTGTATCTTTATTTGAGGAGAAATATGTCATTAAGCCCTGACATCCCTTAGCAATATATCAAATTAGGTAAAAAGTCAGTAAACCTTTGGAAAACTACCATAAAACAGAGAAAAATGTAATGTGCTAAGCAGTTAAGTTGAAAGAGATTTCTATCTATCCAATCATTTAAAACCATTGTTGTAGGTAAATGGAGAAATAATCCCTTTCTGGTGACTCTGACACCTCTTCTGAATATAAGAAAAAATAGTCTTCCAAAAAAAAATAATTACAATAAGGTATTAATGAATTTTCATTCTTTTTTTGTTGTTGTTCAACTTTGAAGTTCAGGAGTACATGTGCTGGATATGCAGTTACATAAGTAAATGTGTGCCATGGTGGTTTGCTGCTCAGATCAAGCCATCACGTAGGTATTAAGCCGAGCATCCATTAGCTATTCTTTCTGATGCTTTCCCCAACTCCCACCGCCCTTTGGCAGGCCCCAGTGTGTGTTGTTGCCCTCCATATATCCATGTTTTCTCATCATTCAGCTCCTGCTTATAAGTGAGAGCATGTGGTGTTTGGTCTTTTTTTTTTGAGATGGAGTCTCGCTCTGTCACTCATGCTGGAGTGCATGATCTTGGCTCACTGCAACCTCCACATCCTGGGTTCAAGCAATTCTCCTGCCTCAGCCTACTGAGTAGCTGGGACTAAAGGTGCATGCCACCATGCCCAGCTAATTTTTTGTATTTTTAGTAGAGATGGGGTTTCACCATGTTAGCCAGGATGGTCTCGATCTCCTGACCTTGTGATCCGCCCACCTTAGCCTCCCAAAGTGCTGGGATTATAGGCGTGAGCCACCGCACCTGGCCTGGTGTTTGGTTTTCTATTCCTGCATTAGTTTGTTGAGGATAATGGCTTCCAACTCCATCCATGTCCCTGCAAAGGACATGATCTCATTCCTTTTTATGGCTGTACAGTATTCCATGGTGTATATGTACCACATTTTCTTTATTTAGTCTATCACTGATGGGTACTTGGGTTGATTCCATGTCTTTGCTATTGAATAGTATTAAATAGTACTGCAGTGAACATATGTGTGCATGTATCTTTGTAACAGAATGATTTATATTCCTTTGGGTATACACCTAGTAATAGGATTGCTGGGTCAAATGGCATTTCTGCCTCTAGGTCTGAGGAATCACCACACTATCTTCTACAATGGTTAAACTAATTTACACTCCAGGTGGGAAGAACTTTCTAAGGGTATCAAACACCAGATAATTTATCCCTATCTGCAATTAAAATACAAGGTTGAATAAACCGAAAGAAATGAAAGTCTAACAAAGATTTTTTTTTCCCATTTTGAACTAGTGAATGGTCACTGATGGGAAAAGATGGGAATTTTTCTAAGCACCTAAGAAATAAAAATAGAGCTAATAAAAATATCACTGACGCTTCAGAGAACAAGGAAATCCCCAAGGTTTTGATGAATCAGTAAATGTTCTCAATCTCTCCCTTCCAGAGAGGTATTAAATGTTTATCTTGGAAACAGCTGTTAATAAAAAGTTCTAGTTTAAGATCAAGGTAACTTAAGTCTTCTAAAGCAATCTGTCTTCGATCATGGAAGTGAATGTGACAGGAATGTTGTCAAGATTAAAGCTGAGCCTCGGAATTACTTGGTGTCATGTCTCTCAATGATTAGACTAGTCCCAGCTGGCTAGTTAAATTTAGAGCTAAATTACAGTTTCCTATATAAAGAAATAAATGTAAAGAAAAGCATTTTCCATCCATATAATTATTGAATTGTTAAGAAGTTAAACAGGCCTGGAGTTTTAGGCCACCAAACCTGTAAAATGTACCAAGTATTATCTGCCATTTTTCACAGATCAAAAGATGGATCTGATAGAAAATGGGTACAGATGCAGGGAAACAGATACCTCAAAAGACTTGTGTGACCAAGTTCCAATGTGACTGAGTATGCCATATTTTTATCCTTAGTTTCTTGTGTGTTAAGAGCCATCAGACACATATGAATAGCCATCATTATTATTAGAGAAGTCCCAAGGTAAACCCAGGAATATATTGCAAGATAAGACAAGACATCTAAAATCCAAAACAAATGACCATAAGTTCCATAATGATAAAGATTCACCTATATGAGAAAGAAGAAAATGCCTGCCATTGAGGACCCAATAATTTTTTAAAATGTCAACGAAAAGGCAATACAATACATTTGAACTATTGGTATCCTGCTGAAGTTATACAATTCGAGCTAACTGTATCATCCCTGACTAGGGTTTCTATTTATCAGTCTTATTAAATGGGGATGGCTTCTTTAATTAAATTCTTTGATGAATGAGTTGGTATGATATGTTAAGCAGCTTGTGCAAATGCCTATGTTTAGTGACACTTGAAGGGGCCTTTTCGCCTCTACCTCACACTTTAAATGGAAAATCCTTGGTAGCAAAACACTGACTCTTGGAGTATAAAAATAAATGAACCCGTTTCATTCTTTCATTCTTCACTCAGCTCTCAAAAAGGGAGCAGTGCTCCAGCAGCTATGATGGATGTTTATCCTAACAGGCAGTGTTTTCTTATATATTTTCCAGACCCAATTAGAAAAGCTTGGATAAGAATCCCCAGGTTATTAAATCTCCTCAGTGTATAAGGAGGAAGACTTTGCACTGTATTCATTTAACAAGTACTGAGAGTCTCTGTGCTAGATACCTATGCTAAATAAGCATGGGATACAGAGATGAATGAGAGATCTCTATATTTCTGGGATTCTCTGCCATGTTCTTACTCTTCTCTAGCAGGCAGATGCAGAGGCTAAAACAGCCTCTCAATCTTCAAAAAGGTCCTGAGGCTTAAGGAGGTAGTACAGCCTCTCCTTCTATTCCACAAAAAGAGAATACTATTTCTGGAAACTTCTTCACAGTATTAGGTCACTAAATTTTTTTTTTTCACTGTGTAACTCCAATAACTAAAGATAAGACATACTAGGCCCTTCTTTTTCAGACTAAGATTTGATCTCTGTACACTAGATATCAGAATTCTGCTACCTAGTATTTTTTTTCAACTTAGATTCCCTGAAGCCAAAATAGAAAAAGAAAAAATTATATAAAATAATAACCAAATAAATATCCCTGATGCACTAACCCCTCTCTCTAAAAAATTTTTTATGACATTCGACAGAGTATAAATATAAATTGTGAGCATTTAAGACCATTAAAAAGAGATAAAGGAATGAAGTTGGGTAAATCATGTGCATGATTGTAATTATTTTCTTTATTCCTTCTCATTTATTTATATATATCCCCTATTATTTTCAGCTTATTTTTCACAGCTTCTATCCCACAAGGAAATACAGTTATACTATACTTGTAATCAAATGATAAAGCAGGTGATAAAACTCTCAGACCCAGGGTAATCTTGGGTCAAAGCTGGTGAGAAAATCTGAAAGCAGACTCTCTGGAGCCACTACTTAGGCATGTTCATTCAGTTGTTGATTCAATTACAACAAACCTAAACGAAATCTGCTTCAAGCTATGTAGTTCAATCTTAACCTGACCATGCTGGAAGTAAAGTGAATAGAAAATTGCACCTGAGCTCAAGATTGTGACTCTGGTGCTTTGAATACTTTTTTACTTTTTTAGAAGAATTGAATGGTTTGTCTTGACTCCTCATTAAGTATAGCCAACTATGTGTTCTAGTTGCTTGGGATACAGGCATTTTAGAAACAAATAAGTGGACTTATTTTTCCCTCCAAGAATGTCATAATGTTCTAACTGTGCTGTTTTTATAACAAACTTGAGAGATTTTCAGACTTTGTTGGCAGGCAGAATCGTTGTAGAAACAACAGAAATTTTGGGCACAGTCTTTGGGGAAGCAAATGAGGTATCCAACATGGGTAGTGCCAAGAAATTAAGGTCATTTGGAAAAAACATGGTTTGGTACGCACTTACAGCTATAGTTACTGCAGTTAAACGTATTACTATATTTATAGTCAAATTGGTATTTGGATTTCTCAAGGCTGATTGTTGACCTAAAATTTAATTGTGATGGTAAATGTTCAAATAAATCTAAAACAAAATTCTATTACTCAAGGATGGACACTAAGAGACAAAAAGTATATAATGTATTAGTTTTTGACATTTTCGCACTATATACATACATATATATATACACATACATAGACATACATATATACATACATATATATACACATACATATATGTATATGTATATATATAGTTCACATGTGCAAAATATCCCTGAAAACAGGAAGACTGCTCAGATCTTCTGCAAAAGTTACATAGGCAGCAAGCTATGCACAATTTCTCCTTGTGCTAGCTCTAATTCCATTCCTTTGCTCCTCAGGAGCACATCATGCCGTCTGAAAATGGCTTGATAAATGACAGGAGGTCAGTATTTGCAGTTAAATGGCCTTAGTTCCAGTTCTGGTTCCACCACTTACTAGCTATGTGACCTTAGATAAGTAGGTTACTTCTCTGAGCCTGTCTCCTCATTTGTAAAACAGATGGATAGGAAAGAAATGATATCTCATTTGGTGGTGTAAGAATTAACAATGAGTAAATGCTGTGAAAGCATTTTACAAACTAATGTACCACATTACACACTGATCTAGATTTGAACATTTACCATCATAATTATATTTTAGATCAATGTGCCTGACACATTATCCTTAAACATGGATAAAAATTTATTTAAAAATCATGACCATGTATAATTTTCTGTGCTCATTTTTCACTCTAAAATATTTTAAATTATATTCTGAAGCTTATGAATTTTTCTTAAAAATAAAAGCAGAACTTCCTTAATTAGGACTATGGTAGCATATATAGAGTTAGGTGAGTAGTGGACGGTCAAAAGTATTTTAGTTAAAAAAAACTTGCAAGCCCATTGGGATTCAGTAATTATTCTTAAACAACTAGAAATATCAAGTAGCACAATGAATAGATTAGTATGCAAGTCAGATAATATAAAGCACATGTGTGATAAATAATACTTAACTTCTGAGGCTAAAAGATATATATAAAATAAGGAATAATTGAGGTAGAAGTTTGTCCTTTTTATTCTACTGCAGCAAAGGTACATGTGTAAAGAAAGAAGTATCCGCTAATGTTGAAGATTAATCATCATTCAAGCATAAAAAATCTTATTTACTGGTTTGATGGAAAACAATATTTTTCACTGCCAAAAGCTTTCCTATTTCTATCAAATTTAGTGTTAGATATAATTAATTTTATAGGCAGGTTTTCACTTCAAGTGTCTGAATATAATTAAAAACTTACTAGAAGTAGCATTTTATATTCTAAAATAAAGTTAAGAAAATACCACAGAATCCTAATTTTTCATAGTTACCTTATCTAGATCAAGCTAAAGTTTCCTAATACTTGCCTCTTGTAATCGAAAAACAACGGGGATTTTCTTTTCTGTACAGGCAGCTATGAAGTTATCAGGGAGTAACTGTCCATCTAAAAGAAACTGGTCATCTTTCCCTTGATCAATTAGTATGTCCAGCTGAGATCCTGGATAGGATTTCACAAGATGGGTAGCATCATAAGCCTGTAAAAAGAGAAGTAACATTGAAAAATAAATTCAAAGATACTCGTCAGGATATACTATACTAGTACCAAACAGAAATTTAAAGTTATTTGAGCTCTTAGGCTGATTAAATCAGAAATATGCTTTTAAGTTGGTTCAAAATCTGACTTGCCAGGCTTTTATTTACAAGGTCTTCGGAATTCTATTTTCTAATAATAGTCTCTTCCCTACTTTCAAGCAGTCCTAGACTAGTGGCAAGAATCTCACATCTCAGGCATTCTTAACAAAATGGCCTTTTTCCTTCCAAACCTTTAATATTCTTAATCTCCTCTTGACTCCAGCAAGAACATGATATTTTTTCCTTTGTAACTCCTTCCACAAATTGGAAATTAGAAGCTTCTTCTAACTCCACGATCTTTTTCCAAATATTCTCTATTTCAGATAATCTTTTTTTTTTATGTCTCTTCTTTACGGCTCTAATTCCAGACATAAACACATTCAGCCTTCCTTTTTGCTGTTGAACAGCACCAAACCTCTGCTATCTACCTAAGCTTTCAGAAAGACCTGGTATGAATAATCTGAATCATATCAACATCATCTCAAATTTATTATCTGAGGAGCTGCCACTAGTTACAATTTTATGTTTTATCATCCACCTTGAACTATACTTAATTATTCATACATATTCATTAACCACAACTTTTATACATTGACCAAGACAAACGACCACGAAAAGATTTGTCCTCTAACTATCCTGCTTTTGAAGATTCTATTTCCTTTCATCTTAGAGTGGGAGAGGACCTCCTATAAAGTCTGACTAGTTCTAAATTCTATGATTTCATAATTCTACATGGTTTCCTGATTTCAATCGTAAATTAAATAATACCCTAAATACAACATAATTAAGACAGTAAAATCTACTGTCACTTGGAGAAAAGTACGTATCTAGATGCCTTTTTAGGTTACCTGTACCTCTACCTCTCACCTTCACCCTCCAATTAGTTGGTCTTTTACCCAATTCTTCTATTAGACCATAAGCCCCTGGTGGATGTGAAAGGGTCACCATTTTCGTGACAAAACAGCTCAGAACTTAGCATAGACTTTGCACCAATGAAGACTCAATGATGAAGACCTGATGTACATGCAATGTCAGTTCTCAAAGGACCTAATCCTAAATCATTTCCAGCATTCTTCAAACACAATAAAAATTCAAGCCTAAACAAAACTGCAATCTACTTACTAAAGGATGAACCCTTTAACTAGTTAGAATTTCAGTAATCATCCTTAAATAAAATTTGTTAGAATTTCAATAATCATCCTTAAATAAAATAGGGGTTCATGTAGGAATGACCCCTGAACACAGAACTATACTTTAAATACTTTAAGACAAAGAAGTTGCATTTTTTACCCATTCAAGTATTTTCTGCTTGTTAACAATGCACATCATGATGAGTTCATTTGCAAAGTATTCAAACTCTTGGTGGAGTTTGTAAATGGCCTATTTCTGCACAAGAGTAAAATGGCTCTCAGGAAAAAGGGTCATTTTTATTTCCACTTGAAAGCACCTACTTGCATGCTTGAAAAAGCCATCTTGCTGTGGGAATAGTCACATAAATATACATAACAGAATATCTATTTTTAAAGACTCATGTCTGGAATTTAAAATCGAGATCTGAAATGCTAAATTTTGAAAACAAATACACAAAGTAATTTAAAAAGCCAGGCTTCTTTGCTTCTATTACACAACTGAGCATATAGTTAATAAGAGGCAAGTCTAAATTTAGTAACACAGGTTGAACATCCCTAATCCGAAAATCCAAAATCAGAAATGCTCCAAAATCTGAAACATTTTGAGTACCCACATGACGCTTAAAGGTCATGCTCCAAGGAAATACCCATTGTAGCATTTTGAATTTTTAGATGAGGGATGCTCAACCTGTAATATATGGTATTTTTAGATTAGGGATGCCCAACCTGTAATATGTGGTATTTTTTGGTTATGTTAATTTAGAAGTGATGTTAATTTAGAAGTAAAAATATAAATTAACCATTAGTAGAAAAAAAAATAGCCCTAGAATATCTGCCGTGATTCAATACAATTAGAAAGTAGGATTTTTTGTTGAGATATATATATATTAATATTGATATATAATATATAGATATATATCTCATATATATCGATATATGTATATCGATATATAATATCTATCTATCTATATACATATCTTTTGCTAATTTGTCTCAGCTCTAGAGCCCTAACATGAGCAGTGTAGGAATATATGTCCAACCTTTTAAACAAACTTGAAACTTCAGAATGAGTATTAAGACAGCCATTCAGTACCTACCTTCCATTTACTTTGATCTGTTCCCAAATATCCACTAAAGGCTTTTTTGCCCCAGGGACAGAGTACAGGGTTGCAAATTGGAGCAAATGCTGACACAGACTTTAGAAACAAAAGAAATTTAAAAACAAGTTATATTTTGCTAAATTAAATATGAATAGATATTTGCAACTTACTTAAAAATATAAAAGTTACCTGCAACTTGCTTAAAAATTCTGACTTGCCATGAAAACCCTGTGAACAATTTTCCTTTTGATATATTACTGGCTTAGATTGCAGGCCTTTCCATAATACATCTTTTGTGTATTCTATTAAGAGAGCTAATAAATATAGTTGCTAAAATAATGCAAAACAATACATTGCAATTTAATTATGATACAAACAGAAGTCTATGTTCAGCGTTTCTGCTTTTTTAGCACTGAAAATTAATCCATAGTAATATAAAACAGTTCATGTTTACCTTAGTGAACATGTTACTAAATCTGACACGATTTCTCTTAAACAGTACCAACAAAGCAGTGAGCAATGCATTTCAATATGACAGAATTTTTAATACAACTCTGTGTTCTATACAATGTTCTTTTTCACTGGATGAGATGCAGAGATGGGATCTCTCAACTTCAGAGTACTCATCAATGTAAATGTTTAGTGGTATCTACTAGCTTTTTTAAAGGACAAAAAAATCAACTAAGTTTGCTTTTCTACCTCAGACATGATAAATAGACTGCCTTAAAAAATGGAAATAAAAGTGCTTGCTTAGAAAGCCCACTGTCATGCCATGAATTAGTAAAACTTGATAATAAAGCGTACCAAAAACAAAATATTTGATGCCACAGCAAGAAACTGCTATGAGAAATATTTTCATTTCTCAGTAGCACACCTAAAATAATCAAGAAGTTCTTCCTAGAGGAGGAAATGAATTAAACCAATCTTAAGGGCGTGAACAGCCCTGTAAATTTAAAGGCAGAAGAAATTTTAAGATGCTAGTTGCTTTAATACTTCCTTATTCAACTCTTGTAACATGCTGTTCTGCACAGTATGACATACTACGTATGGTAGTTACTCAAATTTGACTCTGGGAAAGGCTGAGAGTGATGTTTTTTAATCAAGCTGCATTTCAATTTTCATTAGAGGCATTAAGAACACAATTCTTAAGCTTCTACAAATCATATCTTTTACCTCAGAAAATCAAAGTCAACTTTACAAAGACATTCCTGGTAAGAATATAAATGATAGATCCTGCTACTATAACATTAATCAGTAATAATAACCTTTAGGGAAAAAAAGTGTGTTCAAGACTATAGTTGGAATAAAAACAATTAAAGGAGAAGCTACATTTTATAATACTTCTAGTAGGCCAATAAGAAAGCACTCTTGCTGAATTCCTATGCGTCTAATTCTGCAGCATATACTCTATGGTTAAATTAAATACCCACCTGTCAAATATCCCAAAGTTCTCAACACTAGAAAAGTTGAGTCCCAATACTAACAATATTGTAATTTTACTCTTTGAAGGTTCCTAATATTATGTTATTCAAGAGAAATATTTATCACTAGAAGTTTAGATAATCTTACTTTGTATTTTCCAGGATTTTTCAAAGCACAGATCAGAGCTCCATGACCTCCCATGGAGTGGCCAAAAATAGACATCCTTTGGGGATCCACTGGAAAATTGGCATTTATGAGTTGGGGAAGCTAGAAAAAATTTAATAGTGTGACAAAAGATATCAAAGAAAATAAGTTCAGACATTTCAAAGTTATATAAAATAATTATACAATCAATACTGCCAAATCATAGTCTTACAATGGTTTGAACTAGTAACAATGAAAACAAAACAAAACTAAATCCTCAGGCAGACCATGGTTATTAATATATCCCTGGGAAATATATGGTACAGACTTCTTAGAAAACACTTTAGGAAGGTGATGCAGAAAGAACCTTCAAAATGTTCTTAAGTTTTGACCTAGTAATTTCACTTTTTGGAATATATTCTAAGGAAAAGTCCTTAGGGAGAAAACATTATGCACAAAGATAATCAATGCAGTAATATTTATTACGGTAAAAATATATACAAAACCATAAGTATCCTATAAGAGGAAAAAGTAAATTATGGCATATGACAGAATTATTATTACATTGTCATATTAAATATTAAATATTATTAATATTATTAATTTATTATTGAAATTATTAAAATTATTAAATTATTATTAAATTAAATTTATTAAAATTAGAATAACAATAGAAAATATTTTTATATATAACTTAAAAAGAAGAACAAAATAAAAAATTTAGAATTATGTGAAAACTAGTCATAGAAACAGTCCGGAATATACCAAAACATAAGTGTTTTGGGGGGTAACAGAATTATGGGTAATTAAAAACTTACACTATTGTTTCTAAGTTTTTATGATATACATATTAACAATGAAGATCATATAAAATTCAGAAAATGCATAAGCAGCATACAAATATTATTAATAGAAGTAATGCTTTACCACTTATGTTTTCTAACTAAGCCTTGGCTTATCACTATAAAATACATCCAAATGAACCAGCTGCCAGGCAAATTAAAGGTTTTTTTCATACACCATTTTCTTGGTTATTCTGGGTAGTATAAACAGGTCTCAATATAATGATTAAATTCTTTAATTGTACTTAGTGTTAATTTAAATTGCAGTAAATAGATCTATAGTACTAGCAAACCTTGGAATTTTTACTAATAACTTTTATACCCTAGTTTAAAATCCTCAGGATTGTAAGGACTTTGTGTTCAAAATCAAACTCTTGGCAGTCATCAGTTAATAATTACAATACAAATTAAATTACCTCCTCTGTGACATAAGAGTACATTCTGTAGTTGGTTTTCCAAGGATCTTCAGTGGCATCAACATAAAATCCAGCACCAGTGCCAAAGTCCCAGCTCTCATCTTCTCCTTTAATATTGCAGCCACCTATCAAGAAACAATCTTGTGGTTTCATCTGCTCTGTAGTAATGGCCCATGTTTAACAACACACTTTCAGATGAATCTGCAAGTCCATTTGCATGGGAACTGTTCACCAAATGTTGTGAGCTCTCTGCCTTTTGTAGCACATGATAGGATTATACTTCCTGCTCCTCTTGCCCTTGAATGGGGCCATGTGACTCGTTCTGGCCAATGAGGTAAAAAATGACCTTCCAAGCTGGAGTATTCAGCTGCCAAGGTAAGATACACTAACTTTCTTTGTTCATGAAGTTTCTTATGTACTCTGAACATATGCTTCCTTACTCTGGTTTACCTGTCAAAAGGACTTGTATCTTCTTTTTATCTTTCAGAAATGTGTTGTGATCCCTTCCCTGATGAACCTCTCTCACTACCAGCACTTTTTAAATTCTCTTTACACAGGAGTGGGGAGGCAGATGCTTGTGCTCAACTTACTATCTTGAACTGAAAATGTTTTCTAATACGCTTTCCATCACATTTTCCTATCTATCTAACCTCCACTGGAATTTTCTTATGTTTCTTTTTAACTTGTTACATTTTATTTTATATACTTGCATGTGGTTAAAAAGCCAACCACTGGGATTTTGAATAGAATTACAGTAACACGTAGAGTAATTTGAAGACATGACCTTGTCATAAGATTCATTTTATCCATCTAGAAATACAGCATTTTCCCATTTATTAAAGTCTTCATTTATGATAACAAAATTTTACAGTTTCCTTTTTATATATCTTTCTATTTTTGTATTTTATATTTTTGCTATTATTTTAAATTAAATCTGTTGTTATATTTCTAACCAGATATGCCTTGTTTTTGTATAATATGGCCTGTGAAAGGAAATATACTACTTGCCAGGCCAGCCATGTAACTTCCCTAGTTTTACTGCCATTTAAATTCCATTTCCTGAAACTTCTAGAGTCATAAAACAAGTTTTAACTGTCTGATGCATCGAGTCTCATGTATTTGATATTTTCATTTCTCTAATGTAAATATTCAAATCATTTATATTAAAACTAATACTTGTTTTAACTGTATGGCTGATGTTAACAGAGATGAAAAAAGATGTATTATCATGCAACAAGACAGTATACCTCCGGAATAGAAAAATAATTTCCTATGCATTACACATTAGTATTTTGACAGTAGTGCCAATATGATATATGAATTGAGTTGCTCAATCTCTGCTTTGAAGTATCTTAATCTGTACAATGGGAATAGCAAAACTATCGTCTTTATAAGGGCCATGTCATGAGTAAAATTCAATGAGGAAAATGTACAGCACGGTATTTTGGAGTCATGATGCCACTTGAAAGGTTAATAGAGATAACAGCAAAAATATAAAATGAATTGTATAATGTATATATCATACCACTTACACCAGTCTTAAAGATTTAGATTTTTACAAAGGATATCTAGACCACAAACACTTACGAGGGCTGGTATCTGGAGCAATGACAACAAGACCATGTTCTGAAGCAGACTGATGATAACCAGATTTTGATATAAAATTTTGTTCTGTGCAAGTTAAACCTGAAGATAAAAAATATTGTTATTGGGCACACATGGACATGAAGATGTGCACCATTAATACGGGGGACTATTAGAGCAGGGGGAGAGGGAGATGGACAAGGGCTGAAAAACTACCAATTAGGTACTATGTTCACTACCTGGGTGATGGTATCTTTCATACCCCAAACCTCCATGTCATGCAATATGCTCATATAACAAACCTGCACGTGTACCCCTTTAATCTAAAATAAAAGTTGAAATTATTAAAAATAAATTATCTCATGCTATATTGTGAATGGTTTATAAGCTTTAAACTTTTTATAATACAGGAAAACAAGTTCACTTGGTATTGTTAAAATATTTTTTTGCTTTAGAAATAATTTTGAGTAAGACATTAAAATTCACTTTTTCACAAAATTTATAATAGTATTAACCTAAGAACTGTGTTAGGTTAAGTGATCCCATAACTATCCTTTTAAAATCACTACTAAAGTTTCAATTACTAAAATCCTTTGGACCAGGAGTGTTTGGGAATTCAGAAATTTTCAAACTGTAGAGTGACAATATGCTGCATAAGCCCAATATTAAAACAACCCCAGTGAAGTGTTTATCAAATATGCTAATTAAACATTGCACTATTTCTGCACCAAAACATATTCACAGTAAATAAGCAAATACTATGGTCTTCATAATACAAATAATTTTTTTACATACAGATAGTTCTCAGCAACAAAATTGAGCTTAATCATCTTTGTATTCTTCACTGAACTAAAAAGAGAGTAATGGTGACCACATGCCATCCTTAAATTGAGTTTTAGCCTCAGTTTTTAGAAGTTTCTGTTATTTTTCCTAGCTCCATGCTTTTCAGTCATATGATAGAGGAGATGATTTAATGCTTTTACTATAGGTATCTAATACTACAATGATGTGAGAATGGTGAGGAATGAACTAGCAATTGATTTTATTGATCATTTCACCAGTTGAGAGAGATTTGGTTTGTTTATACTTTTTGGCTATTATAATAGTGTGCTATGAACATTCATGTGCAAGTTTTTGTATGGACATGTTTTCAATTCTATTGGGTACACAGCTAATAAAGGGCTGTTTCAATGGTCACCTTCACTTGGGAAAGATACATCACTATACATGAACTATCTTTTAAGATTTCAGTTTGGCTGTTTTGATTTCAGCTAATTTCTCTATTTTAGCAATATAATAATTGTGTAATCTTTCTGTCATTGTTTTCCTTAGACTTGCTGGGAAGTAAACCTTCTGAAATTTTTTTGTCACCATTTCTCACGTGCACTGGTCAGGCAATCTTACCTTTACTCAGAAAATCAAGCCTTAATTTCCAAGGTCTATCTGTTCTTCAGCATCTCACTAAGGAAACTGTCCTGTCATTTGACGTAAACAAACAAAAATTCTGTATTTTATACTTGTAAAGCTCAGATATGTCTTGCTAGATTCAATTTTAGTTAGAACTTAGGGCCCTATTATTAGAGTACCTATGACACAATGCCTCAGGGCTTCTGGTTATTATTATTTAGCCAAGAGATATGACTATAGTACCCCTCACCAGAAACAAAATGCAAAAACAACAGGAGAAAAAACTAAATACAGCTCTGGACTGTGAGTCAGAAAACTTGTTTAACTCCACATTACTGTGTGACCCTGGACAATATTTAGCTTCTCTGGGCCTCATTTTCTTTCTAGGGATTACATGATTTCTAAGATCATTTTTAGCTATACAATATTATATTTTCTAAGACAATTAAATAACTAATTTTGTTGCTCTTGCTTTTGGCAATACCTAATGCTCTTCTAGCAAAATCAGTGCTCTTCATTCAGTCACAGAAATGTTTTCGTGAGTTAAAGTCAGATATGCACTTAATCTTTACCCTTTAAGATGAAATATTTATTCTCATTTTCAAAGACTGGTATTTGGGACTTGTCCTTGATGAAACACACATGAGGGAGGATTTGTTAAAGTTACAGGAACCAATTTGAAGGAAACAAAATTAAAATAGTACTCTGTAACACAATTTAGTTGCTAGGATTCTCTCCTTATAATGTTTGCTTCCAAAGATGAAGTACCAACGTCTTGTGAAAGAAAAGTTAGCATAGAGGTTTCAAAACTGCAGGTGTCAAAATCTTACTCTTCACAATCTATTCTACAGTAGTTAATATGAAACACTGATTAAGAGAAGCCTTAGCGTTCTTTTGTGACTTTCCAGATTGTTGTCAGAGAAGCTCTATGGAGTCCAATTAAAATATTTTAGAGAACACTGTAAGTTATTTGACTTCTTACAATAGCTGGTTTCTAATTAGAATATCTTGGTGTACTGATTTCACCTAATATTGTTTTAATGGACTAGTAAAGTCTCTATAAACTCCAGAAATGCTTGGGTAGATACAAATTAAGTAAATAAGTTTTCTAAGCCCTTGCTATTAAGTACAGAACTTTACATTCTCTGCTAAATTACTTGGTCTATTAGAAAACTATATGAAATAAATATAATTCAGTAGGTCTGAAATTATTCTGAGGATAAAGTAACAGAGTAGACTATGACAGGTCCTTAGTCTTTCATAAATGGCTGAAAAAGCCTACCAAGTTAAAATAAAAGGGTAAGATAAGCCAGTTAAAAAGAAAATAGAAATGACTTTATAAAACTCAAACGCATAATACTTACCTGAGAGCCAATACAGTGCAGGGCACTTTCCTGTTTCTGCCTTTGATGGTAAGTAGACAGCAAATTTCATTTTGCAGTTCAGTTCAACACTAGTTTTAACAAAAACAACAACAAAATATTAATGCCCCTCATTAATAAATACAGAAACAAAATAATTATGCACTATATAAAAAGTAAGATATACAGTAAAGGTCCAAAATAAGTTATTTAATGTTCAAAATAAGTGGTTCCACCAACATTTAAGGAATATACTTTTCCCTTAAAGAAAGAATGTGGTCAATTTAGCATACTGATCTAAAACAACCTGAGCCTATACTTTGCATGGCACTGTCATTCTGGGCAAAATAAGTGAAAAAATAAATGTAATTCATTGTGGCACTTATTAAAAAATAGTTTTTGTTTCTTAAGAAATGTATGAAATAACAAATCATCTTTCATAAAAAAATGAATTCTTGAGATCTTACATATTTGTTCATGGGCACTAAAATGCAACACATCCTTAATTCGCTCTTTCATCACTAATATTTTATCACAATCACTATTAATGCAACTAGAAAAGACAATTTTGATTAAAACCACAGGCATTTTTCCAGTAAACAGTAATTCATGCAACAATGATCTCTCATGGGTTTATTTAAAACATCATATAAATGGAAGTAAACTCTTACTACTTCAGAGTAAACACCTATCTTTTTATCAAAGTTATATAAGTACATATAAAGTAAACTGTAACTGTAAATAGTAAATACTTCCACAAACTTTGTTATGAAAAACTAAATATATATAAAAACTAAATATATAAAAAACTCTCCAACCTTCTCATTTTCCATGTTCCAGAGATAATTAATTTACCTCTTTTAGTTGATTTTTCTGGTATTTATGTCCCTATCTACATAATATGACTTTATTACTGCTTCTAGATTTTTCAGTTTTTAGTTATTATCTGTTGGCTTCCCATTATAGAAGGATTTTAGTTAACTTTCACCTCCCTGTCTTTGCTCTCTGCATGCCCCTACATTTCTCTTTCCACTATGTATCACATATAATTTTGGTTAATGAATATTAGGAAGTTATAAATGCTATTCAGAGATGAGCCATGTAGTATATTAGAATTACTTTCCTTTTTCTTTCAGTTTTTTTTTGTTTTCATTGAGCTAGTAATTCTCTCCTTTTTGTTACTGGTTGTCCTTCCTTGTTAGGAATAGACTCCCACAAAGGCCCCATCATGAGAAGTTTTCTGTATGCTCCTTTCTATTCTCTGCATATTGGTGATTTTCTTTTTCCACATTATTCTAAGCAACTTTTCTTGTTGATGACTGACGGCACAAAAAATTTCTGACATTTGTTTTTAGGTTTTCAGCTTTTGTTAGGGAAGTTGAAACATTTACTTTCATTATAACACCATATCAAATCCATATTCAGTGCAGGGATATCTGTAATCAATACGTAAAATCAAGAGAACATAATCTTATTACAGAATGGTTGGTGCCTTAAGACCTTTCTTGCCCACTTAAACATTTGTTAAGAGGGTATATTTCATGTTAAGTGTTGTTATTACAATAATATTTTTAAAAGAAGACCTTTCTCAAGCAATTGTGGAATAAATCAGGTCTAAAGCATGTTCAACACTGGTATGATTAACACTTATGTAAAAGCAAAAAAAAAAAAAAAACAGGATTATCAAGTAATCTTCTGAAACCTCTGTCCCTATCATGTCATTAAAATGTTGCTCAATTACCAAAAGAATACAATCTCATGCACAGATATTTGTGTGGTCACTCTGTATGTATCACTAATTCAATACCAAACTCCCCCAACCCTGATTGGTTTCATAAATTTCCTCTCTAATACAGTCAGTTCTATCAATTTCATCTACATTTAAAAAACCTCTTCAGACCAGTACTGCCGAACAGAACTTTCTACAGTGATATTAATAAAAATGTTCTGTATATGTATTGTCCAGTACAACAGCTTCTGGTCATGTGACTACTGAGCACCTGAAATGTGGCTAGTGGAACTGAAGTTTTATTAATTAGCTAATTTGATGTAAATGGCTGCATGTAATTACTGGCTACCATCTCCAATTTTTGACCTGCTGCTTTCTAGTTGCTGCCTTAATATGGTCCCACTCATCTGGAAACTCTTTCTCCTCTGATCTGTTTTCTTGGATCTTATGCCTTCAGCTATCTTGCTTTAGTCCCTCATTTTGGTGAAGCATATTATTCAGTTGCTTCCAAAAGTGCATGGGAAATACACTTTGAGACCTTTCATATATGAAAACATCTTCATTCTACTCTCACTTGACAATATGATTGGACATAGAAGTTATCCTTCAGAATCCTGAAAGCGCTGCTGCTCTGCCTTCTTGGTTCTAGTAATACCGTTGAGCTGACCTAAACCTTTGAAAATTCTTAATCTACTTTCTCTTTTTCTCAATGTTTGAGAATTTTCTTTGTTCCCAAAACTCTAAAACTTTACTATGTTGTTGGTGTAGATCTATTTTCATCCATTGTACTAGACAACTTTTTAAATCTGGCAACTTCAGTTCTGGAAATTCTTGAATTATTTATTATTTATATCTATACCTCTATTTCTGTTCTATTTTCCAAAATTCCTAATTTTTAATGTCGGATTTTTGGACTAGTCCTCTAACTTTGTTGTCCTTTCTGATTTATCACTTTTATCTTATTTTACTTTCTAGAATGTTCAACTAACCCTTCTATTGAGTTTTGTCATTTCTACTATCAAAATTTAAATGTCTGGGCTTTTTTGTAGTTGAGGATTTTTTCATTTTATGTTTTTTGAGACAGAGTTTCGCCCTTGTCACCCAGGCTGGAGTGCAGTGGTGCCATCTTAGCTCACTGCAACCTCTGCCTTCCAGGTTCAAGCAATTCTCCTGCCTCAGCCTCCTAAGTAGCTGGGATTACAGGTGTGCATCACCATGCCTGGCTAATTTTTGTGTGTGTATATATATATATATATATATATATATAATTTTTTTTTTTTTTTTTCTTAGAGACAGGGTTTCACCATGTTGGCCAGGTTGGTCTCGAACTCCTGACCTCAGGTGATCTGCCTGCCTTGGCCTCCCAAAGTGTTAGGATTACAGGTGTGAGTCACCACACCTGGCCACGTACTTGAATATTTTTAATAGCATCCTATGAAGTCAGAGGTCAATATCTTTTATGCCTTTGATATGAAGAGCAGTTCATATCAAATTAAAGACTTTATACAAATGTCTAGTGATCTTTAGCTGTCCACTCCTATTTAAGAGAGAAACACTAAAAATCTAGTTGAAAGCACTGTGCCTACAGGTGGAGTTGTCAATCATTGCTTTACTGTAAGGTCTGGTTAGGTTACTCTGTTGGCAAATCTCAGTATCTTGAAATCTCTTCCTTTGGGCTACTCAAACTCCCCACAAAGAAATTCTTCTAAAGGATATAAGACTAAGTCCCCAAATTTTGAAAGCTAGTGGAAGAAACTCAGTGTGCAAACTTTTGCTTAATCTATTTGCAGTATCACAATCCCACTAATTGTGTCTGGTATTCCCCAGTACAAACTGTTTACTTTCTCTAGAGAACTTACCTCCAATCTTTCCCAGAGTTAGGAAGAGGCAGTGCATAAAGCTGGGACACTCTCAGATCTATCTCCTTTTAAAAACAGACTTTCAATTAATCTTCTTTTTTTCTAAGCTCAACTTTTATCCTTATTTTCAGGGGTCCCTGGTGCCTCCAATTACTATGGCTTTAAATAAATTGTGTCATTTCTCAGCTTTTTCTTGCTGATGTTTAGAATGTAGCTTTCTAGGTTTTACTAAGTCAGGTAGTACCTCTCCATTTGTATTCCTGCTTCTAAAATGTTATTCTTAGCTCCTGTCTCCTGCTTCTTTATGCCTTTATAGGTATATGTATGTGTGCGTGTGTGTTTAATCTCTTTACTTAATGCCACGTTAGTCAGAGTTTTGGAGGCAGCAGAAGCAAATGCATGTGTTTAGTGTGCCATCTTTCTCAAAAAGTCCAGGTGTTTTTCCTACACTTAGAGATCCTCAAAGAAAATGTTTTCAGAATTTTTACTAGCAACATAAGCATTTTCATAAAGTTTCAGAAGAGCATCAAGTCAAAGCTTGAAGATATTCTCTGTTAAGGCTCTACCTCACACAATCATATCCACAGCTAATTAACTCTGGTAAAATTGTCAAATAGATAACCATAGAAAGAGAGTAAGCAAGTTTAAAAGTAAAATGAGGTACTATAATATCTAGAAAAAGATTTGTTTTAAAATAGAACAAAATAATCCAACAGAATGAGAGGTATCTAAAATTATATCTTCTTAATAGTTACCTGTCATGTTCAAAAACTTTCTGCAATCCCCCAAAGCACTTGTTGCTGGAAATCTGCTTCAATGCCATTCTTCTCCTATTAGTAAAGAGTAATCTCATTAATTTCCAGAGAATTAGTTCCTGAAAAACTTGAAACAAAACTAATTGCCTTCAGATAAATTATCTGAATATACAACTATTTTCTACTTAGAATTTTTTTTCACATTTTTCTCCGGTAAATAATATTAAGAAACTGATTAACTCTCATACATGCATTTACACTTGTTACTCACTTTTAAAAGCTTTCATACTTTGGTATATCATTACTAATTTATTAACAGGTTTTTTCGTTGTGGTGGACTGCCCCAAATTATTTTTATAAGAGGCAGAAAATACATGTTACCAATTAATTACCTTAGTGTAGAAGATTAAAAATTGTTAATAGTCTGCCTATCAACTGCAACAAAGTAGTCAAGGAATTGGTATGACTGATTATAATTGATTTTAAAATGGAAGAAAGATGTGATAATGATTTTGGTAATAATAATATGTAACATTACTGAACACTTATGGTGTGATACACATTTTTCTAGATACTAAACCAGATCCAATTACTCATCCCAAGAATTTTTAAGAGAAAGTGATATGAAACTTTAAGATCAACATTTATTTCTCCTTTTAAAACAAACCAATAAGTAAAACATAAGCCTGTTAACTTCTTTTCTGTCCAACAAATCTTTTAAGTTTTCATGTAAAAATAATTTTAAACTTACACGTAAAATGACATATTTTATTGCTTTTAATGATAAATACAGGAAAAAAGTTGGAAAACCATCTTTATCATAAATGCCTATTAAGCAAAGGGAAACCACACTGATTCTGACATGTACCTCTCAAAGAAAGATTCCCTTCCCATTCCTAGAAACACTGTATTAGACTATAAGGCAGTAAGTCCTACATATTGAAGAAAAAGCTTTAGATATCAGGAACAAGTATTACCACCCTGGTGATCTTCTCAGAGAAATGCACTACTACGTGCTAATCAGCTGGAGCTTTAGGATTACTCTTTCAAAGATATATAACAATAATCTTAAAAAGCTAATTTTGGGAATGTCTTTATAAAATACTTTAAAAAATCAGTTTCAATCTTATCTCTAATTTCTTCAATAAACCCAAATAGTTTTATTTTGGAAGACTGAGATTTGAACCCAGAAGTCTGACATCAGAGGCCCTACTCTTAACTGCTATGCTGTCCTGACTCTCTAGAGGTTCTTTACTCATTTTTTAAGACACTTTAAGATAACTGATTCTATAGAATTATGATATTACAACTGTTCACAAATAAATTACCATCTGCTCAGTTTTATGCTTTTAATCTATAAAAGATTAATTCTTAAACAATAAACTCCTATGAGATGTTATTAGTTACTGAATATTAACTTTAGCTACTGTTAACAATCCTATCTTAAATAATGAACTTACAGAGACACTAATTTTAATATATTAATACATATATATGAGACCAACAAATAAAATTTATTTGCTCCCTTATTCCACAAGGAAACCAGATTTTCTTAAACTTACGACTATATCCACTTTGCAAAAGATGGGGTACACTGAGCACGTATCTGGTACATAGGAGTCTGTATCTTTGCTATTTGTCTATTTTAATAAACCTCAAGTTGTCAGTTTTTTCTGCTCTTAAAATTCAAAATCAAATGCTTTTCATTTGGCCAGAAGAAACAAGGTTAAAACACTTTTTAAAAGTTGGTAGAATATTTTTTAAGAAACAAAGCTTTTAAAGTATTTTTTCTACCCACCCATTTTAGAAACTATCTGTAATTACAAATCAAAAAAATATGTTAGGCTTAACAAGAAATATGACATAAACTAAGAACTAGATATGACATACTGTGATATACTATGATATCTGATACATTATAATAGGTGGTTATATTTTTCAATAGAATTTTTCTATGTGAAAAATAGCACGTTTTAAAACAAGCTATTAGTGGTATTTTCATTCAATGTTCAGAGTAACATATAAACAATAAAACAAGTTTACCTGTCCAACTGCTGATTGCTTTCTGCTTGTACCAAATGGTAGACGATTCTGAAAAAAAGACCAACGGTTTACAAATGGGATATACTTTTCACAGCAAAGGTTATACAGAGCTTTTATATGCATATGCATTCTCAATAGAGATATTTTCTTCTTTTGAGGTAGGTGACTGTACACCCTGATGGGATACCACATCACCACTTAATTACCTTAATTGCCCATAATCTAATTATTTGCCACAGGCCACCTTAATACCTATTTTGCCATAAAGCTTGTTGGTACTTGGTCAAAACCATCTGCTGAAGTAAAAGTACTATGAAAGTTTTTTATCTTTTTAAATCAGTAAACAAAGTTTTCAAGTGTAATTTCGAAGCAAGAGATGTAGTCAACTCCTGAGTGAAGAAAATAAGAGTAGGGACTAGGTAAGTAGAGGAAGATGGATCTATCTGGCTCAGTTGTAAGTCAAACTTGTAACATGGGGAGAAAGAAGGGAAGAGATGAGGACTGAAGGACTACTACTAGGGTGACTAGAAAGGATGTGTAAGAAAAGTGGGCTTATGAACGATGAAGTGACTGATATTCAGTAAGAAAAATATATATGGAAACTTACATAGTATATATCATGTCACTTGTCTGGTAGATTTCATTTAGGCTCTAGAACAAATATATATTTAGGTTCTAGAACAGATTTTGTGGGAGAAATAGGGTGACAGAGTAGGGTGGAATACCAAAAAACCAAACAACACCCTTCCTCCTTCCCCTCCAAAAAACAAACAACAACCACAACAACAAAAACAGGAAAACAATTTCACAGTGCCAGTGGGAGTTACACAATTTTTCCCAAATGTTAGTGAACATCAACATTCTTTGGAGAAGAAAGGGTCTCTCAGTGCATAATACATCCATTCCCCTAAAGGTCAAACCTTACTGTTCTTCCCTTTATTTTTTATTTTTATTTTTTGGAGATAGGGTCTTGGCTGTGTGGCCCAGGTTGTAGTACAGTTGCATAATCATGACTCAGTGTAACCTAGAACTCTAAGCTTCAAGTGATCTACTACCTCAGCCTCCTGAGCAGCTAGGACTACAGGTGTGTACCACACCGGAATATTTTTTTTTTAAATTTTTTGTAGAGACAGGGCCCTTACTTATTAAAGTTAAATGTCACCCACCTCCAGAAATCTGAGTTCTATTTTTATCCTTCTTCCCCTGTCTCAAGTTTTCCATAAATCTCTACATGTGTTTTTTTGTTCCCATTCTCTCAGATTCCTTGGATTTAATGTTTCTTCATTTCCAGGATGTCCTATTCCACTGGCTCTTAACCTAGACAGGTGTTCCCAAAACCAACAATCTACAGTTCCAATAACTGGCTGTTGACCACCACTGTGTTGTTCAAATCCTCTTCTCAGTGAAAACTCAGGATCTGGCTTCTTCCCTTTCACTCTGTCTCCTCCCACCTCCCTTTTCTTTTTTCTTCACACTCTCTTTCCCTAAACCTCATTCCCTAAATTTCAACTACATTTTCTGGGTGAAATAATCTAAATCTGCATCTCTATAACCAATCTTTTTCAAGCATTAGTACCCATAATGAAATTTCTTGCTGGACCCTTCTACCAAGACATGTCACCAGCTATTAAAACTTACCACACCTAAAATTAAGCTGCTGCATCTCACCTTCAAACCATTCCTCTTTTCATTGCCTCCCTTTTTCAGACTCATGCCTGTCTTGCCTAATCTACATTTGAGATGCCTCAAAGTTACCTTCTTTTTGAATTCCCACTGCCATCACCCTAATTATATATAAGAAATTAAAACTTAGCCTCTTCCTTTCTTTCTAATACATCCCACTACGAACAATCCTGCATGAAAGTCTAGGGTTTTAATCCACTTAATTTACTGGTCAAGGGATCCCTACCAACAGCTCATCTGCAACCTAATACGGCCTACGTGGAATTGTTAGTCATTTTTATTTAGTATTTTAAAAACTGTGATAAAAACACATACATAGTATTTACTATCTTAACCATTCCTAAGTGTGTATTTCAGTAGTGTTAAGTATCCATTAGTCATATGTAAAAACACAGTTCTCCAGCTCACAATAATGAGCAGATGAGAACTGCCTGATTACCCCCCTGGCTGCTGCAGGTGGAGACTACTAATCCCTTTCGCTGTTAGGCCAGTCGCTGAGAACCAGAAAGTCACTGAAATGGAAGACCATGTTAATTGTACAATTTTCTTCAAGTTTAATGCCATTAAAATTTCATAAAATTAAAATCATGCAGGATCACTGAAAAAAATATAAGAATGAATAAAACTCCATATAAACTTCAGTCACACTCTACCTGTGTGCAAACATAGTCTTTTTTTCTTTTCTTTTCTTTCTTTTTTTTTTTTTTTTTTTTTTTTTTTTTGAGACAGGGTCAAACTCTGTGGCCCAGATTGGAGTGCAGTGGCCTGATCTCGGCTCACTGCAATCATCTCGGCCCCCGGGCTCAGGTGATCCTCCCGCCTCAGCCTCTGGAGTAGTTGGGACCACAGGTGGCACCACCATGCCCAGGTAATTTTTCGTAGAGGAGGTTTTGCCATGTTGCCTAGGCTGGGTCTCTTTTCCTTCATAAAAATTCACATGGCTTGCCTAGGTAAGGATTTCTATTAAACTCCGGGGAAAAATTTTTTAAAAAAATATAGCATCTATAAACGCCAAACACCTTCACATGGCTCTAAATATGGTCTATAATTTGGTCCCACATTATTTTTCTGGTCTCACTCCCTATTATGGTAGTTAAACTCAACTATGCATAATTCTAGGATGGCCTGGATGTTGCTAATGGGTGGCTTTACTCAATGCCACGGTACAATGGTTTCAGAGCAGGTTCTGGGGCCAGACCCTCCGGGTTCAAACCCTGACTTCACCACTTATTACTACATGACACTGGGCAAGCTAATCTATGCCTCATTTGCCCATCTGCAAAATGAGGATACAGTAATATATATCAATTTGATAGGGTTGCTCTGGGAATTAAATGAGTTAATTCACGTAGTGCTTAGAATGCTGCTTCTACCACACACACAAACATGAGCTATTCTTTTTCCTGCAACCTGAATGCCCCCTCCTTCCAGGTGCGCTCAATCCCATTTCCCTGATGACCCCCTCAGAAATGACTTCCAGTCCCCCACAGCGCTCTGAGAGCATTTTACGACCCGAACAGATTTTGTCAAACTCCAAAGACACGTGCTCCCCTCGGCACCATCAGGTGAGTGCTCCTGACCGCGCCATTGGCTCGTGCCCCGACGCGGACGCTGCCTAGAGCAGCAGGTCCACACTCCCCCGAACCGGGCGCCGGCGGGCGCTAGTAACGCGTTGAGGCCAGCTCCCTCCTTAAAATGCGTACACATCTACTTCACATTTTCGCGCGGTGGCTGCGGGTCTAGGAAAGTCTTTCTGAACAGGAAAAAGCTGTACAAATGTAGCGGGCAGTAGGTAAACGGGCGCTCGCCCCGGGTTACACTAGGTTAGAGGCTCAGGGAAGGAAAAGGGATTAGAGGCGAGGCTCCGCGTCACGGGAAAAGGTCCTTGGCCTCCTGTCATGGATGGTGGCGCTCAAGGCCCAGGGTCGCCGTCTCTGCGCTCGTGCCTGCGGATATCTGCACCGCAGGACTCGGCGTCCGCCCCGATCACGCCTAGCCGTGCCGCAGCCGCAGGAGGGCTGACAACGTCCAGGCCTCCACCCGAACCCAGTCTTACCTACGGTGGCGGAGTGACCAGAAGAACCGGGCCGAAGTAAAAGGCGGGGCTCAAGATGGCCGCCGGGGTCTCGCCTCAGCCCCGCCCATATGGTGCCCCGCCCCTCCGGTCCCACTCACTCTCGCTTTTAACTCCGAGAACCCGCTCTTCTCCAGTTCAGTTTCCATGGCCCCGCCGCCTTTGCTCACTGCACTTCCCGGCAGCCTCCGCGTGGGCGCCCCCTCCAACTCCTGCCTTCGCCCGCGTTTCTACTCTGTGTGGTTACTAGGACCAACGAGGAGGGCGTTAGGTTAGTCCCTGTCACCTTGTCGGGGATCAGTCTGCTGTGCGTGCTCAGACTCTTCCCAGAGCCAGCAGCAAGAACCCGAGGCATTAATAAACTTGAGGTGTAGCTTCGCTTAACTCGTGCAGAGGGTTTCCGTGTCACTTATGTAGAAACTAGGGCCTAATTTCAACTCCCCCAACTCCTCTGTCCCAAGACTATCCACGTCACCTACTTGGTAGCTGGAGTTAAACAAGAAACCTTTGAAATCTCCAGTGGCCGACACGCAGTGGGAACTCCATCAGTTTCCTGTTTTCTCCCTTCTTCCCTCAATAAAAATTAAGTTGAACTGACTAAGATTTGCTAGTTGATAATTTACAGCAAATCTTTCCTTTTGGTGTCTCTGATTTAAGCAAACTGTTGAGTGTACTTTGCCTCTTGAGAAATTAAATCTGATTACAACAGAGCTAAGTATTTTTCAGCAACGGTTAGACTGACATTGTAAATACACAATCTGATAGTTGGGGCTGGCCTCATGGGCCTGCAACCTGTGCTATTACCCGGGCACCCAGAACAGAAGGACGCTACATTTTCTCTCAGTAAGTGTTGAACCAGGGCCCCACATTTGTGTCTGGAATTGGGCCCTGCAAATTGTGTAGCTATGGGAGCTGACTTAAGTATGGATGAGCTGCCACACAAGAGATTACCTGCCAGAATCTATTGTGTGGCTCAGGCCCATTTTGCCATAGTGATCTTTGGACTAAATTAACCTGTGGACTGAACCTGTGGATCAATTGGAACTTAGACTGAAAATAATGTTTCATCAGAATAATGTTTTTATTTTGAGAAAGCATTGAAGTAAATTGTTTTAAACTTTCTTTTTACTATTTTTAAGTATAAATCATTGAAAAGGGGATTTTCTTCAGTTTCAAAACTGAAACAGAATAAATGAATACCTAAACTGCAAGTTCTTTATAACTGATGTTTGAACAAAGAGAAATAATTGATTAAATGATATATTTGCCTAATAAGTGGACTGCTGTGAGGTGCAGACTAGCCAAAGAACTGTAAGTGTGAAGTTCTTTATTAAAGGGTTCTTGTGTTAATACGATGTGAGAATAAGCAGAACTAAAATTTCTTTTACCCAGCATAAATAAAATGTTAGTAGATCCACAAAAGTCGATTGCTTAAAAATATTAAGAATATACATAATTATCATTATTATTTGGACATGGAAGCAAAGAAGGCTGAAATCAGAAATTAAGGTTGACATTTTAAAAAATGGCACTACCAATAAAAATGGATGAATATTAAGTACACAAAGAAATAGTCCAAAAATTATGTGTAAATGTGTGCCTGAGAGGATATAGGACTCTTGGTTTGAACTAAAATGAGTGGGAATATAATCTTAAGGAGGCAATAAAGGGATGCAATAAAAATGAGAAAAAGTCAAATATACTTGAAGCCTGTAAGAAAAGAGATTGTTTTAGTCAGTTCCAGCTTAACAGAAATTTATTCCTCACCATTCTAAAAGTCTGGGAAGTCCAAGATCAAGGTGCTGATGAAATCTGTTCCTGCTGAGAGCCCTTTTCCTCATTTGCAGAGGAATACCTTCTTGCTGTAGTCTCACTTGGTGGGTGGGGTGAGGAGAGCTCTGGTTCCTTCATCTTATTGTAAGGGCACTAGTCCCATTCACATGGACTCCACCATCATGGTGTAATTATCTCCCAAAGTCTCCATCTCCAAATACCATCACGTTAAGGATTTAGGGTTCAATGTTTGAATTCTGGGGAACACAAACATTCAATCCATAGCAGAGATGGTTTTAGAGAGACTAGAAAAGACACTATACATAGAAAGTAATATAATCTCTTGGGTATCAAATATGCTACTTGAGAAGTGTCCTTGTGGCTTTTCCACAGACTAGAACAGGGTTTCTCAACCTTGGCACTGTTGACATTTGGAGCCAGATGATTCTTTGTCGTGGAGGCCTATCCTGTGCATTGTAGGATGTTTCGTAACATCCCTGGCCTCCACTAGCTAGATGCCAGTAGTACCCCTAACAAGCTTAGATACCCCAAACGTCTCTAGACATTGCCAAATGTCCATGGAAGGAGGGGTTGGTGGAGAGGAGGGCTGCAAAATTGCCCCTAGTTAAGAACCATTGGCCTAGATAAACATTTTTCAAAATTCCCTTTATTTTGATTCCATTCTTATCTAGTGACATTTTGGAAAATAATAGCCTCCATTGTTATTTAATAAATCAGAACTTAGGTTAAAAATGCTTTAGTCTCTGGTGAGTGTAGCTGAGATGATACATTTTCCCAAAGACTTACCACCTCTGAGCATGATACTAACCTTACAGAATTGAGTTTCTGAATGTGTACTCTGAGGACCAGACTTTGGATCATGGGAACTGAACCAAGTATCAGAAACTTATAGCCCTATGCCACTGTTCCATCTTGACTTTGTTATCTTAAGTTCTAACTGCAGAGTGCAATACAATTAAATACAGACAAGCCTTTCAGTCTCACACTCATATTAGCAAATGTCCAAATTTCACATATTTCAATTTTATTTATTTATTTATTTAAGATAGGGTCTTACTCTGTCACCCAGGCTGGAGTGCAATGGCGCAATCATTGTTCACTACAACCTCAAACTCCTGGGCTCAAGTGATCCTACTGCCTCAGCCTCCTGAGTAGCTGGCACTACAGGCGTGTGCTAGCATGCCCAGCTAATTTTTGTATTTTTAGTAGAAATGGGATCTTGCTATGTTGCCCAGGCTGGTCTTGAACTCTTGAGCTCAAGTGATCCTCCCACTTCAGCCTCCCAAAGTGCTGGGATTATAGGCATGAGCCATTGCACCCAGCTGCATCTGGCCTCAATTCCATTTACTTTTTTTTTTAATTCTTAAATCCTAAAAGCTATATTTCTTTTTCATCACACATTCAAAAAAATCAAGAGTTAGTGTGTGATTGTACAGAGCTAGACCTTTGTGTTAGCCATTATTGTTATTTTTGTTAGCATGAGAACTAAAACTATAGATTTTTTCCTATTCAAAGTGACTCCTATTCTTTTATCACCTTTTGCTCAATTACAGTACTCTTAAGTTTCTTAACATTCTACATATTTGTTGAGCCACAGTTTGTCAGTTTATTCATAATTTTTAAAGTTCCATTGATAGCTTATTAGAAACAAAATGAACTCTGACTATCTGTTAATCATTGGCATGTATGAAAACTGACAAAAGGCCAGTTCACTAACTGTTTTGGTTAATGCTTATAAATCTCTTTTGGTGTAAGATTAGTATTTTGCTAGTGAGACTACCTATGCTTTCATGATCCTTTTCTCAATAATGCCAACTATTTCTTTAGGTCATTTCTAAAATGCCTCCTAGTCACTTACACATTCCCCAGCATACCTTAAACATGCTTCTGTAATTATTTGTAAACATGGAGAGTGAAGTAAAATAAACTATTTCATAGACAATGAGGCAACAAAAAAATTCTGAGATTACCATTATAACCATGGCTGGGATTTTGCTAAAGGAAACTAAGAATTTAGAAGAAAATTGGGGTTTTATGTATCCTCCAAAAGTCAGTAGCTCTAGTTATTATATCATTATCTTTTTAGGCTGAGAACTAGGACAGCTTCCTTGGTTATGAAGAATCAGCTGTTAGGTAGAAATCCCCGCAGATATGCCATCTTGGCCTTATTGCAAGGACCATTATATCCACAAGTCACCCCAAATTTCCCTTTCTCTTTGCCTCCCTACATGAAAACAATTTAGAAATTCCATTTTCTTTGTCCCATGTCCTCCCTCCAGCTCTCTCTCTCAATAGACAGATAAATGGATCTATCTATCTATCTATCTATCTACAGTCATGAGTTGCTTTATGACAGGGATGTGTTCTGAGAAATGCATTGATAGGTGATTCTGTCACTATGGGAATATCACAGGGTATACTTACACAAACCTAGATGGTATAGCCTTCTACCCACCTAGGCTATATGGTATAGTCTGTTGCTCCTAGGCTATAAACCTGTACAGCATGTTACTGTACTAAATACTGTTGGCAACTGTTACACAATGGTGTTTGTGTATCTAAACACAGCTAAATATAGAAAAGGTGCAGTAAACATGCAGTATTACAATCTTATGGGACCACTGTAGTGTATATAATAAGTTATTGACCAAAACATTGTAATGCAGCCCATGGCTGCATCTGTACACACACATGCTCAAAATATTACTGTTAAGAAACACTTGCTATGTGCCAGGCACTATGAATGAAGATGACATTATTACCAAGTTATCCCTCCAGGTTCATGAGCTACAGCTCCCTCATAATTCCATCCTATGCTGAAGCTGTATCAAGCTACTTCCCTCCTAATCATAATCTAAACACCCCATGCTCTTATACCATCATGATTTTGCACATGCTATTCCTTTTGCCTATCCCACAACACACTGCTCACCATGCACAATTTACCTTACAAACTTACATGTTTTTCAGTTCCCAGCTCAAATGCACATTCCCCAAGGAAACTTTTTGAACTGCTTAGATAAAGCTAAGCACTCTTCAGTGCACCTTTAGCCCTTGTACAGCCACACCTCTATTGTGGCACCTAACATTGCATTGCAATTTTGAATATAAGTAAGTTTCTGAAAGGCAGGAGCTGAGTCATATCCTAGCTCTAATACTTGCAAATCGTAGGCACACAAGTGGCTTTAGAATTCATGAAAGGTTACTATGGTCTGGGTATTTGTGTCTCTCCAAAAATCATATGTGGAAATTTAATCTCTAATGTGTTGGTGTTAAGAGGTGGGGCCTTTTAGAAGTGATGAAGTGATGATGGTGGATCCCTCATGAATGGGATAAGCACTCTTATAAAAGAAGCCCTTAACCGACACTGAATCTGCTGATGTCTTGATCTGAGACTTTCTAACATCCAGAACTGTGAGCAGTAAATTTCTGTTGTTTATAAATTATGTAGTCTAAGGTATTTTGGTATAGCAGCCCAGTATGACTAAGACAAAGGTTTAGTAATTATCATGTTTTCAGGATTGAAATACATTTTTTTTATTGTTTATAGAATGCAGAAGTAAATTTTAATTTTCTTTCCATAAAAGAATATAAAGGAAAAAAAGCTTAGAATATAACAGTGATGCTCTCCATTTGTTAGATGGTTAACATTTTTGACAGATTATGAAATCAACATTTAAAAATATCCCTTTTGAGTTATTCAACAAAGCTGGACGCAAACATCCTTGTTTAAGTTGCTAACATTATTCTCTTGTACTTTTTCCCCTAATTGCAAATTTGTTTTTACATTTCTCAGTTTAATTGATTTTCTCACAGACACATGTACTCAGTCTATTCATAGAAACATTTTCCTTAGGTTTGCTTACTAATTTATTTCATAACCCAAAATAAAGTTGTTTTACAGTTTTGAAATAAAGCAATTTGCCCTTTTAATTTACAGATTAAATACTGCTTTAAATATTAAATCATAAAAACGATTTTTTTTGGAGGGAAGTGATGTTCTAGTTATCTACTGCTTTGTAACTAGCCACACCAGAACTTAGTGGCTTAGAGTGGTAATTGATTATTATCTCTCATGGGTCCAGGGGCTGACAGGCTTAGCTGGTGCATCTCATTTGTGGTTCTTCATCTAGTTGAAGTCAGATGGTTGGAGGTTGAATTGCTGATAGCTTCTTCAGTTCCCTATCTGGTGCCTGGGCTGGAATGGCGGGAACAACTGGAGGCTGCTGGAGCACCTTCTCTCCACCTGGCTAGCTTGGATTTCCTCACAGCATGGTAGTCTCAGGGTAGTTGGACTTCCTACATTAGGTCTGGCTGCCCCCTATCAAGCATTGCAAGAAGCCCCGGCAGAAGCTGCAACACTTCTTATGACATAGTGGGTAGGGAAAACTCTCTCTGTTTTTCCTCTACTCTCACACCACAGCAGTTGTCAACCCAGAAGTCTTCTGTGACCAAATGTGTGGGTTTTGTTCCCCACACACCAAGCAGCAGACACCAGCTGGGTATCCTCTAATTTAGTTCTAACACTATCTACCTGGAGATAGTGTCAGAACCCACCGTCGCAAGTCTAGGCCTCCAGAACTTTTGACCTACCTGCTTCAAGTTGGGATCCCCATGACCTCCTCTTTGGGTTCAATTAATTTGCTGGAGTGGCTCACAGAACTCAGGAAAACACTTACTAATGTTTACCGTTTTTTTATGAAAGACATTGCAAAGGATACAAATGAAGAGACACATAGGGTGAGGTATGGGGGAAGGGGTTAGGAGCTTCCATGCTCTCCCTGGGTGAGCCATCCTCTAGGAACTTCCACGTGTTCAGCTATCCGCAAGCTCACGAAACCCTATCCTCCTGGGCTTTTATGGACACTTCATGACTTCAGCATTTCTTCCCCCAGGGAAAGCATGGGACTCTTTCATGGGAGCGTCTTAAGACCAACAGTCAGACCAATGGGGGAAACATTAGAATGAAAGGAGGGCAGGTGGCCTGCCCCTGAGTCCTAACACACCTGATATTCTAACACAAGACTGTAACAAGGGCTACAGGAGTTAGCCAGGAACTGTGGACAATAACCAAGAAATATCATAACACCACACATAGCCTTGGAAATCCCAGAATGTCATTTCTGCCATATTCTATTGCCCAAGCAAATCACTAAGGCCAGCCCAGAGTCCATGGGAAGGAAGCAATGACATCTATGTGCTGAGAAGGAAGGAGTAGATGGAAGTCATCCTTGACACAAACTACCACAGATAACTGAGATTTTTTTTTTTTGTTAAAGACTTAATTTTTAATGAGCAGCTTTATGTTCATAGTAAAATTGAGAAGAAGGTATAAAGGGTAATATTATATGTATTATTCTAGAACTACCCCATCTTTTTTTTTAAACAGCTGCATAGTGTGTCATTCTATGAATGTACCATATTTTATTTAACCAATGGCATATTATCCTGGTTACTAAAGCTGCATAAAAACTACTCCAAAACTTAGTCCTGTGAAATACCATCTTGTTGCGCTCACTCTGTAGGTTAGGAATTTGGTCAGGGCATAATGGGGATGACTTGTCTCTGATTCATGATGTCTGAGACCTCTGCTGGGGAGATCCAGCAGCTGAGGTGACTCAATAACTGGGGAATGGAATCATTGGTGGTATTTTCACTCACATGCCTGTTGGTTGGTGCTGGCTGTTGGCCAGAGCACCTACCTGTCCATGTGGCCAGAGCTTCCTAACAACATGGCCCCTTCAGGGCAGTCAGATTTTTTACATGGTGACCCAGGACTCTAAAGGCAAGTGTCTCAAGATAGAGAGGCAGAAACTGTGTGGCTTTTTCTGACCTAGTGATGGAAGTCCACACAGTGCGGCCTATTGGTCACAGTAGTCACAAACTACCTAGAATTCAAGAGAGGGGACTGGATGAGAGAAGTGTCAAAGAATTTGTGAACACATTTTCAAAACCACCACACTTACTTGGACATTTAGACCATTATAGTTTTGTTTATTACAACAGCACAGCAGTGAATATGAGTGATATGGTTTGGTTCTGTGTCCCCATCCAAATCTCATGTCAAATTGTAATCCCCAGTGTTGGAGGAGGAGCCTGGTGGGAGGTGATTGGATCATGGGGATGGACTTCCCCCTTGCTGTTCTGGTTATAGTGAGTTCTCACTGGTTGTTTAAAAGTGTGTAGCACTTCCCCCTTCTCTCTCTATCTCTCCTGCTCTGCCATGTGAAGATGTGCCTGCTTCCTCTTCTCCTTCCTCCACGATTATAAGTTTCCTAAGGCCTCCCCAGCCATGCTTCCTGCACAGCCTACAGAACCATGAATCAATTAAACCTCTTTTCTTTGTAAATTATCCAGTCTCAGGTAGTTCTTTATAGCAGTGCGAGAACTAACTAATTCAATGTGTGTATCTTTGTATATACCTTTGTGCACACAGCAAGTATTCTTGCAAGGTATATTATCTAGAAATAGAATTGCTGCTGCACAGGGATTGGACATAGTCCTAGAAGTGGAATTACTAAGTCAAAATATTTTCTCCTTTTTAAGCTTCCCAACACAAATTGCCAAAATATCAGCTAGAACACTTATGCCACTTAACATCCCCACCAACATGTCCTGTTCTCTTTTTGTGCTCCCTTCATTCTGCAGTGTTCTTCAACAGTAGGGCACTTCACTTTTTTCTTTTTTTTTTTTGAGATGGAGTCTTACTCTGTCGCCCAGGCTGGTGTGCAGTGGTGTGATCTCGGCTCACCACAACCTCCGCCTCCCGAGTTCAAGCAATTCTCCTGCCTCAGCCACCCAAGTAGCTGAGACTACAGGTGCTCGCCACCATGCTCAGCTAATTTTTGCATTTTTAGTAAAGACAGGGTTTCACCATATTGGCCAGGCTGGTCTCAAACTCCTGATCTTGTGATCCACCTGCCTCAGCCTCCCAAAGTGCTGGGATTACAGGCATGAGCCACCGTGCCTGGCCAATGAGACAGAGTTTCGCTCTTGTCACCCAGGCTGGAATGCAATTGCATGATCTTGGCTCACTGCAACCTCTGCCTCCTGGGTTCAAGCGATTCTCCTGCCTCAGCCTCCCAAGTAGCTGGAATTACAGGCACCTGCCACCACACCCAACTGATTTTTGTATTTTTAGTAGAGATGGGGTTTCACCATGTTAGCCAGGCTGGTCTTGAACTCCTGACCTCAGGTGATCCACCCACCTCGGCCTCCCAAAGTGCTGGGATTACAGGCGTGAGCCACTGCGCCTGGCTTGCTTCACATTTCGTGGTGGGAAACCTGAAGCACATTTTGCTACAAAGTCCCAATAGGAACTCAGAAATCACAAAGAAGTCTTTAACTCTAGTTATAATTCTCTAATGGGATATTTTGATGAATGCATTATCTTTGATGTGCACAATATATTAAAGATAATAGAGAATTCTACACCTAGACTTCACTACCTCCCATTATCTCCCTGCCTTCAGTACAGTTGCGTGTACAGAATGATGCTATGGCATTATTTTCTTATATAGACAGTTAAGATTTTTAAAATGTAACATTTGAAATAGCTGTACGTAATATTTATAAAGTAGTTCAGTGACTGGTTACAAAGTCTCCTATAAGTATTCCTTTTAGCACTAACAGTCTAGATAAAAGTTTGTTTTCTGATAAATGAGCATACTTCTGTCCATCAGTTAGAACTATGTGTTGTACTTCATTCTTTGTCCTGGTTTTTAGGATGCTCAGAATCAAGTTTTACCCATTACTGTAGCATTCCAGTATTTACTTTAATTACAATGTTTAAATAAAGGTTTTCTTTTCTCCTCTTTTACTTCTCATTTCTCTCTTTCTGGGGATATGTTTGGCTCTTACTGCAATTAATTGTCCTTCAATCATTTTTAGAAGATGGAGTAGGAGGGTCAAATTATAAATTAATTGATAAAAATTATGTCTTTAATTTGTAATACAGGTGATTTAAGGGCTAGGCTGAATATGTAGTGGTTTTTGTGTATGACCTAGAAGCAGTTTAAAAATTCAAGTGTGAGTTATTTTGCTATTTACTTTTTGTGCTTGACAAAGGAGTCTAGGAGTAATCAAAAGCTTATTTTAGGTTTAATCTACTTTTGTTTTTATAAACTATGTTTAATAAAACATCTAATGGCTTATTTTATAGCACAGCTAACTATAGAAGAGTTTTTGCACATTTTAACATTTTACATTGATAAAATATGACAGATCTAGCAACTCTAGGTTGACACCTTGAGATAATCTATGCCTCTGATTCTCTATTTTTGAAACATTATTGTATTTGAGATCTTATTTTTTTATTTTTGTTTTTATATGTTAGTTTGGAAATGTGACACGGGAGGCTGCTCCAATTTCCAAATATCATGGGTAAATAGAATTTACATTTCATAGTTACATATACATTTATTTTGCTACTGATTTAATTTTGTATCCCTTCTACAAATATTTTATGAACTATGTAAAATCAGTTCTGATTTTCACTCACTAAACTCAAAAATACTTTCTCAATAGCTGGGGATAGTGGTGCACTTCTATAGTCCTAGCTACTCTGAAGGCTGACACGGGAGGATGGAGTCTATCTTGGGCAACATAGCAAGACCCGCTTTCTTTTTCTTTTATTTCTTTTTCTTAAATTATATTTTAAGTTCTGCAATACATGGGCAGAACGTGCAGGTTTGTTACATAGGTATACAAATGTCATGGTGGTTTGCTGCACCCATCAACCCATCATCTACATTAGGTATTTCTCTTAATGCTATCCCTCCCCTAGCCCCCCACCCCTGACAGGCACCGGCGTGTGATGTTCCCCTCCCTGTGTCCATGTGTTCTTATTGTTCAACTCTCACTTATGAGTGAGAACATGTGGTGTTTGGTTTTCTGTTCCTGTGTTAGTTCGCTGAGAATGATGGTTTCCAGCTTCATCTGTGTCCCTGCAAAGGACATGAACTCATCTTTTTTTATGGCTTCATAGTATTCCATGGTGTATATGTACCACATTTTCTTTATCCAGTCTATCACTGATGGGCACTGGGGTTGGTTCCAAGTCTTTGCTATTGTGAACAGTGCTGCAATAAACATACGTGTGCATGTGTCTTTATAGTAGAATGATTTATAATCCTTTGGGTATATACCCAGTAATGGGATTCCTGGGTCAAATGGTGTTTCTGGTTCTAGATCCTTGAGGAATCGCCACACTGTCTTCCACAGTGGTTGAACTAATTTATGCTCCCACCAACAGTGTAAAAGTGTTCCTGTTTCTCCACATCCTCTCCAGCAGCTGTTGTTTCCTGACTTTTTAATGATCTCCATTTTAACTGGAGTGAGATAGTATCTCACCGTGGGTTTGATTCGCATTTCTCTAATGACCAGTGATGATGAGCTTTTTTTCACGTTTGTTGGCTGCATAAATGTCTTCTTTTGAGAACTGTCTGCTAGTAAATGGCAGAGCTGGGATTTGCTTCCATTAGTTGAAATCCTGAGTTTGTGTGCTTAACTGCCATTCCATACCGCCAATAATAATAATCTTCATCAATAATAATCATGATGAAGATACTGTTCCTATACATTATTTTTGTTATCAAAGCATTCTTGACTGAACAAATTAATAATTTCCCCTAGTCACAACTAATGAAAACAACAAGGAATTAATTTTAAAAATATAAAAAATTAGGTGCAAGAATATGGCTTTATTTTATGTCACTGGGCAAACTAAATTTGTTTGTTATATCTCTGGATCTCTAGTTATACTATTATCCATTAATTTATTCTTTCACCCACAAGTAATCATTGATTGCTTACCATGCGCAAGGTACTTTTCTAGATACTGGAAATACAGAAATAGACAAATCAAAGTCTCTGCTTTCATAGGGCTTACTTTTTCTTTTTTTCTTTTCTTTTGAGACAGGTTCTCACTGTTACCTAGGCTGGAGTGCAGTGGTGCAAGCACACCTCACTGCAACCTTGACCTCCTGGGCTCAAGTGATCCTCCCATCTCAGCCTCTTATGTAGCTGGGACTACAGGCATTGCCACCATGCCTGGCTAGTTTTTTTTTTTTTTCTTTTTTCTTTTTTGTTTTTTTGTAGAGATGGGGTCTTGCTGTGTTGGCAGGGCTGGTCTTGAACTCCTGGATTCAAGTGATCCTCCTGCCTTGGCCTTCCAAAGTGCTAGGATTACAGGTGTGAACCACAGTCCAAGCTTACTTTTTCTAAAAGCATGGGAAAATACTACTATTTCTCAGTAAAACAAATCTTTCATATATATATTAACTCAGCAGCATCAAATATCTTTGCATAAAGTTAATTTTGTCTTTACAGAGTATAAACTGATTCACAAGGAGATACATGACCTTAGTCAAGGCACTGGTACAGCTAGAAATAAAGCTTAAGGTTAGATTGCTATGAACCCAAGTGATCTGGCTCCAGCCCAAATACTAGATAAACCTCATTTCTTGGAGCAGAACAAAGCTTGCAAAAAAGCAACATTTGTCCCACAAAATGGAACCTGATTACTGTTTGTGAATGTCAGCTGCTTTTAGCCCACACTAGTTCAGTTGTACTTGAGAAGACACAGCCAAAATGTCTCAATAATTATTAAATTCTGACCTTTTCCAGTCTACCTCCTACTAAAGTAATCCATATAACCTGGAAGTCAGCAATGTTGCAGAAACCCTCTAGAAGCATTATGCTGTGAATAAGAGACATGGTTAAAGAGCCAGATCTGGCCAGGCGCGGTGGCTCACGCCTGTAATCCCAGCACTGTGGGAGGCCGAGGCAGGTGGATCACGAGGTCAGGAGATCCAGACCATCCTGGCTAACACGGCGAAACCCCGCATCTACTAAAAATACAAAAAAATTAGCCGGGCGTGGTGGCGGGCGCCTGTAGTCCCAGCTACGCGGTAGGCTGAGGCAGGAGAATGGCGTGAACCCGGGAGGCGGAGCTTGCGGTGAGCCGAACTCGCGCCATTGTATTCCAGCCTGGGCGACAGAGCGAGACACCGTCTCAAGAAAAAAAAAAAAAAAAAAAGAGCCAGATCTAACAGTGCTTTCATTGAAATCAATAAGGGGAAGAAATAACAGAGTTTAAAAGACTATGAGTAAAATGACTTAGCAGAGATAGTAACATGAGAAAAAGAGGAGAGATGTTTATAAACCAGAACCTGATTTGGAATGGAAGAAATGGGAAATAGTGCCAAGAGTATTTTAAATTTACTGGAAATGGGAAGGGAATAGTAGCAACATTATCATTATATTTGAACTGACTGGTATAGAAAGGACAATTCTTGCAAAACTGCCAATTTTCTGGAGTTTCATAGGCTTGTATATTTGAGGAATACACTTAGGTGAAGTTAGAGCTCACAAAACAATTTATATCTGATTTTAAATTTTATCTTGTTATCAAACTTGGCTAGTAAATGGGCTTTCTTTATAAATCTGGTCCCACATTTCTCAGAGTGACATTGAGAAACTCCAATTCCGTAGGATATTATTTAGATTTATGTTTCTGTGATTAAATGTGGGAATGGTAGGTTGAACAAAAGATGTCACCGAGTCCGAGTCTTCAAGGTGCTAGTTTACAGTATGCAACTCCCATTAGGGGGTTATAGTTTCTTTTTTTGTCTTTGGACATTCTGAAAGATTCATGTAGTCTGGAATGTACTCTGAGAAATATCAATCTAGTTCACTGTTGGTCATGTCTCCATCAGATGACTCATAATAATTTTTTTCTGTTAATAAAGTCTTTAACGGTTCACATTTCCATAACAACTTGTCTCCCTTTAAAGTCCCAATATCGTAGTATCGCCTATTTCTTAGGAAATTCAGAGCTTAGAGCATTTTATATTTAATTGGTTTTTACTCCAGGGAAGTTTTTGTTTGTTTGTTTGTTTTTTTGTGACAGTGTCTTATTCCAGTTGCCTAGGCTGGAGTGCAATGGCATGATCACGGCTCATTGTAGCCTCAATTTTCCAGGCTCAGGTGATTCTCCCACCTCAGCCTACTGAGTAGCTGGGACTACTGGTGTGCACCGCCATGCTTGGCTATTTTAAAATTTTGTATAGAGACAGATGGGTTTTTGCCGTGTTGTCCAGGCTGGTCTTGAACTCCTGGGCTCTTTATCATTATGGAATGTCTTTGTTTGTTAATTGGAATGTTTAATCCATTTACATTTAATTTAACTATTGATGTAATTGGATTTGGGTGTACTTTTTTTTCTATTTCTTTTCCATTTGTCCCACCTTTTAAACTTTATTTCTCCTTTCTAGCTTTCATTTGGGTTAATTGATTTTTTTTCATCATTCCACTTGAATTCCTCTATTAGCCTTTTAGTTGTACCTGTTTCTGTTTTTAAGTGGGTTCTATAGGGATTATAATGTGCATTCTTAATTTATCACAGTCTATTTTGATTTAATATTATACCACTTTAATGTAAGAACTTTGTAACTGTATAGTTCTATTTCCCCACTCCTCATTATTTTATTTCTTGTTATCATGACTCTTAGATCTACAAACATTATAAAACTATAGAAGTGTGCTATAGAAGTAGTATTGTAACTTTTACTTTAAATAGGCAAATATTTTATCATAATAAAATAATTAAGAGAAGAAGTGGCATAACACATCCTTTTAATATTTGCCACTTTCAGTATTCTTCATTTCTTCCAATACACATGAATTTCCTCCTGGTATCATTTCTTTCAGTCTGAAGATCTTGTAGCTTTCTTAGAGTTCAAATCTGCCTATAACAAATTCTCCCAATTTTTGTTTACTGAAAAAATGCCTTCATTTTGTCTTTACTTTTAAAGAATATTTTCATCGGTGGATATACAATTTTAGGTTGCCATTTTTTTCTCTTTAAAAATGTTTTTCTATTGTCTTCTGGCCACCGTCATTTTAGGTGACAATTTAGTTATTTATTTGTAATGTTGTCCCCTGTATACAGTGTGTTTTCCCTTGATCCTCTGGCAGCTTTTCAAGATTTTCTATTTCTTTTTGAGTCTTCAGCCATTTAACTATGATGTGCCTGGGAATGATTTTCTTTTCATTAATTCTACTTGAGCTTCAGTGAATTTGTAAAATATGTAAATTTATGTTTTTCACCAAATCTGGGTGTATTTTGACCATAATATTTTTTCAAATTTTTTTCTGTCCAATTTTGTCTCTCCTCTTCTAGTAGAACTGTAATTATTCCTCCAAATGAATTCCAATGTTAGACGTTTTAACATTATTGCACAGGTCATCCTGACTCCATTAAATTTAAAAAGTTAGTTTCACTTTCTGTTCCTCAGGTTGAAAAAGTTCTACTGATCTATCCTCAAGTTCACTGATTCTTTTCCCTACTGTCTCCAATTTGCTGTTCAGCCCACCTAATGAATACTTTACTGCAGAATATTATGTTTTCAGTTCTAAAAACTCTATTTGAATTTTTAATAGTTTCCATTTCTCTCTTGAGATTGTCCACATTTGCTCATTCATTATGACCATGTTTTTCTTTAAGTCCTCAAACATTTTTAACAGCTATTTTAAAGTACCATCTGCTAATTTTGACATCTTGTTCATCTTGGAGGTGGTTTCCACTGACTGACTTTTTTCTTAGTTATGAGTCACATTTTCCTTTTCTTTTCACATGTCTAGTAATTTTTGGTAATATGTTGGATAATGCTAATGACATGTGGTATGGTGTTTGCATTATGCTGTATTGGCTACAGGGTAGTGAGTTTTTATCAGCAGGCACTTCATTTACTGACAATCCTTTTATTTTTTAGTCCTGTCAGACTTTTTTGATGGTAGGTAGGTCACTTTTGGTTTGAATTTATTCTTAGGGCATACCCCTTAGTCTGGTATATGCTTTTTATTCCTATGGCATGGTGTTTCTTGAGTGACAATTTAATACATGAAATGCTCAGTGACATCTCTCTACTCTGGCTGGAATGAACTCTAATATCTTCCAGTGTTGCATAACTTGGGGTATCCTCAGCCTAAAGCACATGATCTTTGTTTGGTCTCATGAAGTCTTATCTTGTGCATGTTTATGTCAGACCTAGCCAAGCGCCCATATGAATCCTCATGCAGAATTCTGGAACCAACTTTCTATAGCTCCCTCTTCTCAAGTTCTTTCACAAATTCTAGCTGCTTCAGCAGCCCAGAACTCTAATCTTTGCCTCCTCAGGTCAATAATTTCACTGCTGTGCTTAGGCCCCACCTTTATGATCTGTGGCAAGAAAGTGCCTAGGAAAAAAACTTGGGCAATTATGGGACTCATCTTGTGGTTTTCCTTTTCTGAAGGATCACGGTGCTTCACTGCTTGTTTTTCAGTGCATGAAAACATATTGCTGCATTTTGCTAGGGGTAGAGTTTTCTTCAGCGGAAGGACAGGTGCAGTGCTAGTTACTGTGTCATAATTGGTAGTGGTAATCAGAATATATTCACTTTTTTAAAAAAAATCATGTTTACTGAGGTATAATTTATAAATAGCAAAACTTACCTCTAAACTGCATAGCTCAATAAGTATCTGTAGTTATGTAGCCAGCACCACAAACAAGGTACAAGTACAGAAAATTTCCATTTCCCCCCAAAAGTTTCTTTGTATCCTTTCTCCCACCTCCTGCCTCTGGCAAACACTGATGTAATTTGTGTTCCTTTAGTTTTCATCCTTGAGTATTAGTCCATTGTCAGAATGTATCAAAATTTATTTATCAATTCACCAGTTTATGGACCTTAGATTATTTCTAGATTTTGGCTTTTATGAATACATCTTCTATAAATATCTACATATAGGTCTTTGCGAACCTAGGTTTTCATTTCTTTTAGGTGAAGATGTAGGGGTGAGATTTCTGGGTTGAATGATAGGTATGTTTAACTTTATAAGAAACTTGGCAAATTATTTTCCAAAGTGGCCATAACATTTTGTATCCCCATTAACAATGTATGAAAGTTCTAATTGCTGCACATATCCAGTAGCATTTTGCCATAAATTATGATAATCAAACTGAATTCAATATATGAGGGATCATATATTTGCTTAAAACTAATATGAACTCTTTTGTTCTTCACTTATTTGAAATCACTTGTAATCATTTGGTTTTATTGTTATTGCCACATGCAGAGAAGGGCTGCCTTGTTTTTTCTGACCAAAAAAAAAATACGGTGAAACTAACTTCCCCATGTGTAAATTAAGGTTAAAATTAATAATTCAACTAATAATCTGAATAGTTCCCTGATGTAGGTAATACTTTTAAACTATCAAATAAAACAACCTTAATTAAATATTAAATACCAAATAACATCAAATATTTAAAATTTAAAAATAAAACCATCAAAGTACTAGAAGAAATGATAGACAAATTTATTTGTAACCTTAAGGTAGAGAAGGTCCTTCTAATCACAATTCCAATTTAGTAGCCATAACACTACCCCTATATATGCATTAAATTTGACATTAGCAACAACCGCAACAGCAGAAACAACATTTCTGCATAAGAGAAAAACACAATAAGTAAAATAAAAAAGGAAAAAATGGAAAAAGATAATAAACTCATACCATAAATTAAAATTTAACTTCCCTTAAAAATAAAGAGCTCCTAGACATCAAGCAGAAAAAGATCTAGCAATCACCACATAGAAAAATGGCACAACAACATGGACCTTCACAGGAAAATGAATGCAAGTGAGCCTTCAAGGTATGAAAATATGCTCAACTTCACTTATCATAAGAAATACAAATTAAAACCACATTGAGATACCATTTTCTACCTATTAGACAAAATTTGGAAAGTTGATAATACACTCTTGGCAAGGCCATGGAGAAGCAAATTCTTTCACACACTGTTGGTGGGAGCACAAGGTAGAAACAAACACCATGGAAATCAAATTATGATATTTGTCAAAATTAAAAATGCATTAATATTTGGACCCAGTACTAGTGGAATTTTTCTTACAGGTATGACTTCAAATGTATTAAATATTATACCTCCAAGGTTATTCATAGCAACATTGTGTATAACACCAAAACAAGACAAATAACCTGAATATCTGTCAATAAAGGCCCATTTAAATGTACTAAGGTACATTACAAAATGGGATTCTATACAGCCTTACATAAGAATGAAGTAGTTCTGTATATAGAAATATGGATCAATCTCTAGTTTAAAAAATGTAAGGTATAGATCAAGTATAGATGTATGCAGTATGCTACTTTTTATATATAAAATGGAAATAAAAGTAGGTATTTGTGTTAATGGATACTGGAAGGATACACAAAATCTAATAAAAAGGGCAACCTATAAACATACTATAGGGAATGGACATGAGGGAAGAGGAAGCAATAAGATTCCCAATTTTATTCATTTGATTTTTGAAACTTATAATGTTTTTTAAAAGTTCTGCTCATTCACAGCTGAATTAAAGACTATGGCTAAAGAAAAATGTGGCCTTGTGCTGATAAGAATATGTGCCACAGAGCTGTCCATTTGATTTTCTACTTTAGATGAAAATGAACATTTTATCACACCCATTATCTTTTTGTCTTTAATTTAAAATAACCATTCTTTGTAGTCCAGCTTTTTATTCTCTCAGAAGAAAATAAGTGATCAATTCAGGAAATGGATGCTACCAACTATTAAAGAAGGACATATATTTACTTTTAGCTATGATCTTTTGTCAACTTCTAAGTCTTTTATTTCCTTGACTCTTGAAACTTTTGTGAATGAATTGTTCTCCCAAATGTCAGGTTAGCAAGAGTATATAAGTACTGAGAAATATGTATTTTCTGATAAATAATTGAGAAACGAACTGTTAAGAAAAATGCTGGTTTGTGGGCATAGACCATTTACTCCTCTCAGCCCTGCATCTGGCATTGTGAGCCCACGTTATAATAGAGCCTTTTATAAGAGAAACATGCAAAATGAGCAAAGTCTGGCTAAGCATGGGCATGAAAGGAAAGACCTGGGTCACCAGCTAGAAACATTAAATGAGGGGAAAAAAAGATGTCCAAATCATCAATAAAATACCTAAGAATAAGCTGCATCATAAAGTTGAGAAATCAGTAAAAGGAAAAATATAAAACACAAAACATTACTGAAGCTATTCTCCTGGGAAGAAAAACAGATAATTAAAAAATGTAAATCCCTTCTAAATTGATTTACAAGTTTCGTGTAATCCTCATCAAAATTCCAAGGGTATTTTTGCAGAAATTGGCAAAATGAGTCAAGATTCTTCTGGAAGAATAAGAATTGAAAATTTACCACCATTAAAAAAAGCCAAAAACAAAAATGCAAAATGAAATATAATTGATAGCTAGGTACTAGGACAAATAGAGATAAGGCAAATGTAGTAATACCTAATTGACGGTCCACGTGATGCATAGAGGGCGTTTAGTGTACAGTTCTTTCAGTTGTTTTTGATATTTGCAAATTCTCAAAATGAAACAGGAAAAAAGTCTGCCACAGCTCCCTATTCTTATTACATCAAGTTGAAATGCCTCTGCCTGGCCTTTAAAGAAAGATTATAGTTGTGCTACACCTGTCCAACCTTATTTTCTGCTGCTCCCTATCAGGCCCTCTGCTGTAACCAAGCTATTTCCCTCATTATCCCTCCCTCCTGCTATGCTCAGTTTCTCTTCACACTTTTGATCTTATTGTTTCTCCTGCCTAAGGTGCCCTCAAATTCCCTCCTCACCCATGCCACTCTTGCTAGTCCACACTGACTTCCTATTATACTCATAATTTCATGGAAACTCGATAGATCCTGCCTCACATTGTTCACTCTGGTCTACTAGTCTGGTATCACATCATTGCGAACCTGTTCTGATGCTTCTTTGTGTCACTCAGCATGTAGCATAATATTGAGCAGGAGATGATCAATAATTTCTAGTTGGCTGATTAATTATTAATAACAATTGTTATCTGTTTGTCATCCAAAGTACCACCAGGATGGCTATAAAGTAGAAAGGAGAGTTTTATTGGTGATATCAGTTTGAAAACTGGGAACAGACAGTCCCTGGTGTGAGAAGATGCTCTCTCTCAGAGAAGGAAGGAAGAGGTTGCTTTTACTTCCCACGAGTGTGTGTTACACAATAGAATCATACATACTCAGTAGGTTTGGGGAAAATCTGTACATATTTACAAGGGGAGTCAAGTGCATGCACAATGGGTAAACATATGTAACATACAGTCCATGTTCACCTTGGGGCAAGGTTTTAGTATTAAAATGAGGTGGAATTTGGCTCTTTACATCAAAAGATGTACTAGAGGATACAAAAACAACTTGTGTGTAGTCTCTATAAGCTGGCTGTGACTGGCTTGGGGTTTGCAGTTGCTTATCAGGAAATGGTGTTTCTAAGGCCAGTCCTCTGTCCAATCAGAGTTGCAGTGTTCTGGGTTGTGAATCAGAGGTAAGGAGGATCTGACATTTTGCCCGATAGCTCCTATTGTTAGGGAGTTTAGCAAGAGTGTTTTTGTTTTGTTTTGTTTTGGCAGTTGTAGGAATTTAGGAAGTTGCATGCTGGCTGAGTCCTGAACCTTCGGCTTGTAGGTTAACTTTTGTTTCTTAAACATTAGGGTCCATTTTAGTTGATAAAGGGGCATCTATTTTGGTCTCTCAGATCATAAACGCAATCATTGAATGAATCTGTTTCTTTTATACTGCGTAGTATATACGCAGTATATAAAGTATATATACGTAGTATATAAAACAAGAGCACAGTGCCTGCTGTGGTATGGTGTCTGCCCCATGGAAGATTTTCAGTAACTTTTGGATAAAATTGTTTTTGCTCTCTCTGCCTTTTCTCTATTTGAATACCAGGTTGTCTACACATTATGTCTACTGAATAGACCAGGTTTCCAGTTGCCATATACTACACAGAAATAAACAAACAAGCCACACATTCACTAGGAACTTTGTGAAAGTTCAAAGTTGGAAGCACTTTTCCCACTTGTGTCTAGAAGGGATGCTTGCCTGTGGCTACTCTGAAATGAAGTTTGGATTTTGTATTAGTTTTCTATTGCTAATGTAACAAATTACTGATGGCAGTGGCTGCTGCCATCATGCTGGCTGCAGCAGGGAAGCACGGCTGGGGCTGCACACTCCATGGAGCCAGTGGGAGCCCTGCCCCTTCTGAGTTGGAACAGGAGCTCTCCGTGCTGCTGCGGCCTCTCAAACCGCAGCTGCAGACCCAGGCCTCCTGCTCTACGGAGCAAGCAGGAGCCCCGCCCAGGAGGGCATGGCTACAGCCGCCCAGGAGCCCTGCCCCTTCTGAGTTGGGAGGGCGGGTGCGCATGGGTGCAGCTGCCACTGCCCTCCCAGGCGCAGGACCCGGGCATCTCTGCAGCCTGCACCCTCGGGGGCCCCAGGAAGGACCCACCCCCTCAGTCCTTGCAGGCTCGGGGGTGTCTGCTCCCACTGCCTGGCCTCTCTTCACTCCTGCCTGCTCTGATCTCAGAGCAGGGTTGGGGCCAAACCCCGGGGCCATGAATGGCTGTGGGAGGCAGACAGAAAACTGGGTGGAAGGGAGCAGATCCCCAATGAGACCCCACCTTCAGGCCAGGGAGGGCGGAAGATTGCTGTCCTGGCTGCAAGTCCCTGCAGGACTGGAGTTGGGTCTCATGGTGCCTCTTCTGGGCTGCCTGTGAGGTCCATAAAAGCCCTGGGCCCAGCCAGAGCAGGGCAGAGGATGGGCAGACAACTAAGAGAGCAGAGGATGGAGGGATGAGGAAGATGACCAGCAGCTGCAGGGAGGAGTATCTTCTCCACTGAGAGATGCAGATAACGGGAGGACCAGAGAGGAGCTACCCTCTCTGCTGAGAGCTTCAGAGACCTGCAGAGACATTGGAATGACTTGCCTGAGGAGAAGAGCCACCCTCTCCAGGGCCTCCCCTCTTCTAAGAGCTGAACATTTGACTGGACGACCTGCCTACAGAGAAGAGCTACCCACTGCTCTGAACTGTTCTAACACTAAATAAAACTCTTCTTCAGCCTTCACTTGTCTGCATACCTCATTCTTCCAGGACGTAGGACAAGAACTCAGGCAAAGGTGCTGTGGTCATGGATCCAGCCAGAAAAACTGACACCCCAGTGATCCCATAACATCACAACTTAGTGGCTTAAAACAACACAAATGTATTATTTTACAGTTCCAGAGGTTAGACATCTGAAATGAGTCCTTTAGGCTAAAATCAAGGTGCTGGAGGAGCTGCATTCATTCTGGAGGGCCTGAAGTGGACACTTACGTTTCACATTCTGTAAGAGTTGGGAAGCCAAGTGTGGCTGGTCACAGCTCAGGGAGTTACAGAAGAAGAGCTCAGAGAGATGAGGGCTGGGCAGGTTATGTAGGAATTTCTCAGGCATTTATTCTGCATGAGATGGGGAGCCATTGGAGGCTTTTGAGTAGAAGATTGTTTTTTTAAGGGTCCCTCTGGCTGTTGTGATATGAACAGATTTTCTGGGTGGGGTAAGAACAAAAGCCAGAGAACCAGGAAGGGAGCTTCTTAGTCATTTATGTGAGAGTTGATGGTGGTTTTGGTGTGGGGTGATGGATATATTTTGAAGACTGAACCAACACGACTTCCTGATGGAGAAGATATCAAATGTATCGAGAGAGACAGACACACAGGCAGAGAAAGGAGAGAGAGAGAGAGAGAGAGAGAAAAGAGAGGAGAAGAGAAAAGAGAAGAGAAGAGAACAGGAGAGAGAACCTAAAAGAGAAAAACAATTGAATTCTTTCTTTGAACTCCTGGAGTGAAGGAAGGAGTATGGAGGATGGAGTGACTTACATCAAACTGTTGATGCGAAGTAGAAGAGACTGAACAGCTGTAAAAGGGACCCTCCCATTTGGCTGTGAGCTGTTGTATATTTGAATAGTTTACAATGACAATTTATTTATGTTATTTGTATATCTTCTGAAAAAGTTACAGGCAAGACTGACGACTTTTGCAAAGGACACATTTTGCTTCATTTAGGCACTGTGTGCAGTTTTAACATGAGCTTTGTCAGAGATGTGGATTAATTCAGACAAATATTTAGTATCTACAATTAGCAAGGAGAATGCCATGTGCCATGGAACCATCTGATAAATATAGGATTATAAAGAAAAATGCAATGAAGAATGAAACAATTAAATTTATTATTGACTCAGGAGATTGAGATGTAAATGTAACTGAAGTTAATAGACTACAATTATAGATCATTGTGCATTTCTTAGAAGGAAGAAAAGTTTACTGATTGAAATGAAAATAGTGATCAAACCATATAAAGTGCTTGAAGAGAGAGAGGTACAGGCTGCTATTTTTTTCTCCAGCAGTCCAATAATGCTGTATTATTTGGTGAACTCAGTATAGACTTCAACATTTTTCACATTGACGTGGGAGTAGAACTAATTAGGCTGAATGTGTTTCTATAGATTCTTTTTCTTAGGATATCAAGCCTTTCATTGCACTAGTCTTTTCTTGTATTGAATACAATTTTTGAAACTTCACATATGTAAAAATAAACTGAATGCCTTTTTGAAATTAAGATTTTGCTAAGTCTATGAGCACATGCATACAAAAATGCCTTAGGGTTGTTTAGAGGACTAAATGGAATAATTTTAAGAAAGAGCTTTGTAAACTTTAAAGTGCTACACCAACAGGAGGCATTATTGTTTTTATCCTTGCTCATCTAGTTTTGAAGAGGTTTGAGAGGTTCTGGACAAGTGGATTTTCTGGATAGGTGTAAAGTACCCATTTGAGTACTATTTTTTAAAAAAATAATAATTTGAATGGACACATTCCTACTGTGGAGTCTAAACTCCCATTGAATGTTCTTGAATCTAGTGGCTCCTTTATTCTTTCTCATTCTTGGGTAGTGAAAGTCAGTGTCTTCACTTTATTTTTCATAGATCCACAATCCCCTATCCAAGACTCTTGGGGCTAGATATGTTTGTGAATTCAGATTTTTCTGATTGTAGGAAGGTAATCTGAACCCCAAACCATGTGTTCCTCATAACATCCCCAGCAAGATCTTGAACATCTCCCAGGAATCATATACTTTCGAATTTCTGAAGAGAAACATAAATAATTACATCAAGTAGGGTAATTAAAATTATGCTTATTCTCTTGTCAGCTCAGGGTAGGTTTTGTCAAAATTACTTTAGGTCAGGTCAGGTTTTGCTACCAAATCAGTTAGTAATTTTTTTTTTTAGTTTTCAGAACTTTTTGGCTTTGGAGTTGAGGATAAAGGATTTTTGGAATTGAGGTTAAAAGATTGTGTGCCTGTTGTATACTAGTTTCCAGAGGGCATCACACAACATTTCTCCCATCTCCAATTCATCCTTTATATTACCAAACAATTTCAACATTGTTGTATTCTCTACTCCTGCTCCCATTGCTTTAGAAAAGGCCCTGGCCTGTACATTTGCAACTGTTGACACCTTCACCATCAATTCCTTTACCTTTACAGTATGCTTTCCATGGCCCTAGTGATCAAAGGTACAAATCTGATTACAGTTTTTTTTTTTTACTATTTTGTTTAATGGCTTATATTGACCACAGGAGAGATTCCTAACATGAAAGTTTGCAATTTAGGATTGTCTTTGATCTAGCTCCTACCTGTACAGCTCTACCTTATCTTCCGCTGTTGCCTTCTGTCTCTTCTTCACTCTCAATGTAAGACTTTAGGTTCACTGAATGTCCTCACTTTTTCAACCTCTGGACTTACCTGTTGCTTAATGCTTTTTCCCTCATGTCAGCTTAATGAATTTGTATTTGTTGTTCATGATACAACTCCAAGATCTCTTCACCTACAAGAGATTCTCAGACCTGTTGAGGTAGAATTTATCATTCTCTTTTGTTCTTTTTTTGGGTTACCTATGTGGCATATATATATATATATATATATATATATATACACACACACACACACCCCCACACATACACACATATATATGTATATGTATATATATACACACATATATGCATGTGTATATATATACACATATATACACACACAAATATAAATTTGTGCCTGTGTAGTGTAGCATTGATCACACTTCTGTAGATTTGCACTTTTGCAGATTTTATTTACCTGTTTGTATTTCCAACTAGGCTATGGGCTTCCTGAGGGCAGGGACCATGACTTTGCCATTGCTATCTCTGTAATTCTCAGCATTCTGCTCAGTACCTGGGTGTATTTTAAATTAACATTAGTTGAAGGAATGAATAACTGGGGTGCAATTCTACCTTTAGGTCCATGCTTCCCAAAAAGTGGTCCAAGGACTAACTGTTGCAGAAACACTAGGGTCTTATAAAAAAAAAAACTTCAAATTCCTGAGGCCAATTCTAGATAGAATCCAAATAGAATCTCTGGGAAGGGGGCACTGGAATCTGCATTTTAAACCAATTCTCCAGAGATTCCAAAGATGGAGAATTGTAGCTTTGGGGACCTTTGAAGAATGTGAGACTTGTTGCCAAAAATGAAACTGTTAGGCCTAAGGTGCTTTTCTTTCACTCCCCTACCCTACTTTGTAGTTTTACTGGCTACGCCTTGATTATGGTGGTCACTTACCTCAGCTGTTCTTTATTTCCTGTTTCCTCTCCATTTTCCAATCTTATTTTCTAATTTATTTTGCAATGACAAACAATACAACAGTAATTAATAGCACTTCATACCCCTATCCTCACAACAACTCCAGGGCACATGGGACTTCAAGTTTGTTAGTTGCAGGCAACATACTGTTGCTTATTACATCCATAGGCTCTGCTTCTACTAACGTCCTTGAACCTTGGAGCAGAGCCTATGGAGGTATTAAGGACAGACTTGAGTCTATGGGTCTTGATGAAAACTGCTTTGGCTACTCAGAAGCTCTTTTCACTCATATCTCTATATAGCTCTGTTCTAGAAGGCTAAGATTGCTTGACAGCTGATGCCCAGACAGTGTCAGCCAGTGGTATAAAACTTTGCACTTAGAAGGGGATTATTCTGCCCAGGGATGGCTTAACTGGGATGGAATGCAGCCTCCTTCTACTCAAGCAGACAGGACTGATAATCTATTATATCATCAAAGGACAGATTTGAAAAGGAAATATAACTTCTTCATTCTTCCTTTTTATTACTACTCTAAATAGTGACCCTGAAAAATTGTTTTTCCAAATGAAATAAGTTTGAGCCTGATTTCCCTTTTCTCTCCAAAGGTTAGTGGAAGGTCCCGTTGTGGTCACTGTTGCCAGGGGCCTCACCCCCTTACTTTACAAAAATCTGAAGGTTGTAGTCCAGAAGCCTTGAGGTGCTCATGCGGTGGGAGGCTGGGAGGCTCACTGCTTCTGTGTCAGGCTCAGACCTGGAGCTCTTTTGCCAGGGTGTCCCATTTTCTGTTCTCTGCCGTTCACTGACAGCCTGGTAGAGGCCTTGCAAACCTTCAGGGTCCCAGAATGGGGAGAGTGCAGTGCTTTCTCACTTGTCAAAGTTCTTTCCTTGTACTTTTCCTAGTTTCAGGATGACCTTGGGGTCAGGCAATCACCCCCAACTTCTGTTAAAGCAATAGCCTCCATATCCTTCTGATATGACACAACCCCAGAAGGACTGAAAGACCTGTTTACCTGGCCCCTTGTGGGAAGGAGCCCATAGACCTTTAGAAACAGGTCCAGGCAGGGAAAGGGGAGACCTCCCCTTTTACACCCATGCTTGCAAAAGGGCCCAAAACAGTGATTGATTTTTTTTTCAGTTAAACTTGCTTCTTTATTGCAGGAATTCCCAGAAGTTTTATCTTAAAATATATTGTGAATCTTCTAGAAAGTTACAAAATACATTTCCTATTTTTTCTAGTTTTATTGAGATTTAATTGACAAATAAAAATTTTATGTATTCAAGACGTACGATGAGGTGATTTGCTATACATATATATTGTGTAATGATTACCACAGTCGAATTAGTTAACGCACTAGTCACCACACATAGTTACTGTGTATGTGTGTGTCGGGGGTGGTGAGGACACTTAAGATCTACTCTCTAAGCAGTAGTGAGATCTGCATAGAAAGTAGATATAAGTGAGATCATACAGCATTTGTCTTTGTGGATTGTGTTTTCCTTTGATAATCCACCTTATTATAAACACACCAAGGCAGAAACGAGATGGGGATGGATTCATTTGAGAACCTTGCCAGACCTCACGTTGTAGTTTTGCTTCAGGCATGTTAGCTCTAGAGGTCTCTTTGTCCTCATTTTGGCCCTGCTTTCTGTTGGTTATAGTCAGGAAGGCCCCACTGAGAGGCAGCTACTTCTTTTTCCTCTAGCTAGTCATGTTAATAACCGTCACATATTAAGTTCTATTATAGGTCAGACCATTCGAGAAGCTCTTCATAAACTACCTCTAATTCTTACAACTCCACAAGACATTATTACCCCCATTTAGCAGATGTACCTCATAGAGTTTAAGTAATTTTCTTACATAGCCAGTACATTAAATAGAGAATTTGAAGTAATGTCTATGTAACTCCTAAGGCCATGCTCTTTCAAATATTCTTCTAAATCTTTTAGAATTAGATTGAAAATACAACCTCACATAATGTCCTTTCTGTGAACTTTGTCTTTGTAACATTCTCTAAAAGTAAAGTACCCAAGCTCTATTGCGTAGATTTTTTCTTATTGTTGCGAACCTAAGGGATATGAAATAACTAATTCTCATTGTACTACAAGAGAAAATATTTTATTCCTTTATTTTTATTAATGTCCAATTCCCTCATTTATTCTTAGAGTTTTGGTTTGTAGAGAATTAAATCCATGGTCTTCTCGGGCATAATCTGGCCACCCTCCAGGGGGCTGCAGGTACAGGAGTCATCCTATGTTTTTCTTCTCATGGTTATGAATTATAACATTGGTGGATCCGAGAGTTGTAGGACTCTGTTGCCCCAGTGATACAAATGTTTCAGCTACTAAATGATTTTCTCATCCACTGGGGCTTGGCAGATTTTTCTAAATTGTTAAATTTTCATTAGATTATAATGTGGCTGTTTTAATCATGGTGCACTGTGATTGCTTGTTGAGGTCATCAAATCACAATTCCCAGGGCAAGCCCTGGAAAAGCATCATTGAGATTGGTTCACCTCCCATCCATTGTTTTCCCAGGGTTTCAGATTCAAGCTTCTACATGTGTGTGTGTATGTGTGTGTGTGTGTGTGTTTTGCAACAACTATTTTGCCGATAACCCTATAAAAGAAAATTGGCTGACTCACTTCTTGGTTATATTCTTTAAAGTGTCAACCTGTGGATAGGAAATTGGAAATAACTGTATTAGAAGGAAAAAATGTAAAGTAGGAAAAGGGAGTGCTGGTTAAAAGAGGTGGCTACCCTTGCCAGAAGAGTAAGTCAATAGATTTTCTCTCTTTTCAGATAAGGTATGATTAGCATTCAGACCCAGTGATGGATACACCCTAGCCCTCTGTGTGAAAACTCTTCTTCTGTCAAGAGATTCAGCTGGGGGAATATTCTGCATAGCCCACCACAGCTGATTGGATTGGGAAAGGCATCTGGCCATATCTGGTCAGTAGACTATAAGGGGAGCTTAGAACAAAGTCTCTGCCCATGTAGGGAGAACATGGACCGACCTAACCAGCTCTCTCTTAGAAATCTACACAAGTCAGTATAGAGAAGTTCATATAATTAGTGGCAGCTGTAGAAGATGAAAGTCCATGAGGTAGAGAGATCATGGTGGACTGTAAGTGAGCACATGCTATATGTAAGAAGAAACCAAATGGAAACCAGCTGGTAGAGGGAAGATGAGTGAAAGAGACCCAGAGTGAAACAGGTTGAGAGAGAGTAGCTGAGTCCTGTGGATGATTCAGGCCTTTGATGAAAATGGAGGAAATTGTGCCTGCATCCCTCCGGTAGCTTTGATTTGGTCTGGGGTGGGTTATGTGTCTCTGAGCTTCTGTGAGGCCTATTTGACATCGATTCAAAACAATGATTCCTGTTTTCTCATTTCTGTGTGTATTCTGACAATAGGATCCATGTTTTCCGAAGAAACTTGGAGATTTTTCAATCTCCCTGATTTGTATTAATATCTATAACATTTATTTTAAATAGTAATTTTTCCAGTCAATATTTATTATTTTATTGATTAGCATGGGAAGTAGAAAGGGCATGTAAGAAATTTATTTTTGAACATACTTCTACAAATATAAAGGATATAGAGTTTATGCATTCTTCCTTACATTTAGGAGGAAGTTAATGTTACATACATTCTCTGTGCATGAAGGTGAGCTAAGAGAAAAGACAGCAATCAATATGTTATGATTCTATCTTACCAAATCAAGAATTTCCTTTAGAGAATCAACCATGTTGCTGATCACCACTTATCAACACTTATACTTATGGGTTGAAATTGTGTTTATTCAGCAAAGTCTAATTTACCCTGCATTGTAAGTTGAAGGCTTTAGAAGGAACTATTTCCTTCCAAAGCTAGAGCTCTGCTAAGCTTCACTCTTCATTCTAACTAAGGCAAGACAGTCACAGGTATAATGCAAGCATGATAGAGATATGCTTTCATTCTTTTGGGTTAGGGAGGAAATAGAGCAAGTGGCTGAGAATAGAGATGTTGATTCAAAACCCAGCTCTATTACTTACTATGTGTAAGCTTGGATAGGTTAATCTCTAGTTTCCTTATATAGAACATGGAGATGATGATAATATCCACTGTGTAGTGCTGGTATTGTAAGGATATATTAAAATATCTAACATAATACTTGACATTTACTAAGGGCTCAAATAAATAGATGTGATGGTAGTAGTAGTGTAGTAGTATATGTTGTTGTGGTTGTTGTGTTTGTGGTAATTATTGTTGCTGTTGTTGGATGGTGGTGTCCAGGGATTAGCTAACTATATAGTCCAGGCTCAAATCTGACCCAGAGTTTGTTTTTGTAAATAAAGTTTTATTGGAACATAGTCACATTCACTCATTTGCTTATTGTCTATGGCTGTTTTCACACCACAACAGAACCTAAAACAGGTACTATTTGGCTCCTTATAGAAAATATTTTCTGATCTTTAGCACAGTGGAAATAAGAAACAGTAAAAGCTTATCATTTATATAGTCATGCTTGAGTTCCGATTCTTCTCCTTAGCTTGGTGGAATTGGTCAAATTTACCTTTGAGACTCAGTTTCCTCTATGGTTACTATGAGACATAGACACATTATTGTGATTAAATGTGTGAAATTAGCACAAAATTGTTGCTCAATAAGTATCAATTTCAGTGTCTTCCTTTGACATTCCTTCTGGTTTCCTTGTTGTAGTAAGATAAATAGATTGGATGTTTCTGGATTTAATCTCGCTGTTTCAAAAAATGTGAAAACATTGCTGGTTTATGCTTTATATATACATTATTGCCTACTACAAGTGGCTAGCTGTACTTTGCTCAAATTCTTAGAACCAAGTAGGACCACTCAAAGCCATTAGCAAAAGAAGCTGGTATTTAAGTCAAATAAAAAATATGCTCATTTAAGGCAGAAATAGTTATTTTGTCTTTCAAACTTATTAAAGCAAATTTCTCAAAGCAGAATGTTATATAAATGTACTAATAGTTTCAATATTTTATTTATTATGCTTCATATAGATTGAAGTAACTTGATATTTGCATCATGACAGTGATAATAATTCTAAGTTAGACAAGATTTTTTTCTTTATGAGTGGTTCCAATAGGTTTTCAGACTTAGGTCTATCTGGTGGAGAGGAGCTGGACAAAAAGTGTGTCATAGCTTCCACATTCTATTTTAGAGAAGTGTAGGAATAATTAATCATAGTCAAGTTCTCTGGTGATTATATTAGAAGAATAAATGTAGTGTTACATTTTCATGCAAATCAATCTTCTTGTTCTTCAGTCTTGGAAATGTTTAGTTGTTTTAATTTTGTCATACTTGTAATCACTTGTGAATAACATTTCCTATTTTTCTGCTAATTTGGAAAAAACCCCACCATCTTGTCTCTAGAAATTAAAGACTAATAAATGTATCCCCTTTTCAGAGTATCAGAGAGATACATCATTACATGTGTACATGCTGAACACATTTGTTTTGATATTTACTATTGTTTATTTTTTTCATTTCCTTTTTCGTCTTCTTAAAAATTCTTCTTGGATTGCTTATCTATGTTGACTAATTCCCATCTTTTAGATATTCTTCTTTATACACCCCATTGTGATCCTAGGTCTTAGAATGCAGAACTTTAACAATGGAGCCTGGAGATAGTGATATTGAACATTCTATCTAATTTTCATTTTTTCCTCATAAAACTAATTTTAAAATTCTATATTCTTAACACTTTTGCCATTGGCCCACACAGCTTTGCTTTTCACCAGTGTCTAAAGTGGCTGAAACATCAGCATCGGGTGGTGGCAATGCCTTGAGGGATATCTTATCATATGTAGCATGGCATCTCTGGGTAGGCGTGTTAAGTTATCCTATATTACTTAGGCTAATTTGTGACAAAGTTGGTAGGCTCAATGAAATAAACAAACATTTTGTAAAGAGGTAGAATAATCTCCCCACCCAGTATCTTATTCAAGTTTTTTAAAAGAGTAATTCCATCCCTAGACTTCCCACACTTAGTGGTCTTACATAAAGCATACACATAGCAGACCCTCACTGGCAAACCTATTAAGAGAATAAATGAATTTGCAGCACTAGTTGCTCAACCCAATTTGAGTATAGTTTTTGCTTATGTCACACACTGAACACACAGTTAAATAAACTTTTACTTCTTCCCTCTAATGCTGTTGGCTCCCTCAGAGCATCTCCTGCATAAATAACCTGCACCTGAGTCTTAACTCTGCTCTTAGGGTCACCCTAACTAAGACAAGATTATCTGAATAATGGCATATTACTTTTCAATATCTGAAATAAGTGTAGGACAGGAAGTACAAATTGTGCTGTTTTTCTAGAAGACGGAATAAATACTTTTTTAAGGTCTCATAATCTCAATTATAAATGAAAACTTAAGTGACCTTGGCATACTGTCAATGTAAATCTAGCTTTTAAAAAAGAGATCTTCTCTGTGCCATGAATTCTAAATCTATCTGGGCTTTTTAATTTTAACCCTTCAGGGAAATTGAACTCAAATATTAGGAGCACTTGCTATTCAGGAAGCCTGAGGATTATTAAAAAGGCCAATCCAAAATATTGTAGTAGCTATGAAACTGCAGAAGAGAGGCCAACTGTGAGGAAAATGCCAATGTACAAATATTTATGTTGATATTTGCCTCCTGGGCTCATATCTTAGAAACTTCTTAGATACTTAGCAATTTGATTTATCTCATCCCATATAAAAGATAAAGTTGTCATTTATTTGAAATCCATCTAGAGAATTTAAGAAAACGTGAGGGTTCTGCATTCCAGATTATCCTTCACACCTGAAGCGGTGCCTTGGTTCAACAAGGCCTTGTCTGGACTCTCTAGTGTTCAGATAAGCATAGACATAGAAGAGACTCCTTGCTGAGATAATTGACCCTAAGTCCCTTATTATATGCTTCAAGGAGGAAAAACTCAGATTTGTCCAAGGTCAGACAACAGCAGCAGGCTGGACCTCGGTTTCCTGTCTGTCTTCTGCTGTGACTGGGCCACATGAAAAAAGGTTCCAATTGGGTATGAAGATTTCCCATAAAACGTTGGCTCAGATGGACATACTGGTGTTAATATCAAAAAAGAAGGTCAGAGTTGGGCCAGGCATGGTGGCTCACGCCTGTAATCCCAGCACTTTGGGAGGCCGAGGCGAGGGGATCACAAGGTCAGGAGTTCAAGACCAGCCTGACCAACGTGGTGAAACCCCATCTCTACTAAAAATACAAAAAATTAGCCAGGCGTGGTGGTGCGCACCTGTAATCCCTGCTACTAAGGAGGCTGAGGCAGGAGAATTGCTTGAACCCTGGGAGGCAGAGGTCACAGTGAGCTGAGATCACACCATTGCACTCCAGCCTGGGTGACACAGCAGGACTCCACCCCAAAAAAAAAAAAAAAAAAGGAAGAGTTAAGACTGGTGTGTAAACCATTAAGGAAAAATTTTTTAAAAATTTTGTTTTAGCAAGCCACATGCCAAAATAATCAGAAATTCACAAAGAAGTCTTGTCTCATTGCATATTTGCTGGGACAAATGCATCATTAATGTTCTTAGTTTAGAATGAAATCTTCAAAGTCTTGAATGTTTCTTTCAAAATCATCATTATTATTGTGGATTAAATTCAATATTAAGTTATAAAACTTTATATAAGTTATGAAGTGTTTGAAGATACTTGTTTTTTTTGTTGTTGTTTTTGGTCATTTCAGGGATACCAAGAAAACATTTCTTGTCCCCAAATTTTCTTCTCACTTGTCTCCTTGATGCCTAACATTTTTCCTTTGATTTCTGCCTTTTGGGTTTTCATCATGGTGGGCTGCTGAAGAGATGTCAATGATACACAATGGCATATCAGCTTCAGTTACTTAGTAGTAGTCTTCCAGAGAGTTGACACCCAAGGGAATGGCATATGGGATGGAAAGTTTTTATGTAAGTCATAAGAGAGAGCACCAAAGAAGGGAGATCTGCATTAAGGTGGGGACAAAGCAGAAGTAAATTTTTTGAAAAAGAGAAACACCAAGAGAGTAGCAGAAGCTGCTGAATTATAATATTGCCTATCCCACAGTTTTGGCTAGAATTTGCTCTGATGGCTAATAATTTACAGAGGCTTTGGAGTTTTTCCTTTTTACTAACACACTGATTACATTTACATGGTGTTTTGCAAGTTATCAAGCACAGCCATAGGCATGATCTTATCTAAATTACTCTGTCAGTTAGCTAGGATGGGTACCAGCAGCTCCATTTTACAGACAGTGAAATCGAGGCCCAGAGTTGTTAAGAGACTGGTTCCAACTCACATAAGCAGTGAATGGAGAAGCCAACCTGGGAACTCTCCTATTGTGGTTTTGACAGGTGATCTTTCCCCTGCACTGCATGAGGTTGGGAAAATATTTTATGCTTTGGAGTCAGATGACCCAGGCTTAAACTTGCCAATTTTCTTGCCAGCAGTGTGACTTTAAATATGTTACTAACTACTCTGAATCTCTGTTTCTTCATCTGTAAAAAAAGAAAAATAATTCTACCTTGTCAGATTGTTGTGAAAATTCCATTTGGTGAAGCAAGGAAAGCAACCAGCTTAATGCTTGGCACACAGTAGGCACTCAATATACTTTCCCTGCAGTTAAAGATGAAATGATGAATGAGGGTAACTGTTAAATGACACCATGCCTCCTTGGTTTACTTTAATTCCTGAAATGATCTCCTGTGAAAGAGAGAGTTGTGTGTGCATATGTTAATGCATCTGTGCATGTGCACACTTGTGTGCATGTCTTGGTGTACACCACACGCACCTGTGCACATCTCTTAGGGCACTGAAGTTGTTCTCTATGTTCTTAGGCTTCATGGAACCAGACATAGTGATCAAACATGGAGCATATTTCTACTGCAGATAACTAGAAACTGGATCATGGCGATAAAGCTAATCCAACTGGATGGATCCTAGCTCTGTGACATGGCTGACTTCCAGAAGCACAGGCTTTTTTGCTCTCAAATATCAGGATGATACCTGGAGTTCTGAGTCTGATGACCTGGAAGATTTGGGGTAATTCCGTTTAGTAGACACAGCTATGGACTCACACAAAATCGCATTCATTTTTGAGTCTACTTTATTTACAGTTATTTATCCTTTCTTGAAAACTTTTAGCATCGCCTCGATTAAAATAAGTTCATAAAATAATCTTCACTGTATTTGTTACATATGGCACAGAATAATTTAGCACTTTATAAATATGTCTCATTGATGCACAAATGGGAGAAGCACCCTTTGCTGAAAGCAGTACAGTGACTTAGTTCAATTTGGCTACGGTAGCACTTTAAAAAATTACCATGAGATGGCGCTGTGGCCAAGTAAATGCAGTATGCTTTAAACAGTTTTCCCTAATTATGGCAGTTAATTGCTTTTTTTTTAATATAGAGGAATCTATCATTCAACTTAAAGTAGAGCAAGGTTTGTTACTCCGTTTTAACAGTATTGATTAAAAGTGAATCCTTTAATCACAGATCCATAAATCATTTGACAACTGTGTTTCACTTAGGTGTGAGTCTGTTTAAAAAGCCATAGTAGTCAGAAAATTGCCAGACTAAACAAAGGGCCCAAAGGTACCATTTTATTTAGGATCAAGAAACTATATATGTGGACCATTGTTTTCGCCACCCTCATAGACTTGTCTTAAAGTTCTTCCATAAAATTAGATTAATTTCCAGTTTATTTAAAGAGCTGATATTTTTGTTACACTTTAATCTGCTTTGCAGCAATGGAAGGTCATAGAAATATTAGAACATGAATTCACATTTAAATAAACATGATACAAACATGCACACATGTGTATATACTGAGAGTTTTCATTGACTTGCTTTTTGTCCATATAAATATATAAATATTGAATAAAGTGCATGAGAACATGTCTGTACATATATACAGCTACACATTTGCCTATACAGTATACACTTGAATAGATACTTATGGAAGAAAAAAACACATACACATTTGTAATATATAGGTAGTCAAAAGACATCTATCAGGCAACATTAATGTTCATTCTGATCAAGATTGAGTATATGGGGGTAGAATCTGTAATCTTTTCCCTAATATATAATGAAATGTGCAGAGTTACAAGTGAAGGCAAAATACATTAGAGCGGAGACATTTTAACATTTATATTTTCATCAGTTAGTATGGTATATCATAAGGAGTAGTTCAGTTCAAATGCAGCCTTGGTACTAGCAGCATATTATACATTCTATCTTTGAAATAGTGAACCATCTTTCAACATATCTATGAGGACATAATGAGAATTTTATGCATTTCCAAATTACACAATGACACTTCCCACATTCTTTAGTTTTCAAATCGTATTTTTTTCCCAAAGGTTTAGGGCAAACACTATTTCTCATTCAATAGAAATTCTTCAGCATTGTAATCATATATATAACATTGATTCCAATAACAACATGCAATTTAACCTTGAGTGTTATAATATCAAGGTGGATTAACTGTTGTTAATCTCTTTTTCTCTTTAGTAACCATTTCAATGAAATATTATAATATCTGCTTTTCTATTAGGGAGCCCAGTGTTAATGAGTAATACTGAAATGAGTGAGTTTTTGGAGAAATAGAAGAAAAATTTTGCTCAAAACTATGGTAGTTATAAACTGGCTTGAGATTGAGGTGCGTATTTCTAAATTAATTGCAATGTTAAGCCTCAAGTGATATTTTCCCCCTCCTTTATTTGTTTGGTGTTTATTGGTAACCAATCAGGAAAACTTATTTTTAAAACTACTCTCACAGTTGAAACAAACTTGTTTCTGAACCAGGTAAGAAGGAAATAAGTTGAAAGGATTCTAAAAATAAGTCTGTTTATATTTTTTGACTAAGACCATTTCAGTTTAGTCATTTTCTTTTTTTCTTTCTTTTTTTTTGTGATAGGGTCTCACTCTGTTGCCCAGGAGGAAATGGCAGTGGTGTGAACTTGGCTCACTGCAGCCTTGAGCTTCTGGGCTCAAGTGATCCTTGTGTCTCAGCCTCCCGTGTAGCTGGGACCACAGTTGTGTGCCACAAGGATCAGATAATTTTTTGATTTTTTTTGTAGAGACAGGGAGGTCTCACTTTGTTACCCAGGTTGGTCTCAAACTCTTGGCCTCAAGTGATCCTCCCATCTCAGCCTCCCAAAGTGCTAGGATTACAAGCACGAGCCTCCGTGCCTGGCCGAGCCATTTCGTTTGAAGGCAAGGATTTTGTTTTAATTATTTTTATATTTCTCATATCTAGAAATTTGCTTCACACATAAATGTACACTCAATAGATGATTGTGGAACCAAGCAGAATGGTTTTAATAAATAGTATAAACCAATGGATCTGAAAGCATCAGTTTACCTGATGAGTGTCACAGGAAAGTCACCTGCTTTTTACAGAGATGTCCTAGGACTCTACCACTGTCAGTAGCCGGAAACCTGAGTTCATCCTCAATCCTGACACAGTTACATCAACATACATTTACTGCTCAAAAGAGTGCATGCATGATGCAGTCATTTCACAGCAAGTTACCAAATACCTCGATAGTGCTGTTTTAGAGAAGCAATTGCTAGAAAGGCATTTGGTAATGTTAAATCATCCTTTTGCTAGTTTACCTAGAAGAACAAATATTAAACAAGACCACACTGGAAATTCAGAGTAAAGCACAAGAAGTAGAAGAGAAAGCAGCAATAGTTATTGAATAACATTTGAAGTCTTTTTCACTTCTGAGAATTAACTTGAAATGCAGCAAATGCCAGCAACCTTGTGAATATTTCAAAATGGTATCTATGAAAAAGCAGGAATGAAAAATGTTGTCAAGTATTTCATTTAATTATCTTAGCAATACAGATTTTATAACACTGACCTTAGTGTCTTTTTTTTTCTCCTTTCAAAATATATACCATAGTAAGTTTTAAAGATAATTTTTAAGAGGCCATTATATTCAATAAAATTTTCACTATTTATAGCTATTTTTATTTACAGCAATAGGTAACCAACTCAATCCCATGTCATCAATGAACAGCATAGCAGCAAGGTTTCCACTTGAAAATAGAAGTTAATTTAGATTTACTTAGGGCTTCATAATTATACAATAAAAGTGAATCATTTTAAAGACATATCATTTACAATGTTATAAATAAGTATCAGAAAGCTCACAGCTGAAATGCTGTCAGAACATTTTCCAAGCACACATTTTGTAGCATTGAACCCCGCTTTTCATTGACAGAATAAAATGAGGCATACAGATATGATCGTTGGTTCCACTAGACTTGTCTAATTTTTTCCAATCTCTTATTTTTTTTTTTTCCAGATAGGTGAAAACTTGCTCAGTGTGCCTTCCACAGTTGCCACGGCAACTAGCCTATCACACACAGCTCACCTTTTCATTCACTCCGTCGCTATTGTCTTTAGAAGCCTCTTCAGAATGCTGCTTTCCTAGAGCAACCATTGAGCAGTCATTATCTGTTGTCTTGGCATCTTGCTTTGAATTCTTTTTTTGTCCCATTTGAAGTTGGCTAGACTTGTAGGCCAAAGCCGGTATAGTGTTCACTAAAATTAACTGCAATGGTTTTTTGTTTTCCTTGTACTGACACTGAATATACCGTGAAAAGGCTGACCTATAGGTCTTGTTGAACAGTGTGTAGACTAGTGGGTTGACTGCTGAAGAGAGATAACCGATCCAAACAAACACATTGAGCAGGGCCCCAATGATATCCTCATTGCAGGACTCTTTGCAGATGACGGCCATGATGTTCGTGATGAAGAAAGGGCACCACATCACCACAAACAGGAAGAAGACGATGCCCAGCACCTTGCATGCCTTTTGCTCATTGCTGATGGACTGCATAGTCCTCCTGCCTGTGTAGGACCCTGGCTCCCTATGGATCGACCGCTGGAAGAGCTTTTCTGAAGACAAAGAACTCTGAGGGAGGAAGCTGAAAGAAGCTAATTTGGCCCGTGTGCCAAGATCACTTACACACAAAGTAGCTTCTTTCTGGAGTGACTTGATAGTTAGAAAGTAGGTGATCACCATGATGGTTAAGGGAATGAAAAATGACACAAAAGAGCCGATCAGGACAAAGTTATCATCAGCGAGTAAGCAACTCCCCTCCTTAAAGACCTTCGAATCGTCCTGTAGCCCAAAGACTGGTATTGGCATGGATATACCTGGAGTTGAACAGAAAATGAAACATGATTATTAAGGAATTAAGTATATGAAGGCAAGAGCATCACCACATAATATTGGCTATTGAAAAGATTTTATATCATCGTTTAAAAGCTTGACATACTTTGAGAATTTAAAATTCCTTTGGACTTACATATGTGTTTTGTAAGTATATATTATGTAGTTCCTTGTATGTTATATTGCCCTATATAGCTAACCCTTATAAAGAAGTATAATAAATCTAGCATTATTTTTTATGCCATATTTTTCTGATTACAATATTATACTTATTAATTGAAGAAACACACAGAGAGGCAAATAAACTAAAAAATGTCCAATAATGTCACCATCTAGAGATAGCCACAATTAACAACTGATGCTGTTCATTTTATTTATTTATATATTTATTTATTTTTGTCTATGAAAATCTAGAATATAGATTTGTTTCTTTTTTTGATGCTATTCATTTTAGATACATTCACACACTTACCATGTGCACACATTTTAAAACAGAATTGAGGTTCTTTTTCACAAATAGTTCTGTATCTTTTTTTAAAATCTAATAATATGTCACAAGCATGGCTTATATATAAAAATAACTATAAAATTTTAAATATAGTTTATTTTCTCTCTAGAAAATTTGGGAGGTACAAAAATGTAACAATGAATAAAGAAAAATAATATGTATTCTCACCAGTCAGGGGCAACCATAATTTACATTTGCATCATTTCTTCTTCCACTTACATGTACATATAAAAGCAAATGTGTATATGCAGTACTTTACATGCAGTACTTTGTACCTTATATGTTTTAGATCTTCCTATTCCATGTAACATTATAAATCATGATAATTGCACATAAAATATTTTTGAGAAATACAATTTTCTAATATTAATTTAAAATAACTTTAACCAATTTTAATTTTTTAAAAAAGCTTTTATTATGGGACATTTTTAACATACACACAACTAACAAACCAAAAACCAAACCCAGTACAGTGAACTCGTCACCCAGCTTCAAAGATTATCAGCTCAAGCCCAATCTTGTTTCATCCATATGTCCTCTGGCTGCCATCCCTCCCATGTTATTATGAAGCAAATCCTAGACATCATGTCATTCAATCTGAAAATATTTATTACGTAGATCTAAAAGCCATGCACTCTTAGACAAACCTAATATTTTCACAATACCATTCTCACTCCTAAATAGAAGTTTAATATTTCCTTAATATTAAATGTAGAGTTAGTGTTCAAATTTCCAATTGTCCCACAAAGGTTGTTCTATGTTTTTAGTAGTAGAGCATTCATAAGGATGGATTGCAAAAAACAAGACAGCCATAGACTTTTTATTGACAAATATAAAAAGTAGGTATAGGATGAGATAATACAGGGGAACATGGGCCTATATGGTTCATTGCTCCATCACCCAGATTTCGGGGATCTGTAAGGCTCCCTCAGGTACAGGGATTAGGCAGAGGAGGAAGCAGAAGTGAATAAAGGCAACCCCTGGCCTCTAATCATGCTATGTGCCCCACTTGATGATAGGACCTTTTTAAAGGAAGATTCAACTGGCCATGTTGTGCAGTTTCACCACCCAGCCCCCACCGTGGACAACCTCTCTGCTCCTGGGGAAATAGGTGTATCTTTCTCTACTGGCCTGGGATGGTTGGTCCAAGGCAATCATGAGATGGCTTATTCTCTCTGCCATAAAGGTAGAATCAGGATGATAAAAAAGAGAGGAAACATGAATCAAGTACTCTGTATAACTTAGTTTAAGATTGTTTCTTTCATGAAATGGTAGATATTGCAGGGACAGCCTGGGAGACAAAGTCAGAAAAATAGTTCCTTTCTAACTCCTGCCCATATTATCAGCACACTCAGAATTGTAGAATAAAGAGTGTTGTGGTTACTGCTTCTGACCGTCTTTAGAGTCTAATACATGGTCTCACACCAGCCAAGAACACCGGTTTATTCCAGAATTGGGGGCCACTGCCTCACTCTTGCCATCCATCTGGAAAAAGGTTTTTGGAGAATCTCTAATCTAACTTCTGCATACTCAGAACAGAGTTCCGCTTCATCCAAGCACAGGCATGACTGTCCTAACCTCATGTCACCTCACATTGGCCATCGTGGCCAGGAAAGAACACTGAGTTGATGTAATATTCAACACAAATCTTTCTTAGTGACATTTGCCATTATCTTCAAAGACTTAATTGACAATATTTGTCACTTGCCTATGCAAGCCCATCCAGGATTCTTGGAAGGTGGAGGTAAATGACATCAGAGCTGTTCATAAGGACACTTATTGTGGCTAATGACTCTTCATTTCCTCCATCCCTCTCTGTTCCTGGCCCATTGTTTGCAACATTCAAGAAGAGATTGATGAGCTGTGCCTCCAAGGAGAACATCCTCTGAGACCCTGGGTATTGACCAGTTTTGCTTATCCTTCGGAAAACTCTTGATTGTAAAAGTAAGGGCATGATTTCTAAGAAGAGTGTTTTTCTCCCAGTGTTTGAATCTAGATCTGTGAAAGATATTTCCTGTACTCATGTACAAGGTCTTGTTAGACAGCACAGTTGCTCATTGATTAGAAAGGATGCTTTGTTCATCCATTTGAGACATCCCTGGATTTGAGTCTTGGCTGTGGCTCTGGGCTCCTGAATTGGCTACTTCATTCCTATAGTCCCCACTTCTTCATCTGTCGTGGGAGGCTGGCACCAACATACCTTCATGCATTTGGTGAGGATAAAATGGATCAAATTTGCAGAGCACCTAGCACAGCACCCAGTCCATAGTGATGTTCTACCAGTGCTCAATAAACATGAGAGTAGCTTTCTCTGCAGAACTATTTATATTAAATATATCAACATTATTTTATTCTAATCCATTTTGCTTAGTTTGTATACACTAGATTTTATATAGCAGATCTTTTTAAACCAAAAGAGACTAAAAAGACTTTTGGCTATTGGCCATAGAATTAACACTGATGTAATTTTAGCTTCTGCCAGGGTGACACCGGGTCTTAATCAATTTTAATTTTGTGCAGCTAGAACTGTTGATTACTTTCCTAATGTGATGAATTACAGCATTACTATTAGTCATGATACACAGAAACAAGATATCAACCGTCCAAAAAAGGTGTGTGATTTTGTTATTAAACTCTTGAGTGTTCTTTTTCTAATTAATACAAAGGAAGTAACTACCTTGAGAGCCTTTTGCCCTATTTGCTTATAACCTGGTAATGTACATAAGTGGCAATTCTCAATTAGCCAGAATGTGGGCTTACCTAAAATGCCAAATTCTTTAATTATTTGGAATAGTGTCTTTGGTTGGACACACACACACACACACACACACACACCCCCTTACAGAATAGCCCAGTTTCTGAGAGGGGTGATGGAGTCATCTGCACTGAAATAGAGAATCCCTCTCTTAAATGCCCGGGATAAAAAGCCACTCTACAAGAGGATGTGGTAAGAGGTTACACGCAGAGCTGTTCTGTCTGGAAGGGGGATATTAATTTGGAAGTGGAGAATCAAGCTGATCAGTTATTTAAATGGCCTATTCATCTTTACATATAACAAAAACATCCTGAATACTATCGTATACCATTCTTTTTCCATGCCTCACTCATAGTATCTGGTCAGCAAGGGTTGTAGAAAAAATAACCAGAAAGTTAAAGTAATACTCTATAGAGAGGAGAGGAAATTTTATGTCAAAAAACTAGAACACATAGATAGGCTTTGTGGGTACAATCAGCAGCTCAAAAGCATGTGCCTCTACCAAGAGAGATGAAGACATGGGCTGATATCCAATATCGTGGTCACGGCCATCTCTAGGGCATTAATTATCTGGCGGCTTTGTTTGACAATAGCTGCTTTTGGAGACCTGACATCTCCTCTCACTTGAAATTTCTGCATATAAAGCATTTTCCTTTATGAACAAAACAGACAGTAACCTGAATTACATGACTCTGCATTTTGTTTAATATATTTTTTCTGAAGAGTGGAAAACAGCAGTCAAAATTCACTATCAGTATTAGATCCTCTATGTAGCATTTTATTCATTTCCATTGAAGCTCAGACAATAAAATGAATGGGAAACCTTGACACCTAAGAACACCAAAGCTTTGGTTGGTGTCTTTCTTTCAGCATAGCTCTGCTTACTTCCTGCACATAAACTTTGCACCTCTAGTTAACATCTTACCACAGGCTGCATAAATAATTCACTTTGAACCGCTGGCTGTGAAGGACTGGCTTTATTCTTAATCTTGGACTTTTTCTGAGACAGTGTACATTTCTTGGGAAATAAGAAGATTGCCTTCCTAGATAACCATCCTCTCGTAGGGAACAGGACAGAGGCAGTCCCTAGGGCCCTCAGCTGGAAAGGAGGTGGAGGGCACAGAAGTTATTTTGGGGCTCTTGTGAAAAAGATTGAAATTTGGGTTCATAGGTTTCTGTTTCCCCAAACTGCTACCTTTTCTTTGAGTTTTAATGCATGCTGTATTTTTCAAGTTATAAGAACAAATTTACTAGTAGTTTGACAGAAAACACCACTGGTAAACACTGCAGGATAATCCTCATATTACAGGGAAAGAAGAATTGAATATATAGGGCAACTGCCAATGGGACTCACTATCCTGATACAGAGTGGCTAAATTCCTTCTAATCTATGTATGGTGTGTTGACAAGGCAGATGTACATAAAAATGAGAGCTACACAAACATGTCAGTTACCCAAAAGCTGTATGTTTCTTTTTCTCAGATTAATTCCGAATAGCTCTGATAATAAATTGCAACTTTTCAAGGTATTATCACACATATTTGTTTATTCACTCTAAATTGATTTTTACAAAATTGTTAAAACATTCCCCACACCTTCTTATGGGGCAGATGAAAATCTCACTTTACAGATATGAAAACTTGGGCCTACCAAGCTTAAGTAATTTAGTTAGAATCACACAGAAAGTTGGGGGCAAAATCAAGACCTCTATTTAGGGTTCTTAATTCTTATGGTGGATTTTTAAAAACTGCTTATTTGTTCCTTTGAAGGTAGTTACAAAAGTCTATGACTACCTCTGAGGTTTTTAACGTTGGCTTCAGGAAGTCTATGATAGTTCTAAAATCTGAAAAATTTGTATATATGTATATTTCCTTGGAGATAGATAGATCTTTCCTTAGATGGGCAGAAAAATTCTAGCCCCTAATATGACTAATAAGCACTCAATTACACCAATTGATATGCTTTCATTCTGTGTCTCCACCCAAATCTCATCTTGAATTGTAATCCTCATAATCCCCACATGTCGGGACAGGGACCTGGTGGGAGGTGATTGGATCATGGGGAGGTTTCTTCCATGCTGTTCTCGTGATAGTGAGAGTTCTCACGAGATCTGATGGTTTTATGTGTTTGATAGTTCCTCCTTCCCACGCTGTCTCTCACCTGCCACCATGTAAGATGCACCTGCTTCCCTTTCTGGCATGATTGTAAGTTTCCTGAGGCCTCCCCAGCCATGTGGAACTGTGAGTCAATTAAACCTCTTGCCTTTATAAATTACCCAGTCTTGGGCATTTCTTTATAGCAGTGTGAGAACAGACTAATACGCCGATGTTGCATGTACAGCACAAACTCTCTCTCTCTTTCCACCGCCCCCACCAGTGATTTTCTGTACCTTGATTTTGTTTTTGCATTCTTTCATCTCAAAGCCACAAGTTCCTCTAGCCAGACATTAAATTCATTGAGGCCAGAAAAATAGTTCAAAAATAAAATCCTTATAATCAACATTTAGTTTCTTTCAAATACTAGGGAAGTTATTCTCAACTGTAGCTGCACATTAGAATCACTGAGGGAGTTTTAAAAGTTACATTGCCTGAGCCTCATTCCCGGGGGTTCTGATGTTAGTACTTTAAAAAATATAAATGCCCAGGCACTACATAAACATGAAAACAACAACCACTCCAGGGATCTCTGTAAGCAGTTGTGCACTGCAGAAGCTGGTGGCCTAATTGCCCCCAATCATAGATTCCTTATAAAGTGGTCTCTGTCTCCTCTGACCCTCCTTCCTTTTCCTTTCCATTTCATAGCCTAGAGGTTGTGCTTCAATATAAAGATCTTGCACCAAAAGGCGAAGAGATTGAATTCTGGCTTGTAGACGGGGCTTGTCAGCCGTCACTGCAACACTTAAGAACCCATCCACATCTCTCTTGTCTCAGAGAAGATTGACTTTCATCTACCATTTCCCCGCCAGACAATATATTACAAAACCCAAAGAGAATCTGAACCATATAATGTAATTTGAATAAATAACCAGAGCTTTGTTTTGTTGTTGGAATCACAAGTAATAAGGCAACTTCTGCTGATCACTATGTTAGTCAGCTTAATTTCATCATTCTACATTGTAGGCATCGACCAAAATATCACATTTGTACGTCATCAATGATACAATTGTGATTCACAAATGAAAAATAATATTAATAATAAAAATAAAACTCTTCAATGCCACAGAAAGTTGGGGGCAAAATCAAGACCTGCTTCCTTCTTTTTTAATGAGTGGATATTACACTATCTACCCCTAGCAGGTGCTCTTTTCTAGGCTGCATATTTAGCAACGTGCTCATGAGTAAAGATTTATTTAGAAAAAAAACTCATCTCTGTCCTACATTATTGGGCCCCATCTTGAAAGTATTGTATCCTTTCTCCCATTTCTATCAAGGGGGCAGATTTTGGAGTGATTCTCTCTGAAAGCTTGGAGAATGAGTCTTACATGTGACATGTCTCATTTCAGAGACTCTGGTCTAGAAGGTGTGGGAAGAAACAGCCATGGTGTCTGGAAAGCTAGGTTGCGGCAGGTGTGCACATAATCCAGACCCACAACAGTCAGTTCTCTTTCCTCCAGCCTCGCTTGTATGCAGCATCCTAAAGCACCTTTTCCATCATATCACACAAGAGCCTATAGTGTCCCTAACACTCGAGCAATTACCAGCTACTCAGCCCACCCTACAGGGTCTTTGTAATCTGATTTTAACATAATTATTCAACTTTCTCAATAGTCATATGGTGTTCTCTCTCTGTTGCTCTCTTCTTTATGTTATGTCTTGAACTATTCAGGAGGATATTACCCATAGCAAGATTTTTCAACCAGTCACAGAGTGTGATTTAAGGAGCCCCCAAGTCCTGCCTCCTCTCATGTATGTCTTCTCTCAGTAGCTTGCTTGGTATACAGTAGTCCTCCCTTAAGCTTGCTTTCCCTTTCCATGGCTTTGGTTACCCAGTCAACCACAGTCTGAAAATATTAAATGGAAAATGCCAGAAATAAACAATTCGTAAGTTTTACATTGTGAACTGTTCTGAGTAGCGTGATGAAATCTTGTGTTGTCCTACTTCACCCCGCCTGGGATGTAAGCCATCCCTTGGTACAGTGGATCCATGCTGCAGATGCTCTGTGCCCATAAGTCACTTAGTAGCCATTTCAGCAGATCAGCTATTGTGGGATCACAATGCTTGTGTTCAAGAAACCCTTATTTTACCCAAGAATGGCCCCAAAGTGCAAGAGTAGTGAGGTTGGCATATTGTTATAATTGTTCTATTTTATTATTAATGATTGTTAGTCTCATACTGTGTCTAATCTATAAATTAAACTCTATCATAGGTATGTGCACATAGAAAAAACATAGTATATATAGGGTTCAGTACAATCCACAGTGTCTGGCATCCACTAGGGGTCTTGGAATGTGAGCCCCAAGGGTAAGGGGAAACTATTGTACTGCAGTGTCTCTCTGTTAGAGTGAGAGGTCCATTCTGTGTACCTATAATACCCTGGAGGGTTGACTATTAACCTAAGTTCATGGTGCAGCAGCACAAAGACGCATAGTAGGGAGGACTCCTGAGGGCATAGGCCTTGGAAAGGAAGGTTGCCCTAGGAGGGAAGACATATAAGATTGCTCAGGGATGCAGGTCTGAGGGAGGTATGGTGGCTGTGCCATGCTGTGCTGTTCGTTAAAGCCCAGAGCACCATGGGGAAGGGGCAATCTAAACGGCTACTGGGAGGTACAGAGACTTACTTTTCATTTTTGCCCTGGACCAATTTTGATGACTTTCCTTTCCCTGAAATGCTACACCAATGAGGAGGGGCTCCAGGATTTCTATGTAGCAGGGGCTTAGGAGTGGCGGCTGGAGGGCATGGGGGAATGAGGCAACCTGTCCTGAGGCTACATTTGCATACAAAACACATTATTGTACTTTGACTGTACAATTATTTGGGAGTGCTTTGGGAATCTGCAGATGGAGATCATGTTTCCAAACCACACCCTACAATTTTTTTCAAAACATATCTCAAGGCACATCCACTATATGAAACCTTCCCCAAATTAATTCTCTCTATAAAAAGAACTATTTTTCTTACTCAATATTCCTTCAACACCTCCATAAATACATTATACTGTGCTAGTTCACACTTTCAATATCTTAGAATTTTTCTCTAGACATGCCATTATATTCATGAGATGACAATCTCATTAATAGCAGGGATATCTTTTTCTTTGTGTATTGTAAGACATCCCAGCGTCGAATGTGCTTCTGCTTATACTTAGAGCTTAGTAAATGCTTGTGGGATTGATGGGTAAACAAATGAGAGAGAGGAAAATAAAAGAGAGAGTTGGGAATTATAATACACTTTATAGACACAGCTTGAAGTTACTGAATAATTTCATAATGCTTCCCTTCATTTTTGTTGGGAAAACACAGTAATGAGGCTGCCAATTAGCCACATAGGGTGGAAAAAAGAAAATGGACATTTGTATGATACAAAATTTGTATACTACATAATTTGTACACTCTTTTAAGGGAGCCACATATAGGATTAACCAGCACATGAGCTGACCACCTTAACAGCTAAAATCATAAGGGAAAAGATCGCTGTAGAACACAGTGCCTAGTGAGAATCAGGAGACCTGGGTTTATTCCTGTCTGTTCTGACTCATATCCTGGATCTAGGCCCGTTATTTTTCACAAAGTGTCTTTCAGGTAAATTAAACAAGTATGTATCAGCAAACTGGAGCATGAATATAGTGGGAAAATCACAGAATTTGGAATCACAAGACACAGGTTTGCCTCCAGACTCTGTTAATCACTAGCTGGGTGACCTTAGGCTGCTTAACTTTCAAGCTTCCATCTGTAAGGTGGAGATAATATAAAGAGGCCTCCTCTAATTTTCATGCAAGGCTTTGGTGAAAAAGCAGTGAGATGATGAGTCTGAATCATTTTGTAAAGTTTTAAGATTTATTTAGATGAGAGTGATTATAATTTACTTAGCACTATGTGAGACTCTGGGTAAAGCAAAAGACCTTTGAGACACTTCATGATGTCTAAGATCTTTTTTTTTTAAGCTTTTTATTATGGAAAATTTTAAACACACGAAACTAGAGAAAATAGTACTGTGAACCCTATGTACACATCACCCAAGTTCAATATAATCATGATGTCTAAGATCTTATAGGGAAAACAAAATATACACAATTGATTTAGGAAGGCAGCAGTGCAGGACAGAATGAGATCGAGAGGCAAAATAGATGACATAGATAAATTCCTATGTGATGTCACAGTGTGAGGCTCATTGTTGGTTGGCATCCCTGGGAAAGGCACAGGAGCTGAGCTGGGCCTGTGAATGAATAGAATCTGGACAGGGATGAGGCAAGGAGACAGGAGTGATCTCTCCACCCTGGGCCAAGGTGAGCCTGGACTTGCTGGGGCTGAGGCAGTCTGTTGTCTGGTACGCAACTGTGAACTCAGGAGCAAGTGCACACATTGCTTATCACTTACCAGAAGCATTGAGCAGGTCCTTTATCTATGATAGCAATCAGTTTTGTTCCTTCATCCATCAATCAAGTAGTAATTGAGCCTACACTGAGCTAGGTACTTGAGGAATTTGAGGGGAAGGTGGTTGAGTCTATAATCAGTTACTTTACAATCTAACACCTTCACTACCATTCATTAATTCATCACTCCAAAAAAAAAAGAAAAAAGAAAAAAAAGACTAGGGAGGCAGAGGATACAGAGATATAAGCAGAAAACTAGGATCTTACAGGGAAATATATCTGCTTCTGCTTCAGTCTGTTGTGAAGTTACATAGCATGTATCCTCTGGAAAACTCTCTACCCTCTTAAAAGGGTGAATGGGAGAAAGGAAAATAATATCTTATCACAGTCATGCACCCATAACAATGTTTCAGTCAACATCAGACTGCGCACACAACAGTGGTCCCATAAGATTAGAATAAGATTATAACACTGTATTTTTACTATACCTTTTCTGATATGTTTAAATACACAACTACCATTGTGTTATAATTGTCTATGGGGTTCAGTACAGTAACACTCTGTACAGATTTGTAGCCTAGGAGCATTAGGCTGTCCCACACAGCCTAGGTAGGGAACCTGCAGAATATGTTTGGAAAGCCACTGATACAGGAGAAAAAAAGCTATTAGTTTGCAGTGAGAAAACCCAAATTTGGATCCCCTCTGGTTTTAAGCAAGTCATTTAATCTGAGTTTTTTTTTCTCCCATAAAATGGGGATTAACAGCGTACCCTTCAAGAGATGATCATGAGAAATATAAATGAGAATTGCTACCCTTATATAGTAAATATAAAGTAAATACTATATAGTAAATATAGTATTGTCTAACAGCTGGCAATTATAGAGAAGAATGTTCTACAGCCATCCTTAATGCCCAGAGTTCTTCATTCTGTCTAAAAATCTCTGCTGTAGCTGAAACCTCCAACCACTCTTGTTTGGTGCTAACAGAAATGAAAACCAGTTTAATATCATCTTTATATTTAGTTTAAAAATCTGTACATTGCTTGCCACTTTGCACATAGGTCTCTGTTAATATGGAACCAGTTCATCACCCAAGATAGGGGTCCTGCAGAGCAAGAATGTTTCCCAGAATGGCTGATAATGGTCTCCTCAGTGAAAATTGAATGACCTCTTGACTGTGGATGGTGACAATGAAGTCAAGTGCCAAGGGTGCTGAGTAATGGGTGTGCAATGTCATATTGCCTTAAAAGTACACATTGGGATTCACAGAACAAGGACAAAGAGAGACTTCCACTGTGTCCTTTCTCTGTGGGAAGAAGGGTGGTCATATGAAATCTGGGACTTTTTTCACAGGTGTTGTGTTAATAAGGAATCAGTTCTTTGCACAGAGGTCTATGTTAATACGGAATCAGTTCCTCACCCAAGACAACAGAAGGACCTGCCACAGTGTCACTAGTGTCATTTCTGTCCAGGGAATTCAGTCATGCAAGCCCTGGAAACCTGACACCTCAGCTGTGCTGGCAAAAATGGGGGTGGCTGACTCCTCCTGTTAGTTCATTTTGCTCTTTTCCAAATTGCAGTTTTGCCAGCATGCTGCTCTTTGGTGGAACTGAGGCTATAAGCCAATGTCCTAGCTACAAAGAAGGGTGGGAATTTGAGTTTCGATTCTTGGGAATTACCCAAAATATTGAAAGGCTAGTTGAAAGAAATATGGCCGGCACCCACTTCACTTGACCTACGGCATGATTTGTAGCTGCTGTAATTGGGGCAGTGAGCGGGGGTGCCTCTTTCAAAGATGGTTCTGCTAGGATTTCTACCCTTTTTCAATTTCCCACTTTTTTCCCCTATGATCTTCTTCTCTTTTTCTGGCATCTCTGCAATCAACATAAGTTCAAGTGTTTAACAGTTAAAAATGAATCCATCTGTAAACATAAACTATGTACCAATAGCTATCATCTCAAATGCTTACAGGGCCAGTGAAGTAATGTAATTGAGCTACCTGTTGCCAGATAAGATGGTAGGAAGGGTGTTGCTTGGTAAACTGGATAGTGCCTGAGGGCAATCAAGTTCAATACAATAAGAAACAAAACACATTGTGCAAGCCAAACAAAACAGATCTGTGGGCTAGACACATTTTTCATTATTCAATTAGCTTGGCACAGGTTTAGAGCTTTACAAATTTCTTTTGGGTTCTTCTTTATTTCCATCTCTTATGGACTTCTCATCTTGGCCTTGCTCTTGTGGTCACTGTTCTCGTCCTGATCAGCTGACACTATTTGTACCACGAGGCCCAAACAACTTTTTGTTTTGGGTCCTAAGTCCTAAGATTAGGCAGGATCTTTCTTAGTTTTGGGTTTCAGATGCACGCCTCTGGGATTCGGATAAAAATTGTTATCATGCAGATAGATTAGTGCCCCTGGGCACTATTTGGGGCACAGAAAGTCCCTAACTAGCAACTTCTTCTTGTAACCCAAGCTAAACTTCTGTATCTCCCTCTTGTCTTACCCACTGTTTCCTAGAGCTTCTAGGATTCTAGAAGCTTCTTCACAGTTTCACTTTTTATCACTCAACAGTCTGGTTGGCTGAGACCTCCAAACTTCCCATCCAGCTCAGGAAAGCCCAAGATGAAGACCTTTTGGTTTTACTGTCTTTCAGTGAGTGATATGAAAGCCTCTACTCTATGAGATTTCATTTACTCCATCTCCTAAAAAGTTGTACATACCCTGAAACATTAGTGATTTGGAGGGAGAATTTTTTGTTCGTTTTGCAACATTGTGGAGACATTTCTATGGTTTAATTTCTGCTTGTGAAGGCCCTGTCTTCCCCAGTCTTAAGTACGCCTTTAGTTTGCAGAAAGATGCACTGAGTTCAGGTTAAAAGCAGCTTTAATCAAGAAGTTTATCTGGTTGTTTTCAAGATCTTGTACAGATTTTTCTTGAAGAGATGAAATAGAGCTTAGCGATTATCTAAGGAAGCAGCTTTCTTTTACAGTTCATGAGTCAAGGTAGAACTGTTAAGCTCTCTGTGTAAGTTTAATAGGTAAAAAGTGGGGGAAAACCCCACATTTACAGGTGTCCACAATGCAACAGACACTATGTAGGTCTTCACAGATGTCAGCACATTTCATCTTCACGAGGAACTCACAAGGAAGGAATTATTATTCCCATTTTACAGATGAAGAAAATATATTCTATAACTTGGTCTAGGCCTTATACTTAATAAATGCACAAGCTAAGACTCAAATCTACATCTGATTTGTTTTCTTCTGTACTTCCATTTTTTGTTAGAATCTGGACCTTATGAACCCTAATCTAGTGTTCTTTTCATGACATCAGAAGAGTTTAGTTAGCTTTTTCATTGCTTTCATTTTGTAGTTCATACTTTTTGGGTTTTAAGGATTAAGAGTGTTTACTTGTGAAGAACTTTGAGATGCATATGGAAATTACTGCTATCTGATATTACTTATACGTGGGAAGCAGGAATAGAAACAGGAGATAGGAAACTGAAAACAACAAAACCTCCACCCCAAGGGCTAAGCATTGTCATAATAAGTAATGAACAACTGAGACATTTAGCTGCCTCCTTGGCCTCTCAATGTGGATGTCTCCGATGGGCATCCCTAACCTTACACCGTCACACTAGGACTCTGGGTTGCACTCGCTCACCCCCCACCTTTCCTTATCCCAGTAAATGGTCCTACCATCTATCCAGATATACAGCTTAAAAACTTAGGAGTCTCTTTCCATTATCCTGCCTTTGCAAAAGACTCACCAGCATTCTAATAAGTCTACCTAATAATCTATCCTAATTTTACCTGCAAAATATACTTTTTGACCTAATCTGCCTACTTCTCTTTCTCCACTGCCATCTCTGTACTCTAAGCCACTAGGACTCCTGCCTGAATTACCACAAGACCTTCCCCACTGCCCTCAAGGGGCTCCCATCCTTACCTGTGTACCTCTGAGCCTAAGACCCTCAGAGACCCCGCACTGCACTGAGAATACCATCCAAACTCCTTACTTTGGCTGCAGGCCCTCAGAGATGTGGCTCTGCCGACCTCTCCTTCCTCCTCTCTTCTCACTCCCTTCCTTTCTTACTATACTTGAGCTGGACTGGCTGCTTTCTGCTCCTTCAACCCTGTAAGCTGGTTACTTCATCAGGGCCTTGGGACTTGCTGTCCCCACTGCCAGGAACATGCCACTCTCTACTGATATTACCATGGCTGGCTTCTTCTTATTTGGTGTCCATGTAAATGCCCTCTCCCCAATCAGCCTTCCTCACCCTGCCTGAGTCACTCTGTAGCGGATTTCTCTGATTTGTTTTTTTCCTTTAGCAGTTGCCACTGTATGAGATTATCTTGTTTGGTCTATTTATTTGCTTGTCATCTCTCTGTTTACGTGAATGTGAGCTCCATAAAAGCGATACTTTTCCTAAGACAGTGCATGGCACATAGTATTTAAATACTAAACATGAAATAAAGATTTCTGGAATAAATGAATAAGCAAATGCAGAGGCCTTTGGGAACACATACAACATAAAAAGAAGAGGAGAGAGCAATTATGACTACCTAGTAGACTTCCTTATTACCTTAGATATCTTGGCAAGGGCAAGAAATTGCCCAAATGTAGATCATTTGGGGGCTAACAATTCTGACAAAGTAGGGCTTTATAGAAGTTGAAGGTAAAGCTAGTTAATTTGAGGACTTTCCATAGACACAGCCCTTTCTCTAATATCCTAGTTAATAATAATCATCCATCTTTACATCCAACAGTGCATCAGGGAGGACTATGTCATGGTCATGGTGGTGAATAATAATGATAAAAAATAACATAATCAAATACTTACATGGTGCTTACTGTGCTCCAGGCACTATCCTAAGTGCTTTATACAGATGAGCTCACTTACTCCTCACAGTCACCCTATGAGTTTGTGCTATTATTATCACTGTTTGCTGATGAGAAAGTGGAAGCACAGAGAAGTTAGGCAAGTTGCCAAATGTCACACAGTAAGTGCTGAAACTAGAATTTTGAGCCACAGCCTGGCTCTGTAGTCTGTATTTTTCTATGCTCTGTAGCCTCAGCACACTTTCGCCATCAGTTATGCAGGCTTGGGGATCAAACTTCCTCACTTCAGAAAAGTTGCTGCTTGAAGAGTTGCTGCTTCATTGCTGCTCAAGGCTGGCTCTCAGATCCGGAGCCTGGAATTCATGCAGTGTCCTACCTATGAAATCTTTTTGTGGGGACAGGCCTCCTTTTATCTGTGCTTGTGTTGCAGGGGCTATACGTTTCTCATTTAGAGCCATTTACATGCTATCTATGGGAAGACTGGCTATAGAAACCATCTTTTAAGAACTTAATGCTAAGGAGCAGTTATCTTTTACTGCAAGTCTTTAATGCACAATGCCAAGATCAACATTTTTTGAAATTACAATTTTCTCTGCTATTTCTTACAATGCTTATTTTCTTTCCATGGTTTCCAGCTAATTGGTGTCCCGTACCTGTGCTGATGTTGAATGTTTTTCCTCCAAATTAACCTATAGATGATTTCTGGGGTGGGGGTGAGGATGGGGCAGAAACCCTTTGAAAAGGAGTGCAAAAGTTCATGTTCATGTGACTGTGTACATTTTTCAGGAAAGAGGTAATTATCCCAATACTCTGCAACACAAAAAAGATTCTGAATCACTGAGCCTGGATGTACAAACACTATGTCTTGTTTGTATCTGTCTGTGTATATGTGTGTTTCCTAGTAAAACCAGTTTCATATCTTCATAGTTCTATTTCTTCTGGATAGTACTTTTCTAGAGAATATGGCAGTAATTTCTAATTTTAAAAGACATAAGAAACAAAAGTCACAGTAAAAATCTAATCAGCCAAATAGTTTATAAGAAAATGCAGGAAAAAGATAAAGAATGAGCTCCTTGATACATTGTATATTCTGGTTCAAACATAGTACATGCACAGATACATACAGCACAAAACACACTAACTTTAATATCCTGTGGAGAAGTTAATTTGCTGGATTACATATGTGCATGTTAAATGGGAGCATTTATTAGAATAAGTCAGACCAAAAGAACACTTTAGCATGGAATATTTATATAATGGAAACAGGGATTTCTGAAAAATTGCTTCAGTTTTCCAGGTGGCTTTACAAGGGCAGGATGGATGTAGAGTAACTGGGAGAGAGACTCTCCTTTTAGCAACATTCTGGGCATGAAAGGCAGTTGTGGATCCAGCCAAATAAGCTGCAAACTTCCCGATGATGTATTCACCGCTTTTCTACATTTTGTGATAGTAATAAGGAAGGTGTTAGCTCTAGCCTGCTAAATGTTTGAATCTGATGCATTTTGTAATCAGCAGAATAATGGTCCCCAAAGATGCCTATGCCTAACTCCTGGATGCTGTGAATATGTTTTGTTATATGGCAAGGATAAACTAAAGTTGCAGATGGGAATTAAAGATGTCAATCAGCTGAGCTGGAAATAATTAGAGTGCCCTGGGTTATCCAGGTGGGCCCAATGTAATCACAGATTTCCTTAAAAGTGGAAGAGGGAAGAAGGTGTGTTGGGTCAAAGTGATTCAATAAGAGCAGGATTCAATCTGTACTGGCTACCTTGGAAGATAACAGGAAAAGGACCGTGGGCCAAGGAGTGTAGGTGGCTTCTAGAAGCTGGAGAGGCCAGTGACATTTTTTTCCCCTAGTGCCTCCAGAAAGAACGCAGCCCTACTGACACCTTGGTTTTGGCCTGGTGAGACCAACTTTGGACTTTTCACTTCCAAAACTGTAAGTAATAAATTTGTGTTGTTTTAAGCCAACAGCAGAGGTGTCATTTCCGTTTGTAGTCATTGCTACAGCAGCACTAGGGAGCTGGCACACATTGCCGGGACTCACTCTTGTTCTGGCGCTTGGGCGGCACTGTAGGTGTCCACGTTCTTGGAGGTAGTCAGCAAAGGGGGGCTCTCTCGGCTGGGCTGGCCACGTCTGCTTACACAGAGTGCTCCCCTCTTCCCACTGCGGTAACAGCCTTGCCTTAGCCCCTGTGTGTTTGGAGTGGCATTCGCTACAAAAGTTCTTTGTCAAGGGACAAACGATGAGCTATGATGCCATTCAGACTGATGTGTTAACTTCTAAGCTTTCCTATGATTAAGATAATTGTTCTATGATATGAGGAGCGGCATTGCATGCAGTATATTTTTTTATGTGCTGTTAAAATGCAGTTCACGGCTGTAGACAGGTGGGGTGAAATTAGCACCAGACTGGGAGACAGAAGCCCTGATTTCTTTCCTTGGCCTGTCCACATACAAGCTATGGGTATAATGAACTTTTGTTTTCCCATAAACATTTTAAAATCACTTAGTCATGCTCCTTAAAAAATTTTAACTTTTGGATTAAAACTGTTGAAACTGTAGATAATCTGGTGGAAAAAGAACACCTTAGTTCTACAGTTAACAAAGGTAAGTTGCCTCAATAATTTGAACATGTTATATTTTTATCTACTTAGGTCTTGTCTGTCCTATAATAGTTCTAGGGTTTTTTTTTTTTTCCTATAAAGTTCCTGGTAATTCTTATCTGATTTTTCTTTTTCTCCTTAATATAGTGCATTATTCTGAATTGTTAGGTAAAAGTTGGTCTGCTTGTTGTCTTTATCTTATAGAGTTTGTGCTTCTCATATGCCTAGCAATTTTTTCTTGTGACTTTATATCCCCTTCAGGGGATATAAGAAGCCGTGATTAATATCGTACACCAGGAGAAGGGGTTACAGCCTGTGCGCCTCCTGGTGATCTTGATTAGGAAGAAGGGGAAGGTGGACCTTAGGGCAGATGGCCTCTAGCATTGAAATGTGGGCTCCTAGATCCTCCATCTGTCCACATCTTGCTGGACACATCCATACTTATCTGCCTGGGCCACTTCTCTGACTCCCAATCCCCTAACCCTTGGGCTGGGAGGAGAAAGGGCTCAGAAGCCAGCAGGTTGCTCTCTTCCCTCGCTGTGTGCTCTCAGTGGTTGTTGGCAGCACACTGGAATCACCTGGCAGCCTTAAATAGTGATAGTGGGTTGAATCCATAGAGATTCTGATTTTGTGCATTCCAGGTGAGGCTAAGGGCATCAGGCTGTTTGAAACCTCCCCAGATGATTCTAATGTGCTGCTAAGGTTGAGATCCCCAGTCCCAGCCCTCTCCTGAAGCCACCCCACTGGCTGGAGAAGATACTGGGCTGACGTTGCTTTTTCTCTGCACTGCCATGGTCACTGGGTGGGCAGGCCCCTGTCCAGGGTAGCGTGGACACTCTTCCAAGGCAGCATCTATGACTCTCAGCTGTCACTCTCAGCTCTCCTCCATCTAAAACATCTTAGTTTTACAGTTGTGCTTTTCATATGCCTAGAAGTTTCTGGGCTACATTTCTCTCCCATATATGGACTTCATGACCATCTATTTTCCCAGAGGTTTTTTGCAGTTTTTATGCGAGTTTTTGATTCACCAATCTTTTCCTTCTGTTAGGTTTAAAGAAAAAAGTCTACAGTTCCAGTTAGTCTACTTTTGTAACAGGACCTGACAACTCCACTCTACTTCCAATCCTGAAAGACTACAGGAAAAACTAGCCCAAGTGACTGAGCTGGGGGGTCCTAGTCATCGGTAGCATGGGTATTTTGCTTTGGAATATTATCAAATAGTGGGGGGACCAGCACAGTGGACTTAGTGTCAAGTCTAGGATTTGATTCTTAGCTAACAAAACAAGTTTCCTCTCTGAGTTGTGAGGATTAAATGCAATAAAATGGAAAAGTGCCCAGCAGTGATGGGCTTTCAGGAGATGCCATAGACATTAGCTGAATTTGAACATTTTCAACTTGAATGGGACAGAAACATTAACTGGAGTTGACAGGAGGATCAGCGATGTATCTAATAAGTAGCATTACAAATAGCACAAGCTTAGGTGTTCCTCAGCTACCACACCTTAGTGCTTGCTCCTCTGTTAGGATTATCTATTAGACTTTGCTATTTACTTTTATTAGATTTTTATATTACAAGAGGGGCACATAATAGAGCTCATGCAATTTGGTTCATTTCAGACTTGGGCCAGCTTTAGGTGAAAGCTGCTGGAACTAATTTTTATAGCCAGGACTTCAAATAGTGACTTTGAGCCTATATCAGAACAAAATATCATTATCCCCAGCCCTGGCTCTGACATCAGTTCTTTTGAGGCTGAAAGTTGCCCTGGGGTTGTAAGATCTTACACGACCAATAACAGAAGTCAGCAGAGACTCCTAGGCACAGAGATGTGGTAACATAATTAATATTTTGATAGCATTCCAAACAGCAACAGAATAATGCCTTTGGCCAGGAAATCACAGATCCCTACCCACCCTGTTATGGTGGAACTGTGTCCCCTCAAATGATCCCCAGTAGCTGTGAATGTGATCTTATTTGGAAATAGATTCTTTTGTAGATGATCAAGTTAAGGTTAAGTAAGGTCATTAGGGTGGGCCCTAATCCACTATGACTGAACTTATAAAAAGAGAAAAAATTTGGACACGGACATGTGTACACTGAGATAACATTATGTGAAGATGAAGGCAGAGATTGGGAGATGGAACTATAAGTCAGGGAACACCAAATATGACTAATGTCCCACCAGAGCTAAGAAGAGGCCATGGAACAGCCTCTCCTTCACAGGTCAGAAGGAACCAATCCTGCCAATACCTTGATTCCCAGAATTCTGACCTCCAGAACTGTGACACAAGAAATCTGTCAGTTTAAGCCAATAAGTTTGAGGTACTTTGTTACAGTAGCCCGAGGAAACCAGTACACCCCCTTTTCTCTCACTCTACCTTCCAGGAGAAGTGATACTATAGATTGCTCAAACTCAAGGGAACTCCTTAAGTTTTTCGGCTGAAACATGTGAAAAGGCTGATATGTAACCACTATGACCTTCAGAAGGGGCAGTTTCACAGGATGTAGTCAAATATATTTTCTGGTGGGTGGAGCTTTGTGTGAGACATAAATCAATCTCACTGGGTGGCTGTCTCAATTTCCACTTTCCCAGTTCAGTGTGGGTGGATGGGGAAGGTGCTCTCAACTGGGAGGTACACAGGCTGCTTTTCTCATTGGCTTTCCCTTATGCTTCTGGGACATTCTTCATTCTGTGTGGCCAGGGAACATGTAAACTGGAGACAGAACCCAAAAGCTTTCCCTCCCTAAAAAGGCCTAAGGTGGGATGGCCAGTAGGGCAGGTGAGGACCTTGCTACAAAAATTTTAGGACCGAGGAAAGGAAGTACTGTTCCCCCAAAAATTCAATCTCAAAATTAATATTTAACTTAAATATGTAAAATATAACATGTCCACTAGCCAGATCAGCTGATAGTAGAGTATATAAAGTTATATCTAATGTGGTGTATTATGTATAATATATGATGTGGGTGGGCTCTGCAAAAGTCAGGGTGCCAAAGGTCTGAAACAGCTTTGGGCATTGGAGCAAATGGTCTTTCCTCTGGCTACTATTGTCTTGTACTTACACCTTCTTCCTGACTGGTGTGTTCTTTGACATTCCAAAATAGTAAGATTAGAGACCTAGTGTGGGTTTGGGACAGAACAGGTAGAATAAAGCAATCCCTTACCCTGCTTCATCCCTGGTTATATGTTGATCTTAGAAAACGAAGAGTGCTCTGGACAGTGGGTGGAGACGATTCAAGTACATCTTCGTTGCTGACAATATGCTCTCCTATCTTTTGTAAGAGTTCACAATTTAAATTTCTAAAAATTCATTACAATAAAAAGCAAAACAATCCCTCATAGATTTATAATCAAACTAATATGCCACTTAGAAAAGATTTGAAATAAATGCAAATACCTAGGTACAATGTTTTATCTTTTTAATGACACTTCAATAAACCTAATTACTTTTATTTTTCTGAACAAAGCAAGTGGGAAGAGAAATGTAAAGTGTTTCTTCATACACTGCAAGTTTATGAAATTCAAGAGGTAGAAAATGCAGCAGGGTTTTGAAGAAGAGCCTTTTAAATGAATGTGAGGCTTGGCTATCGCTGCACTTGGGATGCGGCTCTTCTAAATGGATGTAAGTCTTGGGTATACCTTAAAGATGATGAAAGTTAAAGTTAGCAAATCCTTCCCCAGTAGGCTTTAACTCTCTTAGTTAAAAAAAAAAATACAAAAAAACACTAGGCTGAATGGGCCATTTGTATCATCTAGTACGATGACTCTTATGTATGTACTTCTATCCTGGGATGAAAGTCCTTAATGAAGGATTTGCAGATTAGGTTAAGAGGGTTATCATTATCTAATTACACAACAAATCCATTCATCTGGCAAATACTTAGTGAATGTCTACTAAGTGCCAGGCAGAATGCTAAACAAACTTGTCCAAAACAGCCACATGATAGCAGGGGCACGATAACAGTCCCTGTTGTCGTGCAGCTCAGTTGAGTAGGAGGCATCTATAATTCCATGTGAGGATGAGGGCAGTGCAAGGTGCTGGGGGGAGCCCTAGCATCTTCATCCATTCAGGCTGCTAGAACGAACTGCCACAGCCTAGGTGGCTTGTAAACAATAGAAATTCATTGCTGGCTGGGCATGGTGGCTCACGACTGTAATCTCAGCACTTTGGGAGGCTGAGGTGGGTGGATCACGAGGTCAAGAGATAGAGACCATCCTGGCCAACTTGGTGAAATCCTGTCTCTACTAAAAACACAAAAATTAGCTGGGGGTGATTGTGCTCCCCTGCAGTCCCAGCTACTCAGGAGGCTGAGGCAGAAGAATCACTTGAACCTGGGAGGTGGAGGTTTCAGTGAGCTGAGATCATACCACTGCACTCCAGCCTGGTGACAGAGCAAGACTCCATCTTAAAAAAAAAAAAAAAAAAAATCATTGCCCACAGATCTCAAGGCTGGGATGTCCAAGATGAAAGCACCAGCAGATTCAGTGTCTAATGAGGGTCAGTTTGCCCATTTCATAAATGGCACCTGCTCACTGCATCCTCACAGGATGGAAGGGCCAAGGCAGCTCTCTGGGGCCCCTTTGATAAGGGCTCTAATCTCATTCCTGAGAGCTCTGCCTTCATGATTTAACCACCTCTCAAAGGACTCACCTCCAAATACATAATCACATTGATGATTACATTTCTACCTGTGAATTTTGGGGAGATGCATTCAGACCATAGTAAGTAGGGAGGGGCATTTGACTTGAATTTGAGAACTGATCAAAAAGGCTTTCTGTAGAAAGTGATAGTGAGGCCTCAAAAACAAGAAGGGCTTATTCAGACAAATGAAATAAATGCCCTGGAGGCAAGAAAGCACAGCATATAAGAGCTGAAAGTAATTTGATATGAGGTAAGGATCCTCCAGAGAGAGGAACCTGGGGAGGTAGGGAGAAGCCACATCTCGAAGGGCCTTGCAAGCCATATGGAGAAGATTCACCTCTACCCTGAGGGCAATAAGAAGCTATTAAATGACTTTAAGCAGAGAATGGAAATATTCAGATGACAGCCTGGCTGTTTGGTGGGTGGATTAGAGGGAAACTAGATCAGTAAAGAGGCTGCTGCAGTAAGCAAGGTGGGAAATGAGAAACAGTGCCACTGGGGACAAAAGTGGGGGACTCCTAAGACAGTGGCAGGGAGCATCAGCAGGATTTAGTGATTGGGTGGAGGTGCAAGTAAGAAAATGAAGGTTAAGAGTTTAGCTTTGTAGAGTGGTACCGCTCTGTGGAGCTTGAGAACTTGGAGAGAAGAAAGTTTTGGTGGGAAGGGGACGATTCAGTTTTAGACATACTGATTTGGATATACATAAAGTATAGCCAAGCAGAGCTGCTTGGAAAACAGGTACCTGAATCTGACGACCCCTCATTCAGACAGCTCCCAGGGCAGGGGATTCCAGGAAGGAGTACTGAGCTGCCTTGAAGGATGAAGAGTAGTGGGAGGGGGTGTGGCAGGGAATGCTTGGAAGCTGGGGAATGATGATGAGACTTACATGCCATGAGGAATTGCAGGTAGTACAGAGGGCTGTGGATGGAAGGCAGGGAATAATTCTTGATGGGTTTTGCCTGTCATGTTTTATGCCTAAGGAATGAGATACAGCTAATATAATATTTTAGACAGGCGAGAAACCTGATCATATTTGGGTTTTAGAAATTAGACTGGCACTGGCATGAGTGTGAACTGGAAATGGAAATAAATCAGACCGGTTAAAATAATCTAGTTTTATGCCTGTCAAAAGATCAAGTCCTAAACTAAGGCTGAACAGAGAGGGTGAGGAAGAAGGAATGAATTTTAGGGATACTGAGGTGGCAGAAATGATAGCTATAGCCATGGACTAAATGTGGGAGGTGAGGAAGATGGCAAGAATGATATTCAGGGTTCTGGCTTGGCTGATGGTGGACCATTTGGTGAGATGGGCACTACCCATCTCAGAGGTGGAATGGCAAGGTACAGGTCTGAGAAAAGCAGGGCAGATGCGCCATAAACCCTGATCTCACAATTGACTGAAAAATCATGAGTCACTAAGACGTTCGAATTCTTGATCCCTGCAAGAAACAGCAATTTTAATTACTTTCATCTGCAGTGAAGAATTTGGCATCACTTTGCCCTTTTTGTCAATATTAAGGCTTGAAAATTAGTTCTGTTTGCAAAACTACTTTATTTTTTGAAAGAAACAGATACTCAACATGTTAAAAATGGCCAAAATATAACTTGGTATTTGCAGGGATCTCTCTTTCCCAAATAATCAGATATTTAAAATCTTCTGTTGAAGAGAAGTACCTATAATTTGCCCAAGCCTTCAAGATGCTATCACATGGCTGATTCCTCTCATTCTTCAAGTTTCAGCTGAGATGAAAATGGTCAGAAAAGCATTTCCTGAACACCTTCTCCAAACAGGTCCTGTTATTACTATCATGGCACTACGTCCTGTCATCCATACCATTTCATCAGCTTAAAAGTATATTTTTATTTACGTATTACTCTCTTCCCACTATGATTATAAGGTCCTTCAGGGTTGATATGGTTTGGATCTGTGTCCCTGCTCAAATCTCCTGTCAAATTATAATCTCCAATGTGGAGGTGGGGCTGGTGGGAGGTGATTGGATCATGGGGGTGGTTTCTGATGGTTTAGCACCATCCCCCTAGTGCTGTTTCATGAGAGAGTTCTCAGGAGATCTGGTTGTTTGCAAGTGTGTAGCACCTCCCTCGCCTTCCTCCTGCTCTAGGCCATGTAATTTGTGCCTGCTTCCCCTTCTGCCATGATTGAAAGTTTCCCGAGGCCTCCCCAGAAGCCACCATGCTTCCTGTACAGCCTGCAGAACCGTGAGCCGATTAAACCTCTTTTCTTTATAAATTACCCAGCCTCAGGTATTTCTTTACGGCAATGCAAGAGTGGACTGATACAAGGTAAAGATTGTGCCTGCTTCTTTTACCTGAGTATAGCCAGTGGCAGCTTTATGCCCTGGCATATCATCACCATCCTATAAATACTAATTAAGTTCACGGCTAAAGAACAGTCACGATTCCTGTTCTCAAGGCTCTTTTTAGCCAGTATCATTTTTATGGCCATGTCGGTTGTTAAAATTCAAAGTCCTTCTGTACTTAATAACCTCTGCTCAGAGCCCTGGAAGTCCCCCAGCCCTTACTCATTCTTCTATTTGCCCTTTTCAAGGAATTCTCAGAATTCTCCTCAACCCACAACTTAAGGCCTAATACCTGGCCCAGTGTGCCCTAGTTCTGGTGCTGAGGACTGTGTGTGTTGGTTGGTGTCTGTGCTGTACAGGTTGGTAAATATTTTGAAGGTCATACCTGCCTAGACTTCTAATCCAAACCCAGAATCTACTTTCTGTTGCTATATAATACATAGAAACTTCCATAATAATGACATAGAGTAACATAGGAAAAGATCCCTATTGCTAATGATGAACAAGTTAAATTCATATTAAAGCAAAACCATAGCCTCAGATAGGGTAAACAGATGGGCAGGTCTGTGTGAACGTGTTTGTGTCAGGGTTAGGAGTTAGGGAGGTCTGTGGCAAGGGAGGATTGCAGAACAATCACCTTTATGTTCTTTTGGATTGAAGACAAAGTTTCATCTCTTTCAAGGAGAGAGAAGAGCTTTATTGAAAAAAGTCAAACTTCAACTGCGAATATATTCCTTAAGTGGAGAGATCCTGGGTGAGACTCCATCCAGAAGCTGGCTTAATTGGACTCCAACTGGGCAGAATGAATTCTTAATCAGAACATATTTTATTTGCTTAAAATGAATATTATTGCAGTTACCCCCGATTTATCAACAAAGTGGCCATTAACAGCCATCAGTGGCTGACCTTGACAGATTCCATTACTGAAATAATGAAATTTGATGGGTTACTATTATTAAGATTTGCTAATGGTTTTACATTGCAGAGCTTGAGACCAGTGAAACAGAGCTGCTTACTCAGGCAGGTTGACCACAGGGAAAATGAGAGGGAGGGAGTAATGAAAAGCACAGGGAGCTTGATGAAAAATGAATGGCTCCCAGGCAGAATTTCCACAAATGAAATGCAAATTCAGATATATATCTCTTAATCACCAAACTGAAAAGGTTGATTACTTAAAATTAGACTCACCAGATGTTTTTGTTGTAGGCAGGAATGGAAAGCTGACTAAGTGGGAAAATACAAATTTATTCTTTAAAAGGTCCTAGTTATCTCATAATAGCTGGTAGGAAATTGAACTGAAATCATAAATGGAAAGCAGTTAGATTCAGAGGGGAATGAGGAGAAAAGCTCAGAGGCAAGAAAAGGAGAAGAAATAAGACAATTCTATTGTGTTAGCATTCCTGATATTTGTAAACTTGGGCTGACGTGCAAAAGAAGTGATTTACTTTTTTTTCCTAAAAATTCATTGGTTAGCAGCTTTCTTCTCACATAATTTTAGATTGTAAACATTTTACTTCCCTTATCCTCAGAGCCATTATTAATTTCCATTACCTTCAGACATGACCCAGCTACAAGAAACACCAACCCAATTTAGTTTGAGTGGAACCAGCTGTGGGCAAAGGAGTAAAGTTGCTTCTGGGATACAGTTTGGGAGACATTGGAAAGGCCTGTTCTTAGATTGTCTCCCTCACCTTCCTGGTTTTCCCATCAAAGATTTGTCTGTTTGGATCTATCAAGCATTTTGAACTTACTGGCTTCTGTTTAAAATGCAAACACTTCCGAAGAGGCAATAACTGAGAACCTATTAGGCTTATCAACTAATACCTTTGCCTAAATAGAGATTCTGTCAGGATAAAAGTTTTGAGGAGTGGATTATTTCAGAGCAATTAGTGTTTGGGAGAGGGAAAAAGGCACTCCTAAGATTTGGAAGAGATCATTTTTACCTATCTTACAATTTCCAAGAGGAGGGCCCTTCTGTGGCTTAACTAGTATTTATTGCCAAAACTTCATGGATCAAAAACTCCCAAACTGAAGTCAGTTTTGGTTTCCTCATGCCTCTCTATATGGCAAAAGAACCCTAGATAATGAGGAATATTGGATGCACATGGAGATAACCTCCTCGTTTGTCTATAAGATAGAAATAGATTCTGTCTTGCTATTGCCTGTCCTTTATTTTCTGGGTTAGTGATCCAGGATCCTGCTAATTTCTTACATAACAAATTAGCTGTGGACCTCAATAACCACTGTTCAAGTTTGTAAAACAGAGAACGAGATATGAGTAAGTTCCTTGCCAGATCTATTATAATTAAGTTACTGTAACTTCTGTAAGTGTACTTAAGCCTAACAGTCAGTACACAGCATATAGGAAATGCATATGTCGTTTTGAACCAATCAGCTTAAGTATATTGTACATTAGAGGAGATAGGCTCAAAGCAAGTAATTCCTTTTAAAATGTTTTTATATGCATCACATCCATAACTAAGGGCCTACTGTGTGGTAGGTATCACAATCAAGGAGTACAAAGGTAAGAACTGTGTAACATATGGGCCTGTTCTATGGAAATGAATGTATTAGGGAATCTGTTATATTTTGCTATCAAGGTTAATAAAACAAAAACAGAAAAAGTTAGCCGGGGGGAAACGTATTGTATAATCCATTTTGGGATAGATAAAAGGTGACTTTGGGGAACATAGAGCCCCTTGCCCCCCATAAGAAACTCCAGAAATAGAAAAGAGAAACAGGAAAACCAAAACTGGCTGGCCACTGGGGAGATCACATTTGTTAGTGGCTTCCGCTAAGTGAACTATTTGAGACAACTTATAACTTATGTTGGGTCAGGTAACTCTAGAAGTGCCCTCTAGTTGATAATAAATAGCTTGTAATATGTCTGGTTCATATAATAAAACTTTATTTGAATGCCACTATTGTCAGAACATGTAGAAAGATACTATATTTGCACTACCTATAAGATGGCATTTGTTCTACAAAGGTATAAAATTATAGGGGGATAATTAAAATGCTTAGACTCCTCAGGCACTTGACAGTCATTTCTGTGTAAATGACTTAAATCACAAATTGTAAAACATTTCAATTTAATCCTCAAGATACCTCAAGGACCTCCACTCGCTGATATTCTTTCTGGTATAACACTAGTTGCCATTCTTTCTGGTATAACACTAGTTACCATGTGCACTGGAGAATAAAAATTTCTCTGAAATAAACTGCAATTTTGACTCTTTAATTCAGACTTATTTTCTCAACAATTAGTCAAAATTAGTCAAATAAGGTGAAAGTATAAATGGTTATACAAAACTCTTAATTTCTTATGAAGACTATAAGGGCAATTATACATGAAAAATAAAAGGCTTAACTCTCACTTTTAAAAATAAGAGAATCCAGTTTGATAGCTCTGATGCTTAAAAAATAAAAAGGGAATAAGAACAAAACTTCTCTTTTCTTAGAGCATTTTCCTTTGTAAACTTGTAATTGGCCTGGTGTGGTGGCTCATACCTATAAATTTCAGCACTTTGGAAGGCTGAGGTGGAAGGATTGCTTGAGCCCAGGAGTTCAAGACCACTCTGGGCAACATAGCAGCGCCTCATCTCTACAAAAAGTACAAAAATTAGGTGAGCGTGGTCGAGTGTGCCTGTAGTCCCAGCTACTTAGGGGGCTGAGGCAGGAGGATTGCTTGAGCCCAGGAGTTCAAGGCTGCCGTGAGCTATGAAGTAAGCTGCCACTGCACTCCAGCCTGGGCACCAGAGTGAGACTCCCTCAAAATGAAAAAAAAAAAAAAAGAAAAAGACAGTCATATGAAAAAAGCTCAACATCACTGATCATTTGAAAATCAAAACCACCATGAGATACCATCTCATGCCAGTCAGAATGGTGATTATTAGGAAGTAAATAACATGCTGGCAAGGTTATGGAGAAAAGGGAACACTTATACACTGTCGGTGGGAGTGTAAATTAGTTGAACCATTGTGGAAGACAGTGTGGTGGTTCCTCAAAGATCTAGAGGCAGAAATATCATTTGACCCAGGAATCCCATTACTGAATATATACCCAAAGGAATATAAATTATTCTGTTATAAAGACACATGCACACATATATTCATTGCAGCACTATTCACAATAGCAAAGACATGGAATAAACATAAATGTCCATCACTGATAGACTGGATAAAGAAAATGTGGTACATATATACCATAGAATACTATGCAGTCATAAAAATGAGATCATGTCCCTTGCAGGGACATGGATGGAGCCTGGAGGCCATTATCCTTAGCAAAACTAAACTATACACATGTTCTCACATATAAGTGGGAGCTAAATGATGAGAACACATGGACACATAGGGGAACAACACACAACTAGGGCCTGTTGGAGGGTGGGGCCTGGGAGGAAGTTAGATGATTAGGAAAAATAAATAATGGGTACTATGCTTAATACCTGGGTGATGAAATAATCTGTACAACAAACTTGTGCCATGACACAAGTTTACCTACGTGACAAACCTGCACAGGTACCCCTGAACTTAAAAGTTCACAAAACCCTTGTAATTATAAATTCTTTCTTTGGCTCTTTGAGATGAAAAATATTTTAAAAGGCCCTCGCAGGTCTTACAAGCCAGGAGTGTCATTTTCTAGGACCAAGGAGCCATCTCTCTGACGTAAAGGAGACAACACTTCTATCTTGCGGCTTCGGTAAGAAGGTAGGAGCCTAAACTTCCGAGGATCCTCTTCCTCCAACTTGCAAAACTACTTCTTGTCATTAAGATATGAGAAGTTTGTTTTTCCCTTTATAAGACACTAATTAGCTAACACAGATGTTCACCCCAATTACCAGGTATATTTAGGATGAACTATGTGAGGCACATGGTGCTGTCAAGTCCTTATGTGAGACTGGCTAGTTGTTTATCTAGAGAATGCCTATGTAATAGGATGCATCTGTTTGGCTGTATAAAAGAGTGAGATTTGTCTTTGCAACCCCTCAGTGGATTCCCTCTATGTGTATCATATTCTAGTTTAGCGTTTATTCAATAATAAAGCTGCTTTCTTTGTCTACTATATTTGTAAAGAGGTTTTTTTAGGTTGGAAGATGATTTTGTCTTTAAATTTACCCAACCTAACCTCATATTGATTTTAGATATATTTCACGTGCTCTTAAACTATGTCCCTAAAACACGAGCAGATGTTAACATTAGCTTTACTGCCTGTGGGTTAACCATTCATATCAACACTGATTCTCCTTCCTCCGGATCTTGGTGAATCACCCTAGAACATGTTTTGCCACCCTTCCTCACTCACTTCCTGGTATTATCACTGATAATGGTCTGCAGCTTTAATTTAAATTAGAGGATTAATTTTATGATATCTCAAATAATGTGATAACAGCAAGTAGATTGTCTTAAAAGTCATGTGTCAGCTAGCTGAGAAAGACTGCAAGTGATAGGGAGGAAAGAGGCTGAGCTGTTAGGGATTTAAGGTCAGTGAGTACATAACAAAAAATAAAATATTACATGCCTAGAAAGGCAGGACAAAATGAAGCAATGGCTCAAAGTTCATCAACAGAAAAGAAGTAATATAAGAGATTTCAGCCTTCAGTTCTAGCAACAGCCTGCAATACAAAACAATTCTGGCTCTACTAGGTGAAGATGCTGACCTAAACCAGTCCTGTGTCACCTGGACTGTACTTGGAGCAGCAATGTCCATTGGAACTTTCTGTGACGGAAGGGTTCCATATCTACTGCCCAATGTACTAGCCACCAGCCATGTGTGTACTGACTACTGAAAATGTGGCTGGTGTGACAGAGCAGTTGAATGTTAAATTTAAGTTGATAAAATAAAAATGAAATGGCAATATATATGACTAGTGGCTACTCTATTGGACAGCGCAGAACTATATGATTCAAGGGAAGATGATTTTTGGGGTCATTTACTTAAATATTACAAGGCTTGCGCTATTTGGAGAGAAATCTCCTGTGTAGGATACTGATCAGCATTTATCACTGATTGGAAGATATACAGATACTAGAGTTGAAGTGGTCCTAGATGTTGTTGGCAGTGATGGGAACATTTGGGTGCTTGAGACGAGGTAAGCTTTTCTGGGTTCTCTCCAGCCATCTCATGAGACTTCTTGCTGTATTTTTCACATATTTCATTATTTTCAAGTTCTACTATCTTTATCTTGCTCACATCCTGGGAATCATAAGAGGATTAATTCGTGAGTTTCATAAATTGTTTTGTAGATTAAAATTCCCTATTAAAGTGTCTATTACTATCAGCAGTCCTGACTTGGAGAGATTAGACTTCTGACAATTCCTGTTTATAGGGTTCGGAGCAATGCATCTGTGCTATTAGCCCAGGAGGCAGGCCCACACAGACTCAGTTAGATTAAGCAATCAGCTTCCTGATAGGCTTACCGAGAAAGCTGACTCGCCCTTCAGCCTCAGCCTGGCCTCATGGTTCCTCCCTTCTCTGCCTGCTTCCTGTCCTAGGGTCTGTCAGCCACTCTGCAGAGCTATCCTGTACTGCCTGAGGGGCTGTGCAATCAACTCAGGCCTTAGGGGAGAGAGCAGCTGAGGAATGTAAATGGTGCACAGTGTAAACAGTAATGCACTTGAAGTCACAAGACCTGGCTTTGAGTCCCAGACTTGCCTTGTTAATTATGAAATTCTGACTAGGTACTTAGTCTCTTTGAAACTTACTTTTCCCATTCCCATTCATTTAACAAATATTGAGTTAGGTACTGTGTTAGGAACTGGGGAGTCATCAGTGAACTAGACTAAAAACTTCTACCCTCATGGAATTTACATTTTCAGCAAGAGGAACTGAAAATAAAACATAATAATTGCATTACATAACACATCAGAAGGTAATAAGTAGGCCAGGCATGGTGGCTCATGCCAGTAATCCCAGAACTTTGGGAGGCCAAGGTGGGTGGATCACCTGAGGTCAGGAGTTCGAGACCAGCCTGGCCAACCTGGTGAAACATATTCTCTACTAAAAATACAAAGATTAGCTGGGTGTGGTGGTGGGCGCCTGTAATCCCAGTTACTTGGGCAGCTGAGGCAGGAGAATCGCTTGACCTGGGAGGCAGAGGTTGCAGTGAGTCGAGATTGCGCCACTGCACTCCAGCCTGGGTGACAAGAGTGAAACTCTGTCTCAAAAAGTGATAAGTGAGGGAGATAGATAAAGCTTGGTAAACTGGATGGGGAATAGATGGGAGACAACATGGTTTTTGTGGGGGAATCAGGATAAGCCTCACTGAGAAATAGACATTTGGGCAAAAGCTTGAGGAAATAAGGCAAGTACCTATCTGTGAAGAACCGTCCAAGTTTACGTCCAGACATAAGACAGAGAAACCTGAAAATAAAAACTGGTTGATGACCCTCACCTAGAGATAAGTTACCCTTAAAATGCCTACTATGTGCTAGGTGCCAAATACTTACTTACATTTAAAGGCTGACGCTGACTGACTTCCTTCATCATGGAAAATGAAGGTTATCCAAATACCTTGACAAGTTAAAAGCATCTCAGGAAAGGGATCATTTTCAATTTGAATCTGTCTTGTTCCACTCTTTACTATGAATTTGTAGCAATATTATGAGATAGCTTGGTGCATATGTGTATGTAATATATAAAACAGCCAATTCTGCATGGGAATCTAAGTTGCTAATTTCTCCAGAACATCTCTTGAAGGATTTTCGAATAGTGAATAATCTTTCAAGATGGAGATAGTGTCTCCATCTGGAGCAAAGGTCAGGTTTGTTTCCTGCTCATTATGAAGATTTGGGTTTGTTAAGCTCGGTTTTCTTTCCTGTATACAATCCACTGTGTCTGTAGTTGCCATATGGCCCTCTTTACATCACCCTGTGAAAATTGGGACTTGTGCAACTACTGCAAGAAAGTGGCGATACTCTGGCTATTGTAGTGAATCTCTGATCCAAGAGTCTCATGTCTTGCAGCAAGATAATGTGTTAGCCTGCAACTAGAATAAAATCCAAAACCTGCCTTTAAGTCTTGACATCTATGATTTGAGATAGAGATTTTTTTAAAGAGAACTAAGTGAACTTTTTGTCCTGAGTGAAGCACAAAGTACCCACATTATAAAGTGGAAAATAGAATGGTTCATCAATTGTCCCAGCACCACTGCAAAGAGACAGTTAATTCTTAAGTAGCTGGTTTCCTTAGGCAACTGGAAATCTAGATAATATTGTGAATTTAATTGACTACTAATGGAAGTTCTCTATTTTTAAACATTTTTCTTTCCATCTTTCTGAAGTGATAGGAATACCTTTTCCCTAGAAAGGTCAGACTTCAGGAAGCACATAACATTTAAATAATCTGAAAGCTCAGCATCCCTGGATGTGCAAAGCTGCCAGAGCTGGGTCAGAGAGTCAAGCTGAATGGAATTACTGAAGGCAGCTATATGGCTGGAAATGCAGTCTTAAGATGAAGTGGAAAGCTAAGCTCTGACAGCTTGGTATTGAGATTTAACATTTGTACAAGGTTGTTGAGGATAAAGGCAATTGCCAAGAACAAGTAAAACTATTCAGAAGTTCATAGATTTGAGGGGGTCATTCATACGACCAAAAGAAAACTCCAACTCAAGGAACTGTGTATTACTTGTGTCTAATATTTCCCCAAAATATCATTGCTAAATTTTTTTTCTTCAAAATTAGGGAATTAGCACTCTTACAGATATATCATTTTTACTATTAAACATAGTTCTTTGAAAGAACCTACTCACGGGGGTATATATGAAATTCCCTATGTTCAACTGAGTTTCTATTTTATCCTGTATGCAGCATTTCCATTATTTGTCCTTGGGCAATTCCCAAAGGAAGTCTAGGGCAGTTTTTCATCCTTGAAGCATCTAAATGTGCTCTATAAACTATATTCTATATTCACCAGCTACTTATATAATGTTATTTCTAAATGTGGAACAAAAAAGTTATTTACTGCCACTATTGGCACACAAATTCAATATGTATTAAAATATTCTTATTAAGAAGTGTTAGAAAAATAAAACTTCATGAAAATCTTTTAAAATTCCCAGATATATTATTAAATAATAAGCAAGCAAACAGTGACTGGACTTATGGTGATAAAGTAGCTTTACAGAATCTGAATAGACTAAAAAGGGAAATTATATTAGAGAAATACAAAGTGATTGAAGTAGATACGTCACCAAAAGCACAAACAAAAACAGAAAAATAGATAAACCGGACTTCGTCATTATTAAAAACCTTTGTGCATCAAAGTATGTTACCAAGACAGTGAAAAGACAACCTACAGAATGAGAAAAAATATTTGCAAGTCCTATATTTGATAAGGGTTTAATGTCCAGAACATAAAGAATTTCTAAAACTCAACAAACAGATAAAACAGCCCAATTAAAAATTGGGCAAAGAATTTGAATAGGGATTTCTTCAAAGAAGACATTACAAATGACCAATAAACACATGAAATGATCAACGTCAGTAGTCATTAGGGAAATGCAAATCAGAATCACAATGAGATAACCACTTCTCACATACTATGATGGCTATAACAAACACAAGGAAAATATTGTTGAGGACTTGGAGAAATCAGAACCCTTGTACGTTGATGGCGGAAGTGTAAAATCACACAGATGCGGTAGATGACAGTTTGATAGTTCATCAAAAAGTTAAAGATAGAACTATCATATGACCCAGTAATTCCACTCCTAGGTATATTCCCCAAAGAATTAAAAACAGGTTATTAATATGCCAATGCTCTGAATTGTAACATTATTCAGAATAGTCAAAAGCAGAAATAATCCACATATCCATCAACAGATGAATGAATAAAATGAGGTACATATATATAATGAAATATTATTCAGCCATAAAAAATGAAGTTCTGATATGTACTATACTACAGACCCTGAAAACAGTATGCTAAGTGAAATAAGCCAGACAGAAAGAGAATAAATGTTGTATAATTGCACTTGTATAAAATATCTAGAACAGATGAATTAAGAGACAGCAGATTAGAGGTTACCAGGGAGTTGGGTTGGAAGGAGTGGGGAGTTATTGCTTAATGGTTACAGAATTTGTTTGTGAAGGCGAAAAAATTTGGAAATAGATAGTGGTGATGGTAGCACAAGATTGTGAATGTAATTTATGCCACTAAATCATTACACTTAGAAATGGTTAAAATGGCAAATTCTCTATTATATATTTTACTGCATAAAGTACATGCCTTTGTGACTTTTAAAAATATGAATTCTAAACTGGTCAAATATATATAATGGATTTTTTAAAACAAGAAAGTGAAGAAATTATTGGGGTCTAAGTAAACATACCTGAGATAATTACAGGCAATTGAAATTAAAAGGACAGATATAGACTACTATAGGGGTAGAATAGAATAAATCAGATCAAATGCTAAACTACTGTCTTGAACATGCTACTTTATTTGTAATGGTCAAGACTAGAAACAGAATTGGAAGAATAGTTAACAGATTGTGGTATACCAATATGAGAGAATAACTTGCAGGTATTAAAGTCATTATAAAGCCCATGTAGAAAAACAAATTGACAATACAATGTTATGTGAAAGGATCAGAATATAAAACAGTATATTACATTATTGCAACTTTGCTAAGATACGTCGTATGTGGCAGACAAAATATGAAAACAGTTGTGCTAGGATTAAAACATTTCTACTACTGTTGCTTTATTGTTAATTCAGGTTTTTAGAAAAAAGGATACATGAAAACATTGGTTTAATACCTTGCATCTCTATTAGTAATTATCTATTGCGCAAAATAACTTTGGAGATTCAGGCTAGCTTCTCTTTACTCTAGAGTTGTATCCATCATATACTGTTTTACTATGCAGATTTGTTATGTCTAAATTGGGCTATGATTAGTGACATTAGAGCTAAGCCAGGGATTTGAAGAAGTTAAAAGCTGAAGAAATTCCACAATGAGTTTTGCTTGGGATCTCACTAAATGTTCTTATTTAACTCCAATATTTCAAGATTCAATATATATATAACTAAGATTATATAGTTTGAAATTAGCTTAGGAATTCAGTAGTCCAAGTTCTTTTAACAAAGGAAAAAACTGAGGTATACAGCCCATGTGCTGACAAAAGCCAGACAGTAGCCAAGGTTGCCTGTCTTAATACTCTGCTCATTCCATTATGCCAGAGCAACTTCTCATCTATCCTCAAACTCCACATTACCATGTAATATAGACACGTGCCTACATGAGCTTGGTGCTGGAAGACATAACTTCAAAAGGATGCTAGCTTATTGCTGTTTACTTGTACCGAATTAACTGAACCCATTATCTCTTCTGACATTGTGAGAATTACTTCAACTTATCAGTGCAACCTGATTCAGATTTCTTATTCCATCCTTGTGAAAAAGCTATTCCAAATCCATAAATTCAGTGGGTCAATTTTGACCTGAAAAAGTGAAATCAGTAATGAAAATATTGCCTCCTTTTATGATTATTCAATTCTACTTGAAGCAAGAGGCTGGATTGAAAAACAACCTCTTTTGGTCCATCAGTTCTCTTTCGGTCTAACTTTATTGCCAAACTATTACAGGCTGCTGAACCACTGATCAGGCTGCTAACTAATCAGTTTTCTACCCTATACTCATCCATAGTGGAAAAAGAAAATAAACAAGCAATTCAGAAAATACATTATTTAGCATTACTCTTTCAATAGGGTCTATGACTTAGTTTATTACACCAAGAACCAACCCAATTTCAAATAATTACAAAGTGTTAGTAAACTCTCCAGGCAGGCACACAGAGACATGAGTTGCAGATAACGCTGCATGCATTGGTCAGGCCAGTAAGAGGTTTCGGTATCTTTCCCTGCATTTTTGACACCTAACTGGCTGAGTATGGCTCTGCGGGTCATGTGGAAACTTTGAAGTAGAATCTCTGCCAACAGAACAAAAGCATCTTTGTTCAGAGGCTTGCTGACAATTTTAGGTGTTGAAACCCAACAGTAGAAAATGGAATTATAGAGCTGGAAAGAATTATCAAAATGTAATTTAATTCTAGACAAATCCCGCATAAGACGTGATTTTCTGAACTATTTCAGAAGAGTGCCAGGGAAATTACTTTAGTCGTATCTTTTATTTTTCCTCTTTAAATTCCGATAAATATCTTATTAATGGACAGTGATATCTTTACAATACCATGGTGTTCTTTCAAATATGAGAAGGTACTTTTTTAATCTGACCAATTTGGAATTAAAACTACACTTAAGTGTAGACTTTAAATCAAAGATAATGTGAGAGAAAATTATAAGAATCAAAGTGATATGCACCAGCTTAAGGAAATCAGAATTGGTTATCAATGGCCAGTTCTAGCACTTATTAAGCACCTGTTTTGCTAGTGGTGAGGAACTCAAAGACAAATAAGACATAGCCCCTGTCCTTGAGAGGTTATAAATCTAGCATGCTGTATTGCATGGTTTATTTGACCACTCTGTATATTACAAATGGAAGTGCTAATATTAACAAGCATATGTGCAAAAAGGATATATGAAAACATTAGTTTAATACTTTGCATCTCAATTAGTAATTATTATGCAAAATAACTTTGGAGTTTCAGGCTAGCTTCTCTTTATTCTAGAGTTGTATCAATTATATACTATTTTATTATATAGATTTGTTATGTCTAAATTGGACTACAATTAGTTATGATTTGTTATGTCTGTTTATTTGACCACTCTGTATACTACTAATGGAAGTGCTAACATTAACAAGTGTACGTGCAAAAAGGACACATGAAAACATTGGTTTAATACCTTGTGTCTCTGTTAGTTTAATACCTTGCATCTCTATATACAAAAGCCCTGAAATTTAAAAAAGTGTACATGCAGTATAATTCATGAGTAGATGTTAAAAGTCAGCTCCAATCCTAAACTGATAGTGTAGGCAGTGCTTCTCAGAGTGTCCCAATTTTTGGACTTCCCATTAGTTCCTACTCAGATTCTCTGGGAATGGGCCCTGAGAATATGTATTTCCCAGTAATTATTATTATTATTATTTTGAGATGGAGTTTTGCTCTTGTTGCCCAGGCTGGAGTGCAATGGCGTGATCTCAGCTCACTGAAACCTCCGCCTCCCGGTTCAAGTGATTCTTCTGCCTCAGTAGCTGGGCGTGAGCCACTGCACCCGGCCACTGCCGTTGTTTCCTGACTTTGCCTAGAAAAGTTAGCCTTCAGAGACAAATTCTCATTCAAAGGTGAAATGATCTTCAGTTATGAGTGATTATTTTTGCATCTATTTTACTTTCTTTTTTTTTTTTTTTTTTTTTTTTACCTTGGAACCAGTTTATTCTGGTGCTAAGCAGAACTGTAAAATAGTGAAAATGTCCTATCAAGTAATTCACTGATTACATAGACACCACTTTTGTTTTTTATTCCATTTTTTGTTTTAACTCATGTGGTAGTGATATTTAATACTTTCTGATCAAATAGGTTCAAAGCGAATCTTTAAATTTCAAATTTCTTTTTTTAATTGTGATAATACATTTTATTTAACACAGTATATCCAAAACATTATTCCCAACTGTAATATAAAATTTATTATTATTATTATTATAATACTTTAAGTTTTAGGGTACATGTGCACAATGTGCCGGTTAGTTACATATGTATACATGTGCCATGTTGGTGTGCTGCACCCGTTAACTCGTCATTTAGCATTAGGTATATCTCCTAAAGCTATCCCTCCCCCCTCCCCCTACCCCACAACAGTCCCCAGAGTGTGATGTTCCCCTTCCTGTGTCCATGTGTTCTCATTGTTCAATTCCCACCTATGAGTGAGAATATGCGGTGTTTGGTTTTTTGTCCTTGCGATAGTTTACTGAGAATGATGATTTCCAGTTTACTTTCAAACTTGTCTGAGAACGGTTACTCTGGATGTTCAGAAACATTTCACTTTCACAGTTCAGTCATATTCTTGTCTTTCATTCAAATGTCCGCAAAAATAGGCAGGTGAGCAAGTGCTGGCTAAGGCAGTTCACTGAGGAAAGGGCTAGAGGGGAGGAGTTCTGAAGGCCATAACCAGAATCTAAAAGAAGTTCATTCCCCTGAGGAAAATTCCCTATTAACACTGTTCCCATAATTGCTTTCACTTTTATGAGAAATGTAAACAGTCAGAAATGAAACCTCATTAATATAATGAAAATATTTCTTGCTGGAATTAATAAAACTCTCTCCTGCTGAGTTTAAAGCACCAAGTTATTGAAAAGACAAAAGTGTGACTTTCAGCTTTTGCCTGACAATTGGAACGTGAAATTCTCATGGTATGTCTCTTATTCTTAGCTTCGGTCTTGCCAAAACTATTTCCATGGAAACAGACATCAAATCTGAAAATACTGAAAAAGCTACTATGGGGATGATCATCTAAACTCATTTGCTATACTTCGCCAAGTAAGGTCCCGAGTGTAAAAAGGCGAACACAGGCTGGCATCCTAGCGTAAAAATGACTTTGCTATCAGGGAAAAACCACAAGGGCCTCTTAAGGGACCATGTTTCTTCCTTCTATTTCCCTATCCCTCTTTTGTTTCTTTTTCCCTCCCTTCTCTTCTCACTTATTCAGTCATTCCTTCACCCAATATAATTGAGTTCCTATTTATGGTTAAATATATGTACACATATTTGTTTTCTCCCATGTAAGTCAGGAACACTGATGCATGGTTTTCAGAGAGAAACCAATAGACAGATACTGTCTTGCATTGTATCTAGGAAGCATGTCTGTTTAAACAGATACAAACAATGGAAGGGCAAGGTTGGTGTCTTGCCATCACTGGCATCTAACACAAAATGGCTCCATAAACATTAGGAATCCTGATGCCTGAACAGAATGGTTGGAGCCATAGTAGAACTGTTGAGGACTGGTATAGGAAATGTGTTGGAGAGTTAGTGTAGCTGAGAAACACAAAAGGAACCTCGTTTCCTTTGAGTGAAGAAGCCACAGGTGTGTGGTTGGGGAATTCAGAAGCCTGTGCCTAAGGTGGAAATAGTAGACATAAAACCACAGTGCTTGAAGCACAGCCAATAAATGAGGATCAACTCTCTTTATTCCAGACAGGATTGAACATCTTCTCTCAAATGAAAAAACTTTAATACAAAATTACCCTTATCAAAGAAAGATGGATTAATTGGTCTATTAGAAAAATAAAGAACACCCCTGAGTAGACAGACCTTTGATTTCTGTAGCAACTGGGTCATGTCCAAAAGTTCTTTATTAAATGTATAGCCTGAGTGGTTTCCTTGAATAATATGTCCAGTGGGAATTAATTGCACAATGTATTAATTATGGGAATATAGCCTACAAATGTAGTCAGTCATGTAAACCTTTATAGTTGTTCATCTGGGATTTTAAAAACTTTCAAATATGAAAAGGAATCATGAATCTACCCCCACATAAAATACGGAATGGTAGGAGAAAAATCAATTCCCATTTTTAAAGACCTTTTAAAAAGTGGAGAATGGCAAGCATTCATGATGTGAACCCTAAAGGTTCTTATTGACACAGGCTAATATAAATTGAGCAAAAAGGCTTTGTTCATCTTTACATCTCACCATAGCTAATGGTTCTAACTCATGAAATCAGTTATTAATAATTAAAATTAATTTTAAAAGACAGTAGATAATTGACTTTGAAGACATCACTTTTTAAAGTGCCACCATACTTCATGTTTCTCACCTCCTCCTGGTTAAAACAAAAGCTATTATAGACCCTTAAACAGGGCCCTAGAGTGTGAGGAAAGGTCAGAAAAATGCTGCCTTATGAAATGAGAGCCAAGGAGGATCATCATAAAATGGATGAAAATGTTCACCTACAGAAATCTTCCTAGAAGTGACTCTTCAGAAGAAAGGTTTTGAAAATGTTTCCGATTAAAAACATAGCTCCCTGTTCATCCAGGACTCCAAAGTGGCTCTCCAAAAGTAATCCAAAACAAATACCCACAGCACAACTAGAGAAAGCAGGTGCTAATTTTGGAACTGTAATAGTAATATATGTTATAACAGACAATTTTGATGATTGACAAGAGATACTGAAAAAGATGAGTTCAACAGCTAAAAAGTCTTCAGCATTCTTTCCAGGGGAGAAGACATTCTGATTTTAGCAAACTGATCTTGCTTATCTAATCACAAATATCCCTACAGTGGAAAATGGTGATTCATCAATGTTATAGAGTTATAAAAATATCCTTTAAAGAACATCTTAGTTCATATATCTCAATCTGTTGCTTATCGAACCATATCATAACATCTTTCTTCCATATTATTCTATCTTCTTTGAAAGTTCTGGCCTATTCTCCATTTCTACTGTTAAAATTCTGCCCATCCTTCAAGGTTCAACTCAAGCATCTCCCTCTTGACACAACCATCTCTGATCCCCAATTTTTGCCAGAGTTCTCTGCATTTTTATTATAATGGTAGATTCTGCTTCCTCAGAATTAGCAGTTTCTTCATTCAATTGTAAGCCATTTGCTGTGTGCTTGTATTTTGATTCATATATATATATATATATATATATATATATTTTTTTTTTTTTTTTTTTTTTTTTTGAGACAGAGTCTCGCTCTGTCGCCCAGGCTGGAGTGCAGTGGCTCGATCTCGGCTCACTGCAAGCTCCACCTCCTGGGTTCATGCCATTCTCCTGCCTCAGCCTCCTGAGTAGCTGGGACTACAAGCGCCTGCCACCACACCCTACTAATTTTCTTTTTTTTGTATTTTTAGTAAAGACTGGGTTTCACTGTGTTAGCCAGGATGGTCTTGATCTCCTGACATCGTGATCCACCCACCTCAGCCTCCCAAAGTGCTGGGATTACAGGCGTGAGCCACCGTGCCTGTCCTTGATTCATATTTTTAACAAAAGTTCGTGAGAATATATCTGTCAAACTCTTTCGCTAGATGCTTTATGTTCACTGAATCCTCACTGTGTCCCCCACATGCTTGTATAGTCCCTTATCCACTGTGGACCCTTACTAACTTTGCATTGCCATTTAATATGACCAGCTGAGAAGATTCTCTTATCAGGAAGGTGTGTCCCTGCAGGTGAATGGATCCAGGAAAATGGGTTCCTATTACATTCATTTTAAATAAGTGAGCATATTGGAATTTGAGTCATATAAGCCAACTTCCCAGAGTGCAATCATCTCTGGATGAAGGGGAAAACATAGTATATCTAAACTTACAAGTTGATGCCTAGACTGTGGAACGTGGGGACTCCACTAATGAGTAGCTGTTATGGTGAGACCCATGAGGCCTCTAGAAGCTATACTGTACCACTTCTTATATATATTTTCCAAAAGCATCCAATTTAAAGAACAAAAAAACTGCCCTGAGATGATATGTGTATTCCAATATGGCAGAACTCGGCTTAGATGAGAACGATTCTTGCACGCTTTCCAAAGAAATCTCAAAATCTGAAACAAAAGCTCACCAACTTGATTGGGGAGAAATTCAAAATAAATCAACAGCTCAACAGCTCTTTTTTTAAGCAGACCTTACTAACTAGGCCTTCATAATTACAACACAGTGATATTAAGTAGACAAACAAAAGTAGTTTATTCTTATATAAAGGTTAGGCTTTCATTTAAACTACTATATGGGGAAAGCAATCTAAAACTTTTGAAACCAAGGGCACAAGGAAACAAATTTTTTTCAAAGTGCTTGCAGAGTCAGACTCCAGAAATTAATTTTTATATGCAGGTGTACCTGGATAGGCATTTTCTATTACATAGTTTGTACTCAAGATGAAGTACATTTTCTGCTTTGCTCTCCATTCCTTGCACTCTGAAAATTTGTGACCTAGTAGGGGAATAAACTAATGATTATAATCAAATATGTGAAAAGATAGAGATATGGAGGGGTTTTGGAAGAATCAAAGCAGGGCAAGTACCTCATTTATAGAGGGAAGGGGAAATGTGAAGGCTTCCTGGAAGAGGTGATGCCAAAATCATAGGAAAGTAGAAAAGTAGAAGGCAGCTAGGCAAGAGGATGAGAAGGCTTTTCAAGCAGAAGATTAAAAAATGAAAGTGTGGGAGTGAAATGACATGAGAATGATGGGAAATTTATTGCAGCTGGAGAATAAAAGATGAGGCAATATACGGTAAGAGATGAAATAGAGGTATGGACCAGGTCCATATTTATGGGGACTTTATGCCTTTCATTTAAGGATCCGTACTTTATGGGGCAAGAGAGACACTCAAGAGTTTCAATCAGGAGAGCAATTTAGTTAAACCTGTTTCATATGGCTCACTTCAGTGGCAAGGTAGAGAATGAGAGCAACAACCCTGTGGACAGGGAAATGTTTGCATTAGCACCAGAGAGAGATGATGAGGGCTGACTGGGAGGAGAAAACTGATCTAGGAAACAGTGAGCAAGTAAAAACAAAAGAACCACTCAACTGCTTGCATGTGGAGCTTAGGAGGAGGAGAGGAATTCTGTGAGTCTAATGGGCTGAGTAGATGTTGATGGCAGATGCTAAGACAGCCTTCAGGAGAAACAGGTAGACAATGAGTAGAGCTTTTCACCTGAGAAGTGTGGGGGACTTCTGGCTATAAGCAGCCACAGGGTAGTTGGATGCCGGGGGTTGAATCCCTGGGAAGCACTTCATGCTGGGATGTGGATTATTAAGCAGTTTGTCAGTGTTCTAATAGCTGAACCCACAAAAAGAAAAGGACCCAGCAGAAGCAAGAATAAAAAATGAGAAGGTAGAGAATGGGTCTCTGGAGGATATTACCATTTAAGGAAGAGGAGAAAAGGAGTCTGCAAAAGCCACAGAGGAAGAAGATCTAGGGAGTGGGAAGGAGCTGAGGAAGAAGACAGATGTGAAGAAATCAATCCACAGAATCAAACAATTGCATTAAACAGTAACAGTAGATGAGTATGTGCATATATGTGTATGTATACACATATAATTCTGTTTTTGTGGATCAAGATAGTATCTGAGCACAAGTTTATACTGCCTCACCCCTAAAATTCTATTTAATGATACAAAAGAATTAGAAGAAAAAAATCAGAATTACTGAAAAGAAAATGTCATTTTATTAGTATTTTTTAAATGATGGAAGAATTTCTGGAAGACAGCAGATGGGATCTGGTTTAGAGGGAAACAGAACTTGAAGAAAGGACAAAAACAAATATAAGAAACTGCAGCAAATGTCAGCAGGGTTTTGAGGAAACTGCATGAAATGCAGGATAAAAGGATATACACATGGATGGGAATTAAGGGGCATTCTCCAAGGGCTGAAATCTGAGGGAGCTTTGCTTGGCAGTGCTCTTCTCCTGCCTATGCTCTGTAGTGGGGGGGAACAGCACAGTTCAAGGTTAACACAAGAGCTGTGGGTGCTGATCCAGAGAGGCAGAGAGGGATGAAGGATAACTTCACTTTGTATTCTCTATAGTCCTGAGCTGTTTCTTTCATGTTCAGAATGTATTTGTGTATTACCTGAATAAATTGTTGAAATAGAGATAGTCTTTCGGATTCAATTGGAAATGCAGAAGGGCTTGGTGACCTTGACAAGAACAATAAAAGGGAAGGAGGCTGCAGCCAATGTTGCTTTGAGACATGAATGAAAGGTGACAAAATAGAAAAGCAAGGATAAAATCTTGGAGAAATTAACATAAGTTGGAGAGAGATGGAGAGAAATCAAATTCTTGGGAAGGACAGGAGGTAGAGACAGGAAGTACAGAAGATCAGGGGTACAATTGGAAGATGGGAGTAGAAAAAAACAATTGTGCATGATGGTCTTTTCTTGGGGAAGAATGGGACATGATTATCTGCCTTAGACAGTGGCAATCAAAGGCTGTAAAAAGGACCTAAACAGAAAAATCTGAAAAAATCCACTACCTGGCCCAGTGGCTCATGCCTGTTATCCCAGCACTTTGAAAGGCTGAAGTGGGAAGATTGCTTGAGCTAGGAGTTCAAGATCAGCCTGGGCAACACATTGAAAGCCCATCTTTACAAAAAATACAAAAATTAGCCAGGTGTGGTGACATGCACCTATATTCCTAGCTACTCAGAAGGCTGAGGTGGGAGGATCGCTTGAGCATGGGAGGCTGAGGCTGCAGTGAGCCATGATCACACCCCTGCACTCCAGCCTAGGTGACAGAGTGAGACCCTGTATCAAAAAAAAAAAAAAATCCAAGAACAAATTAAAGGACTGATAGCAATGAACAAGAGGATCTAGCTGAGGTTGAAAACCACAGATAGGTGGTGTGCCCAACTCACAGAGTAAAATTTTCTCCAGCAGGTCTGAGTTACTTGAGTGTAGCAACAGTAAAGGCTGGTTTGTCAGAGCCATCCAGGTTGGGTTTTGGTTAGGCCAATGAAGGAGTAGGATACTAGGACACAGAGGATGCTGGTGACAATAAACTGATCAGAAGATCCACCTTAGCTCCTTGCATGGTGACGATTCCTATCTCTTAGCCCAGAAAAGACTGATCTGGAGAGAGTGGAAGCCTCAAGAGCATACAGGCTCCTGACGCAGCCCAAGGGCAGAAGGTGGGCATGAAGGGGCAGCATGCAGATGTTATTCCTCTGCTTGAAATAGCCAGAAGCAACACAAGTCCCCTGTCCCTTCTCTTCCTCTTAGAAAGAATATTTAGCAAAAGAATAAAGAAATTCATAGTCCATAAGCCAGGCCAAATCAACAGACTAACAAAAAATAAAGCACTTCTGACCGGGCATGGTGGCTCACACCTATAATCCCTGCACTTTGGGAGGCCAAGGCAGGCGGATCTCCTGAGGTCAGGAGATCGAGACTAGCCTGACTAACATGGTGAAACCCCGTCTCCAATAAAAATAGAAAAATTAGCTGGGTGTGGTGGCGGGCACCTGTAATCCCAGCTACTCAGGAGGCTGAGGCAGGAGAATCACTTGATCCTGGGAGGCAGAGGTTGCGGTGAGCCAAAATGGTGCCACCGCACTCCAGCCTGGGTGACAGAGGGAGACTCTGTCTCAAATAAAAAAGAAAAAAAAAAAGAAGGCACTTCTTTCTTTCTTATGACCTGATTATTTCTTAATTATTCTCACCAGTTTCCAGTGGCCATGGAGCATCTATGCTGTGCTAAGTGCTGTTTTATTGAGCATGTTTTCCCAAAGATGAGGCTGAAGTCTGCCATGCAGAGAGAAGTCAGCTGCCACTCTGGCAGGCTCTCAGCTGCCTGGGTCATTAAATGACTTCTTACCCATGGGTTAATGTCCCGAAGGACAACCGAGGACGTGTCTTTCAAGAGCAGAGGTTTTCGTGATATTTTACCATATTGTGCTTCTAAGTATGAGACAACTGGCCAGGCAAGGAGATGTCCCTAAATTCTCTTGCATCTGTGGGCAGAGGAGGGGAAGGGTCACTGCACTCAGGGACAAGAGAAGGGGTGGCCCAAGTGGTGGCCCTGCGGATCCTTTGTTTCAGGGTAGTGACAAGCGTAGATGGCCACTTGACATTTGACAGCTCTCCAGCACTGCCATACTCTAGAGACAGCAACACTTTCTCTCAACATGGCTGTGAACATCTCTGTTCCTGGATGCCAAGCCACTCAGCTGCAGGCTGGGGCAGTGCCTGGATCTCTCTCTGGACCTCTGGGGAGGGAAATGAAGTATGGCAGGAACAAAAATAAAGATACAACAAATGGAGGCAGTTTCACTTCTTCCCCCTAGGAGAGAAAGTGAAAAGATAGAGAAACCAAAGGAGACTTGGACTAATTCAAGTTTCTGTTTGTATTCTGGTAGATGCTAACTTACCATATGATCTCCCAGAAGTGGAAGTGAGGACAGGTAACCCAAAGCCCTTTCTGTCCTGGTTGCCTGAATAGTCTCTGACATGTACTTCTTAGGCTGACTAATAGCCATATAAAGGATTTGGGCATAAACCTGGAGGGTCCCAGGAGAGACAATCTCAAGTGGATTCCTCAGATAGTTTGTTTCAGGCTGTGGGGCTGGGAATGTCCTCCAGTGTAAAGGCTGACAGAACACCACCTGGTTTTGAGTCTGGTTTACTCAGTTGATTTATTTTTTCAAGCATTTTTTTTCCAGAAGATACGGCATCATAGGAAAATATATTTTGCTGTCATTCCTCTTGGACCTAAATGAGCATGCTATTTTTTCAACCTAAGTGCTTAGATTTTATGTAGTTACATTTGCTTATATACATTCACTTCATTCCATATAGAATTTGAGGTTGCTCATAAAAAAAGAAGTAAAAAATAAGACCAAAAAAAGTGCAAAAAGTATGCCAGTCAAAAGGTCTAGAAAGTAGATACATGAAGTTACATGCAATTCCAAGTATAGTAGTTTTTGGGAAATTAGAGGCTGAGTTTTGAAACTCACAAGCAAGTGAAAATGGTCAGGGAAGTTAAAAAAAAATGAGAGAGTACTAAATCAGAGACAATAAAAAAATCCTTAATTAAAAGTATGCTGTGGTGAACGACTAGACAGATCAGTAGAAACAGTCAATAAACACCTAAATACACATGGAATGCAGTAGATGGCAAAGGTGGTATATGAAGTCTATGGGGAAACAAATGATGCTGGGACAATAGGTTGCCATGCAGAAAAAGATAAAATTAGATCACATGTTAATTTCTAAATGGCCCAAAGACTTAAATTTATAAAACAAAACCATAAAAGTAATGGGAGGAAACATTTAACTTTATAGTGGAAAAGGCTTTTGTAGTAATGATTCAAAATTCAGAAGCCATAAGAGAAAGGAACATTAATAAATGAGACTCCATAAATCCATGTGGAAAAAAACAAGTAATGTCAAGTGACAAGTAACAAACTGGGAATATACAGGTAAGATGTGATAACACGAAGAGCTTAATCCCCTAATTTACCAATTAGGAAAAAGCCAAGACAAGAGTTCAAATTATGTTGAAAACTTAATTAACACTTATATGACAAACATTACATTTACTCAATCTTTAACCTCATAAAGACAGAAAATAAATTAGCATCTATTTTCTTTTCTCACATGGCTAATTAGTATATGAAATAGAATCCAAGAGAGATCCACCATGCAAACAGAAACCATAATGTAGGTACTGTTACCATCTCCATTTTATCACCAGGAACCTGAGACACAGAGAGGTGAAGTAACTTGCTCAAGGTCACACAGCTTAGAAGGGACAGAGCCAGTATTCAAATCCAGATAGTGTGGCTCCAGACATTTTGCTTATATTCACCAAGTCCTACAGTAAAAACCATGGACAGCCAATTATAGAAAACAAAAACATAACATGAAGCGATGCTAAAAACCCCCATATACTAAATCAACACAAAACTACAATGAGATTTTTATCATTTTCTCTGTCCTTCAAAGCTTCCTGAAACATCTGCACTGTCTAGGAAGGTAGGTATTTGAGCTGCATGAAGGCAAGAGGTTAGGTCCAGGAAGGTTAGGATTCTATGTAAGGTGTCACAGTTTGAGGGGAATGGCCCCAAATAAATGTAACCCAGCTTGCCTTTCCTCCCATTACAAAAGTAATAATGCAGAAAATACATGATTATGTTTATCCTTGAGGGAAAAAAATCTATTTAGACTGATGGTACTTCAAAATTACCCCATAAACTGCAAATATATTTCTGAAATGAAATAACATCTGGAAAAGGAATTTAAAGTGGTATCTTTGGTTGCCTGTCAGAATACGGCAATGTGAGAATAGTCATTTTCACCTTTTCTGAGATATGTCTTTGCTAAAGACAGGAAATAAAGTAGCTTCTATTTTCTCTTCTCATGGCATTGGCAGATGGAAAAAGGATACATCATGAAGGGTCCATGAGAAAAGAAACCATCCTGAGGAAAGGGTTTGCTCATTTTATACGTTGCGGTGAAGTCACAGTTACTGCTGATCATGGGAAGTAGGTTTATAAAGGGAAAATGAAATCCATAGAGAATACTAGGATCACTCTCTCTCCACCCCGCAGGATTATTCTTAATCCAATGCTTCAATCTCCTGTCATTGCTGCTTTACTCAGAAGCTCCCACACAGAAAACACAATGATTTGCAATTATGTTCCTTTTCCTCAGAATTAGATGGAATCCTTGGCAAGCAGTGAAGTGACCACACTGATAATGGTGAGCAAGGGGAAAGCAGCAGTACATTTCAGGAGTACTGAGTGCAGGAAAACTTGACTAATCTATGATGTGATTACCGAGGTGAAAATGTGTCAGATCCTTGCTAACTTTGAAAATTGGCCGCCTCATCCAAGAAGCTGCCTTTGACCCATGATGCAGTTATAACAGCTGCATTCTGGATCATCTGAAACACTTTGGAATAAACAGATTTGTGACAGGCCGGGTGAAGTGGCTCACGCCTGTAATCCCAGCACTTTGGGAGGCCAAGGCCTCTACTTGGTATGGAGGGCAATTTAAAACTTTCAAATTGTCTACTTCTTGAATTTTCCATTTAACAATTTCAGACTGTGGTTAACTGGATAAATAAAACAATGGAAAGGGAAACTGTGGATAAATGGAAACAACTGTAGTCTCAACTTAATATTTTTAAGATTTCAAAATATTCTGCAATTTAGAGAAAAGTGAGATATCTAAACAAATCCAAGGTGGGCAGATCACGAGGTCAGGAGATCAAGACCATCCTGGCTAAGATGGTGAAAACCCATCTCTACTAAAAATACAAAAAATTAGCTGGGAGTGGTGGTGCGCACCTGTAGTCCCAGATACTCAGGAGGCTGAGCCAGGAGAATGGCGTGAACCTGGGAGGCAGAGCTCGCAGTGAGCCATGATTGCGCCACTGCACTCCAGCCTGGGCAACAGAGCAAGACTCTGTCTCAAGAAAAAAACAGAACAAAACAAAACTGTGACAAAACTATATAGAAATGCTTAAGGAGAAAGATGACAATCCTGCCATTCTTTCTAATTTAATCATCTTGATAAGTGTGAAGTCTTTTGACAGATTCTCAGCACTTGTGTGTGTATTTGTGTGTATGTATACATATATATATCTCCACATATTATCACTATATTATCATTAGTTTACCAGAATGAGCTCACACCATGCATACCACTCCAAAACTTGCTTCTTGCATTTAACATTATGAACATTCCTTCACTTAAATATCAAATACAGTGGTCCCCCCTTATCTGAGGGCCATACATTCCAAGACCCCCAGTAGATGCCTGAAACCAAGGATACTAAATTTGATATAGACTGTTTTTTTTCCTGTATATGCGTACCTATGATAAAACTTAATTTATAAAGAAAGCACAGTAAGAGATTAGCAGCAGTAAGAATTAAAGTATTAGTAAATGATTGAATAAAATAAAGATGACTGGACTACAAGCACTATGATGCCATGGCGGTTGATCGGATGACTGAGATGGCTACCAAGTGACTCACAGGTGGATAGCATCTGCAGTGTGGATATGCTGGACAAAAGGATAATTCACATTCTGGGTAATACGAGGCAGGATGGCGGGAGAGTTTATCACTCTACTTGGTATGGAGGGCAATTTAAAACTGTCAAATTGTCTATTTCTTGAATTTTCCATTTAACAATTTCAGACTGTGGTTAACCGGGTAAATAAAACCATGGAAAGGGAAACTGGATAAATGGAAACAACTGTAGTCTCAACTTAATATTTTTAAGAGCTTCAAAATATTCTGCAATTTAGAGAAAAGTGACATATCTAAACATAATCCAACCTTTCCATTTCTTCCATTCTGAAGAAATTGCTGCATTAAAAATCATTACATGTGCTTTTGTTTTTCTATAGAATAGATTCTCTCAAGTGGAATTGGTAGGTCAAGTTTTAATGGCTTTTGCTAGATGGCCCAAGAACAAATAATTCACATTTCCACAAGCAGGGTTTTGAGAGAGTGCAAGTGGTGCCATATTCAGGGCAGCACTGGCTGTTTTCACTAACTTCATTTTGCCAATTGGATAAGTGAAAAACATTACTGCATTGTTTTAGATTATATTGCCATGACTGTTAAAGAGGCTAAACATGTTAAATAAGTTTTATTGTCCATTTCAAGTTATGTTTCTGTGAATTGCCTGAAATTTTAGTTTGCTTATTCTCTCTGTTAGATTGTTTCCTTTTCCTCTTTTTAAATATGTTGCTATTTGTATTTTAAGGTTATTAACCCTTGGTCTGCCAATCATATACATTGCAAATATTTTTCATTTAACTTTGCTTACACTGATTTTAGCCATATCAAACTTATATAACTGTTTATGTATATATTCTTCTTTATGGCATCTGCATTTTTTGACTTGCTTTTAAAGATCTATTCTGCCACTAGGTTATTTAGAAATTATTGGAAAACTTGTGAATTGGGACTCAGGGTAATGAGGAAATAACTTAATGAGATTATTTATTTTAGATATATTAATAGAAATAACGTGATGATTTGAAATGGGACTGTAATCATGAGAGCAGTGGAAGAGTCCCATAACAATTCAAACTAACGGGGATGGAGGCAGGAAATTAAGACATTGTGCAAGTCAGTAAATGAAATAGTTCATTTAAAAATGAGCTCTTAAAATATAAATATAAGATGGAAGGGCTAAAACTGATGCTGATTGTCACAAATGTGGGCAGGTAAAATTTCAATATTAAAAAGGCAAAGACTAACAGATTTTGTTAAATAAATCTATCCATATGTTACTTGTGAAAATGCACATAAAGCAAAGCTACAAAAACATATTAAAAATGAAAAGGTGAGAAAATAGCCTGGGGAGAGTCAAACAAAAAAGATAGAGTAATATTAGTACCACATAAAGCAGAATTCAAGGTCCCAAACCTGTCCTTGGGGTCAGGGAGAGAAAAAGCAATTGGTGAGAGGGTACCAAGGTAGCCAGGATGTTAAGAAGTTAAGATTCTGGAGTGAAGGGAAGAGCAAGAAAGCAAGGTAATACTATGAGCTACCTTTCTACTCAGGCAGTTACCAGTTTGTTAAAGGAACAGATTGAGAGACCGAATAGCTAAAGAGAGTTAGCAGTAGTCTTACGATGTTGAGGATATGAAACTTGAAGCTCAGAGCTCCTCAAAATGGAGAACACGTCAGGCTGTCATCTGGGATCATGAAAAAAATACATCCTAGGTATAAAGGCAAACTGGAAATAGAATGGCTTTTATAAGAACCTTGCCTTAAATAAACTCAATCCCTTATTGGATTAAGGGGAACTGTGCTTACTTTAACTGCTGTTAATGCTAAAAGACTCCACTCTGGAGAAAGACAGTATCAACAAAGCACCCAAACATTTTATTTCAGTGTCCAGTATTCAATTAAAAAGAATTACCAGGAGGCCAGGCGCAGTGGCTCATGCCTGTAATCCCAGCACTTTGGGATGCCGAGGCGGGCGGATCATGAGGTCAGTAGATCGAGACCATCCTGGCTAACATGGTGAAACCCCATCTCTACTAAAAATACAAAAAAAAATTTAGCCGGGTGTGGTGGCGGGCGCCTGTAGTCCCAGCTACTTGGGAGGCTGAGGCAGGAGAATGGCGTGAACCCAGGAGGTGGAGCTTGCAGTGAGCAGAGATCACGCCACTGCACTCCAGTGGGGGCGACAGAGTGAGACTCTGTCTCAAAAAAAAAAAAAAAAAAAATTATCAGGCATACACAGTACTCAATTAAAAAAATTACCAGACATATCAACAGACAGAATGAAGAGAAAAAAAACCCCAAAACTCAGAAAAGAGAAATCCCTAGGTAATCCCACAACCCAGAAAAGAGAGATCCAGATAACTTGTGATTAATATTTAAGAAAATAGATGAAAACATGGAGAATTATTCTAAAAACCTGGAATTTATAAAGAATTAAATGAAAAAATCTAGAACTAAAAGTGTAGGAATTAAAATTAAGAAAACAAGAGATGGGTCTTAGGCAGATTAGAAGTAGCTGATGAGAGGACTAGTAACAGAAGAAGAAAAGTCAGTAAAGCTATCTCAAGAAATAAGAGGAGAAAAATGTACAAAATGTAGAAGTGTTTAACACTGCATGTTCTCACTAATATGTGGGAGCTGAATCGTGAGAACACGTGGACACATGGTGGGGATCAACACACACTGGGGCCTTTTGGTGGGGGGAGGTGGGAGGGAGAGCATCAGGAAGAATAACTAATGGATGCTGGGCTTAATACCTGGGTAACGGGATGATCTGTGCAGCAAACCACCATGGCACACGTTTACCCATGTAACAAATCTGCACATCCTGCACATGTACCCCCGAACTTAAAAGTTGAAGAACAAAGCAAAAAAAAAAAAAATGTAGAAGTGCTTGAGTTATAAAGAACTTAGGTAAAAGGTTTAGCATACATGAGATTGGAGTCCCAGACATGAGGAAGAGAGAGAATGGGGCAGAAGCAAAATTTAAAAGATGATGACCAAGAGTTTTGTCAAAGTGGCCAAAGTCACAAGTTTAAGAATCAGTACATATACCATGCAGGATAAAAACAGAAACTAATTCACAACTAAGTACATCATGATAAAGTTGCTAAAATAGAGACAAAACATTCTGAAGCAGCAGGGCGTGGCACAAGGTGATGTTTCTGAAGGAATAAAAATAAGACTGACAGCTGGGTTCTTACAAACAAAAAATATAAGCCTGGAATGTTGGATTTGCCACCTATGAAGTGCTGAAAAAAAAAAAAAAAGATGACTGTTAACCTAGAATTCTATACTGAGCAAAAATGTGTTTGAAATGAAAGCAAAATAAAGATGCTTAGGATAAGAAAAACAGAACAAACGACATGATATTCTAGAGGAAATACTTCAGGAATGAGGAACCCAGGCAAAATCATGAAAATGAAGAAAGCAATAAACAGCAACAGGGGTTAATATGTGAGAAATAGTGAATAGAATGGCTATAATGATGTCTTATGGGTTTAAAAAAGACATTTAGTAAATAGGGAAAAACCCAAAAGACAACAGGGATAGATGGAGTTAAAAGGTTCTAAAGTTTTTGCACTATCCGAGAAGTGTTACAAGTAATAATTTGTTTTAGACTCTAAGGTCAATAAGGAATGTTGTAATCATTGAAGTAATTTAAAACAATGGATAACAAGCTCATAAAGGGGAATGATGAATTGACAATTCTTGATTAGTCCAAAAGAAGGTAAGAATGAAAAGAAACTAGAATATAGAACAAATAGGAAAATAGCAAATTGTAAGATAACAGATTTAAACCCAAATATGAGTTAACATTATATGTAAAAGGACTAAATACTCCAACTAAAAGACAAAGATGGGGTTAAAAACAAAACTTTATATGCTGCTTACAGGCTAACACTTTAAAGTCACAAAAGGTTTGAAAGTAACAGGATGAAATAAGATATATCCAAAAATGATAATCAAAAGAAAATTAACATAGCTATACTAAGATCAAATAGATTTTAAGTCAAGAAGCATCACTAGATATAAAGTGGGACATTTAATGATAAAAGAATCAATGTAAAAGTTAAAATTTGTATGCGGCTAATAACCTATGAAGGTATAGAAAATGTAAATGCAATAACTATAGAAGTTAGAAATGTAACTTAAAATACTATTTAAAAAGGAGCCAGGATGAAGAGATTTGGAACCAAGTTCTACATAACCTCTCAAAAACATGTAATTTCTACTTAAAGACTTCAAGACTTAGGGAAAGTGGAAACTTCTCTATCATTTAATAAAGCTAGAAAAAGAAAACTTGTAAGAATCATAAACCAACCAACTTTGTCATCCAAACTCAATATTCCAGGAATGTAAGACAGTATTATATTTAGAAATTTACCAAGAGAGTGAACATATCAATAGCTTGAAGAGAAAATATCAATTGAGTCTAAAAAAAGCTTTAGTCACTAGTAGAAGCAAACAAGTTAGATCATATTTTAAAATTCCAGCTAGACTAAGGATCTAAATTAAAAGAAACCACACACAAAGCAAACAAAAAACTAAACCCAAAGCAAAATAATCAAAACAGAAACACTAGAAGAAAACTCAAGAGAATATTTGTGCTGAGTATCTGTAGGTCCTTCATTAGATCTGCCTTTTTCCTTTTTACATTTTCCACTTGCCCCCTCCTCAGGGCACACACCTCAGACTTCTAGTATAGATTCTATGTAACTTTTTTTATTCTTTTGTTTCCTTGTCTTCTCCTACCTTACTGTGAGAGATCTTTGAATATATGTCTTTTTCATCTTGGTCTATACAGTGCCAAGCACATAGTAGATGCACATTACAAGACTGGTCAATTGTGGGTGCAGTGGCTCATGCCTGTAATCCCAGCACTTTGGGAGGCCAAGGTGGGTGGATCACCTGAGGTCGGGAGTTCGAGACTAGCCTGACCAACATGGAGAAACCTTGTCTCTACTAAAAATGCAAAATTAGCCGGGCGTGGTGGCACATGCCTGTAATCCCAGCTACTCAGGAGGCTGAGGCAGGAGAATAGCTTGAACCCTGGAGGCAGAGGTTGCGGTGAGCCGAGATAGTGCCATTGCACTCCAACCTGGGCAACCAGAGGGAAACTCCAACACAAAAAGACTGGCCAAGTGGATGGATGAATATCCCTGCCCAGCACCACCACAATCATTCCAGCCTGCCTGCCTCCTGTGGTGATAGTCTGCCTCTGGCTCTTTCTGGCTATCTTTTGTGCAGTGGAAAGAGCATGGGCTTTGGACTCAGATTGACCCATATTGACTCCTGATTATAAGCGATATCATCCTGTGCAACTGAGTTCTCTGCAGCTGATTTTCTTTAAGGGGCTTTGTATACTACTGGGTCTGTACTCAGTGCTCAGAAACTGTTACCTTACTACTGGTGTTATCATGAAGCTTGAATGAGATGGTGGAGTCAGTGTGGCTGAGGAAAAGATGGTTGACCTTCCCAGCATTTGTCTCATCAATGGCACAGTATATTGGGGTAAAACTATGGACAGTGTATCGGGGTAAAAATAAATAGCTTCATTTGCTCCCTTTGCATTAATCTTGATTCTCCTACTTATCACACTGACCACCCTGAAAACCTATCTCAGTGGTCTTCAACTCTGACTGCCCCTTAGAATCACCTGGCTTCACCCTAGGCAATTAAATCAGAATGTTCCCAGGGGCATTTTATGTGTAATTGGGATTGAGTGGTTACTGGCCCTTCACTTTCACTTTAGGGTAGTAGAATGAGTCCAACTTGCACAGTCCCAGAAACTACAAGCATTTTCTAGGAGCAAAAACTGTTTCCTAAGGAGGGTACAGAAAGAACAGGGCATGGTGCTGGAAGTTTAGGGTCCTAGTCCTGCTGCAAGTTGGAGACATGATCCAGTAAGCCACAATACCTCTGTACTCTGGTTTCCTCATTTATCAAATAAGCACCATAGAATCTTCTATCTCAAACGGTAATGGGAAATTTAAAATAGGAAGTAGGTAAGACTTTTTAAACATTTGAAAGTGACACAAGTGTGATTTGTTAGTGTTTCCATCAGATGTTCCCACCAGAATTCAACAAAATCCTCGCTGTGCTACTTACTGGCTGTGGGGCTTTGCACAGCTCATTTTGCTTTTTGAATCCCAGTTTTTCCTCATCTATAAGATGGAGCTACTTACTCTTCAAATTGCATAATAGTTCCCATTGCTAGCAGCAAAGAAAACAATGGGAACTAAAATACACAAGATATAGTATTATTGTGTTGGCTCTTATTATTGGTACTATTATTCCAATGCTGTGGATAAGCTCACTCAAGCCCTTGATTTCAAGTGGTGGAATCTCATAGTCTCTCATATTATCGGATGCTGGCACTGGCGTGGCCATAAGCAGGTGCAACATTCCTGCCTGCTAAGCTTTTGGATTTTAAAATGAATGTCAGAGAATCTTTGGTTACCAACCAAGGTGCTGAGGTTGACAGGTACAATTCACTTCACTGCCTGAGACCCGCCCCCTTAGCTTCCATTACCTGGGCTTTTCTGACTATTAGGTGTGTGACAGAAGATCAATACTGGAGAGAGATGAATGTATGTAATCAACCTATCAGAAGCAAGTTGAAATCCTTTGGTGTGTGGTATCATAAAAGGAGGAAGGTCAATAGGGACACTGGGTCGGACTGAAGAGCAGCCTTGCCCCAAAGCAAATCCTGGCACTTTCCTCTGGCCCACCTTTTCCCTCCAAGCTACAGCACATGGTACCTTTCTCTAGAGCCCAGAGGCTTTATGTTCTCTAGCAAAGTGGTCTGCATCCTTACGTTGACCATAAGTCCAGTGATTATAAAAGTTGAGGTCTTTGGGAAACCCAAGAAGTAGAGTCGTGGACTTGAAAGTAAGAAATAGGGAAAACAGCACAGTTATTTCTGACTTTTTGGCTCTACTGTTTATAGTTTTGCTTGTGCAAAGCAATACAAATTCATGTTGTCAGCCAGTGACATAAACAGATTTTTCTTTCCTGAAGCGAATCTGATAATTATGATGTTGTAACATATCTTGCACCACCCAAAACAGTAGATTGAGGATGTCAGGTTTCAGTACAACAAAATGGAACAAGTCTTTTCAGAAAGCACGAACTGTCATTTCAAATGAGGCTCTGAAATATGTTCCCACTTACCTACTGATATGGTCCAAACAGCAATGATTTTCAGAAATGCCTTAGTTCTGGAGTTGAAGCGGCTATGGTGGATGGGATTCTGGATGGCGACGTAGCGGTCCAGCGAGATGGCGCAGAGGTGCATGATGGAGGCCGTGGAGAAGAGCACGTCCAGGTAAATCCAGACTGCGCAAAGCTTGCTCGGCAGAGGCCACCGGTACCCTATGAGGCAGAAGGTTGGTGTCAGTGAGCAACCCTGTGCCTCCTGGAGCACATGGATCCCTATCCTATGACAATTTCCAGCTCTGGGACAGGCACAGGCGGTGGCAAAGGGCAACACAATATATTTTTAGTATTTGAAAAAAGCCCACTGGCAACTAAACTATGATAAGCTAGCACTGGCTGATGAATGCAGGGTTTGAAAATTTCTAGTGTCTGGAGTTATGTGAGTGTGGCACGGTAAGCTCGGATGGTCTCTATTTGGGGGTTCTCTTTCTTCCCCCTTACGCCTGGCAAAACATTTCTTTTGTTAATGGCTTATGTCAAAATTTGTGTTTTGGCTCCTCTTCTGGAGCACCTCTCACACTGTACTGTCAGGATTTAGTCACATATTTCTCTGGATTGTATTTCCCTAAGGAAATACAATAGTCTCACCTCTTAGTCATTATTATAACCATCCAGTCCCATACAGTGATGGCAATAAATTGCATTAGTGCAAATGACTAAATGACTAAAAATTCAGATTGTGAATACGTCTGTTTGTAAAAATGAAAAATAATGATCTAATAATGCTTTGGGTGCCAAACTCAAATTTGGGGTATGTGTAGGGAGAGCTGAAGACAAGGGTGAAGAAAAATAAAGGAAGGTGTCCTTGCTCTGAGCTTTGTTTTAGGGAGGCATTTCTCAAACTTTAGTGAGCATCAGACTCTGCCACACCTCTTAAAACACACACTGCTGGACCTCCCTCCAGAGGTTCTGATGCAGTTAGTAGGGAGCAGGCTGTAGAATTTGCATCTGAATTAGCAAGCTCCGGGTGATGCTGATGCTGCTGGTCCAGGGACCACGCTTTGTGAATAGCTGCTTTAGGGTAGTGGCTCTCACCCCTGGCTGCACATCAGAATCAGCTGGAGAGCTTTAGAGAAGGTCCTGATGCCCATGCCAAACCCAGCCCAATTAAATCATCTTTGGAGGGTGGGCTGAGGTGGACATCAAATGTCGAAGCGTTTGCAAAGCTTTTTCCAAGCTCCCCAGACAATTCCAATGTAAGAGACACTGCAGGTCACCTGCTATATGAGGAAGGTTAGAGTGTGCTTTATGGACATAAACAAAGTGTCCTGGTTTTGTGTTTTGGAGGGGGATCAAGCAGTTATGTAAACCTTAATTAGTTTTGATCACAGTATAAGCAGCGGAGTTAGATCTGCCTGCATGTAAGAAGGAAAATTTTAAAGTCCACTTTTCTTATTACAGACCCACAAAGCCGAACAAACTCCAACGCAAACGTACACTATTAACCAAAATGCCACAAGAGATATTTAGACAAGTAAAGAGCGTAGGTACAAGCCTAATTTACAGCCATTCACTTGTATTATTTGCAAAGAGCTTGAGCCGAAAGGAAAGCCTTTTCCTTTGCAGCGCCTTATGGGGGAAGCCACGCTCTGTCTGTTCGGAACAGATGTCGGCCCTCGGAGGGGTTTCTCTGCAAGGAGGCGGCCCGGGCCTCAGTCAGTGTTTCCGATGCGGGATAAGGAGGGGGCATTTCCTTGTGGGAGAAGCCCCATGCCCCACGCCCCGTGGGCTGGGGGAGGCGGGAGGAGCAGCCCAGGGAGGGGCGGGGCTCCGGAGGGAACGGGCTGCGCTCAGAGCGGCGGCCGCCAGGGAGCGCCCTTGCTCCCCAAGCGGGTGACGCCGGGGGTCACCCCACCCTCCAGCCTCTGTTTTGGGTCCCGCTCTGTCACTCCTCCTACCCCCACTGGAGTTTGCCCCCTAGGGGAGGGGGTTTGGGAAGCGAGAATCTTCCCCGGGATGCTGGGGAAAGGGCAGGCAAATTAAATGAAATCATTCCGGTGTGGCATTTAAATGGCATTTAAATGGCTGGACTTGGAATGAGCGTTACTAGCTTTGTGCAAACTGGCGCCTGCTCGCCCTTGCGTACCGCCTTCCTCCTTCACATTCTCTAGGGCTGGGTTGATGTTTTTTAATCTTAGCCCCTAAGACTTGACCAGAAAATTTCCCTTTAAAGATAGCTATCATAACCTGTCTCTAAGCTCTGAGTGACTGCTGCTTGTGCCTGTGTCAGCAGTCACAATAGTCTCTCCTTTAAGGAGGTATCTGGCTGTATTACTCATAATTTGGAAAGAATATCACATTTTGGTCCCTTGCTGAGAGGTCTGACTATTTCAAACTCTGTTGAGAAGAAAGCAAGATTAATCCCTTCCCATTTGTTTCCCACCCTCCTCCAAACCAGACTGGAGGAGTTTATGCATATGCATTTTCAAAGAGTTGAGGATATAATTCAAAGGCACATTTCCAAATTAGCTTCTCTGGGCAGGGAACAATTAAAACTGGAGTAATTCATTTATTCTAATGGAGATTCTGCATATTTTAACATAAAACCTATTGCACCACTAATGTTCTCTCTGCAAATGTTCCAAAGTAATTGGGAAGGCTTTATCACTCCATTAAAAGTGCTGAAAACTGTGTGACAAAGATTAAAACTGTTCTGTCCTGAAGGCTGGAATATTGGTTGGGAATATAAAGAAGCAAAAATCAAGTAGATTCAGAATGATGGGTAAGTTATTGGTTTATGACTGTATGGGGTAATTTATAAAAATTTCTACATTAAATGTACATGTTTTAAAGCACAAAACTCTCCAATGATCATTTTTACACAGGATGTACGCGTTTTGAAGCACAAAACTCTCCAGTGATCACAGGTCATTGACTGTCTGATTTTTATGTGAAATCCCATTTTAAGAGTAAAATATAAGTAACATAGTAGGCTCTAGTCTATAAACAAAGCCTTCTATTTATAGTTTGTTTGCCCCCTGAGCCCCATCTCATCTGCTGATGGCATGCACATGCTCTTTATTACCAGTGCGAATATAGCTGGGAAACTAATGCCACTCACCATACAGGATGGTTAACATGGACACGGGCATGACAAGGAAACCCAGCAGCATATCAGCTATGGCAAGTGACATCAGGAAATAGTTGGTGGCATTCTGCAGCTTTTTCTCTAGGGACACTGCCATGATGACGAGTATGTTTCCAGCAATAGTTAGAATAATCACTACAGCTGTCAGTAAAGCAGACCAGTTTTTTTCCTGGAGATGAAGTAAGGAGAGACACGATGGTGAGAGGCACCCTTCACAGGAAAGGTTGGTTCGATTTTCAGAGTCGACTGTCCAGTTAAATGCATCAGAAGTGTTAGCTTCTCCGGAGTTAAAGTCATTACTGTAGAGCCTGGTGTCATCATTTAATTGCATTAGGGAGTTTGTAGTTGAGCTCAAAGAAGTATTTTCTTCACAAAGAATATCCATGTCTAAGCCAGAACTTGTAGCAGATGAGGTGTGGAAGGACTAACAGGTTATAGCTTCTGCTCACCATTCACCTTGATGTACCCACACTCTGTAACGCTGAGGCTGGTGTACATGCTGGTCTCCCGGGGCTGGATTTTTGTCTTCCATTATTACAATGATAGTTAAAGAACTGAACTGTGGTGGCTGTAAGTTTTCTTCATTCACAATTTTAGGAGAGTCCACTGTTTGGTTTTATTATTTTCTCACCAAAGCGAGGATAAAAAAGCAGAATGAACTTTTAGCATAGAGGTTGCAGGGTTTTTTTTTTTGAGCATTCGGGAAGATAAATGTCCTGGACAAAGAAGAAAAGTTTTATAACTACTGGGACTCTTGTTTAACTATATCTCATTTTGTTGGTTATGCTGATGGTACTAGTTTAGCAACAGTATTATTAAAATAGCATGCAATCAGAAACAGTGGGGATGTACACATTCTACATTAAGAAAGTCAATTAAAAATACATCCAGTGTTAATCCCATAGTAATTGGATGTACTTTGGGTTACAGTTCTCAGCCATTCTTAGGCTGAATTGCCACAGCTGCTGTCAGGAATTTCAGCTCCTATAATGTTGCTTAGCTAATAAAAGGAAAACAAAAAAGTCTTAAGTAAAGATTAGCAGACAACTTTCCTCCCTAGAAATTCTCATTGAAATGATTACATGTTGGCCCAGCATGATTTCAAACCGGAAAGAAAATTACACAGCAATAAAATATAGCGGCATGAGAACTTACATTTGTCTTCAGGGTCCACACATGAGATACATTTGTTATTCTGTGACTCGCTGCATCTCTCACAGTAATTAAACTGGTGTAGAGTCCCCTCTTCTTGATCTTCCACCAGCATAATATGATAGTAATTTGGTTTCTGTTTTGCTGACTTCAAAAACTGCATGCAAGAGCTGAGCCAGCTCCCGCACTGCTTGGATCCTGTTGGCTTCCTCTGGCACGGCTCGGCTGGGTTCCTCCCTCCCTGTGCGGCTCGCCTCAGCAGGCACACATTTAGAAATCATTCACGAGCCCCTCAAAGTCGCACAAAAGAACTGCATGGGAAAGTAGGAAGAGCTGTCTGCACCAAGGGACTCCTGGTTTCCACGGGAATGGAGTAGCTCTCTGACTGCCTCGTTCATTTCATCAGACCTCCCTCTATGTGTATGTCATAAGCTGCAAGGTAGCAACAGCCAGGAGGGCGGACCAAATAGGCTTTTTCTTCTCCCTCTTTTTGCTACATATTAATATTGGGAAGTTTTCCTTTGCTTTCGAGAGAAACTGGAGAAATGGCCTTTTGTGCAGATTCCCATTAAGGTAGGTAAGTGGCACTGTGGTAATTTTTTAGGCTGAAGGGTGAAGAGACAACATAAATAAGGCTAGAAAACAGTGTGTCCTCGGACTGCTGTGAGTGTCCGGCACTTCCATCCAAAGCCAACAGTGTTTGTGTCCAGAGTGGAATTACTGACTTTGGCCACATAGGCTCAGGGTGGCTAGGCACATCTGTGGTGATAACTCTGATAAACTATCAGCACTATTTTTATTTAATAGATACACCATTGAACTGGCTTATTTTCTTCAGCAGAAATATGCCACCCAGATATTATTCAAAACCTCACATGTGGTAGGAAATAAGTTGGTTTCGCAGTACCAATGTTTTTCCCCCACCAGTAATGACAACTTGCCTTACTTGTAAAGAAAGCCCTTTCCCAAGTAGGTTTCTAAAGGAGGCAGTTTGATCTCTCTCTTTTTGCAGGCATGAAAATATTTTCCTCAATAGTTGGGTTTTGCTACAGTTCTATCACCTTCTGTTCTTCACATTCTCCCTAGACAAATTCAACCACTCTCATGCCTTCAATATGTTTGTGGCCAAGTCTGTACCTTCATAGCTGATTATTTCTCTCAGTTCCAGACCTAAATCTCCAGCTGCCCATTGGCTCCTTCCATGGTAGCCTGGGAGACCTTGACCTCAGCATCTTCCCTCACTCCGCATCCCCCTGCCCGGCTCTCAGTGCTTGTTCCTACCCATTGGCTTGCATGATGGAATCACCACCTCTTCAGACAGCTGCTGTTATCCGCGACTCTTCCTTCATTCTTGCTGCCAGATCCCACTTCGTCTCCGGTGCTACCTCTGTATGCGTATTTCTCACATGTCCTCTCCTGCAGCCTGCAGCTCGCACCCTGTGGTCGAGATCTAGCCACCTATTTCCTGGGTGGGTGCCTTAGTGCCCCCCTCACTGCCCTGCCTGCCACCCTCCTACCCCTCCACGTCAAATATGCACGCTGGCGAGCAGGCAGTGGAGAACACAGACCTTAGAGTTCCTTGGTTTTGGATCCTAGCTCTATCACTCATAAACAGTAGAACCTCGCCTCATCTAGTTGCTTCCTTTAAAGCTCAGTCTTCTCACTTGTAAAATGGGATAATACCTTCCTCATAAGATTGTAGTGAAGCTAAACTGAGATAATGTGTGTAAGTATTTGGCCCATGTCTGGCTTATAGGAGGTTCTCAAGTAATGTCAGCCACTTTCATTCTTATTGATATTCTTACTGATATTAATGACAGAATTGGCATCACTCCCATGCCTACACTCCTGCAGTCCCTTCCTTGTGGGGCACATGACACTTTGCTTCATCTACCTGTACCCTGCTTGCCCCACTTTGCAGGCCTGGACTCTGGTTACTCTCCCAGTCAGCCTGTATGCAGACTGAACTTACATGTTTCTGACCATTTTTATGTCTCTGTACTTGTACTTCCCTGTGCCTGGAGTGCTCTTACCATTCCTTTTTTGTGTGTGTCCATCTGGCAAATTCGTGCTCAGTTCCAGAGCAGCTCTGGATCCCAGGCCTACCACTCACCACCTGCGTAAGCGTGATTAAGCTACCTAATCTCTGTGTTTTAGTCTCCTCATCTGCAAGTAGGGAACATTAATAATAAAAAGACCTCAGGATTGACGTGAAAGCCAAATAAATTTACATATTTGCCTGGCACATTTTAAACACTCAATAAAGGTTAGTTGCTATTATTCTTACTAAGTTTACTGTTCCTAAGCTTTCTGTAGCCCTCCTTCCCAGTGGAGGCAAAGACTATAGCACCTTCTGCAGCCTTCTATTTTTAACACATCATGTCTCATGTAAGCCTCATAAAGGCAGGAACTGTGTCTATCTTGTTAACAGCTGGGCATGTAGTGCTTAAGTATGTTTGTTGAATGAATGCATGACATCTGTGTAAATGTCTGTCTTCTCTATTAGATGTTGAACTTCATTTCCATACCCTTAATATAGATGTAATCTATATTACATCTATATTATACTACTATATTATCCACCCAGATGCAATTCATAAACCTCACATGTGGTATCTAAGCATGGTATCTCATAATGGAAGGTCCTCAACAGATGTGTTCTGACTGAATTGTTATTAGCATAAATTAAGATGAATTGATTATTAAAAAGGAGAACCAGGGAGAAACCTAGAACCTCTCATTTTTTCTTGTTACTTTGTTTATTGGGATACCAATTTAATTTTATTAAAGATAGCAGAGGGAAATGTAATATAAAAAGTACTCCAGTGTTAGGAAGTTATTCAAAAGTTTTCTGAGGTTAAATTTTATAGATGTTCTTGTTATAGCTCTTAGAGAATTCTGATGATCTCAGTCCATTATTTCTCATGAAGAACAGCTAGGCTTCTAGTCATGCCAAAACTAATCAGTGTTTCTTATTATGTGGTTTACACTGGGAAATATTTTTTTGGCTACCATCTAAGATTATTTGTAGTTTTTATCGCAATTTTATGAATACTTGTTATGGACAAAGCAGTAGGGGCACAATCTAGGCTCCTGATTCTTAAACAGAGCTTCTCGGTTAATAGCATGAGGGTTAGATTAGGTAGGAATAGTTTCTTGCTGGGCAGATGCCCCTTGTGAGTTTGGTGAGACAAGTGTGTGTTGGCTGCTGTAGTGCGCACCGTGATGCCTCACCCAGCTTCTGCTTGAGGGCTGAGACTCGGGCTCCCTGCTGCTGGAAGGATTGGTGGCTGGCTCTCCACTCTTTCTGTGAACACTCCCTTCAGCCAAGGAGGCCAGCTTGCCAGTGGCCATGCCCCTTCTCTGTGGCAGCCAGCATGCAAAGACTGGTCCATTGTGAGGATATAAAGGGCTGGCCCTCTTGCCTGATGGCTGAAGAACTTTGGTTCCAGTGCTCCTATGGGATTCACTGAGGCCTTTGTTGTGTCAAATCCAGGTTAAATATCTCCCCTTGTCCAGTCTGGCTTCTCTTGCTCCCCTGCAGGTGTTGATCTGAGAGCTCGCCCCACACAAATCTCTTGCACACACATCAGTTACAGAGTCAGCTTCCTGGGGAGCTCAACCTATGACCTATCATCTTTAGCTGTGTTTTAATGCCTTGAATAACATCTCTGGGTGAGTTGGATGTCTTACACAAAACAGATAAGTGTTGTCTATGTGATGATGAATGATGCTTCCTTGCCATGAGCTTAGAGTTCTTCAATATACATCTGGCTTTGCTATCTAATTACTGCCAGAAGGAATTTAAGGTCAACAATACCAGAACTATATTTATTATCTTGGGCAGAATTTCTCTAGTTCTTCATTGGACCATATATAGGAATACATTTTATAACTAGTTCATTTTGGAAGGTTCACTAGAAAGTGATTGCTTAAAATTAGATGTTAATATTTTCTCAATGACTTCAGTGGTATTTGTAGCCTTTGTTTGAATTTTTTTCCAGGCTAAAGTTATTGGGTTTCTGAAACTGTAGTGTCTTACATATGTCAATGTATATGAGAAAAAAAAGTTCCTTGACCAATTAAGTCTGGAACATTACTGTATCTTATAGTCTCCTCTTAGAAATATACAGTGCATAATTGCATATTAAAAGCTGTAAGAGATCCTGCAGTAAGGAAATCTGTTTATATTTATTTCATTCCTCTTCGTCCAGAATACTCATTGAAAGACACTTTAATTTTGTCTAAACTGAGTTATATTTTAAATTTATTAAAACATAATGCTCTTAAGTATACAATTCGCTGAGTTTTGACAAATATATACACCCATGTAACCATCACCCAAATTAAGATATCCACCATTTTCATCATTTTTGAAAGTACCCTCCTATCCTTTTTTGACTTTAACTTAAATGGACACATGTGGCCCTCCTTCCTAGTGGAGGCAAAGACTGTAGCATCTTCTGCAGTCTTCTTTGTCACGCTTCTTTCACTCAACAGTGTATCTGTGAGTTCATCTATGTCACTGTGATTAAATGATTATTTAATGGATTGTAGTCTGAGAAACTGAAATGGCCTGGACATTTGGGGTTTCAACATTTATTTTTTTTCTCGTTCAAAGGAACATAGAATAGGTCCCTTTTCTTTGTTACATTTGTCCTTTTTAAGCTGCTTAATTTTTCAAGACAGTGCCAACCTTAACCTTCACTCAATTGATTATACCTGATTTTGTTATGAATTGGCAGCATAGAATTCTTTTACCCTATGATATTTAAGAATATGTCTCTAAGATTTCTGCTGCTCAAACATTACTAATGGCCTGAGAATGAGGAAAGAATATTAACAGAGGGTTTACTGACTGACATTTAATCTATGACTTCCTTTTGGTGCTCTGATTCTTAGGTTTGGAACAAGCCAGACCATCGGACCAATGTATATTTAGAAAACAATATCATGAACTGCCTTCTATTATGGCACTGGCTTGTATCTAAAAAAAAACTACTTGAAATTAGCTAATGACTGTCATCTGTCTTTTTAATTTTCTCACAGTGGCACTGAGTTGAACAATATTCATTAATTTAACAGTTGATAATTGACTGCTGTGTCAAGCACTATTATAGGTGCTGAGTATAACCATGAAGATGAGCATAGTTCCTGCCTTCATTCATTCAAGAAATAGTTGGCAGTAGCATGGATGAGTACAGAGTTTAGGGAAGAGACATCAAATAGCCAATGGCATGTTGGTATTTAAGGTATGCTACTAGGTGAAATCATCTAAGAGAGTGAGTGGAGATAAAGAAGGGAAGGGGTCTGAGAACTCAGCCATGGATTACTCCAATAGTTTAGGTCAGAGAGTGTGGAGGAACCTGCCAAGTAGAATGAAAAGGGGCACCCAGTGAGTTAGGAGAGACACAAAGAGAAAGTGTAATCCTAAAGTAAAAGAAAAGAAAGATGGCCAAGGAGAATGAATGAGTGTGCAACTGGGTGAAATGCCTCCTGATCAGCTGAGTATAATAAGGACTGAGAAATCACCGTAAAATTTGTCAAAATGGTAGTCTTTGGTGGCCTTGATAGGAACTGTTCCAGTGGAGTAGTTGGAATAACAGCCCAACTGAATGGGTTCAAGAGGGGAGGGGGAGGGAAGCAAGAACATCAGTTTCAGGTGAAGATGGTGTGGCTTGCACTAGGGTAGTGCTAGTGGGTTTGTGAGAAATGGTCAGATTCTGCGTATGTTTTAAAGGTAGAGCCAACAGAACTTGATGACAGATAATGATAGGATATGGGACGTGAGAGAAAGAAGAGAGCTGCGTCACTCTGAAGGTTTTAGATCTGAGCAACTAGAAGGATGGGGCATCGTCCTTAACAGAAATAGTCAAGGCTTCAGTGGGAGCTTATTTGGGGTGATTATCAGATCAGTCTTGGATATGCTAACTTGAGGTCTGTGTAAGACAAATAACTATGTCTATAAGACACTGAACATAAGAGTCTGAAATAGAGCACAGAGGTCCAGGATGCAGATATAAATTTGGAAACTGTCAGTATATACGTGGTGTTGAAAGCTGTGAGGTAGAATGTGATTCCCTAAATATCCGAGTAGAGGAAGAAGCAGTTTAAAGACTGAATCTGGAGCTTCTTCAACAGTTAGAGGTAAGGGAGATAAGAAAGACGTGGCAGAGGAGACTGTGGGGTTGGTGAGGAAGGAGGAAAAGTGAAGAATGTGGTGTTCTAGGAGCCAAGATAAGAAAATATTTCAAGGAGGAGAGAGACCGAATGAAATACGGTGAAGCTGCTAAGAGTCACATACTTGAAGAGCATTTCATTATGTGGGAAATCGTGCACAAGCTAATGTTAAATAAGAACGAGCTCTATAGTCCATGTTCTCAACTTAAAAAAACCATGGATACGTGGTTCTAAACTAGAAGGAAGGACATTCAAATGTTGACAGTGATATCTTCTGGGTCAAGGAGTTGTGATTTTTTTTTTTATTTCAATGCTGATTTCAAATTTTGTAAATATTCTGAAGCATACATGTGTTTATAAACATAAAATAATTATTTCAAAAATATTTAAAATAAGTTCAGGTAAAAGAGGGTCAGAGATGACCTTATACTTTAATCATGGCTGGGACAGACTGGTTTTAAGGTAAAATTTTTAAACCGCTTGTTTTTGTTAGGTGTGGCAGTTGTATTATTCAGAATTATTATAGACAAATGGCAGAAATCCAAGTCAAAAAAGGATCAAGGGAGATGTGCAAGTAATTGACAAGTCCAAGGTGGGACTAACTTAAGGCATGGCAGGATCTAGTGGCTAAAAGGACCTTATTAGGGCTATGTTGCTACCTCTAGAATCTGCTTCCCTTTCACTGACCTGATTCTCTTCCTCTATAGGTGACTTCTTTCATGTAACTGGAAAAGGTGGTGGTTGGCAGTTCTGATTTTACATAATTGCAGGCTGTGAAACAGGATTTAACTCTGCAGTACAGTATTTTTCACTTGCAGATGAGACCCTGGTTAGACCCACATGCCCATCTCTGAAATGAACATGATAGCTAGGGGAATAGAGTACTCAAATTAGCCAGTCTGGGTCACCCTGCCGTCCCTCTGGGCAGGGGATCAGAGCAACATGACTTACCAGCTTCACTGACACTGCAGGAAATGGACCCTTTCCCAAATAAAAATACAGGCCTTTTGTCCAGGCCTGTAAAATAATGACTCTCTATTAGCAGAAGGTACTCCTCAGCTTATCTATTTTTTCTTGTGTTTTTACTCAGCTACATTGGCTCTGGTGTCTGAGTCATACTTGGTTGTTTCACGAGGCATCACATTTTTTTTGAGGTCACAGGGAGATCATTTTTTACATTTTTACTCTGGAGGTAAATAGCACTTCAGCCAGTCAGTGATCTAAAAGTGTGTTTCCCAAAATATCTAATTTACTACCAGGCATAACCTAGGTTTTGGGAGAAATGAATATATTATCACTTAGATTCTCATTACAGAGCAAGATGATTACCTTTCTTATAAGAAAAATGTAGAACTATTGGAGGAAAAATATTTTTGCTAGTCCCAAAGAATTACCCTCACACATTTTTGCAGATGCCTATTGGTTGAATCATAAGATATTTGGCCAGGATCCCAAATTTTGTTCTGGCACCAACTGTAAGGTGTCTGGGGCTGAAGGGACATTCGAGGTACATTTACCTCTTATTCTTAACGAGGGCATGTAGTGAACCAGATGGGACCATTTGGGTTGTAAGTGTTCTGTTTTCCTGGTCAGAGCCTGGCTAGTAGCCTGTTAGATCTGTCCTCTGAGCCCATGCCGGTTCCCACTTCATGCTGTGGGGGATGGGGAGAGACTGATGGTTCAGGTACTTCCCACGGGAAAGAGGAGCCTTTTGGACCAATTTTATCAAACCAGCTCTATGAGAAAAGCAGCCTATGGGAGGAAAGAGACACACCTAAAATGAAAATAATGAGAGTTCTCTACTCAGAGGATAGATTTTTAACCTCTTTGCTGCTTTCAGTGATCTGTTAACAATATGGCCTAATGGTGTCCCTGGTCTTGACTCACGTTGATGCTCTCCCTCCTTTGTGATGAGTGGCAGTTTGGGAGAATGGAAGTCTTGAATTTTGACTTCAGGGTAGAATGGGTAGACCAGATTCTTGGTTTCTTTGCATTCCAATGGCTTCAGCAGCCACAGGTCAATCAGTATGAATATGAAATACTGCCTTCTTTGGGAGTTTCCCAGTATATCAGAAAATTCAAGTTCTCACCTTCATGAGGATACTTTTAAGAACCAAATTATTGTTCCTCTGTCCACCTGATATTGATGACTTAGGCACTTAATCCCCTCAGAGCCTTTTACCAATATCTCAGATGGGGTCCTAGAAACCACTGAAATGGATCAGAACATGATCTCAATTTAGTTGAAATTACTCTTCCTGTTCTATTTTCCATCTCAAATTATGCTTGACGGTGTTGTCCAGGATAAGGTTGTACATTGTATTTCAATATGTCTGGTAAGACATGCTCCATAATTTTGGAGTAAAAAAGATAAATATTTGTAAAAATTAATCATTTGGTTTCCTATCTGCCCTTAAAACACGATGTCTAGTATCTCCCTTTTGAAGCCCATTACTATCCCCGCTTCCCCCCAGATTGATGAAGGACTCTGGAGTCTCTGACCAAAGAGGTCAGTCCCACACCAAACCTTATGTGGAGGGGTAACTGATCAGTCCTCCATTGCCATTGCTTCTTGCTGCCACATAGTGTCTCTGTTGCAGCCTTTTCTGCCCTTTTCAAGAAAGTTGATTTGTCATGGAATCACCTTAGCTCCTTGGCATTCTGCAGTGGTGAGGTGGCCGGTACAATTCTTCATTCATACTCACGTGGTGGCCACTGGCTCTAGAGTACAAGACTATGATAGGGTGACTTGGTTCTGGGATCTTCCTGCCAGAACCACAAATACTTAGGCACCAGGAGGTTGTGAATTCTCAGAACAAGAAGGTTGAAGAAGACTGGACACTAAATTTCTAGAATCTCTGGAGGAGAAATATTCATAGAATGAGTTGGCTTTGATGTCCTTGTAGGTCCCTTCCAATCCTAATGTTTGATTCTGAGATCTAAAAAACATTTAACATTGATACTATATTGTAAATTTGATCTTTCTTTATTTCATTTTTAACTATAAAAATGCATAGTGTAAAAAAGTCAAACCATGTTGAAAGAATCTTTCATACTCCTCATATTTTATATCCTTTATTTTCTTTGCATATACAAGTGTTTACATATATGATTATATGTGTTTTATATATATAATACATATGACTTAAAAATGTATAGATTGGTAATAGAATTCTCATGAATATAACATAATTTATTTAACTGGTCTTTCTTTGAACAGGTTAAATAAATTATTAGGATTGCAAGTGCTAAATTTCAAAGATCCCACCAAATAGCTGTCTAAAATAATATGCTAATTTATATTCCCACCAACAATATATTAGTGTTTTCCTCACATCTAACATGGAGTTTTTTAAATTGGCAGCTTTAACACCTTTATATCTTATGAACTACCAGTCGGTTACTCTATTAAAACTTGTCTCATTGTAAAACAAAATTCTTATTTTTCTCATAAAGATATTTATGAAAAATTTCACAAATATATAAATGTTCAAGGGCTAAAAATGTAGTAATATTTTTGGAAGCCACAATCTTCTTAAGACAAAAAAGTGACCGTATCCCCATATACTATCTTCTTCCCACAGTTTGAGATTCCCTGCTTTTACCATTTCCATCAGTGTTTATTTTATTGCATTTCAGTAACTTGTTTTTAGAGAATTTCTCTACAAAGATCAAGTACTTCTCTTTACATCATTTGCCAAAAAGAAAATCCAAAGGCTATAATGTGTTTGGAGAAAATATTTCACCTATTAATGTACTGTGGAAATTCATCATAGCCTTGTGCAGAGCTGTGACTCATCAAGGTCTTTATGGATCTTCTGACTTAAGCATATGTATGCCTTTACTGCTTGATTTGCCAGCTTTAGCTAATATCTATAAAGGAAGGAAAAACCATCATACATATTTTCTTTCTTGTCTTTCTAGTTTTGTTAATTATATAATTTCTAAACATTTCCAGGGTTTATAATGTTAAATCCTGTTTTAGGACCACAATTCCCATATCTGTCCTGGTCTTAGTCCTGTAGTTTGATGGGATGAATATTCCCCACCCTCCATTTTGCTATAGCTGTCCAGTTAGCTCATGGTTGGTTAAAGATTGTTTTCTAGTAGTTTCCTCAAAAACAAGTCATGGAAATGTATTTCCTGAGTGATTTAAAGTTCAACACCAGTTCTACGTTGTCTTTATCCTTGAATAACATTTGATCAGTCTAAAATTCTTGTCACATTTTCTTTCCTTGAACATTGTAAGTATTAACTATTTTCTGGAGTTGAATATGGCTGTAGAGAGGTGTGAGTTCAGTGACTTTTTTCACCCATTTAGGTGTCTTAAGCTTTTTGTGTAGATGCTCAGATAACTCTTTCTTTTATTCATTTTGAGCTTTTGATATCTAGTAAGTTTTCTAGAATACCTATTACTGTTGGTTGTTTTGTGTCAGGTTTTCCTATCACATTGTACGCTCTTTTCATCTGCAGATAAAATTCTTGAATGTCCCTGAAATTTTCTTTCTCTCTGCTTCCCCTTACCCTTCCCTCCCCTCTTCTCCTCTTCTTTTTGACAGTGTCTCCCTCCAGCACCCAGGCTGGAGTACAGTGGCATGATCTTGGCTCACTGCAACCTCTGCCTGCTGGGTTCAAATGATTCTCCTGTCTCACCCTCCCAAGTAGCTGGGATTACTGGCATGCGCCACCACACCTGGCTAATTTTTATAATTTTTAGTAGAGGCAGGGTTTTGTCATGTTGTCCAGGCTGGTCTTGAACTCCTGGCCTCAAGTGATTCACCTGCCTTGGCTTCCCAAAGTGCTGGGATTTCAGGCGTGAGGCACTGTGCCTGGCCGAATGTCTCTAAAATGTTCTTAACTGTATTTTTACATATCTTTTTACTATCTTGATTAAACTGTCTTCCTTAGGGAAACCAATAGTGAGTATATGTTGCCTTTATTCACTTTTATTTATCTTATTCACTTTTCTCAATCCTGTCCCCCTTGTCTCTTACTGTGTTTTAGCAGTGTCTATTCTTCTTGCTGCTTTCAACGTGGTCTATGTTCCTGTGACTGCTTTTTGTTTTCCTTCATGAGCCAGCTCCTGTTATGTTTCCTTCTGATGTTCCTGCTAATCTTACATGAGGTTATTTGAGATTTTGAATTGCTGCTTCACGCTCTTATTTATATGAAAGATTGCTTGATTAAGATCTTTTGTTCATACATGTCATGTTTGGTCAGTTCTAATCTCCATGGTCACTTTTTAGGAGGGGAGAATATTCTTGGTCTGCCAGTTTTTGTTTTTGTTTTTGTTTTTTTCCCTGTTGTGTTCTTTTCTTTTTCTTTGGGAATTTCTCCATAGGTCCTATAGAACTAGAGCCTAGTCTTAGTGGATTTATGGCTGGTTTGGTCAAGCTTCTTATCCCACTGTGTGTGTATGTGTGTGTGTATGTGTGATTTTCTATTTTTATAGACTTAGAGAAGGTACAAATGCTGACTTGTTATGTGGATATTTTGTGTAGTGGTGACGTCTGGGCTTTCCATGCAACTATCACACAGATGGTGCACATTGTACCCATTAGGTAATTTCTCATCCCTCATTCTCCTTCCACTTCTCCGATGTCTAGTATTCCACCAAGAGAGGGAGAGAGATTCTAATCTTTCCCCTAGCCAGCAGAGATTGATGCTGCAGGACAGCAATCAATGCAAACCTTCTCCTGTAGTCAGCCTGTCCCACTCACTGACGACTGCTTCCTGACTTCTCATCCCTCCCTGCCTTTTCTGTGCCAGATGGGATTAGGGAAGCTCTTGCCATCAGTGCACCTACCCCAGTCTGTTACAAAAAAGGGATTGTTGGTGTTCTCTCTCATAATTTGCAACATCTTGGAAATATGGATGTGGCTGGCTTTGTCTGTGGTCTGTAGCCACAGGCATGCTCTCCTGGCATCTTCCCACACCAATTCTTTTGACTTCCTCTGAATTTGGCAGCCCTTTCTCATATATGGTGGTTCAAGGCCACAGTAGGCTACCAATTTTGTTGAAGTTAGAGCCTGCATTTGTTTCTAACTCTTACTGTTTTTTATAGTGTCATTGAAAGGAGAAAGGAGCAAAATTGTCTTGCCTGCATACACCTTTATTTTTTGTAATTATTTTATTTCAGTAGCTTTAGGGATACAAGTGGTTTTTGGTTACATGGGTGAATTGGATAGTGGTTAAGCATGGGATTTTAATGACCTGTTACCTGAGTAGTGTACTTTGTACCCTACAGAGAGTTTTTCGTTCCTCACCACCCTCCCACCCTCCTCACTTCTGAGTCTCCAGTGTCTATTAAACCACTCTGTATGCCTTCCCATGCCCATAGCTTGGCTCCCACTTATAAGTGAGAATGTGCAGTATTTGGTTCTTCATTCCTGAGTTACTTCACTTATGATAATGGCCTCCAGTTCCATCCAAGTTGCTGCAAAAGACATTATTTCATTCTTTATTTGTCTGCATATTTTAGATTATAAGTCCTTTGTCGCATTGAAATGAATCATGTTTGAATCAGTCACGTAGAGTGGATTTTCTTCCCCTAAGAATTCTATTTTGTGTCAGGAATTTATCTTTCATTCATTTTAAGGTTTTGATATTATGCTTTCTAAGCGTATGAAAACAGGTGAAATATGTGCTTAAATATCAAGAAAGAAGGTCTTCTGTTTTTTCTAAGTATAAGAAGACTTAAAGAGGAAGCTAGTATCTTATGAGAATAAGTGCCCAAGCTTTTAATATGGCATCAAGGACTGATACCTTCTTATGGCTAGATTTATTAAAATAGGTGTTTGATATATTCCACTGAACAGAAAGGTGGTTTTAATAGTACTCTCTAGAGTAAGGGTGGGCAAATGATGATCCTCAGGCTAAATATTTGCTGCCTGTTTTGAAAATAAACTTTTATTAGAATACAGCCATACTCACTCACTTATATATTGTCTATGGCTTCTTTCATGCTGTTACGGCAGAACTTTGAGTATTTGTGCCAGAAATCAAGCAGCCTACAAATTCTAAGGTATTTATCTTTCCCTTTACAGAAACAAATTGCTGACCCCCTGCTATAGAAGAGCAAATTCTCTGTCACTTTACAATTCTCTATTTCTATGTTTTTCCATTATGATCACTCTAAGAATAAATCAGAAATCTCCATCTCCCATTTCTGTCCTCTTAGTAATAGTATGTGAAAGTTTGGCAGACGTTTTAAATTGTTAGCCACAGACCTGACCCAATTTTTGTATGCAATCAATTTACTTTTTGGAAGATGCCAGAAAATTAAGTTTTTAAAGATTTCAAGGTAAAGAGCAAAGTTATGATATTTTACTGTTGTCTTTGTCATCCTTTTTGATATTTAGAAGACTGTCATGTACTATATTGATATTTCTTGGCCATATAACTGCCTCCAAATTTTCTTAGTATCTATTTTGGGGATGATCATGATCCATGACATTTAGAATCATTTGCAATTGACCGTAGTGACCAAGACCATATTAGAACATTGTGGAATATAAAACAACTTTATTCATTGAAACACTTCTTTTTCTTCTACTTTTTATTTCCAGGCATTTTTTTATTGCCATCAGAAATTATAGTTATTATTCCCTCACTGTATTTGTTCTAAAAGCAAAATAACTTCAGTCAAGAAGGCATCATTCTTGCCTGGGAAGGCAGTAATTGAACCAATATGCAGGGCATTAAAACCACACAGTAAGATTTATTACTTTTGGTTTTGTTGCCCATCTATTTCTGTTATTTTTCTCCATAAATCCTTGATATTTTGATTCAAACACACCTAATGGTTGTTGGAGTGTCCCCTACTTTTCTCCCTGTGTGAAGAATGCTAGTTAATTTAAAATTTTGCTTACTTGTTTTAGATTTCAACCTTTGCTCCTCTCAATCTTCTCCAAATCTCATCTGCCCTAGAGCCCAGATGAGAACTGGGGGTGAGGGCAGATGTTCCATACTATCAGAGCGCTGTGACAAACCATGCCAGCTCCCCTTGCAGCATCAGATAATGGGCTGTCTTTTAAATGAGAACATAGAAGTGCTTACTCCCATTCAGCTTGAAATCCTTCAATACCCAGATGTTTTTTCTGTTGCATCTGGATTTGGCTGTTGGAGTTTTATCATCCTTTCTTCAATGACACAACATATCCAGGTTGTTGAATGGTGTATCACTGCCCGTGTTTTCTTAGCCATTACATTGTCCACCTCATGGATATGGATGCTGGAGAAGGTGTGTGTCTGTCTGGTAGCTCAGTCACTACCACCATTTGTGTTCTCACCGCAGAAAAGAATGCAAATTGGAAATACCTAAAAATCCTCTGGGATTATGTAATTCTGAACTGGCGTCCACATTTTGTTGTATTCTGTATGCTCACACTGATATTGAGTTATACATTGGTTATATACCCTTACTACATTTAAGAATATAGCAGTTGGCTTTCTATGAAACTTATTTTCATATTTTGCTTTAGAGTCAAGGAAGGAATGGAGATGAATGAGTGCTTATTGAACCAAGTGCCAAGTGTTATGCTTTACATACATATGTTAAATAATCCTGGCAGTGACTCTGCAAGAGAGGTAAAATGGAATCTATGACACAGACGGCCCTCAGGTCAAAAGATGCGCCTGAGTTTATCTCATGCTCTAGTGCCAGGATCTCAATGCCTACATCTGTTACTCCTTCTCGCCCTGTTACATCACCCTTTCCTTTACTATATATTTTAAGTTTTATTATGTCTTGATTTTAAAATGTTCAACTGCCTAATAACTCCTGTTTATTTTGTTATGGACATTTTAGATATATTTTACCTTTTATTATATTGCTGTATAACATAGTACAGTGCCCATAGTGTTAAGTGTACAGCTCGATTTTTCTCCAGTGAACATACCCATGTTATTAGCACCCAGGTGGAGAAATAGAAGAATACCAGCATCCCAGAAATGCTCTTTATTCTCCATTTTATTCTCTTTCCCCACACTCCCTACTCCAAGAGTAACTGCTATCCTGACTTCTAGCAGCAAAAATTCGTTTTGTTCTCGAATTTTATGTAAATGGAATCATACAGTATGTACTCTTTTATATCTGGATACTTTTTCTCAACATTTCATTTATGAGATTGATCCTTACTGTTGCTTGTAGCTGTAGATTGCTTTATAACATTCTATTGTGTGAAGATTCTCATTTATCCATTCTTCTGTCTCTAGGCTTTTGACTAGTTTCTAGTTTGGGGATATTATGAATAGTGCTGTTATCAGACTAGTATATGTCTTTTGATAAACATAAGTATATGTATGTTGGGTATATACCTAGGAGTGGAATTGCTGTCTTTTTTTTTTTTTTAAAGAACAATTTCAGTAGGCATACTAAATCATTGGTTTATTCAACAATTATCTTTGGAGATTTTTAAACATTCCTATGCCTAATTCCACCTTATAAATTTAAATTCAGGTCATCCATCTGGAGTAATGATGAAGGACAGAGGAGTCCTAAAGTGGGGCTTAGTCTGGGAGGGTTCTTGGCTTTGCCTAGGAAAGAATTGCTCTGAAGTGCTATGGCTCTGTGACTGCTTCCACAGAGCAGGGCTACCCCACAGGCAATGTGGTGGGCATAGAAGCTCAGAAGCAGTTCTGTAGTCATATTTCTACCCATTTCTAATTACATGCAGATTAAGGGGTAGTCTATGCAGAAATTTCTAGAAAAGGGGTGATAACTTCCAGGTCATTGGGTCTTTGCCATGAAAAGGTATGATAACTTTTGGGCATTGCCATGGCAATGGTAAACATGGCACATTGGTGGGCATGTCTAATTGGGGGGTACTTCCAGACCTGGTTTTAAACTAGTTCTCAATTTGGTCCTGTGACAGAGCTCTGCCTCCAGAGTTAAGTCCCACTTCCTACCTGATTAAGACTAAGTTATAAGTTATCTTCATTAAAAACAAAACTTCATGGAAATTCACTTATGCAGCAAAAGTTGAGAATAACTGATCGTTTTTATGGCAAACCATGTTAAATATTCCTTAGATATATTTTTTACACTTTATATAAGGGTATGTGTATATACATATATATTATCTAATGATATTTTACAAGTGTAAACAAACACATTTCTATTTAGCTACTTTCTTTTTTTTAAATTTTATTATTACACTTTAAGTTTTAGGGTACATGTGCACAACATACAGGTTTGTTACATATGTACACATGTGCCACGTTGGTGTGCTGCACCCATTAACTCATCATTTAGCATTAGGTATATCTTCTAATGCTATCCCTCCCCCCTCCCCCCACCCCACAACAGTCCCCGGTGTGTGATGTTCCCCTCCCTGTGTCCATGTGTTCTCATTGTTCAATTCCCACCTATGAGTGAGAACATGCGGTGTTTGGTTTTTTGTCCTTGCGATAGTTTGCTGAGAATGATGGTTTCCAGCTTCATCCATGTCCCTACAAAGGACATGAACTCATCATTTTTTATGGCTGCATAGTATTCCATGGTGTACATTTAGCTACTTTCAATCATTCTCTTTCATTTTTAAAAAGAACAAGATATTTTAACTTGTTTCAGTTCTATCTAGTGTTTACTTAGTGCCTGTTTTGTGTTTAGCTCTCAAGGATTTGATGTTTTCATATAGCAGGTGTTTTTCAGACTAAAGAATTAAGTTGTTTTTGTTATAAAAGTAATTTATACTCTTTGCAAAGAAAATAAATGAGGCAGTAGAGAGAGATATAAAAATGAAAGTTCTGCTTGTTCACCCACCACCTCTCAGTCTTAACTTTCCAGAGGCAACCACCATCTCCCTCCTCCATTTTCTAAGCATATGTGAGGTGTTTGACTTTTGTTTGGTGATATGGTACTCTCGTTTGTGACCTTAGGCTAGCCAGGTCATTCTGAGCCTGTTTCCTCTTCTATAAAATGGGGTGGCATAGGATTATTGTGAGGATGAATGTGACAACATCTGGAAAGTAGCAAATATAGTACCTGGCATGTGATAGGTACTTCATAAATGGAACAATTAGGATTATAATTATGATACTGACTAACAGTCTGCTTTCAGAACAAAGTACTTTAATGAGGTAAGAGGAAAGTGCTTTGTATGATACATTTAGGCAGTATTGCTCACCTTACAAAAATGTCTATTCCATTTTAATCCAATTTCCACATAAGCAGAAGCAAGTTGGAAGCTCGTGCCATTCACAGAAAATGTCAGAGATAATGTTCGTATAATTTGCTGAGTTACAAATATGCCAAGCTTCCTGAAGGTAAATTTTCTGGGATCCAGACATCTCTCACTGTCAGAAATATGACAAAGTTTCATGCTTATATTCACAGCTTGTGTGGCATAATGCATTTTTGTCACTATGCCTCTATTCAAATGCACTTTTATCATGGTACAAATACAAGATTCCTAATTTCTAAACTATTGTATTGCATTTTGGTTTCTTTCATTTTCCATGAAACTTGTTCCTGACACTTCACTAAAGGCTTACCTTTAGTTGGCACACCACAAGCTATGAGATGGTCCCCTCAGGCTCCTTGTTCAATTTCGTGATGATGTGATTAGACTTACACACAACCCATAAATACAACCCCACTAGTTCTACTTTATTAATTGATTGACAGGTTTTGGCTCTGTTGCCCAGGCTGTAGTGTGGTGATGTGGTCAGAGCTCACTGCAACCCTGAATTCCTGAGCTCAAGTGATCCCACTGCCTCAGCATTCCGAGTTGCTAGGATTACAGACATGTGCCACCATGCCCAGCTAATTTGTGTGTGTGTGTGTGAAGATGAGGTCTTGCTATGTTGCCCAGTCTGGTCATAGTTTTTCTTTAAACAGAATTATTTCTGCTGATTTCCTCTACATGTCCCAACACATGCTTGCTCATTTACAACCGTGAGATAGCATGCAATTAACAGGCCCACTATAGTTACAGTGTTCTCACTGCCTGTGAGGATCTTAAGATATGCTGTTCTACTTTATAGATGTAGCCCAATGCGTAACAGTGTGAGTACCATAACTATTGAATAGATCAAAAAAGTAGGTGGCTGAGTGCTCCTCACAATATGTAAGGAGATATGTATATATGTAATCGATGTGTTCTGAAAGAATTGTGGCTAATTTTTGTAAACTTGAACTATATTTTATTCATTTATTTATTTTGTAAACTTGAATTTTATTCAAGATGGAAAGGTAATGGCTATTTCAAACAAACTCGAGATAAATGCTTTTGAGAAGTTTTTTTTTTTTAATGAATCATTCCTCTGCTTTATAAGAAGGGATCAGAATCATCTTTTGCATTTAATTGTGGGCCATATGACAAGCTAAGGATGATCATATGCAGAAGAGCAAAAGAATTAGGTTTTACTGGAGGTTCATATAGCTCAGTAACATAAACTGATTTCCCCTCACAGCATCCAGCTGGAAAAATAGATGTCCTCTAAGCAATCACATTGTTCTTAAACATTCTCTTTTTGTTTTTCTAAGTATTGAACATGATGACCTAATTTAAGGAAAGTAAGGGAAGCTTAAAACAGTTTGGTTCAACTACTAGAAAAACAATATGAGATTTTCCCACTGAAAATGAGGTATTTCAATCCAAAAGGTTAAATACAAGTCAATCAATCTGAACAGGTGTACTGTTTACAACTATAATCAATACTGGTAATATTATGCATATTTCCACAAATTAGCCATTTCATATTACCCTTAAAAAATGAGTGCCCTGGTGGAACCCAAAACAAAAGGAAATCTACCTGTGATGTATTCTATACATCCTTTTTAAAAGGACTTTTAGAGCAGTCTTAGGTTCACAGCAAAATTGAGACGAAGGTACAGGTTCCCATATACCCCCTCTAACTCCCCATTAGCAACATCCCCCACCAGAGTGGTACATTATTATAATCTATGAACCTACATTGATACATCATCATCCCAAGTTCATAGCTTTACATTAGGGTCTTCTTCTGGTGTTGTACATTCTATGAGTTTGGACAAATGTATAATGATGGGTATCCATCATTGTAGTATTAGTGTATTTTCCATTGTCCTAAAAATCCCCTGTGCTCTGTCTATTCATCCCTTCCTCCAGTCCCTGGCGTCCATTGATCTTTTCATTGTGTCTGTGTTATTGCCTTTTCCAGAATATCATGTAGTTGAAATTATACCATAAGTAGCCTTTTCAGACAGTCATCTTTCACTTATAACATGATCTAAGTTTCCTCATGCCATTTAATGGCTTGATAGCCATTTCTTTTTAGCAATGAATAACATTCCATTGGCTTAATGTACCACAGTTTGTGTTAAACTTATGTCCTTTGTCTTGGAGTATTTTGTGGAGATTTATTGCGAGTTTCTGCATAGATAGTCATGTGATTTGCAAATAGGGCTACTTTTCTTTCCAATCGATGCCTTTTATGTCTTTTTATTATTGCACTGGCTAGAACTTCCAGCATTATGTTGAATTAACATGGTAAGAGTGGACATCTTTGCCTTATTCTTGTCTTTCATCATTAAGTATAATGTCAGCTGTAGGGTTTCAAGTATGACATTAAGTATAAAGTAAGCTATAGGCTCTTTATTATGTCAAGGAAGTTCTCCTCTATTTCTGTTTTTTGAGAGTTTTTATAATAGTTATTGAAGTTTGTCAAATGCTTTTTCTGTGTCCATTGATATGATCTTGATTCATTCTTTTTTAGCTTGTTAGTAAGGTCAGTTACTTTTTTTTTTTTTAATATTAAACCAGCTTTGCATCCCTGGAGTAATCCCAACTTGGGCATGGTGTATACTTCGTTTTGTATTGCTGAGTTCTGTTTGTCAATATTTGGTTGAGAATTTTTGTTGATGCCATGAGGGATATTGGTCTGTAGTGGTTTCTATGATACTTTTTTGGATTGGTATTGGTAATGCTAGTTTTATAAAATGAATTGGGAAGTGTTTTCTACCTCTTCTGTTTTCTGGAGGAGACTGTGTAATATTGATGTTAATTCTTCTTTAAACATTTGGCATAGTCTACAGTGAAACCATCTGGGGGCTAAAGATTTATTTTTTGGAAGTGTTGAAATTAAGAATTCAAATAACTTAATAATTACAGGGCTATAAAACTAGTTATTTCACACTGAGTGAAGTGTGGTAGTTTGTGTTTTTTAAGGAATTGGTCCTTTTCATCCAAATGGTCAAATTTATATGTGTAGAATTGTTCATAGTAGTCCCTTATTATTCTTTTGATGTCTACAATGTTTTAGTGATAACCTGGGTTTAGTTCATGAAGATAGTTTGTGTCTTTTCTCTCTTTTTTGTCAGTCTTGACAAACCTCTAGATTTTCAATTTTTAAAAGTCTTTTCAAAGAACCAGGTTTGTTTCATTCTTTTCTTTTTTCTTTTTAACATTTCAGCTTTTATTTTTGATCCTGGGGGTACATGGGCAGGTTTGTTATGTTGGACTATTATGTGATGCTGAGGTTTGAGGTACAAAGCCCATCACCTAGGTAGTGAGCATAATACTCAATAGGTAGTTTTTTGACCAACCCCTCCCTCCTTTTTCTTCCCCCACCCCAGTAGCCTGTAGTGTCTATTGTTTCCATATTTTTCTCCATGTATGCTTAATGTTTAACTCCCACTTACAAGTGAGAACATGCAGTGTTTTTTTTTTCTGTTCCTGCATTAATTTGCTTAGGATTATGGCCTCCAACTACATTTAGGTTGCTGCAGAAGACACAATTCCATTCTTTTAATGGCCAAATAGTATTCCATGCTGTCTATGTACCACCTTTTCTTTATTCATTCTACCATTGATGGGCACCTAGCTTGATTCCATGTCTTTGCTATTGTGAATAGTGCAGTGATGAACATACAAATGCATGTCTTTTTGGTAGAATGATTCCTTTTCCTTTGAATATATTCCAAGCAGTGCGATTGCTGGGTCAAAAGGTAGCTCTGTTTTTAGTTCTTTGAGAAGTCTCCAAACTGCTTCCCAAAATGGCTGGACAATTTACATTCCCACTAGCAGTGTATAAGCGTTCCCTTTTCTCCATAGCCTTGGCAGCATCTGTTTTTTGGCCTTTTAGTAGCCACTCTGACTGGAGTGAGGTGGTATCTCATTGTGGTTTTGATTTGCATTTCTCCAATTAGTGATGCTGAGCAGTTTTTCGTATGTTTGTTGGTCACTTGTATGTCATCTCTTGAGATGCGTCTGTTCATGTCATGTGCCCATTTTTTAATGAAGTTGTTTTTTGCTTGTTGACTTAAGTTTCCCATAGATTGTGGATATTAGGCCTTTGGCAGATGCATAGGTTGTGAATCTTCTCCCATTCTGTAGGTTGTCTGCTTACTTTGTTGATAGTTTCTTTCTCTGTGAAGAACCTCTTTAGTTTAATTAAGTCATGCTTGTCTATCTCTGTTTTTGTTGCAATTGCTTTTGGGGACTTAGTCAAAAATTCTTTGCCACGACTGATGTTCAGAAACGTATTTCCTAGGTTGTCTTCTAGGATTTTATAGTTTGAGGTCTTATATTTAAACCTTTGAGAGTTAATTTTTGTGCGTGGTGAAAGGTAGGGATCCAGCTTCCATATTCTCTATTTAGCTAGCCAGTTATCTCAGCAGCATTTACTGAATAAGAGGTCTGTTCTCCATTGCTTTTTTGGTTAGTCTGTCAAAGATCAGATGATTGTAGTCATGTGGCTTTATTTCTGAGTTTTCTGTACTGTTCCATTGGTGTATGTTTCTATTTTTGTGCCAGTACCATGGTTTTTTTTTTTTTTTTTTTTTTTTTTTTGGAGACAGAGTCTCACTCTGTCACCCAGGCTGGAGTACAGTGGCACAATCTCAGCTTACTGCAAGTTCCACCTCCCAGCCTCCTGGATTCAGGCCATTCTCCTGCCTCAGCCTTCTGAGTAGGTGGGACTACAGGCGCCCACCACCACACCCAGCTAATTTTTTGTATTTTTAGTAGAAACGGGGTTTCACCGTGTTAGCCAGGATGGTCTCGATCTACTGACCTTGTGATCTGCCTGCCTCAGCCTCTCTAAGTGCTGGGATTTCAGGCGTGAGCCACCGAGCCTGGCCTACCATGCTGTTTTGTTTACTGTAGCTTAGAGTTTGAAATTGGGTAATGTGATGCTTCTGGCTTTGTTCTTTGTGCTTAGGATTGCTTTGGTTATTTGGGTTATTTTTGGTTCCATATAAATTTTAGAATAGTTTTTCCTAATTCTGTGAAGAATGACATTGGTAGTTTGATAAGAATAGCATTGAATCTGTAATTACTTTGGGTAAATGACCATTTTTATGTTGATTCTTGTAATCTATGAGCATGGAATATTTTTCCATTTGGTTTGCTAATATTTTATTGAGGATTTTTGTGTCTATGTTCATCAGAGATATTGGCCTGAAGTTTCAATTTTTGTGTGTGTGTCTCTGCCAGATCTGGGTATCATCAGGCTAATGCTAGCTTCATAGAATGAGTTAGCAAGGAGACCCTCCTCCTCAATTTTTTTGAATAGTTTCAGTAAGATTAGCACCAGCTCTTCTTTATACATCTGGTAGAAGTCAGCTGTGAATCCCTCTGGTCCTGGGCTTTTTTGTATGTGTGCCAGGTTCTTTATTACTGATTGTATTTCAGAAGTTGGTATTGGTCTATCAAAGGTCCCAAACTCTTCCTGATTCAATTTGGGGAGATTCTGTGCTTCCAGGAATGTATTCTTTTCCTCTAGATTTTCTAACTTATCTGCATGGAGTTGTTTATAGTAGTCTCTGAGAATCTTTTATACTTCTATGGGATCAGTTGCAATAATATTACCTTTGTCATTTCTGATTGTGTTTATTTGGATCTTCTCTTTGTTTTTCTTTGTTAATCTAGCTAATGGTCTACTGATCTTAGTTTTTCAAAGAACCAACTTTTATTTCATCTTTTGTATGGATTTTTGCATCTCAAGTTCATTAAGTTCTTCTCTAATTTTAGTTATTTCTTTTCTGCTAGGTTTGAGGTTGGTTTGTTCTTTTTTTTCCTAGTTCCTTTAGATGCAAATTTATATTGTTAATTTGACATCTTTCTAACTTCTTGATGATAAGTGATTTGATTAGAACTATAAACTTTCCTCTTAATACCGCTTTGGCTGCTTCTCAGAGATTTTGGTAAATCGTATCTCTCTTTTAATTAATTTCAAAGAATTCTGTGATTTCTGCCTTTAATTTTGATATTCACTCAGAAGTTGTTCAAGAGTAAGTTGCTTAATTTCCATGTATTTGTGTAGTTCTTAGAGATCTTCTTGATATTCATTTATATTTTTATTACATTGCAGTCCCAGAATGTGCTTGGTATGATTTCAGTTATTTTCAATTTATTGAGACTTGCTTTATGACTGAGCATGTGATTGATCTTAGACTATGTTCCATGTGCAGATGAGAAGAATGTATATTCTGTGGTTGTTTGTGGAGTGTTGGATCTATTAGGTCCAATTGGTGAAGAGTCAAGTTTAAGTCCAGAGTTAGTTACTTTTTGTTGATCTGTCTAATGTTGTCAGTGGGGGTGTTGAAGTTTCCTATATTATTGTGTGGTTGTCTAAGTCTTTTCATTGGCCAAGAAGAACTTGTTTTCTGAATCTGGGTGCTCTAGTGTTGGATGCATATATATTTAGGATATTTAAGGCTTCTTGTTGAATTGTACCCTTTATCATTATGTAATTCCCTTTATTATGTATTAATGCATGTCCTTCTTAATTTTTATTGGTTTAAAGTACATATTAATGTCCTTCTTAATTTTTATTGATTTAAAGTCTGTTTTATCTGATTTAAAGACAGTGATCCCTCCTTTTTGTTTTCCATTTGCATGGTAGATTTTTCTCCATTGTTTTACCTTGAGCCTGTGGGTGTTGTTACATGTGAGGTGGGTCTCTTGAAAACAACAGTTGGGTTTTGTCTTTTTATCTAGCCTGCCACTCTGTGTCTTTTTTTTTTTTTTAATTTTTATTTTTTTGAGATGGAGTCTCGCTCTGTTGTCCAGGCTGGAGTGCAGTGGTGCAATCTCGGCTCACTGCAAGCTCCGCCTCCCGGGTTCACACCATTCTCCTACCTCAGCCTCCTGAGTAGCTGGGACTACAGGCACCCGTCACCATGCCTGGCTAATTTTTGGTTATTTTTCAGTAGAGACGGGGTTTCACCATGTTAGCCAGGATGGTCTCAATCTCCTGACCTTATGATCCACCCGCCTCGACCTCCCAAAGTGCTGGGATTACAGGCATGAGCCACTGCGCCTGGCCCACTCTGTGTCTTTTAAGTCAGGGGTCCCCAACCCCTGACCTATACTGGTCTGTGGCCTGTTAGGGATCAGGCTACACAGCAAGAGATAAGTGGTGGGCAAGTGAGCAAAGAAGCTTCATCAGTATATACAGCCACTCCTCTTTCTGCCAATATCTATATTTTAATTGATATATTTAGATAATTTCTATTTAATGTATTTCTTAATTTGTAAGACTTAAGCCTTTCATTTTATTTTTTTCTTTCTTTGTATTTTCTTATTCTTAGTTTTGTTTCTGCCTTCCTGTGGGTTACTTGAACTTTTTATTCTTTTTGGGGGACAGAATCTTGCTCTGTCATCCAGACTGGAGTGCAGTGGCCATGCCCAGCTAATTTTTGTATTTTTTTTTTTTTTATAGACACAGGGTTTCTCCATGCTGCCCAGGTTGGTTAGTTGAACATTTTTTATAACTCCATTTTGATTTATTTAGAGTACTTTTAAAATATATCCATTTGAATAGCTCTTTTAGTAGTTGCTATAGCTAATATATTATGTATACAAAACTTGTTACAGTCCATTGGCATCATCATTTTACCAGTTCTAGTGAAGTATGGAAACCTTATTTCCCTTTGTCTATTTTCCCAACTTATAAATATTTTAAATATTTCCTCTACAGACATTTAGAACCTCATCAGTGTTATAATTTTTGTTCTCACTGTCAAACATAAGACAACTAAAAAGAAGAAAAGTCCATTGTATTTACCCATATTTTTTTTCCTGTTGTTTGAGGGTTCCTTCTATTAATATCATTGCCATTGGTTTTATTTCATTGCCATTGCCTTTAATGTTATAAGCTGCCCTCTCAGCATTGCTTTTGCTGCATCTCACAAATTTTGGTATAGTTTATTTTCATTTTAATTCAGTTCAGTGTATCTTTTTTGTAGTCCCTGAGACTTGCTCCTTAACCCATGAATTACTTAGAAGTATGCGGCTTAGTTTGGAGAATTTCCTGTTACCTTTTTCTTATTGATTTCTAGTTTGATTTCATTGTGGTTGTAATAACATACTTTGTATGATTTCAGTTTTTAAAAATTTGTTGAGGTTTATTTTAGGGGCCAGGATATGGTCTTTCTTGCTATATGTTCCTGAGTGCTTGAACATAATTTGTATTTTCAAATTATTGTATGTTCAGTGGTGTGTTCTATAAGTGTCTGTTAGATCCTGTTGGATAATGGTGTTGAATTCTTTTATATCCTTGTTGATATTCTAATTTTAGAGAATTTTGTTTAGCCATTTTTAAAATGGGTCTGCTGGCAACACTAGCTTTCTTTCATCTGCGAATGTCTTGTTTCTCCTTCATATCTGAAAAATAATCACATTTGAAAAATGTGCCATTTCCTTCTGGCGCCCGTGATTTCTGATGATAAATCCATTGTCATTTGAATTGTTTTTCCCTACAGATAAGATGGTATTTCTCTCTACGTTTTTAGAACTTTGACTATGATGTATCTTGGTGTAGTCATCTTTGGGTTTATCCTGTTTGGGGCTTACTCAGCTTGCAGGTTTATGTCCTCTGTCAAATTTGGAAAATTTCTAGCCATTATTTCTTTGAATAGCTTTTTGGCATTTTTCTTTTCATCCTTTACTTCTCAGACTCCAATGACTGAATATTAGATCTTGTGGTTCCACATGTCCCAGAGGCCCTGTTAATAATATATTTTTAGTATGTTTTCTCTCTGTTCAGGTTAGGTGATTTCTATTGTTCTATCTTCCAGCTCACTGATCTCACTGATTCTTTTCTTCTGTCCTCAAAAGGGCTCAATTCTGTTATTGAGCCCATTCACTGAGTTTTACATTTTTTAAATGATAGTTTTCAGTTCTTAATTCTTTTATTGAGCCCATTCACTGAGTTTTAAATTTTGGTTATTGCAGTTTTTAGTTCTAAAATTTCCATTTTGTTCTTTCTTATATCTTCTTTGATGAGACTCTATGTTTTTGTTTGAAGTATGTTTGCATTTGCTCCTTGGAGCATTTTTATAATGGCTGCTTTAAAATAATTGTCAGAGTCATTCTAATATATCTGTCATCTGTTGTTGCCTATTGATTATTTTCATTCAGTTTGAGATGTTTCTGGAATTTTTTCCTATGATCTTCACTTGAAAGCTGACATTTGTATATTTTGTTATAAGATTCTGTATCTTATTTACAAACACCTTCTGTTTTAGTTGGCTTTCTCTAACACTGCTTATTCAGGGGAAAGGAGAATGCTGCTTTGTTACTGCCATGTGGGGATAGAAGTCCAGGTTTCTCACTTGGCCACTGATATGGTTTGGCTGTGTCCCCACACAAATCTCAACTTGAATTCCCATGTGTTGTGGGAGGAACTCAGTGGGAGGTGATTGACTTATGGGGGTGGGTCTTTCCTGTGCTGTTCTGGTGACAGTAAATGAGTCTTATGAGATCTGATGGTTTTAAAAATGGGAGTTTCCTTGCACAGCTCCCTTTTATTTATTTATTTATTTTGCCTGCTGCATCCACGTAATATGTGACTTGTTCCTCCCTGTCTTCTGCCATGATCGTGAGGCTTCCCTAGCCATGTGGAACTGTAAGTCCAGTAAACTTCTTTTGTAAATTGCCCAGTTTTGTATATGTCTTTATCAGGAGCATGAAAATGGACTAATACAGCCACCACTGACAGCTGAGGGTGGGGTTCATTTTTACTGCAGAGTGGGATTTCTAGCTCCTCTCTAGGCCTCTACTGATTCCTCCTATGCTGAAATAACACCAGCACCTCATTACTGTTCCCCCCAGGGCCTCCAGTGACACCATAGGAAGGGGGTGGCCTCATTACATGCAATGGTGAACATCCTGACTATCCACTGCACCTCATCTGACACTACCACATTAGGGGAGAGGAAAGGCACCTTGTTTCTGTTCCATGGGGGTAGAAGTCCAGGCTCCCCACGTGGCTTCCCCTAACACTGAGGTGGAGTGACTTGTTATCACCCAGCAGAGGCAAACGTCCTGGCTACCTACTCAGCCTTCTCTGACACCACCTTGGTGTGGGGGCTTTCAGTGCCTCAGGACAGCCTCACAAGTGTGGCAGTCAGTGCTCTCCACTCAGCCTTCACTAGATGGGGCCACATCTAGTGTATTCTGTGACATTTGACTTTAGTAGAGTAGTTATTATCTAAAAGTTTTCCATCTTTCTAGGTTGCCCCTTTCCTGGTTCTTTGGCTAGAAAGAGTCTTTTGTTGGAACTTTTCCTGTTTGTTCCTGTTGGTGTTTCCTAGTTGCCATTTTCTGAAGCACCCAGTTTAGGATATCTGAGATAAGATCCCACCCACCTCCCCCAAAAAACCAAAGATATTACTAATGTGTTGGTCCTTGGACTGTAAGGACCCAATTGGCCTTCTACACCTTTTAGGGTCATCTTATTATTATTTTTCAAAATCTATACAGCATCCAAGGTTTTAGTTGTAGTGAGAGGGATAAATAGGATAAAGTATGTCTACTCTGTATTCCTGGAAGTAGAGGTTCCTTTGGTGGAGCTTTTGAAGATTATCTCAAAATTATGGGCAGAGACCATCTCAATAGTCCACTCCTATTCTATTTGTCTACAGAAAGGGCAGTAATGCCATAGCTTGCTACCAACTCAACTTACATAGCAGAAGCAGAGCCTTTGAAAAGAGAGTTTGAATAAGCTGATATTCTAGGAGATGCTTACTATATACTCTTACAGGTTTTAAGAACTGTGATGGTTAACATTGAGTGTCAACTTGAATGGATTGAAGGATGCAAAGTATTGTTTCTGGGTGTGTCTGTGAGGCTGTTGCCAAAAGAGATTAACATTAGAGTCAGTGGACTGGGAAAGGCAGACCCACCCTCAATCTGGGTGGGCACAATTTAATCAGCTGCCAACATGGCCTGAATAAAAGCAGGCAGAAGAACGTGGAAACACTAGACTGGCTAAGTCTTTTGGCCTCCATCTTTCTTTCATGCTGGATGCTCCCTGCCCTTGAACATCATACTCCAAGATCTTCAGCTTTTGGACTCTCGGACTTATTTGCCAGGGGCTCTTGGGCCTTTTTGGCCAAAGACTGAAGGCTGAACTATCGGCTTCCCTACTCTTGGCTCCTCAGCTTGCAGATGGCCTACTGAGGGACTTCACCTTGTGAATATGAGTCAATTCTCCTAATAAACTGCCCTTCATATATACATCTATCCTATTAGTTCTGTTCCTCTAGAGAACCCTAATACAAGAACTATTACCTTCTTCCTAAGTTGTGTTCCATTTGTGAGAAAAGATACTAATTATCTAGGTTAGCAATACCTGGACAGTTTGAAGACTGTGTATAAAGGAACAAATTAAATACAAAAGGAGATGAGAAAATAGAATGACTATTTCTCTTAAAAATTTGAGTCAAATTTTAAATTATAAATAAACAATAAATAGTAATAACCTTTAATAATAAATGAGAAATACCACATAACATGAATTTACAAAGATAACTGGAAATGATCAAATTCCATATGCAATACTTAAGCATATTAGTTCCAAGATGCAACCTCTTAATCATAGCCTACTCAGTCATAAGATGTTCATTACATATTCCTGATGAATTTTCACTGTCATTTTCCTGTCAGAAGTTTGACATTCTCTGCAGTGTTTGCTGTGCTTTTTTAACAGTATTTAAAAATCAGTTAGATTCCTGCAAACATAATTAGGTTAGAGATGTTCTGTCTCTGATAAAAACTCTCTAATTGAACAGAGGGATGTTTTCTGTAACTTTTTTCAAATTCCAGTTACCCTGACAGTTCCTTATTTTTTTCCAGTTTCTCTTAAACATCTTCTGGAATTTTCCTCACTCATTACTATTTATTAGGGACCTACTGTTACCCAGGTATTACTCTAGAGGCTGAGCATATACAGATGTGAGTAGAGTGGAATTGTGTTTCTCCCTTACAGAGCTTCCATTCTAGCTGGGAAGACAGACTACAAAAAAATACACAAAATAACACAAAACACTTGGCCAAGTGATGTGCATAGAACAATGGTGCAGTGTAAGAGGATAGGGGGTGATGAATGGTGAGGGGTGAGAAGTATTTTAAATAGAGTGGCTAGGAAAAATCTTTCTTAAGAGATAATATTAGAGCTGATATCTGAATAACAAGGAGATGAGAATTGGAGCAAGAACTTTCCAGGGAGAGGAAAAAGCAAATGCAAAGACCTTTGATGTGTGATTAGCTTGGGATATTTAAGGAACAATAAAGTCCAGGGTAGCTAGAGTAGAGAAAGTGAGGGGAAGAGGGAGTGGTGGGACATGAAGTTAGAGAAATAGGCAACCACCAGATTATGGAGAGCTGTGCAGGTCATAAGATGCTTGGGACTTCAGAAGAGGAGTGCTTTAGCTGTTGGGTAGAAATTTGATTGTAGGAAGCAAGAGAAGTAGAAGGAATTCCAGTTGGAAGTTGTGGCAATGGTCTAGGCTTGGACTAGCTGGTATTGGTGAAAGTGATCTCTTCAGTTTGGGGATATATGAAGTAGGTAGACCTCAATAGGACTTGCTGATGCCCTGAATGTGGGGTGTGAGAGAGAAGGGAGTCAAGAGCAACTCTGGAGTTTTTGGCCTGAGCAATTAAGATGGAGTTGCCCTTTAATGAGATGTGAAAAATTATAGGAAAAATGTATTTCTGGTGGAGGGCAAAGATTAAACTCTATTTTGGACATGTTAAATTTGAGGTGTTTCTTAAGACATTCAAATGGAGATGTTAAATAAGACGTTGGATATATTGGTCTGGAATTGAGAGATGAGATTAGGGATAGAGTATAAAATTTGAGAGTACTTGGTACTTTGAAGCCACGTGATTGGAAAAAGTTGCCTAAGGAGTTTGTAGAGATGAAGAGAAGAAGATGACTGAGGAGTCCCTGGAATGTTCTAAAGTGTAGAGTCAGTAAAAGAAGGAAGGCTAGCTCAGAAAAAAAAAAATACCAAAGAGATGCAGTCATTGAGATAGGAGGAGACCTAGGAAAGCAAAATTCTGTGAAATCCAAGAGACCAAAGTTTTTCAAGTTGACCAGAGGGTGTCAAATGTCGCTGAATGATGAACAACGAGAAGATTGAGAATTGACCATAAAAGTTACAAAATAGATCTCGTTTTATGACCTTGTTGACAGAGGAATTTCAGGGAAGTGTAGGGACTGAAAGTTGTCTGATTAGGATACATTTAAATAGAATGCAAGGTCAAAAAGAAGAAAGAAGGTAGTGAATAGAGACCATTCTTGGGTTTTGCTATAAAGAGCAGGAGAGAAATCATGCGGTACTGGAGCTTGTTTCTGAAGGAAAATGTTGCAACATGTTTGTGTGTTGCTGGGAATGATTCCATAGTGAGGGGGATGGAAGTACTGAGATAGAAGACATTACTAGCTGTGTTAAATGTGAAATGGAATAAGATGAGGATTAAAATAGGATAGAGGAAAAATAAAATACAACAAAATAAAAGCAGATTAGAATAACATATAACAAAATATTTTCACTTTAAACTGTTATTTTCTTTTAAATTATTTTTTTAACCATCTCTTTTAACACATACTTTTCAATTTAACCAAACACAGGACTGGCCATGTGAAATGGACATGTATTGCTTTTGTCTGTCTGGCTCCCCTCTCTACGTGGGGGATCTGCTGTCTTTTGAGTTCAGAAATTCTGATGGACCTGCTTTTATTGCCTACTGACCTCTAGGGTGAGCACAGGACCTAGCCAGGCTGATTGGGAGACCTTATCCCTTTCACTACTGTGTTGGTCTAGGTGTGCACATAGGATATCAGAAGACTGAATTAGGACCAGGTGCAGTGGCTCACACCTGTAATCCCAGCACTTTGGGAAGCTGAGGTGGGTGGATCATGAGGTCACGAATTCGAGACCAGCCTGGCCAACATAGTGAAACCCCATCTCTACTAAAAACACATAAAATTAGCTGGGTGTGGTGGTGGGCACCTGTAATCCCAGCTACTTAGGAGGCTGAGGCAGGAGAATGGCTTGAACTCGGGAGGTGGAGTTTGCAGTGAGCCGAGATTGTGCCATTGCACTCCAGGCTGGGGGAAAGAGCGAGGCTCTATCTCAACAACAACAACAACAAAAGACTGAATTAGAGTCCTGTGAGAGTTTAAATATAGATGCTGAGAGGTAGAATGACTCTTTTCCTTTTGGAGAATAACCTATAAGCTTAAGGCAGGAAAGAATGAGGTAAATAAACAAAAAGAAGCAAAGACAAGACAGAGTGGGAGCAGCATCATTCAGGTCTCTAGATTTATGCCCAAATTGTATTCTCCCTTAAAATTTCTAGTTACCTGAGCCAGTGATTTCCTCTTCTTGCTTGAGCTAGTTTGATTTGAGTTTCTATCAGTTGTGTCTGAAAGAGTCCTAATGATACCTTACATTACAGCACACAATTAAAATTATATATTTAAAGGACAAGGTTATTGGATGACAAGAATGCTAATCAAGAAAGAAAAATGGGATGGGCATGGTGGCTCACGCCTGTAATCCCAGCACTTTGGGAAGCAGGCAGATCACCTGAGGTCAGGAGTTCGAGACCAACCTGGCCAACATGGTGAAACCCTGTCTTTACCAAAAATACAAAAATTAGCCGGTGGTGCATGCCTGTAATCCCAGCTACTCAAGAGGCTGAGGCATGAGAATCACTTGAACCCAGGAGGTTGCAGTGAGCTGAGATCACACCACTGCACTCCAGCCTGGGCAACAGAACGAGACTCTGCCTCAGAGAAAGAAAGAAAGAAGAATGTTTTGTTTGTTGGATACAATTTTTATTTTGCTTGGAATGTAGTAGATATTTTATGAAGGGAAATTAATGGAGGAGTGTGTTGACTACATATTCCCCTGAGCTTCATCCCTCAGATTGTTATGTCTGCTCACCTCCTAATAAGGAAACTATATTGTCATGCTGGCTGCCAGCATGTGCTCAGATCTTGGTCACACTGCTGAGATGTACGTAGAGTAATTGTCTGCTTAGTGAGTTTACCCACATTCATCTTAGGAGCCCACCATGGCATTCTCATAAAAATAAAGTAAATCTGCTGATAGGAACAAAAAACTCTTTATCACTAATATTTGGATATAGTGTTTGAATACACACACTGACAATGTTGAAAGATGGAGGAAAGTCATTATTCACTAGGAATTGCTTATTTCTGGTCATGATTTGTAGAAGTCCACATAGGGCCCGTTCTCCTGCCTTCTCAGCAAGAGAAGATTACCAAGGTAACTTGGATCTAAGCAATGACACCTGCACTTCCCCAGGAGGGAAAGGGGATCACAGACTAGGAGGAGAGTTCATTCTCTAATTCATTCTCCACCTTCAATGCTCTCAGGACTCCAGCCTTCTCTCTCTGAAACACTGAGATTGAGGGGTACTTACATGTGTGAAGGGCTGTGGTGGCCATGTAAGGTGACCATCCCCTACCTCTTCCAGGCTGTGACGGGGACCTTCTCTGCTGCTGTGAAGCAGAAGGGGAGGCCCAGGGTCCAAGTTACTTCCAGCCTCTCCTACATCTGACATTGGCAAAATGCTCCACATCAGCTTGTGTGTTATGTTTTGCCTTAGAGCAGAGCTATCGGTCTCTTAGGTCTCTTAATGACGTTCTATTATGCTCATTCTGCACCGCAGTCTCCTCGTCATAAAAAAAGTCAATCTGTGTGCCTGGGTAATAGGGTAGTTTGAGTAGCATGTACTATATATATTTGGAGTTATCCTTCTCTGGAAAACAACTAGCCTAGTGAGAATAAAACAAGTAGACAACCATCTGCAAACCAGGAAGTGGGGCCTCATGAGAGACCATAGCCGCCAGCACCCTGGTCTCGGACTTCCTAGTCTTCACAACTGCAAGAAATAAATATTTGTTGTTTAAGCCACCCAATCTATGGTAATTTGTTATAGCTACCCAACTGACCAAGACAATGCTTCTAAGTTATAAAATTTCCATTTGTTCTTCTTTGTGTCGTTTATTTATTTGTTCTTTCAAGAGTGTTTACAATTGCTTGCTGGAGCATTTTTATAATAGCAGCTTTAAAGTCTTTGTCAGATAATCCTAACAAATGTTTAATCTCTGATGTCTGTAGGTTGTCTTTCACCATGTGAATGGAGAAGTTCCTGGTTCTTCATATGCCAAATGATTTTGGATTAAATCTGACACATCTTAAATATTATGTTGTGAGATTCTGGGTCTTGTTTAATCCTGTGGTGAATATGAATAGTTTTTTTTAGCAGTCTGATTAGTCAGACTGAAAGTTTAAAACTGCAGTGGTTCCAATGTCAAGTCAGTTTTAAAAGCCTTGCAATGTTATTTGGATCTACTCCATCTGCATGTCAGCTGGTAGTCAGTTTGGGATCACCAAACTGGGTGGAGATCTGTCTTTTAGTTCAACTCTCTCTTTTACCTTATTACATTTTATTTTATTGTGGTAAGAACTTTTAACATGTAATATACCTTCTTGACAGAGTTTTAAGTATACATTATTGTTGATTATAGTTAAAAGGTTGTACAGAAGATCTCTAGAACTTATTCATCTTGATTAATTGAAACTTAATGCCCCTTGATTAGTAACTCCCCATTTTCCTCCCCCCAACCACTGTCAACCACCATTCCACTCTCTGATTCTATGAATTTGATCATTTTGGATACCTCATCTAAATGGAATCATGCAATATTTGTCTTTCTGTGACTGGCTTATCTGACTTAGGTTCATTTATGTCGTTAAGATTCATTCATGTTATCACACACTGCAGAATTTTCTTTTTAAAATTTGTATAATATTTCATTTTCTTTATGTATCTGTCAATGGACATTTAGATTGCTTTTACATCTTGGATATTATGAATAATGTTGCAATAAACATGGAAGTGCTGATAATTCTTTGAGATTCTGATTGCAGTTCTTTTGAATAAATACCCAGAAATGGGATTGCTGGATCATATGGTAGTTCTATTTTTTAATTTTTGAGGAAATTTAATACTACTTTCCATAGAGACTGTACTATTTTGCATTCCCCCATCGGTGTGGAAGAGTTTCAGTTTATTCACATCCTTACCAACACTTGTCTTTACTTTTTTTGACAATTTCTACTCTGATAGGTGTGAGGTCATATCTCATTGTGGTTTTGATTTGCATTTCTCTGATTAGTGACATTAAACTTTTTTCATATACTTTTTGGTCATTTGTATGGCTTCCTTGGAAAAATGTCTATTCAAGTCTTTAGCATGTTTTAAATGCTAAATTATTTGTCTTTTTTGCTACTAAGTTGTAGGAGTCTCATATATTTTGGATATTAATCTCTTATCAGATAGATGGTTTGCAGATGTTTTTTTCTCATCCTGTGGGCTGCTTTTTCACTATGATTCTTTTGCTCTGCTAGAAGCCTTTTAATTGAATGCAGTCCCACCGGTTTGTTTTAGTTGACTGTAATTTTAGTGTCATATCCATGAAATCATTGCTAAGACCAATGTCATAAAGATTTCCCTCTGTTTTCTTCTAGAATTTTACAGTTTCAGGCCTTACATTTAAGTCTTTAATTCATTTTGAGTTGATCTTTGTGTGTTAGGAGAGAGCGGTTCAGTTTTCAATTTTTTATTTACTGATTAAGATCTTATCCACATGTGCACAGCTCCTGGATGAACCCAGGAGTTAACAAACAACTTTAGTCCTTTAGCCAGATATATGGGGCTTCAGTTATCCTGTTCTTCCCTGGACTTCTGCATCTGTACCCACATGTGGGGCCAAGTGGTGGAAATTCTGACTAGAGGGATAAAAAATGGTAAATTCACCAGTGATTGGGTGGTACTTTGAATTTTGATCTTTCTTCCCAATTAATCTGCCACTATTTACTTTTCAGAATGTCCCAAAAGCTTCTGCATCCAATCTGTCTAGGTTTTATAATTCAGTGAGAGACAGCGAGGAATGTGTTTACTCCATCTTGCCCAGATTCAGAAACTCTGGCTTAGAATTTAGATAACACCTTGAATTTTTTTTCCCTAAAGGGCAAATAGGAAATATTTCAGGCTAGTGGGTCACATAATTTCTGTTGCAACTACTCAATCCTGCTGTTATAGCATGAAATCAGGTGTAAACCATATATAAATGAATGGGTATGACTGTGTCCCATTAAAAATTTATTGATTAAAAACAGCTGGCTGGCCTGCCAACCATAGTTTGCCAACCTCTGTTTTAGATAATGAGTGAATAATATTGAGCCAGGGGTATGGAATGACAATAGGAAATATTAAAAGGTTTTTGTCTTCACCTCACTGTGGAAATCTTGTTGGGGTGTCCAGACCCAACACCAGGTCATGGGGGCGACGAATCTGGTGGAGTCAAAGGATTGAGAAAAGACAGTTTGAGAGAGAGAAGTGGGAACAGGGGGCCATTGCGATCATGGAGGCTGTGAAGACCCCAAGCTCTGGGAGCCCACACTGTTTACTGGTAATCCAACAGAGAAACACGTGGTGAGAACGTGGGGTCAAAAGAGCAGGCGCATGATCTACAGCTGTGATGGTTTAGCATTTATACGGAACATGTTCTGCTGCTTGACATAATGGGAGTAGGAGCCTAGGAGGGCTAGAAGCAAGGAGCCAGCAAGTCTAGACACACTCCAGAGGACATTATGTCAGTCGTGCAAGCCCTGCCTCAGCTTTCTTCCCAACCCTAAGCTTTTTTCTCAACAAATCCCATGTGGATAATGAGAATTCTCAAAGGTAACCATTTATTTTATTATGTTTCATTTAAACACTGTGATATTCCTATCTCTTGCAGCATACCATATTGGACATTTAAGTAGTAAGGGTTTACTTCTTGAATTATAGGCTAATTATGGTCTTTCACTCTTCCTGCCAACTGTTACTTTCCTACCGTTCTTCAGAGCTACTTCTCAACTAAGATTTAGTTACCTATGTCTTTTATCACTGTTGATTTTTGACAGGGATAGGGTAGGACAGCTAATTGGCTCATTATCTGAGCTGGATTGGTGAGCATACATGAAGATGGTACTGTTTCTTCAGGTGTCAGCCAAGATGGCAAGCAGGAATAATACTTTAATTATAGAAGGCTGACATTTCTCACCAATTCATGTGGGCATATGAGCACAGTATTTGCAATTCACAACAGAAAAGATTGCTGATATTAGTCCTGGTAAAACAGAAGCATTGTTTGTCACACAAACCAACTAGAAGCACATCTTGACCAAAGAAATTTAGCCAGTCTACAAATGTGGAAACAAATGTTTGCAGGAGGTCTTTTGGGATGGTTACTTCTCAGGCTTAGATGTTATTCCAATGACTCAATTTTTTGCCCCATGGAATCATAAAAAAGTGTTTTCTAAGATCCCCAAGAACCAAGTAGAATGGACAGAGATGTGTTATCTTGATTTCAAGAAGATATCTGTAAGAAGAAGTGTTTTGCAATTTTTAATTTTACATTCCACATTGAAGTCTGGTCACTCTTGTACAAAGCAGGCATCCCTTGAGGCTCTGTGACTTCCATCTGCCTAAGATTTAACATCTGGTAGAAGCTGATATGAGGCTATTTTCTGGAGTTCTTTTTGAATTGTTTGATGAACTTCTCACCTAGCCCCACTTTCAGCAGTTCTCATTGAAAAACAATACATTTTGTCATAATCTTTTTTTTTGAGGAGCTGATAATGAGGAAATAATAAAGAAGAGAAGGAAAAAAGGGAGGAAAAAAGAATGAAGAGGGAAGAAATTAGAAACCAACATTACTTGCAAGAAGAATAGCTTAATACTTTTATATATATTATATAATTTAATATTTACAGCTGTTGACAGAAAAGCCAAATTCTGCAAAAGCATATTGAAAGAGGTTTATTCTGAGAAGAGGCAGAACAAGATGGTTGAATAGAAGGCTTCATTAATCATCCTCCCTGCAAGAACATCAAATTTAGCTGTCCACACATAAAACCACCTTCATAAGAACCAAAAGCCAAGTGAGCAACCACAGTACCTGGTTTTAACTTCATATCACTGAAAGGCATTGAAGAGGGTAGGAAAGACAGTCTTGAACTGCCTATGCCACCCCTTCCCTATTCCCTTGCAGCATCCATGTGGCACAGAGAGAGAATCCATCTGCTTGGGAGAGACAGAGCACAGTGATTGTAAGACTTTGCACTAGAGCTCAGCGTTGCCTTGTCATAGTGGAAAACAATACCAGGCAGGACTCAGCCAGCAGCCACAGAAGGAACATTCAGAACAGCCTTAGCTAGAAAAGAATCACCCATCCTAGCAGCTGGAAACTGAGTTCCAGTAAGTGCTGCCACTGTGGGCTAAAGTGCTGTGGAGTCCTAAACTTGGAACATAGTCTAGGCTACAAGGACTGCAATTCCTGGGCAAGTCCTGGTGCTTTGCTGGGCATGGGTCCAGTGGACTTGTGAGGGGTATGTGAGCTAGTGAGACACCAGGTGGGGCAGTCAAGGGAGTGCTTGTACCACCCTCCCTGAACCCCAGGCAGCACAGCTCACAGCTCCAAAAGAGACTCCTTCCCTCCACTTGAGGAGAGGGGAAGAAGAATAAAGAGGACTTTATCTTCCAACATGGATACCAGCTCAGCCATAACAGGACTGGTCACTGGGAGAAGTCCTGAGGCCCCATTTTAGGCCCTAGCTCCCGGATGACATTTCTATGCACACCCTGGACCAGAAGGGAATCAACTGCCTTGAAAGAAAGGACCCAGTTCTGTCACCAGCTGACTAAAGAGCCCTTGGACACTGAATAGGCAGCAATGGTAGGCAGGTAGCACTTGCTGTGGACCTTGGGTGAAACTCAAGAGGCATGCTGGTTTCAGGTGTGACTCAGCATATTCCCAGCTGTAGTTATGAGGAGAGACTCCTTCTGCTTGAGAAGAGGAGAGGGAAGAGTCTATGGGATTTTGTCTTGCAGCTTAGGTACCAGCTCAGACACAGTAGGGTAGAACACCAAGAGGGTTGTTGGGGTTCCTGATTCTGTGTCCGGAATTGGTGGGTTCTTGGTCTCACTGACTTCAAGAATGAAGTCGTGGACCCTCATGGTGAGTGTTACAGCTCTTAAGGTGGCGCGTCTGGAGTCTGTCCCTTCTGATGCTCAGATGTGTTCAGAGTTTCTTCCTTCTGGTGGGTTCGTGGTCTCGCTGGCTCAGGAGTGAAGCTGCAGACCTTCGTGGTGAGTGTTACAGCTCTTAAGGTAGTGCGTCTGGAGTTGTTCGTTCCTCCCGGTGGGCTCGTGGTCTCGCTGGGCTCAGGAGTGAAGCTGCAGATCTTCGCGGTGAGTGTTACAGCTCATAAAAGCAGCGTGGACCCAAAGAGTGAGCAGTAGCAAGATTTATTGCAAAGAGCAAAAGAACAAAGCTTCCACAGTGTGGAAGGGGACCCAAGTGGGTTGCCAATGCTGGCTTGGGCAGTCTGCTTTTATTCTCTTATCTGGCCCCACCCACATCCTGCTGATTGGTAGAGCCAAGTGGCCTGTTTTGTCAGGGCGCTGATTGGTGCGTTTACAATCCCTGAGGTAGATACAAAGGTTCTACACGTCCCCATCAGATTAGTTAGATACAGAGTTTCGACACACAGGTTCTCCAAGGCCCCACCAGAGCAGCTAGATACAGAGTGTCGATTGGTGCATTCACAAACCTTGAGCTAAACACAGGGTGCTGATTGGTGTATTTACAATCCCTGAGCTAGACATAAAGGTTCTCCAAGGCCCCACCGGAGCAGCTAGATACAGAGTGTTGATTGGTGCACTCACAAACCTTGAACTAGACACAGTGTGCTGATTGGTGTGTTTACAATCCCTGAGCTAGATATAAAGACTCTCCACATCCCCACCAGACTCAGGAGCCCAGCTGGCTTCACCTAGTGGATCCCGCACCAAGGCTGCAGGTGGAGCTGCCTGCCAGTCCCGCGCCGTGCGCTCGCATTCCTCAGCCCTTGGGTGGTCGATCGGACTGGGCGCCGTGGAGCAGGGGTGGTGCTCGTTGGGGAGGCTTGGGCTGCACAGGAGCCCATGGAGTAGGTGGGAGGCTTAGGCATGGCGGGCTGCAGGTCCTGAGCCCTGCCCCGCGGGAAGGCAGCTAAGGCCCGGTGAGAAATCGAGTGCAGCTCCGGTGGGCTGGCACTGCTGGGGGACCCAGTACACCCTCCGCAGCCACTGGCCCGGGTGCTAAGTCCCTCATTGCCCGGGGCCAGCAGGGCTGGCCGGCTGCTCCGAGTGTGGGGACCACCAATCCCACGCCCACCCAGAACTCCAGCTGGCCCGCAAGCGCCACACGCAGCCCTGGTTCCCGCTCGTGCCTCTCCACACCTCCCTGCAAGCTGAGGGAGTGGGCTCCAGCCTTGGCCAGCCCAGAAAGGGGCTCCCACAGTGCAGCGGCAGACCGAAGGGCTCCTCAAGTGCCGCCAAAGGGGGAGCCCAGGCAGAGGAGGCGCCGAGAGTGAGCGAGGACTGTGAGGACTGCCAGCACACTGTCACCTCTCAATTCCAGGCCTTGACTCTAGGATGGCATTTCTGGACCTGCCCTGGGATAGAGGGAGTCCCAGGTCTGGCAGCATTCACCACAAGCTGAAGAGCCTTTGGGCCTTGAGTAAACATTGGCACTAGCCAGGCAGTACTCACCACAGGCCTGGGGCAGTGGTGGTAAAGGGGAGAGACTCTTCTCCTTATGGAAAGGAGAGAGAAGAGTGGGAAGGGCTTTGTCTTGTGGCTTGGGTTCCAGCTCAGCCACAGTAGACTAGTGTACCAGGTAGATTCCTAAGGTTTCTGGCTCCTGGACAGCATCTCTGGACATGTCTGGAGCTGGGGGAACTTGCTAACCTGAAGGGAAGGACACAAGCCTGGCTGGTTTGCCACTCATTGATTGTAGAGCTCTAGGGCCTTGAAAAAAACATAGGCAGTAGTCATAGTGGTTACCGTGGGCCTTGAGTGAGATTCAGTACCATGCTGGCTTCAGGTCTGACCCAGCACAGCCTCAGTGGTGGTGGCCACAGGAGTGCTTGTGCCACCCCTCTCTAGCTCCAGGTTGCTCAGCACAGAGACTACATTTGTTTGGGAGAAAGTAAGGGAAGAGAACAAGAACCTCTGCCTGATAATCCAGAGAATTGTCCTGGATCTTATACAAGACCACCAAGGCAGTACCTCCATAAGTCTGCAAGAGCTACATTGTTACCTGGTTTGGGGTGCCCCCAAGGCAGATACCTGGAAAGTATTCCCAAGAAGTGCAGGTACAAACAAACCCAGACTGCAAAGACTATAAAAGGTATTTAACTCTTCAATGCCCAGACACTGACAAATATCCATAAGCATCAAGACCATCTAGGAAAACATGACCTCACCTAACAAACTAAGGAACCAGAGACCAATCCTAGAGAGACAGAGATTTGGTTTTTCAGACAGATAATACAAAATACCTTTTTTTTTTTTGAGGAAACTTAAAAACTCAAGATAACACAGAGAAGGAATTCAGAATTTTATCAGATAAATTGAAAAGAGATTGAAATAATTTTTAAACATCAAGCAGAAAATCTGGAGTTGAAAAATGCAATTGACATACTGAAGAATGCATCAGAGTCTCTTACCAGCAGAACTGATCAAGCAGAAGAAAGAATTAGTGAGTTTGAAGACTGGCTATTTGAAAATACAGCAGGGGAGAAAACAGAAAAAGAATGAGAAAGAATGAAGCATGTCTACAACATCTAGAAAATAGCCTGAAAAGACCAAATCTAAGAGTTACTCATCTTAAAGAAGATGTATGTGTGTGTGTGTGTGGTGGGTGGGGGGTTGGTTTTCAAAGGGATAATAAAAGAGAACTCCCCAAACTTAAAGATATTGATATTCAAGTACAAGAATGTTATGGAACACCGAGAAGATTTAACCCAAATAAGACTATTTCAACTTAGTAATCAAACTCCCAAATGTCAAGGATATAAAGAAAGATTCTAAAAGCAACCAGAGAAAAGAAAGAAAGAACATACAATGGAGCTCCAAAACATCTGGCAGCAGACTTTCCAGTGGAAACCTTACAGGCCAGGAGAGAGTGGCATGACATATTTAAAATGCTGAAGGAAAAAAAAACAAACTTTTATCCTAGAATAGTATATCCAGTGAAAATATCCTTCAAATGCAGAGAAATAAACAATTTCCCAGACAAACGAAAGGGGAGGGATTTCATCAACACTGAACCAGGCCTACAAGAAATGCTAAAAGTAGTTCTTCAGTCTGAAAGAAAAGGACATTAATGAGCAATAAGAAATCATCTGAAGGTGTAAAACTCACTGGTAATAGTAAGTATACAGAAAAACACAGAATATTATAACACTGTAATTGTATGTAATCTCATATCTTGAATTATATTAGAGTAAAAGAGAAAGTAATAAAAAATAACTACAACATTTCAAGACATTCAATAAGATATAAATAGAAACAACAAAGTTAAAAAGCAGGGGGACAAAGTTAAAGTGTAGTTTTTATTAGTTTTCTCTTTGCTTGTTTGTACAATCATTATTAAGTTGTCATGACTGTAATGTATTAAATTATTCACAAGCCACATGTAACCTCCAATCAAAAAACATACAACGGATACACAAAAAATAAAAAGCAAGAAATTAAAACATATTATCAAAAAAATCACCTTCACTAAAAAAGAACAAAGAAGGAAAGAGATCACAAAACACCAGAAAAATTAACCAAAATGGCAGGAGTATGTCCCTACTTGATAATAAGATTGAATGTAAATGAACAAAATGCTCCAATGAAAAGACATAGACTAGTTAAATGGATGAAAAAGCAAGACCCAATTATCTGTTGCCTAGAAGAAACACACTTCAACTATGAAAATACTCCATGCTGGCCAGGTGCAGTGGCTCACGCCTGTAATCCCAGTACTTTGGGAGGCCGAGGCGGGCAGATCACGAGGTCAGGAGATGGAGACCATCCTGGCTAACACAGTGAAACCCCATCTCTACTAAAAATACAAAAAAAAAAAAAAAATTAGCTGGGTGTGGTGGCGGGCACCTGTAGTTCCAGCTACTCAGGAGGCTGAGGCAGGAGAATGGCGTGAACACAGGAGGTGGAGCTTGCAGTGAGGCGAGATCATGCCACTGCACTCCAGCCTGGGCAACAGAGCAAGACTCTGTCTCAAAAAAAAAAAAAAAAAAACTCCATGCCGGTGGAAACCAAAAAAGAGAAGGAATAGCTATACTAATATTAGAGAAAATAGATTTCAAGACAAAAACCGTAAAAAGAAAGAAGGTCATTATATAATGATAAAGAAGTGGATTCAGCAGGAGGATGTAACAGTTGTAAACATATATGTACCAAAACTGGAGCACCAGAGATATAAAGCAAATATTACTATACCTAAAGAGAGAGACAGACCTCTATACAATAATAGCTGGAGACTTTACCACCTCACTTTCAGAATTGTACAGGTCATTCAGACAGAAAATCAACAAAAACATTGGACTTATTCTGAACTAAAGACCAAATGGACCTAATATTTACAGAACATTTCATTCAATGGCTGCAGCATACACAGTCTTCTCAACATATGGATCATTCTCAAGGATTGATCATATGTTAGGGCATAAAACAAGTCTTAAAAAATTAGAAAAAACCAGCCTGGCCAACATGGTGAAACATTGTGTCTACTAAAAATCCAAAAAAGAAAAAAAGTAAGTAAAAACAAAAATTAGCTGGGTATGGTGGCACGTGCCTGTAATCCCAGCCACTCGGGAGGCTGAGGCACAAGAATTTCTTGAAATGGGAGGGCAGAGGTTGCAATGAGCCAAGATTGCACCACTGCACTCCAGCCTGGGTGACAGAGTGAGACTCTGTCTCACACATATGCACAAATATATATTTATATATTAAGTATTTTCTTTGGCCACAATGGAATAAAAGTAGAAATAAATAACAGGGAATTTTGAAATTATACGAACACCTGGAAATTAAACAATATGCTCCTGAATGACCAGTGTGTCAAAGAAGAACTTAAGAAGGAAATTGAAAAAATTCCTGAAACAAATCATAATGGAAACATACCAAAATCTATGAGATATAGTGAAAGCAGTACTAAGAGGAAAGTTTATAGATATAAGTGCCTACGTCAAAAAAAATAGAAAAACTTCAAAGAAACAACGTAACAGTACATCTTAGAGAACTAGAAAAGCAAGAGCATGCCAAACCCAAAATTAGTAGAAGGAAAGAAGTAATAAAGATCAGAGCAGAAATAAATAAAATTGAAAGGAAAAGAACAGTACATAAGATCAATGAAATAAAAACTTGTTTTTTTAAAGATAAATAAAATTGATAAAAACCTTTAGCCAGACTAAGAAAAGAATGAGAGAAGACCCAATAAGTCAGAGATGAAAAACAAGACATTACAACTGATACCACAGAAATTGAATGGATCATTAGAAGCTGCTATGAGCAATTATATGCCAATAAATTGGAAAACCTGGAAGAAATGGGTAAATTCCTAGACACATACCACCTACTAAGATTGAACCACGAAGAAATCCAAAACCCGAATAAATCAATAAGAAGTGACAAAATTGAAGCGGTAATAAAAAGTCTCCTGGCAACAAAAAGAAAGGAAAAAAAAAAAACAAAAAAAAAAAACCCAGTGCCTGAGAGCTTCACTACTGAATTCTGAATTTTGCCAAGCATTTAAAGAAGAACTAATGCCAATTCTACTCAAACTGTTGAAAAAAATAGGGAAGGAAATATTTCAAAACTTGTTCTATGAGACCTGTATTACCCTAGTACCAAAATCAGAACAACACATCAAAAAACAAAAACAAACAAAACACACAAAAAAACCCTACAGCTCAGTATTTCTGATGGACATTGATGTAAAAATTCTCAACATATTAGCAAACTGAACTCAACAATACATTAAAAAGATCATCTACCATTTTCAAGTGAGACTTATCCCAGGGAAGCAAGGATAGTTCAACATATGCAAATCAATTATTGTGATACATTGTATCAAGATGAAGGACAAAAATCATATGATTGTTTCAACTGATGTTGAAAAAGCATTTGACAAAATTCAACATCCCTTTATGATTAAAAACTCTCAAAGAACTGAGTGTAGAAAGAACATACCTCAAAATAAAAAAAGTTATATATGACAGTACGGAGCTATACTGAATGGGGTGTCATACTGAATAGGGAAAAACTGAAAACGTTCTAAGATCTAGAACATGACAAGGATGCCCAATTTCACCACTGCTATTCAAAATGGTACTGGAAGTCCTAGCTACAGCAATAAGACAAGAGTAAGAAAGGACATCCGTATTGAAAGGAAAAAGTCAAATTATCCTTGTTTGTAGATTATATGGTTTTATATTTGGAAAAACCTAAGGACTTCACTAAAAAGCTATTTGAACAGTAAAATTCAGTAAAGTTGCAGGATATAAAATCAATACACCGAATTAGTAGAATTTCTATATGCCAATGACAAACAATCTTAAAATAAATCAAGAAATAATCCTGTTTACAATAGGTACAAATAGAACATTTTCTTTATAAAACAATAGGTACAAATAAAACTATAGAAAGACAGACTTTGCATGTTCTGACTTATTTGTTGGAGCTAAAAATTTAAACAATTGAACTTAGAGTAGAAGGGTCATTACCAGAGGCAGGAAAGGTATTTAGGGGAAGAGGGAATGTTTAAAAATATAGTTTGATGGACTATACCACAAGGCTACAGCAACCAAAATAGCATGGCACTGGTACCAAAACAGATATATAGACCAATGGAGCAGAACAGAGGCCTCAGAAATAATGCTGCACATCTATAACCATCTGATCTTTGATAAACCTGACAAAAGGAATGGGGAAAGGATTTCCTATTTAATAAATGGTGTTGGGAAAACTGGCTAGCCATGTGCAGAAAACTGAAACTGGACCCCTTCCTTACACCTTATACAAAAATTAACTCAAGATGGATTAAAGACTTAAGCATAAGACCTAAAACCATAAAAACCCTAGAAGAAAACCTAGGCAATACCATTCAGGACATAGGCATGGGCAAAGACTTCATGACTAAAACACCAAAAGTAATGGCAACAAAAGTCAAAATCCACAAATGGGATGTAATTAAAGAGCTCTGTAAAGCAAAAGAAACTATCATCAGATTGAAAAGGAAACCTGCAGAATGGGAGAAATTTTTTGCAATCTATCCATCTGACAAAGGGCTAATATCCAGAATATACAAAGAACTTAAACAAATTTACAAGAAAAAAAAACCCATCAAAAAGTGGGTGAAGGATATGAACAGACACTTCTCAAAATGAGACATTTATGCACCCAACAAACACATGAAGAAAAGCTCATCATCATTGGTCATTAGAGAAAAGCAAATCAAAACCACAATGAGATACCATGTCATGCCAGTTAGAATGGAGATCATTAAAAAGTCAGGAAAGAACAGATGCTGGAGAGGATGGGGAGAAATAGGAACACTTTTACACTTTTGGTGGGAGTGTAAATTAGTTCAACCATTGTGGATATAGTGTGGCAATTCCTCAAGGATCTGGAACCACAAATACCATTTGACCCACAAACCCATTACTGGGTATATACCCAAAGGATTATAAATCATTCTACTATAAAGACACATGCACAAGTATGTTTATTGGAGCACTGTTCACAATAGCAAAGACTTGGAACCAACCCAAATGCCCATCAGTGATAGACTGGATAAAGAAAATGTGGCACATATACAACATGGAATACTATGCAGCCATAAAAAGGATGAGTTCATGTCCTTTGCAGGGATATGGATGAAACTGGAAACCATCATTCTCAGCAAACTAACACAGGAACAGAAAACCAAACATGGCATGTTCTCACTCATAAGTGGGGGTTGAACAACGAGAACACAGGGACACAGGGAGGGGAATATCACATACCGGGGCCTGTCATGGGGTGGGGGGTTGGGGAGGGATAGCATTAGGAGAAATACCTAATGTAGATGACGGGTCGATGGGTGCAGCAGACCACCATGGCCTGTGTATACCTATGTAACAAACCTGCATGTTCTGCACATGTGTCCCTGAAATTAAAGTATAATAAAAAAATGAATCACAGAGACAAATATAAAAATAAAATCGTGCAACTTCTAGAAGAAGGAAAAAATATAGTTTGATTGTATAAGTTCTAGTATGCAACAACACAATAGGGTGACTACAGTCAACAATCATTTATTGTACATTTAAAAATAACTGAGTTTAATTGGATCATTTGTAACACAAAGGAAAAATGCTTGAGATGATGGAAACCCCACTTAACGTTGATATGATAATTTCACATTATATTACTCTATCAACATGTCATGTAACCCACAAATATATATACCTCCTATGTTCCTACAAAATTTAAAAATAAAAAACTTTACAGAAAATTCAACCCTTTTCTTATTTTCTCCAGGAATATCTTGCCAGTGGTGGTTGTGGCTCTGGCATTTACTCCAAGATAATTTTGCCATAAGATATCTCACCTTTATTATTATTTTAGCTTTACTCTAGTATATTGACTTTGGAACAAAGCACATCATTCTATTTATAGCATTCTGTTTTTATTAGTGGTATTTCCATTTATAAAATATAGTAATTCTTGATTGCTAAAAATGCCAAATCCTAGAAAACATAGCATTTCTACACATGATGTTAACATTGTTCTCAAAGAGTTGTTGGCCAAATGTATTAGACCATTTTCATGTTGCTGATAAAGACATACCTGAGACTGGGTAATTTATGAAGAAAAAGAGGTTTAGTGGACTCACAGTTCCACATGACTGGGGAGGCCTCACAATCACGGTGGAAGGTGGAAGGCACATCTTACATAGTGGCAGACAAGATAGAATGAGAGCCAGGTGAAAAGGGAAACTTCTTATAAAACCATCAGATCTCACGAGACTTATTTACTACCATGAGAACAGTATGGGAGAAACGGTCCCCATGATATAATTTATCTCCCACTATGTTCCTCCAACAACATGTGGGAATTATGGGAGCTATAATTCAAGATGAGATTTGTGTGGGGTCGCAGCCAAACCATATGATTCCACCCCAGCCCCTCCCAAATCTCATGTCCTCATATTTCAAAACAAATCAAGTCTTCCTGACAGTCCCCCAAAGTCTTAACCCATTTTAGCATTAATTCAAAAGTCCACAGTCCAAAGTCTTATCTGAGACAGGGCAAGTCCCTTCTGCCTATGAGCCTATAAAATCAAAAGCAAGTTAGTTCCTTCCTAGATACAATGAAGGTACAGGTGTTAGATAAACGTATCCATTACAATGGGAGAAACTGGCCAAAATGAAGGGCTAAAGGCCCCATGCAAGCCTGTGATCCAATGGGGCAGTGAAATCTTAAAGCTCCAAAATAATCTCCTTTGACTTCATGTCTCACGTCCAGGTTATACTGATGTAAAAGGTGGGTTCCCATGGTCTTGGGCAGCTCTGCCCCTGTGGCTTTGCAGGGTACAGCTTCCCTCCTGGCTGCTTTTAGGGGCTGGCATTGAGTGTCTGTGGCTTTTCCAGGTGCACAGTGCAAGCTATGAGTGGATCTACCATTCCGGGGTCTGGATGATGGTGGCCCTCTTCTCACAGCTCCACTAGGCAGTGGCCCAGTGGAGACTTAGTGTGGGGGATCCAACCCCACATTTCCCTTCCACACTGCCCTAGCAGAGGTTCTCCATGAGGGCCCCGCCCCTGCATCACACTTCTGCATGGGCATTCAGGCATTTCTGTACATCCTCTGAAATCTAGGTGGAGGATTCTAAACCTCAATTCTTGACTTCTGTCCACCCATAAGCTCAATATCATGTGGAAGCTGCCTTCTTGAGGCTTGTGCCCTTTGAAGCCATGGTCTGAGCTGTTCCTTGGCCCCTTTTAGCCATGGCTAGAACAGCTGGGACACAGTCCCTAGGTATGCTTCACCAGTCCATGAAACCATATTTTCCTCCTAGGCCTTCAGGCCTATGATGCAAGGGGTTGCTGTGAAGGTCTCTAACATGCCCTGGAGACATTTTCCCTGTGGTCTTGGTGATTAACATTTGGCTCCATGTTACTTATGCAAATATCCACAGCCATCTTGAAATTCTCCTCAGAAAATGGGTTTTTCTTTTCTACTGCATCATCAGGCTGCAAATTTTCCAAACTTTTATGCTCTGTTTCCTTTTTAAAACTGAATACTTTTAACAGCACCCAAGTTACCTTTTGAATGCTTTGCTGATTGGAAATTTCTTCTGCCAGATACCCTGAATCATCTCCGTCAAGTTCAGAGTTCCACAAATCTCTAGGGCAGGAGCAAAATGCCACCAGTCTCTTCGCTAAAACATAGCAAGAGTCACCTTTACTCCAGTTCCCAACAAGTTCCTTATCTCCATCTGAGACCATCTCAGCCTGAATTTCATTGTCCATATCATTATCAGCATTTTGGGCAAAACCATTTAACAAGTCTCAGGAAGTTCCAAACTTTCCCACATCTTTCTGTCTTCTGAGCCCTCCAAGTCTCTGGGAAGTTCCAAACTTTCCCATGTTTTTCTGTCTTCTTCTGAGCTCTCCAAACAGTTCCAACCTCTGCCTGTTACCCAGTTCCAAAGTTGCTTCCACGTTTTCAGGTATCTTTACAGCACCACCCCACTGCCCGGTACCAATTTAATGTATTAGTCCATTTTCATGCTGCTGATAAAGACATACCTGAGACTGGGTAATTTATAAAGAAAAAAAGATTAATGGACTTGGTTCTACATGGCTGGGGAGACCTCACAATCATGGCAGAAGGTTGAAGGCACGTTTTACATGGCGGCAGACAAGACAGAATAAGAACCAAGCAAAAAGGAAAACCCTGTATAAAACCATCAGATCTCGTGAGATTTACTACTATGAGATCAGTATGGGGGAACTGCCCCATGATTCAATTATCTCCCTCTGAGTCCCTCCCACAACACATGGGAATTATGGAAGCTGCAATTCAAGATGAGATTTGGGTGGGGACACAGCCAAACCATATCACCGAGTTTCATTTGATAAATCTGATCTTTCTGAAATAGATGATTCTGATGATTCAGATGATTCTGATGTTCCATTTAGAAATAACTCTAAGGACAGTTTTTATGTTTTATTTTTACATTGAAAATCAGTCAGATTTGCTTCAGAGTGTGTTCATGTAAAATTAAATGAGCGCTGGCAGTGAGCTGTACTTTTGTTTTTCTAAACAAGAAAAGGGTTAAAAAAGAGGTTTATTCTGAACCAATATGAATTACCATGGCTTGGGGTTATGCAATCTCAGGAGGTCCTGAGGAAGTGCCCCTGAGGTGATCAGGATGCAGTTTCATTTTATACATGTAAACCAAAAATGAAATTTGAAGGCCCCCTTCAACCACCTGAATGAACTTCATTCTTGGCCAGGGCACTCTAAAATTTAACCTGAAAGACTGATTAAGGCCGTGATGGGAACTGGGGGTTGGACATGACTCATTATACCCCTCCGGCATTAACATCAACACAAACCTTAAGTCTCATAAGAAATATTTACTGTTTATTCTCTCTAAAGCCTGCCCTCTTGGAGACTTCATCTGCATGATAAAACCTAGGTCTCCACAACCCCTTGGCATAAACCAGACATTCCTTTCTATTATAACTCTTTCAACCAATTGCTAATCAGAATATGTTTAAATCTACCTATGACCTAGAAGCCCCTGCTTTGAGTTGTCCTGCCCTTCCAGATGAAACCAATGTGAATCTTACATGTATTGATGTGTATGTCTCCCTAAAATGTATAAAAGCAAGCTGTACCCCAGCCACTTTGGGTACATGTCATCAGAATCTCCTGAGGCTGTGTCACAGGCACATTCTGAACCTTGGCAAGATAAACTTTCTAAGTTGATTGAGACTTGTCTCACATCTTTGGCTTACATACATCTCAAGGAGACAGGTATTATAGGTAAAATAATAAATCAACACATGGAAGCTATACATTGGTTTGAATGGAAAAGGCAGGGCATTTCAAAGCAAGGTCTTACAAGTCATAGGTGGGAATCCTTTAGTTGACAATTGCTTGAGAGAATTGAGTTATTATCTAAAGACTTGAAGTCAGTAGTAAAGTGTGCTTGATTTAAGTTAATGGGGTTGTAGGGTCCTTTGGCCCTCTGAATGTTTGCTGAAAATCACTGATATGAGATAGATTGATTAAATAAATTTGTATGCCTTTTTTTCCTATTAATGTGTACACAGCCTTCAGAATGAAAACATCACCTGTCAATGAGGTTCAGAAGCTTATATATCATCCTGAGGTTACAGAATAAATGCAAGCTCGGATCATGGCCAAAAACAGGTTTTAGCAGCAAGAAGAGTTATGGGAAGGAGAAAGGAAGAGGCTTTGCTAGCAAAGGTGGCCTTGTTATGTAGATGAAGCCTCATAGGTAGCAGCCCTCAGAAAGAACAGATGGTGAAAGTCTCTTTTCAGACATTGAAAGGTGTCAGACTCAATCTCCCCTAGATCTAGGAAAGGCCTAGAAAGGGAAGTCATGACTACATTAATGGAGATTCTTTGCAGATGCAAATTTCCCTCACAAAAGACAGGTTTGCAAGGCCATTTCAGTCTGTTGCCCTTGAGGCAACCATTTGAAAATAAATAATCAGGAACAAATAATCAAAAGAATAATCAGGGTCTTTATTTGTCGTGTGATGTTATAGCAGAGTCAGATTGCAAAGTCAGTCAGGTAATACTGGGTTCATTAAAAAAAAAAAAAAAAACTCATCTAATGAGATTTTTATGGTTTGCAGGGTATAATCCTCCAGGCTCCTTCAGTGGGAATCTGGGCAAGAGAAAAAAAACCTGAGTTTCCTTCTTACAACCACTCAGTAGAACATGGAAGATTTAATTTGCATGCAAGTGCCATGATCCACATGGTAGAACCTGGTCTAATATCTTAGTGGTTTAGGAGCTTGGATTCTGCTGCCAGATTGCCAGGATTTGAATCTTGCCTCTCCTACTCACTACCTGTGTTACTTTGGACAAGTTACTTAACTAATTTGTGCCTCATTTTACTTATCTGGAAAATAAGGAAAATAATGGTGCCTACCTCAAAGGACTGTTTTAAGGGTTGGTTTGGTATCAGTAAAACATTGGGTACAGTGCCTGGCATGTAGTAGGCACTATTTAAGTTTTAGCTACACTAAAAAAAAAAGAGAAATGCCCGAGGGTACTCATGGGCAGCATTCAGGGCTGTTTCAACCAAGAAGAATAGGCCTAGATAGGCCAAGAGCTTGTTGTAAGGCATATAGAGTCAGGATGTATAAATCTGGTTTATAGTCATTTGGTGGGAATTTGAAGGGGAAAATGTGGAACACATGATATATGATCTCTTAATAAATTATCTTCCAGAAAAATTCCTGCTAGGGAAATCATACCAGGTTCCTGGGGTGGGGCTATATTGGGTCCCTAGTGAGTCATGTTAATGAGCCGTGTATAGCCTTAAGGCCATATTGGTATCCCGGAGCCCGATGATGCTCTATGCTATAGCTTAATAGTGGATTTCGGCACAAATAGGGTATCATATTTCCCCTTTCAGTGTACTACAGGTAAGAGGAAGTTGAAAAGTGACAATTCATGGTAAGGTAAAATAAGACAAAATATTTGTCCTTTGTCCCCACAAAGGTCTCATGAAAACCTTAGAATTCCCTGAGCAATAAGGGAGATAGGAGCGTCTTCTGTTATTCACAATAAGTCCATTTCAACCTTACCTGAATTTATGCTAACGAATAAATTAGCATTTATTCATTATTTATTCAGCTCCTGGTGGGCTTCTAATTAGCTTCAGGATGGGGCTGGTCACCAGGAAGAACAAAAATTGATTCAAAGCTTGGAATTTTCAGCCCCACTTCCTAACCTCTGGGAAGGGGAGAGGGTCTGGGTAATGAGCTCAATCAACAATGGCCAACGTTTTAATCAATTATGCCTACATAATGAAACTTCCATAAAATCCTTTAAATGATGAGTTTTGGGGAGCTTCCAGGTAGGTGAAGACATTGAAATTCTGAAAGAATGGTATACCTGGAAAGGACGTGGAAGCTCTGTGCCTGCCTCCCCATACTTTGCCCTGTGCATCTCTTCCATTTGGTTGTTCCTGAGTGTTCCTTTATAATAAAGGGGTAATAATAAACTACTTACCTGAGTTCTGTGAGTCATTACAGCATATTATCACACCTGAGAGGAAGGTTGTGGAACCCTCAAACTTACAGTTGGCTGAGTAGAAATATGAGTCGCAGTCTGGCATGATTGAGCTCTTAACTCATGGGGTCTGCACTAACTCCAGGAGTTGATATCAGAACTGAATTGTTAGATACTCAGTTGGAGTCAGAGAATTAGAATTGTTTGGTGCGGGAAAATTTCCACATATTTGGTGCTAGAACATGTCACATGGCCAAATGAGAAATATCTACATTGTTAAGATGAGCCATATCTGTGCTCAGGAGGGGAAATATCTTTGGCTAGGACATGGGTTTCCTGGGAGCTTCAGAGAGAGGTACAATTGCCCAAAGGAGGTGCTTGGATGTTATAATATAGATATTGTAAGGAAGAGAATTAATGTTATTTGACATTTACGTAAGGAAAGCCTGAGGATTCCCAGACTAAGTCAGAAGTGACTTCTGGGCTAAGTTTTCCATGACTGCATTGATTATTAATTTTTTATTCATTTATTCAATAAAGATACATTGATTTTCTGTTATGTGCTAAGCATTTGAAATATAGCAGTGACAAGTCCTCATCTTGAGATAGGCTATTATTTAGCAAAAGAGAAAAGACATTGAACCAATAATTAAATAAATGAAGAGCTGATGAGAACTAAAGACTACGGTTATATTTTTTAAAATTTGCTATGCCAGAAGCTCTCAGGAATATGCAAGAGGGAGACTAAATTTAGAATTAAAAAACCTTCTGGAATTACTTAACTACCCTGCACTTTGTGATATTCTTTCCTCCAAGAAAGCATAACATTCTTTAATGCAACTCATACAAAAAAACATAGAAGAGGATAGAGATAAGGAAGTTTAAAATTCTTGTTAGAGATACGTGATGCCCTGAGATAGGTCATAATTCCCCAGTTTCTAATGGAGTACTTTGTGGTAGTGATATCCCTATTCAGGATGTTCTAGTTTTACTGTGAGGAAGATCTTCCTCTTCAATAAAATGAGATGATAAACAGTAATGATGCATAATCTACGTGTAGTATATACTTTGAATATCACATAGTATCACATAGTATACTTTGAATATCACATAATATACTACATAATATGTAGTATATTATTAGAATAGAGTATTTGATTTTCTGAACAGAACACAAAGCATTGTCTATTTTAGGAACTGGCCTGTCTTCAGGATCCATTCCCTTATTTCAATCATTCTTAAATTCTATCCAAGGACTGTTGGTTTTCTACCTTCTTTTCATAATCCCTATAAATTGTTTCCTATTCGCAAGTATTTACTCCATTCTTCAAATTTGACTAAAACAACAAAAATGAGTACTCACAGCATACTGCAGTAGGCCATCCTAGTACAGCCTACTGACCCTAACAATCTCTGATTTCTATAGTGTTTCAACCATTGATCTCCTTTGGAACAGATGACCTGAGATCAGAAAAAAGAGGTGCTCATTATTTATGCAGGCAGTTGGTTATTTAACACATCTTTAACTCTTAAAATTACCCTTCCAAAACTTGTACATCTCTGAGGAGACATTTCTAGAGATGGAACCCCCATTTTGATTAAAGCTTTTGTTAAAATCAGAGGGGCAGGACTATAACTGCCCAGCCAAATTCTTGATTCGATGCAAAATACAAGTAGGTTGGGTTCTTATGCCTGAGCCTATAGAAAACTCTGCATACCCTGTCTTCATGTAATGAAATTGGTCTTCTCCTTGAATGCAGTTTTCAAGCTGCTGAATTCTGCACCTGCACCAATTTCTGGCTTATTTTCAAGAAAGTCCCAGGGAATCACAAATTATAGAGTGATATGCCTTGCACAGAAGTTTAACAACATAGCCCCATGTAGTCTTTGCATTAAACACATCAGAAATTAAGGGAAATGAAGATAAACAGCAAATATTAAAATTTGGTTGCACTCAGCATGTATGAAAGTAGGGGTTGTACAGTCGTTTGCTTAGTGTTTCTATGGCCCAAATAAGCCTACTTTTAGTTATTTCCTGCACCTTTCTAAAATCCTAACACTATGTGTCAGGAGTAATGAGTCTCTATTTTTAAAAAATTGTGTTTATCCATATTAAATCCAATAATGAAGTCTCTGAAATAATTCAGACAGCAGTGCTGTCAGTCAGTAGAGCTTTTTCAAGAAACACTAATTGTCCTGTGAGATGGTGCAGCAGGCTGTGTAGAAAGTTGAACATTTACATGATCTCTAGCCAAATTTCCAGTGTCTGCCTAGATTTATGGCTTTCAGTCTCACTGAAGTTTTGTAGTCTCATATGACACTCATTGTATTCGTATCTATTGACTGATGACATATCAGCTAATAAGTACATAAATATAAGTAATGTTAGAAAATCACAGCTGGGCGCAGTGACTCATGCCTGTAATCCCAGTACTTTGGGAGGCCGAGGTGGGTGAATCACCTGAGGTTAGGAGTTGGAGATCATCCTGGCCCACATGGTGAAACCCCATCTCTAATAAAAATACAAACATTAACTGGGTGTGGTGGCGGGCACCTGTAATACCAGCTACTCCAGCGGCTGTGGCAGGAGAATCGCTTGAACCCTGGAGGCGGAGATTGCAGTGAGCTGAGACCGTGCCATTGCACTCCAGCCTGGGCGACAAGAGCAAAACTCTGTCTCAAGAAAAAAAAAAAAAAAAAGAAAAAAAAGAAAAAAATCGCTATCTTTTAACCCCCAGGGGAATAACATTGATAGATACTAAAACTAATGGGCAAAGGTGCAAAGGTTTTGGGGAACAGGAAATTCACATGGTCTTAAAGTATCACCCTATAGATTACTTGCTATTTACAAAGGGAAAAATGAAACTCTGAAGTGGAGACATGTGCCCATGATCATCTTAACCAGGTGACCAACTTAGCATCTCTAATAGTAGGACAACTGGCTTTATGTGCCTCTTGATTCCGATGCCATGAGAAGTACACAGTATCACCTCTGAAATATTCTTGCAAAAAATGTTTAAGATGAATCTGTTAATGAAGCATCAGACAAATCCATTATGTGGGATATTCTACAAGACCATTGGCCTGGCCTCTTCTAAAAAATTAATGTCATAAAAAATGAAAATGAGTGAGAGGACTATTCTATATTAAAAGAGACTAAAGAAAAAACAACCAAAGACCTTCTTTGAATCTCATTTAGATCTTAGGTCAGAAAAAAACCCCAAGCTTTAAAAATTGTTTTTAGGACAATTGGTGACATTTAAATATGGTCAGTTTCTCTCTTTTTCTGTCTGTTATTATTATGTTAGTAGGTATGAGAGTCACATAGTGGTTGTGTTGGTACATTCCTTTTATTTTAATTTTAGATAATGCTCAGGTAAGAGGTAAAGAGAAATGATACCTGGAATTTACTTACAAAAGTAGCAGCAAGATAAAAGCATTGAGTAAGCTCGCAAGAAAGTGAGCAAGAGAAAATGGACATATACTGCTAATAATGCTAAGAATTGATGAAACTAGATGGAGGGCCTGTGGGTGTCCATGTGCTATTCTTCCAACTCCTCTGTACCTTTGAAAATGTTCAAAATAAAAAGTTGGGAGAAAATCTGGGTATTGAATCTAAATGTACACAAGAATCTCCTAAATGTCAGAAACTGAGTTAAATAATATACTTACATTAATTGGAATCATATTAAATAGAAAAACACCTCCTTATATTTGAACCATCATAGAACATTTTATGTGGATGACACATTCAGTCGTACTTATAGATTCCCAGAGCTCTTGAAGTAACTCACACCCAGCTCTCTTGGGGATCTGCTGCCTAGGGAGGGAGCTCTCTGTTCTACAGAGGATTGCTTCCTTGTAATCAAAGTTAGTCCGATAGATCTCTGTGCCTAATGTAAAGCTACTCTTCATTTCAAAAATAAAAATTATACTCAGTGCAGCTGCTTTGGAAGATAATGTTCATTCTCGGGCTTTAACAATGATTGTATCTGCCTTGCTGGAATGGTGGCTCTGTCCGACTGCTGTCCTATAAGCATTTCTAGTTCTATGGAGAAGAACACATTTTCCTTAAGGCTGTCTCAAAATTAGTTTATCTTTCTATGAATATTCTGTTTGCCCTCAGTTGACAAATTTCTAGATCTCTTACTCTATTGGCAGCACATTTTACTTTGTTTCATAACCACTTCCTGAGTCCCTGTTCTGTGCACTATTCTAAGCATATGACTGTAAATATAGTAACTTTTTAAATAAAATTGTGACTTTGAAAAGGGAAGTTCATATTAAGTATGCTCACAAACTCAGAATAACAAGAAAAAGGCCTGAAATATAAAGTACTTAAAATATATTTTACTGGCTGGGCGCAGTGGCTCACAGCTGTAATCCCAGCACTTTTGGAGGCCAAGGTGGGCGGATCACAAGGTCAGGAGTTTGAGACCAGCCTGGCCAATATGGTGAAACCCCGTCTCTACTAAAAATACAAAAATTAGCCAGGGGCGGTGGCACACACCTGTAGTCCCAGCTACTCAGGAGGCTGATGCAGAAGAATCGCTTGAACCCAGGAGGCGGAGGTTGCAGTGAGCTGAGATTGCGCCACCGCACTCCAGCCTGGGTGACACAGCAAGACTCCACCAAAAAAAAAAAAAAAAAAAGAGAGCGATATATATCTCGCATAACTAAAAGCCCTTTGTTGTAAAATTAAACAGATACAAAGAATTGTATAAAATGAATATGTAACATGAATTATAAGGCAAATGGCTTTGTAGCTATCACCCAAATTAAGAAATAGAACTGTTTTAGTCACCTTCAAAGACCGTGCAACTTTGTATTTGCAATTCCCCATGCTCCTTCCACTTTTTCTAAAAGTAACCACTATCCTGACTTTAATCACCCTGACTTTAATCACTGTTTTTTACTCTTCTTTGTTTTATCACCAAAGTGTGCAACCTTGAATACTCTGGTTTCCTCCCTCCCTTTCTTCTTTTCATATACATATTTTATATATATGTATATATGTGTATATATGTATGTATGTATATATACATGTATATATACATATACACACACACAGGCACACACACATTTTAGTGCCTGTGTAGCGAAGAATAGTTCCTTTACAGTCTCTTTAGTGTACAGATTTTCTTTCCATCTCCCCTTTCTCCCTTGCGATTTATTTGTTGAAAAAACCGAGATCTTTGATCCATCGCGTTACCCCCAGTCTGGATTATATTTTGCATTCTCAACATATGGCTTAGCATATTCCTCTGTCCCCTTTATTTCCTATATATTTGTATCTGGATATAAAAACTTAGACATGAATTTTTTGGCAAAACCATTTCATAGGTGGTGTGTGTCCTTTACTGCTGATGTTAGTAGCCATTGCCACTGAAAGGTTAGATCCAGTAATTCATTAAGATAGCAATGTGATGATACTCTAATTCTTTCTCTCTCTATCATTTGAAACCTTCTACAAGAAACTTAAGCTCATCTACTATTTGGCTATTCTTATGTATAGCTATAATTGAAAAGACAGGATAAATGTATTTTATTATTTATTTACCAATTTAAAAATAATAAGTTGCTCACTATCATCTTACACTGCTGATCAATTAGGGTACCACTTTTAAGAAATACCATTATGAACTTATGGTTTAAACATTATTAGTATGTAGTTATAATCCTTATTAAGACTTAATTTGACTGTCTTTGAGAGGCCTCCTTAATCTGGCCCCTGGATCTTTTGCATATGCCCCCAGTCTTTGATGGCTTTCTTGCTCTCTGGTAGGACACGTTCTTGTACATTTCTTGTTCCTGTTATCAACCATTTGCCAAAGATCACTGACGTCTTTTAGCAGAAATGGTTTCTGAAGACCATAAGCTAGGTGCTACTGGTGTTTACTGATACTGAGTTGGACATTGTTTTTTTTTAGGCCTGCAGCGGACAGTATTTAGGGGGAAAAATGATACCTAAAATCTACAAAGATATTTTATACTGAGAAATGATACTTAAAAGTCAAACTTATAATACAGGATTTCTTTTTAATAGATTCTATCTTACATGTGAATCTGTGAATCTTCTTTTTCACATCGGGAATCTTGATTCTCAAATACATGGGATGATTGAGATATATAATTATTCACTTATGTCACATTACTTATGCAACAGGCTCAGAATTACACACTAATACTACCATCATTAATATAAAAACAGTTAATGTTTCTTTATGCACATGTTCTCCTCATTCTTCCCCATTTAAAAAAAGTTATAGAATCTCTTTATTGTCATAGCATATAGCTGTGGAATACTCTATTATCATACTTTTTAACATTATTGAGTCTTAGTTTTTACTTTTCTATTTAATGCTCATTACCCATCCTTTTGTCAGTGTTTCTTTAATCATTTTGGTTATCTGAAACTTGTTCTCTAGTAGATTCTGCAGGAAAATGTTCCCAAAGCTACTGCATGTTGATATTTGTTTCATGTGGTCATATCTGCATGTCAGTTCGGGTATAAAATCTTTGTTTTACACTTTTTTTTGATATCTTAAATGCTGCTTTATTTTCCTTTGGTGTAAAGCATTGCTGTTGAAAAGTCTGATAAAAATATAATTTCTCTGTAAGCGATGTCGCTTTTTTGCTTTGATACTCAAAGTTTATTTTTTTCTTAAATCCCACTAATTTTACTAGACTATTTCTTTGTGTTGGTAATTTCTAGTTCTAATTTTTCAGGTATACTACATGTTTCAGTATTTGATTTCAGTGTGTAGTTTTGAGTTTTCTAATTACAGAATTTTTAAAATCATGTTTTTTGGTATTCTGTTTTCTCAATTTGATTTCCTCTTTGGACATTCATATTTGTGTATGAGCTTGAACAATGATTGTGTCTGCCTTTGCTGGAATGGTGGCTCCTCTACCTACTTTTCAATATTTGTTACTTATTCTCAAGTTATTTTTATCTGTTTCTTCATAGTTTTTCTTAAAATTTTTTATTTTTTAGAACAGTTTTAGGTTCATAGCAAATTGAGCATAACGTACAGAGAGGTTTCATATATCCCCTGTCTTCTCCTCCACATATACCTCCCCCAACTATTGACATCCCCCACCAGTGTGGTGTGTTTGTTATAACTGATGAACCTACATCAACACATCATCATTGTCCAAAGTCTATAATTTACATTAAGATTCTTGGTGTTGTACATCCTCTGAGTTTGGAGAAATGTGTAATGACATATGTCCACCCTTACAGTATCATACAAAGAGTTTCACTGCCCTAAAGATCCTTCATGCTTTGCCATTTTTGGGGAAGCTTTTGGAACCCCTAGCAACCACTGATCTTTTATTGTCTTTATAGTTTTACCTTCTTCTCCAGAATACCATATATTTGGAATCATGCAATATGTAGCTTTTTTAGATTGGCTGTTTTAACTCAGTAATATGCGTTCACATCTTTTTTTATGTCTTTTAATGACTTAAGAGCTCATTTCCTTTGTGCTGAAAATATTCCATTGTCTGAACGTACCACAGTTTGTTTATTCATTCACCTACTGGAAGGCATCTCAGTTGCTTCCAATTTTAGGCAATTATGAATAAAGCTATGAATAAAGGAGTATGATTGCTGGATTCTATGGTGAGCATGTTTAGTTTTGTAAGAAACTGAGCAGCTGTCTTCCAAAGTGGCTGTGCCATTTTGCATTTCCACCAGCAATAAATGAGAATTCTTGCTGTTCAACAACCTCGCCAGCATTTGGGGTTGTCAGTGTTTTGGATTTTCTCACTCTAATAGCTGTGTGGTGGTATTTCATTGTTTTGACTTCATATGTTTTTGAGAGCTTGTTTGGAATTTCTAGTAGGGGAGTACAGCTACTCATATACCCTTGACCAAAGAATGGTCCTCCTCTATTGAGAAAGGTCATCCTCTTTTCAGCCCAATCAACTCTGGCCATAAATGGGGTGATAGATGTTGCAGCCAGATTGCCCTCACATCCCTTTATACTTTTGTGATTTTTAAAATTTCTCTCCCTTTTACCTTCTACATCTTTTATGTCTACTTTTAATTCTTCTTTCTAGTTTAATGTTCTTTTCTGAAATTATTTCCAATTCTGTTCTGAATTCTATCATCTCATTTGAGTTTTTCCCATTCTGATTTGTATTGATCTTCATGACTTTTATCATTTTTTTCTAATGAATTCGGCTCATTTTGAAATATTAGATTCTAATTTTTATGTATTTTTGAGCATGCCTTTATGGCATACATTTATTCTAGCAATTCAAGCAATGTGATCTAGAAAAAGTCTTACTTTCTGTGAGCCTCAGTTTTCCCAGTTATAAAATGGTGAGAATAATTCTTAATTCATTTATGATTAACTCCAAATGCCTGACCAAATTTTAAAGTTATGTAGATGTGTAAAGCACTTTACAGGTATAACACATTATTTCTACGTCTGCAACTTAAAAAGTATATTAACTGTCTTCCTGACAATCAACGTTCCTTATGTCTCACTTGGCAAACCCTCAGTTGGTGCTTCCTGGTCATATTGACCTTAGTGCTACAGATTGTGTATGTTCATTTTCCCCTTTTTCTTATATTAACTTAGTATGGCATTAGCCTCATGTCTTTTCTGTTGATTTTTTTAATGAAATTTGTTTTCTTACAGTTTAGAAGGAGGAGTTAAGGTAACTTTTCTAACTTTACACTCAAAAGCAAATTCTTTTGTTGTGTGTAGTGTTAAAAAATATGACCATTTACTTTCCTAGATCTCCTGGTTCTGTTCTCATCCCCATTTAAAAAAAAATGTATTCATTTACATGTTCTCATCCCCTCATTTTTTTTTAATGGGGGGATGAGAACAGAGCTCTTTCCTTTTTCTCTGATAGTCTCATGTTTCTCAGTTTTGATTTTATTCCCAGCACTTTATCCTTAGTGTTGGGCTTCAGCCTGGAAAGGAGCTTTGGAGATTAGTTTTGACCCACCCCTGGACGACGCAAAACCCACACAGTTTCAGCTGCGATTCTCACATTGTTCCTCTGAAATTTCCAGTGAACTCTTACTGGCTGTTTTGGGGCTCTTAGGGCCGTAGGATGCCTCCTTGCTCCCCCATCCTTTCCCTGGCACACATGCGGTGCCTGTCTTATAGCTAGTGAAGGTTTGTCCACATCTGCCTGTATTTTGGAATGGGTGAGGATACCTTGTCACCTCAGTTTGTTGAAGATATTGCGCATCTGTTTTTGTCTTTTCTAGTTGTCTATTTTTTTTTCATGGGATTTAAATAAATTCAAAAACTATGCTGCCACTGCTTCCATCTTCCTTGTATAAAATTTTATGATGTTTAAGAATATTTAATGAGGCGGGGCATGGTGGTTCATGTCTGTAATTCAAGCAATTTGGGAGGCCATGGTGGGTGGATCACTTGAGGTCAGGAGTTTGGGACCAGCCTGGCCAATATGGTGAAACCCCATCTCCACTAAAAATATAAAAATTAGTTGGGTGTGGTGGCACATGCCTGTAGTCCCAGCTACTCGGGAGGCTGGGGTAGGAGGATGGCTTGAATCTGGGAGGCAGAGGTTGCAGTGAGCCGAGATCTCGCCACTGCACTCCAGCCTGGGCGACTGAGCAAGACTCAGTCTCTCTCTCTCTCTCTCTCTATATATATATACACACACACATATATATTTATAATAACACATAGTTGAGTCTTTCATGGAACTAAACTAGTTTCAACCAACAGATGGTTTTGTAATAAATATTTTTGTAATATATGAATACTTAGAAATTGGGTTTAAGTAGGACTGATTTACCTAGCACAGTTATCTAAGGTCTCATAAAACTGGCTTAGTTTCATGAAATACTTTGTTTTCTCTCTAGTCAGTCCTTCAACCTCTAGTGCCTTACATTTTTTCAAAGAAGTAAGTGTGGCAATTCCCTATCTAGGAGCATAGACATGGATGCCCCACAATTACAGTAATCCTCCTATCCAGAATCATGAACCATACTTTATTTTCTAATTCTCTTAACTTCTGTGGTATAATTTTGCTTCACAAACCCTTCTAACACTACTTTTAGTTTGCTATGTGTAAATATTCTTTGGATGTAAAAACAATATTGAATTCTAAACTTTTGCTCTCTTTTGAAGGTCTCTGCTGAGCTTTTGAGATCTTGGTGTCAATGTAGGAGAAAATTCTAGTGGTTGATGAAATAATGTAAATAAGAGAATAAAAACATAGTAAATTGGAAAAATGAGCAGAAAGTCATACTTTTAAATATACATACACTTTTCTAGCTCAGATATTATTAAAAGAAGTCCAAAAGCACTTTTTATGTCATTTGCCCATCATGCTTTTCTTAGTGTGCCCTTAGGGCCCAGATTTTGTTTGGTCTCTAATTTTGTTCTCTACATAAAAGGGACCAAGTCTCATTGGAGGTATTTGACTTCCTGCCTTAGGGTGGGAAAACAAATCAAGATATTTGAGTACAGTTTCAATTATCCTGTTGTCAGGAGGCAAGAATTCTTTCAAAAATGTAAGGGGCAGTAAAAAAGAAAAAAAAAAAAAAGTGAAAAACTCTGCTTAAGGGACTTTCTGGCCAGGTGTTGTGGCTCATGCCTGTAATCCCGACATTTCGGGAGGCCAAAGTGGGAGGATCGCTTGAGTCCAAGAGCTTGAAACCAGCCTGGGCAACATGACAAGACCCCATCTCTATTTAAGAAGAAAAAGAAAAAGACTTATAAGCATCAAATAATGATAACAATACTTATAAATTTGCATCTGCATAAAGTCATGAATTCATACTACAAGTAAAACAGGTCACTATAAATTATATAAACGATAGTTATTCTATACAGTAAACTTGTATGTACTTGGATATTTAAAAATTTTTACTGAGTTTATAGCAGAAGTAATATTGTATGTTGGTATTCTGGTTCTTCTATTAATCTATTTTAACGAAGTATAGATATACTTTTATTTGTGTAAGCAAGAAAGAATTTCTGTACAAAGTAGGAACTCTATTAAGAACAGGGAGTACTCATTAGCACTGGTAATCATCTACAATAACCTAGTAAATTGGGGGAAAAATTAATCAGGCCTGTTGATGAAGAAGAATGGAGATTTTTAAATTTTTGTCTACAGTAAGTAAATCAGCCTAATCTTCTAAAGAAGTTAGCTGTTCATAGAGATTAAGCCCTAGATCAAGCCTGTCCAACCTGTTGCCTGGGACGGCTTTGAATGTGGCCCACAAAAATTCATACACTTTCTTAAAACATTATGAGATTTTTTTGCAATTTTTAAAAAGCCCATCAGCTATCTTTAGTGTTAGTGTATTTTATGTGTGGCTCAAGACAATTCTTCTTCCAGGGAAGCCAAAAGTTTAGATATCCCTGCCCTAGATGGCTCCAGTAATTAGACTAAAAAAGTCTGGTAAGAAATGCATACTCTTAAGGCCGGGCGCAGTGGCTCACACATATAATCCCAGCACTTTGGGAGGCCGAGGTGGGTGGATCACCTGAGGCCAGGAGTTCAAGACCAGCCTGGCCAACATGGTGAAACTCTGTCTCTACTAGAAATACAAAAATTAGCCAGGTGTGATGGTGGGCGCTTGTATTCCCAGTTACTCAGGAGGCTGAGGCAGGAGAATTGCTTGAACCCAGGAGGCAGAGGTTGCATTGAGCCGAGATCACGCCACTGCACTCCAGCCTGGGTGACAGAGTGAGACTCCGTAACAATAGCAACAACAATAAAAGAAATATATACTCTTAAAATAATGTCAGGAGACTAGGCCCATATATCATAGTGACAGACAATAGATTAGGGACCAGGACATCCAAAAATTTAAAAATACATAATTTTCAAAAAGATGTCAATTTTCATAAACTTGAAAGCTAAAACATTTATTATATAAAGGGATTCATCCCGTGATGCTCAGTGTCATCTGTTAGAATCACCATAGCCTTTATAATCACACCTAAGATACAGACCCAGGGTCATGTAGCCAATAACTCAGAATCTGCACCCTTGACTTGTGTGAGACCATTATTTTTCTTCTGGGTCTGGCAAGATCAACAGAACTCTAAGAATAACCAAAAATGGGAGCACTTAGCAATGTGTCAAAATAAGTCTAAAAATAAGAAACACAATTAAACCCATTTTAGAATTTTGATAACTAGCTTTAATGTACAGGTATTAAGTTTTGTACTTACTGTTTTTGTACATGAATTGCTGTTTAACATGCTCGATATATTCAGAAGAATCAACCATACTAAATTTGTAATTACAGTTAAAATTACTTGAGGGAATTTAATTAATGAAATGTATAATCAGCGTCTGAACAAAAATTGGTTTTCAAAGCTTTTATCAGATATAGGAATTTAATAAATTGGACTTTAAACCAAGTACCATAGTAGTATATATTTCTCTTCTTGAATAAAAACCCCTTTGTTGTAATTGTTGTTGGTTCTCTAGAAAGAAGATGTTAAACTTAAAACCAACATCTACTCATACAATGTAACTTGCTTGTCAAATCCTTTTTCTTCTGGTTTTAAGAAGCTGCAGCAGTGAAACCTAACCAGCATTATGACTCATCACACTGTGACTCCTCATCGTGTCCACCACCATCCCTTGGTTATGTAATTTCAGTCATTGCTGAAATGAAAGCAGAGGACCTCAAGCACAGTGAACAAGTTGGCTGTGCAGGAGCAGAATTGTCTTTTTCAGTATTAGACTTGCAACTTGACCCTCTACTTTATTCATAGGATCTTAGATAACGGCCCGAAGCCAAAAAAAAAAAAAAAGGCATAAAATGAAACTTTCGAAATATTGGTCATGGATATTTGTTGTTTTGTCTTTCTTTGCCCCTTCTTTTGGGGTAACTCTTCTTTCTTCTATTTCACCCATGTGCTTCTTGTGGGAGCTAGACTTATAGCTCCTTACTTCTCCCCTCCAGGAATGGGCCTGTGTTACGTGAGGCACCACAGTTTTGCACCCTCTTGGTCACAAAAATTCATTGAAGGAGGGAGGGCTGCTATGTGTAATAAAGCTGTAGGAGAAGTTTTCCTCCCAATCCCCAACCTCCACTTGGTCTTGATGGTTGAAAAGTGTGATCCCGGATGATGACAATGTGCATGATCTCTGACTCATGCAGAAGCCGATCCATGGTGGAATAAAGGGCGATGCAGAGAGAAGGAAGGCGGGAGCTGGAGAAGCAGGATGCTGTCAGTATTTCAGTCTCTGCTCCTAGCTCCTGAAGTCTCAGGAGCTGTCCTCATTCTTCTAGCACTATTCCAGTTTGGCGAGTATGCTAGCTGTTATGTCTCATATCTTAACCCACCCATCCTATTTTGTCCTACTTTGTGATAATGGATCTGGACTTTTCAGAATAGATATTTTTCTTTGCCAGGTGGCTTGATCTTAGTCTCTGCCAATAGGTGGTGCTAAAGGGAGATAGCAAGACTGGGGAAGGAAGAAGGGGCTTTTCTTCTCCCTCTTCTTGTTGCCCTTCTAACAACAATATAGGGTGGATACTCTTATTCCCGTTGTGCGCATGGGAAAGTAAATCTAAGAACAATGAAATAACTTGCTCATGATCACACAATAGTAAATGGTGAAGGATTCTTTAACCCAAATATGCCTGATATCGAAGTTCAGCTTTTTTCCATTTAGCTGTACTGTTTCTATGGGCAATAAAAGCTTACTGGGAAGATTTTTATTTGTATATATTGTACACAAATATATTGTATTACTTGTAAATATTGTCCATTGCACCTCAAATCGGTGGTGTGCTAGAGCTGGCTTGTGTAAGTTCATAGGAGACAGTTTTCCATAACTTTTCCCAATTTTGATCAGTGATGTATTGTTGGTAGCTTGAAATTAACTGGAGCAGGAGTATTTATACTGTGAAAATGGGCAAACACTATAAATCAGTTTTCTTCTCTGTAAAACTGGCTGTTAAGATATACCAACACACCACTGCTCCAAACTCTTGGATTTTTTAATGTACTTAAATATATAGACCAATTATTTTTTCCCCACTCATTTTGCGTTCTTGCAAATTGAATTGTTTATCATTTTTGATTCAATACTTGAAAACTCTTCCAGAATAGTTAAATTGCATGAATCCACATGGTATTCTTATAGATGAGCCAATTTTTTAAGGAAAATAAAGTCAAAATATTAATCAAGAGCCATATTTTCTCTTCAAGTACAGTTTCACTGCTATTATTTGTTTTGATTTATTTATAAATCATTCTTACTAATTATATATGAATTTTATATCACTTTTCCTAGAGTTTGTTAGATAAATTCAGATTTATCTGGATCGCCGTTGCTATCCTTTCTCTTTTTTGCTTCAAGTATATATGTACATACTTATTTTTAGTGACTAGGATTATATTTATTTTCCTCACTAATTTCTTATTTAAGCTTATTAAGTATATATATATTAAGTATATAGTTCATATGTTCTCTAATGAGACTCATGTTCACTCTGGCATTCTTTATTGGATTATTATATGTTATGTTCAAAGATTTATTTATCGTCAGGAAAGAAGTCCCGTGCTCATAATGGACATCAAGGAGTAAACCTTCTGCAACTCCTTAAATGCCAAAGCTAGATAATAATCTAAGTGAGACAGTTTGTTATTTACAGCACAGCAAGAGCATCAACATGGCAGTACCGGTTTCCTTGGCCCCAAATCCAACAGGCCACGCAATGAGCCCAGTGGGCAGTGGTTGGTGTTGCAGAAGATGAACACAGAGCCAAGGACTCAGCACCTTTTATAGCAAGCAGGAAGCGAGCCAGATCCTTCTCCCACTTGGGGAGCAACAAGACACAACATAATCACATTGTGGTTGCCTTGACTACTTTATTTGCCTGTGTGATTAACTATGGAAACTGCTCAACATTAGAGGACAGCCAGGCCTTGGCACAGTAGGCAAGGACATGAAGAGACCCTCAGGGCCCATGGTAGACTGCCTTTCTCAACAATCTACCCATTGGCCTTATATATTCCTGGCCAAACTCAAATTTTTCACATTAGAGATACTATCAACAAAATATTGGTCAGCAGGATGAAGCCCATCTGCCGTATTGGCCTTAGCCATATACCATAGCATACCTGGCTCAGCCTACTTAATAAGTCCCAGGGGGAACAAGCAGTTATCATTTCAGATAACCATTTAGCTTCATTTCCTATGACATAGAGTGTTCCATATGACTAGCATTAATCCAAACACAACACAGGGCATAGGTGACTATGCACGCTCTTCCATATTCAGCCAGGATGCAGTCTAAGGGGCAGTCTCTTATCCATTATGATCCATACAAGGGAGTTTTGACTGGCCTGATGATCTTCTAGGGTTTGTGCTGTTTCATTAGCTGTAGTAACTGAGTTTAAGGATGGGTTCCTGATGACTGCCTCTCTGAATTTCACTCCTAGGAAACAGTACCTAAACTGCTGTATGGAATAAGGAGTCAGTATATTCCTGGTACAGCAGCCCTCTTTATTCTGTGTCTTCATAAAAGAAATGTAGAGCAAGGGGTGGTGTCAGTGTCAATAATTACAGAAGACAATAAATGGGCCAAAAATTAACCTCTTTCTCCAGTGGCAGATGTTCCATGGCCTACTCTCCTTCACACGTAAACATATGACTCATAAAGGCACAGGTCACTCCAATTCAGGATTTGTTCTTTAACTTGACTGGGATCACTGTTACATGGGTTTGGTTAAGCTTCATGGGCACTGTCACCATGTAGTTACAGACTGGATTGCCATATGTGGCATAACCCAAAGTTGCTTGGGCCTTAGGAGATACACATGAGTTCTTACCAGTCATATTGAAATAAGGTGTGACAGTCCATGTGTTTGTCATTTGGGAGAGAAGAGGTCCACATTTGGAGCTGTTCACAAAAGTGTGAAACACAGCAAAAAAATTATTGGATAGTCATGCCCACATGAATTTTTCTGTTCTCATAGCATGTGGAAGATGACAACAAACCCAGTAGTGAGTCATATTGCTGGCACAGCTGCTGCTTGACTCAAGAAGACCATATGATTGTTGCCAGGTGGGGCTAGATCTAGGAGACAAGTGAGGGACATTAAATGTTCTTTTCTCTCAACATTTCTCAGGGTCTAAGATCTTCCCTCCTTAGATGCCAGAGTTGTTTTTTTTCCTCCCTCATAGTCACAAAGTTTGTCCTACGGAAATAGCTGCAACTTCTTCCTTTGCTCAGTCCAGTGGGTTGGGTGTCATCAGGGCTGGGGAAAAGTGATAGAACTTGTAATGACCTGTGATGTCCCTATCATTGTTCAAGTGGGCCAATGGAGAGGTAATGTAGGGTTTACATATTCTATCAACTGCTTATGCTCATAGTCTGTGAGCTGTCACACTCAGTAACTGAAATCAGGTGTAGTTCAGGCAACAGGTTGGAATCACCCACTTCATATTGTTTAATTGCTACCTTAAAATAAAACTTATTGGGCCCCCAGACACTAGAATCAATGGGAAAAAAGAAGTTGGGTATTCTCAGAATCACAGATATGGAGATCTAGTCTCTATATTCCATTTCCTCTCTTCCCTTTAGTCCTGATTTTCCTAAGCAATAATTTCAAAGGGCTTGTTTCTTTGTCAGAAACAGCTGCACTTAATGTCCTTACTGTCTAAGATGTTGTTTACAATGCTGACAACATGTTCTGTCAAGCAATCTTTTTCAGTCAACTATTTAAATGTCTATTCTATCTCTTGATGATGCCAGCAGCCTCAGGACTGTAAGTGTCTGAAATGTGTATTGAATACCATGTCCATTTGCCCACTCTTAGGTGCCTTTTGCTGTGAGGATGCCATAGTCTTATTGTGAATATCTTGGCTCTCTCAAAAACATGGCATAGCTTTGTCTCAAATGTCACCCTGGTGTGGCCATAGCTGGAAAACTGTCAATGGGCTATTATACACCAGTGGTAGGAGTGAGTTAGCAGCAGAGTAACTGTGAGTCTATTGCGATGAGTGGACAGGGGACTTGAACTATGTACCCTCACTGGGGTGTAAGATTTTGATCCTTTTGGGGACAGAGAGACCGGACTCATCCCGAGTCTTCCTTCTCTTAAAACTCTACCAAATCAGACTTCAGGAGTGCAGGGTCAGGCAGTGGAGGTACTGAAGGAATAGTTGGTTCTAAGGAAGCCACCCCACTTTTTGACTTCCTCTAGTAGAGTATCATTGATCTCCATGGAGGAAGTCATTCTATACAGGCCTTTTCACTTCATTGGCCTTGGGGGAGGTCGCCATATGTGGGCTTCAACATAGTCATTGAAACAGAAATCCAAAGTAGGAAGCCTTATTGTAGAATAAGATTCTTTCTCGGCCAGGCGCGGTGGCTCACGTCTGTAATCCCAGCACTTTGGGAGGCCGAGGCGGGCAGCTCACGAGGTCAGGAGATTGAGACCATCCTGACTAACATGGTGAAACCCTGTCTCTACTAAAAATACAAAAAATTAGCTGGGCGTGGTGGTGGGCGCCTGTAGTCCCAGCTACTCGGGAGGCTGAGGCAGGAGAATGGCATGAACCCGGGAGGTGGAGCTTGCAGTGAGCCGAGATCACGCTACTGCACTCCAGCCTGGGTGACAGAGCGAGACTCCGTCTCAAAAAAAAAAAAAAAAAAAAAAAAAAAAATAAGATTCTTTCTCAACTGAGTAGTCTCCAGAGGCTGGAGGCATGGAGTCAAGTATGAGCTGGTCTAGTTGCTGCCATTTATCTTCTAAGAGCATAATCTCTCTTGCTTCCTCATCACACAAATATGCTAGCTGTGTCTCTAACAGATCCTCAGTCCATTGATCAAACTGGCCTTGGATTTCCCTCCTCTCCTTTTTGCTGTAGGTGAATATCTTAGTATTCTGTATTGGGGCGTGATGCACTCCAGAGCTTGTTCTAGTTGCAGATGTTAAAACAGAGCAGTTGTGCTTTCCTCCCTGACAGTTCAGGGTGCTTTCCTAGGCCACTATTTCATAGGAGATCAAGAACATCATGGTACTCTTTGGGCAGCTTATTTTGATCCTGCCATTCAGCCTCTATTCATTGGCTCAACTCCTGTTTGTTAATGAACAAAAAAGGAGAGGGATTGTTTATTCTCCCCACCTCTTGGCCCATCACTGGGATGAGAGCATTTGCTACTGGCTTCTTGGGAGTTTTCTCATGTACCTGAGCCTGGCCCATAAAGCCCTTGCCTTTTTTTTTTTTTTTTTTCCCAGAATGTCATTGTCCGTCTTGACACCCAACTTGTTATTTGAGAAGAGCTCCAACCTCATAGAAGATAGCAAAGCCATCGCTCCATAAATACAAGAATAGACAAGACACTGTGGATCAGAGAAAGACAGCTTATTACGCACAGTACAGCAAACAGCAGGCACATCAACATGGTAGTGCCAGATTCCCAGTCTCTGAGTCTCACAGGGCATCGTGATGGGCCCAAGCAAGGGCTAGGCATGCAGTAGATTGTGACACAAGAGGAACATGGGTCAAACACTCAGCACCTTTTGTAGGAAGCAGCAAACAAATCAGTTTCCCTCCTTTCATGAGCTCGTGGTCTGACAGTGGTCACACTCTGGCCACCCTGACCTACTTGATTGCCTGTGTGACTAGTTAGAGTGGTTGCTCTGGGGACAGTCAGGCCTTGCAGTTCAGCACACTTAGCAAGACTGCGTGGGGCACTCAGGACCCACAGCAGGTTGCCTGTCCTAACACTTACACATCCATATTTCTGAAAACATGGAATTGTTTACAATTGAAAAAAAGATCAAATTTTAGAGGACTTTTTGTATGATAAATATAGAGAGTGAATCTGCATGTGATTGTTCCCAGACCAGGTACCAAGAGCAGCACCCATATTGATGAGCAGGTAGGACAGAGTGGGTAAAAGATGTTCTTAAAAGGAAATCTTACTATCTTTTCTTATATTCTCTTACCACCTTTCCCACCTGCCGGATGACAAATGTGGAAAAGTTATCTGAATTTGTTTTTTAACCCTAGGGAGCTTAGAAGCATTGTTACAGTTATGCCATTGCTTACTTGGACTATTGCAATATCACTTGGCTAACGTTTTTCTAGACCTGCTGCACACAAACTCTGGTTTTATTTTCCCCAGGCACTTCTTTCAGCCACTCTCCCATTTGTTGATTTCCTGTTGTCTTCGAGGGAACCATCCAGACTCCAGACCTGAACCTTCAATGTCCTCTGTGAAACTAATCACACCAAAAACCTGTTTTTGCTGTTAAGTTCTTCAAGTGACTGTGTGAGGCCCACCTGCATTACAAGGATAGTCTCCTTTACTTAAAGTCAACTGATTGTAGATGTAACCATATCTACAAAGTCCCTTCACTGCAACACCTGGATTAGTGTTTGCTTAAATAACCAGTACTATAGCCTAGCCAAGTTGACACATAAAACCAGCCATCATAAGCACTGACCACTGTCTGTATTTTCAATTCCTGTACTTATATTTCTGGGATCAAATAACAATTGGAACAATCCTTGGGATTTAGGATTTAATTGCCTTTCTCAGTTCTATACATAGTTGCTATCACTATCACCATCATTTTCCTCCTTAAAATTCACCAATGGCTCTCTATGTCCCTTGGAATAAAATGTAGGCTTCTCGCCAAAGAGTCCATGCAGCATGTCTGAACTGGCTCCGGTCTTCCTCTTTATCCTCATCTTTTACCGTTCTCCCCTTACACATTATGCTTCTTCAGCCAGTCTCCCCGCTTTCCCCCACTAAGGCATATCAAGCTTCTCTTCTCTCCAGACATGTGCCCAAATTGCTTGTATGAAATGCTTTGTCCTCAGCACTTTCAACCTTGTAATTCAGGCTTTAAAGTCTAGTTGGCATTTCTACATTTGTTAAAATTTGTTGGCATTTTATACATAGGACCCATCACATTCTGACAAATGTTATGAAATACCTATATTTTTATTTCGGCAGAAAATAAATGGAAGAAATCATGTGAAAAAACATTCTCATTGGCTTGATATGTACATATCTTTCCTCATAAATTGCTTTTGTGGCTTCTCATTTTAGGAACAGTTGGAGGGTAAGAAATAATTTGTTTTCTGAGCATTATGGTTATATTTGGCCACAAGCATTTACTACTGAACTTTAAGCTGTTTAAAATGGGGTTAAACTGTGTATGTAATAGGAAGGGGAAGATAAATGAATTATTTGCAGCTGCTTAAAGTTTCACGTTGATGAGCTTCCAGCAGAAAGAGCTTGAGGCATGTGCTCTTATGACTGAGAAGCTGTCACAATGATGGGTATGGTAGAAATTGCAACAAGGTAATGGATACATTTCATCTCTGGTTGAATATCCTTAATCTAAATATGTGTGGCATTGTTGTATTGCTCTTGTTTTAGAAATCCAGTTCTCTAGAAGGCAGTCCTCGTTGGTCCAGAATTGAGTAGCATTCATTAATAGTTTTAGTTTGGCTTGTGATATATAAGATTCTAAGCCAGTCCCTGTCTAATCAACATTGTAGCTGTTACTGTTATCATTTTTATTACTAGTCATATAATTATTACATTTCTAATGATAATGTTTTACATAAAAATTATTTTAAGGTTCAGAAGTATAACAGATACCTTAATTTGTATGTAAATGTTGAAAGACATTTTAAAAGGTGAGGCATGTTTAATTCTGATGAATAAAGACTTATGGGATATATTTTTAGTTTGTCATGCCCGTAAAACTCTAAATGACAATTTGTTTTGCAATATACATTCACCTTCTTCATTTTGATGGTCTCGTTTTGCCTCTGCTTTTTAATTTTTTCTCATATTATTAATCTCTAAATTTGTGTGCTGTTGGGTTTTGCAGGAAATCGCAGTTATTTAGTATAGACCTTCATTTCAGAGGTGAAAAAATTGCAGTTTGAGGAGAGTGTAGGGTCATATCAACATCTGTTAAGAGTACATAGTTTAGAACTGATGTCAGCAAGATGGTGGAATAGGAAGCTCCAGACCCTCTTCCTTCCTGTGAAGACATAAACTCAACAATAATACACGGACCAGTTCTCTTTGTGAGCAATCCAGAAACAAGAGGCTCCTGTGTTCCAGGTGATCTTGAAACCAGCGACATCATAACTGAGAGAAACATTTGTGGCACTCACTTGCTATAGTCTCTCCCCCTGGCTCACCGTGGCACAACTGGAAGAAAGTTTTCAATTCCCAGCTTCTTCTTGGTGAGGAAAATAGAAAACTGGATTGTACATTCAATGTTCAGAATTTTCCAGAGGCTTCTGAGGGTGTGATTTCTGTCTTGTATGAATCTAAGTGCAGACAGGAAAGAGCATCAGATTGGAGCCACTGAGAACAAACGCAGTGGTTTGGAGCACTCATTCACCATACTACCTACTCCTGGCTTAGTGCAGAATATAAGCAGGAGAAATCCCTGATCTCTTGGCTTCTCTCTGGGGAATGAAAGAGTTACAGCATGCATCCAATGTTCTGGCTTTTCAGAAGGCTCCCTGATGCACTGGTTTCTGTCTTACGTGACTTGGAGCATTTATGGGATTTGGCATGTTCTAGAAGCTGTAGTAATGAGAAAGCTGGGCACGTGCAGCATTCCCAGAAAACCTGCAGTACCACAGACAGACACCAGAGGGAACAAGAGGCTATGAGCTCCTGAAAAAGGAAACAAATTCCTTTAATCCGGAATTTATACACACAAGTACATAGGAAGCACATCCACAGAAAATCTTTGAAAGGCCCTCAGAATCTCTAACCAGGATGATTGGTGAAGGTCTCTCCCTGTAAGAAGCCCGATTGTAAAGAATGGAAGAGGTAGCTGTTTTTTTTTAAATGTGTGGATTCCAGCACAAAGTTACAAGGCACAGAAAGAAATGGAAACATGGCCCAATGAAAGGAACAAAATCTTCAGAAACTGATTTTAAAGAAATGGAAGGGCCGGGCACGGTGGCTCACGCCTGTAATCCCAGCACTTTGTGAGGCCAAGGCGGACGGATCATGAGGTCAGGAGATTGAGACCATCCTGGCCAACACAGTGAAACCCCGTCTCTACTAAAAATAAAAAAAATTAGCCGGGTGTGGTGGTGGGCACCTGTAGTCCCAGCTACTCGGGAGGCTGAGGCAGGAGAATGGCATGAACCCGGGAGGCGGAGCTTGCAGTGAGCCAAGATCACGCCACTGCACTCCAGCCTGGGCAACAGAGCAAGACTCTGTCTCAAAGAAAAAAAAAAAGAAAAAAGAAATAGAAGTATATGAGTTAACTGACAAAGAATTAAAACTGCCATAGAGATGCTCAATGAGCTGAGGAAAATGAAGTGTGAGCAAATTTACATTATCTTATCAACAGAGAAAGAGAATGTGAATAAGAACCAAACAAAAATTTTAGAGCTGAAAATTATAACTGAATGGAACTATTCTATAGAGGGGTTCAATAGCAGACTTGAACAAATAATTAATGAATTTGAAGACACATCATTTGAAATTATCCAGTTAGAGAAACAAAAAGAAAAAAATGAAAATGAGTTAAAGCCTAAGGAACTTACGAGACATCATCAAGCAGACCAATATTTGCAATATGGGAGTACAAGGAGGAGATGTGAGAGAGATAAGGAAAGAAAATGTTTTTGAAGAGATAATGGCCAAAGATTTCCAAATCTAGAAAAGGAAATGAACATTCAAATTCAAGAAGCCCAATAGGATGCACTCCCAAAATTCCACATCAAGACACATTAGAAATGTAAAAAGTGGCAGACAAGGGGAGCAATTTGAAATTTTGAAAGCAGAAAGAGAAAACTGACTCATTCTAGCCTCCTAGAAGACTACCAGAAATTTTCAGCAGAAACCTTGCAATTGAGAATGGGATGCCACATTAAAAGTGCTGAAAGAAAACAACTGCCAACCAAGAATACTATATTCAGCAAAAGTATTCTTTAAAAATGAATAATAGAGACTTTCCCACATAAACAAAAACAGAGGGAATTCATTATCATTAGACCTGCCTTATAAGAAATACTAAAAGGAGTCTTTCAAGTTGAAATGAGAGGATGCTAGACAGCAACATGATAGCATATTAAAATATAAGGCTCTCTGGTAAAAAATATATAGGGAGCTGAACAATGAGAACACATGGACACAGGGAGGGGAACAACACACCCTGGGGCCTGTTAGAGGTGCGGAGGATGGGGGAGGGAGAGCATTAGGATAAACAGGTAATTCATGTGGGGCTTAATACCTAGGTGAGTGGTGGGTTGCTAGGTGCAGCAAATCATGGGTCATGTTTACCTTTGTAACAAACCTGCACATCTTGCACATGTATTCCAGAACTTAAAGTGGAATTACATTAAAAAAAAAACTGAGAATACTATAATGCTATAATAGGGGGTGCATAAATCACTGAATTCTGATAGAGAAGTTAAAAGTATAAAAATATGACAGTATACTAATAGATATACAATATAAAACAAAGTAATTTGTGACATCAATAACATAGAATGGTAGAGGGGGGACAGAAAAGCTTAGAGTGTATGCAGTTTGATATGATTTGGCTGTGTGTGCCTACCCAGAACTCATCTTGAATTGTAATCCCCACTTGTCGAGGGAGGGACCTGGTGGAAGGTGATTGGATCAGGGGAGCAGTTTCCCCCATGCTGTTCTTGTGATAGGGAGTTCTCACAAGAGCTGATAGTTTTTTAAGTGTTTGGCAGTTCTCCCTTTGCTTGCTTGCTCACTCTCTTCTGCACCTTGTGAAGAAGGTGCTTGCTTCCTCTTCACCTTCTGCCATGATAGTATGTTCCTCAGGCTTCCCCAGCCATGCAGAACTGTGAGTCAATTAAACCTCTTTTGTTTATAAATTACCCAGTCTCAGGTAGTATCTTTATAGCAGTGTGAGAACAGACTAATATACAGTTGAAGTTAAATTGTTATCAGGTTAAAACAGCTTCTTATGATCATAAAATGTTTTGTTAGTCTCATGGTAAGACACAAAAAATACCTATAGAATATATATTAAAGAATATAACGGAGTCAAAGCATATCACTGTAAAAAAATCAAAACACAAAAGGAAGAGAGCAAGAGAAGAAGAAAAGAACCAAAAAGCTACAAGACAGACAGAAAACAACAAAATAGCAATAGTAAATTTTCTTTATCAGTAATTACTTTAAACAGTTTAATAAATTCCTCAAAGGACATGAAGTGAATAATTTAAAAAATTCAAGTGTATGCTACAAGAACCTCACCTTAGATGTAGGAATGCACATATGCTGAAAGGGATGGAAAAAGATACTCCATGCAAATGGTACCAAAAAAGACCATTTTTTAATGTATATTTATGAACTGCAACATGGTGTTTTGATATATGTATACATTGTGGAATTATTAAATCAGGCTAATTTAATTCCATCAACTGATGTGCTTATATTTCTGTGGTAAGAACATTTAAAATCTCTTAACAATTTTCAAGTGTACAGTACATTATCATTAATTATAGTCACCCTGCTGTGTAGTAGATTTCCAGAACTATTCCTTCTAACTGGAACTTTGTGCCCTTTATCATCATCTCCCCATTCCCGGCCCCTTTTCCTTAGCACTTGGTATTCATCATTCTACTCTCTGCTTCTAGAAGTTTGATTTTTTTTTTTTTTTACATTCTACATATGAGATTATGCAGTATTTGTTTTTTCTGTGCCTAGCTTATTTCACTCAGCATATGCCCTCTAGGTAAATCCATGTTGTTGCAAAGGACAGAATTTTATTCTTCTTAAAGGCTGAACGTTGTTCCATTGTGTATATATAGTATATTTTCTTTATTCATCTTTTGGTGGACACTGACTGGTTCCTTATCTTACCTATTGTGTGGATAATGCTGCAATGAACAGGGGTGTGCATATATCTCTTCAACATACTGATTTCAGTTTCTTCGAATATATACCCAGTTGTGGGAATATTGAATCATATGATAGTTCTGTTTTTAATTTTTGCAGGGATATCCGTACCATTTTCCGTCATGGCTGTACTAATTTACATTCTCACAAACAGTATGCAAGGGTTGCCTTTTTCCATATCTTCATCAACGCTTGTTATCTTTTGTCTTTTTGATAAAAGTCACTCTAACTGGTGTGACCTGATAGATGCGGTTTTAATTTGCATTTCTCTGATGACTAGCGATGTTGAACATATTTGCATATACCTTTTGGCCATTCTATATGTTCTTTTGAAAAATGTCTATTCAGTGCCTATTCTTAAATTGTGTTGTTTTCTTGCTATTTGGATTGTTTGGATCCCTTATACATTTTGGATATTAATCCCTTATCAGATGTATGGTTTACAAATATTTTCTCCCATTCCATAGAAACAACATTCTTGAGCAACCAGTGGACCAAAGATGAAATCAAAAGAGAAATTACAAAATATCTTGAGACAAACAAAATGAAACACAATATACCAAAGCTTATTGAATGCAGAAAATAAGTATTATGATGGAAGTTTAAGTGATAAATGCCTATATTAAAAAAGATGATAGATCTCAATAAACAATCTAATCTTATAGTGCAAGGAAGTAGAACATGAAGAACAAGCTAAGCCCAAGATTAGCAGAAGGAATAAAAAGATTAGAGAAGAAACAAATAGAGAATAGGAAAGCAATAGAAAAAAATGGATAAAACTAAAAGTTGTTGTTTTGGAAAGATCAACAAAATTGAGAAATCCTTAGCTGGAGAAAGAAAAAAGAAGACTCAAAATCAGAAATGAAAGAGGAGATATTAACAACTGATGCCACAGAAACAAAAAGGATTATGTATTAATCTGTTCTCATGATGCTAATAAAGACATACACAAGACTGGGTAATTTATTTATTTATTTATATTTTATTATACTGTAAGTTTTAGGGTACATGTGCACAATGTGCAGGTTTGTTACATATGTATACATGTGCCATGTTGGTGTGCTGCACCCATTAACTCATCATTTAACATTAGGTATATCTCCTAATGCTATCCCTCCCCCCTCCCCCCTCCCCCCTCCCCCCACCCCACAACAGGCCCTGGTGTGTGATGTTCCCCTTGCTGTGTCCATGTGTTCTCATTGTTCAATTCCCACCTATGAGTGAGAACATGTGGTGTTTGGTTTTTTGTCCTTGCGATACTTTGCTGAGAATGATGGTTTCCAGCTTCATCCATGTCCCTACAAAGTGCATGAACTCATCCTTTTTTATGGCTGCATAGTATTCCACAGTGTATATGTGCCACATTTTCTTAATCCAGTCTATCATTGATGGACATTTGGCTTGGTTCCAAGTCTTTGCTATTGTGAATAGTGCCGCAATAAACATACGTGTGCATGTGTCTTTATAGCAGCATGATTTATAATCCTTTGGGTATATACCCAGTAACGGGATGGCTGGGTCAAACGGTATTTCTAGTTCCAGATCCCTGAGGAATCGCCACAGTGACTTCCACAATGGTTGAACTAGTTTACAGTCCCAGCAACAGTGTAAAAGAGTTCCTATTTCTCCACATCCTCTCCAGCACCTGTTTCCTGACTTTTTAATGATCGCCATTCTAACTGGTGTGAGATGGCATCTCATTGTGGTTTTGATTTGCATTTCTCTGATGGCCAAGGACTGGGTAATTTATAAAGGAAGGAGGCTTAATTGACTCACAGTTCTGCGTGGCTGGGGAGGCCTCAGGATGCCTATAATCATTGCAGAAGGGGAAGCAAACTCATCCTTCTTCACATGGTGGCAGCAAGGAGAAGTGCTGAGCTAAAGGGGAAAAGCCCCTTATAAAACCATCAGATCTCGTGAGAACCCACTCACTATCATGAGAACAGCATGAGGGTAACTGTCCCCATGATTAAATTACCTCCCACTAGGTCCCTCCTACGACACATGGGGATTATAATAACTACAATTCAGGATGAGATTTGGGTGGGGATATAGCCAAACCATATCAGATTATAAGAGATCACTATGAACAATTATGTACCACTAAATTATGTAATCCAGGAGAAATGGATAAATTCCTAGGAATATAAAACTGTCAAGATTGAGCTATGAAGAAATAGAAAATCTGAATAAATCTATAATTTGTAAGGAGGTTGAATCAGTAATCTTCCAACAAAGCAAAACACAGAACTAGTTGACTTAACTGAATAATTCTATCAATCCTTCTCAAACTCTTCCAAAAATTATAGAGGATAGAATATTTCCAAATACACTTTTCAAAGGCCAGGATTATCCTGATAGCAAAGTCAGGCAAAGACACTACAAGAAATGAAAACTCCAGGCTACTGTCTCTGATGAACATGATGCAAAAATCCTCATAAAAATTCTAGCAAGCTGAATTCAATGGTACATCAAAAGGATCATGTACCATGACCAAGTGGGATTTTTCCCTGAGATGAAAGGATGGTTCAACATTTAAAAATCAATCAATATGATACACCACATGAACAGAACTAAGGATAAAAATTACATGATCATCTCAATAGATGCAGTAAAAACATTTGAAAACATTCAACACCTTTACAAGATTAATAAAAACATTTCAAAAAATAGGAATAAAAGAAAATTACCTCAGCATTATAAAGGCAATATATGACAAACAGCAGACGTATTCAATAGTGAAAAACTAACAGCTTTTTCTCTAAGATCAGGAAGAAGAAAAGAATTGCCATCCTCACTATTTCTATTTAACATAGTACTGGAAGTCTTAGCTAAACAAAAGAGATAAAAGGCATCTAAATCTGAAAGGAAGATGTAATATTTATTATTTCTATTCACAGATGATGTCTTATATGTAGAAACAACTCTGCCATACACATACAAACTGTTGAATAAATTCAAAGTTGTAAGATATAAAATCAACATATAAAATAAAATCTTTTTATATGCTGACATGAACAATCTGAAAAAGATAATTAAGAAAATAATTCCACTTACAATATCAAAAAATGATCAGGACTAAACTTGACCAGGGATAAAAATACTTATCCACTGAAAATTTTAAAAACATGGCTGGAAGGAATTAAAGATACAAATAAATGGGAAGATATCCTGTATTCATAGATTGAAAGACTTAATATTGTTAAAACACTCATCCTGCCCAAAGTAATCTACAGAATTAATGCATTCCCTATCAAAATTCCAATGCTTTTTTCTTTTCAGTAATAGGAAAACAATCCTAAAATTCATATGGGACTCCAAAGAGTCCCAGATAGCCAAAACAATCTTGAGAAAGAACAAAACTAGAGGCCTCATACTTCCTGACTTCAAAATATATTAGAAAGCTATAGTATCAGAACAGTATGCTACTCGCATAAAAACAGACATATAGAGCAATGGAATAGAATCAAGAGCCCAGGAATAAACACATCCATATATGGTCAAATGATCTTTGACAAGTGTGCTAAAATCACCAAGGGAGAAATATAGTCTCTTCAACAAGTAGTGTTGGGAAAACTGGATATCCATGTTGAAAAGAATGAAATTGATGGATATGTTAATTAGCTTGGTGTAATCTTTCTACAATGTATATATAGATTAAAACATTACTTTGTACCCCATAAATATACACGATTATTATTTGTCAATCAAAAATGAATAAAATTGGACCCTTATACCATATACAAAATATAGACTCAAAATGGATTAAAGACTGAAACATAGTCCTAAAACTATAAAACTAGAAGAAAACATAGGAAAAAAGCTTTATGACATTGGTCTTGGCAAGGATTTCTTGAATGTGACACCAAATGTGAATGTAACACAAAAAGCCCAAGATACAACACCAAAATGGGCAAGTGAGACTACATCGAACTAAAAAGCTTTATGGCAAAGGAAACAGTCCACAGAATAAAAAGGCAACCTATGGAATGTGAGAAAATATTTGCAAACCATATGTTTAATAAGGGATTAATAATCCAAAATATATAATAAACTCCTAAAACTCAGTGTTTAACATCCCTAAGGAATGAAAAAGCTACAAGATATCACCTCACACCTAAGATGGCCATTATAAAAAACAAATAACAAATATCAGGATATAGAGAAATTGAAAACCCTTGTGTGTTTTTGGGAATGTAAGATTGTGTAGCTTCTATGAAAAATGGTGGGGTCTTTCCTCAAAAAAGACTAGGACTAACATATGATCCAGCCATCCCACTCCAGGTATTCAAATAATTCAGAACAAGGCTTCAAATAGATACTTGCACTCCCATGCTTACTGCAGCACTATTCACAATGACCAAGAGGTGGAAACAACTTACATGTTTGTAAGTGGATGAATGGATTGAGAATATGTGAAATAGAAACACATAATAGAATATTATTTAGTCTTAAGGAAATTCTGTCCCACGCTATATGGATGAATCTTGTGGGTTTTACGCTATGTGACATAAGTGAGCCACAAAAGGCCAAATATTGCATGATTCCACTTAGATGAGGTTTCTAGAATAGTCAAACTTATAGAAGCAGAAAGTAGAGTGATGGTTTCCAGGGGTGGGGAGAATGGGGAATTGCTGTCCAATGGATACAGAGTTTCAGTCATCCAAAATGAATAAGTTCAAGAGAACTGCCCTACAACAATGTCCTTATAGTAAACAACACCGTTCTGTCTGTACACTGAGATTTGCTAAAAGGATAGATTTTATGTTAAGTATTTTCTACTACTTTCTTTTTTAAAAAGAATATAGTATCCAATGGAACTGCCATCATCTGTTGCTCCTCCCACCTATCTGTACCAAATTCCTGTGAAAGGTAGAAAATAAACAAATGAACCATGTTAAATTTTGGACCTGAAGATTGATATGTTAAATGCGAACTGATTTATTGAAGCCCCTGGTTTAGGAAAACCTGTGATTTATTCAGTTATTAATGATATTAGTGTTCATAATGTTGATGATTATTTTTTCAAGCAGTTTTAGATTTACAGCAATATTAAGAAGAAGGTACAAAGACATCCCATATACCCGCTGCCCTCCCCTGCTGGCCTCCTCCATTATCAACACCCCCCACCCGTGTGGTACATTTGTTACAACCAATGAACATACATTGACATATCACTATCATCACTCAAAGTTCACAGTTTATATTAGGGCTCACTCTTGCTGTTGTACATTCTATGGGTTTGAATAAATGTATAATGTCATGTGTTCACCATTAAAGTATCATACAGAGTATTTTCACTGCCTTAAAAATCCTCTGTGCTCTGCCTATTCATTCCTCCCTATCCCCAAACCCCAGCTACCTCTGAGCTTTTTTACTGTCTCCATAGTTTTGCCTTTTTAAAACAAATTATCTTTGCTTTTGAAAAGACATAGAATATTAATTACAACATTATATATAGATGTGTATCTATGCAATATAGGGTTTCCCTGCTGTAAGGCAGTAAGAAGGGGTGAGTAAAAGAATAGAGGGAGCTAGGTCTGAAATTAGAAATAGGTATCCTTCCCTTTTACTTGGATGGAGGAAGGGTGATTGGTTTTGGAACAGGAAGTTCAGGGAAGCTTCACCAGAACTTGCCTTAGCCCTTAGCATCCCTAGCCAGGTGTGTTCACTAACCCTTGTTCTGAGGAATAGCACTGTGGCAGAACAGATGTTGGCACTGGGCCCTGGTAGGTAGGGTTCTTGTCCCTCTTTTACTGGCTGGTTAAGGCACGTGGGAATAGTTCTCAAATATGGTTTTCCTGTCTGTAAAATTAGGAAACTGATTTATCAGACCTAGATTGATTGCCTGGACTTTTCATCACAGTCTCAATCTCAAATCTGAGGTTCCCTTCTCTGACTGTACATCGATTTTGGCTTTGTATATGTGGCCACTGAACTTCTCAGGTCTGTCCCAGACTGAATCTTTGATCTTTTTTCACTTCTGTAAAATGCAGGAAGCCCTTTCTTTGTTGTGGTCCCTGTGATGCAAGCTTGGTCAAAAGAAGAAAAGAGCAGAGCTGTGATAAGCTGATTTTAGCAGCAGTGCTCCATTTAGCACCAGGCTGTGTATCCCCCGTGAACAGCACAGCCCACTGGGTGCTGGTGGCAGGAATGGCTTTTTGCAGAGACCAAGTGGGTCCAAATGAGAAGGGATTTTCCCATTTTGAACTCCTCTCTTCTGCTGAATTTTCACTGGAGTATAATTTGTTAGTATCTGGCATCGATCCCCCTGCAGGTCATCATACCCATTCCTTTCAGAATGTGTCTGGTAGTCATGGGCAGGGAGAGAGGGACCTTGTATGGAGTTTTGTAGACAGGGCTTCTGATCCCATATACTATAAAATCATTTAAAAACCACCTATCATGCACATGCTGTAAGGTAGGCATTGTGAAAAATGTTTTTCCATACATTCACTCCCTTATTTTGGTCACTAAACTGCATGTTCATTATCTTTTCAACCACAAGCTTTTGTCCAACATTATAATGTTGAGACCTATGGCATACCCTATACTCTTTGTTTCCATCTTCCAGATCCCGAGTCCAGCTACCAACTCACTACACCTCTGCTGTCCTGCTGTACTTGTATCTTTAAGACACCTGTGAGACCTTTTCTGTGCTTTCAGTTTTATGTGATGGCTTGACATGCAAACACAAGTATCTCTAGGAAGGCATTCAGGCCTTGAGAACCCTTTGGGGTGTAGTAACAGGAACTTCCTCTTGTGAATCATGCCTTTCATGTAAGAGCAGTCCTGTTAGGAGCACATTATTGACCTCTGCACCTATTCATCAGCCAGAAAGTGTTTATTTACTGAGTATATCCTGAGGTACTGAGATCATTGTCATTGCAGTGTTATTTTGGATTAAATATACATTTGTATTTTTGAAAATTTTGGCATAGTCTACTTTCCCTTGAAAAGAATAACATCAGTAATAACTGGCTGATTTAGGAATCTGTTGACTAGCTTGTCATATAATAGCTTATTTTTCCCCCTTTGAAACTGAAATAGTTGGATTTCTGTAACCTGTGGTATTTTTCTTGGGGATCATAAATGTAAAGACTAAATTAGAGGTGAAACTAAGTTTAGTTTGTACATTAGATTTAATTAGTATGAAATTAATTTTAATGTTCTTTTTTTTTGAGACAGAGTCTCACTCTATTGCCTCAATTACTCCAAATTAATTTTCATCGGAACTTCAATAAACATTTTTTTTTTTTTGAGACAGTCTCACTCTGTCTCCCAGGCTGCAGTGCAGTGGCATTATCTCAGCTCACTGCAACCTCTGCCTCCTGGGTTTAAGCGATTCTCCTGCCTCAGCCTCCCGAGTAGCTGTGATTACAGGTGTGTGCCACTAAGCCCGGATAATTTTTGTATTTTTAGTAGAGAGGGGTTTTTGCCATGTTGGCCAGGCTGGTCTCGAACTCCTGATCTCAAATGATCTCCCCATCTCGACCTCCCAAAGTGCTGAGATTATAGGTGTGAGCCACCATGCCTGGCACTGATAGTCTTTTGTGAGAAATATATTTGTTCATTAAATGTAGTTTAAACAATTCTGTTTCCTCTCAAAAACATTGAATAATTTGGGGAGAAAAACTAACAGATATGTAACTATTAGAGATGTATTAAGTGTGTTGTATGTGAATTTAAATATCATAGAGAAGGAAAGGTCAGTATAGGTTGAACGAATCTCTTTAAATTATAAACAGCCTATTCCTGCCTCTGGTTGGTTTTATACAAAATGCATTAGTTGAATTTCCCTATACTCAGACCATAGTACTGATAGCTCACCAATCTTTGATTTATAAGAATGGTAGAGGTTGTTCCTGGATTCTCCAGATACAAAACATGCCTGTACCTAATCACATTTGGTTGATAAATTCATTTTAAAAAACCAGAAATGTGAGTTATGGAATAAAAATTACCAGGAGAAATACCGAGAATAAAAAAATCTCTCATTCTTAGGAACAAACAGATAAATAGTTCCACATGCATTTTATTATTCTGTTTTCATTTGCATTCTTCATGACAGTGAGTTCTCCCCCAAAGAACCACTTAAACATCTTGAAATTTGTTGTTTCCCATCAGTTTCTTAACTGCAAAGCTTCATTACCTCAAATTATACTGTCCTCTTCCTGTGGGAAACGTGGGCAGTAGGAGGACAATTCGAACTCAGAATTAGCTAAATTTTGCATTAGGAAAAAATGGAAATCCATTTAAGATGTTTTTACTTGAACTTCATTCTGTTATTAAGCCTTACTCTGAGCCACTTTATTACACAACAGTCATGCAGCTCACTACAGCTCAAAGGTTAGAAGCATGATGGAGTCCTGAAAAGGCCTCAGATATGTTATTCTGGGTGTAAATTTATGTTACAGTAACTGTGAATGCAATGTTTATGTGCTTATTTGATATCTTAAACTAGCATCTTAAAGGCTTATTATATGGAGCCTTATAATTTTATACAGAACCTAGGTCAGTGATTCTCAAACCTGGACACAGGATAAACTTTTGATTCCTGGGTCCCAATCTCTAAAGATTCTGAGTCAGTGAAGCTGGATGGAGCCTGGGCATCTGCATTTTTAACAAATACTTCAGATTCTTGTAATACAATTGATCCATACTCCTTGAGAAATATTGGCTTAGATTCATGAAAATTTCAAGAGTTGAAATGATTCATTGTAATTTTTTTTTTCTTTTGAGATGGAGTCTTGCCTTATCACCTAGGCTGGGGTGCAGTGGCATGATCTCGGCTCACCGCAAACTCCACCTCCCGGGTACAAGGGATTCTCCTGTGTCAGCCTCCCAAGTAGCTGGGATTATAAGTGTGCACCACCATGCCCAGCTAGTTTTTGTATTTTTAGTAGAGATGGGGTTTCGCCATGTCAGCCAGGCTGGTCTCCTGACCTCAAGTGATCCGCCTGCCTCGGCCTCCCAAAGTGCTGGGATTACAGGCTTGAGACAGCACAGCTGGCTGACTCATTGTAATTTATGTAAAAACAAATGATGACTTACTGGGGCTAATTGAGCCTGTATTTTTGTGATACATAAAAGATCAAGTTTAGTTCAAGTGCTTTTTACTTTTCAGCTTTGAGGTATAGTTAACAAAATAAGAATTAAGGTATACAATATGATGTTTTGATGTGTACACAGTGTGAAATGATTATAAAAATCAAACTAATCAACATTCTACAGCTTCTTTTAGTTACCTTGTGTGTGTGATGAGAACATTTGAGATCTACTCACTTAGCAAATTTCAAGTATACAATACAGTATCATATAAATATAGTTACCGTGCTGTACCTTAGATCTTCAAAACGTATCCATCCAATATAGGTTAAAAAAAGAGTTATGAAAGTTTTTTTTAAAATGTGGACTATATTAATTTTCAGAGCCCTTTCACTTGGAAAACTAACTACTGTTACACTATTTACTTATAACTTTTTTTTGTGTTCAAGTACTCCTTCTGAACTAAAAATTAGATGCTATACATTTGAGCTTTGCCTATTACAAATTCACATACATTGTTTTTCCTTCTTTGTGAGGTTATTTTGTCAATTAAATGATTTCTTAGTGCTGTATGAGTTATATAATAGGGTGGGTAGGTTATGCTTCAGTAACAGACGTCAAATTTTTTTTTTAAGAACCAATCCTCCATGTCTTTTCATGGTTTCATAGCTCATTTCTTTAGTGCTGAATACTATTTCATTACATGGATGTTCTGCAGTTGATCCATCTACCTACTGAAGAAAATCTTGGTTGCTTCAGCAATTATGATTAAAGCCGTTATAAACACTTGCATGCTTGTTTTTGTGTAGAAGTGCATTTTCAACTCCTTTGGGTATATACCAAGGGGCACAATTCCTGGATTATACGGTAAGAGTAAAATCTCTTATTTTTAAAGCAATTTTTTTATTTCTCAAGCTACATGTTCATCCCGAGTTGGTTTGGGTGTTCTGCTCTGTGTTATTCTCACTCAGGAACTCAGTCTCATGGGTGTCTCTCAGCTTACCATGAGTTTCCAGGATCAGCATAGTGTGAGAAGCAGGAAAAGAACTTCAGAGGGTCTTACACCAGCAAACCAATACTTAGCCTGGAAATGAGCACATCACTTTTGCTCACTGGTATCATGGCCCCACCTTCACAAAAAAGAGCCAGGAAATTGTTTTCCATTTGCCTAGAAGAAATGGTAATCGGATATCAGCAGCACCAGTAACTTTTGCATTCTGCCCATATTTTTAAATAATTTTGCTTGCTCTCCTACCTGTATATGAGGTACAGTCACCCCTCCCTGAGGATCACAACCCAAAAGTCCCATTTAGTCATGGCATCAGGCTCAAAGTCTGAGATCTCTTGCATGATGCTTAGTAGACTCCAACCAGAGGTAGGGGATGGCAGTGGCCTGTACATCAGGTGTGGGTGTAAATCTGGAGATAGAGGCTATTACTGATTATACTTCCTGGGTGCAGCTCCCACTCTATTCATCTCCATAGCCCTTGGCTTTACCCTCTGGAGGCTCTTGTTGTTCTAATATCCTCTTTGGTTCCATATGAAGTAGGCATTGGGAATGTAGTCTCTTATGCTGTTAGTAGCTTTCTCAGCTTACTTCTTGCCCGTAGATGTTTGGGACTCCTAAATTCTTTGTAGGTTTCATAGTCTTTAATTATTTTTTGGCAATTCAGTTCTCCCAATAACTTAGCTTTTTATTTATTTTAATTCAGACACTAACATGTGCCAGTAACCACACCCATAGTTCTTTTCTAGACATTTTTCTAGATTTGTTACACATGTCTTATTTTGTACCCCATTCCTGTCCATTACTTAATTGTGGATACTCTGGGCTTATCAGGCTTCTTTGGCAGAACCATTTATTTAGTCTATTTTTTGCTGCACCATTTTCTTCCAACTGACGCAATTTCTGGGTGCCAGTGAAATCCATTCAGAGATTTTTCACTGTGGGTGAGGCAGCTAATCCCTTCATTTAATTCTTGCTGTGGTGAGAGTTTTAATTGGCATTTGTTATTCAAGGCATTTCTTTACACTTTGGGCTTGGGAGCCGGCCGTCTCTTCCTAACTTAGAAGCTCCTGCATTTGTGGACTCTATTCCCTTACATTTTTGCTTGCAATGTGACTAATTTGTTCCCAGTTTCATTGATTTCTTGTAATATCAAGCGTCACAGGTTGAATTATCCTCCCAAAAAAGGTATGTTGAAGTCCTAACTCCCAGTACTTCAGAATATGACCTTATTTGGAGATAGATCTTTACAGAGGTCATCAATTTTAAATGAGATCAGTAGGATGGGTCCTAATCTAATATGGTTGTTATTCTTTTTTTTTTTTTTTTTTTTTTGAGGCAGAGTCTCATTCTGTCACCAGGCTGGAATGCAGTGGTGTGATCTTGGCTCACTGCAACCTCCGCCTCCAGGGTTCAAGTGATTCTCCTGCCTCAGCCTCCCAAGTAGCTGGGACTACAGGTGCACGCCACCACGCCCAGGTCATTTTTGTATATTTAGTAGAGACAGGGTTTCACCATGTTGGCCAGGATGGTCTTGTTCTCTTGGTCTTGTGATCTGCCCACCTCAGCCTCCCAAAGTGCTGGGATTACAGGCGTGAGCCACTGCACCTGGCCTATGGCTGGCATTCTTATAAAAAAGGGGAAACTTGGACACAGAGACAGGCATGTGTACAGAGACAGAACACCATGTGAAGACGAAGGCAGAGAAAGAGGTGATGCATCTACAAGCCAAAGAATCCCAAATATTGCCAGAAAACCACCAGGAGGTAGGAGACAGGCATGGAACAGATTCTCCTCCACAGGCCTCAGAAGGAACCAACACTGCAGACATCTTGATCCCAGATTGCTAACCTCTGGACCCATGAGATAATAAATTTCTGTTGTTTAAGCCACCAAGCTTGTGGTAGTTTGTTATGGTAGCTCTAGGAAACTAACACACCTTGTCAAATGAAGCCAATAGCAGTGAGCACATATGACTCTTCTGATTCCAAACTACTTCTACTAGAGATAAAAGTTCACTAAGTATATTATCTGCTTTCCAAATTAGCATAGGTAAATAATTTTTATCAAGTGTATCACCATTGTATGATATGGATTACCATCTTCCTAGTAACATTTTCTGCTGCATTCAGGGTTGGCTAGGTTATGTTGCTGCAACAATGCTAAAATCTCATTGCTCAAAAAGTAATGGGCTATTTCTCACCTACGTTGCCTGGAGTCTCTGCTCTCTGCTATCCTCACTCAATGACTAAGGCTGTGATAGCTCTTTTCAACACGTAATTCCAGAATCACTACAGGAATCAAAAAAGGAAAAAGAATACTTAGTCTTCACTGACAATTCAAATGCTCTACCCATTTATAACATATGGCTAGAACTAGTCACATGTCATCATCTAACCATAAGAACAGCACAATGTGCTCAGAGGATGTCTTAGCTCAGGCTACTGTACCAAATACCACAGACTGGATCACTTAAACATTTTTTTCTTGGAGTTCTGGAGACTGAGGAGTCCAAGATCAGGATGCCTGTGTGACTGGGTTCTGGTGAAATCCCAATTCTTGGCTTGCAGATGGCCATTTTCTTACTGTGTCTTTATATGGCAGAGAAAGCGAACAAGCTCCTGTGTGTTGTCTTATGAGGGCACTAATCCCATTCATGAGAACTCTATCCTCATGACCCAAGTATCTCCAAAATGCCCACCTTCTATCAATAATACCATCACACTGGGGGTTAGGATTTAATACATGAATTTTGGGGAAACATAAACATTCAGTCCATGAAAAAGGGAAAGGAAAACAATATGTCAGTAACACTGATAACTACCATGAAAATACTCCCAAATTGTTGATCTGGAAACTGCTAGTGTTTCAGTTCAATCATTCATTTAACAAGTACTTTGTATGCAACACTGATAGGTGCTGGGGATAAATGAATACAGTTGAACTCCTCTATTCTTAGGGCATTTATAGTCTGGTAGAAGAGGTGGATATTCATCAAATAATGTTACACGAAATTGCAACAATGGTGATTACTACAAAGAAGAGAGATAAGATATTGGCATGCTTATAAGGAAAGGATTTGACCTACTCAGTGGGATCTAGAAAACCTGAGGAATGAAGAAGCGAAGAGGAGTAACAAGAGTTTCCAGAAAGAAGGAAACTCATATGCAAAGGTCCTGGGGCAAGAAGGAGCTTCAGGTGGTGCTGAAGTAAAGGGGGTTAGGGACAGAACCTTTAGAGATGAGGTTGGAGTGAGAGCTAGATGACATATTCGATAAGGACTTCTAGGCCACAAGAAGGAATTTTGTCTTCATCTCAATATAAAATGGAATCAATTACAGGGTTTATCAGGAGTTTAGCATGAGGTGGTTCTCTGCAGTTGATAGCTGATGGCTGTCTGCTGACAGTACCCTCAGCAGCTAGGTGGCAAGGCTTTCCTTGAAGGAGAACTGGGCAGTTCATCTCCAAGTCTCCCACACTCAGGCAGTATGTGGCAGAGCCAGGGCTGGAATCAGACTTGCTGTGCTCAACTTCAGTGCTTGCTTCAACTCACCCCCCAGGAATCTGGGGATCAAAGCACCAAGGTCAGAGGTGGAAAATATCGCGAAGTATAGTGAAGGACTTTGAAGAATAAGATAATAAGGGAGATGAATACAGTGACTCTTTCCCTCCAAAACAATATATTTTACAAATGGACTTTTCTTTTTTCCTCCAGGGCTTCTTCCCCCGTCTATATTCTCAGTGTCTGCCCTTTGATCTAAAATAGAGTAAACTTTCATGCAAGAACATTTGATTTTTTTCTTCAATCTGACTATTCATAACCTATTTAAAATTGATTTATAGTCTTACTGTCTTCAAATTAATTCCAGGCATAAGCCAGGAGAAGGTCATCTTCCTCACGAATTTTGCAGTTTGCCAGAGGTTTTTCCCTGCCTGGTTTAAAGGGCCAGCTTCAATTTCACTACTTTGTAGCCCCTGCCTATATGCGTGACTTTGGGCTAATTGCCCTGACCTGGATTAATGTGTACCTCGTCTTGTAGGGGATCATCTACCCTGGATGCCATCCAGGCCTTGAAGGCAGAGATGTATAGCCACTGGCTCAGTGTTGCACCACTGAAAGAGTTGCAGTTGGGAGCCAGATTTACAGAGCCCTCATCGGAGGTGTTTCTATTAACAGCTTCAGCCTCATTGCTCCTGGCAGAAAGAACCACGATTCAAGTATTGCCTCGCCCCTGTGCTGAGCACCACATCCCTGGAATGACTTGATTTGCTGTGAAGAGATTCCATGAACGAGTTGTCCTACCTCTCTGGGTCCCCAAACAGCTCCCTGTCTGCTCTTTCTCTCTGGTTCTTCAACCGTGATGAACTCTGGGGGCCATCATCTTTATATTTTGCTAAAACTCTGGATTTAGAAAACACTGATGTGAAATTTCATTCTGCTTTGAGGTGTCTGCTGATTCACTATGGAGCTGATCTGCTATAATCTCGTGCCCTGTCATATTGTCTTTTTTTCTTAGGTATTCCTTAGTCTTCCCAGATAATCAAGCATCTTGGATTCATGGCTTTTGTTCCCTGGTAAGTGAGGCCCTATCTTTTTGCCTAGAAATATTTATATTGTACCTAGTATTGACAAAAATTTTTGAAAATTCTTTATATACTTCCATCTTTACTGTTTAAAGAATATTAAGTAAATACTTTAGGTGATGATTGGGAGCGAGATTGAGATCTATATGCCAGTTCCTATAGCTGCCCTTATTTGGAGGACATAGAGATGAAAAATTACGAGGTCTAGAGCAAGATCACTTGTGTGTGAATCTTCATTCTACCACTTACTGATATTGTGGGCAAGTTACTCACCTTTTCTAAGCCTCAGTTTTATCATCTGTAAAGCAGACATGATAATAATAAACCATGATGCAGAATTGTCTTAGGATTTTATAAGATAAGGCATGTAAAATATTTAACATGGTTCCTGGAATGTAGGAATATTAATATGTACTGCTCTGAGCATACACCACACGCTGGGCATTATGTCATGGTTACATCACCTCTCATCTTAAAACTGTCAGGCAGCTTTGCTAAAATGTCCATAACATACAGATGAGGAAACTGTATGTGAGTTACCTGCCCGTGGTCACAAAGCTACTAATGTGCAGAGCTGGGATTTGCATTTACATGTTTCTGACTCCAGGGGGCCAGCCTGTTTCCCTTGTGCTACAATGCCTCAAGAAGACTGGCTATTGTAGCCATTGCACAGTGCTATAAAATGGATCCTCTAAGGGCTTCTGAAATGTGTGAGGCTTGGCTTCCTTTCCACTGGGTGGAATGTGCTCTTCCACATGAAGTCTCTCACTCAACTCCCTCAGGAACATCCTTTTGTAACCTCTGTCACTGGATTCCTCATACCTCACTCTAGTCTCCTGTTGACTGCCCTTCTTGTTCTATGTTATTCTGTACCAAAAACAATTATTTTGATAACCCGTTAGGTAAATTTCATTTCACATATGTTAAGCACCTACCAGGCATTTTTACATACTTTTAATCATCAAAAGAACCATATTACTCTTTTCATTTTATTGGTGACAAACTTGCACCAGATTACAGAGCTGAGAAGTGGGAAGAATCAATATGCAAATCCTGAGGTCAACTTAGTAATTGGTACCACAATTGTAGTTCCGGAAAGAGGGAATCTGGAATTGGTGATCTGACATTCTTGGAGGCAATGAGGATCCCTTAGTAATTGTAATAGAAGACACAGGTATGCAGTGTGGAAATGGTTATTTATTTATTTATTTAAAAAATAATTTTAGATTTGGGGGGTACATGTGTAGGTTTGTTACATGGATATATTGCATGATCCTGAGGTTTGGGCTTCTATTGGACTAATTACCTAAATAGTGAACATAGTACCCAATAGGTAGTCTTTCAACTCTTTCCCCTTTCCCACCTGTCGGAGTCCCCAGTGGTATCTATTGTTCCCACCTTTATGTCCATGTGTATCCATTGTTTAGCTCCCACTTATAAGTGAGAACATGTGGGATTTGACTTTCTATTTCTGTGTCAATTCACTTAGGATAATGGCCTCCAGCTGCATCCATGTTTCTGCAAAGGGCATGATTTCCTTCTTTTTATGGTTGCGTAGTATTCCATAGTGGATACGTACCACATTTTCTTAATCCACCACTGATGGGCACCTACACTGATTTCATGACTCTACTATTGGGAATAGTGCTGTGGTGAACATAAGATTGGTAGAACAATTTATTTTCCTTTGGGTAGATACCTAGTCATGGGATTGCTGGATTGAAATGGTAGTTCTAAGTTCTTTGAGAAATCTCCGAACTGCTCTCCACAGTGGTTGAACCAATTTATATTCCCACCAACAGTGTATGAGCATTCTCTTTTCTCTGCAGCCTCATCAGCATCTGTTGTTTTTTGAATTTTTAATAATAGCCATTCTGAATTGTATGAGATGGTTATTTAAACAATCACTTAAGGTCATATGGAATGAAGTGCCTATGAAAGCATAGCTTGGGTAGACTTGGACACAGCTCCCACGGTGCAGCACAGAGGCAGAAAGAATACTGACTAGTGGGCTAGCTGCTTCCAACTGGCTCTAGAGCTTAAGGGAAGATAACTACAAACTCAAAGTTTTAGTTTCTATCATGCTTTCCCCTACTTTTACATTGGACACATACATAATTTAGTCCATTGCTTATAGAATATCAAGGCAAGATTATGTCTGAAGTAGAGGAGGAAAGCATGCCACTCAAAGATAGGCACAAGGATTAAGACGACAACCATGAATCTCTCCTTTTTGGAAAGAGGTAAGAGAGTTTCCATTTGTGTAAGGCAAAGTTGCATTAAATTAGACAGAGTGCATTGTTTTGCTTTCTTGTTGTTTGGAAGTTCAGTTGGGAGAAAGAAGGTGTGAAGGGAGGTTGAGTAGTTAAAGGAACAGATTGTGGCTGGTACTGTTGATTGGCTCACTCAACACCCATTAATTTTCTTCTACTTTGCTTTCCTCTACCACAGAGGTTGGAAAGCTAAAAAATATCTTTCTCAGATTTCTTAGATTGCTTTTCAGTTTACAATGCAGGCAAGTGGCTTAGGTTCCACCAAACCAATGAAGCAGTGTAAGACTTGGAGGCACTCGTGAACCATCAGTAGCCGTAACCAAGGAGCAAGTGCATTGTGGGAGGTGTCTGAATGCATAGGGTGCTGCAGCAGGGCTTCTCAAGTTGGTTCTCCAGTGAGATCACTCTGAACACAAGGTGGTGACACTGCGGGAATTGCTAGCCCCATTCGTCAGTGTTTGCTGCTCTCCTGGATGAACAATGATGCGCTGTAATGTACGTAAGTGTGCAGCAAGCAAGTGTGGTTCTCCAGCACCCATGCAGATTCTGCTAGTGACAGAATTCTGTCTTTTTCAGAATCCCCTTCTGCTTAAACTAACTGGCATGGGTTTTGTCATTTTTGGCGAAACACTAGTTAATACATTATGTCTTCTTGTTCTCAATCCTAGTTTTTCCACTTTATTACAGCCTCTTCTTAAGGAGAAAATATATAGCCAAATGAGTTTGATTCATCACATAAGTCTTATTTGGAAAGCCAAGTAAAATAGACTTCTAAAGTGCATGGGGGCACTTTGTGACAACTATTTTTTTTTCAAGAATCTTTCACCCTCAAGGCTTTAAATTGATATGTAGAGTCAAGACAATTCTAGAGAATTGTAGCTACTGATGATTTGTATGATTCTATTGTAGAAACTAATAAACTATGTTTCCACAATGAAAAATTTGAGTTGTTTCTTCTTTTTTTTTTTATAGCCTATTGCTCCTAGCTACACACCTGTATAGTATGTTACTACATTGAATACTGTAGGCAATTGTAATGCAATGGTGTATCTAAACATAGAAAAGGTACAGTAAAAATACAATATAAAAGATTTAAAATTTTGCTTACCCTGAACAGAGCCTGCAGGACTGGAAGTTGCTGTGGTTGAGTCAGTGAGTGAGTGTGAGTGAATGTCAAGGCCTAGAACATTACTGCATGCTACTGTACACTTTATAAACACCGTACACCTAGGCTACACCAAATTTATTTTTTAAAATGTTCCCTTTTCAATAATAAATTACCCTTAGCTTACTGTAACTTTTTTACTTTATAAACGTTTCAATTTTAACTTTTTGACGCTTTTGTAATAACACTTAGATTAAAACACACATTGTGCAGCTATACAAAAATATTTTTTATATTATTTCATAAACATTTTTCTATATTTTTTTATTTAACTTCTGGGACACATGTGCAGAGCGCTCAGGTTTGTTACATAGACATACATGTGCCATGGCGGTTTGCTGCATGTTTCTTCTTTAATTAGCTAAAGTCTGCTGTGTTGTTTATTACATTTTGAAGGTATTGAATTTATGGATTGCTCAGGGATTTTAGAATTGCTAATTATTCTCAGGATTGTTACTAAAGGTTTTAATTTTCTTAGTTAAAAAAATATAGATTATCTGACTATCCATAATGTCTTTGTGGCTACTTTCAGAATAAGCTAGAATAATGGATATGTGGGGAGTGAAGTTTCTCTCTTTGCTGGAGAAACCAACTGTGTTTCAGTTCCATAATGGATTAGTATCATAATTCATACGGGCTCAGTGCTGAGGCCTACTGAGACCTCAGAAACAAAGACTCACAAGGAAGAGGAAGTAAGTTGGTCTACGTGGGACATGAGCTACTTCCTAAGGGAGTAACAGAAGAGTATGGTCAAATCATTTTGGTTTTGACATCTAAGAATGTCTAATTTGGTAGATGGAGCCTGGAAGCCCTATCAGGTGGTAGGAAATACTTGAAGTTCAGGTGGGTGGTGTGGTCTAGTTAGATTATGGGAAGACCTTAATTACTCTCTAGGATTATTTAGTGAAGGATCTAGCTCTTAAAGGAAGGGAATTATCAGAGACAGTTCAGGGCATAAGGGCCATAACAGATGGGCTGAGGTTAGGGAAGAGTTAAAATATCAGACATAAACAAAAGTTCTGACTGGGGAAGCTGAGGCTGATGCTCACAGGCAGCTATCAGGCCAATTTGACAAGAGGGTGTATGTGCACCCATGTGCAGAGGAGAATGGCAGAGGAGGGGGTGAAGGAGGAGATGAGTAGTGAAGGAAGCTATGATTTGCAAGTTTACCTTCGGCACGTGAGACTCTAAACCTATGGCAGTGAGACAGCCTCTAAACCCCTACTAATTAGTGTAAAGCTGTTGGTTTACTTCTTGCCACAACCACTATTAATTCAGGAACCAACAAAGTGAGTTATAGTAGCAGCATACATGGATCTAGTAAGGGAGGCTATGCAGGCAGTGACTGACAGATGGATAACAGAGGGAGTGGAAGGCACTGTGTTTTTGAAATTGAAAACAATAAAATTAATTTGCATGTCCTCTATGAGTGAGACATTAGCAGTCATTTTTGGGCCAATTTATGTTTGCCATCACATTTTAATCGTGGCAGTTACAGCCAATTTAATTAGTAAGTTTTTGGGAGTCATTTAACATTTCACTGAATGAAAGACCATTCTGAGGGGAAAAGAGGTATCCTCTCTAAATAAGAGTCACAGCTTTGCAAAAGCAAATCAGTTAGTAAACATTCAACAACAGAGAAATTGTTGTTCCATATTTTTAAGTGACAATTTAATTAGGTATTTAAAATGGAAAAATAGAAACACTGTTTGCTATCAAGAGTGGTGATGAATAAGTCGGGCTTAAATTTTGGCATTATCTTTTCTTCCTCCTTCTCAGTAGTTCCTCAGTTCCAATTTGTTATTAAATTTGATCTTTTTTCGCTCTTGTTTTCTCTTTAGTTTTCCCTCCACCATCCCCACTCCCTATTTCCATGGTTGCCATTTTATCCAAAGCTCTCATCACCTGGTTTCTCTTTTTTGTGAAATCATTTCTTTCCCCTACCAATCTACCCTATATAAAGCTGTCAATTTAAGCTTCAAGAACTGTTTTGTTCTTGGTATTCCTTTATTTTAAAAAACAGTCATACTGAAACAGAAGAGTTCCCTGACCCCCTTCGCAGGATATGCAACAGGGGTGTGGCTTGTCTATTTGCCTGCTGAGCACTCAAACCCCTTACATGAGGGGGATCACACAGATGGGCAGGTGCAGGAGCTGGGGCAAGTGCTTTTGGGCTCCAGCCCCATGGTAGCATCTAGGGGTGGATGCCTGTGACTCCCAAAACCCCAGTGGATGTGCCATAGTGCTCTTTTAGCTCTTCCATCACAGACAGCTTAAGTGTTAACCAGCTTAGTGCCCTCTTGGTACCTGGGTTGTTGTCTGGTGTCCAGGAAGCATCAGGTCACACGGACAAATTGAAGCATAGTAAATGCAGGGGATTTTATTGGGTGGTGGAGGTGGCTCTCGGTGGGAGGGATGAGGAGCTAGAAAGAGGACGGAGTGGGAAGATGATCTTCCTCTGGAGTTCGGTTGTCCCATGACCCATCACCTCTCCAACTGTCCCCAGATGAACTTCTCTTGATGTTCAGATGCTTCTTGTCTTCTCTCCTTTGCTGCACCACTCTGCCACTCTGCTGCTCTGCTCTTCCTCTTCTCTTCTGCTTGTCTGCTTGTGGAGCCTGGGGTTTGGGGTCTATATGGGTACAGAATAGGGGAGCGTGGCAGGCCAAAAGGGAACATTTGGGTGCGAAAATAGGAATGTCTGTTCCCGTTTAGGTCCATGGGTTTCCAGGCTTGAGGATGGGGACTTTGCTAGGGAACTACCATCTTCTACCCAGTATTTCCCTGCCTCCTGTCCATATCAATACCTTTCTTTAATTAGTCCCACATTTCTTAGGCTTGTATTTAAGGCCCTCCACAAGTCTGTTCTTTTCCTGTCTCTTTCTGTCTGAGTTGTCTTTGTTGGATTTCAGCCCTTTGTTCAAGGTTTACTCATTGTCTCCTGAAGATGCATATGTATCTTTTCATTTTCTCTGTAATTTGTCCACACCAGTCAACCTACCTAAGAACTTATTCTTTATTCTTCTTGTTCATTTATATACACTTAAGGAGGGTCCTAGTTTAATCTCAGGATGAAGACTCTTAAAATTCAGACAGAAGTTGGATGTTTGTTATAGACTGAGTTGTGTCCCCTGAAAATTCACATGTTGAAATCCTCACCCCCATGACTTCAGAATGTGACCGTATTTGGAGATTGTGTCTTTAAAGATGTGATTAAGTTAAAATGAGATCATTAGGATGGACCCTAATCCACTATGACTGGTGTCCTTATAGGAAGAGGAGATTAGGACACAGGTGCTGAGGGAAGATGATGTGAAGACACAGGAAGAAGACACCATCTGCAAGTCAAGAAGAGAGGCCTCAGAAGAAAGCAACCCTGTTAACACCTTAGTCTCAGACTCTTAATTCCAGGCTGTGAGAAATAAATTTCTGTTTTGTAAGCCACCCAGTCTGTAGTTTCAGCCACAGTAAATGAATCTACTATCCCTTTAGAAAGGCAGTGAGTCTACTCAACTCCAGGGTACACACTCCTGCCACTCCTTCGGCACTTGTGCACAGGGAGAGTGAGGTCTTCACCCCTACTTCCATGCTTAGGGCCTCTCACTAAAACTAAGTGACACCCTGAGTAAACTATCTACTTGTCACACTTACCATCTGTCCTGCTCCCTTTTTTCCATTGACTCGATGAATCTTAGATTAAAAAAGAAAAACAAAAAAATTTTCTTTCTCAAACTTCTAAAGCCCAATTCAAGGTACCCCTTGGCCAGTGTGTTTCTGCATGTATTAGTAACACCTGTCACTTACAGGGATTAGGTGCCCCTTCTGCACACTCTCATAATTCCCTGTGAATATCTCTACCATTGTGTTTTACAACACCTTACACCAGAATCCAAGTAAAGCAGGGAAGCTATGAGCAGCCTCAGATTTTACCCTGCATTTGTCATTGAGGCAAATTCAGTGCATCCCCTAAATTGATGCAGCTCAACATTATATTAATGATAAGTGGATAATTTACTGTAGATTTGGCAGGGAAATGGAGTGTGAGTGAGGCCAACCTTGCAATGTTCCCATTCTGCATCTCTTCCTCTTTCCTGTTAGGTAACTGATGGCTCCTTACAAATCTCCTCTACTGAATAGAGCAGTAAAACTCTCATTTCTAAGTTGCATGTTCCAGTCAAAAATAAAAGAATGACAACATAAAACTTTGAAGTGCTAATTACTCTTATGTTCACCAAAGAGTGATATTGGGTTATATATAATGAGAGTACATTAGCTTCAAATAATATGGGATTCCATAAATATCAGGAGAGTAGTTTGTGATAAACATAAAAGAAAAAACATGTTTTTTTATCTGTACTAGTTTCAAGTATGTAGCTAGACTGTCTTCTGCTATATTAAATTGACAGTGTGTTATTTTATGACCCTAAAATATGTATATCCCAAGTTACAAGCTATGTTCAATTCCAGTGAGATTTCTGTTAAGGGAAGACAGAGGATATTGAATGTTTTCTTTTCTTTTCTTTTAAGCTTTGGAAATTAACACCAGTATTAAACCACACAAAGATAGTGAATTGTAGGGGTAAATAAACAAGATACTGGTTGTGTCTCTATGTGTGTGTTCCCTAAATATTTCTGTGGCATTTTCAAACTTTAAAAAATTTTTAATTAGTACTAATGCTTCAAAAAGCACACTGCCTGAAATAATTTGCTTTGATTGTAGATGGATCAAGAAGTTTTCTTTTCCATGTTCAACCTAGAATAGGAGAGCTGATCCTTCTGATCTGAAGAATTATGAGCAATCATAAATATTATGTCTAGGTAAGAGAAAGGAAAATAAATCCCGTAATTAAATCATTACAACACAAATGGTCTTAGTTCTTCTCCTACCTACATTAAGTGTAATTACTCAGCATAGTAACTTCAAGAGACACCTACCACATGGGGCGGGGAACTGCTTAGCAACATATTCATGAGTAATCTATTTTTTTTTTTTTTTTTTTGGTTTGTGCTTGGAAGGGAATAAAAAGGCAAAAGGACGCCAGGCTGCAGAAAATAGCTGTGAGAGCGGTCTGAAAGATGCTTTATGAATTCTGTAGTTTGTTTAGGGTGGCTAGCTTCTGTAGAATTTAAAATGAGTGCAAAGAGAGAGCCATGGAGTCCCCTAATCTAAGTCATTGCTACCCACAGCATTATTCCCACTTTGGTGATGAATGTTTCAAGAGTCACTTTTTTTAAGGAGACTAGGCAATAGTTTAAAGACTATTACCTCTCAGAAGTTTCCAGCTCTTTGTAACCTGATTTCACAATCTTTATTAGACCCCTATATGATTCCTGGAAAATTATCTCCACCCTCAGGGCTCCCTTTCCCCTCAGGCCATGTTTAAACCATTTGTATAATTATTTAGCGAATTTCTCTGAGGTTTTGCCCTCAAACAATTCTTTTCCTCCCCTTGCTTATTCCTTGTAATTTCTTGAATTCATGTGCAATTGGTATGGGTTCTGCAATGTAAAAATGACATAAACTATGCATTTCATTAATGATCCAGAATAACATCAGTTAAAACATATTGGGGGGAAACATATTTGGAGGGCCAGCTGGGGCAGCCAGTTGGTTGATGGTCCATCATACAAAAGCTTTATAGTAATCAGGTCACTCTGGTCCCAGGACAAGTTCTTAGTATATGAACAGGAAAGAGTTGACACATAGACACCCTGCCAAATATAGCTGTAAAAGTGACCTTTGCTGGGATGTCTGTCTGAGCCATGTATTTGTAGGTCTTTGAGTGCTCATGGTGACGACGGTGTGTCTGTCATGTTCCTGGATGTAGGACATGTCTGTTGGTCATTTTAGTACCTCTTTGCAACATTTTGTTTCTGTTTCTGATTCAGAGTTTGCTTCTTGAATGCAATACTGGTCCAGTCATTTCTTAGTAACAGTGAAGGGGTTGATAGATATGTTAACAAGGGCAAGTGACCTAAGTTCTTTAAGCCTCAGTTTTGTTGTCTGTATAATGGGCATTATGATGCCCATATCACAGTCATTTTACATCAACCAGACGTCAATCTCTCTCTCATCCTCAAATCTCTGTCTTTTTCTTCCTCTTTCTGCAATAATTCCATGTAACTCTCTCCTTAATCTATGGGCAGTGCTTTATATGTGCATTATTTGAAGTCAGGGAAAAAGATTATTTTCCAAACCTTCTGAGGCTATTGTTACTCCTAGGGTGTGTGGGCCCCTGTCTAAAAGTGATTGGAGTCGCCCCAAATCAATGTGTCAAGCACTATTCTAGGGGCTCAATCTTAATCCTACAAAAGAAATACCTGGCCAGTCATCCAGAGATCTGTTTCTCAGTCCCTCTTCCCTTCAAATGGGATTGGCCAAGATACCCCAGGATGACCCCAAAGGCACAAGTCCAGGGGCTTTTCAGGGTCTGTGGTCATCCTCCCATGAAGGGTAGAAGATTAGAGAGTGCCCTGACTGGGGAAGAAATGATTTGGGGCTTGGAGTGCCCTGCCCAGTGTCTCTGCCTGCCTACTCCAGACACCAAAGATTGACTTCAAAAATTTTAAGAGGCCAGGCACCGTGGCTTATGCCTCTAATCCCAGCGCTTTGGGAGGCTGAGGTGGGTGCATCACTTGAGGTCAGGAGTTCGAAACCAGCCTGGCCAACATGATGAAATACTGTCTATACTAAAATAAAATAAATAAAGTAGCCGGGCATGGTGGTGGGTACCTGTAATCCCAGCTACTTGGGAGGCTGAGGCAGGAGAATTGCTTGAACCCAGGGGGAGGAGGTTGCAGTGAGCCGAGATCACGCCACTGTACTCTAGCCTGGGCGACAGAATGAGACTCCGTCTCAAAAAAAAAAAAAAAATAGACACTATAAATTGTGGGAATTTCTAATTTATGAGCCCTGGGGAAGGAGCCTCTTCTGCCATAGCTGAAGGGCAATTCTATACTGTCTGAATCTGAATCTATGGTAATTTTTAGATTTAAAAATTCTAGCCGTCTGCTTCCATTAGGAATTCAAAAAGCTCCCTGACTGAGGACTGTGCACTTTCAATCTGAACTCTCTCTATTCATTAACTGTACATCTGATATAAGTTACATGACAGGTGCTAGGAAATGATCCAAACCTGTACAAATTCATGAAATCCCAGAGAGAGGAAGTAAATGGAATTTCTTCATAACTAACGTAAGACTCAAACAAAGCCTTCTCTGTCCTACAAGGTTTTCCAACTTAGGAAATATATGAGTTTAACAATAGAAGTTCTTGGATTTGTCATGTCAGATCCTCCATGACTTAAATTGTCAACAAGAGGTTTTATGGGGACATTTCTACAGGTACATAAAGCATCAGGCTATTTACAACATAAACAGATGCTGGCACCATCTGTTGGTTGATTGCTTATCACTCACAGAATGACCTGCTCTTTTTTTTCCTCTCTCTCAGTCATTTACTTTTCTGAAATTATCAACCAAAAATTAAAAGAAAAACAACAATATGGCTTGATTAGGTATTTTCCTATTATTCTTTTACCTCTTTCTTTAGGAACTTATGTTTCTTCTCATTTTGCTTTCTATCTTTTCCTCTTCCTTATTCTTGGTGAAATTGGCCATCCATGTTTTTCTATTTATCTGTCTATCAATCAATCAGTTATCTATCCATCTATACTTGAAATAGATTTAAGGGGCCTAAATGCTGTTTTGTTACATGGATATACTGTGCAGTAGTGAAGTCTGCGCTTTTAGAGTAACCATCACCCAAATAATGTACATTGTACCATTAAGTAATTTCTTATCCCTCACTTCCCTACTGCCTTCCCACTCTTCCTAGCACCCAATGTCTATTATTCCACTCTCTGGGTCCATGTGTACACATTGTTTATCTCCCACTTATAAGTGAGAACATGCGGTATTTGAGTTTCTGTTTCTGAGTTATTTAACTTAACATAATTGGCCAGCCATAATGAGAATTTATAACATTTTAGGGTATTTGCTGTTTCCCCAAGTGTCAGCTCTCTTTATACTGGTGAATTGAAATACTATCATCTTAACCTTCAACCCGTTAAAAAGCCCACAAAATCATTATTTCTATATATAGTGGGGTTGATTTTTGGCTTCCTTGGATTTTGGCTTTTACCTCAAAATTCTCTCTGATTTGGTGTTTTTGGAGTTGAGGCAGAAGTCTCAATTCCAACATGGCTTACAAAGGTTGGCAATGAGACTGAATGACAATATTAAGATATTTGTATAATAAAGTTTATAAAGATCCTCCAATAATAAAATGCCAGCAACATAAAATTTTCCTAAATCTGAATGTTAAAGTCCCACATCAAATTCTTATTCCTTTGTGAGTTAAAAAGTCTAAAATCTATTTTTGAAAAATCATTCTTATAAAGGTCTTATTCTTCCCAGCCTACCATGGAAGTTCCTGAATATCCGGGGAGAGGCAATTTCTTCTGTATCTCCATCCTAATGATGTGCCTGCTTGGCATTGGTCTGGTTCCTTCAGGACCTCAGAAGCTGTATTGGTTCAATGAATGCTAAATATCCCAGGAGCCTGATCTTTTAAGAGTTCAAAGAGTTCATGGGACACATATGGTTAGCCCAGCACTGATTATACCCATGAAATTAAGAAGCTTGTCCCTTGTCCCTAAAGCAGTTGTCCCAGGTGTTAGTGTGATCTCAGGACCTAGTACTTAGTCTTATCCAAGACTATAGGAGCAGTTCAACAGTGCAGCAAGAAGGAGGAGCTCCCACCTCAGGATGTGTCCGTGTTTTCCAGTTGTCTGCCAGTTGCTGGTTGTCTGACCTGTGAATAGAAGCTCAACTGAGAGTACTCTCCAATCTTCCAACTAGCTGTTTGCCTGAAGCTGATAATGGATGATGATAGTAACTCAGATAAAGCTCCCAATAAATCTTCATTATCCTCATATCATTTGTTAATGTCTTGATGTGTGCCAGGAGCTTCTCTGAGTGCCTTACGTATGCAAAGTTGTGTAATAATTATCATTACCCCAATACATAGCACCTTTCTTCTCAAACAATTTTAAGGAATTTGAGAAATAAAACCAAAGGTAAAGATTAAGCCCAAAATATCATCTTTATTGAAAAAAAAAGAGACTAGTTTAGAGGAATGAACCTTAGTATAAAAATTGAGTGGACCTCCTTCCTGAATTCTGGAATTGGGCTGACACAGCAACCCAGTTCCAGGGGTGTGGCATGAGGCAGACCTCTTCCCTTTGGGCAAGTACTTGCAAATTAAAGCTTGGAGGATGTGTCAAGCACTTGTGTTCCCTAGAGGAGGGGATTATGGGATGGAGCTGAGTCAAGCGTGTCCTGCTCTTCTGAAATTAACCTAGTCACACTGATGGCTTCACTCCCTGAGGTGAAGTAAGGAAATGGAGTTATGCTAATTGAGCTCTCTTTATAAGACAGATGCATCAGGAATGGGCATGAAACATTCTCCATAGTATGATAAGTAAAAATTTTGGAAGTTTTTCTTTTATAATGCTTTTGTTTTGAATTATGTAAGTAATGTGGGCAATCATTGTGAAGTCTTATTGAGGGTCTTTTAGCAAGACAGTGACATGATGACTTCTCTTAGAAAGGTAATTTTGGCAGCTGTGGTGAAGATTGAAAGGAGACACTGGAGCTGGAACAGCAATTTCAGAGTCTCTGAGAGGCCAGGTGTAATGGTTCACACTTGTAATCCCAGCACTTTGGGAGGTCAAGGTGGGAGGATTGCTTGTGGCTAGGAGCTTAAGGCTACCCTGAGCAACAGAGCAGCAAGACCCCGTCTCTACCAAAAAAAAAAAAAAAAAAATTTCTGGACATGATGGCATGCCTGTGGTCCCAGCTAATTGGGAAGCTGAGTGGGAGGATCTTGAGCTGAAGAGTTCATGTTGCAGTGAGCTATGATTATGCCACTGTACTCCAGCCTGACTCTGTCTCAAAAAAAAAAAAAAAGAAAGAAGGAAATGAAAAGAACAAAGAATGTTGCATGAAAGATATGAGTAGGACAGTGGCCGTTGGGAGAATGAGAATACAGATGTGAGAATTTTTATACCACTGAGAGTGCTAACTTGGCAGTAATAATCAGTTGTAGTAGAGAACTACTAATGGGATAGGCCAAAGTGGTTCTGAGATTTAGGACAGACATTAGGAGCGTGTATGCTTTGGTCCCAGAACCATAATATTCTCTTACGTGAAGACTCACTTTTAGTGAAGATAGAAATTATCCCTGTGAGGGGTGGGGTTGGGTTGTCTTGTTTTTATTCTATAGATGGGAAAACTGAACCATACTATAGTTGCCTTTTCTGTTAAAATTCACAGTTGGATTCTAGCACTATTATGTAGAGTTTATCCAGTGCTTTCTCATTTTTCTAGAGTATTTTCTACACAGAAGGGGACATGTTGCCTGCATTAAAATATTTCACTCTACTGGTTAAGTTGCTTTCATTGGAGGAGGTAGGGCTAGGATTTAATGTGGAAAAACCTGACTCATAGCCAACTGTATGCATAGACCTTGCTCAAACTTCTTCCTAGGAATCATCCCTTTTTATTAAGCCCAAAAGTGACTCAGAGACCCTTGGTGGTTACAGGAAAAAATACTTTAAATTTAGGAAAAATGAAATAGGATGATCCTCCCAACTCTAACTATGGCATCTCCTCTCCTCCCCTCTGCCCAGCCATTCTGGGATTTTCCACTGAAGAAAAGAAGCAGGGAGAAGAGTAGTCTAAAGTCATCTATACTGTAACAGAAGTGAATTCATTCATTCATTCATTCACTCATTCATTCACCAAATAGGTGCCTTCTATGTATCAGACAGTGCTTTAGACATTGGGATGTATCAATGATCAAAACAAAGCTCCCCATTCTGATAAAACTTATGTTCTAGTAGGGAGAAACAGCAGGTTGCTAAGAATGGTTCTTGATTTATGCAAAAAGCCACAATCTGCAAACCTTGTCTTAAATTGTTTTTAAGATTAAAAATGAAAAAGTGGAATATTAATTTTTAAAATTACTTTTATTTTCATTTAAGATGGGGGTCTCACTGTGTTTGTGGCCAAGCCTGGTCTTGAACTCCTGAAGGGCTCAAGCGATTCTCCTGCCTCAGCCTCCGAAGTAGTTGGGATTATATGCATGCACCACTGTGCCCAGGCTAACACTAATATTGAAGAACATTATTCTTTTAGATTGATCCCTTTAAATTGTAAGGTGACATTATCTTTTAGCCACCTAGGGGGACACATCCTTTTAGAAAATTCTTGTGTTTTGTTACAAACATATCCCCAGCAGTAACTTCGGAGAGAAAAGATGGTGAGAGAAGTATTTCCTCTTTTTTACCCTGTGGCTTTTATCCCTCCTCAGGAGATAAAACTAAATAATAAATGCCAGATAGTGGATACAATTCTAATAGTTTTGTTGTTTTTGTCACTGCTCTGAGTTACAGAAGATCACAGTGCTTTTCTGGACCATCTAAATTCCAGCACCTAAACTTTTATAGTGCAGAGTCTCTAGATTTCAATCACAGATGTGAAATGTTTTCAGTCCTGCTCTTCAGTTAAACTCTCAGAAACACAGACAGTTCCTGACTTAAAATGGCTCAATTTATGGTTTTTTGACTTTACAGTGATACTCATAAAACCATCCTGTTTTTCATTTTCAGCATGGTATTCAATAAACTACATAAGATATTCAATACTTTATTATAAGATAGGCTTTGTGTTAGATGATTTAGTCCAACTGTAGGCTAACGTAAGTATTCTGAGCACTTTTAAGGTAGGTTAGGCTAAGCTGTAGTGTTCAGGAGGTTGGATGATTTTCATATATTTCCAAATTACAAAATTTTCAACTTAGAATGGGATTATTGGAGCGTAACCTCATTGTAAGTTGAGGAACATCTGTAATGAAAGATGGGCAGGTGCAGGTAGGACAGCATCTGGAATTCTTGCTTTTCTTGTTAGTTCTCTCCTATACGTGGATGGAGATAGTCAAAAGAAGTGTTCAGGTACTGCCGCATTAGTTAACCAATGAAACTAACTTATCTTGCAGAATTTGACGTTAATTATAAGCTAGTTAAGGCTTATTGGAGGTCTCTTTTAACAGGAGCTTGGTGTTATCTTTTTGGTCTGCACTATCCATTCAATTTGCCTATTTGCCTGAAGGTGGGGATAGGGGATGATGGTAATAACTCTGATAAGGCTCCTGATAAGTCATCCTTAATATCACGATAGCCCTGATTGAATCCTTAATGCATACCAGGGACTTTTCTGAGAGCCTTACATATACAAACTTGAGTAATAAATATTACCTCTCTTTTAAAGATGAGAAAATGTAACAATAGTTAAACAAATTATTAAAGATCACCAAATTAAAAGCTGAAGGAGCCAGGATTTTTGGACATGGGGACTAGGTACAGAGTCCATTCTCCTAACATCTATATTACATGGCAACTTGCTGAAAATTCAAAATCAGTATTAGAAATTATAATATTTTTAAATATATAAATTGGTAGTGTAGTGGGGACACAAATTTGTTCACATTTCACTCAAATTTTCAGAGGAGTAGTTTATTTTTTAATTAACAGATCTTCTGCCTTTTGTAGTGAGAAATATTTTTAGTTTGATATACTTAGAAGGATGCAATAATTTAAATAGTATCTTTTCTTATATTAACAGTTTGGAAAAAAACTGATAATCTCAGAATCTTCTTTCTTTCCCTGCTTCTTTCAAGGCATCTGGGGATATGGGTAAGGGATATAGTTTAAGAAATCTCATGACGGACTTATTTCTGTTCTGGTGAACAAACTTGCAATAGACTTTTGCTTTCACCCTAAAAAAAAACAAAACAATCTGAATAAGTTACATAATTATAATTAAAAAATATTAAAAAGCCAAGGGCACAAAGAAACCTAAATAAATTGGACTTCAGAAAGTGGCAAACCCTTCATGAGAAAGAATCGATTCATCCTGACTGAGACAGAGGGAGGAGGAGGAGGGATCTGCCATACAGAAGATAAGAAAAAACAGACTAATTTTAACAAAATTTTAACAGCTGTGTGTGGGCTGGTGTGACAGATTAGAATCCAGAAAAGCCCCAGATTCAGATGAGACTGAACTACCGCCCCCTCCAACCCCACTCTTTCTCATTGGTCTTCACTGAGTGCTGTGAGTAGGTCCTCAAAACTGGGGACAGGGAGAGTTGAAAACAATACTGTGAGGTACATCAGAATTTCAGGGAATCTGCAGAATGACCATAAAGAAGGCAACACCTAGGTACATCATAGACCAACTGCTAGAAACCAAACATAAAATGCAGATTTTAAAAGCAGCTATGAGGGAGAAAATACTTTGCATACAGAGGAATAATTGCTAGTGACCAGAAAGAACACACATCAAAAGAAAAATTACACCTTTTACACACTGAAAAAACATCCTCTGTCAGCCTAAAATATTATATTCAGTGAAGTAATATTCAAATATGAAACTTAAAGTATTCATAGACAGGCAAAAGCTGAAAGAATTCATCTCTAGCACACCTGCATTATAAAAAGTGCAAAAGAACTATTTCAGACTGATGGGAAATGATTTCACATGGACAAGTTGGAATCCCAGATCTGCAGGAAGGAATGAAAAGAACCAGAAAAAGTAAATACCTGGGTAATATAATGAAACTATGTTTTAATAACTCCCTTTTATATACATACACAAATAAGTTTATTTTAAAAACTATTATTTAGGAAAAATAGGGTATTGAGGAGTTTATAACATATATAGAAGTAAAACATAAAACAAGATAGCACGAAGTGTGACAGAAGATAAATGGAATACTGTTGTAAGGTTACATTTTATATAAAGTTATATAATTTATTTGCAGGAAGACTATATAATTAAATTCTTATCTAAACATTATTATTTGAAATTAGACTATATAAATAGGCTGTAATATCCAGAACGAATTTGTAAGATGCCATGAAAGAAGTGCTTAGAGGGCAAGTTATAGCAATTAAATATTTATTTTGGAAACTCCATAAGACTAAAGCCTAAGATCAATGGTCTAAGCTTCTACCTTAAGAAATTAAAAACAACGGGCAAACTAAACCCAAGCTAAATTCAAATGAAACAAAAAAAATAAGAGCAAAAATCAATGAAATAGAAAAGAGACAAACAATAGAGAAAACCTACATAGTCAAAGTTGAATATTAAAGATTAGTAAAATTAACAAAACTGGAAAAAATAAAGCATAAGAAAAATACAAATAATATTAAAACTGAAAGAGATATTACTACAGATTTTACTAATGTTAAAAAAGAGAATATTTTGAGCAACTTTGTACCAATAAATTTGACAACGTAGATTAAAAAGGACAAATTCTTAAAAAACATGAATTACCAAAAACTGTCAAAAGAATAAATAGAAAAATCTTCAAAATTTCTGTATCATTTAAGAAATTAAATGTGTAATCAATAACCATTCTACAAAGAAAACTCCGGGCTCAGATGGTATTATTAGTGAATTCTATCCAACTGTGAATGAAGAAACATGCTAATGAGAAAATAAGTAGAAGAAAACACTTCCCAACTCATTTCGCAAAACAAGCATAATGCAGATAATAAAAATCTGTCAAAAACAATATACCAAAAAAAGAAACCAATATCTTGCATGAATATACACAAATATCTTTAACAAAATATTAGCAAATTAAATCTAACAGTATTTTTAAAATACAGTAAATAATAATCAAATGGGTTGATTCCAAGAAAGCAAGGCTGATTTTACATTAAAAAAGAAGTCAATGTAAATACCACATTAAAAGAATAAATGAGAAAAATAATAGTTATCTCAACAGATGCAGCAAAAGCATTTGACAAAATTCAATACCTCTGAGCACACTGGGAATTGAAAAAAATTTCTGCAATCTGATAAAGGGCATCCACAAAACAAAATAAAACAAAAGCACTAAAACCTAACATCACACTTAATTGACAGAACACTAAATTCATTCTTGTGTCTAAGCACAGACAAGAGTGTCAGCTTTCCCCATTTAACATTATATTGCAGGCAAGAAAAATAAAAAGTGTAAAGATTGGAAAAGATAAAGTAGGGGACATAATTGCATACATAGAAAACGCTATGGGATTAAATCCTCTAAAACTCTGCTAGAACTAATTAGTGAATTTAGCACAGTGAACATGTTAAACTTTTTTATTCATGGGAAGCATGTGTACATAGTAAACACTATGAATGAACAAAAATCCTATTAGAACTAATAAGTGAATGTTAGCAGAGTCATAAAATACAAGGTTAATATGGAAAAAATCAATTTGAAAATGACAATAATACAATTCACAATAGTACCCAAAGATATTAAATAGCTAGGAATATATTTATGACAGATGTGTAAGGCCTTCACATGGTACTTAGAAAACACTGCTTCAGCAGGCCGGACACAGTGGCTGACACCTGTAATCCCAGCACTTTGGGAGGCCAAGATGGGTAGATCATCTGAGGTCAGGAGTTCGAGACCAGCCTGGGTAACATGGTGAAATCCCGTCTCTACTAAAAATGCAAAAATTATCCAGGCATGATGGCCTGTGTCTCTAATCCCAGCTACTCGTAGGAGGCTGAGGCGGGAGAATTGCTTAAACCCGGGAGGAGGAGGTTGCAGTGAGCTGAGACTGTGCCACTTCACTCCAGCCTGGGTGACAGAGCAAGACTCTGTCTCAAAAACAAAACAAACAAACACTGCTGAGAAAAATAAGTACAAAATAAATGGAAAACTATTCCATATTTATAAATTGAGTTGACTCAATATTATTCAAACATCCATTCTTCCTAAGCTAATGTATAGATTCAATGCAATCCCTTTCAGAATTCTAACAGTATTTTTCTGAGTCTTGTAAAATGTGACTTTAAAGTTTATACAAAAATACAAAGAACATAGAATACCAACACAATTTTGAATAAAGAACAAAATTGAAGGGCTTACACCATTTGATGTCACAACCTACTATATAGTAATCAAGTCAATGCAGAGCTGGGCTCAGGGTAGTTAGTATACCAATGAAATAGAATAGAAACTCCAGAACTAGGCCGACACATATGCAGTCAATTAATTCTTCATATGAAGTCGATTGATTCTTTATCAAAGTGCCCCATTCAATGGTGAAAGAAAAATCATTTCAATAAATGTTGCTGAAACAACTGAACATCTGCATAGAAAAAAATCGCCTTCTATTTTATTCCACACATAAAAATTATGATAGACCTAAACACAATCCTCTAATCATAAAACTTCTAGAAGAAAGTATAGGAGAATATCTTTGCAACTTTGGGGTAGGGAGAAATTGCTTGGATTGGAAGCAAAAAGCACTAAGCATATTTTAAAATTTGATAAATTCTATCAAACACCCCCAGACTCTAGGGGAAGCCACTTCCGGGTTCTTCTCTGCCACCCCCTACTCTGCATCATGTGAACTGCAGTAACTTATTCTCAAACGCTTTAAACACAGAGATCCTCTCAGCAGCTGTGGGCCTGCCTATTGTCCCTGCCTACCATGGAGTGGGGTGAACAGGCACTGCCTACCAAGGGCAAGTCGAAAGCTCTGAGGGAGAGAAAGAGAGGAGCAGGAGAGAATGGAGAGGGAGAGACTATAAATTTGGAAAATACAGAAAAAGATGAAACTTTCATTAAAATGATGCTATTATGAAAATGAACAGAAAAGCCACAGACTAAGAAAATTTTGGAGCACACATCTGATGAAGGACTTGATTCCAGAATCTATAATAAACTATTACAAAGTGCCCCAAAGAGATGAACATTCCAGTTAAAAATGGGAAAAATGCTTGAGCAGATACTTCACAAAAGGAATATATGAATGGCCCATAAACACGAAAAAAGGTAAGACATACAGTTATCAGGGAATGCAAATTAAAATCACAATAAGAAACCATTGCACACATATTAGAATGGTTACAATAAAAAAAGACCAAGTGGTGAAGATGAAGAGTAACTAGTATGTAAAATGGTATAGGCACTGTGAAAAACTATGTTTATGAACTCAGCAATTCCAGTCTTAGGTATTTAAGAGAATGAATACATGTGTTCACAAAAGACTTGTACAATAATGTTTATAGCAGTTTTATTCATAACCTCAAATCAGAAACCACGTGCATGTCTATCAGCAGGAGAATGGGTAACTAAACTATGGTCTCTTTACACAATGGAATACTCCTCAGTAATGAAATGAATTACTGAAACACACAATATCATGGATGAACCTTAAAAACATTGTTAAGCAAAAACAGACCCCACTCATAAATACTGTTATGATTCCCATTTATATGAGATACAAAATTAGACAAAATATTAATCTATTGTGATAGAAAATAGAAAGTGGTTTATGGAAGGTGGGTGCAGGAATTGACTGGAAGAGGGACACAGGATAACTTTTTGGGATGTTGTAAATACTTTTGTTTCAGGTAGTTGATGTATAGGTATATACAATACTTAAAAGTTATCAAACAGAATACCTAAGATCTATGCAATTTACCTTTGGTTAATTAAACTTCAATTAGAGAAAGATATATGAAAAGGAAAAGAATCATCTCAATGGATGATCACATAGGGTATGGTAGGAAAGAAAGGAAAAACCATAGAAAATAGATGATATGGAAGAGAAAGGTTATTGCAAGGGAAGAAAGGATAAGATGAAGTTTTAAAATTTAAATCTTATTTTCTAATTTTCTAGGTTTCATTAAAATTGTAGTATGAATACATTTTCTGGAAATTCTAGTCCACAGGTTGACCACTGTCTCCTCCTCATCTTTCCTTTATTCGCTATGATGGGTGTAGCTCACAGAACAGTGGTAGGGGTGCCAACTTCTGGGGCCAAATCTATTTCCAAATTCAAACACCAAAAATGTTTGTGAATTGAGACTGTTTTGTGATTCATCCAACTTCAATTTTACCAATTCCATCAAGGGAAATATTAGTTCATTCTGGATGTAGGTTTGAGTTTCTGTTGGGGGCTAATTTACTTACAGAATGAATATACTTTGCTCCTTATCTTGCACATGCATAGTCTGCGATAATGTAAAGTTGTAGGATAGGAACTGAAGCCATAGCTGGAAAAAAAAAAAAAGATTGGTTCATTATATAGCTCATTTAAACTTTAAAAGGGCAAATAAAAAATACCGTATCAGCGGAAGGAGATGGGGAGGAGAAAGATGAAGAGGAGGATGGAAGAAAAGGCAAAAGAAAGGGAGAAAGGAAAGAAAGAAGGAAGAGATGGAGAAAGAGAAGGAAACAAAAGAAGCGTCCTGGTAGGTGGATGGTGATGGAGTCCTTGTGTTCCCAGACCAAACTGAGGGTCAGGCTGCTATTTCTTTTGGCCCAATAATAAGATGCAGATGAACAGGGGAGGAAGACAGTTTTTATTTCTGCAACCGGTTACAGGGAGAAGGCCTGGAAATTATCACCAGACCAACTCAAAATTACAAAGTTTTCCAGTTTTCTAACCTATATGTCTACATGTAAGCGTGCATTCATCTAAAGACATAAGTGATTAACTTCTTTTAATCTGTAACTAAAGTGTGAGTCCTGAAGACCTTCCTCTGGGGCTTCAGTAAATTTACTAAATCTAAATGGTCTCAGTTGCTGGGGTGATTAGCCTTATCTTGTCTCTTGCTAGATCATGAAGGTTTGGGAAGTTCCTTCAGACCCCCAGTAAACTTGTTTGTGGAGGCCTGGGAAGTTTCTTCAGGCCCCCAATAAAACTTGTTTAATCCTAAATGGGTCCTGTTAAGAATTCCTTCATTATTTTGTCATGCTTTAAGGCCCAGGAAAGGCCTAGGCAAAGTTCTTGGTGGGCTTTTGTTATATCCCAGACTTTGTATAAGGGCTTTGACTTTCAATATTTAACTTAACCACTCAGTTAAGTTAACTGAAACAGTTGTTATGGAGGCCTGTGTTAGTGAGACCTGGCCTGCCACACTTGAACTGACACGATGTCCTCTGGATCTTTACTGGACTCTTCAGATGAATGCCAGATCTGGGCTTATCTTGAATTGGTGACCTTTGGACACTGGTTCTACTTGGCTTTGTAGTGGTGTGACTCTGCAAAGCACGTTTTTCTTTTTTTAATAGGGGCACTAGAAGAAGACTGGAAGGCAGGAGAAGGGACTTACTCTTTCCTGCTTGTCTCGTGTCCTTGCCACAGTGCCCCAGGACTGGCCTCTAAACTGAGCAGTGGTAGGTAGTTCTGGTTGTGAGTTTCTTTCCACACTTCCAGAACCAGCCGTATCAGCACCACTTCCCCGAGGTCAGGATCCTAGCTCCTGAGTTCCTCTCTGAGTTTCTAGTTCTAATCACTCCAGAGTTTCCCCTTTATTCTCCCAGCCCTATGGGGGCAGCTGCTTCCCACAGTTAATATCTTTGTGTGGCCTCTGTGTTTGTTCCCCCTTTGCCTTCTTAGATCTTTAATACCCATTCAGCCAACTCATCTCTGTTAATATCTCTCTGTTTTAACAATGGTATAGTTTATCTTCCTGACTTGATCTGGCTGAAAATTTGCATATACGTAAAAGCATTAGAGAAAATCACATTCATAGATTTGAAAATGTGAAAATCATTTTAATATAGTAAAGCTATAGATGAAATTTGATTTACCAGAGTTCCTTTTGGTGACAGCATTTTGGGGAAAGAAATATACTCTAAAGTCTATTTGGCATGATAGGTTAAGTCCTGAAGCAAATTTTGATGCTGTAGTTTGCTGATAAACTTTATTTTAATAAAGATCACTGCTGTTGATGAGAAGTCATTTTGTTCGATGGTGACTCTGATGGATTTGCATGTGCATGAGGAGAATAGTTCTGTATATCAGAGGAGGAAGAAGGGAGGAGTGGCCTTACTAAAGAGTCTTGGGAGGGAAGAGGAAGAAGGAGAAACACCTAGATGGCAACTAGGTGGCAAGTGACCTAGAAGCATAGAAACATCTAATGATAAATTTTGAGCTATTAGTTGAGGGATGTCTGTGTGACCTCCTTCCAAATCTTCTCAATGAAATTTCTAATGAAGTATATGTGGCCATCTATTGCTTGTGTTTCAGAGTACTTTTTTGTGAGGAAACATCCAGAGTTAAACTCAACATCTAAATTTGCGGGGAGGCTGAACTGGAGAAAATTGACAACTCAGTTGTTCTAGTCTAGAGCTCTGGCTGAAGCAATGGCCAATGCTTGGACTGTGGATTTAATGACATAGTATTGATCCCAACTCTACCACTTATTAATTGTGTGGGTTGGGATATGTTGCCCAACCTCTGTGAGCCTCATTATTTTTTCTAATCTGTAAGATGGGATAATAATAATAATAATACCAATTTCATATGGTAGCTGTGTCACATAAAAGAAATGCATGTACCATAAAGTGCTTGTTATAGTGCCTGACATATAATAAGTGCTCAAAAATATTATTCTGTATATAGTATTTTGAGCCCAACTTAAATGTCATTTCTTCAGTAAAGGCTTCTGTCACCTCCCTTCCCCAGTCTCTGATCAGAATACTTGAGTCTTTGATTCATTCACTATCTATTACAGATCTTCGTCACACTAAATTATAATTGCTGTTTATCTAACTGTTTTTCCTATAGACCCTGAGCCTCCTGTGGTCAAAATTCATGTATTTGTTTCCTTAACACCTACAATTAGTTCCTGTAATATAATGGAAAGGCTAAAGACTGTTTAGTGAGTGGGTGAATTTTGAAGATTTGTTTCCTAGGAAAGTTTCTGAAAAAATAACCTTTACATAGTCAAAGACTTGTTGATGACATCACACAGAAAGTAAGGAACCTCTTCTCCTTTAGTGAGGAGTAGCATGGATGTGCTCCACTGCTTTACATTCCCTCCCAAATTCAGGGTAAGATGAGGAAATCTGGGAAGCTTCACGAAGCACGTGGCTATTGAAATAATTGCTACAAGATGAGAACTCTGATATCAGCATGGATACATATGGAATTCCAGGCAGTGACAACATTTAAGGCATGGAAAGGTAAAATTAGATGAGGTAGGTTGAAGATTGATAAGTAAATGGCTGTGATGGGATGTGATATGGTTTGGCTCTGTGTCCCCACCCAAATCTCACATTGAATTGTAATAATCAATGTCAAGGGTGGACCAGGTTGAAGTAATTGAGTCATCGGGGCAGTTTCCCCCGTGCTGTTCTTGTGATAGTGAGTGAGTTCTCACAATATCTGATGGTTTTATAAACGCCTGGCATTTCCCCTGCTGGCACTCATTCTCTCTCCTGCCGTCCTGTGAAAAGGTGCCTTCTGCCATGATTGTAAGTTTCCTGTGGCCTCCCTAGCCATGTGGAACTGTGAGTCAATTAAACTTCTTTTGTTATAAATTACCCATTCATGGGTATTTCTTCATAGAACTGTGAGAACAGACTAATACAGAGTGACAGTGCGGAAGTGTCATTATCATGGAAGATAGTGCTAGGAGTATAAGGAGGCACCATATTCTGGAAAATTTTGAATGCCCATCCAAGATGTTTGAATTTTATTTTCCATGTTTCAGGGAGTTGCTGATTGCTTTTCAACAGGTCCATGCCATGATATGAAGTGTTTCAAAAAGACCACGTTGGGAGCAGTGTGTGGAATTGATTAGAAAACGGACAGAAAGAAAGGAGTTCATTCTCTGCCACAGGGGATAAGGAAGGAGGGCAGGAGCTGAAGCAGTAGCAAGGAGAGTGGAAAGGCCAGGGTGCATGCCTTCAAAACTAAAGAGGTTGAGATGGCAGGATTTGGAGGGGTTACAGAGAGGTACAAAGTGAAGATGACAGATTTTGGGTATGAGAAACTGGGAGGAGGATGGCACTTTGAGTAATAATAGGGAACACAGAAGGAAAAATAAAGAGGAGAGTAGCTTTTCCTTCGGATATATTGCTCTTGTGCCATCAGTCATATACATACATGGTGAGGTCTTGCAAATTGTGGAAATGATTGAGTGTTAATCTGGCCATTTCACTTGGAGAACATGTACACTGATGGTTGAAACTGTGAGAATGGGTGACTGAAAATGGTGATGTTGGAACTTTTGTAAATAAAATCGAAAGTTTTTTAATTAGATGAGAAAGCATGGAGAAATTTCTTGGGAAGAATTATTTCTGGATGACATCATCAGTGGGTTTTTTTTTCCTGTAAGATGGAAGGAAAGGTTGGTTGGCTCAATTTCCTGTGCATATTGAGACATAGTTTTCATTTTTCTATCCTGTCCATGCAATAAAAGTTTTCATTAAGTAGCATTACTATCATCTTGATATTAAGTAGGAGAGAAGAGAAAGATACTTGTATTTGTTTTGGGATTTGAGAGAGAAAAAAGATATTGTAGAAAAACTGGGATTGGAGGGAATGTCTTAGAGGATGAGCCAGAACTACCTCTAAGTATTTATCAAAATAACTGTCAAACATAATTCTTTATTATTATTATTATTATTATACTTTAAGTTTTAGGGTACATGTGCACAATGTGCAGGTTAGTTACATATGTATACATGTGCCGTGTTGGTGTGCTGCACCCATTAACTCGTCATTTAGCATTAGTTATATCTCCTAATGCTATCCCTCCCCCCTCCCCCCAATCCACAACAGTCCCCAGAGTGTGATGTTCCCCTTCCTGTGTCCATGTGTTCTCATTGTTCAATTCCCATCTGTGAGTGAGAACATGTGGTGTTTGGTTTTTTGTCCTTGCGGCAGTTTACTGAGAATGATGATTTCCAATTTCATCCATGTCCCTACAAAGGACATGAACTCATCATTTTTTATGGCTGCATAGTATTCTATGGTGTATATGTGCCACATTTTCTTAATCCAGTCTATCATTGTTGGACATTTGGGTTGGTTCCAAATCTTTGCTATTGTGAATAGTGCTGCAATAAACATATGTGTGCATGTGTCTTTATAGCAGCATGATTTATAATCCTTTGGGTATATACCCAGTAATGGGATGGCTGGGTCAAACGGTATTTCTAGTTCTAGATCCCTGAGGAATCGCCACACTGACTTTCACAATGGTTGAACGAGTTTACAGTCCCACCAACAGTGTAAAAGTGTTCCTATTTCTCCACATCCTCTCCAGCACCTGTTGTTTCCTGACTTTTTAATGATTGCCATTCTAACTGGTGTGAGATGGTATCTCATTGTGGTTTTGATTTGCATTTCTCTGATAGCCAGTGATGATGAGCATTTTTTCATGTGTCTGTTGGCTGCATAAATGTCTTCTTTTGAGAAGTGTCTGTTCATATTCTTTGCCCACTTTTTGATGGGGTTGTTTGTTTTTTCCTTGTAAATTTTTTGAGTTCATTGTAGATTCTGGGTATTAGCCCTTTGTCAGATGAGTAGGTTGCAAAAATTTTCTCCCATTGCGTAGGTTGCCTGTTCACTCTGATGGTAGTTTCTTTTGCTGTGCAGAAGCTCTTTAGTTTAATTAGATCCCATTTGTCAATTTTGGCTTTTGTTGCCATTGCTTTTGGTGTTTTAGACATGAAGTCCTTGCCCATGCCTATGTCCTGAATGGTAATGCCTAGGTTTTCTTCTAGGGTTTTTATGGTTTTAGGTCTAACATTTAAGTCTTTAATCCATCTTGAATTAATTTTTGTATAAGATGTAAGGAAGGGATCTAGTTTTAGTTTTCTACATGTGGCTAGCCAGTTTTCCCAGCACCACTTATTAAATAGGGAATCCTTTCCCCATTGCTTGTTTTTCTCAGGTTTGTCAAAGATCAGATAGTTGTAGATATGCAGCATTATTTCTGAGGGCTCTGTTCTGTTCCATTGGTCTGTATCTCTGTTTTGGTACCAGTACCATGCTGTTTTGGTTACTGTAGCCTTGTAGTATAGTTTGAAGTCAGGTAGTGTGATGCCTCCAGCTTTGTTCTTTTGGCTTAGGATTGACTTGGCGATGCGGGCTCTTTTTTGGTTCCATATGAACTTTAAAGTAGTTTTTCCAATTCTGTGAAGAAAGTCATTGGTAGCTTGATGGGGATGGCATTGAATCTGTAAATTACCTTGGGCAGTATGGCCATTTTCATGATATTGATTCTTCCTACCCATGAGCATGGAATGTTCTTCCATTTGTTTGTATCCTCTTTTATTTCATTGAGCAGTGGTTTGTAGTTCTCCTTGAAGAGGTCCTTCACGTCCCTTGTAAGTTGAATTCCTAGGTATTTTATTCTCTTTGAAGCAATTGTGAATGGGAGTTCACTCATGATTTGGCTCTCTGTTTGTCTGTTATTGGTGTATAAGAATGCTTGTGATTTTCGTACATTGATTTTGTATCCTCAGACTTTGCTGAAGTTGCTTATCAGCTTAAGGAGATTTTGGGCTGAGACAATGGGGTTTTCTAGATATACAATCATGTCATCTGCAAACAGGGACAATTTGACTTCCTCTTTCAATACCCTTTATTTCCTTCTCCTGGCTAATTGCCCTGGCCAGATAATTCTTTAATCCTGTGCAAAACCACCTTGTTTTCCTACAAAATGGCAGGAAAACATTTGTTTTTCTACAAAATGGTCACTGAACCATACTGTTTTCTCCAGGCAAACAATGAGTAAAAATTTGTCATTGTTTTCACTGTTGATGCTGATCCACAGGAGATACTTTGCATGACATTAGCAAGTCCCTGAGTATTTGTATTGGTTTCTTGATTCTTCCACACTCATTGATGTTTTCAAAGCCTGAAGTGCTGGAAGACAGTTGAACAGCTGTTGTCTTCAAAATAATCTTACTGTTGTTCCTTTCACTCTGAGCTCTTGATTTCCTCACATGAATGTTTAAAAGGAAAGAGGTTCCCTTTCCTTCATAATTAAAAATTAGTAGGTATGACAGATACAACCTAAGGTGGCCTCCAATGAGTCATGCTTTTGTATAATTCCCTCCCCTTGAGTACAGATGGAACCTGTGACCTGCTTTTTAACCAATAGAATATGGCAAAGGCGATGGGAGGTCACTCCCATAATTATGTGATATTATGTAAAACTCCACCTAAAGCAGGCTGGAGAACACTTCCTTTGCTGGCCTTGAAGAAGCAAATAGCCATTGTGTGAACTGCCTAAGGGGAGGACCACATTTCAGGGAACTGCAGCTGGCCTCCAGGAGCTAAGGGCCTCAGTCCTACAACCACAAGTAACTGAACCCTTCCAACAAACACAGAAGCCTGGAAGAACAATCAAAAGTTTCAGATGGGAATGTAGCCTGGCTGGCAATTTGATTGTAGCCTTGGAAGACCAGAGGAGAAGATCCAGTTAAGCCATGCCTGGATTCTCAACATACAGAAATTGTGAGATAAAACATGTGTTGTTTAAAGCTGCTAGGTCTATGGTGATTTGTTATGCAGCAATTGAAAACTAATGCAGTAGGAAAAGTACTGGTTTAGTGGTCAAGGCCCCCAGGTAAAATCCTCCAGTGTGTAACCAACTACAGAATGAATCTGAAATATTTCTGTTATTTTAAAAAATAAGTGAAGTGTCCCATAGCTTATCACTTCGATCAGCATTACATGGGGAACAATGAGTTGCTTCTGGTTGTACCTGCCCTACCATGAGAGATGGGCGACTCATTGAAAGGAAACAAAAAGGTAGATGGGTCCTCTTCTTCTGTGTGTGTCTGATATTCTTGGCTGGCCTGAGATTCAACATGTATTTCCCCAGGCCTTCTCACATTCTGTTTCCAATAATGGGATCTTTTTATTTAGTGCCTGCAGATGGAGTAGCATTAAATGAGGAAGGGCATCAGTCCCTCCTTCAACTCTTTTTCACCTTTCCCTCCATTTCTTTTAATTTCTCAGAACTTTAACATGCTTGGTTGTTGTATTCTAAGAACAGTCAGTGCTAATTGGTGGAATAAACATTAAGTGCAGAACAGAAGCTCCACTACTCATGAACATTCATTATATCTAATTATAGTGATGATCATAAAGCTATGGGCCAGGACCAAAGCAGGTCACCTCTACCACCACTAACAGATGTCATTGGTTGCTTGGGAAGTGTCACTATGGAGCTGGGAATAAATGGCCTCATAAACCTTCTGATTTGCCTGTTGGATTTAACTTCTTTTGGAGGTTGAGGGCATTAGCATTATCATCTTTATTTTGCAGGTGAAGTTCTGAGGCCAAGAAAGGGTAGCTGATTTCTCCACTGGTGGTGAGTCCAAACCCTTCTTCCTCCACTAACTGTATTTGATTTAAGTAAACCATGTACTCCTGCTGGGTTTGTTGCTTTATCTGCTAAGTGAACATAAGCAACTTTACTTGTGAGAGATGAGGAGATTTGGCCAGATGTTCTGTTGGCTCTTTCAAAGATGTAAGATCTACAGTTCTAAATTGGAATCAACTACAGTTTCTCCAGTGGCTGAAAACTTCCAAAGAGTACCTAAAATAGAATCATGTACATAAATAATTCTTAACATTTAATAGCTAAAATCAATAACTGAACAACAAAAAACACAATCCAATTAGAAAAATGAACAAGAAAACAGGAAAACCATTTCACCAAAGAGGATGTACAAATGCAAGTCGGCTGAAAAATGCTCACTGTCATTAGCAACCAGAGAAATGCAAATTATAACCACAACGAGATATCATTACATGCCTGTAAGAATGAATAAAATGAAAAAAAAAAAAGGACGCCACCAAATGCTGGCAAAGGATGTGTAGAAACTGGATCACTCACACATTGCTGGTGGAAAGTAAAAGTGGTACAACCACTCTACTCTGGTAAACACTTTGGCAGTTTCTTGTAAACCAAACATTCAACTACCATACAATTGAGTATCAGCAATAGTATTTTTGAGCATTCGCTGTAGAAAAAAATCACTCAGCAATGGAACAACGTATTGAAACATACAACCAGTTGGATCAGTCTTGATGGAATTATGCCAGTAAAGCCAATCCCAAAATGTTACATATTGTATAATTCCATTTATATAACATTCTTTAAATGATAAAATTACAGCAATGGAGGAAAGATTAGTGGTGGGAAAAAGTGGGGGTTAGGTGGGTGTGGTTTTAAAAGAGCAATACAATGGATCCCTCTGGTGATGGAACTGTTCTGTGTCTTGACCAAGGTGGTGGCTCTGTGAGCCTACATGTGTGATAAAATTGTGTAGAACTTGATACACATACATATACCCAATTGAGTCCAAAGAAAACTGTGAAAATCTGAGTAAGACTAGTAGTGTTAATTTCAATATCCTGGTTATGATATTGTATGTATTGTAGTTGTTGCAAGATCTTACCATTGATGAAAGCTGGGTACAGGGTACACAAAACTTCTTTGTATTATTTTCACAATTGCATGCAAATCTACACTTATAGGTTTAATTTAAAAGACTTAGAGTTATATGAAACCATTGGGAAAAAGTGAAAGCATTAACAGACATTTAGTAAGCACTTACTATATGTCTCTGTGTTAACCATTGCCTCTGTCCTAAGGATCTTTTCACTTTGGTGATATAATCATGGAACTGTCAAAGAATTTTATAAAATAATATAGTGCTTCTAGGTAATGTCCTCTGACCAACTTGGCCAATTTGGACAATTGGAAGGAATAAATATTCCTTCGTTGTCCTCAGTTAATATAAAAATGACAAATACTGGCTCAAATAATCTTTTGACATTTTATTGATGGCATAACTCACTGAGCACCAGGGGAAAATAAGATGGAGAATACTTCAATCTAATTAAAAAATTGACATCCTTAACAAAAAGTAGAAGAAAAATCCTTTTATAGTGCAGTATTCCACCCCTCATATTTTCAACCTGTGACTGTACCAAACCACATCTTATGATAGAGGGTGAAGGGCATATCTGAGAGACAGAAGCAGGCTTCACTGTCACCTTTGCTAGGAAATGGAACTGCTGGTTCTGGGAGGTCACTTGACCTTTTAAGCAACTTGATACATACACATTAAGATTTATGGAGATCCTAACAGCAACAACAACATGTAGTTCTGTCTTCAGAAGTAGCATTTGATGAACACTTCATTTTGGATTGCTGAAAAATGCCTTTAGAGTTTACATTTTTTCTTCTATTAGATGCTAATGAAATGTCCTAAACAAACTTCTGAAATGATCATTTCAATCTGATGATTAATAGAAGCATTCCTTTGTGCCAATATGTTATTCTCTGTTCAAAGAACTATGCTATTATTAACTACATCTAACACAATTTAGAGTCAACATTTGCTGAAAACAAATATAATTGTCATGTACTTCGTGCTGCTTCACACTTTGCATAATAGTTGTCAAGATGGCAACATATTTCTCCTGAGAACAAACTTGCTCTGCACTTCATTTTCCTAGTGATTTTATCTTGAGAGATTTCTAAGGGTGGTTATCATGTGACTGTGGTAGCAACAGGTATTGATGTTAAGGGCTTGGGCTTAGCTGTCAGCCTCCACCATTGTATGTCATGCATTGGATAACTTAAGGAGTATTTTATTGCTTTTCTTAAAAAATGAGCTGTGAAAATTAGTTTGAGAGTTGATATGCACAGGTACAGTGCTTTCGAGGCTGTGTGTGCCCTCTCCACACAGTCTCATTTTTCATATCCAGCAAAATCAAGAATGATGACATTGTTGGCATCCACGGACCATGTTATATCCAGAAATCCCAAATCGCTTTCTTATCTGACCTTGTACAAAGCAGAATTTGGCACTGTTATGGTGCTTCTTTTGGACTGTCATGTCTCTAATCACTTTTTCTTATTTATACTTTGTTGTTTTTGTTGGGTTCTCTTTTTTATGTGTATTACTAAAGGTCAATGCTCCCTGGGTCCTTTATCTCCCACCACTTAAAACCTAGGGAATGGAATTTCTAGGATGGGACATATCTTGATGATTTTATTTGGATAATGAGGATGTGGGATGTTGAGGGTTAAATGAGGAATGCAGCTCAAAGTGCTGCTGATGTTTATAACTCAGACATTTTTGCCTCTCGCAAAAGGTTGAATCCTAAGGTTGAATCCTGGGATGGATTGGCTTTGAGCCAGGTTCTAGCAATTCATGCACCTTTCTTATTCCTTTTCACTCTTTTCCCTGGGGTTAGGCTATTAAACATGGTGGCACTTATTTTTTCCTGGCTTGATGCCTGGGGTTTTTTTCTGGAAGAAAAATGATCTCTTTGTCCAGTCGTTTCTTGCTTTTAGGTCAGGGACTTTGACAACCGGCACCCAGGAGCCGTTTTGACTGCCAACTAATCAAAAAAGTCAGTGCTGGGGAAGGGGGCTGCCCCCTATCCCTGCTCCCTCTCTGTGTCCCACTTTGAATTGAGTGTCTGCTAGGTGTTGAAAGACATTATGGAAATATACGGCCTGACAAAGGAAGTAGATGGCCAGGAAGTAAATTTGGGAATGTTCAGTTATTTGGTTAATCAAATGAGCAACAGAACATCAAAAGCCCCAAGCAGGTGAAAGCACCTATGAATCAGAGCTGGGGAAGTTAAATTGCTTCTGTTTCTCTGAAGAAGAAGAATGAAAGGAGCTCAAAATCCCATCTCTTGTAGTGCAGAGCCAAGAACTAAAGCAATACTGCACAGAACAAATGAGACAGAAAAGGCATGGAACAAAAAGACACAGATTGTAAGTTCATGGTTTGCAGAAAAAAGATAAGGGGAAGAGAAACCAGAATAAATTGCAACTTGTCAAAGAGAAAGAGCAAACCAAGAAAGGAATTCATATTTAGAAAGTTTCCAGGGAAAAGAGCTGCTGAGAAGCAACATTTACAAATGAGAAGATGGATGAGACTATGGGGGTTAGATATCAAATTAATTTGTAAGTCAGGAAAGCATAAGGACTTATAAAATATGTATTGATAGAGTACAAAAGGACTCCCTTGGAAGCATCTGGCACTTAATTATTAGATCAAAATGACGTAAATCCAAGGATGCTGAAAAAATGAAGGAAACACAATCTTTGAGTTCAAATTGACAAAAATCATTTTTTAACTAGCCTGTATGCACAGGCAATTTCAGAACAATGGGGAACAGCAGGTAAAAAGTGTTACAGGAAGAAAAGCAGCCTTGAGGACATATCACTTATATATTTAAATAAGGTTAACAGGCCAAACCTTCAAATGATAGAAAAAAGTTCAGCACTGATGAGCTGATCAGGACAAACTAAGTTATGAATATAGCATCTTCATAATGTGCAAAGAAAATCTCGTATATTTTATCTTCATGGAATTATAAAATCTTTTGTTCAAATAGTGACTCTGAGTAGGAACAGCTAAATTGAACATGATAATGTTTAGTCTTATTCATCAAATTAGTATATATTTTCCTGGCCTTGTCCAGACTCTGAAAAGTAGACAATGAACTGAGTGCAAGCACATGATAAGAGTGTCTAACTCTCTTGTGGGAAGAAGTAGTTGTCACATTGATGAATTTCAGGTCTGTTCTTAGTAATTTCATTAATAATCTGGACAAAATAGAGTATGAGTTTTGGACAGACCTGAACTTTTAGTGCAAGCATGGGCCCTGGCTAAGCTTGGGGAAGTTATATAATGTCTCTGAGTCAGTCTCTTCATTATAAAGTAGAGATAACGATAGCTACCTGATAACACAGGCCGCCATGAAATGTTACAAATATAACAGAAGAACGTCAGTAAAATGCCTAATACAATGGGCACTCCATGTGCACGCACACTTCCTCTTCTAGCTGTTCTTCTGGGCTTGGCCTGCCTTGCTGGGTGTGTCACTTTGTCTTTCTGTGTATTATTACTTCTCTTTATACAGGCTGTCATGTCTTTGTCCATTGTCATCCCCAGCTGCTTCTCTGCTCCACCTACACTGCCTAGAATATTAGTACAGTTCACTGCTCTTATATATGCATTTTTGCATATTCTTCAGGGTTAGTTTTATAACTGCCTGTCATTGAGCACCTCTGAACTGCATTAAGGAGTTGAGATTTGATATTAAGGCAGTGGTTCTCAACCCTGGCTGCACATCAGAATCAGCTGGGAGCTTTACAAAAATCCTGAAGCCCAGGCTGTACTCCAGACCAATTATATGAGACTCTCAGGGTGTCAGCCCCAGGCGTCAGGATTCTTTTACAACTCTCTGGGTGATTTCAACATACAGTTAAGGTTGAGACTTACTGTTCTAGTATGTTAGTGAGGTACTCTATGTGGATGCCATCTGCAAAATTAATGTGAATGCCTTTCATTTCATTATTGATTTGATTATGGGTCAAGATAGTATCTGGGTTTGTGCCAACCCTAGTTGGGAAATCGTGGGCCCAAACCCTGCCCCCAAACATTGATTCTGCTCCACTCTTATCCCCCTACCATGCTAACATAAAAGGAAAATCACTTTTATAATGCAAAAAATAAGAGAGAATCTAGTATCATTTCTTCATTTTAGAGCTGAGGAAACTGAAGCACAAAGAGGAGGAGCAACCTACCTCAAAGCCCAAGTTGTTGTTGGAGCCAATATGCAAATGCAAGTTTTTTTATTTGGCATCCAGGGAGAAATTGTACATTGTCTAGGCGTGTTTTGATTTGTAACAGAGTAAGCGCTGTCTTTTATAATTTAAAACTTTGTAGATTGATAATTACAGAGGTTTGCATTCAATGGTAGGTTGTATGTATAGATGTTTAATGGACATATTAATAAATGAAAGAATCCAGAATTAAGTCACTGAATTAATTTCAACAGCAACAAAAGATGTGAGTGAGTTTTCCACTGTCTTTCCAAAGACAATGGAATTAAATTCCAATGGAATTAAAACAGATGAAGTTGGGCCCTGGGACCTGGTATTAGTAGCAGAAGAGAGGACTTTGGCTTGCCATTTTTGCTTCTGAAAATAAGAAAGACCACTCAGCTTATCTACATTTTTTTGCAGGGAGTACCACTCAAAACTCAAACTCTCTGTCAAAGAAAAATTGCAGTAGATAGTGTTAAACAGGCAAAGAAGACTTTATTCAAGACTGCAATCAGAGAGAGAGATGGAACTCAACTCAGCTGAAACAAAATGCAGGCAAGTTTTTAAGCACTAGCCTGAGCTAGTGACAACATAGCACAGCATTATTTGTGTGGAGGTTGGTCTATGCGATTAGGCCATCTGTATTTGCTGATTGGTGCTAATGGAAATTAGGGTGCTACTCTCCCATAGAGCCTGGGAGATAGGGGTGCTGTCTTCCTTAATGATTGCATTTCAAAGGAATGGCTCCCAGATTTTTGAGAAAGAAGTTACTCTGTTGTAAAACCAGCAAGAGTTTGGGAGAAGATTTATTTCTCAGGCAGACAGAGAAAGAAAATACAGTTACAAACTTTTTAAAGTAAATGTAGGAGCAGGCAGTCGGGGGCCTGCAGTCAGGGGGAAAAAAAAACTGTCTAAAGTTTACTCAAGCTGAGAGGAAATGTTTAGGCTGTTTGGTCACCCCAGCGAGCCATCCTTTCTGATTATCTCCAGGGATGTGCTAAGTCCTGGTGGGTGAAAAGAGCCCGGTGCTCAGATCAACAGTCCGGCCACAGCATTGGCTAAAGCATCAGAAACTTTCTAACACAGAACTCATCACTGGGCCTGGAGATTCTGAGCCCTTTGCTACACATTAAAATCCTCTGGGGAAGGTTTAAATATTGTCACATTGTCACTGCCTGGGCCCCAGCTCTTGAGAGTATGACTGTAGTTGATCTGGGTTGGCTCAGATACCAGATTGTTTTAAAGCTCTCCAAGCAATTACAGCTTGTAGTCAGGGTTGAAAACCAAAGGAGATGAAACCTCTCATTTAACCTGTGAGAGAGCACTGGGACCAGACAGGAGGGGCTGTTTGCCCACAGCCTTGTCATTCGTTACACACATACACAGGACCAGTGCTCAGATCTCTACTTCTAGATCAGTGCTTGCCACTTACATTTTCTTTGCATTTACTACATGTAGATTTGCAGTGAATACCAAAGTTTATTACATTTAATTTTCCTTTAATTTGTGTCAGATTAATAGTTTCAGAATAAAACCTTGGAGCACCTTTTAGTGGTAGGGGGTGTGAGAGGCAGGTTATAAGGTATCTGTGAGTAAGGTGCTTGCTTTCTGTGCCTCAGTTTCTCATTTTAAAACTGAGACTATATGTATATATACTGTGTGTGTATATATATACACTGTATATATATACACACACTGTCTATATATACACACACTGTATATATATACACACTGTCTATATATACACACACTATATATATACACACTATATATACACACACTGTATATATATACACACTGTCTATATATACACACACTATATATACACACACTATATATACACACTGTCTATATATACACACACTGTATACATATACACACTCTATATATACACACACTGTATATATATATACACACTGTCTATATATACACACACTGTATATATATACATACTGTCTATATATACACACACTGTATATATATACACACTGTCTATATATACACACACTGTATATATATACACACTGTCTATATATATATACAGTGTGTATATATATATATATATAAAATATAAAAGACTGCCTTCTAGCATCCAGTTTTGCTAATGAGAAGTCTGATGCTATTTTGATTACAAAATTTTTGTTGTTACAATTCTTCTATTGTTGAAAGTAATTTAATATATATATATATATATAATATCACTATTTGATTTACAATTTGATGTACAATTTTCAGAGCAGAAATCTTGTTTGTTACTCAGCTCCCGGTCATGCTTCTGTCCCTGGGGTAGCAGAAAGGGCCTGAAAACAGTTTCAGCAGGTCTCCACCTGCACGGTCTAGTTGTTTCTAGAGACAATATTGAGCAGTGGGGAAGGGACAAAAGCAAGGATGTCTTCTTTCCTCAGGGATTTGTAGATATTCCTTGGAGAGAAGAGGATGCCTGGCTTTGTATGCAGTCTATTCTGGATAGTAATCTTTTTCTTTTTGGAGACATTGCTTCCCAGTTGTCTTATTGATTGATTGATTGATTGAGTTGGAGTTTTGCTCTTGTTGCCCAGGCTGGAGTGCAATGGCACAATCTCAGCTCACTACAACCTCCACCTCCCGGCTTAAAGTGACCTCCTGCCTCCCAAGTAGCTGGGATTACATGCATGCACCACTACGCCTGGCTAATTTTTGTGTTTTTAGTAGAGACAGGGTTTCGCCATGTTGGTCAGGCTGGTCTTGAACTCCTGACCTCAGGTGACCCACCCACCTTGGCCTCCCAAAGTGCTGGGATTACAGGCGTGAGCCACCGCGCCCCATCCCCAGTTGTCTTTTGTCTTTATCTTTTTACATCATTTTCTTTGATAGAAGATTTAAATTTTCGATGAGGCTAAATCCTCTTCCTCTGCTGTGTCCAGGCTCTGTGCCTCATGCTGGAAGGCTGTTCTTGCCTCAGTGCTATTGAGTCTTTTATATTTTCTTCTACAACTTTTATTTAAAAAAAAGTTCAGCTCTTTTACTCATAATACATCTGAGATTTATTTGTATTCATGGTGTCAGGCAGCACTCTAACTTAATACTTTCCAAATGGATAACGATAACCAGTATTCACTATAGTATTTATGCAATCATGTCTCCCTTTATTTAAATATCACTTTTATCATAAACTAAATTTGCATTTGTATATGGTTTATTTTTCTTTTCCATATGCTGCTCCATTTATGTCAGCTTTTCTGGCACCAGTATGACATTATTTTCCTTAGATAAATTCATAAGATATTTTGATATTTAGTAATATAACTTCCCTTTCTTCACACCACATGCAGGATTCTTTAAAAAATTTCTTATCCTTTCTTGCCATTTTTCCATGTGGATTTTAGAATCAGCTTAACAAGTTCCTTAAATAATCCAGCTGTAATGTTTATTGAGGATTGCTTTGAATTTATAGTTTTAAGTGGAGATATTTTATAATTTGAAATACTGAAGCTCCTTGTCTAGGATCATGGCATATTTTCCCATTTAATTAGTTTGTTAAAGTCCTTATATACTTCACAATTTTTTCATTAAGTTATTACAATTTTTTATATGTATTTGATTATTTGAAGATTTTGCTTGTCTTCTAGCATCCAATTTTGCGAATGAGAAGTCTGATGCTATTTTGATTACAAAACTTTTGTTGTTATAATTCTTTATTGTTGAAAGTAATTTCCTTTTATTATTTTTGATCACTCCTTCTGCATAAATGGGTACAAACGAGGGGTGATCTAATGTCCTAATGCATTCTCTAAATGCATTTCCTGAATTAAAATTGTGATGATTGATCCAGATGCCTTTCTTCTCACCTTATTGCTTTTCTTCAGACTTATCACATAATTCTTTAAAGCTGGACATACATATGACAGTTTGAGGGTCTTTTCCAGGTCTATAATTCATATACTGGCAACTGTGCACTAATGATTTGCCACAAAGAAGATAGATTGATCTCACAGTTCCTGGCGTATCATGGATGAATAGCACATATTTTTTTAATGGAAGATTGAATGAGGTTGATAATCTCTTTTAAATTAATTAATTAATCAATGAATTATTTTTAAGAGACAGGGTCTCACTCTGTTGCCCAGGCTGGAGTGTAGTGATGTGATCATAGCTCACTGCAGCCTGGGCTCAAGCAGTTCTCCTGCTTCAGCCTCCCAAGGATAATATCTTTATAATTCAACAGGAGAAGGAATACTTTTGCCTCTCAGCTTATTTCTAAAATTCCCATTACTTTACATACAATTTTATTTTACATATAGTCATAGACATATGTGAAGGAAGGAACTTTAGTAATTATCTATAACACTGTAGGCAATCTGGGACTCATTTCACTGTACTTTTCACTGTTAGGGAAACACACCCACAGAGCTTCAGTGAAACTATCTAATGGCACTAGTCCTTGTACCCAGGCATTGTGATTTTCAGTTCTGAGATTCATTCTACTCACTGCTTAAGAATATTACATGCCTAGCTTTTCTGGATGCATGGGTTGGGACATTCACATAGGAAAAGAGGGATTCTCCCATTTCCTCTTTGCACTCTTATATTTAGCCTCATAATATTTAACTCATAATTGCCTGGGGATTGGACCATAAATTCAGGTCATTCACCTTAGTTGTGTTAACCCCCAACACAGCCTTAAAATATATTGTAGCTAATATTTATTTATTATAAAATATTTTGAAAATCATTTTCATTGAAATATATTATTTTGTTATTTTCATAAAGTTATGAGAAATGTAGACTCTGAGATCAAGGTGACCTCATATTTCACATAGGCAGGTATCCTGATCAGTAATATTATACACAGACCTTCCAAAAATATGTCACCAGCAATTTTCTCAGTTTCTTAGATAGATTAGTTTAAAGGACTTATTTAGGACACTAACTCTTTGCTCTTTCTAGTTTCTAAAATGCTATGAAGGAAAGAGAAGAAAACTAACATGTACTGACCACTTACCATGTGCCAGACATTATACTAGTGCTCTTGTATATATACTTTTGCCCTATTTTACAAAAAATACTGTTTTCATTTCATTTTAATGCAAACAGATTGTAAGGCATGTGAGCCCCCACATGAAGTCTGTTGCTCTTAGAATATTTCCAACTAGATTCTTCTATTTTCTATTCCCCACATCTCTCACTGCCCTTGGTGAGTGTACCTAAGCAGTGTTTATTAAAGTGTGTATTTTAAAAAAGGGAATAAATTTGGCATGTATCACTATAGGCTTATGCATAATTAATTCTGAATAAGCTGAAAATGGAGCTTAAAATGGATGAAACTTTTAACATTTGGAATATTAGCTAAAATGGGTATTTAAAAAATTATGGCTTTTCATGAAGCCATACAAGCCTCAGAGTATAGAGTCATAGAAAGAAATGGACTTAGGAATCAGACAGGGTTTTTATTTCCAGCTATCCTCATAGGTGTGGGACTTGAGTTAACCTTTACAGCATTGGTTTTCTCATTTTGAAAAGGAAAATAATATGTCATAGAGTTTTTATGAGAATTAAAGAAAATAAGGTATGTAAATATATAATACACATGGTTTGTCCTATTTTGACACTTTGAAAATGATCATTATTAAATGTTCTGCGGCACATCTTGAATTTTTGTACTTGAGGCTATTGTCTTGAGATCAAAATATTAAAATTTTTGCTTGGGTAGTAGTTCTGCTCTAAAGTTAAATTATATGTTTCCTCTTTTACTGATTTAGAGCATCTTTTAACATTTCCTAGAGGCATGTTCCAGAGCTTGGCATTATAGTTAGATTTTTTTTCTCTGACAGATATATCTTATTCTAAAAAATAATCTGGAATTGTATCCTTGTCTATACAACTCAATTTCACTCATTTTAAAACAAAAAATCTTCCCTTTCACTCTGCAAATACAGCACATTTAACAGAAAATAGAGGCAATTAGGTAAGCACTCCTTCACTTTTCCAGCACCAGTTTCGCCAGCCCATCTTTTTCTGTTCTCACAGGGTGTACTTTCTTCTCTTTACAATGGGGGTTTATTCCTGCTGTTCAGACCAGCCTCTCCGCAACTCCTCCCTTCTTCTTCATGGATTTATTATTGCAGTGGTATCTGCTTCCTCTTCCATCACCAATTTCTATCTCTCTATTTGATCCTTCCTCAGTAATATTTGCCTCAGTAATATTTGTATTAATATTTTGACTACACATCTTCCTCCTGCAACTGCTTGCTTTCACCTCAAACTCCTCTGTAGAGTTGACTCTTCTTTTTCTGCTTGTCTTCTTCCACAAGTCAGCCCAATGAGGCATTTCCTTCCAGCTCTCCCTGAAACTGGCTATTGTGAAGGACACCAGTTATCTCAGCATGCCAAACCCTGTGGGTAATTCTATGTCCTCATCCAACCTGGTGTCTCAGCAGCATTGACATTGTGGGCCATGACCTGCTTTTCAAAGCACTTTCTAACTACCTGTCCTTTTGTGACTCAACATTTTTCTATTTTCCTTCCAGTTTATTGGCTTCTCTCTCATTCTTTTTTACTAGTTTCTCTTTCTATACCGAACTGCTAAATTTTTGAATACTTCAGACATTTTTTCCCCCTATGACTCATATCTAGTGTCCAGACAATCACTTGCAGCTAGCCTCTCTTTTTCTCTTAAAATCTCCTCTCTTCCCATTTCTCATTTCTCTTTCCTCTCCTTAAGCTAATGAGCTTTTTTTGAGTACCTTCTATTTCTTCCTGGGCTCTGGGCTAGGCACTGGAGTTACCAAGGTGAATAATACACATTCCTTGTCTTCAAGCAATGTGTAGTCTACTAGCAGTCTATATTCTTTCTAGAAAGTATTATGAAGAATTAGAGTTGCTGTGATTAGGCTATTGGTCGTGACAGAAGGGGTACAAAGGACAGAGTGGGTGCGGATGGGAATCATGGAGAATTTCCTCTCTGATATTGGAATGGCTCACACCATTCTTATTCCAAACCCATAACTTGCATGGAAGAAAATAAATTGAAGATCACACCTAAATTTTTAAAATGTGATCTTTCAGGTGCCAAAAAAAAAATGCAACTGTTTCAAACCACCTGAGTTTTAAAACATGAATAATAAGCCAAAAATGTTATAAATGAAATATTATAAATTCCCTTAATTTCTTTAATTTAATTTTTATTTTTATCAAAGTGGCACATATCCATAATTTTAAAGTCAGATGGTTCTAAAAGGTCAATAGTGAAAAACACAGAACTGTGTTTTTCCTATTTATCCATTCCTTTTTCCTAAAGATAACCACTTTCAACTAGTTTAGCTACTTTTTTGGGTGTTTATCGCCATGTTGTAAAATAACTGATGTTTTTACATTGATTTTTTTTCCTATTTAAATATCCTATGTGCTGGATAAAGAGAGAATCCTCTTACTTGCTCCTCCAATCCACACATATATTCTTCCCTAATTCTCCCAGGGATAACTTTTAGTTTTATCTTACTCAGATTTTATATTATCATGACTCTGACATTTCTTCACAACTAAGACCTGTAGTATACTATTATTGCATTTCCTTTCTTGTATATTTTCCTTGATTTTAATAATTACATTTTAGTTTATTATCTAATACAAATTGTGGCTGACTGCCATGGTTACTACTTGAAATGGTGACTACAGCAGTTACTACTGTTACTGCTTGAGACCATCATTATAGCAGTTTCTACTGTTACCACTTGAGATTGTCATTACCACTGAAGGAAGGGATGAATGTAGAAATGAAAACTTAAGACAAAAGAAACTATTTTAAGGAAAGGCAACATGGGGAGAAGAAGAGAGCTACCTGCTTCTAGTGAGCAAAGGCAGCCCTTTGTATTTATTGGGTAACAAGAGCAGGGGGAGGAGGTAACGATTGGTTCACTGCTTAATTGATCAAAGGTTCATATTGTTACTAACAGGCTTCAATTATGCCTAATCATAAGAAACACTTGTGCCTGGGTCTTGACTGCCCTCAGCAGTCCTTCTGGGTGGCATACGCAGTTTGTCAGTTTGCCAACATTCTGCATTTATGACAAACAGTTTGCTACTTACATAGCCTCCAGTGGTATACTGAGTTGATCACAACCCTCACTCTTTCAGCCTCCAACAACAAATTCACCCCAGGACTCTGCTAGAAATATAATTCCCCACTTTGTGTGTTCAAAGACACTATATATTCCTATAAATTTAATTTTCTTGCTGACTTCATCCTTGGAGTTCTCTACATCTGCTGGAATCAGGACCAGGCCATCTCTAGGCAGTTGCACAGCTTTTGTCCTGGTATGTCCCTGCACCATCATCCTGGGGTAGCCTTGGTCTCTCTTCTTTGTATTAATGTCCCTGGTTTCTGCATCTCATGTTGTTTTCTTTCTTTATATCCCTGTTAAGGCAGAACACACCCATCAGTAGTTTCTTGAGGGAGGATGCAGGAATAAGTTGTCTGAGACCTTTGCTTTTTTCAACCCCTACAATGAATAATTTTCCTTTGTAGGGAAAATTAGATTGGGATTACTTTTTCTCGAGAATATTTAAATCATTGTCCCATCGTCTCCTAGCTTTCAAGATTGCAGTGAGTCATTCTGATTCCTCTTTGGCTAGGACCTACTTTTAAAGAATGAACTCTGGGGAATCTTCTTTCTTCCTTTACTCTGGAATTTCACTGGGAAGGTCCTTCTCTGGGTTTTCTCTTGTCTCTTGTGCTGGGCATTCAGTAGGCTTTTCAATCTGAAAACTTTTATATTTCAGTTCTGGAATTTTTTCCTGAATCATTTATTTGATTTATATGTTTATTAATTTTCTTTGTTTTCTGTTTTTGGAATTCCTATTATTTACATGTTTGTCCCTTGGCTAATTCCCTAATTTTCTTACTGCTTCTCTTTTGTTGTATTTCCAAGCTCTCCTTTTGAGCTACTTTCTGAATAATTTCTGCAACTTTACTTTCTACCTTCTCTGTAAGGCTTTTTTTTTCGCCTTTCTGCTATTGCATTTTTAAATTCCAAAATCTCTCTTTTGTCCCAGAATGTTCCATATTTGTAATATCATTTTTTCATGGTTGTTTTATCTTCTTTCATCTGACTGAAAAATACGGATTTTTGATTTGTTTTCTTTTCTCTGCAATGTCTATGTTTCTTACCATTTCTTTTCCCTGATAGATTCGACCATTTTCTGTTTTGTTTTCTCTTTGGTTGATTGTATTTCCTTGTGGAAGATTTTCAGTGACCTGTCTGGTAGGTACAAGTCTGGCTGACTCTGTTCTGGGATCTGAGTTGGGAAAGGGATGGGAGTATCATCATTCCATGAGTAGATTTTTCACTTAATCTAGCATTGTTCAGTTTGGCAGCCCTGCTCCTATGCCCAGTGCCCCCTAGAACCCCTCAATTCACGCTATTCAGAGAGAACATTTTCTAACTTTTGTTGAGATTGGACAGGGTATCTAACGTCTTTTTAAACAGATTTTTAACCAATCACCTCTGCCTTCACCCTCCTTTAAGAGGTACCAGGTAACTTTAATTTCTGAACACTTCTGGAATTTGAGGTATGCACTGGCTAGCTTTTGGGCCTCCCTCCCCAGCCAGTCTCGGTTTTCGATTTTTCAGGTTTGCTAAATCATTTACCACTTATCCATCTGATTTCTAGCTTCTCAAATTGTGTTGCTGTTGTTTCCTCTCTTGTTCTGTTTGTCCTTGAGGATTTATGCCTTTAAAAATGCTATACTTTTATTTTAGAGGAGTTTAGAGAAGGAAATCAGGTTAAAATGTGTTTAATCTTCCTTTTTAAACCTGAAGCCCATCAATTTAATCAATTAAGGGAGACTTAAAAGAGGGGCAGAAATGACACACCAAATAGAGCAGTGAAAGTAAAACTGAGACAGAAAGGAGGAAGCAGTCACCAAGAGGACATACAAAAGTGGGGAGAAGGAATGAGACCTAGACTGAGGAAGGGCACAGCAGAGACGTTCATGTCTAAAACATTGACTTGATGCATTCATTTCTTTATTCATATATTCTCTCATGCAATGGAAGTTTCTCTTGAGCCATTGTGTTAGGAACTCTGATAGATGTTGCAGATACCAAATATATGAGTGGAAGGTAAATCAGCAATTGTTACTAATTCCTAACAGTTACTGAGCCCCTAAAGGGCTTATAGTCTGCTATCTTCAGATTATTTCAACTCAAAAATATTTATTCAGAAACTAGTGAGAGTCAGGCATTCTTCTATGTGATAAAATACTATTAATTTTATTCTGTAACAGCCTCTAATGTGTTGATTTATTGATTACTCACTTCTCACATCTCTTTTGGTGTTCATTATTGTTAAAACCAAAACAGATTCCAACAATAATGTCTGTGGAATCCATTCAAAGGTGAATATGTAGTGTTATGCATTTGTATTCTTATGCTAATATGCTTGTATCTATAGTGTGACCATAAAGTAATAAAGAGATTTCTTGTGTTACTTACAGACCTCTATCTCTTAACTTAACTTAAGTAACTTAACAGTTACTTACAGAATATTTGAATATTTTCAAGAGCAACTAGGTAGACCTCATGAAAAGACTTTTACATACTGAAGTATTCATAGGGCTAAATCACTGGAGATTTAGAACAACTTATGGTTACAAAATTAGGTAACAAAATAGATTAAATGTATTGAATGTCTACCATGTGTCAGACACTCTTCTAAGTGTTGTACCTGTATTAACTCATTTATTCTTCAAAGTAAAGGAGATTCTATCTTTATCCCCATTTTAGAGCTAAGAAAACTGAGATAGAAGATTAAAAGACAATTGGAGAAGACATTTGTAGAGTACCTATACAATTTCCTCTATTGGAATTGATCCATCTGTTTTGACTGTTGACCTCATGGATGGTCACTGAATGAGCATCTGAAAGACCTCCTTAAGAAAAGATCCCAGAAAACTGCAATGGTATCCAGGGAGGCTGGCAGGCTTGCTAGGTTTTTGTTTACTCATTTGTTTGTTTGCTTTAGGGTTAGATTCATATTGATGACTGAGTAGCTTGATAAGCATAGGAGGACTAAAAAATTATGAACCTTTGAAATGTTTAGAACATTTAAAGAATAATTTAGTGTGTCAGAGATTCTCAGCCCATTATTCAAAACAACTTATCAGCAGATTTTAAGGGGAAGGAACTGTTTGCATTGCTATTATACAAAGAGTCCTTTAAATAATTGTTGCTGGTGCTCAAAATATCTGTTTAAACTCAGTTTATATATTACTACCATATTCTACTATCATTTTCTCATAAAGCTTATTAGTGATCATGATTACAAATGAAGATGTAGTCCCTACTCCTACGGATTTGGGCTTTATTTGCTTGTATTATCACTATTTATAGTAATCAATGGTCATGCAGGCTACTAGCTGGTGATAGTCCATTCAAGCAGCTAAGAAAATCACAATGGCAAATGCATTGCTTTCTGGTTAAATGAGGCGGTACAAATGAGTCATTAGTTATAGCCTCCTAGATAACATATGGTTCCAAGGCATCTCTGTTTAACCTCCAGTTTCAAAAGATTATTCAGAATTTCTTCCCTTCCTCGGTGGCTACTCTGTAGAATAAAAACTAGCCTGAGTTTGAAACACAAATCCATAGCTTATGTGGTGCATAAAAATGTGTTAGAAGGTTTATTAATCAGGGGGTTTCTGCACTGGTGGGTAATGTTTTTTGCATACTCTTAGAAATCTGTCATTCTCTTATACACTAATCTCTGTGTGTATTTAAAGTGGTCATCTTAGGCTTGCTAAGGTTAAGATCACTTACACTGGTATTTTCATCTGTAAACACCAATAGTAAACTATCCCTATTTGCGAGTCAGTGTTTAAGTAGCCTAATAATTAGACCGTAATAAAAAGGATCTAGGATTTTGTATATGCCATTGCATCTAAACTCTATCACCTTTCTTACATAAACCAGGTCAGTTTGTATATCTCCCATTTTTTTTAAAACTAACTTTGTGACCTCAAACAAGTTTCCTAGCCATTCAAGGCTTCATTTTTATCATGTGTTAAATGGAGATGATAACATATCTGTCTTATAGGATTATGTGAGAATTAAAGAAAGTAGAATTAAGGCAAATAAAACATTATTGGGCCGTAGGAATCACTTGATAAACATTACTTCTGTATTACTCCCAATTTAAAAAGTGACAATTTACTTTCAACTGACATGTTTATTTTGTACATGAAAATACACAAAAATAGTCCCTTCTTTAATATTCGCCTTGAAGTGCATTCTGGATGTTTATTCTGTGCTTTCATGCCAGTTCTCTGTGGTAAGAGGCAGAGATGATTCAACCTGAATAAAACAGCCTTGAGGGTTTGTGGAATCCAGTATTAATGATTCAAGCTCCTATCATTACACAGTTGCAGAGATAGCAAAAGTTGTCATTACGTGAAAACCTTCCTCTGTTGAACTGAAATCTTATGAGTCCAGTTTCTTGCATCTTCCTGAATACAACACAAGCAACCACCCCCATCCATTGTAAAAATATCTGTGTAGAAGAGCCTTGTGGAATGTCAGGTACTGTAAGCATCTGGAAATTCAAATGCAGATAGAGTAGAAATCAATTGCAAAATGAAATCTCCTATCTTAGTGGAAGGAGTTTAGAGTTTATGAAATTAATAAAAGTGGTTAGTCAAATGAAAAGTCACTGATAGTTGAAAATATAGTAGACTTAGGCTATTTGATAATTGAAGAGAAATGAAGCAATGGATTAAAATAATCATTTGAATACAAAAGGATTAAAAGACCCTTGAGAAAACTGAAGGAGCTCTCAATTTTTTTCATGAAGCATGTCTCTTTATTATCAACTTGCAAGAGTCAAGTATAAATTAATTAGTACTTTTGTTTGAAAAAAATCACGCTCAGATACTTGATTTAGTTCTCAGAATTAGTGCACAGTTACAGTTACAATAAAATAAGTGGGTTAAATATGAGATAATAAAGGAATTTCTATAATTTGAGTTCCTTTTTTTCAGTATTTAGTTCCAAGCAAATCTTATTAATGTCTTTTCAATGGATTCACATTTAACAAAGACCTTTGTGAAATATCTGCCATCTTTTAGGTAAAGCAGACATCCAACACAAGCTTCTAACATATTTCTTGGAGCCTATCTGCATAGTCAGAAATTATGCACCCCAAAATTCTTCCACACGGTTTATTTAAACAATTGCTGAGAGTGAAAAGAAAATTCATTTTGTTCTTGTGCTTCTGGATTCTTAAGTACCATCTTCCTGTACTTTCAATTTAAATTACCCTCAGATAGTTTTTCACCCCTGCCTTAACATGCCAATTAATATTCTGGCTATTACTATGTCACTCGCCTCAGAAGAAAGTTTCTGTCAAGCCCAAATTAAGTTACTGAAGATATGAAATTAAAACAAAACAAAATCATGGCTAAAAAAATATAAACCTTAACAAATAGTAAATTCCTGCTGAGGGCAGAAATAAAATGTACTCTATTTGAGATCAAAATTTACTATTACTTTGCAAGAATGTCAATTCCCAGTTCAGCTCTAGTCAAGTGTATGAAATACATCGTTTCCGAATTTCAATGTTAATTCCTCTAGCACATACTGACGAAAGGGGAAAAAAATAACTATTATCATAAAGTTTCTGTTTAGGTGATTCCGTAGAAAGTTGATGATGATCACAGCTATGTTGCTTTTTGGAAGCTTGGAAATGTTTGTGCATGGAATGCAATTGGTAATTAATCAAGGAAGTGATATCTCATTAGGTTTCTAAAACTCACTGTTCTACTTGTATGCTCAATGCAATCCTGTCTTTTTCCTTCCAGAACCTGACTCCAAAAACCTCTCTAACCACTCTGTCTTTCCCAGTTTCTGCTATAGCCACCACTTTTCTTCCTTCTTTTCTTCCTAGGTTCTCTCTCTTAGTCATTTCATCCACTCCCATAATTTTAACTCACACATCTAGGCAGATGGCTCTTAGATTTGTATTTATAGCACCATCTTACCTTCCAAGCTCAATCTCACATTTCTAACTATCTGCTAGACATTTGCACCTAAATGTACCACCAAACTCAAAATGTCTAAAATTTAACTCATTTTCTTACTTCCACCTCCTCCTAATTTTCGTTTTTGTAGATGGTAACCACATTCCTCCAACTGTACACTCTGAAAACTTACAAAGTATACTTGGACCTTCTCTTCCCTTTCTTTACATTCCCATTGTCACCAAATCCCATCAATCCGATCTTTAAATCGACTCAATTCCACAAACCCATCTATTGGACACCTCTTAGAGCCACAGTTCTATGCTAGAAAATAAGGGGTAAATAAACTTATCAACAACAAGACATAAATCCTGTGCTCAGGGACCTTGCAATCTAGCAGCTGAAATAAGATTTGGACCCAAACTATTCTCAGAGCAACCAGATTAATTTTCCTCTCATACCTACAATAATAGCTTTGGTTAGTTGATTAGTTTACTGTGTACCAACTGCTATTCTAAACACATTTCATCCATTATTTCACTACTCCCCACAATTCTATAAAGTAGATATTAATGTTATTCCCCTTACAGATGAGAAAGCTGAGGCACAGAGAGATTTAAATATTTTTTCCCAAGGACACAGAGTTTATAAATGAAAGATCCAAGGACTGAAACCTGGAGTCTGGTCCGGAGACCAATCTCTGAACTCCTGCTCCCTGGTGCCTGCCCCCGCACCTCTTCACCCTGTCCTTCCCCAGCCACAGATGACAGGGAAGGTCCCTGACCCCAAAAAGCTATACTGTTGGCTGGACAGTTACTTATTATTTATGTGACTTGGTTTGAATAGATGAACTGGACCTTGTTGAGGTTTTTCTCTTGAGAATTTAAAATAGAAAACAGCAACTACTGCCATTTACACCGATGCTTGAGATATTGGACTTCTGTTTTCTAATTCTGATATACTTGACATGCTTTTGAACTGAAAACTTAAATTGAGATTAAAATAACTGTTGGTTCACACCATTTAATGTAAAATGATTTGTGGATGCTTTTAAATAACCTTTAAATATAATTTAAATATTTATGTCAATATCGGTTTTTCCTTCCAAACTCTTTACCTTTTTTTTTTTTTGTAGTTTTGTTTTGTTTATTTGTTTTCTGTAAAACTTTCTACCTTCTTAATATCCTTTTTGTTATTCCCCTTTTGTTTTCCCTCTGGTAGCTTGTCAACTTTAGATTTTTAGTTTTAGCTAGTATCTAAAATTTAATATTTGAGGTGTCTGCTTTGACACATCTGTGTTATTCTCTTACCAATCCAGATTTACTAGTCCAGAATAGAACCCTTCCTGGGTTACTCAGTTACCCTCACTATTTATTTGATTTTACCTTTCTTTTATTTTTTTATGTTTCTGCAAACTTTTACCAATTACTTATGCCACAATTGAAGCACTTTACATTTATCTAGATTATTTGGGCTAATTCCAATTTCTTTTATATGCTTTTAAATACAATTTTCTATTTGTTCAAAATTTCACTATTTTGTACTCTTTTTGAAGATTCTTGAAAGAGAATATTAGCCACTTTCAATAATTATGAATTTAAAATTAATTTTCAATAAAGTTTAATTCAAAAATCCAATTTAAATTTAATCAAAATATAATTTGAAATTAAAAATTTAAATTACAAGTATCTGAATATTTGAATCAATATCATATGAATATAATTATCTGAATAGCTGAATTAATGTTTTAAGTTAAATGTTAAATTAATGTTAAACAGTATCTGAAAGGAATTAGAATTATCTCAAATAATCCTGTATTAAAATTTATTATATTTCATTCAGTCTTTAAAAACCAGGAAACTCTGCAATATATGATAATATGGATGAACCTTGAGGACATTATGCTAAGTGAAATAAGCCAGGCATAGAAAGCCAAATACTGCATATTTCCACCTACCTGAGGCATAGAAAAGTGCTCAAAATTTACGGAACCAAAGAATGAAATGGTGGTTTCCAGGGGCTGTGGAAAGGCGAAATGGGAGTTTATCAATTAAGGGGCATAAAGTTTCAGTTAGGCAAGATGAATAAGCTCTAGAAATCTGCTATACAACTTTGTATCTATAGTCAAGAATCAGGTATTATAGACTTAAAAACTTAACTGTTCTTGTCACAATAAAATAAAACTGAAAATTGAATGAAATAATGTATTTTTGATTCTTACTAATGAAATATACTTTTCTAAATACTTCATTATTGGTAATAAAAATGGAACATTTTTGCTCAAGCTATTGAAACATTCTTGTTAAATTTCTTAAACAGTTCTGATAATAGTTATAATTGGCAATTTGATAAATTCAGAAAATTGACTTTTTTCTGAAATCTGATAAAATAGCCACCCAATAAAACAGCTTTCTGAAAATGTATTTTGGATTTAAATTGGCCTACATACTAAAATCTAAAGGTTAAGTCTCAGTCTCATTTCCCTTATCACTTTGGTGGCATTTATCATAGTTGATTATTTTACTTCTTAAAACACAGTTACATGTTTTCTGGGATACCACGAACTTACCTGGTTTCTCTTACATCCTGATTTCCTTCTCTGGCTTTGCATCTTCTTGACACCCTAGATGTTGGAGTCTTTTCTCCTCTCCTTAAACAGATTTTTCTTTGGGATCTCAAATAGTCCCATAAATATCCCCTCATGCTGTTCTCTCCTGAGCTGATTCAGGGTCATGCTCATGGCCCTGACTGGTAGATCCAATTGTTTTCACTTAGTTTCATAATAGGCATTTCAAATTGAACATGCTGAGAAAAGAACAATTAATTCTGCCATCCCGCTCTTGTCCAAGTCATACCAACTCTCATCTGCAGCCCCACTACAGCCACCCAACAGGTCCCTATTCCTACTCTTGCCCTTCTCAGGTCGATTCTCCACAACACAGGCAGAGAATCTTTTCAAAGCAGGCCTCAGGTTCAGTACTACTCAATATCTTTGCATCTGTGCTTTTGCATTTCTCAACAGTGTGTACGTTACCTGGCCCCTGCCTATCTCTTTATTCCTGTCCCCTTTCTTTACCATGCTCTTCACTGGGTTTCAGCCACACAGCAGTGTTTCTATTGTTTCTTGAACATGCCAAGCTCATTTGCATCTTCGAGCCATTCTACTTGATCTCCCCTCTGCCCGTAACACTGTTCTCACTAAAACTCTTTTTCACATTATTTCAGTTTTTACTCAGATGTCATGTCCTTGAGGAGGACTCCCCGATCATCACATATATAATAGGACTCACTCTATGCTGTCACTTTGTATGCCTTGAACCTGTTTTATTTTCTTTGTGAATCATTAATCACTACGTGACATTATCATTTATATTTACTTGTTATTACCTGTCTCTCCCACCAGCTTATGAAGGCAGAGACTTCTCATTGACTTACTCATTGGTTTCCTAACATAGCACCTGGCACATAGAAGATGCTCAATATACATTTATTGAATGAACATATGTGGAAAGTAAATTTCCTCTTTCTTGACACTCAGACTTCACTGAAAATGGCAAATCTCAAGCTAATGTATCTGTCATTCTTATAGGCATCTAGTCAGTGTGCTTACGGTTCTCACAATCTTACAACTTTTTTTTTTTTAACATCATGTACGTAGTTTTTTGTACGGCTGTGGGTAAAAGCCACAGGCAAACTCCATGTTGCATACAGCAAGCTGCATGAGACTAATCTCTCTACTACAAAGACCATTTTTGATTCCTTGGAGAAGCACTTCTCATTGGGCTAGATCATCTTAGTTATTACAGAAAAAGAGTAAAAACATGAAGAAGCAAACTAGAAGAGTCATTCTAGATACTAAAATCTAGAATTAAGGAAGAAGGTTGTGGTAGGAGTTGAAAACAACCAATCCAACTGAAATCAACAGAATAATAATATTCAGTGGAATTAGCATAGTTCCAAGATATGTTAAAGAGGGACTTATTTTGTGTTCTGATTCATAATGATGAGCATTAAGTAAAATGCAATGTGGTTTTTGTTGTGTGGCCTTTGGATAACGCATGACTGATGGTGTCAATGTTCTGATAGAATTTATTCTTGCCCTCTGAGCACATGCCAGATCTTACATTCTGTCACGAGCTCATTTATTGTGCAATAGAATCTTCATCTTCAAAACTCTAGAGAGATTAAGATGCCTCACAGGTCAGAAAATTGTTGAACAGAACTGTTGATGTAATGTTTGAAGGATGGCCTGGGTACTAGAATGATGTCTTAACATATCATATTCAAACCTGACTATTTATTTTGTCAGTCAGTTTTCTTTGGCTGGGGGAAAAAAAAACTAGCAACAGAAGAACCAATTTCCCCATGTGTGCATGCACGCTCACACGCCTGCAGATTGGTGTGGGTGTATGAAAGGGCATGCGGTTACAATAATAGGCACCAGGGAAAGCAAAGATAAATTGAAAATTAAAAACTTCTATTTAAGATAACAGATTTTGCCTATTTTCATACATTTGTGTTATCTGTTTATTCCTGGAAGCATGCTTTTCCTATTATCCTTCTAGTGCTTGCCTTCTAGTCCTTACTGATAACAACAATGATGGTGCCTTGCATGTGTTCAACACATTAGCGTTTTTGGAGCTTTTACACAATATTTTTTTTCTACCAAATAACTTGATGTTCTGTTTTTCCTGATTTCAAGTCAGAAGGCTGATATACAGGGGATTCAGAATTGAGATACTGCTTTGGCCCACCAAATTGATGGGATTACAGGCATGAGCCACTGTGCTCAGCCTTCTTTTACTAATTTGTAGAAGAATAAAGAATTTTACATAACTTTCCTATTTATCCTATGCAAATTGAGCACACTTCCATTCCAGAGAGTTTATAATCAAAGTGATAACAGTAGCGCTGTTAAATATATTTATTAGAGAACAAAAAAGAAATGAGGGGGCAGGTAAGCTTTTTAACAGGCTGGACAAACAGCAGGAATCTCCCTGGTCAGGTGTGCGTGGTTGCTATTTTTTTTTTTTTTTTTTTTTTTTTTTGAGACCGATTCTCACTCTGTCTCCCATGCTGGAGTGCAGTGGTGCCATCTCAGCTTACTGCAACCTCTGCCTCCCAGGTTCAAGTGATTCTCCTGCCACTGCCTCCTGAGTAGCTGGGACTACAGGTGCACACCATCATGCCCAGCTAATTTTTGTATTTTTAGTAGAGATGGGTTTCACCATGTTGGCCAGGCTGGTCTCAAACTCCTGACTTCAAATGATCTGCCTGCCTTGGCCTGAAAAGGTAGTTGCTTTTTTGATATTTCTGCTTTCCTTGTCTGTGGCTAATGCATTTTTCCTTCAGTCCTCTACCCTCTCTAGTTGGAGGAGGTCAAGATAATTTTTAAATGACTAAGAGCAGCCCTGAAAAGATTAATAATTGTGTGAAGATGCGGAATAGCAGTGCAAACCATTTAGCAGTGTTGACAGAAGCAAAGGATGTAGGATTTTGTTCCCGTTATGGTTTTGAGGCTTTTGAGGCTCAGTTAATTATTTTTTCCATTCACTGCCAGAGCTCTGTCTTCCTTTGGAGAGGGAGAGTGTGGTATTATAATGCAGTGGGCATAGGTTTTGGAATCAGACTGGCCGTGACTTGAGTATGTATTTAAATCATCTACACACTGCATCACTTGGAGCAAGTCATTTAACACTGAATCTCAGTTTCCTCATCTGTAAATTGAAAGCATAAAAGCTATGTTTAAATGTTGTTGTGAGAATCAGAAATAGTGCAAGCACAGTGCCTTGTACTATTTCTGATTCTTATAATAACATTTAAAAGTAGCCTAAATGTTAAATGCCTGTCACAAAGGCTGTCCTTCATAAATACTATTTTACTGCTTCCTTGAATTCTTTTCTATTAACATTTACTATCAACTTACTCTCACTCCATCTGCCACCCCTGCACAGGGCTCTGCTATCCCAGGGTCAGTGCTGATTGGCCCCTTGGTGAAAGAGGCAGTGATTGTGTTTTGCTGTGGTGAGAGACATACAGGAAACCACTTACCTGACTAAAATTAAAATCACATCTACCAAGATCTTAGCTTTGAAAGCAGAGACTTTCAAATGGTTAGAGAGCGGGTATGATGGCTAGACCAGGCAACTCTGATCCTTTCCTTCTGAATTTTATCTTTTGGTGGGTGACATTTTCTTCCCAATGTTGTTTTAATGCTTTCCTTCAAGGGTGTACTAAGGAAACTTTATGGTCTCTAACCTGAGGACATAAACCTTTCCCTTGATTTTCCCTAGAAGATGTGAGGTAGGTGGTAATTCTTAAAAAATATAAAAAAGAGAAAGAAGCCCGGTGCAGTGGCTCATGCCTGTAATCCCAGCACTTTAGAAGGCCAAGACAGGTGGATCACCTGAGGTCAGGAGTATGAGACCAGCCTGGCCAACATAGTGAAACCCTGTCTCTACTAAAAATACAAAAAATTAGCAGGGCGTGGTGGTGGGCACCTGTAATCCTAGCTACCGGAGAGGCTGAGGCAGGAGAATCCCTTGAACCCAGAGGCAGAGGTTGCAGTGAACCAAGATCATGCCATTGCACTCCAGCCTGGGCAACAAGAGCGAAACTCAGTCTGAAAAAAAGAAAGAAGGAAAAAGCAAGAAACTCTCTATCCTGTTTCCAACTGTTCAGTAGCTTCCATTTGCAACGCCAAGGGATTAAGACACAGAATGGGGCTTATTATAAAGAGAGCAAGAGTGCTGGTTGATGTGCTCCCCAGGACCTCCACATTAAGTCAAAATCTGGCCTTGGAGTCCTAAAACACAATAGGCCCCTTGTGGCAGAAACATATATGAGTCTTTAGGCCTTTCAATGCCCATCAGATGGCATTGAAGATAGAGTACCCACATTCATTATTCTGAAACTCACGTATGAGATTTCAAAAACCTTTCACTGGAGACTACCATTTTTGGCCAAGATTTAACAATAGGGACCAGATTTACCACCCTGCCTGAAACAACTAAAAACTCAGACAAAAATAGATGAAACAACAGTTTTCAAGACGTTAGGCATCAGGAAATGAATGAGATCTCTGATCACATAAACAGAATGTGATCACCAAGGGATGGGAGACAAGCAAAGTGCCTTGTATTCTTGCTTCAAATACTGCCTTGAAAGTTTTAGTCCATGGTGCAAGCAGGAGGAACCCAGGAAGATTCCCTGAGTTGAGCAGCCCGGACTAAGAGTTATAGAATAAGGCAGCTAGCATTTCAGGGCAGAGGGTAACGGAGAAAGGGTTTGTGCACAGGGAACCTCAGAAATCTACAGAGAGTCCTCCTTGAATATTCAGCAAAGAACCGAGCAGTGCTTGCATATGAGGAAAGAATTCAAGGCTGGGGAAAGAACAGCCAAAAAGAGTGCCCTGGAGCTCACACAAGTCCAGGAATTATCCCCATTCCCATCAGCCATACTAGAAAAACAAATAATGTATGGACATTGGCTAGGGTAAAAACAATAGGCTTATCTCAGCAGGGTGGAATAATCAGCCCTAGACTAAACATTGCTTTTTCTCACCTAGCAAATAATAAAATAATACCTCAAAGGATCAAACTATTTCCAAGTAAGTTAAGAGCTGCATCTCACAACAAAGTTTAAGAATATTTATAAGAAATATATTTAACCTAAAAGGTAAAATTCACAATATCTGGAATCCAGTAAAAGATTACAAAGCATAAAAAACTAACCTTATTTCATTAGTAATTGAGACATGAAACAAACAAAAGCATCATACCTCTGAGATTATTTTGCTTTCTCCCTTTTCAGTCAGCTAGTCTGCTTGTTAAAATAACTTTGTCTGAGAATGTAAGCTGGTTTTATCTTTGCTTGCTTTATATGTCTTCTATACTTAACAAATAAAATTAATCAGGCAATTGAAAAAATTTGTTTTCATATTTACAAAGAGATCTGTTTGACCTCAATATAATCACTTTTTTTTTTTTTTTTTTTTTTTTACAGACAGAAATAAATGAAAGTGTTTGAAGTTTTTATCTAACTTTGCTTTTTCTTTAAGTCTTCCTTAGGACTTTAAGACAAGAACAATCAAGCCAAACAAAAATAATGTGCATCAGTAGTAAAGATAGAACTCTTGTAGTTCTCCTCTAAAACACTACACTCACTACCCCATTGTTCTATAAGACTGTTAATTTTCATAAGAATGATCAATTGCCATTTGTTAGTTAAAACAGTTGAAATAAAGCCTGAAGTTTGGACCTGAAACACAGTCTCAAGCTTTCAGGGAAATTCACTGGGAAGTTCTCAGTGTTTAGATCAGAGGTTTCAAAATTCAAACGACCTTAGAGTGTCTGTGTAATTACTGCTTTTTTATTTCTCATTCACTACTTATTTCATTCTCCATGTGAATTCCCTTTTTAAGTCTGTTTCGTACTTCGCCTCTTGGACACAGTGATGCCAATTGCCAGGAAACTCCCTGCCTTCTACATTCTTTTTAATTCTTTTCAAAAGAGCAAACTATTTCTCTTCACTTTGATTCTGGAAACTCTCCTCTGGTTGCATGTCTTTCTGATTGATTCCTAACAACCCAGTCAAATCTTGGCTGGTGGTTAAGTTTATAAACAGAAATTGAGAAGACTTACCAAATGTAAGTGAGCTGACTGATCCAGATCTTACTCTGGCCATGTGAAAATTAAGTAGCCTCAGGAAAAGAGCAGTCCTTTATTTGTCTTTGATTACCTAGCACTATGATTGATATATCACATATATATTCAAAAGGGTTAGTGAGTTTCTGGAAAAAATATCAATATAAGAGCAAGCAAAAAATCTCCTCTTATAGAAACTACCTATGATGACTAAAAACAAATGCATACAGGGGAAAAACTTGTATTAGTGCTGAAACTAGAGAATACTGCCAACCACATGACAACATCCCTGAGAAATCTCTGCTAAGTGTGATCTGCCTGGTACGATGTTGAAGGAAGTTATAAAGGGTCAGTTTATAATTCTGTTTCCCCAATGAAGTGGTGATTCTAGGAAGAATTCTAGGAAGTATATAGAGTCCTGGAAGACCATAAACACCCCTCCTTTTGAGAGTCCAGGAATAGAGGTCAGGGGTATCATGGAAAACCAAGGTTCACATCACTTTAAGCCAATTTTATCTTCACAGATACAGACACTCAGGGGTGTCAGCACAGCGACTAGAAAAGCAATCGCTGCTGTGGTAAACAGGAAGTATCTGAACGGTAGGATGCTTCCCTTGAAGATTCAGTAATTAGAGGGTGCAATGAAAATAGCGCTCTCCAACTCAACAGACAGAAACACTAGAAATAAGGCTAGATGCAATTAGTCCATATATCTGAAGTAGAGGCCAGAACAGATAATCAGATATAGATATAGAGATGCAAAAGTTAAGATACACAAAGGAAAAGCATGAAGAAACTTACTTCCTCAGGCTAGTTCATTTCCCACTGTCCTTAGGCTCCTGAATATTTAAAGTTATTAAAACTATATTATAGACTCTAGATTAATTCAAAATTAGACTAAAAACCTTAGAGTAATATCTAAGAGGAGAATTAGCAGATACCTAGGTAGGTTGTAAGAGATCTACAAGAAGATATAACCATACTATTTGTAAACAAAGATCAGATATAAGAATGACTAGTCTTATTAAGGATAAAAATGGAAATGGAAAAAAATGAGATTTCCCCCCGCCACCAAGGATTCTGTATCTAAGAATTCCAAACTCAACTAGATAAATTGTGAAGGTTGCATAGGCAGATATACCTACACTGTTTTTGAGCAAATGTCAGGTATAAGAAATACTGCTTTTATTAAAAATGAAATGAAAATGGAAAAAATGAGATTTTGGGGAAAAGATTTTGTATTATAAAAGAACGAGATAATTATGGCAAGCTAAACAGAGGAAGAACATATTTTTAAAATATGTACTACAAGCAAGAAAATAAGCTTTAGACAGCATTTGCTTTGTACTCTCAAGTTAATGAAAGAAAATAGGGCCTCTTTGGAAAATAAAAAGAGATAAAATAACAGATTTTAGTAAAGAAAGATCTGGTAGTGCTGAGGAAAGGATTCAAGGAAATGGAAAACTAGAACATGCAATTAGCAAAATTAAAAATAATGTGAGATGCTATAGAGAGTGGAATGGATTTCAATGAAAATGGATCAGTGATATGTATATCAAGATTTTGAGGCTTTGTCTACTCAAACTATAAAAACACTATAGACTGGGTGGCTTAAACAACAGACATTTATTTTTTACAGTTCTGGAGTCTGGCAAGTCCAAGATCAAGGTGCCTGCATATTTGATTCCTGATGAGGGCTGTCTTCCTTACTTGCACATGGCCACCTTCTCACTGTATCCTACATAGTCTAGTTCCTCTTCCTCTTCTTATAAGGACACTAATCCCACCATGGGGGCCCCATCCTCATGACTTCACCTACACTTGAGTATCTTTCAAAGGCCCCATCTTCAAATACCATCACATTGAACATCAGGGCATTAACACAGGAATTTTTGGGGACACAAACAGTCCATTACAGGCTCTATTTTAAAGCAAAGAAGGAGGATAAAAAGAGGGATATGATTAAAGACAAGATCATAGATAGAGATATGAAGGACATCTAATGAAGACCTAACACACAGATAATTTGGTGTTTCTTATGATGTGAACAAAGTATGAATCAGTTTGATGGGGTAATTCAGATGCATAGTAAAGAACAATCCTTAACCAAAACAAGTCCTGAACCAGTGGGTTGAATGGGCCCACTCTGTAACAGAGTTAACAAAAATGGATAAAAATCCAGACGTAGCTAAGGTTTGGAATTTTGAGAGACCTATGATAATCCAGGGAGGAAAAAATATTACCAGTAAAGGAGGAGAATGTTTAACTGGTCTCAGACTTGAAATATTAGGTACCAAAAAATAATGAAGCAATACCTAAGGTGTTTAAGGGGGTTTTGAGACTCATCCCTTCTACCACCTGTCAAAGCAGGTAGTTTTTATTTATAAAGACAATGAAAACAATCCCAGACATATAAGGACTCTCGTAGTATTCATTCTTCATACTTTATCATAAAAAATTTACTAAAAGTTTAATCCACTGGAATACAATTTAAAGAATTGTAAGTCAGGAAGTCACAATGCCAGAGGAATAATAGTAAATACAGAAACTACTTGAAAATAGAATTAATTTTAAATAAATATAAATATGATTTGAAAAAAAGATGCAGATGTTAACATTTTAAAAAGAGAAGGTATAGAATGCAGCAGAAAACCAACAATGACAATAAAATATGATAATCTCAAATCATACTAAAAGAAGAAAATATGGGAAAAAAAGAGCAAGGGAAGAAGTTGATGAGTGTATTGGGGCAATCTCAGCTCACTGCAAACTGCCTCCCAGGTTCAAGTAATTCTCATACCTCAGCTTCCCAAGTAGCTGAGACCACAGATGTGTGTCACCATGCCAGGCTAATTTTTGTTTTTAGTAGAGATGGGGTTTTACCATGTTGGCCAGGCTGGTCTCGAACTCCTGGCCTCAAGCACTCGGCCCGCCTTAGCCTCCCAAAGTGCTGGGATTACAGGTGTGGGCCACAGTGCCCATCAGATGGGTGTATTTCTTAACCCTATATAGGAAAGAGAAAATTTTTAAAAAATCAATTGATATAGTACTTACACTTTGTTTTTTTACAACCTTAAAAGTTATCACTAATAAAAATAAAAGCAAACTATGTAACCTTCAAATTAGTGAGAAGCAAAATAAAGCAAAAAATAAAAAGTAATTAGAAGATAAAAACGCGTAAAACAAATTATCAGAAATGAGGCCAACCATGCTTGACATGGTAATAATTATAAATGGCATAAAGTTAATTTGATAAAACATATATCAGATTGGCTCCCAAACAAAAATGGAACTATATACTATCAAGAAGAGACACACCTAAAATGCAGTGCCTCAGAAAAACTACAATTACAAGAATGAACAAAATATTCTCTAGAAATGAAAATGTAAGGAAAGTTGGGCTGCAATATTTTAGGAAGATGTGGATTTTAAAATATACAATATTATATTTATCATAGGTAGAACAGTATGTTATAATAAAGGGAATTACCAAAAAGTGAAAGTACAATTTTCATCAACCTGCATGTACAGAATATCACAGCTTAACAATAGAGAAACTAAAAAATGAGGAATGTATGGAGAAACATGAAAAGATAAAAATAAAACATAACCAAATAAAAAGATAATAGATACATTTTAAAAAGAGTATGTGATTAAAAAACCTGAGCTGCTCAATCTCATATCAGATTATAAAAGATGAAAGATAGCTAGTTGCACATGTATTTAAGGACGTGGTGAAATGTTTCTTTTCAAATACCTCAAACTGTTAAAATCTTTCTGTTGGCAATTTTGGCAAAATGCATCAAAATTATTTCAAAAAGTAGAGCGACTACAGTTAGCAACAATATATTGTATATTTTAACGTAGCTAGAAAACTTGGATTGTTCCCAACACATAGAAATGATACATACTGGAGGTGATGGATACCTCAAATACCCTGACTTGGTCATTACAAATTCTATGCATGTAATGAAAAATCATATGTACCCAATAAATATGTAAAATATTATATATCAAAAAATATTTTAATCATCAATACTTTTAATCCATTTGTACTATATCTAAAAAGTTATCTAAAGTAATAGGACATATGCCTGGCTAGATGTAAACATTCACAAGAGTGCTAAGATTCCTATCTTCCAAGAAATATACTGGTTTGAATCAAAAGATTTAAATGCTAAGCTAAAACATCCTCCCCAAATGCTAGAAGAAGATATAGAAGAATCTTTAACCTTTAAAAGAGTTCGAAGTGATTTACATATCCAATAAGAAAAGACTGTTCCAGGTGTATGGACTTTTCCCTTTTCTGTTTTCCTTGCCTGGAGCTCTGGCCTCCCTGTCTTCATCCAGATTTCTTACTTCCACTTCACTCAAGTATCAGCTCCAAAGTTCCCTTCCCTTCCCACCGTATATAAAAACCTGGCCCCTATCTGACCCTGTCCTGCTGCGCAACATCACATGTTCTAAATATGCACTTAAAAGTACATATGTTGGATAAATTCCTGGAATTTTCTAGGTTTAATGTATACAAACTTAAACTACCTTTATGGTGATTGTCAAGGTCCTCTCCAAACAATTGTAACGATTTGTGCTTTCTACAACAATGTACTAGACTGCTTGTTTCTTTCTATGGTACCTGTGGTAGATGATGTTACTCTTTTAAATCTTTTTAAACTTCTAGGTGAAAAACGGCATCTAACTGTTTTAATGCACTTTGATTATGAGTGAGATAAACATCTTTATAGAAGTCTTGGCTGTTGTGTTTCTTTTTTCTGTGAGCTGTCTATTCCTGCTGTTTATTCATTTTTCTATTGTGCTGCTCATCTTTTTAAGTCCATTTATAAAAGCTACATACACATTAAGGAAATAAGTTGTTCATTATCTGTGACTGTGTGTCCCCCTCCCGACCTCCATTTATTTGTCACTTGCCTTTTGACTTTATATATTTATTCCTATAAAAAAGTCTTAAGTTTTTTGTAGTCAAATTTTTATTGGCAGGACATTTTAATATTCTAGAAATTTCTGTGATCTTTACAGTATTCTGCACTACTCTTTCCTACCTTGTCACCATTAAATAGCTTCATACCTGTGCAGTATACCTCTTGACTGGAAAAAAATAATCCCAGAAGGCGGCAGAATTCCATGTTGAGCTGAATCTGTGTTCAACGGTGGGATTCATACCTATTTGAAAGACTGTTGGAGGGTCCTACCATGAAGGCTTGAGGTTTTCCTCTTGGAAAATAACATGATCTAGCAAGGGAAGTTTAGACCAACAAACTTGGCCCTATAATAGGCCTCAGTTTCCAGAAGGGAAGAACCCACTTCCCTTGGGACTCATTTCTGGGTCATAAAGGGATGATTTTATGAGCAAAAATCCCTATTATTACTGTAGCCTGCAGGAGGGGAAAGTAGCACTGTTTGGGTATGTGTTTTTCTAATAGTATGTAACATAAATGGTGAAAGAAAGCATTCTCTTATTCTGAGAACATTGCATAATTCTGATGCCCATCAAGGGCTCCAGAGCATTGGCAGCCTTGGCAGGGGTATTTGCAAATGATTACAGCTTGCTCTGTGCTTGGCTGAAGCAGCTGCGATAAGGGGAAGCAAGATTTCTTAGTGGAGGGGACAATGGGATGTTACATGCGATGACAACACCACAAATTACAAATTACACTGATCTTGGAAGATGGTTGGTGATAACCTGGAGGGTGAGTAAGAGGGAAGAATCTAGAGATAGTCAGAGAAAGAAAGGGAGCTAACACTAGATTTAGCCATCTTTATGGAAAAGTTTGAATGATTTACACATAAGACAACCAAGCTTGAGAAAAGTAGTTCATTTTAAATAGAATTTTAAAAACTTAAACACTAAGGCTATTGTGGCCTATGTGAGAAAAAGATACTGGGAAAGGAAATAAAAGGAAAGGTATTAGTCCATTTCCACTCTGCTAATAAAGACATACCTGAGAGTAGGCAATTTACAAAAGAAAAAGGTTTAATGGACTTACAGTTCCACATGGCTGGGGAGGCCTCACAGTCATGGTGGAAGGCAAGGAGGAATAAGTCACATCTTACGTGGATGGCAGCAGGCAAAGAGGGAGAGCTTGTGCAGGGAATTCCTCTTTATAAAACCATCAGATCTCATGAAACTTATTCACTGTCACGAGAACAGCATGAGAAAGACCTGCTCCCATGGTAATTGAATAATTACCTCTCATCAGGTCCCTCCCACAACACGTGGGAATTCAAGATGAGATTTGGGTGGGGACACAGCCAAACCATATCAGGAAATCGAAGGCACCTCATAAAAATGTGGTTGAAATGTCAGATGAAATAAGGGAAAGTACCATCAAAATGACCATAAGCTAACTTCATAATGTTGCATGAGCCTGAAATTATTTAAAGTATGATCACTGTTGTCATGTTTGCTTTGATTTTGTTGTTGTTTTTTGTCTAGCCAGAGTTCTGAATATGAGTGAGAGTGCTGATGACTCTTGGGCCAACTCTCACTCGACAAGAAGGCAGGACAGGAGCCATCCACCACCTCAATCTGCACTTCATGTTGATTCTGGGGTGGCAGCATGTGCAGACCTTGTGTTGAAGGGCATCCAGTGCTCTGAGAGGGTCTATCCCATCAGTCTTCCATTTGACAGCCAGTATGGATAAAGCAAGATGCTTCAAGCAGGCAGTATATATAGACCCAGATAAAGGGGAGTAAGAAGTCACTGTAAGCCATTCTAAGTGTCACCCAATAGGTTACAAGCTCCCTGAGATCATAGACTGTACGTTGTTTTTTTTCTTTTTAAATTATCATTCTTATACTGTGCCTGGCAAAGTGTAGGTTTTCAATACACATTTGGTGAACTGATGACAGAATTCATTCATGGCAGTACAGCGCAAACACTAGGAAGCCCTCCCTGAAGAGCAAGGCCGTCGGAAACCAAGCCTTGGCCGACATTGTAAAGAACCAGGGGGTGGCCACCTCTAGAACTCAACTCCTGTTTTGCTGTCAATAAAGGCAGAATGAAAGTGGATAAGTTTGCACTAAAATGCTATAAGATTGATTCTTTTCTGTAATGCAAATGAGATTAGGAGGATATGCTATGATTGAATTTTACATAATCACAATCTTGTTATTAGATAGAATGTCAACCTCTTTATCAAATCTGGGAAGCCAAGAAGTAGGATCACTTCATATAACTTAAAATAAGTAGTTTTAAATATATAGAGTAAGTAGTAAATTTATGGAAGTCATTATCTAAGATATAGTGTGGTTAAGAAAGAGGAAGATTTAGTCAAATAGTTAAAAAACTAATTTGTATAATTTTTAAGAAAAATCTAAGATATTTGAAATATATTACTAAGTGTTTTAAGGTTTATTATTGAGTTCAAAATAAGTTTACATAAATTTGTAGATAAAGACTCAAAAGGTAGTTAAGAAAGAATGTGGCTGAGTGCCAGCTAGGGAGCCAAAGCGCCTCAATTCAATGCCCTACTCCGTGATCAATGGCTTTGAGTAAAGTGGCTTAATGCTTTTTACCTGAGCTCCCTGATCAGTAGTACTGGGATAATGTACCATTTTTATAAGGACACATATATGGCAGTATGAAACATTGTCTAGAGTATAGTAAAGATTTAATAGATATTAGCTATTAATAAAGAAAACCAGATTGCTTGAGGTATAATCTTTTTTTAAAAGAATTATAATAACTGGTTGACATACTCTCACAAAATTTTCCTCTGAAGTAGAGATGAAAGATAAAATAAAAACAAGACTTGGCCTGCATGAGTGATGCCATTTCTGCTCTGATCTTGCTCATTAAATAGCTTAATTTCTCACATCCCGTGAACAGGGTATAACAGCTCAATGGGTAGTGAAAGGTCAGGTGTAGAGTCACCATCATTAGCAAATAAAACTACAGAATGCTCAGTTAAATTTGAGTTTTAGATAAATTATAAATGTTTTGGTATAAGTGTACCCCATGCAATATTTAGAATATAGTCATGTTATGCTAAAATAATTATTTGTTGCATATTCAAAATTCAAATTTAATTAGGTATCCTGTATTTTATCTGGCAGTACAAGTCAGGTGTGCAGCTAAAGCACTCAGGCAGTGTCTGCAGGTTTATGAGGCCATCACATCTTTGGAAGACTGAGTCTTATCCTCAAGACCTAATATAATCCTATTTTTTCCATTCTGAAACATATTTTACTCACATCCCTGCCCACATCCGTTTTTTTTTTTTTTTTTTTTTTTTTTAATTTAGAGGCTTTAAAATAGTGCGTTTTGTCTTATGGCTAAAGCGTGACAGACTTTAAGTTCTAGTTTGATTTTTGGGAAATAATAATATCTAATATGATAAATTGATAATTATGCCCTGGGAAGATAAATGGTCTACACCTTGAAATTTACTAAATGTTTAGTATAGATGAAAGGAAATGCATCTTGAAATTTGCAAATGGTATTTACACAATTTGTGGTGTACTTTGTATTGCCAATATGTTTAATGTGACGATTTGTGCAATCATGCCATTCAGAATCCTCAAACTCTAGGGCAACCGTCATGAAAGTTCACTCTCTTTATCTGAAAAGGAACTAAGATATTTCTCCCTGTCCTCCAATTATTTTTATTGATTAAATACATATAAGATTTGCCATGTTAGCCAGTTTTAATTCTACAGTTTGGTGGCATTAAGTACCATTTGCATTGCTGTGCAACCATCACCACCTTCCATCTCCAGAACTCTTTTTATCTGTAAAAGTGAAACTCTATACCCATTAAACAATAACTTTGCCTTACCTCCTCTCTGTTGCTCTTGGCAACCACTGTTCTACTTTTTGTCTCCATGATTTTGGCTATGCTAAGTACCTCATACAAATGAAATCTTACGGTATGTGTTTTTTTGTGTCTGGCTTATCTCACTTGGCATAATGTCTTCAAGATTCATCTATGTTGTAAGCATAGGTCAGAATTTCATTCCTTTTTAAGGCTGTGTAATATTCCATTGCATGTAGATACCACATTTTCCTTATGCATTCATCTGTCGTGAATACTTGAGTTGCTTCCCTGTTTTAGCTATCGTGAATAATGCTGCTATAAACATGAGCGCACAAATACTCTCCAAGATCTTGCCTTCAGTTCATTTGGGTATATACTCAGAAGTAAAATTGCTGGATCATATGGTAATACTATTTTTAGCCATGCTGTTTTCCACAGTGGCTGAACCATTTTACATTCCCACCAAAAGTGCACAAAGTTTTTAATTTCTCCATATTCTCAGCAACACTTATTATTTTCTGTTTTTTTTAATAGTAGCCATCCTAATGAGTGTGATGTGTTACCTCATTATAGTTTTGATTTGCATTTCCCTACTGGTTAGTGACATTGAGCATCTTGTCATGTGCTTATTTGCCACTTACATATTGTCTTTGGAGAAATGTCTACTTAAGTCCTTTGCCCATTTTTTGTCAGATTGTTTACTTTGTTTTAAGTGAGTTTTAGGAATTCTCTATATACTCTGGATATTAATTTCTTATCAGATATGTTATCTGCAAATATTTTCTCCTATTCTGCACATTGCCTTTTTACTCTTTTTATAGCGCCCTTTGATGCACAAAACTTAAAAAGTTTTCATGAAATTCAATTTGTCTATTTTGTCACATTTTGCCTACACCTTTAGTACCATATCTAAAATATCACTGCCAAACCCAATGTCATTAAGCTTTTGTTCTGTGTTTTCTTATAAGAGTTTTATGATTTTAGGTCTTTCATTTAGGTATTTGGTCCACTTTGAGTTAATTTTTGTGTATGGTGTTAGGTAAAGATCCAACTCATCTTTTTGCATGTAGATATCCAATTTTTCCAGCACCATTTGCTGAAAAGACTATCCTTTTCTCATTGTATAATCTTGACATCCTTGTCAAAAATCATTTGGCCATATATGCAAGGGTTATTTCTGGCATCTCTATATTATTCCATTGGTCTATATGTCTGTCTTTATGCCACTACCACACTGAGTTGATTACTATAACTTTGTAGTAAGTTTTGGAATCAGGAGTATGAGTCCTCTAACATTCTTCTTTTTCAAATCTGTTTGGCTATTTGGGATCTCTTGAGATTTTGTTTGAATTTTAGGATGGTTTTTTCAATTTCTTCAAAAGCCAATCTTAGGGTTTCGATAAAGATTGAATTGAATTTGTAGATTAGGTAGTATGGATGTCTTAATACTATTAAGTCTTTCAATCCATGAACATGATATGCATTCCAATTTATTTATGTCTTCATTTTTTCATCAATGTTTTATAGTTTAATTGTACAAGTTTTTCACATCCTTGTATGAGGTAATTCCTATGTATTTTGTTCTTTCTGATGCTATTGTAAATTAAATTGTTTTTGTAATTTCCTTTCCAATTGTTCATTGTTAGTGTGTAGAAATGCAGCTAATATTTGCATGCTGACTTTGTATCTTGGTACTTGCAGAATTCATTTATTAGTTCTAATAGTTTTTTGGGGGTGGAATCTTTAGGGGTTTCTTCATATAAAATCATGTCTTCTGTGAACAGAGATCATTTTACTTCTTCCTTTCCAATTTGTATGTCTTTATTTCTTTGTCTTGCCTAATTGCTTTGGCCAGAACCTCTAGTACTATGTTGAATGGAAGTGGTAAAAGCAGACACTGTTGCCTTGTTTCTGATCTGAGAGAAAGTTTTCAGTTTTTCACCATTGAGGATAATATTTGCCTTGGGTTTTCATATATGGCTTTTATCATGTTGAGGTAGTTATTTTGTTCCTACTTTGTTGACTTTTTTTTTTTTTTCCAAGAAAGGGTGTTAAATTAGATCAAAAGTTTTTTTCTGCATCAATTGGGATGATTATGTGTTTTATTCCCCTTCATTCTGTTTACATGATTATTACATTGATTAATTTTTTTGTGTTGAACTACCTTTGCATTGCATAAATAAATTCCACATGGTCATGATGTATAATCCTTTTAATATGGTGCTGAATTCAATTTACTATTTTGTTGAGGATTTTCACATCAACGTTCAAGAGGGATATTGCTCTGTAGTGTCTTTTTTTTTCTTGTAGTGTTTTCGTCTGGCATTTTATTTCTGTAGAAACAGTAGTAATGTCCTTTTTTCTGTTTTAGGAAATCGAGGCTTCTTTCTTTTAAAATCAATCTAGCTAACAGTTTGCCAATTTTGTTGATTTTTTCAGAGAACCAACTTTTGTTTTTCATTGATTTTTTATATTGTTTTTCTATTCTGTATTTCATTTATCTTGGCTCTAATCTTTATTATTTCCTTCCTTCTTCTAGCTTTGGGTTTAGTTTGTTCTTTCACTAGTTTCTTAAATTGTAAAGTTAAACTGTTAATTTGAAATGTTTCTTGTTTTTTAATGTAAACATTTATAAGTATAAATTTCTCCTTTACCACTGCTTAGCTATGTCTCATGAGTTTTGATATGTTGTGTTTTCATTTTTATTCTTCTCTAAGTATTTTATCATTTCCTTTGTGATTTGATCTTTGATCCATTGGTTGTAGAAGAATATGTTCTTTAATGTTTACAATTTTGTGGATTTTCTGGTTTTATTTTTGTAACTGATATCTAACTTTATTCCATTGTGCTCAAAAAAGACACTTTGTATGATATCTTAATAAATCTATTGAGACTTAATTTGTGGACTAACATGGGCTATCTTAGAAAATGGCTCATGTGCACTTGAGAAGAATGCGTATGCTGGTGTTATTTGGTAAAGTGTTGGTATATGTACACTAGATCTGGTTGGTCTATTATTTTGTTTAAGTCCTCTGTTTCTTTATTTATCTTCTGTCTGCTTGTTCTACCCATTATTGAAAGTAGGGTATTAGAGTATCCAATTATTATTGTAGAACTATTTCTCCCTTCAGTTTTGTCAGTTTTTATTTTATGTATTTTGATGGCCTTTCATTAGGTGGTTAAATGTTTATAATTGTTATATCTCCTTACTGTATTTAAACTTTTATTAATATAGAATGTCTTTTTCCCTGGTAAACTTTTTTGATTTAAAGTGTATTTTGTCTGATATTAGTATAGACACCCATTTCCCTCTTCTGGTTACTGTTTGCGTGGAATATCTTTTTCCAGCCTTTCACTTTAAGTCTATCTGTGTCTTTGTATCTGAAGTGACTCTCTTGTAGACAACACAGAGTTGGATCATTAAAAAACATCTATTCTGCTAATCTCTATCTTTTGTCTGGATAATTTAATCAATTCACATTGAAAGTAATTGCTGATAAAGAGGTTCTTCTGTCATTTTGCTGCTTGTTTTCTATATGCCTCATAACTTTTTTGTTCCTCATTTCCTGCATTATGAATTTCCTTTGTTTTTAATAAATTTCTTCATAGTGAAATCTTTAAATTCCTTTCAATTTCCTTTTGTATATATTCTATAGATAGTTTCCTTGTGGTTAACATGAGGACTACATTTAACATCCTGAAGTTATAACACTCTAATTTGAATTTATAGCCACTTGACTTCAATCTCATAAAAAAAACCTCTGCTCTTTTAACAGCTCTGTCTCTATTATTTTAGTTGTTGATGTCATAAAATCACTTGTTTATGTGCTTGTGTGCCCCAAAATATATGCTAATAATTGTTTGAGTTATAATTATTCAAATAATTGTATATTCTCTTATGTAAAAAACAAAATGTTGAGTTGGAAACTGAAGTTACAATAATACTAGCTTTTAGATTAATAAATTTTTAATGTATTAATCTCTTCAATCATGTAGAAAACAGAATTGAAGTTATAAACTGTTGTTACAATAATGTTAGCTTTTATAATTGCCCTTGTATTTAACTTTATTGAGATCTTTTTCATCTGGTTTTGAGTTACTGTCTAGTGCCCTTTTATTTTACTTTGCAGGACTCTGTTGAGCATTTCTTGCAGGGTAGGTCCAGTGGTAACAAACTTCCTTAGCTTTTGTTTATCTGGGAATGTTTTAATTTCTCCCTTACTTTTGAAGGACAATTTTGCAGGATATAAGATTCTTGGTTGATAGACTTTTTTCTTTTAGCATTTTGAATATGTTGGCCCACTGCCTTCTGGAGCCCAATGTTCTGTTGAGAAATCTGCTGATAACTTTTATTGAGACTCTCTTGTATGTGATGAAGTGCTTCTCTGTTGCTGCTTTGAATATTATCTCTGTTTTTCAAAAGTTTGATTATAATGTATCTTGATTTGCGTCTATTTGAGTTACCCTTACTTGGAGTTTATGGAGCTTCTTGGGTGTTCATGTCTTTTATCAAATTTTGGATGTTTTTAGCCATTATTTCTTCAAATATTATTGCTGCCCCTTTCTTCTTATCTCTTTCTCTGGCTCCCAAAATGCATATATTCGCCTGGTTGGTGATACCTCACAGTTCCCTTAGGCTATGTTCACTTTACTTTAATCTTTTTTCTTCTATTCTTTATGATTTTCATTTTCCTATTTTCAAGTTTTCTGTTTTTTTCTTACTCCTGCTCAAATCTGCCTTTGAATCACTCTAGTTAATTTTACGTTTTAATCATTGTACTTTATAGCTTCAGAATTTCTAATTGGTTTCTTTCTTTCTTTCTTTCTTTCTTTTTTTTTTTTTAAGATGTAGTTTAGCTCTTGTTGCCTAGGCTGGAGTGCAATGGTGTGATCTTGGCTCACTGCAACCCCTGCCTCCTGGGTTCAAGTGATTCTCCTGCCTAAGACTCCTGAGTAGCTGGGATTATAGGCACACGCCACCATGCCCAGCTAATTTTGTTTTTAGTAGAGATGGGGTTTCACCATGTTGGCCAGGCTGGTCTTGAACTCCTGACTTCAAGTGATCTGCCCACCTTGGCCTCCCAAAGTGCGGAGATTACAGAGCATGAGCCACTGCGTCCAGCCTCTAACTGGTTTCTTTTTAGGTTTTCTATCAGTTTATAGACATTTCCATTTTGTTCATACATCTCTTTTTGACTTTTTGCACATCTTCCTTTAGTTCTTTGAGCATCTTAAGGCAATTCTTTTTTTTTTTTTCTTTCTCTTTTTTTTTGAGGTGGAGTGTCTCTCTGTCATCAGGCTGGAGTGCAGAGGCATGATCTCTGCTCACTGCAACCTCTAACTCCCTAGTACAAGGAATTCTTCTGCCTCAGCCTCCTGAGTAGCTGGGATTACAGGCATGCACCATCATGCCCAGCTAATTTTTGTATTTTTACTAAAGACAGGGTTTTGCCATGTTGCCTAGGATGGTCTAGATCTCCTGACCTCATGATCTGCCACCTCAGCCTCCCAAAGTGCTGGGATTACAGGCGTGAGCCGCCACACCCAGCCACAGCAATTTTTTAAATGTTTTTTTTCTAGTATATCTGCCATCAGTTCTTTTTAAGGGACACTTTCTGTGTTTGTTTGTTTGTTTGTTTTCCCCTTGAATGGGTGATAGTTTTCTGTTTTTTTTTTAAATATATCTTGTGATTTTTGTTTAAAACTGGACATTAGAATTAATGTAGTAACTCTGGAAATCAGATTCTCTGGTTTCCCTGGGGTTTGCTGAGTTTTTAAAAAAATTTGCTTTAGTTCTAATTTTGATGGTTATAGGCTGTCTCTATGCCAAGGATAAGCCTAAGATATAAACTTAATGTCTTCTCAGGTCTTTACTGAGCCTGTGTCTTTTCCTGAACACACAATCACTTTTTAGTTTCCCCATATACACAGTCATTTTAGAATATCCTAGTTTTTACTGTTAGGCTGTTAAAAAGGAAAAGAGAAAAATGAAGAAAGGGAGGGTGATGGTTCTTCAAATCCCCTGGAAGTCACTTCAGCCAGAGATGGAGGAGTTTGTGTCAATGAGGGAGGGTGAAACAACAGTGGCCACCTGCCTCTTTGACTGCACCTCTGTGATGAGAAGCAGGAATTAGCAATCAGAGCAAAAATTACCAATATTTGGAGGACAGGCATCATTTTTCCTACCTTGGCTCATATAAGCTGCGTGCAGATTGCTCCAGAAATGTGTGCATAGCTGCCTGCCATGGGGCTGGGAGTAGGAGTAGGTAGCTGCTACTATGCTAAGAGTCAAAATTGATGAAAATTAACTGCAATGTACCACATAAGCCTATCTCTGGAAGTTGTAAATCTTCAATAAACTCCAGAGTTCCAAAATAGATACATCAGACAGATTCTACCATTGCAGTTGTTGTCAGACTCCTGGGGTTTCCTACATGACCATCTTCCCAGAATCCTCAATTGGGACTATTATCTCTTAATGAGAAGGAAAGCCAGAACCCCAAAGGGAAAGCCTATTTAAAGAAAAATTGTTGACTACTGGGCATGATAATAACATTTTGTTTTCTGTTGGCAATTATTTGAAGAAATGCTTTAATTTGTCAGTGTCAGAGAAGAGGTGGGGAGTATAAAGATCATATATTACTTATAGGGATTTTCTTAATATTATATTGAGTTATCTGAAAAAATAATAATTAAAAAATTATTTTTCTGTTTTGATGCTGCCTTTTTAGAGCTCAACACATTTTCCAAAATATGTTTCTTCTCAAAGGGGTGCCCTTGTGAGTCAAATAGATTTCTAACACCCAGTCTTGCCTAGGCCTTTAGATCTGGGGTCAGCCAGGGTTCCAGCAAGTGAAACTTTCTTCATTAAGGCCTGTGTTTACATCTGAAAATGATACCTCTTTATAACTTTAGAGGAATAATTTAGTTCTTATTTTCCACATGGGCTTATTCCTGAAATCTAGCAGAATATCCACAGGATAAAAAAAATAGAGTAAATGAGAGAGAGGGAGAAAAAATGAATAACAGCTAGGTTACATGGTTGATGTACTTGCTTGGGTGTGTTGTGGAAAGGGAGAAATGGAATCCTCTGCCACAGCCTTGACAAGACAGGTAAGTTGTTTAAAGAAAGCAAGGCTGGGCACGGTGGCTCACACCTGTAATCCCAGCACTTTAGGAGGCCGAGGTGGGCGGATCACGAGGTCAGGAGATTGAGACCATCCTGGCAAACACGGTGAAACCCCGTCTCTCCTGAAAATACAAAAAATTAGCTGGGCGTGGTGGCAGGTACCTGTAGTCCCAGCTGCTCGGGAGGCTGAGGCAGGAGAATGGCATGAACCTGAGAGGCCGAGCTTGCAGTGAGCAGAGATTACACCATTGCGCTCCAGCCTGGGCAACAGAGCGAGACTCTGTCTCAAAAAAAAAAAAAAAAAAAAAAAGGCAAGACAAAGACAGAATAGGAGGTTTGACCACCATTAAATAATGTGGACTTAAGAAACAAAACAGAACCATGAAAAGTCATACTTAAGGCATTTATTACCCAACATGTTAAATAAAAGATCTGTGGTCACTGTGCTTAAGAGCATGTCAATTAATTTACTTTGTCACACTGTCTATGGTCAATGCCAGGTGTCATGTCATCTCATATTTTGATGAGACTGGAATAAAAAGGGTAGGAGATGTCAGTTCTCACCCCCATGATTTTGTGTATATCTGTGACACCAAAAAGCACCTTGCAGCGATGATTGTATTTTTCAGTTTTGCAGGACTTCTTGGAATGTCAGGAAACACAATAGACACATTAAATTGGAGAAAAATTGAGTTATTTAAAACTCAAATGTGGGCTTGTGGGGATGATTTCTCAATCAGTTTCTCTCTCTCCTCTCTGTTTCCCTTCAGAACTTCAGAGCAGAAAATAGGAAGTCAAGGCTTTGATGATAGGACTAAAACTTGCATTTTGGCTTCTCCTCTAATATAATATTAGTAATAACTTCCAGCATGTTTGAGGAGGAGTGCTTCTTCCCACTCTTGATTTTTTTCTTTCCTGTGGTTGCAGTCCCATTAGCATTTCACTCTTTGCCTGCTTCTAGCTTCTCACTCACATTCTGTAGAGGAGATGTGACCCAATCTCACTGGGGATTTGAGAAAGAGAAACTCAGCAAGTAAACTATAATTTTTTCCTTCCCCTTTGTCTTAGAAGCAAACCTACCCACAGAGGTCATTTGCCCTTATCTACGTGGTAAGTTTAGTAGTAAGTGTTGGGAAGGTTTGTGGTTACAACCTGGGATGGGAAGTCTGTATGTATTAAGGATTTAGTATAAGAAAGTTCACTTCCTTACAGACATATCTATCTTCTTTAATATCATCATTATCATGATAAAAGTGTTACTCTATGTACCAAACATTTATGATTCTAGGCAATTATTGACACGTATTTTTTTTTTCATTTAACCCTTAAAACCTGCCGACGAGATAGGTGCTATTGTTACCCATTTTACACGTGAGAAAATGGGAACAGAGAGGCTAAAAAACTTGTTCAAGGTCACAAATAGCAGCTATTGGATAGCTGGTAAAAGATAGAGACAGGACCCACAGCAAAGTGGACTGCCCTAGACCACCCTGATATACCACCTCACATATTAATTCCACACCTGTAATTTCCATTTGACTACACTATTTTCTCTAGGTCTCTCAATTTTTTTCAAAAATTATGAAAAGTAGTTCACTTATGATGCAAAATATAATGCTTGCTAAGTCCTTTTATTTTCCTGAATGTTCTTTGGTGTCTTTTTTCAGTGCAAAGGTTGAAGAGCATCCTGCAGAGCAATCACAGGAAAAATAAAATTCAAAGGGAAAAGGTGACAAGTCACAGACAGTGCATTTTCTTGTCCTGAAATCTGAAACAGAAAGCTATCAAAGCAGGAGCTGGGAATTGTGTGCAGGATAGGGAAATAAAAGAACCCCCTAAGTAAAGAGTTCTGTCACAGAGTCCTGTGGTGCAATGAGAATCAACCCCAAATGCTATTTGGAAAGAAAAAGACAATTACTAGATTTTTCTTGTATGATGTTTTATCAGAACAGCTTCAAAAACAGATTGAAAACATTCTCAGGCAACAGCAGCATGAGAATGGGATGCCAGTTTTTGTGGCATGTGTGTACTTAGCAGTAAAGCATTCATAGAAAACACAGCTGTCTTTTAGATCCATCTGGCTAGGGGGCAGGCCTTCAAGATTTGACTGCTGGGAAATTTCATGTCATTTATGTATGTAGGAGAAAAGCAGGCAACTTGCGGTGTGAGTACTTCGATTTCCTGACACCAGAAGATTGTAACGTGAAGATGCTGCATTATAGATTAGGGCTCCAAGTGCAAAGCATGGCTAATTTTGTATCGTTAGTTATTAAAAGTCTTGGAAGAAATTTAGGTGTAAGACCATTTGGAAATTGTTAGATATTTGGAAGATGGTCATAAAGAATTCTCTCCTATCAACCTTGCTTTATGAAAAGTAAGAAAAACACAGAAGAAGCTAACTAAAAAGCCAAGTTCCCACCTACAGGGTGCATGCAGATTTACACCTGTCAAAAGAAAGCCACAACCTGGATTTCATTTCTGCTGTAGAGAGGTTCATTATGGTTAGGGTAGATAGTATAAATGCCTTAAACTAAAGTACAGTTAAGGATATCACAAAGATGCTAAGTACACACTTGATTCATAGAAGACACACATGGAAATGAATCTAGTATTAACTTTTCCATCTATGGAAATCTTTTTTGAAGGTATTGAGAGTTACGGTGACCTCATTGCTCAGAAGTGGAATGAAGTTAACTTCAGCATTAGGAAACCTGCATCTAACTGCAGTCTGTAAATGCAGCACTGGGACCAGTTGAGGAAAAGTCTGTAGTTGGGTGCTGGGTAGGGTTTCTCTTTGAAGACAGGTAGGAAAGAAGACTTTAGATTTGAATGTTGGCAGAGGATTAGTCTTGTGAGAAATAGAGGTTTAAAAGTGAATGCCTTTCTCAAGAGAATCAAGTGAAAAGATGGTATCAAGAAATCACAAAGAAATCATTTGCATTGGTGGGCTGCACATGCTAGACAAGAACTCAGGGGCAGTTGGGGCCAGGTCAGGGTTCAGATTTCAGGTACCTGAAGGAGTGACAGCTTTTGAGACCTTGACATAAGACTTTTCATCTTGTCCCTCAAGGGAAACTTGGTCTTGCAGAAGCAGTGACTAGAGAGAGATTGACACAAGGTAACCCATCTGGCCATTCCTTTCACAAATAAGATCACCTGAGTTTCTCTTCAGATTAAGATAACTGTGAGGTAAGTGGTACAAACAATAAATAAAACATGATTCCAAATGTGGAAGAAATCACTGGGGCTGCAGGACGGCAGAGAATGCTTGGGGCATGAGTTAGGGACTTGGTCCAAAGGCTGAGTAGGACAGAAGCAAGATCAGAGAGAGAAGGCCAGTTATGAAGAGGTGAGTGCTGATGTAGGCAACAGGCACAGGGATCCTCCTCAATTACAATTTCCTTTCACCTACTTGTATTGAGAAAATCTGTTTGGATAAACAAGCTCATCTTCTGATATCCAATTATCTTAATACATGGTATCTTAGTTTGGGTCTCTTAAAAGTAGACTCTGAGACAAAAATTTGGGTGCAAGTAGTTTATTTGGGAGATACAAGGAATACTAGTATGAGAGAGAAGTGAGACGGAGAAGGTAAACCAGCCAATAAAGGATGCGTCATGATACCCTCCCAATCATAGTGGAAGGCTAGAATTTAATCCTATAAGAGAATTCGAGGAAATATATGAAACATGCTTGTTGTAATTCTCTAACCTAATATGGAGGGAGCCGAGGTCTTTACATACTAATTCCCTAGAGTCATTGGTTGAGGGCTGCTCCAGGCTGGTATTAATTCCCTAGCACTTTTGGTTTCTTTCATGTACAGTTCAGTCTTCACAGTTCTGGAAGCAACCTCAGTCTCAGGGATATGGGTACTGGCAAGTATCTACTATTAGTGGATTAGGCTGATTAGTCACTTTAATTCTGTGTGAATTACTTGAATCCAGTTGCCCTTTTTTTTTTTTATTGTTTCTAAATAAGAGAGTCAGCATTTTGATAGGCTTAAATGAAACGTATGATTTATGCCTTGACAACCTGGACAAGAGAGCAGAGTTTGAGTTAATCTTTGCATGTCAGTCAGTGCTTCATCGCTAGTATATTCCTAATGACTGGTGGTTGAATTGTATTTAAAGGTGTTGAAAGGGAGGTGGAAAGGCCATTAAAAGACATACTCCAACAGTTCTACTATTTTTTTCCCTGAGTCTACAAACCATGCCAGATCCTTAACAAAGGTAGGTATTCTTGGAATTTCATGAATGGCACCATTTGAAAAACAGAGTGTTTAGTAAATATTGAAAAATAATAATGAGATAATTTGTGTATTTCCCACCATCTGGGAGTTTTCACACTAGTATTCAGCTTTCAGGCTCTTATTCATGCTCTTCTATTTAATTATGCTCTTTGTATGAACATAAATAATTCTTTTCACTGAAGCAAATTCTTAAATATTCTCATTCTTTATTTTTAATCTTAAAAATTAAAATAGGAATTATATAATTTCATATTCTTGAAGTTATTCCTTCTCCTTTTACTTTCAAATCATTTTATTTTATATTAATTACTTTGGGGGATTAATGCTAATTATTTGATTCCATGTTAGTAAATGATAAGATATCACAGTAATAATTAATTTTTTTACTACTGGATAACTTTCTTTCTTTAGTCCTTGTACAGTACACAGTATAGTTGTTTTTGGAATTTGTGATTGATCCTTGCCTTTTTAAGTAGAGGTTCTGAATAAATTATGGTCCATTCAGTAAAGGTTTTAAATGTCCAATTGCTGATGATTTTTTTTTTTGTTTAGCATTAAACAAAATTAAATTAAAAATATTTTCCTGTATGAATGAAATTCAGCTGGGTTCTTTAAGACACATGTCATTAAAATGTGCATGCAGGATTAGAAAAATATCTTTAACACCTGTTTCATTTTATGCCTACACATTTCATACTTGATTAACTGTCATTACCTGGCATATTTCTTCACAGCAAATTGATGCTTCTGTCCTAGACTGGTTATAGTGGTGCTGGTACTGATGAAGGTGTTATGAAGTACTAGAGGATGGCACAGAGAGAAAGTGAAGGCTAACACACGGCTGACATTATAGGGAGTAGGCCAAAGTCAGTCAATGATATTTTAGTTTATCAGCAGAGGTTTCCTGAAGGTCCTGGGAAATTTTAGAAAAGTCAAAAGAAAGCATGATAGACACGTGGGAAGTATGATAAGCTCCATGACACTTCACTTTTGCTCCTGCCTCAGGACCTGTGTACTTGCTTTTTAAAATCAGTCTAGTTAGCAGTCTGTTGACCTTATGTATTCTTTCAAAAACCAAATTTTTGGTTTTGTTGATCTTCTGTATGAATTTTCAGTTTCATTCAGTTCAGGTCTGATTTTGGTTATTTCCATTCTTCTGCTTGCTTTAGGATTGGTTTGCTCTTGCTTTACTAGTTCCTCTAGGAGGGATATTTGGTTGTTAATTTGAGATCTTTCTGACTTTTTGATGTAGGTGTTTAGCACCAGAAACTTTCCTCTTAACACTGTTTAAGCTATGTTCCAGAGATTCTTGTATGTTGTATCTTTGCTTTTATTAGTTTCAAATAATTTCTTGGTTTCTGCCTTAATTTCTTTATTTATTCAAAAGTCATTCAGGAGCAGGTTGTTTAATTTCCATGTGATTGTATGATTTTGAGAGATTGTCTTGATATTGATTTCTATTTTTATTGCACTGTGGTCTTTGAGTGTGGTTGGTGTTATTTTTTAAAATTTGTTGAGAATTGGTTATGGCTGAGAATGTGGTTGCTCTTCCCTTTGCCTGGAATGCTCTTCCCGGTTGCCTCTTTTGAGTTGTCTACCTGTCTGTAGGTACTTGAGTGTGCCACTTCCACTTTTCTTCATTTCATTGGTCTGGCTGAGGACTTTAGTACTACCCGTACTCATATTCTACCCTACCCGTACTCATATTCTTCTTCTCTATAACTTTTTGTAGCCCACAAATCTTTGCGTGGTTGTCTTCTCTTCGTCATTTTAGTCTCAGCTCAAATGTCATCCCTTTGAAGAAAACTTCCCTGACTACTATAGTTAAAATACCACTGCTCCCCATAAAAATATCCAGTTATTTTCTCAACTATTGCCCTATTTTACTTTTTTTGTTACATTTATTATCTGAAGTACTTTATTTACTTATTTGTGTTTTTGTTTGGGTGTTTATTGTTTACCTCTCTCTACTAGAATGTAGATTCCACATGGGTAGGAACTTAATTTTGTTCACAATTAAATCCACAGTATATACAATGTGCCGTGCTAGCTACATGGCAGGTGCACGGTATTTGTGGAGTGAATAAACCTTCATCAAGTCAAGAGACTCTATGGAACAAAGCTATGGCTTCTCATCTCCTACAAGTTCGTTTTGACACAGAATCTCTTCTTCAATATAACATAAGAGTAGGGGTTTTTATTTTCCCTATTTTTAGGAGTTGTCTATATTGTGTGGCATTTGCAAAATCTCTTAATTTGTCTGATTATCTCAGACCTATAGGAACCAAGATGTGCATGCTGTTTTGTAAATTACAAGCTATGTAAATTTATTTACCAGAGGAGACTCTAGTTTTCCATTTTAGCCACAAAAAGTTAAAGACAAAAAGGACATGGAGGACTGGCAGGAATATGCTAACATCCTTAACTAGACTAACAAAATAAGGAAAAGCAAGGGTGGTAAACTCAAATACCCAAAGAGAACAGGTAGACAACTCAAAAAAAGAAACCGGCTGTAAGGATGAGGAGTTGATTTGTCTGGCTACAATGCTGTGCGCTGTAGGTCTATGTTGCCACAATTTTTAATATTTCATTTTAGAGATGGGTTTTGCTCTGTCACCCAGGCTGGAGTGCAGTGGCACAATTGCAGCTTACTGCAGCCTTGAACTGGGCTGGAGAGATCCTCTTGCCCCAGCCTCCCAAGTAGCTAGGACTACAGGAATCCACCACCACAGTCAACTAAGTTTAAAAATTTTTATAGATATGGGGTCTTGCCATCTTGCCCAGGCTAGTCTTGAACTCCTGTGCTCCAGCAATCCTCCAACTTTGGCTTTCAAAAGTTCTGGGATTACAGATGTGAGTAATTTTTTTTTAAAAAAACTATTTAGCTGGGTGCTGGATATGGATTATGCCTATAATCCTAATACTTTGGGAAGCTGAGGAAGGAAAATTGCTGAAGCCCAGGAGTTTGAGACCAGCCTGGGAAACATAGTGGAACCCTGTCTCTACAAAAATATTAAAGAGTAGCTGGTAATGGTGATGCACACCTGTAGTCCTGGCTACTCAGGAGACTGAGGCAGGTGAATTGCTTGAGGTCAGATATTTGAGGCTGCAGTGAGCTAGGATTGCACCACTGCACTCCAACATGGGCCACAGAGTGAGACACAGCCCACCCCTCAATCAAATAAACAAAAAGTATGTAGAAGAAATTAATAAGACCTAGTATTTAATAGCACAACATAATGACTATAGTCAAGAATAATTTAATTGTACATTTTAAAATAACCTAAAGAGTATAATTCAGTTGTTTGTAACACAAAGGATACATGCTTGAGAAGATGGATATTCTATTTACCATGATCTGATTACTATGCATTGGATGCCTGTATCAAAGTATCTCATGTACTTCATAAATATATACACTTACTATGTACCCACAAAAATTAAAAATTAAAGTAATTACCTAGATTTTTCTGAAATTGCCTAAATTTGAAATTTGAAATATAAAATCAAATTTAAAAATACTGTTCAGGATAAATAAAACTTATTTGAGGTTCCTACATAAACAGCAGACTCCTAGGCTTTATCTATGAACTAAAGAAAAATCTTTAAGCAGATTACTGGACTTTGCAATGATTTTGTTTTAAGAAAAGTATCTACACAGGACCTGCTGCTCGCCACTGCCGCTGGTGTGCATGTGGGACCTGCCACTGCCCACTGCCACTGGTGTCCATGTACATGAGGAACCCTGCAAACAACTGCCTCCCTGCTGAAGCACTTTTGCTAGCAAACCTCATTGGAATGTTGTTGTCTTCAGATTGGGAACACCTCAGCTTCTTCAGTGCAGCAGGCACTTAACCTCAAAGAGCCAGAGAAAAAAAGCCATGGATCTGGTCCTAGCCCCCTAGGTTTAGAGTACAAACCCCATGTTTGATTAGCTGAAACCTGGCCCTCCAAAATTATCCAGAAATAAAGCCGATCAACAAAACCCAACTTATACCACAGTAAAAACCAACCTAAAGGGCATCAAAGATACAAAAATAACAAAAGTCAGAGTGTCTTCTTATCTCCAAATTACTGCACAAGCTCCCCAGCAATGGCTAAATGGCATGGCTAAATGGCTGAAATGGATGAAATGGCTAAAATGACAGATATAAAATTCAGAATCTGGATGGCAATGGAGAGCATTGAGATTCAGGAGAAAGTTGAAAACCATCACAAGGAATCTAGGGAATCCAATTAAATGATACAAAAGATGAAAGATGAAATAGCCAAACTAATCTTCTAGAGCTGAAAAACTCACTACAAGAATGTCACAATACAATTAGAAGTATTAACAGCAGAGTAGACCAAGATGAGGCAAGAATCTCAGAGTTCAAAACCAGTTCCTTGAATCAACTCAATCGGACTACAAATTGGACAAAAATAGTTTAAAAAACTAAACTTCTGACAAATATGGGATTATGTAAAGAAATCAAACCAATGACTCATTGGCATCCCAGAAAGAGAAAGCAAGCAACTTGGAAAATATATTTTATGATATTGTTCATGAAAATTTCCCCAACCTTGCTAGAAAAGTCAACATGCAATTCAGAAAATTTAGAGACCCCCAGTGAGATACTATATAAGATGACTATCCCCAAGACACATACTCATGAGATTCTCCAAGGTGAACACAAAAGAAAAAATATTAACGGGAGCTAAGAAAAGGGGTAGGTTATGTACAAAAAGAATCCCATCAGCAGAACTTTCAGCAGAAACCTTACAAGCCAGAAGAGATTGTGTAACTATATTCAAAATCCTTAAAGAAAAAAAAGTTAATCAAGAATTTCATATCCAGCCAAGCTAAGCTTCATAAGTAAAAAAGAAGTAAATTCCTTTTTAGACAAGCAAATGCTAAGGGGATTTGTTACCACCAGACCTGCCTTACAAGAAGTCTATAAGGGAATGCTAAACATGGAAATGAAACACAATTACCTGCCATCACAAATACACTGAAGTCCATAGCTCACTGACACTATAAAGCAACTATACAATCAAGTCTGCATAACAACATGATGGCAGGATCAAATCCTCACATACCAATATTAACCCTGAATGTAAACTGGCTAAATGCCACACTTAAAAGGTACAGAGTGGCAATTTGGATAAAGAAGCAAGACCCAACCGTATGCTGTCTTCAAGAGACTCATCTCACGTGCAGTGACACTCATAGGCCCTAAGTAAAGGGATACAGAAATATCTATTAAGCAAATGAAAAACAAAAGAGAGCATGGGTTATTGTAATTTCAGACAAAAGAGAGTAAACCAACAATGATCAAAAAAGACAAAGAAGACATTACATAATGATAAAGGGCTAATTCAACAAGAGGACTTAACTAACTGAAATATATATGCAGCCTACAATGGAGCACTCAAATTCATAACAAGTTCGTAGAGACCTATGAAGAGACTTAGGTAACTACACAATAATAGTGGGAGACTTCACTACCCCATTAAAAGCATTAGAAAGATCATTGAGGCTAAAAACTAGCAAATATACTCAAGATCTAAACTCATCATTTGACCAAATGGACCTAACTGACATCTATAGAACACTCCACCCAACAACAACAGGATATACATTCTTCTCATCTGCATGTGGCCCATACTCTAAGATCAACCACATTCTCAGCCATAAGCAATTCTCAACAAATTTAAAACACCAACCACACTCAAAGACCACAGTGCAATAAAAATAGATATCAATATCAAGACAATCTCAAAATCATACAATCACATGGAAATTAACCTGCTCCCAAATGACTTTTGAATAAAGAAAGAAATTAAGGCAGAAACCAAGAAATTATTTGAAACTAATGAAAGCAAAGATACAGCATACAAGAATCTCTGGAACATAGCTTAAATAGTGTTAAGAGGAAAGTTTCTGGTGCTAAACACCTACATCAAAAAGTCAGAAAGATCTCAAATTAACAACCAAATATCCCTCCTAGAGGAACTAGTAAAGCAAGAGCAAACCAACCGTAAAGCAAGCAGAAGAATAGAAATAACCAAAATCAGACCTGAAGTGAACGAAATTGAAAATTCATACAAAAGATCAACAAAACTAAAAATTTGGTTTTTGAAAGAATACATAAGGTAAATAGACTGCTAGCTAGAATGAGTTAAAAAAAGAGAGACGATCCAAATAATCAAAAATGACAAAGGAGACATTACCACCAACCATACAGAAATACAAAAAACCCTCAGACACTATTATAAACAATTTTATGCACACAAACTAGAAAACTTAGAAGAAATGGATAAATTCCTTGAAACATATAACTTCCCCAAGATTAAACCAGGAAGAAATTGAATAGCTGAACAGACCAATAATAAATTCTGAAATTGAATCAGCAATTTAAAAAAAAACTACCTACTAGGAAAAGCCCTGGACCAGATGGATTCACAGCTGAATTCTACTAGACATACAAAGAAGAGCAGGTACCAATCCTATTGAAAGTATTCCAAAAAATTGATGAAGAGAGATTCCTCCCTAACTCTATGGGGCCAGCATCTTTCTGATACCAAAATCTGACAGAGATACAAAAAGTAAGGAAAACTTCAGGCTAATATTCCTAATGAACATAGACACAAAACTCATCAACAAAATACTAGCAAATTAAATCCAGCAGCACATCAAAAAGCTCCTCCACCATAATCAAATAGCCTTTATTCCTGGGATGCAAGATTGGTTCAACATACACAAATCAATAAATGTGACTCATCATATGAACAGCACTAAAAACGAAAACCACATGATTATTCCTGCATATATAGATGCAGAAAAGGCTTACCATAAAATTCAACATTCCTTTATGTTAAAAACCTTCAATGAATCAGGCATCAAAGGAACATATCTCAAAATAATAGGAGCCATCTATGACAGCCTCGCAGTCAACATCATACTGAATAGAAAAAAGCTGGAAGCATTCCCCTTGAGAAATGTAACAAGACAAGTATGCCCACTCTCACCACTCCTATTCATCATAGTACTGGAATTCCTGGCCAGGGCAATCCAGCAAGAGAAGGAAATAAAAGGCTTACAAATAGGGAGAGAGGAGTCAAACTATCTCTCTTCACAGGCAATGTGATTCTATACCTAGAAAACCCCATAGATTCTTAAAGGCTCCTAGAACTGACAGAGGACTTTAGTAAAGTTTCAGGATACAAAATCAATGTACAAAAATTAGTAGCATTTCTATATACAAATAACATCCAAGCTGAGATCCAAATCAAGAATACAGTCTTGTTTTCAATAGCCATAAAACAATGAAATACCTAGGAATACAGCTAATCAGGGGGGTGAAACATGTCTATAAGGAGAACTAAAAATCACTGCTCAGAGAAATCAGAGATGACACAAACAAATGGAAAAACATTCCATGCTCATGGATAGGAAAATCAATATTGTTAAAATGACCATACTGCCAAAGCAATTTACAGATTCCATGATATTCTTATCAAACTACCAATGTCATTTTTCACAGAATTAGAAGAAAAGTATTCTAAAATGCATACGGAACCAAAAAAGAGCCCAAATAGCCAAAGCAATCCTCAGCAAAAAGAACAAACCTGGAGGCATCACACTGCCCAACTTCAAACTATACTACAAGGTGGCAGTAACCAAAACAGCCTGGTACTGCTATGAAAACAGACACATAGACCAATGGAACAGGGTAGAGAACCCAAAAATAAAGCCACACACCTACAACCATCAGATCTCCTACGAGGTTGACAGTAATAAGCAATGGGGAAATGACTGTCTATTTATAAATGGTGCTAGGATAACTGGCTAGTGTTTTGCAGGAGATTGAACCAGGACTCCTTCCTTATACCATATACAAAAATTGACTTACAATAGATTAAAGATTTGAACAGAAAACCTAAAACCATAAAAATCCATCCTAGAGGAAGACCTAGGAAATACCATTCTGGGCATAGGCCTTGGCAAAAATTTCACGAGGAAGACCCCAAAAGCAATTATAACAAAACCAAAAATTGACAAGTGGGCCCTAATTAAACCAAAGAGCTTCTGCACACACGCAGACACAAAACTATCAATAGAGTAGATAGACAGCCTATAGAATGGGAGAAAAATAATTGCAAACTATGTATCCAACAAGGGTCTAATATCCAGAATCTATAATAAACTTAAATCAACAAGCATAAAACAACCACATTAAAAATGGGCAAAGGATATGAACAGATAGTTCTCAAAAGAAGATGTACATTCAACCAACATTTTTAAAAAGGCTCAACATTATTAGTCATTTTGGAAATTCAAATCAAACCCACAATGTGATACCATATCCTGCCAGTCAGAATGGCTATTATTAAAAGTTAAAAAATAACAGATGTTGGTGAGGTTGTGGAAAAAAGAGAATGCTTATACACTTCTGGTGGAAATATAAATTAGTTCAGCCACTGTGGAAAGCAGTTTGGCAATTTCTCAAAGAACTTAGAACTATCATTTGACCCACCAATCCCATTACTGGGTATATACAAAAAGAAGTATATGTCATTCTGTCATAAAGTCACATGCATGCATATTGTCATTGCAGCACTTTTCACAATAGCAAAGACATGGGATCAACTTAAATCTCACCAATGGTAGATTGGATAAAGAAAATGTGGTACATATACATTGTGGAGTACTATGCAGCCATAAAAAGAATAAAATCTTGTCCTTTGTAGCAACATGGATGCAACTGGAGGCCATTATTCTAAGTGAATGAACACAGAAACAGAAAACCAAATACTGCATATTCTCACTTATAATTGAGCACTAAACATTGAGTACACATGGATACAAACAGGGGAACAATAAACACTGTGTCTTACTTGAGGGTTAAGAATGGGAGGAGGGTGAGGTTTGAAAACTACCTGTTGGGTGCTATGCTCACTACCAGGATGATGAGATAATTTATACAGTAAACCCCAGTGACACACAATTTACCCACGTAACAAACCTGCACATGTACCCACTGAACCTAAAATAAAAGTTGGAAGAAAATAAAACTAATTTCTTATAGTGTATGTGGAATGGGACAGGATCTTAAAGTGTTCCAATTTGCTTGTATAGTTTTATCTTCTCTTAGTTTTAATATGAAGGACCTTAAACCTTAAGCAGTGTATCTCAAAAGCTCTACGGTGAAGAATGAATTTCAAAACTCCTGTCACAGCCTGAAACTTTTGAAACATAAAATATAAACGAATTATTAGAAAAGTGATCATGTGCATGGATGTCATGGTAATGCCAAATTGCAATGTTTCTAAAGGTGTATTCTTAATTTCTGTATTTGTCTCTGTGCAGACCAGTAACTAGCAGTTGGCAGAACAAAACCACGTTTTAAGTAGTAACCAGTTTGCCTTAAGGCAAGAGTAACTTACACCGATACTCTTACATATATTTTATAGTTTTATTACAGTATGCACTTTGAACATGTAGACGAATGTTTACATACCCTCAAAATTCATATGTTAAATCTTAATACCCAGTGTGATGATATTTAGAGGAGGGGCCTTTGGGAGGTGACTAGGTCATGAGGATAGAGCCCTCATAAATCGGATTAGTGTGCTTATAAATTAGGTTTCAGAGAGTTCCCTTTCCCCTTCCATTATGTGAGGTTATAGTGAGACGACAACCATCTTTGAATCAGAAAGGAGACCTTCACTAGACAACAAATCTGCTGTCATCTTGATCTTGGAGTTCCCTTCCTCTAAAATCATGGGAAATATAAGCTTCTGTTGTTTATAAGCCACTCAGTCTATGGTATTTTTTAAATGCAGCCTGGACTAAGACACCACGGATTATGTGCTCTTTGAAGGCAGAATCTCTAAATTTGTAAATTTCATATTTCTGAGCCTAACATAGTGCCTGGCATGTAGTAGGTGCTCAATAAATACGCATTGAGTGAATAAATGTATTAAAGTAGATGAAGAACTTAAGATTGAACATTTTGTAGAAATAAAAAAAGTCTTAATAATTTTCATACTTTCCAGTGATACAATTCAATACAACAACATTCTGATATCTGATCCCCATGTCCACATGGCCTTGAGTGGAAAGAATCACTCCCAAGATCTCCTTTTCCATTTACTTTGGAAAGAAGTAAAAAGCCCCCTTGACCATATAGCTTCTTTAGAACTCAATTATTCCAATTAAAATTTCAAAGCCGTTTAACTTAATATGTGCTAAGCTTCTCTACTGAGAACTGGGAATTTGTCCATAATCAGATCTCTTCTATAAATGATTTTTCTGATATACACCAAGTCAGTCTGTACACACCTAGTGTTCTGCTAGATGCTATGTACATATTCATGGAATCTAACCAAATTTTTCTCCAAACTTATAAAGTTTAGGCCGGGCATGGTGGCTCATGCCTGTAATCCCAGCACTTTGGGAGGCCGAGGTGGGCGGATCACGAGGTCAGGAGATGGAGACCATCCTGGCTAACACAGTGAAACCTCGTCTCTACTAAAAATACAAAAAATTAGCCGGGCGTGGTGTCGGGCACCTGTAGTCCCAGCTACTCGGGAGGCTGAGGCAGGAGAATGGCGTGAACCCGGGAGGCGGAGGTTGCAGTGAGCCGAGATCGCGCCACTGCACTCCAGCCTGGGAGACAGCGAGACTCTGTCTCAAACAAACAAACAAAGAAAAAACTTATAAAATTTATAAACAGAGCAGTAGAGTTTTATAAACAGAGAAACAGAGTTTGTTCCTCCCATTCCTTCAGTGTTTCCAAGGTAAAGCTCCTCCTACCTTTCCGTTCCTCCACTTTCTTTGTACACCTGCTTTCTCCACATTGTCTACATTTTGTCCAGATAATGACTTGCTCCAAACCCTTCTTCAAAGAGGAGCTTTTCTCAGCTCCCTTTGATAGCTCTCTGGAATGAACAAACCTTGGAAAGTTTCTAAAAGCTGAAGGCAGGCAAAGGCAGGGAAGGGAGGCAGGAATGATCTGTTCTCTAGGTTTAGTTGCTTTCCACTTTCTTGAGTAATAAAATTTCATTTGGACTATAAACCTTCTCTGCGGGGGCTGAGGCTCCCCGTGGGCTGCTCCTAGAAATAAGTACTTGGTTTTAGCAGCTGCTCTGCTGTGATAATGACTGAGATCATTAGAGCCAGCCTTTCCAGTGATCAATCCACAGCCAGAAAGTGCCTTCCCAAATTTGTGAAATGATTGATAATTGCAATCAATATGTTTCCTAATGGCCTTGTCAATATGCTCTTTTTTTTCTGGTTGACAAAGTAATAATAAAAAAAAGATATGAAACTTTTTTTTTTCTTAATGACTATGGGGAAGATGCTGGATATCTCCCATTAAGTCATCTGGAAGTGAGTGGAGTGGAATTCAACATATTCATTTCTGTCTAACAAACATCTGCAATAATTAGACCCCAACAGAACTGCCCTATACATTTATTTTTGCCTTCAATAGCTTTCCTTGTGTCCTGAAATCAGATTTTAATGGCAGAATCGTCACAGCACCGGCTCATGAAATTATTGAGAAATGTGAAGGTGACTGCCTTTCCTTCTTTGGAAGACTGAACATGCCAGCTTATGTTTGTGCAGTATTTTGTCTGGTTTTGAAGGGAGCCCTTATCTGGAGACAGAACGTGGACACGTCTTAGGCTGGTGGGTTGGGCTGGCTCTCTAGGCTTTTCATGAGCTGTGCGCCCAGAATGCCAGCTGTAGCCTTGTGTTCTTTAACAGCCTGAAGCCAGATCCACTGAAAACCTCACTTACAGTCTTCAATGTGCTCTCATTCCATAACTAATCATAACAGAGACAAAGTATGTATCCGTAGCGCTCTCCTCCCACTCTGTTCAGGTAAGCTTTACAATGCCTGCCTTGATAAGACTTGGTTACAGTTCCACATGCTCTCCTACTCCTAAGGATAGCAGTCTCAGTCTTCCACACTGGCTGAATACAAGGGCTGGATTTCTGCACTGATGTCCTTTCTTAAGAACTGAATCCCACCCTACTATCATGTATAACTTTTGAGAGTCTTACTGCCTGAAGCTGGATTCTGTTCCTTTTCCTCCTCTCCCCATCTGAGTTCTGAATCATTTGGGAAATAAGTCAGGCAAATGGAGATTAAAACATCAGCTTTATTATTGATGAAAGCTGGATCAGAGGGCATGGCTTACATATGTTGCCCTCGCAGATTCTCTAAACCTAGTTTCAGAGCTGAATTTACCCCTCCAGGCACAGGCAGCACTTACCCTCCAGGCACTGCAGACACTTCCACCCACCCTGAGTGTGGGTGGGCACCTGTAAAAATGATGGCATAAAAGAGCACAGGAGAGTATGTGCTTGCAGTAAGGGCTGCCCCCAGGAGGGAGGAAATGAAGACTGAAGGCTGAGTAAACTGGCTTATCTCTGAAATTCCAGAGGGAGGTCTAAGAAGTGGATACAGGCCAGGTGTGTTCAGGAAAAGTCTGTGTATTTGTTCCTATTGGTGCTGTGACAACTTGTCACAAACTTAGTGGTGGCTTAAAGCAGCAGAATTTTATTACACAGTTCTGGAGGCCAGGAGTTTGAAAATGGGTCTCACTGGCCTAACATCAAGGTGTCGGCAGGGATGCATTCCTTTCTAAGAATCCATTCCTTGCCTTTTCCAGCCTCTAGTGGCCACCCACATTCCTTGGCTTGTGGCCTTTCTACAGCGATGGCATCACTCCAACCTCTGCTTCCATTGTCACATCTCGTTCTCTGACTCTGGCCCTCCTTCTGTCTTATAAGGACCTTTGTGATTACACTAGGCCCACCTGGATAATCCAGGCTACTCTCCCATGTCAAGATCCTTAACTTAAGCACACCTGCCAAGTCCCTTTTTACCAGGTAACATAATGTATTCATAGGTTTCAGTGAGTAGGATGTGGACAATTTGGAGATGCCATTATTCTGCCTACCACTGTCTATATTCATGGAAATGAGGGTTGGGAAGAAGTGCTGCCCGTAACTTGTCCTGGCCATGGTATTACCTCTTATAACTTGATCTTCCAGTGACCACCCCTCCTGCTCAACTCCAGTATATTGAGTGTTGCTCTTTTGATTCACCGTCTCTGTGCTGCAAATCAGTAACTCCCACTTTCAGCATGATAACAAAGACGGACCTGCCCTGTGATCACTGTACCTTAAAGAACAACCACCAGCACAACAACGCAGCCCCATGTTTTGGAAATTTATATGAATTATTTTACATTTTCAGACAACCCTGAAAATAAATATTAACATTTTTGCTTTACGAACAAGAACAAAAGCTCAGAAAGGACAAATTATTTGCTCAAAAATTACAGCTGTAAAGGGGGTAGGCCTGATATTTAAACCTAGGTCTTTGGTTTCGTGCCTATGTATATTCTTACTGCTTCTCTGCCCTTCACCAGAGTGGATCCCCCAAGCCCTGTCCCACCAATTAGGAATGGGCTTTTTCCTGTTCCTTGCTCATTATCACTCTTTGCTCGTTCTGTATGGCTGAGAATTTGTCCTGTTTTGTTCCCAATGACGTAGAACAGAAGTGAATCCAAAAATGTCCTTGGGTTTGGTCCCTTATGCTTCATTCTCATATTTCCATTTCAGTAGAGTTTAATAGAGAACTTCTCTCAAAGCAGCTGAGCATGTGACTATATGAGATGAGGGAATGCCTTTCAGGAAAGCTTAGAGCAGCCAACTCCACTGCTGTCCCTGGGAAGTCTGAAGGCTATTTCTTCCCAGACAATGAGCAGCTCCAGTTCCTTTCCAGGCTAACTTGCATGATTGACATAGTCAAGGCATGCTGGAATTTAACGGGAAAAACAAGAACACTTTCTTATAAAGTTACAACTAATACAGAGAAATAGTTCAAGCATATATCTAGGATTCATAGCGTAAACATCTCATTTTCCAGACGGTCCAACACAGTACCTGAAACAAAGAAGTTACTTAATATTTGCTAAATTCAGTCCAAGTATTCAGCTATGTCAAAATTGGTTCTGGTCCCCATTTAACACCCTGAATACTAAAAAGACAGAACATAGAATCAAGTGGGCCGGCATGTGATTCTAGCAGAATTGCTGTTGAGTGCACCATACTCATTACTAATATCAGCATTTACTGACAGACTTATTTGTCCCATGTGCTGGGAAGGAACCCAAGATACCTAGACGTGATTCCATATCATAATCCGTATCATGTGCAATGCAAGTCTCTCTTTGGTTTTATCCTTTGTAAGACAACATACGAGAACAACTTTTAGCTTCAGTATATATTTGATGTTTTTAGCAATAATAGTAAACAAGTGCGTATAGAGTAGTGATGACAAGATTCCTTCTGCAGTTAATTCAGAAAATAATTATCAAACATTTTAGATTGCCAAAATTGTATTGCCAGGAAAATTTGCATTGTTCCAATTTACATGGGCATTATCTTTGCTTATCTTAGAGTTCTAAAATTCATCAAAGAACAGAATGTCTAAGAATATTAATATCTGTTTGTGGGAAATATGCTCAACCTCCTCAAAAGCTCAAATGTTTGAGAAGACCTCACCAAAATGAGAATGTAGAGTTAGCTTCCTTTTGACACAATGCTTGATTTTTCATGGACTTTAGTTTGCTTTTTGAAACTTGTGAAACATTAAAAATATTTTTTCATCAAATCTGCACGTTTAAAAAGTCAACTAAATATGTAAGATTTGTTAAGATGAAAAGTAGTTTTATTTCGCTTTCCACAGAGACACTCTGTTTAAACATTTTTCTCTAAGATTTTAGACTTTACCTCCACGTCTATAAATATCATGCTTATGTTGGTATGTCTTTTTAAAAATCAATGTTAGATATTTTCTACTGAATTATCACCATAAAATAAGAAGAACTAGTTTTCTTTCTCGTGTTTTATGTCACACAGGCATACTTGCTTTCTCCCATCCAATTGTCTCAAGAGAGTTATAATTTTTGTCAGATTTTATACAATTAAGATTATATAAATGTAATTTAGTGCTATGTCGATTAGTAAACTATGATCATATTTTGCTTCATGTACCACCTTTTGTTTCCCTGGAGCTCATCATCACCTATGTTTGCTTATTTGCTTAGTTTTCTATTTATGTAACACTGATTTAATCCAAAACTTTCTAATAGTTGTCTAAAGCTGTTCTTAATATATGTATTCTCATCAGGTTCATCTTTTTATGGAAATCTCTCTTGGTACCTTCTGATCCGCTTCCTTCTAGATGTGTTGCTTTACACCTGGGACACAGATGTGTATCTTGGAAATCTTCCTTTACCATCATCCTGGGTATTCCTTTTGCCTCTTTCCTGAGTTGGATCTTCTGTTTCCTGTATCACATGTATATATATATATATGTGTGTGTGTGTGTGCGCGCGCACGCGCGTGCGTGCGTGTGTGTATATATACATATATATGTGTGTGTGTGCATATATATACACACACACACATATACATATATATTGCATGTGGTTTAAAGATTTATCTGGCTGGAACACATTTTCTGGTAGTTTCCTGGGAATTAATGTATAAAGAAAAATTTCCTGGGATTCTGCATTTCTATGAACATTTCTGTTCTACTCTTATACTTGATGAAGAGTTTGGCTGCTAGTAATCATCTTTCAGGATTTTGAAGTCATTGTTCCATTTTATTTTAGATTCCAGAATTGCTATTGAGAAGTTTGAGGTTTTTCTGTTTCTCAATTCTTTGGGTGTGACTAATTTTTTTCTCTAGATCTTTTATGATTTTTCTTCAGTGCCAGTTCTGAAATGCCATTTAGTGACGTAAACTAGTATGAGTCTAATTTTATTCACTTGTTTGAACAGTTGATGAAAAATTTCAATCTGGAACTCATGTCCTCACTTCTGAAAAGCTCCCTTGAATCATTTCTATGACAATAACATTTTCTCTATTTTTTCTTTCTGAAACTTCTTATGTAAATATTGGGTGATCAAGTCTTAAAAAAGTTCCCCCTCTATTATTTTTGGGTTTTTGCTCTATTTTCTAAAACATTTTCTAAGTTCTCTATTATAATTCTTCTTCTCTGCCATTAATTTTCAAGAGCTCCTGATTTCAGAGGGCCAATGAGGTAAAAACCTTTCATAATAATTCTAAGATTTTTTTTCTTTTTCACTCTTATGAGTATAAAAAGGTTTTCCAGAGATGAACTTGTGTGTTCATCTCTGATGAACATCACAACAGATGGAATGCAGCAAAAGGCATGATAATCCAACTGTCAGCTATTAAATCAGAAGAGATTTGGAAAAATGTAAAACATCACTATCATCACTATTTTTTGTTTTCAAATTATAGTTTTTCATAAAAATCTATTCATGTTCTATTTATCACACATACAATATGTTATACTGAATCATCAGTAAAATTTAATAATTTATCTCATATATATATATATATATAACTATAACATATATAAAGAAAAGTATTTTAGAATCCTTGATAATTTTTTAAGAGTACTAAGGGGTCCTTAGAAAACAAAGTTTGAGGAATGCTACCTTAAATGTTCCTTATTAAATTATATTCTTGTTATACAGGTACAATGTTTTCTTCCTATCTCTGTTAGAATGTTATTGATAATGTTTCTGAAATTTCCTTTTTCCCAGAAAGCCTCTGTTTCTGCTAAGTTGCTTTCTTTGGTTTGTTTCTTTCAGTATCTATTTTGGGGGCTTTCCTGAGGTGTCTGGTGATCTTTGGTTGGCTGCTCATATAAGAATTGGGGCTAGTACAGTTGATTGATGGCTCAGAGCATGTGGGTGGGAGTTTTCTTTGATGTCCTTTAAATTAGGCTGATCTAATATGATTTCCCAGAAAAGATTCTTGTAACGTCTTGTCTGGATAGTAATGACAGGGTTGCCATTGTCTTGAGAGCCAACAGGGGAATCAACCTCTAGGATCTCAGCACCCAACATGCTAAAGTTTTTTGCACTGAGGTGTCCCCTACTCCCTGTTTGCAGTGAGGTATCCCTAGCATCTTCATTGTGTGTGTACCCGTGAGTCCAGTGATCCTGTGCCTTACTCTCTCCAGGGAAGAAATCTTCAGCATTCTGCGGTCCTGGAGGAGTGGCAGTAACTCAGCAGCATCAAGTGAGTATGGGATCTGGGATCCCATACTTATTATATCCCATACTTAATTATATGTCCTTTAAACCAATCTTTCTTATCATAGCATGTATATAGATCTCAGCCCTTGGTCTGAATTCATAGCCATTTGAGCATCTGCTGTGTAAGTCATACTGCTTTTCAGTTTTCCCCATTGCCAGCTTAGGATTTGGTTCTTTCAGTTCTGCCAAGCAAATTGCCACTTGTCCATTTGCTTTCCAGCTTCCAAAATTCTGTTGTTATTATTACCTTTCCTTTTCTCTTTGTCCTTGTTAGTTATGCTTGTATAAAAAGTCAATTATGCATATAATTATAGATATTTATATATAATTATTGGTAGATATAGATATCTATGTAATTATCTCTCTATATAGATCTATATATAGAGAGAGGTGATAGATACAGATAGATAGCTAGATTCTATCTATATATATCTCTTCTGAGCTTTGTTAATCTATAGTGAAATTGGTTGTGTTAAATGTGCCATCAATATACAGAACCAAGCCGAATTTCTATATGGGTCCAGGCATGTGGCCAGTGTTTATTTTTATGAATGTTTCATTCTGAAGATTCAGTAATTATGTTAAGTTCTGTTGCCAAAGTTGTCTTTTAGCACTCTGATTTATTTTTAGCAAAGGACAGATACATTGACAAGTCGAATATTAAAAAATCCTCCGCAAGATGTTATTTTTTTAGTATTAAGGCCTTAAATGGATATACTTGATTTCAAAGAAGTTGATTTTAATTTAAGAAAGGGGTTGCTATTTTTTATAAGCAGTCTCACAATGATAAATGTTTTATCCCGTCAGCTATTGGTGTTAGACCAGTGTTGGCTGTGTCTAGAATTTAATCTCCTGTAGAAAATGATATAAAAAGCAGATATGCTGAATATTCTATAGTAATTTTTTTATTTTAACATCAAAATTTATTAATATTTATTGAACTCTGTAGTTCTTGGCCTCTAAGTCATATCCCAGTAGTATTTAAAGAGACTTCGTCACTATTTCAGGGTCCTTGGAGACCATTTAAGGCACAGCAAGTGCTAGAATTATTTTTAGAAATATGACTAACTCAAATCTACCACTAGACAAAAATGTCAGTGCTTCCTGGCTTGGTGATGAGTCTTCAAAAAGACCTTTGCATTTCTTACTTAGTTAAGTGGCTCAAGGAATGAGTCTTTCCTTACTTCAGGGTCTGGTAGTCAGAACACTCTGACTCTACAGATACATTTCTTGAGCTATAGGTCACCCACCCTGTTTGATCTTGGGTTCTGCACCCAGAGCAGCAGAGTTTTCATTCGTGCCTTAAGCAATGCAAGCTGGAAGCAAGAAGCAAGAAGGAAAAAATTAAAGTGGAAGACAGTTTAGCACTGGGGATGCTGAGAATAAATTTATTTTGATAATTTATTTTGCTAGTATTTTTCTGTTGATACTTATTGGGTAAAATTTAAATTAACATTGCTATGTTGATTATGCTGTATTTTTGGGACACTGTAGTAACAATGGAAGGGCTGACTGCTTAGAGCCAAGAGAAGGATACAAATGTCTGTGTGCCTGACAGGTTTCAGGCTAAAAGTCAAGGTAAGAGTGATTAAGAAATAAGGAAAAGTTGCTAATAGGATCTAGGAGTTTACGTTAAAAGGAGTAGGTCTGAAACGTTAGACTATTAATTTATTAGAGCTGAGGTATGGCTTAGAACTTTGCATTTCTCATAGATCTCTTAGGTGATTCTTAGGGAGGTTGTTTATAATGTTAAGGGTCATTTCTAAGACCCCTCATAGACCTTTATAATTCTGTTGACATCCTTGACTTTCAGTTAAAATGCAAATATCACTCATATATTTTAAATACACGTTGCTTATATTTTGGAAAGATTTTTATGATTTTCCCTCTTGAAGCACTTCAGCTACCTAACTCATTTAAGTTATGATTAGCTCTAATTTCTCTGCAATCATCATACATACTTGGGAATTACTGAGAAGTTAAAATAACACAAACCTACAGATTGTTTTTATCTGGAATAATTTTCTGATGAATATTAAATTTAATAAGTAATGAATTGGCATAATATGTTTTATGTATATCCAGTAAAACTTTTATTAGTTTCAACTTTTAGGTTTTAATACTTTGAAGCCAGTAATTCACTTTTATCAACGCCCAGATCTGTAAAGCTCATAGGTCTAAGGCAATGTGTCTATAATACCTGTAGCATAAAACAGGTGAGATGCTGATGGTGCTCTAGAGTTTGGTCTTGGGGTGGGCGCTGAGACATTACTGGATGAGTCCAAGGCACAGAGAGCTTTGATCAAAAGAGCATGAAGAGACACTGATTTGGATGTTAGAATCACTAACTAAAGAGGGAGACTAAAACAGACATGACAATGACCTTCAGTTATTTGAAGTCTAGTGGATGAACAAAAAGAATTTTTATGATCCATAGGCTGGACTTAATAGATGTAATTTATAGGAAGGTGAATTTTGGTTCATATCAAGGAGAATTTTCTCACTCTTAGAGAGTCAGTGTTGGAATGAGTGGATTTATGAGACAAGAAACCCTTTTTACTTGTTTAGGCTGCATGCCCATCTGCAAGAATATTGTAAATTTTTGGTAGATAGCTGTTTTAGATGATGTAAAAGTATCTCAAACTCAGATTCTATGAGAGAAGCTTTAAAAGTACATCATCAGTAGGTTGAGAATGGATTGCTTTTGAGTATAATCCCTGAGAAGTTTACTTTGAGGTATATCTGCAATTAATATTAAATCTGTCAGCAGATTTAAGGAGATACTTAATCTCTAAGTGAATTTATTTCAGCAGCTTTTAAATAATTTAATTATTTTTCATTAGAGGTTTGCTAAGATAGGTCCATCTTCTGCTGCTACAACAGAATACCTGGGACTGGGTAATTTATATTATAAACAGTAGACGTTTATTTGGTTCGTGGTTCTGGAGGCTGGAAAATCCAAGCACATGGCACCAGCATCTGAGAAGGGCCTTTGTGCTGTGCCACTCCATGGCTAAAGGTGGAAAGGCAAGTGAGCATGTGAGGCAGAGAGTCGAAATCCAGCTGGACACATCCTTTTCCTCAGGAACCCATTCCTATGTTGACTAACCTGCTCTCACTATAATAGCATTCATTAATTATGGTCCTCTTGCAAGTCCTGCCTCTCAACACTGTTAAAATGACAATTCAATTCCAACATGAATTTGGAGGAGGCATTCAAACTATAGCAGGAGATAAGAGGCTGCTAAAGCAAAGGAGTCAACATTTTTTTGGTGAGAATTGAAGAAGCAGAAAAATTGCACAAAGGGTTGCAGAGGAGGCCAAACATAGCAGTACCTTGAATAAAAGACTTCATCTTTGGAGACACAGAGTCTTGTTTTTGCTTTTTAAATCATAATACAATAGTCCACCTTTACTCATGGGGGATACCTTCTGAGACCCCCAGTGGATGCCTAAAACTGAGGATGGTACTGACCACAATCACTATCAATTGAAACACATTTCTGTTCATGTCTTCCACCTACAAATTTAATGCCTTTCCATCTTTATCTTTTTTTGAGAGAAAGAGGAGGGGCCTCACTTTGTTTGTTTGTCACTCAGGCTGGAGTGCAGGGTTTGTGATTGTTGCTCACTACAGCCTTGAACTCCTGGGTTCAAGGGATCCTCTCACTTCAGCCTTCTGAGTAGCTGGAATTACAGGCATGCGTCACTGCACCTGGTGCCTTTCCAGCATACCTAAGCACTTATCACACACTGTGGCTATAGCTTTTGCAGTCTTAGAAGTGACAGCAAAACTAGTACAAATTGATTTCCCTTTCTCACAATTTCACAGATAGATTTGTTCTTACTGTTAATCTTAGCAAACTCAGCATACAATTTTTCTTTTCCTTAGCAAGTTGAGAACTTTCATCTTTTCATTTAAAGGAAGCACTTTTTGGGTTTTTTTGGCATATTCAAATTGGCAGCATCACTACTTCTGTAGTTTGGGGTCATTGTGAAGTAAAATAAAGGTTACTTGAACACAAGCACTGAACTATTACTACAGTCGATCTTTTAACTGAAATGACTACTAAATAACTAAAAGGCAGATAGCATCTACAGCCTGAATATGCTGGACAAAAGGGAGGATTTTAATCGCAGGCAGAATGGAGCAGGATGGTGTGAGATTTCATCATGTTACTCAGAACAGAGTGCAATTTAAAACTTACAAATTGCTTATTTCTGGACTTTTTCATCTAATATTTTGAAATGCAGTTGACTGTGGGTAACTGACAACTTGGAAAGCAAAACTGCAGATACAGGGGCACCATACCTGTTTATTTCTTTATAATATTTCTTCCTAATTAGAAAGGAAAGTTCACAAGATGAAAATGTTTTTCTGGGCATGTTGATAGGTCTGTTTCTGTCTTCTGATTAGCTCCAAGTGGGGGACACATCTTTGTCTCAGCTTTAGAAAGCTTTGCACCAATTTAAAGGCAACAGGAAGAATTTCACTTAATATTGTGTTATATTGATAATAATGTTCCCACAATAAACAACAACCCTAACACATATCATTTTAGTACTATCATATTAGCAACAACATAAAAATGATCCATGATGTTACAATTTCTGGTGCTTATTAGAAAATATAAGCTAAAAATTTGGACTACTAGAAAGCTTACTCAGAACTTCAGAAATTAAAGATTTTTTTAAAAGCCACTTGCAATGGCTATATAGAGCCATCTGTCTGGAAGGGGGAAAAACAGCTAAGACTTCAGTACTCAATTGCTTATTATGAAAGGCATGCTATGGACTGAATGTTTGTGTCCCCCCCAAATTTATATGTTGAAGTCTGGATCTCCAAGGTTAATGGTATTTGGAGGCAGGACATTTAGAAGTTAATTAGGTCATGATGGTGGAGCACTCCTAAATGGTATTAGTGTCACTATAAGTGGAGGAAGAGACCAGAGCTCTCTACTGTCTGCCATGTGAGGATACAACAAACAGTTGGTCATCTGTAAACCAGAGAGTAAGCCCTCACCAGACACTGGATTTGCCAGCACCTTGATATTGAACTTGGAATCCTCTAGGACTGTGGAGAAACAAATATTTGTGTTTTAAATCACCCAATCTATGATATTCTGTTATAGCAACACAGACTCCCTAAGATAGGCATCTTGTTTAAAGTATGTTTTACCTTTCTCCAGAGCTTGGCCTCTAGGAGTTCTAGGATCTTGAATCTAAAGACTTGTAACTTCGAACTATTATTTTTATATGCATTTATTTTATCCTGATAGAAAACGTGAGGTTTCCAGATCAGAGAAAAGACCAAGTATTTACTTATAGAACACCACGTGAGAATTTCCCAGGCCCCAATCCTCCATGGGGCAGCATGGTGAAGACAGGTGTCATCTGAATTTTGGAGCTTACATAGCAGGTACTTGCACAGCTGCCACTCCTGTCATTCAGAGAGGGAAAGAGAATGAGAGAGAGAGAGTTAACACTTTTATTCCTTGGCATGTAAACAAACCCTCTCTATAAAAAAAGCCAGGTCCCTTGGCCTACTATCCTCTTAAATGTAAACAAATGACTAAATGACTCCAGGAGAAATAAGCCAGCGAGTCTTTCCAGAGATGTACTTTAATTTCCAAGATTTACCTTTATCTTCCAAGACTTGTTTGCCATTCAGCAACCCAGGCTACTAGTACTCTCTTGTTTAGGAAGCCCTAACCATACAGAAACAGAAAAATAATAGTTGCTTCTTGACACTAACGAGCTTATAGTGCAACTTAAATATCACAGGTGGTTCAGGATTGAGCATAATCAAAACATTAAAATGAATCTTTTGTTCCATTAAGAAGACTTTGCATGTGAAGAAAGTTTTGCTGCAGATGCTGAGAAATTCTACTGTTGCCAAATCTACTGTATTTTTCTAGGAAGCTCACGCTCCTACCCTCTGCAATGACAATTTCATCCTCTCTCTCTCCTAAGACTTTCCATCTAGCACCACCCACCATTTTATCTAGTGCCCTTATCTCATATATCACTAATGAAAATTCAAGCCATTAATAGTGTACATCCTCATCCTGCCTGGAAATCCTGCCATTTCTGAATAAACTCATATATTTTCCCTTTCACCTATCTCTCCTTTCTCTGCTACTGCAGCTAATTCACTACATATTCTCTGAATCCCTTTCATTTTGATTATCCTAAGGACATTCCTTCTTCAGGAGTCTTCTCTCTTTTTGGCATATTCAACTTTTTTCTCTCTAATACTTCATTTCAGTCACATACCATTCATCATTGATATTATATCCCCCTTCAATTACCATTACTCTTTGTTTAACTTCTCAGAAATGTTATCTATACATTCTATTTCCATACCTATATCTCTTTTTTGAAGCCTTCAAGTCATTCCATTCTTGCTTATCTTCATAAACAGCAAATGTTTCTTCCAAGGTCACTGGACACTTTCATTTTCCAAATGAAAGTTCTTATTCTGTATGATCTACCAGTAGCTCTCATAGAAGTTAATGTTTCCATCTTTGAACCATCTCCTAGGTGTCTAGTGACCTTATTGGATATCACTTATCTGTCATCTTTCCTTATCTCCTCCTACTAGACTTTAAAACTGGACTTCTATAAAACTTGGTACAGAACCACATTCTCTTGCTCTTCCTATCTCGAGATAATTTTATTAATTGTCAGGGCTCTAGATATCATTTGTATTTTGACAAATTATCTTCATTGAAGGTATCTCCTTGATGCTGTGTATCTTCACTTTGATATTTTATATTCACTTGAAATGTTTCCTGTTTCATCTTTATGTGGGTATTTTATAAATGCCTTCCCTCCCATCCCTGCCAACTGTTCCTCCTCCAATCTTCTCCAACACAGAAAATAATCCACCCAGCTGCTCAAGAAAGAATCCTGAGCATACCTCAAGTCATGATTATTTAATCTGAGTTTCTCCTAAGGATTTATTGTATATGCATGAAAGACAATAAATAATGTGCTTAGAACAATTTCCAAGTGATTAATTATGGCTGCATGTCAAATACAGAATAAAATGATGAAAGTCATACTTCAGTGGTCATTGTCACTAACTATTAACACCTTAACACCTTTTTGCTTTTATGCAGAGCTGCATCCACTAAAATAAGTTAATATTCTACCTTTACAGACCCCTTTGGTAGAAAAAGCAGGTTCACAAGCCTATCTGGGGCTTACCCATATAATGACTTCTCTAAAATATCACTAATCAAAGGTATTATGCTTTCCTGACAGTTAGGATTCAAAGTGGTAAGATTTTCCTTACCTTAAAAATAAACATATGCCAGAGAGTGCAATGGCAGACAAGTCCAAAGTCAGGTTACATATATGTAATTATATATTTACAAAATCTTTTCATTAACCCATCGAGAAGAACCACATATTATTTACTACAGATAATAAAAAACATCTCAGGGGCTCATCGGTGTTGGAACACCAGTGGTTTTTTTTTTTTTTTTTTTTTTGACCCTAGACAATATGTTGCCTCTGAATTATTTTGAAGACCAGGCTGTTTATTTACACCAAGAAAATTGGGACATTTTAACTATATCAGAACTTGGCAAAAATTTTGAAATAATACATGAGATTGGACTTAAGCAGTACTTATGGTAGTAATTTTAATTCTTAAATTCTATTTCAATAGTGAAGAAAGTCTTAACTTTTAAAAATAATGCCTATGTTAACAAATAAGAGTTTCAGTGTTTATATCTTGCATGCAAAGTGTAAGATGCCTTCTCCCCTCCTATTTAATTTTTGAAGAAGTTCTGGTTTTTAAAAAGAGAATTTACAAAATCAAAATTGTGGACATAAGTAATGTGTGACTTCTCAGTAGTCAATCCATTAAAATCCACCTAGAATTTTAACAAGGATTTCAGTTTAGTAAACATTTATTGAGCATCTCCTATTAACTAGCACTGAAAAAGGTAACCTCACAATGTTAGTGTTAATAGCATGCATGATACAGCCCACCTGCTGGCTTTCTTGGCAGGCGTTGCTAATTTTTAACTAGAGTCTTCACAATTCAGCTGCAGGTTTTTTGTTTTGTTTTGCTTTCCCTAGTCAGTTTCAATACAGGTCACTTTCATGCCAGACACATATTTACCATTTCAGTGTTAGCAGTAGCAAGATCTGTGAAGAATCTGAGATTTTATCTTACTTGAAAGCTAATAGATTATCCTGTTAGCAGTTCATGGATGTGAGACATGAGACTCCTGGGTCAGAAACAAGGACTTTATTACTCATGGCATAGCAAGTAGGCTGAACATCAGCATATTTTATATTGGTTCCCTGAGACCGAATCCCCACGAGGCATTGTGAATAGGGCCAGATGATACCTACACATGTGGTTGGTTGTGTTAGAACAGAAGAATCCTGAGTTTAGGGAACCCAAAACTTTTATAATGAGAAACAAGCATGTCTGCCCTTTGCTTCAGATGGAGACACTATTTCTATCTTTCAAGGTTGTTTCTACGTAAAAATTCTTGGAAAGATATTCTGTAACAGGGTCAGTTTGTACCTCTGCTCGTAAGACAAGTAGAAGCCCAGAATACTCAGGCAGAATTATCCCCCAACAAGCAGATAGAACATTTTACCTCTTTAAATGAGACAGGAATAATATAGGGTGGTCACAGGAGAATAAAAACTTCCAGGTGGCAGTTTCACGTAACTAGAGGCTACAGGCTCATAATACCCTGAAAAGCAGGGTGTGGACCAAGCTGGCTAAGACTGACTGGACCCAACATGGTGCTTGATTTGACTTAGGTTTCATCTAGGACCTCAGTATATGTTCATTAACATACTAAATCAGATACCCAACAGCTCCATGACAGTTCTGAGAATACCTATAGTTAGTGTTAAAATGGGTGGCACTACAGTTCTGAGAAATCTCTACCTTTTCCCAGGAATCTTCACGAATATCTTACCCCTTGGTTAAAGAAACCCATAAAGGTAGCAGCTCCAAACCCTTCTGTGAGTGACTCTCGCCTGCATATGCCTGCACTCCCTTTCTTGAGTATGTACTTTTTGCTTTGCAATAAATCTCTGTACTTCCACTCTTTTCTAACTCATCTTTGAATTCCTTTTCACAATAGTGTCAAGAGCCTGGACACTAGCTGGGGGTAAAGATCCCAGAAGCATTTGGGGACCTTCCCCAGCTCACCAGTATCCAGTGTGAAGGCTAATCTCAGGATTTAATCCTCAACATATGTCACTCATTCTTCAGAAATAAGTAAGGTGATTGAAATTGTTTCAACTTAGCAGATGAATTAATCAAGTCATTTCTGCATACAACTAAGAACCAATCTAAGCAACTAATTTAATGTGAACTAATCAAAGTTAATAATCTTTAGTTTTCTGTTGGTATACAGGTACTGTATATCTAGATTAGGGTCAGGTATCTTTATGGTATTAAAGAAATTAATCAGTATAAAGATCATTTTAACAGCTTCATTTATTCTCTGTGCTGACCAGTCCTGCTATTAAATATAGAGATCAGTTTTGTTCCCTTCAGATATTTATTTGTTCTCTGCAGATTATTTCTCTTTAGACATTATATTTATTTAGTATTTTAAAAATATTTTTATAGATATTTTCCAATATACACAAAAGTAGAGAGAAGAGTATAATGAACCATATGTGTACATCACCCAGGTTAGTCAATTATTAACTCATGGCCAATCTTATTTTTCTCTCTTTCTCTACTACTCACTTCCCTTGGACTACTTTAAGAAATCTCAGACATTGTATCAATGTATTTGGGTGAACTATTTTCAAGATAAGGCATTTCTGCTCTTCCTCTCTTTTTTGCCTATTCATTCTGATAAGTTTATTCTTGTGTGTGTGTATTTGGAAATTTGCTTACACAAATTGTATGTTTGAATCTTGTTTGGGTTCTTGACATGCAGGTATACTATGCTGTATTTCTGTTTTGTTTTTATTCTTTAACAGTAGTTTCTTTATTTTTATCTATGAAAATGTAAGTCTCAATATGATCAAATTTGGGCACCGAGGGAAGAACTTCTGTGGCTTGATTTCTTTTCCTTTTCCTTTCTTTCTTTCCTTTTTTTTATAAAGACAAATCCTATTTTGGGTTAATTTCCTTTTAACTAATCAAAAATGTTCATATTCCTTCTTCATATATTCACTCATAAGATATGTGGCTATGAAATGACTTTAGATTTGCTAGAACAACTTGTATATGTACAAATTCCTATATACTCCTCTAACTAATCATTTCATCCAAGCTATGAATCATTCTTCTTGTTTTCCTGCAAGCCTTTCCAGTTTATCTACAGCTTACAAATGAGTTGCCAGAAGATGAAAGAAGAGCTTAGGCTCCAAAATAGAGCTGGCCCCGTACTGTGTAGAGACCCAAGTTTATATGCGGAGAAAGAAAATTGGTTGCTAGTAGAGCTTCCAATTTGGTAGAACTCTCAAAATTCATATCTCAAACATACAAAGTAGGGTTTCCTTTAAACTTGATAGGATTCTCTTAGGAGACAATGATTTGTCTATTACTATTTAGGTGCTAATTCTTAACATATGTACATTACCTTAAATTTATGGTTCAGGTACTCTAGCTTCATAATGGATAAGGTAACTGTACTGTGGATAGGATGAACAGGAGATGGTAAAGCAAAAAGGAAAGCATCTTTATTTAGGGCTGAGGTTGTTGATGGTATCAATCGCCATAAAGTAAATAAATCTGTGTAAAATAAATCTCTCACAGATTGGAATTGCTAAACAAGAGGAAAGAACCAAGGAAGCCTAAAAGGTAAAAATGAGTGTTTGTCAAAGCTGGGAGCTCAGGATACAAGTCCGGAGTAGTGACAATTCCATGGTGCCTGCCTTAGGGAATCAGATAAATTTTAGGGAAAGAAGAAAGTCATGGCTACTGCAGCCTTGCACAGCAGCACTGATGTGTGGCCATCACAAGATCAAAAACAAAACAAAAATGTTGGTGGCCTTACTTTGTTAGTGTTTTTAAAAATCCCCTGGTGTTGTTTGGTTGGTTTATAAACAGCTGCTCTGGATGCTGCAATTCTTTTTCTGGTGAAGCATAGCGAGAACATTAAAAAATTTTATTTTATTTTAGATTAGAAGTATACGTGCAGGCTTCTTACACGGATACATTGTTTAATGGTGGGGTTTGGGATTCCAGTGTACGCATTGCCCAAATAGTAAACATTGTATCCAATAGGTAATTGTTCACCCCTCACCTCCCTCTCAACCTCCCCTCCCTCTCAGCCTCCCCTCTTTAGAGTCCCTAGTGTCTGTTTTTTTTCCATCTTTATGTTCATATATACCCATTGTTTAGCTCCTACTTATATCAATAACTTTAATGGCACGTGCTAGTCATTGAGTGAAATATGTTTTTTTAAGTTTTCAAAGTATTTTCATATGTACAACTGTTAAGTCCCTAGGGAGAAACTCCAATAAAAATTATTTTACATTTACAAAACAGTGGCACTTTAGAGTATGACTTAATTTCCTCCTCTTACGTCATTTTAGTTAGGAATTTTAAGAAAATGACTTTACTTGTCCATCCCAATATCTTTGGTAACATGTTATCTATAGCACACTTGTTGTGCATGATTCATGTGTTAATTATACTTATTTTTTTCCTAGCTCACCACAGAAAACATTCCTGAGATGAACATTTTCCATGAAAATCGATTAGCATTTTAAAATCTCATGTGTTACATTTTTATCTTTTATTCCTTCTCCCAGAAAAACACAACAATATCTTTAAATGGAATATTAAAAGCTTCCTTTTCGGAGAACATCAGCAGTATTTCTCCAATAGCTTGTAATAATACTAAGTAGGAAAGAACAGTGCACTGAATCACAGTCTTGCACTGTTATACAATCACTTAAGGTCAGTTACATAAGGAAATAGATAAATAAAGCAAAAGGAAACTTGTATCACATTTGTGAAAAATGCCAAGCTACATAGAATGGAACTGGCACTCAGTTAACAGTTGGCTTTATTCAGGGTCTTATTGATGACCCATCGGCCTTGCAGGCTATTCATGAAGTGAGCTCTTTTAGGTTACTTATGCCTTACGATTACAGAGCAAATAAGAGAAGAAATTCATTTCTAGTAATTAAACATGATCTTACTAATTTCTTAAAGGCTTTACTAGGTCTCAAGATCTTGAAATGTCTGACTTTTAAAAAATAAAAGTGAAAATCCAAGATGTGAAAGAATCCATTTCAAAAAATAACAATTTATTAATTTTTTTCAATTTTATTTTAGATTTGGGGTACATGCACAGGTTTGCTACCTGGCATATTGCATGATGCTGAGATTTGGGATATGAATGAAAGGATCAGTTTTGATAGCCCCATCTCTACTGACATTTTATGAGCAGGGAACTAGGGAGGAAGAATAGAGACATCACTAAATTTGGACTTAGGAAATATGATCTTGGGTCCCAGGCTTCTCTTATTAATTCTGTGATTTTGGACAAGCCACTACTTAACCTCTTTGGGCCTCAGTTTCTCTTTATAGAATGTAGACAGTATTCCCTGTCCATGTCAAAGGGCTGTTAAGCAAGCAAAATGAAACAATACATGTTAAAGTGCTTTGTAAAAGAGTGTTACACAAATATAAAATGTTTCCATTCTTGAGTTTCTTCCTAATAAGGCACATAAAGAATATATTCTGGAGGAATAGGGTTTGGGTAGTCAAGAATTTGGACATAATCTTTTGTAAGTCCTGCTCTTGATCATGATCCTCTCAGTTGCTAAAGGGATTAAGTTAGACACTTACAGAGGTGTAGTTTTTTCAACCACTTACATACACTTCTCAAGAGATCATAACAATTGTTCCATCTCTTCAACAATCTGAAAGAAAAAGCTATGACCCTTTGTTTTCTAAGGGCCAAATATAGGCCATGTAACAATTAGATTTCATTTAACTGTCAAGAACACCCAGTTTCACACACAATTAAAAGAGAATCTGGAAAGATGCATAATGGACCGTTTGTTGGAGGGGAATATTTAACCTTATACTGATTGTATTTAAATCACGCATTTTGTTTAGAATTCAAGAGGGTATTATCGGGGTAGTGAGAACTGAGGAGAACAGGAGATTCTTTAATTGCTGCAATTCTTTATTTACCTCCTTTCCAGGGCTGTGCAGATGGATTCAATGTAGAGATCAAAGGCAAAACCTTTATAAGGCATATAAACTGAAATTACTTTTGCACCAACCAAATAGTTTATGTCCATTTTCAGAAGGGCAAGAGGGGAGCTTTAAGAGGCTAAATGACATATTAATTTATTACACTGAAAAGTGGGATCTTGGCTGCTTATCTTAAAGCTATATCTGACAAATATAAAATAGAGATATAAGACAGTTAGAGGAATGGTAGCAAAAAAGTTCCCCCACTTAGTAATGACCAGCTAAATATTCATGTAGCAAACATTTGGCCTGAATTATACTGATAATTGCATCAGTCCTCTATTTGACTTTGCATGTATAAACAAAGACTGGTAAATCTAATCTAGACATCGGAACCATGTTGCTGAGCTTACAGCTATTTATGTGCTTTAAGGCACTGAACTAAACATCCCATTAAGTCTTTGAAGGTTTAAGAATGGAACCACTCTTGATTTGGTTTACTTTCATCCTTAACTTTCCATGCAAACAGTACTCAAAGAGCAAACAGCAGACTGACTGTTGATCTCAGTCTGTGTTCTAATTCTAGTTGCAAATTTGCATCAACAGTTTCACATTACTGAGTTAATCATTTTCGCTTTTTGCCAGGTCAAAATATTAATACTGGTGTTTCCTGGAGTGGCACATAAGTAATTCAATAAACACAAACTGATACAGATGCAGAGGATCAGTGCCATGTCTCTGGTTCCACCAAACGTTGAATTTCCCAATAAAGAGCTCATGATTAGGCTGTGACTAAATGAATGAGCTTTGTAAAAGAGTACAGATCTCAAAAAATGTGGAGGTTGCATTCAATTACATTTGTGAATGTTAGGAAACTGTCAACTGCCTTTGGAGTCCAAGGAGAGAGCCAGCAGACACCCTTCTCACCACCCTGGGCTTTTCATGAGAGTGGCACTGCAATATCATCATCCTGGCTTAGGGGAATTGGTGTGCAATAAGCAAGAGGCAGGACTTGGGAGTCAGGAAGGTTTGAATCCTCATTCTGCTATTTACTACAAATGATGTAACTCTTTGGAGCCTCATTTTACTGTGTGAAATGGAAACATGAGTTTTATGAGAAGTAAGTGAGTGAACATAGGTAAAGTGCCTAGAACAATGCCTGGCCCAGAAATGGCATTCAGTACACACTGCTTCCCTTCTCTTCTGACAGGTTCCTGGAGACAAAGGAAAAGGGATATCTGGTGAGGCAGTAGAGGTCTAGTTCCTCCACTTAGAGATCATAGAGTCCTCCAGGTCGCAGGACTGGATGCTGAGATCTGGGTTTCGGTCCTCCATGTGGGTTCATCTAACCCTCTTCCTCTACCTCCCGTTTCAGTTTGCAACTAGGTATCAGGTGACACCAGGACCTATCAGAAGTGCAGGTGTCCATTCAGGTGCCTTAAGGACATTTTTCATAGTCTTGTGTCTCCTGGAGAAGGATCCTTCATTATTTGTGTCCAAAGAATACTGCACCTCAAAGGAAATTTAAAAAAAAAGTCTGAAGTTGTTCTTTTAATAGATGGTGTAAGAAGTGGGATTTATTTACAGGATCTATTTCCTTAAAGTTTCAGTTTGATCATGTCACATTTAGCATAAGTGACTCCATTTTTGTTTGGCCTAGTCTGTTGGGGTCTGGTACATGAGCTTTGTCCAAAACAATGGTCTCTCATAATTGTGTTAACAATTATCAGGGCTCTCCTATCTTAGCTGATACCTGGCCTGAGGATAATACTCTGTAATCCTTAAAACTTGGAACATCTCAAGGGCTTGCCTGAGTTCTCACTTTTTGTCTCCCCACCACATGGGAGCAGATCTCCTGGGCCTTCACTTCTCTGTGGTCTAAGGGAAGACTGGGAGTATAATTTGTTGCCTTATAATTTTGGGCCCAAAGGGTATACTTCTTAAGGGAAGGGACTTTGGGAATGGTGATGACTGACACATTGACTGAGCTCATATTTCAGATAAAGTTATATTCTCCATTTCAGAGAGTGATCTTGTTTTCACAAAGGTGAATGCTGCAAACATATAATCGGCATAACATTGAAACAGTAAAGTAACAGAGGTTATTTCTGTCTCAGAAAAATATCATGTGAATAGATGCCCAAACTAGAATGGTATATTTGGAGGATAGCAGTAGCTGAGTGTGGCTGAAGTCCAGGGTGGTGTGGAAGAAAATTAAATGTAAAAGTAAGTTTTAATTATAAAATAAAGAATCTTAAAGATAATGATGGAACTCCAACAACTCCAGCCATTGGCTCAGGGACAGAACTCTGATCTCCCGGGGCCTCAGCCCCTAGGGGGAGGGGTGGCTGTAGTCTCTGCAGACCAGTAAGAGGTGAAGCCAGCTGGACTTCTGGGTCAGGTAGGGACTTAGAAAACTTTTCTGTCTTACAAGAGGATTGTAAAATGCACCAGTCAGCACTCCATAGCTAGGATTGTAAAATGCACCAATCAGTGCTCTGTGGCTAGCTAGAGGTTTGTAAAATACACCAATCAGTGCTCTGTAAAAATGCACCAATCAGCACTCTGTGGCTAGCTAGAGGTTTGTAAAATGGACCAATCAGCACTCTGTAAAATGGACCAATCAGCAGGACGGCGGGAACAAACAAGGGAATAAAAGTTGGCCACCCCAGGCAGCAGCGGCAACCCGCTCGGGTCCCCTTCCATGCTGTGGAAGCTTTGTTCTTTTGCTCCTCACAAGAAATCTTGCTGCTGCTCACTCTTTGGGTCCATGCCACCTTTGAGAGCTGTAACACTAACTGCAAAGGTCTGTGGCTTCATTCTTGAAGTCAGCAAGACCACGAACCCACCAGAAGGAAGAAACTCTGGACACATCTGAAGGAACAAACTCTGGACACACCACCTTTAAGAACAATAACACTCACTGTGATGGTCCGCAGCTTCATTCTTGAAGTGAGTGAGACCACGAACCTACCAGAAGGAACAAACTCCAGACACACCAGCAGACTTAGTCTTTCGTCCTTCTAGTTCTGAGGAATCCAGGCATCCCAGGCCAGTGGGTTTACCCCCAGTGAAGCACACCTCCTCCATCAAGGGACAGCCAAAATGTTCATTAAATGGGTCATGCTCCCTGTGCCACCCAAGTGAGACCCTCCAACAGGGGCTGTCAGACACTCTAAACAGGAGCATTCCTACTGGCATCAGGTTGGTGCCCCTCAAGGTCAGAGATCCAAGAAGAAGGAGCACACACTCATCTTTGCTGTTCTCCAACCTCCTTGAGTGACATCTCCGGGTGCGGAAGTGAACCAGATGAATAGGGCCTGAAGTGAACCCCAGAAAACCGGAACAGCCCTACAGAAAAGGGACCTGATAATTGAAAGAAAAACAAACAGAAAGCAACAACAACAGCATCAACAAAAAAGTCCCCTCAAAAACCTCATCCCAGGGTCAGTAACCTCAAAGGTCAAAACTAGACAAACTCATGAAAATGAGAAAGAATCAATGAAAAAATGCTGAAAATCCAAAAGGTCAGTGTGACTCTTCTCCTCCAAATGATTGCAACACCTCTCTAGCAAGGGCATAGAGCTGCACAGAAGATGAGATGGACAAATTGACAGAAGCAGGCTTCAGAAGATGGGTAATAACAAACTCCACTGAACTAAAGGAGCATGTTCTAACCCAATGCAAAGAAGCTAAGAACCTTGATACAAGGTTACAGGAGCTGCTAACTGGAATAATCAGGTTAGAGAGAAACATAAATGACCTGATAGAGCTGAAAAACATAGCACGAGAACTTTGTGAAGCATACACAAGTATCAGTAGCCAAATTGATCAAGCAGAAGAAGACCATCTTGCTGAAGTAAGGCATGCAGACAAGATTAGAGAAAAAAGAATGAAAAGGAATGAACAAAACCTCCAAGAAATATGGGACTATGTAAAAAGACTGAACCTATGATTGATTGGAGTACCTGAAAGAGACAGGGAGACTGGAACCAAGTTGGAAAACACACTTCAGGATATTATCCAGGAGAACTTCCCCAACTTAGCAAGACAGGCCAACATTCAAATTGAGGAACTACAGAGAACACCACTAAGATACTCCATGAGAAGATGAACCCCAAGACACATGATCATCAGATTCTCCAAGGTCAAAATGAAGGAAAAAATGTTAAGGGCAGGCAGAGAGAAAGGCCAGGTCACCTAAAAAAGGGAAGCCCATCAGACTAACAGCAGATCTCACAGCAGAAACCCTATAAGCCATAGGACACTGGGGGCTAATATTCAATATTCTTAAAAGAATTTTCAACCCAGAATTTCATATCCAGCCAAACTAAGCTTCATAAGCAAAGGTGAAATAAAATCCCTTCCACACAAGCAAATGCTGAGGGATTTCATCACCACCAGGCCTGCCTTGCAAGATCTCCTGAAGGAAGCACTAAATATGGAAAGAAATATCCAGTACCAGCCACTGCAAAAACACACCAAAATATAAAGACCAATGACACTATGAAGAAACTGCATCAACTACTATGCAAAATAACCACCTGGCATCATGATAACAGGATCAAATTCACACATAACAATATTAACCTTAAATGTACATGGGCTAAATGCCCCAGTTGAAAGACTGGCAAATTGGATAAAGAGCCAAGAACCATCAATGTGCTGTATTCAGGAGACCCATCTCATGTGCAAAGACACACATAGGCTCAAAATAAATGGATGGAGGAATATTTACCAAGCAAATGGAAAGCAAAACAAACAAACAAACAAGCAGGGTTTGCAATCCTAGTCTCTGATAAAACAGACTTTAAACCAACAAAGATCAAAAAAGACAAAGAAGGGCATTAAGTAATGGTAAAGGAATTAATTCAAAAAGAATAGCTAAGTATCCTAAATATATAAGCACCTAATACAGGAGCACTCAGATTCATAAAACAAGTTCTTAGAGACCTACAAAGAAACTTAGACTCCCATACAATAGTACTGGGAGACTGTAATACCCCATCATCACTATTAGATCAATGAAACAGAAAATTAACAAAGATATTCAGGACTTGAACTCAGCTCTGGATCAAGTGGACCTAATAGACATCTACAGAATTTTCCACCCAAATCAACAGAATATACATTCTTCTCAGTGCCACATGGCTCTTGTTCTGAAATTGACCACATAATTGGAAGTAAAACACTCCTCAGCAAATGTAAAAGAACTGAAATCATAACAAACAGTCTCTCAAACCACAGTGCAATCAAAGGAGAACTCAGGATTAAGCAATACATAATGTAGATAACGAGTTGATGGGTGCAGCAAACCAACATGGCACATGTATACGTATGTGATAAACCTGCACATTCTCCACATGTATCTCAGAACTTAATGTATAATAATAATTTTAAAAACCTCACTAAAAACCACGTAACTGCATGGAAATTGAACAACCTGCTTCTGAATGACTCCTGGGTAAATAATAAAATTAAGGCAGAAATCAAGAAGTTCTTTGAAACCAATGAGAACAAAATGGCAATGCACCAGAATCTCTGGGACACAGCTAAAACAGTGTTAAGAGGGAAATTTATAGCCCTAAATGCCCACATGAGAAAGCTAGAAAGACCATCTAAAATCAATACCCTAACATCACAATTTAAAGAACTAGAGAAGCAAGAGCAAACAAATCCAAAAGCTAGCAGAAGACAATAAGTAACTAAGATCAGAGCAGAACTGAGAGACACAAAAATCCCTATAAAAAATCAATGAATCCAGGGGGTAGTTTTTTGAAAAAATTAACAAATAGACCACTAGCTAGACTAATGAGGAAAGAGAGAAAAATCAAATAGACATAATAAAAAATTATAAAGGGGATATCACTGCTGATCCCACAGAAATATAAACTACCATCAGAGAATACTATAAACACTTCCATGCAAATAAACTAGAAAATCTAGAAGAAATGGATAAATTCCTGGACACATACACCTTCCCAAGACTAAACCAGGAAGAAGTCGAATCCCTGAATAGACCAATAACAAGTTCTGAAATTGAGGCAGTAATTAATAGCCTAGCAACCAAAGAAAAAGCCCAGGACCAGACGGATTCACAGCTGAATTCTACCAGAGGTAGAAAGAGGAGCTGGTACCATTCCTTCTTAAACTATTCCAAATAATTGAAAAGAGGGGACTCCTCACTAATTCATTTTATGAGGCCAGCATCATTCTGATTCCAAAACCTTGTAGAGACGCAACAACAACAAAAAAAACTTCAGGCCAACATCCCTGATGAACATCGATGGAAAAACCCTCAGTAAAATACTGGCAAACTGAATCCAGCAGCACATTAACAAGCTTATCTACCATGATTGAAGTTGGCTTCATCCCTGGGATGCAAGGCTGGTTCAACATAAGCAAATCAATAAACATAATCCATCACATAAACAGAACCAATGTCAAAAACCACATGATTATCTCAGTAGATGCAGAAAAGGCCTTTGATAAAATTCAACATCCCTTCATGTTAAAAACTCTCAATAAATGAGGTATTGATGGAACATATCTCAAAATAATAAGAGCTATTTATGACATATCCACAACCAGTATCCTATTAAATGAGCAAAAGCTGAAAGCATTCCTTTTGAAAACCGACACAAGACAAGTATGCCCTCTCACCACTCCTGTTCAACATAGTACTGGAAGTTCTGGCCAGGACAATCAGGCAAGAGAAAGAAATAAAGCATATTCAAATATGAAGAGAGGAAGTCAAATTGTCTCTCTTTGCAGATGACATGATTCTGTATTTAGAAAACCCCATCGTCTCAGCCCAAAATCTCCTTAAGCTGATAAGCAACTTCAGCAAAGTCTCAGGATACAAAATCAATGTGCAAAAATCACAAGCATTCCTATACACCAACAATAGACAAGCAGAGAGCCAAATCATGAATGAACTCCCATTCACAATTGCTACAAAGAGAATAAAATACCTAGGAATACAGCTAACAAGGAACATAAAAGGAGAACTACAAACCATTCCTCAAGGAAATAAAAGAGGACACAAACAAATGGAAAAACATTCCATGCTCATGGAGAGGAAGAATCAATATCGTGAACATGGCCATACTGCCCAAAGTAATTTAAAGATTCAATGCTATTCCCATCAAACTACTGTTGACATTCTTTACAGAATTAGAAAAACTACTTTAAATTTCATATGGAACCAAAAAAAGCCCATTTAGCTAAGACAATCCTAAGCAAAAAGAACAAAGCTGGAGGCATCATGCTACCTGATTTCAAACTATACTGCAAGGCTACAGTAACCAAAACACCATGGTACTAGTATCAAAACAGACATATTGACCAATGGAATGGAACAGAGGCCTCAGAAATAACACCACACATCTACAACCATCTGATCTTTGACAAACCTGACAAAAACAGGCAATGGGGAAAGGATTCCCTATTTAATAAATGGTTCTGGGAAAACAGGCTAGCCATATGCAGAAAACTGAAACCAAACCTTTTCCTCACACCTTATACAAAAATTAACTCAAGGTGGATTAAATACTTAAATGTAAAACCCAAAATCATAAAAAAAAACTAGAAGAAAACCTAGGCAATATCATTCAGGACATAGGCATGGGCAAAGATTTCATGATGAAAATGTCAAAAGCAATTGCAACAAAAGTGAAAATTGACAAATAGGATCTAATTAAACTAAAGAGCTTCTGCACAGCAAAAGAACCTATCATCAGAGTGAACCTCTGTCATTGCAGCTCTTTTGGCTTCTCTGTCTGCCTTTCTGTTTCCTGTAGCCTCAGCACCTCCTCTGTTTGATGCCCTTTGCAATGGATGACTGCTACTTCTTTTGGAGCCCATACAGCATCTAAGAGGTGCTCTATTTCCTTTTTATTTTTGATTTCCTCTCCTTCAGTTTTTAATGATCCTCTTTCCTTATATATGGCTCCATGGGCATGCAAAGTGGCAAAAGCATACCTTGAGTCAGTATAGATGTTTACTGACTTTCCTTTGGCCAAGAGCAATGCTTTAGTGAAAGCTATTAGCTCAGCTCTTTGGGCTGAAGTTCCGACTGGCAGAGGGTGGGCTTCGGCTACTGAATTCAGTGTTACCACTGCATATCCAGCCTCTCTGACAATTTCAGATATGAAGCTGCTTCCATCAGTAAAGTATTCAACATCTGGGTTTTTGGTTTGTTTGTTTGTTTGTTTGTTTTTTGTGAGATGGAGTCTTGCTCTGTCGCTCAGGCTGGAGTGCAGTGGCACGATCTCAGCTCACTGCAAGCTCTGCCTCCTGGGTTCACGCCATTCTCCTGCCTCAGCCTCCCAAGCAGCTGGGACTACAGGTGCTTGCCACCACACCCAGCTAATTTTTTTGTATTTTTTAGTGGATACTGGGTTTCACCGTGTTAGCCAGGATGGTCTGGATCTCCTGAACTCATGATCTACCTGCCTCGGCCTCCCAAAGTGCTGGGATTACAGGCATGAGCCACCATGCCCGGCCACATCTGGGTCTTTTAAGGGCTGGTCCTTTAAGTCTTTTCAGCTTGAGAAAACCTCATCCATTGTTTCCACACAGCAATGATACCCTGGGCCATACAACCAGGGCTTTCCATGCTCTGTCCATTCTATTGGCAGCAGTGTGGCTGGTTATGTAGGGGTTTTCACACAAAATTCCTTGATATCTTAACATCCTAGAGTTAGAAAGCCAGTGATACCCCCTTTGCTCCAATTATATTGACATAATTTTTAGACAATGGCCCAATCGCTTGAGTTACTACTGAGTGCTCCGCACCAGTATCAACCATAAAGTCTGTTTTTCAGCCCTCTATCTCCGTTGAGACCATAGGCTCCTCTGGGCCTAATGAAATGGAGCCCAGTCTGTCTCAGTCCTCATAATAATCATTGATTCCTGCTAGTCCGATTAATTCCATGTCTGACTTCTGAAACCCTTGACTGGTGGCAGGGGGCTCTGGCCAGCTGTTTTGTCCTGGATTGTTGCCTCTATCCTTTTCTCTTTCTGGGCATTCATTCTTCCAGTGTCCCATCTGCTTGCATCTCACACGTTGATCTCTCTCAAGCCTAAGTCAGCCCTCTCATCCTGGCTTGCTTCCAGGTTTTGCCTAGCTAGTCCTCTATCATGACTGCAACCGCGACCACATCCTCTCACAAAACCAGTTTCTCTTCCAACTAAGACTGCTGCCAGCAAGTCCGCCCTTTTCTTTAGATCTGCGTCGAGCTTCTCTCTTGGCCTCATCCCAACTTACAAACACCTTAGTAGCCACCTGGGTAAACTGGGTAACATTCATGCCTTCAAACCCTTCTAACTACTGAAGCTTTCACTTTATGTCTCCTTGCACCTGGGTTACAAATGCTGCATTAACCATACACTGATTACCTGCAGCCTCTGGGTCAAATGGTGTGTAATGCCAGTAAGCCTCACAGAACGTCTCATAAAATTCAGCGGGACTTTCATCTGGCTTCTGGTGGACCTCTGAGACCTTTCCAATATTGGTGGCCTTTTTTCCTCCAGCCCTTATTCCATTAGAAGTGCCTCTCAATACCGCTGCAAACTTTGTAGCCCTTGAGCCTGGTTAGGGTCCCAGGCTGGGTCAGCCTCTCTCGGGAGTGCTTGTTTGCATACTGCCTGGTATCTCCTGTGCCTACAAGCGCATTGTTCTCCAGCCACTGGAGAGCGACTTCTATAACTCTACAGCACTCTTCCATATTAAATAATGACAGAAGAAGTTGTTTGCAATCAGCCCAGGTAGGATTGTGAATTAGGAAAATAGACTGCATTAGATCTATAAGAGCCTGAGGCTTCTCTGTATAGGAGCAAGTATGTTGTCTCCAATTTAAGAGATCAGTAGTAGAGAAGGGCTGATAAACGAAGAGCTTTTCTCCTCCCTAGACTTCATTCTGTGCATTCAAATAAATTTGTCCCAGTGTTTCTCAGAGGGGCATCTGCATTGCTCGGGCATGGCCCCACCTAAGGTGGCCGACCTCATCCACCTGGAGTTCCTCCCTTGGCTTTTCAGGCAAGGGCTCTGGCTCCTCTCTGTGTGGTGTTGTCTGAGGGGTGCTTTCTTCTGAGTCTGAGCCTCTGGAGGCAGCTGGGGTAGCCTCCTGTCCAAGCCTTGCCAGGGATGGATAAATTGGTGCACAGGGGGTGGACTTTCTAACACTTCAGGTTGGGCCTGTAGGACAGGTTTTTTCTGCTTTTCCTGTAACTCCTATTCTTTTTCTGATGCCTTGCAGCCTCTTTCTATTGTCCCTGGTTTTGTCTGGGCCATTAGTGTCTTACAGTACGTCTCAAAGCAGGCCTGCAGCCACTTAGGGCGCGTCTGAATTACACTTAGCCAGGAGTTGATATACGGAAACTGATCCCAGGTGCCCAGGCTGTTCCCCAAGCCTGGTGACTACCCGAAACATTTAGCCAATTATCTCCCTGTCTATTGTCCCCTTGGCCAGCCACCCTGCATTAAAAGACGGCCAGTCTATCTCACAAAGGGTTCTCAGTTTCTGTGGAGTTAGCTTAATCCCATAATCACCATTAAAACCTTTTTTAAAGTGTTTCAGCATGCACTACAGTGGAGTAGGCTTTGACACTTTTCCTCCCATTTCCTCCCTCATGATGCACTTTCACTCTGGGATCCACCAGAACGAGTCCTATTACGGGAGGTTCAGACACTGCTTAGCCAGAAGTGTGCATTAATTCCTGTCACAGCTAGCTGCAGCTGTGGAACTTGTCCTATGGGCTGTATGCAGTGTCCTAGGTCTGCTTTTTCCTACACTCTCCTCAGAGCACACAGTCCATGCTAAGAGATCTGTGCCTCCCCACGTCACGCCCCGCGTTGGTCTCTCCCGAGACCATCTCTTTCACACACTTTCACACACCTCCCCCGTCCCCGAAACGGTTTGCCTTTCTGACTGACTCATGAGCCCCACCCATGTCGGGTGTCAGGGTGTGAGTTTTGTCCGAATCAATGGGCCTCTCCCATTGTCCCAACCCCCTTGGGTCGGACTAGTCATCATGCCCTGGGAGGTGATCAGAGTCCCCTTCCGTCCTTATGGGATGGGTCTTGCCTTAGGGCCCAAACCTTACCATGGTTCATATGTCTGAGTGCTGCTCCTGTGACTGTCCTGCAACTCCTTCTACCAGTTCCATTTCTGCTGTCAGGGAGGGCTCCGGAACACGCGGAAGGTAATTCTCCTTCCGGGCTGAAACTCTCTCGGTGGTGCCAAGGACCCCGGTCTCCCACGTCCTGGGGCTCTAGCCTACAGGCAAAGGAGACAGAAAATCTGCCATCTCCAATCCCAGATGAGCCCCCAGAAATGTTGTGGAACAATCAAACACAGGAGAGACTGAAAAAGGTTCAGGAGAGTTTATTAAATTAAGGTGATCACTGGCTCAGCCGGACATACGTCCAGAAAGTCTGAGCCCCAAACAAAGGGCTTTTCCTACTTTTAAACATCTTAAGGCAGGAACTACGTGAGGTGGGAAGCAAGTTACAGAAGCAAGAAACAAAGGCAGCATTACAATATTTCTTATATCTTGAGAGAAACATGTCTTACAACCTAAACTTAACAGTCTTGTGACCCTGCAGCCGTGCAGGAACTTGCTGGGCCTGTAATAAACTTTAAGGAATGTGGAGTTGGGGAGTATAGATAAGGTCCACCGTCCACAGAGAGAAGACAGGCTGTTGATATTCTCTTTTAACTTGAGTGTAAGGGAGGGGGTCACACTTTGCAGCAACTTTAAAAGAATATTAAAATTTCTATTACTACTACTATTAGGTTATAGTTGATTTCATTAATTCCTTCGTTAATACTGGTACAGGAAAATGAAGAATTTTAAACCTATTAAGTACAGTCAAAAGAGTAATAGGCAATTTTTAAAGCTTATAAATTAACAGATAATATAAAAGTATAATATTTAAAATGTAAGTATTGTGCATGAAAACAAAAGAAGAAAACAAAACCAGAAATATTGAAAAGTTATTGCCCCTGAAATGGAGGTTCATGATAGGATAAGGAGTAGTGTGGTAGAAAACTGTATTTTATTGTAAACATTTTTGTACTATTTTTTAACCATATAATTTATTTTGAAAAAAAATTATTATATTTTTGTAGTTCTTAAAGTTTCCCTTCGGCTGCCATGTACTGGGTCTTTTCTTTCTTCAAATGTTTGCCCCAGATAGGAATGGGCTACACATCTCCATGGATCCTGTTCTCTTTGGGCTCAGTCCTGTCTCCGAGTCATTACAACTCTCTCCCATTCTTATTCAGTGAGTTTAGTCATTTCTTTTTATCCCCAGAGCCACCCGGTGTTCAGCAAACAAAGAAGCCTCCAGGTACCAGAATCTACCCTTCTTAGAAGGCAGCAGGTATTACAGATAACAAAAAGCCACAAAACATGCAAGAACTAAAATGTCTTGTCACAGTTTTTTTGTTTTTGTTATTTTTCCATCACAACTTGGAAAACTGCATTCTTATCACAGTCCTTGGAATATTTGAAGAAGGCTAATGAGCTGTTCCTTTAGCCTTAACTCCTTAAATCTGTCCTCTTTTCTTTAAACTAAATTGTCTCCAGGTTTCCAACTCTTTGTCACAGGCTGCTTTCAGCTCTTTGTCAGGGTATAGAAGCTTTTCTATCCTTCAGACAAGCTTCTGTTTGTTAATGTCCCGTTTAATGGTAGCTCCCAGGACAGAACATGGTGCTTTTGATGTGTCTTCCCTATTATGTAGGACCAGATAGGAGAGGACAGGCCAACCCTTTTCTTGGATTCAGATATTGTTTGTTTTTGTATTATTAATTGAAAAATGCCCATTTTTATGTGGTCACACTTTACTAATTCCAATTGCCTGATAAATGCTCGTTGGAGTGGTGAGTGTTGTGTGTTCCTTCCTTCCTATTAAATGTTAATTTTGAAGGCCAAAAGCTTATTTGCTGATGTGAAAAAAAAAATTCATGGAAGGAGAACCAATGGGAGATATCATTGTACAAAATGATGTCATTTTTAACCTTCCTCTTGGATTACTTTATTGACTAATAATATTTGCATCCTTATTCATTTCCTGAATTCAGTCATTCAATCCATTTCACTTAAGGGCTTATTCTTGGTTGTCAGTGGTGAGTGCTAAGGCAGCATGGATTTAGAGGGAAAATGGGATTCACTCTGAGCAGATACAGGGTAACTAGGAGAGAATTTTTGTCTGTTGATTTCCAATTAGTGAATCTGCAACATTGGAAGGATAGAAAAAGAATAAGCAGAGAACAATGTCAAAGGTCGATGGTCTCAAAGCTGTTAGGAAAAGGAAGACATTGAATTAAAATAAACCAAAAATGGAATAATTTCTGAACAAAATTATTGGGCTCATCAAAAACCAGGAAAGTAGCATCTATACTACAGACTATATAGGTAAAATTACTATAAAGCTGTTCTGTACAAATGTCCAGCATGTAGCATCATGCATGGTACACTATAGTTAACAAGCAATTATTGTATAACAACATGCACTTGTAAATTGATAAATTGGAGAACTTTAACTCCATAGCCTCCATAACTTCTTTCAACTTCAACATTCTATGAATCTAAAATTGCGAAGTCTTCATATTTATTCTCTCAGCCCTGCTAATCCATGCCATCCTTTCTAAGTCAGCCACGTATGTGCATGGCAGCTGTCACAAAGAACCTCCCGCAAAAATTAAATTCTGCTCTAGGCAATTCCTGAATTATCCTATACTTCTTCACTGCTTTTAACTTTAGACTGCTTTGATCTTAGATCCCCAGTTCTATACACGCAGTTTCAATCTCTGTTTTTATTCTGGGTCTTAATGGCCATCTCTTTGTCCTCTCATTTTCCTTGACGTGGCTTCCCACAAGGTCTCAACTCTGTACTTTTCCCAGTTTAGGCATCTGCCAAAGGTATCCTACCTTGTTTCTACCACCATTGTAAGAAGGAGGATTTGCCACATTTCTTCAGTACTAATCCTCTTTATCACAGTCTCTCTTCAGAGTTGCTGCTATTGCTGTTTTTACTTCCTCCCTTCCCATTCACTCATATGTCTGCTGTAATAGCCTTGCTTCTGCCTTCATCACTAGACCTCACTTTTTTTTTTTTTTTTACCAAGATGACTAGTGATGAATCAAACTGTTGGTATCTTCAAAGTGGGTGCCTGAATGCTTAACTCATAAGACTATGTGCAGAATTCAACATTCACCCCTGAATAGACACACTTTTCTACAGTTTTTCTTTCTCATCTTCCTTAATATCTGTTTCCTCCATTTCTTCCTGGGATTCTCTCTGAGATCGCTTCTCTTCTAGCTCTGCAAAGTAGAGCTAGAGGACCATGCTCATCCATTTCCATGACTAATGTCAACTATCACCCATATTCTCAAACTTCTCCCTTGAGTTCTTGATCTAAATATCCTGTGCCTACTAGTGAGCACCCCATACCCTATTATCACATCACATACTGTGAAATGAATCTAATATTTTCTTTAAAATGTAACGTTAAATCAGTGTCATCTATTTTAAAATAACATGGTATATGTATTCTAGGAATTGTATACAATTCTGTTAATAAAAATCTTAGATTTCTGATCTTAAAATCTTAGAAGTATAAAAATTACTGAACCATATATGAAAAATAACATTAACTAACATATTTAGGTACATACTATGTGTCAGGAATTGCTTTACGTCCTCTGATTTATAAAAATCACTGAATTCTTAGAACAACTTTATAAAGTAGTACTATGATTATTTGCATTTTACAGATGAGGAATCTCAGGTACAGAGAATTATAACAACTTTTCCAAGGTCACCTAAAAAGAAAGTAGAATAGGACTTGAATCCATGCACTGAATCAGGGTCTGAGTTTTTAATCAGCTTATACTGCCTCTCAAGAAGGACTCTGAGAAACTGCAGGAAATTGCTAATGAAACATTTAGAAGACATTAGAAAAAAGATCACATAGATGATTAGATGAAATGACTCTCTTTGAAAATAAAGATAGGAAAACTTTCTGAAAACCGAAAATGATTGAAAATACGAGGAAAATCTAGTACAAAGTAGGGAAACCTGAATGCTGTAACCAAGGTGCAAAACTTTATATAGAAATTTGGGCTGCAGTTGAAGCACTGCCATCAATATGTTGTTTTATTCAGGAGACTAATTGTGTTTACAATGGAATTTGTATACTACATATGTAAATAAAAGACATTGATATTAAAAAAAAACAGTAAGACCTTTGTAAGATCTGCTAGAGTGACATATAGTATGTTGGGTACAACCAGATTTGGTTACGTGTTTTTCATTAATCACTGGAGAATTTTATTTTCTCTTTTGTGAATTGCTCATTGAGTACATTGACAATGCCCAGAAAGCTCTGTAATATAAAGTAAACAGTAAACAACTTTAAAAAGAAACTATAAATACTGGCCAATTTGGAAAGGGAATTGAAAATGGATTTGAGTGAATGACCTTCCTACTTTGCCCAACTGGAAATCTTGTATCCCGAGAAACTTCTCAGTCCCAGGCAAATTGAAATGGTTGGTCACATCTCGATCCAACTCTGTGAATTAAAAACCTTGCATTACAAAACTTTAGGCAAACCCCTAAATCCTGGGAATCCCACTTTCATCATCTGTGTAATCAGTCATCTCCCCTACCTAAAGGGGCTACATGGGCGGAGGAGTCACTGAGTCAGTGTCGGTGTGTGTGGCCTTGAGACTGTGGTTCTGTTAATGTGGAGCACCTGCACTTCTCCACGACATATATCACACTTAGAATTAGTTGTATAATGCCTGTGTTTCTCATTTTTTCTCTCCTTTATAGCTACAGTTGGTGCCTTATATATAGCTTGTGATTAATAAATGTGTTGTATAATCAAAGGTATGCACAAGAGGCCTTGGAATAGAAAGGTGGTCATAGTATAGATGTGCTTCTTTGCTCTACTGCCCTCACCTCCACCCCTCTATGCCATCTTTCTCTATTACTCCTCACCACATAAAAATACTTTCTTAATTGGCCATATCCACTGCTGATGGGAGGCAGGTGGGAGGCTCTTTGGAGATTGCAGGGTGGTGTAACAGAGCAGGGGTCTGTCGGGGGAGGTAGCAATGGGGGGCAGAGCATAATAGACTTCGTGTGGAATATACTTATACTAGCTGTGCTGCTTCTGAGGAGGAAATATAATAACCACACATATTTTTTACAGACTTTGAAAACTGTTTGATGATATTACTTTGTAGAGATGAAGGTGTCATTGTAAATATTTACCTTTCGAGCCTTCTTTTCCTTATTCTACAAAACCTTCTGAGTATTCTTGGTCAATAAGAGAGGGGGTGGTGGGGGAGGGTGATTGATTTCAGAAAGAAAAAAATAGCTTATTTTAAGTGATCAATAAAGCTAGGATTTGAATAATGTGTTTTAAAATTACAGGGTTGGAGCTATGCACTAATACATAAAGAGAATGATAGCAGTAATTTTCACAGATGTCATATGAATGAACCAAAAAAAATCAATGTAGCACAAAAATTCAGTGACCTGAATATATTACTTATATTTATATTTGAAAACTGGGTACAATATAAATGTCTCTATTGAGGCAGTATGAATAAGCATTTACGTAATCTTAAATGACAGAATATTTTATTTAAAATTTTAAAGGCTTATATTTGTGAGAATTTTTTTCACAGAAACTGCATACATACTACGGATTTTTTTGGCCAACTTTCTAGTTTAAAACTCTTTTTCTTTGGCAGTAGAAGCCTTACCTATGGGTGCTTTGTAAATATCCACTGTCAATAAAATAAGAATATTGTGGAGAAAAGGATTTATATCATATACTGGAAAATTATATCAAGGAAACCCAGGTCACGCAGTCTGGATGGTGGAAAACAGATGTCAAACATAAGTATATTTGGTTGGAAGTAACAGAGTTAGCTTATGCAAAGGAAAAGATTTATTATAAGGATCTGAAGATATCTCCTGGAACTCAGGGACATAAAAGCAGCCAGGTTTCAGGAAAGGCTGTCTCTGAAGCCTGCGCAATCATCTCAGAAATAGATGCTGCTTGTCACAAGAGAGCAGGAAAGAGTGTAGATGACTCAGTGCGGCTCCACCAGAGTTTCTAGGAAAACATTCACTCTGACAAGCAAATAAACTGTAAGACCTCTGAATTTGAGTCCAGTCTGAGTCTCCCTACATGAAACACATTAAAAGCAAAAGACATTTACTTTTTCATTTCCCCAATTATGCTTCTTTATTTTTTTCTCCGAAGAATATTTTGCTTAAAATAAAATGTTATTACCAGCACCTGGCTTCCTATGGCAAAGACCGTCAAATCTTTAAGTGCAATTCTTTTTTTTGCATTTAGACCTATTGTAGTAGGAGTCTGGGAGTCTGTTCACACATTTTAATGAAAGCACCTCACCCTCAGGATTTCTCAAATCTATGTGACCCTAAATAAAATGAGGAATTGTAATTAAGTAGGAATTTCTGGTTGTATACAGAGCCAAAATACTTAATTCAAAATAGTAAAGTAAATTTCAGTCTAAATTGCTTGATTGATGTACCTTGCCTAAAGTGATCACGTTTATTTTTACAGACATGGTTGCTAGTATTTGATGAAAGGACTGTTTTCTTGGTTCTACCAAGTTCATACATTTCGAATGAAGAATTATATGCCTCCTTAGGGATTCCTTCCGAATTCTTCTCTCTTAAAGCTGTTTCTTCAGGATTTTTTAGGGAAAGAGCTCTGATCAATTTGTGATTTTCCTTATGAATCAGAAGAACTTGTGAATTACATTTTATTCATTCCTTCAACAAATGTTTTTTGACATCTTGCCCTATTCCAGGTACAGTTTGAGGGACTTAGAATTTATCAGTGAATAAAACAAAAAAGAAATATGGAGCTTACATTCTAATGGGGGAAGACAACTATCAATAATAAACATAATACATTGTAAGTCACATATACTCGAAGGTGGCAAGTGCTATGCAAAGGAAAATAGAGCAAGGTAAAGAGGGCTGGGAGTGTGTTGGGGGGAATTATCAGTTTCACTTTAAAATGGAATGGTTCGTGTAGAGTTCCTCCAGCAGGTGACATTTGGAGCAAAGTCTTGAAGAAGGTGATAAAATTAGTGCTCCTGAGAGAGGCAGTTTGCAGGCTCAGAGGATAGTGACTGCAATGGTCCTGGCATGTGCACGGGCAGCAAGGAGGCCAGCATGGCTGGAGTGGAATGAGCCAGCAGCAGGGCAGGAGTCAGAGAAAGAGGGAGCTCGAAGTCAGTTTCTGTGGGCCTCTTAGAATATTGAATCCATGTTCTCTCCAAATTCATAGGTTGAAGTCCTAAACTCTAGTACCTCAGAATGTGACCTTCTTTGGAAATAGGGCCATTGCAGATGTAATAACATGAGGTCATATTGGAGTAAGTGGGTCCTTAATGCAATATGACTAGTGTCCTTATAAAAAGGGGAAATTTGGACCCAGACACACATGTGGGGAGAATGTCATATGAGGATTAAGTCAAAGACTGGAGTGATGTTTCCACAAGTTAAGAGATGTCAGTGATGGCCAATAAACCACCAGAAGCTAGGAGAGGCCATGGAACAGATTCCCCCTCACAACCCTTAGAAAGCAGCAATCCTGCTGACATGTTGATCTTGGTCTTTTGGCCTCTAGAACTGCAAGACAATACATTTCTGTTATTTAAGCCACCCAGTTTGTGTGGTTCTTTGTTACTGTGGCCCTAGCAAACTACTCCATAGGAAACTGTAAGGACTTTGGCTTTTACCCTGGGTGAGATGGGAGGTGTTGCAGAGTTTTGAGCGAAGGCAGGACATGATCTGATTTCCATTTTAAAAGGATAGTTGTGGATGCTGTGTAGGGATACACTGTCAAGGAGCAAAGGTGCAATACTGAGGTCATATATACAGGCCAGAGGTGATGGTGGTCCTAACCAGAGCAGTAGCACTTGATTAGTGAGAAGTGGAGATTATTGTGAAGGTAGAGGTGACAGACTTAGCTACTGCCTAGAAGTCTCATAGAACAAACATCAGAGAAGATTTTCTGATAGATTGGATGTGGAGGATGAGAGAAAGGGAGGTGTCAGGGATGACTGTAAGGTGTTTGGATTGAAATACTTGAAATGCAATGAGTACTTTCCCATTCACTGAAATGAGAAAGACTGTAGTTGGTGGGTCTTGTTTGGTTTTAGTGGAAGGAGGTCAGAGTTTTGGTTCTGGACATGTGAAGTATGAGTTTTCTAATGACAGTCAAGTGAAAGTACAATCAAGGAGCAGCACAAAATGTATTCATGTCTCTTTAATGGTGCTGAAAGATGCTAACAGAGATAAAATCCATCAGAATGTAAGGAAGTAGAATGCAGAGATCTAATGCAGATGAATTTAACCACAGGTATTTAGGGGCCTAGATGGATAAAATAGCATTAAGGAGTTAGATACACATAAAGATGCAATAATGCTGCAAGGTAAGTTTTAATTAGAAGTTTCACAAAAACACTTCTTTTCTCAAGACCTATCTGCTACTTTCCATAACATGCATTATTCATGATTAGTGTTTACTGAAATGGGTTGAAGGAGCCCAGTGAGAGGAACCAGTCATGAGAAGTATGACTACAATGCTCTTTCTTTGCCATGACAGATGACTTTTCCTAGTGCACTACCTCTTCAGCTTTCTGTATATTTAGTGTTGCAAACTGGCTTACATCTCTGTTCAGCTACAATTAATTATGCTGAAATTCGTATTTAATGCTCCCTCCCTCCTGAAAAAAATCAATATCCATGACCATTAGTCTCCAAGTTATTTTCATGAAGCATTTTAGAGTCCATTAGAATGCAAATGAAAAGGAGTGATCTCAGGCCTGATATTTTCAGAATTAAGGGGCTTTTAAAAGTGTTTATTTTGAACTTTTAGAAGCAGTAACATTTGAGGCAAACTCCAAGAGCCAGCAGCACTTTCATTGGGTATTTTGAGAGCTGTTTTCTTGTGGGTGATGGCGGAGGCAGCAATTGGGAGGTAGCTGGTGGTCTGCTGAGCCTTTTCCATGGCAAGCAGCCAGCTGGGGCGGAGGCTGCAGGGTGTGGGTGTGCGGGGAAGCTGCAAGGGGAGGGAGGTGTGAGAAACAAGAAGAGATGGTAGAAAATGTTCTAGAAGGCAGGAGAGGCAGGCAAGGAGGTGGGAAGCAAAGGCTGAGGGAGAGCGTCTTGCATAGTTAATGGTCGTATAACAATATGGGTTGAAATTCCATTTGGTTCATTGGCTTAAAAATGATAGGAGGAAGATTATCTCATGATTAAGATGAACACAGCAATCATTGTTTTAATACCTCTTGGATACTAGGCACAGTATAAGGCCTTTGTCAGATGTGAACACCCTTGTCACAGCATTTGGAACAAGTCTCCTCATGCTATTGATTTCATGAATTTTGGGTACCCAGACTCGCCCCCATTTTTGCTCGCCCCCAGCACACCTAAAAAAAGTTTGAAGTAAAGTGCACAGATACACTTAGCATAGTTATCTGATTGTAGATTTAGCAACTGCTTGGAAGTTTCCTAGAACAAACAGCTAGAAAGAAGCAAAAGAAATAATACAGACTGGAATCCTGTGACCTAAGAAATTCGTATTTCTATCTGTAACAAAAATTTTCCCAAAGCCCTGAAATCACACCATGATTTTGTTTCTATCTGAAACAAAAAATTCTTTTGTTTCATCCACAATTCTCAAGGGGTAGAGGGGAGTGTTTTCTCAGCTCGCCATCTCAGGATCACAGTTGTAGAACTAAAACTCATTTCTATTATTTTCAGAAGCAGGAAGTGACTTTCTTGCCTGAGGCATAGCCTCAATTGCCACCTGGATCACTGAGACATTCTAAAATCTTTCCTGTGAAAGGAAATCCTAAACTCTTACAGTGAAGGGCAGAGAGAGACACACCTTTCATCTGTGCAACATCAACTTTTCTTTCAAATGCCATTTTTTTTTTCCTCTGTGTTCTGTTGATTTTACCTTTCTTGGACAGAAATACTTGAATTCTTCCTTAAGAACCTCCCTTCAAAGGCAGAGCTTGAGTTCCTCACTTCTATGGTAAATCCCTGTCATCTCATTGACTCCGTATGGATATCCCATAAACTACATGAGATTAGCTGGGTGTCACAGATAAGGAAACTGCAGTTCAGAGATGTAATTTGGCTGGGGTGACACAGTAAGTGAGTAATTAGCAGGAGTTTGAAGCCAGGTCACCCAAATCCCAATTCCCAAAACTCAAGTTTCTCCACTCCACTGAAGAACCTGGCTGAGCAGACAAGGATGGGGGAGGGAATTTTAAGCAGAGGAAATTCATGTAATTAGGTGGAAATGCCCAGAACATCTGGGGAAGTATCCTGGTTCAGAGTGTCCAAGATGCATTGGGGAGCAGTAACGTAAATGAGCAAGTTGATCAGTCAGTCTTGGGATGAAGCTGGAGGTTTTTATGTTAGTGACATGCATACATACATAGGTATCACGGTGATGCTCAGAACCATTGCTGGAGTGTGCAGTTGCCTCACATGTTGTGCTCTGGGAAAATATTTCTGTCCCCTGCCCTCCAAAATTTCTCTTTTATAGGCCTCTTCCTGATGCAGAATTTCTAGCCTTAAAAGTGAGCTCTTTTAGGTTTTTAATAAAGTATATTTTTTATTAAAGGGCATGTAGCTTTTTGGAACTAAAGATATTAAATTAGCACATTAAGTATTCTCAAGTACTCACACCTTTTTCACTCATTCATTCATTCATCCATCCACTCACTCATTCCTTCACGATGTATGTTTCACCTAATCATTCTATTGGGTAGAAAACTATAAAAAGTGAGTCATAACAGTTCCTGATCTCAAGATTTGTTTCTAGTTGTGGAAGCACACTATGAAATGCACTGAAATAAAAACTTTGATAGATTATTGTGCAGGAACTGTGGCCATGAGAACTCACTCAATAAATAGTTGTTGAATTACAGAATGTTTTCTTGATAATACAAAAGCAAGCTCCTTTAAAGGATAAACAATTTACTAGGTGATGTGGGCAAGCCTAAGGTGGGAGGGCTCTAAGAAGAGAGAGCCGCATGTGCAGAAGCTCAGAAATGAGAGCAAGAGCCACACTTCAGGAATGAAATGTGAGGTAAGTGTGCACAGGCGAGTATTAGACTGGGTCTGAGGAGCAGTAATGAAAGATGAAGACAGTTCAGCAAGAGAAAGAACGTCAACGGCTCCTTTTTTTCTTTTTTTTTTTTTAAATGGTAAGGATTTTGATTTTATCCTGAATGCAATGGGGATTATTGATGGATTTTAAACTGGAGGATGATGTAATAAAGATTCATGATTTAGAAGGAGGCAGTGCAGAAAATATTTGAGAGGTGGTTGCATCTGTAGGCAAAGAGATCTAAGCAAGAGTTGATGAGGATCCCAGCAATGGATGCATCCATGAGTGTGTGAGGAAGAAGAATATATATATATATAAAAAAGTATATATACTCTATATATGCTCTATATAGATATATAATATATATAATTATAATATATATATAAATAGAAATATATTCTATTTCATATATATGAAAGAGAATATATATATGTATATAGTATGGTATGTGATTGGGTCAAACATATGTACATATTGTGATATATATACATTTCCACCCAATGTCAAACATATATACATATGTTTGATCCAATCATATACCATAATAAATCATATATATAGATATATATATATCTATATATATATATATGAAACATTGGGTGGAGATGTAAAGGGTATGGTTGGCTATTGGACTGCTGCCTTGCCATGAATTAAGAAATACAGGAAGAATAAAAAATTGTTCTTCTCTCACATCTTATTTCTGAGAGTAGGGACAAATGGAGAGCATTAATTCAATTTGGGTCTGAAGCACTAATGGGACATCCACAGTGGAGCTGAGCACAGGTAATTGACTGTGGGGGATTTAGTAAGAACTGAAGCCCACCCTGTGGGGCCACGTGGGGATGACCTGGTACGTGGTCTCCCTTGTGAGCACACATACTTCTCTGCATCCCTGCATGACATCGGTAAGTCAGGAGAGAGCTCTGTGCTGGGAAATAGATATTTCAGTGTAGAGTTGAAACCATAAATGAGGATAAGGTTGGGAAGAAGGCACAGCTGGAGAAGATGTCCACAGAGAGAGCTGAAGGAGGCAATGTTGTGAGTGGGTCTCAAGAACTTGGAAAAAAAGAACATGAGCTGGCTTCAAATATAAAAACCATCTTTTAACTCAAATGCAAAAACCATCTTTTTGGAGATTTAAACTTCAAATGCAAAAACCATCTTTTAACTCAAACAGATGGCTTCCAGGCCTGAGGACAGTCTTTATTTCTAACCTGATTAAATTTCTTAATTTATCTAAAGAAATATTGTGTGCTTATCCAGTGGGGGATTTTTGAGTCACAAAGACAGAGGAAAGAGGGAGTAGGGTGAGTGCTTGTCAGTGCTCATGGGAGATAGGAGGGTCCCACTAAAGAACTTCACACATCTCACATCCGTTTGCAAGTGCACGTTCACGTTGGGGCAGCACTCATAGGCTATCTCAGCCTTTGACTTGCCATTCATCTGATTGCATGCTCACTGGGAAAACTTCTGATGAGTGTTGGGATTTCCACAGGTATGTGCCTCGCTGGAGTGAATGTCCTCTGGTATGGGATTTGGGTGTTCAGGTCCCTAAGACAGTTAAAAGTCAACCTTCTTTTAAAAATCATCATCCTTGTTAAGAATCAACATTCTGCTTTTGTACATCAGTTTTGTGACTTTGGTAAGTGCAAACGTACCTAGTTTCCCGTAGCCACAGTAACAAATTACTACACACTTGGTGGCTTAATACAAGAAAAACTTTCTCACAGTTCTGGAGGCCACGGTCCAAATGAGCTGAGCTGAAACCAAGATGTTGGCAGGAGCATGTTTTCTCCAGAGGCAATACGGGAAGATCTATTTCTTGACTCTTCCAGCTTCTGGTGACTGAAAGCATTCCTTGGCTTGTGGTTGCGTCACTCCAGACTTCACCTGCATGATCACACTGCCTTTTCTGTGTGTGTGTGTGTGTGTGTGTGTGTGTATATGTATGTGTATGTTTCTGTGTGAAATATACCTACCTCATCCTTTAACTTACAGGGACTCTTGTGATGATGTTAAGGGCCCACCCAGATAATTCAGGACAATCTCCCCATCATAAGATAAAAGCAAATCTGTAAATACACTGTTTTTCCCCGAATGAGGTAACATTTATAGGTTCCAAGGATAAAACTCCATATATTTGGGGCCACTATTTAGCCCACTACATTAAGTTTGTAAATTTGACCACCAGCGAGGTATCCACTTGCAGTGGGATAACAAAATCAGGCTTCTAAATGAGAAGTGCCTGCAGTGAATTCCCTAAGGACTGAAGGCCACCCTGTTGGGCCATGAGTGCAACAACCTGATAGCCTCTCTATTTCATGAGCTCACACACCTCTCTGTGTCATTGCATGGCACTGTCCATGTTTTCTTCCTTTTGAGTTTCTATAGGAAACACCTTCCTTGGAGAAAAAATGGTGGGTTAGAGCATAACAAGTAATTGAATGGAAATAGAATGCAACGTATCAGCAAAATGTGGCTGAAGATAGGCTGCAAAGATAGCTAAGAGCCTGATCATGGAAGGTGTGAGACCTCAGATCAAATACATTTTAGAACCCCCTCCCCGCCACATACAAAAAAAACAAATCAGGCCTTACTCAACACTGTATTGGTTGTTCTGTCTTGATAAGAAGTGTAATAATAGCTTACATTTACCAAGGACAACTTGCTAGACATTGTTCTAAGCATTTATATGCCTTCATTGATCTGATCATCGCAACTATCCTTTAAATTAGATAATAATATTCTTATTTTATATTGAGGGAAACAGAGGCACAGAGGCTTGAAGTAACTTACCCAAGGTCACTTAGCTTGGAAGTGGTAGATTTGTAATATGAACTGAAGGAATCTGGTCATGAAACTGATGCCCTTGACTTTAGTGCCACCATCTATATCCTGTGTACACTTATTTACTTTTTCCTTGCTTTCCTTCTAGATTACAGCTTTTCAAAGCCAAAAGTCATGTGTCCTCAGTGTCAGCAGCTGAAGCAGTACTGCATACGCAATGATGTACACTTTGTGCCATCTGTGTGGCTGACTGATGCTCTTTTTGGTTTTATTTGTCACAAGGCTGCTGTAAGAGAGTGACCTGAGTTTCACTAAAGAGAAATCTGGGGCTAATAAAAGAAAGCTTTACAAATGACAGAGCAACTTTCCTACAGCAATTAACAGCCTTTATGATGTGTTTAGTCAGCTCTTGGTATATGGCTTCAGGATTGATAAAAGAGGCATTTTAATGGAAGGCAGGCCTTCTTCATAGGCCAATTTTACACCTGATTTTCAAAACATGAGTGAATGTTGACAATCATAGCTAGAAATAAAGGGAAGAATTGATGGTTTCATTTAATGTTATCTGTATTTAAATATTTTCTTTAATAGAATTTTCAAAAAAAATAAATGTATGGAAGCAAAATTCTTCTAAGGCGCTTCTGGGTAGAAGGATTTAGAGGAAGCCAGCAAGAAAGAGTTGTTAAAAATTGGATGAGTAGGCAATTTGGGTAAATAGAGTTATATTTCATTTCCCTGAATGGTACAATGGAGCTGCAACCACAACAAAATGGTTCACAAGTTTATAGAAATAATCCAGTGAGCATAAATAAACACACTGCCTATATGATCTTTGTCCCACAGTTGAAGTTATAGAAAAATGTGAGAGAATATTTGGTGATTTTGGTCTTTTAAAACCCCCAAACACTCTACTCAGGAAAATCTTGTTTATCTTCATAGCTGCAGAGTTTGTCTATCTATTCATGCAGTAATATCAAACATAGTTTTGAAGTCAATGGAAGGAATAATAGCACAATTTCCATCAAAGGAAAATAGGATCCTTTGGTAGACGCTATGTCTATTCCACGTGGTCAATCAAGGATAGTAGCAGAAGGCAGTAAGACTCCTGCCAGCTTCCCAGGCTCTGTGCTTTGAGAGGCCATCAGATGGTGGCAGTACATACCAGAAGGACCTCTCTTCTGGGAGCTGTGGCCCATTTAAATCTGACTAGTGTACACAGGTCAGGCCTGCAGAACCACAGCACATTTGACCAATTTCATCATCCTCCTGACATTACCTCCTGACATCATATGGGCAAAGGTTCTGGCTCCTTTCCTGTAGGAATCAGAGAAGAAAACTTGCTTTCTCTCTCTGTCTCTGCCTCTCTCTCTCTCTGTCATACACACACACACACACACACACATACACACACACACACACACACTGAGCAGCTTTCAACCATAGTATAGTAGAGTCTCAGATCTATCTTCCCACTCACCCAGCTTCCATAATCATAACAACATGGATGATTAGAGAGTCAATATCAAGGAAATTTGTCTATTTAGAAGTCCTTATTCGGCATTTCATGATCTACAAGATGGGAAACTGAGTTACAAAATTCCAGACATTGCCAGCCCTACAGACTTACATGTGTTTTGTATTATATCTTAAGCCTATTTGTCTTGAGAATCCCAGTTTTTACGTGTTTTATAAAACTGACAATGAAAAAACTGCCACTCTTTTTTCGGTATTTTGTCTTTTTAAACAGCTTTGAGTATAATAAACATACAATAAACTCCACATGTTTATTGTATGTAAGTATGTACAATTTCAAATGTTTTGGCAGATGCATTGAGGCTGGCAAATCATCACCATAATCAAGAAAACGAACATATCCCACAAAATGCCTCATGCCCAACTCTCCTACTCACCCCCATCCAAAGGCGTCAAGCAATCTACTTTCTGCCACTCTGGATTATCTTGCATTTTCTAGAATTTGTATAAATAGAATTATTTACTGTGCATTTTTTTGGGGGGGGTGATGGGTCTGGCTTTTTTTGCTCATTCTGGGAAGTACATAATATTATCTTATTGTGGTTTTCACTTGAATTTCCCTAATGGTTAAAGACATGGAACCTCTGCTTTTTTTGTCACTGATACATTAATATATTCTTGAGTGAATTGTCTTTGCAAATCATTTGTCCATTTTGCATTTGGGTTGTCTGTTATTACTGAGTTTTGAAAGTTCTCTTTATTTTCTGAATACAAGTCCTTTTACAAATGTGTGGTTACAAATATTTTCTCCCAGTATGTAGTTTATCTTTTCATTCTCTGAACAGAGTCTTGAAAAGAACAGAGGTTTTTAATTTTTATGAAGTCCAGGTTTTCAATTTTTTAATTTAAATAGTGTGCTTTTGGTGTTGTATCTAAGAAATCTTTGCCTAAGCCAAGGTAAAAAAAAAATTATCTTATGTTTTCTTCTAAAAGTTTTATAATTTTAGATCTGGAGTCTGTGGTTCATTTGGTGTTGATTTTAGTATACAAACGAGATATGGATTGAATTTATTTTTTCCTTTTTCCTCCTTTAAGTGCAGTCATTTACTAGCCTCAATTCACAAGGGAAAGCAACATACTTCTTACACCTCTCTCTAATGTTAGAAACTCATGTGAAGACTCTGATACTTGTTTTCTGTTGATTGGAATAATCTTAATTGGATCTTTGACCAATGCTGGGTTTATATTCTTAGAAATTAGGACATATAGATTAGCCAAGCCTATATTTCAAAAGATATTACATTAAATAATGAACAAATCTGCCTGTGGGTATTTACTAATTGGGATAAATGTTGAAAGCAAGTTGAGAGTAGTAGCACAAGCAAAGTGTCATATCTGGTTAAGCCTGCCCAAAGGTACCCTGTTGGGTGCATCACATTCATAGACTGAGTCTCCCACACTGCCTATCTGTACTGCTGTCCTCCTTCTGGCCAGACTTCATGTGTCTCCCAGCCCCTGCCCAGCCCCTGATTCTGATGGTCAGTTGTCTACTCCAGCTCCATCATTTCCATTTCTGGACAGCAGGATTACCACGTAGGCCAATGGACCTGTGGATGGGTCACTACTGCTGACCCTCTCATTTGGCAAGCCCTGCACCTCTGCTCCTGCCTAGTGGGTATCTCAGGCAGCTGCTGCTGGCTGCAGCTCAGATTCGATGTCCTAATAAAATTTACATTTAGCCAAAGATTACTGAAAATTGGAATATAAGAAGACAGGCGAATTAGTATGCAGGTGGCTAAACACCATCTTCCAGGACTTCAAAATAGGAACACAACAACCACTCCAAATAATATGTTTGTTTGCACGTGTGTGTGTGTGTCTGCATGCGTGTATGCGTGTGTGTGAGAGAGAGGGAGAGAGAGAGTTTATACAAAATATTGGGACTCAAGTCTATGCTAAGATAATAAGAGGTCCTTAAAACACATAAAGCTTGAATTCCTGGCAGACTTATTATCATGAAGATCCATAAAACTTTGGGGGCCTTTTTTACCTCCATATATGCTAAGCACTGCCTCTCCTTTCTTTGCACACTTTCCCTGGGCTGACACTGCACATCTATTCCTTTCCTCAGTAGGAAATTGCAGTCTCCCAGCTTCCCCTCAGGGAAGAGAAATAGCCTTGATATTATCACTGGCCCTCAGGAATCAACAGGGGAACTTCTGTGGCCATTTAACAGATAGCTGGAGCCAACTTCCAGTTTAAATTCTAGGAAGGGGATCAGGCACCCCGTCTTGAGGAAGTGTTAAAACTAATTTCCAGTATTTTATGTGTTCAAATTGGCAGTCATCAAAACTTTATGACTTGACCCACAGGAATCGGCAAGGGCTGTCCTGTTCTGCATAAATGCTATGAAGCCAGCCTTCTTTCTGCCATTATTATTGCTACACAAGCAATGATCAGAAATTAGGAGTGAGATTGTTTGTGGAGGTAAGAGAAATACTGGCCACATGTGTTATGTGTATGTGCTGATAACAGAGGCACAAGGAAAAAGGAAAACCACCATCCAAAAATACCCAACCAGCATCCTGAAATACTTAAAGATGCTTTATTTTGTATCAGGCATGTTTCTCTATTAAAGCACAAGTGCCCCTGTAGCACAATACATTAAGTATAAAATTATTTATTCGATCTTTTCCTCAGGGACAAATGATGGAGAGAAGTACGCTTAGTTTGTAAGTCAAGTTGTAAGAATGGTTTACATTTTTAGCACATGTTGGCAATTATAAAACTTTTTCATGCATTACCTCATTTGCTCCTCAGCACAATTATTTATGGCAAGTAGGCAGGAATTATTATTTCTATTTTACAGATGAGTGGTTTAGAGATGTTAAGTGACTTAGACCAAATTATAGTAAATAAAGGACACACACAAGATTCAAATATAGGTCCTTTTGACCTCAGAGCCTTTGTTTTCTCTATTTATTTAGCTCAGCTGAAAACTTGTGTTGGGGCAAGAAAGAAGTCTAGAGCAAAGATAAGTGTATGAGGACTCTGTAGAGGTCAAGGAAAGGTGATGGGCAACAGTGTTTCAGGTCACCAGGACCCTATTAGAAGGCAGTGTGGCCAAAATAAAAACCAAGGGAACCAGACTCTTGGGGCATCATGGGAATACCTCCAGCCTTTTGGCCATACATCACTGACAAGCAGGGTTCGGGTTTTGTTTTTGTTTTGGCTGACATGTGCAAGGTGACCATTCTCCAAAGGCAGTCCTGCTGTGAGTTGCTTAATACTGGGAATATAATACCTGGTGACAGGGACTCCCAGGATGATTTTCTAATTTGAATTTGAGATAGCTGCTTTGTTGGCAGCGTTGCAATGTCTTATGTAAATAAAAAGATGAGACTTACTTGAGTTTTCATCTAGAAATCCTTCTGGTTATACAGAATACTCACCAGATGTAGAATATCTTCTTACCCTATATCCCATCTCCTCTCTCAAAAACTAACCTAATACAATTTATTGTCTACAAACTGGATATTGAAGAAAATACTAACACTTTTATGTGGCACATATTGCATATGGAAAGCAGTAGAAAAGAATTGGAGCCTGAAAACCCAGGTGAGCAAGAAGCACTGCATTTGTTTATTTTCTGTAAAGTCTCCCTATTCCTCTTACTGGTAGAAAGTTCAAAACTTTCATTATTGGGTTCCTTGTCCCCTGGGATGGAAGGCCTAGGGTGCCTAGGTTGTATCTGTCCAAAGCACTAGAGGACCCCCTCGGGGCAGAGGCATCAGTCTACCTTGGGACATCCTCTGTCCTGGGCTACACGGACACCTCCTGTCTCCAGATGCTGTGGTTTCTGTACCATCTGTGGACTTCAAGAATCTCTGGCAAGGCTGGCCCCAGGAAGTGGAACACAGTATTATGGCTTTTTGGGTTTTGTCACTTCCCTACAGGGGAAGTTTCCAAATAATAGAAAACCCTTCCTTCTCAGAACCTCACAGAGGTCTCTCTCTTTCCCAGGTTGAAAGAATCTCCCCTCTCATCCTTGTTGTTTTTCAAAGGCACATTCGCTCTGTTCCCCTTTAGGGAGCCATGATTCCTGAGGCAAGAAAGTGAAGTGAATGGAGAAGGAAATTTATAGGAAGGAAAAGCACAATTTAATAGTGCAATAAATCAGCCTGCCATAATGATATCATGTCTGTAAACTGAGATTTTCCCTCTTAGAGGATTTTTGAAAATTTCACAGGAGAAAATCGAGTGAAATTGTTCTTTTTCTACGTAAATAGCACAAGTGTGCATATGTGTACACATATAAAAGTGTATGTACAAGGTATGTATGTGTGTATGTATATATAACATGTATACATACATATCTTGTACATATACTTGTATATGTGTATACACATATGCACACATAGAAAAGTATATGTACAAGGTATGTATGTGTGTGTATATATATATCATATGTATACATACCTTGTACATATACTTGTATATCTATCTTGTACATATACTTGTGTGTGCATATATATAATATATAAAATGTATATATACTATACACACAGATATATGTAGCTGTGAATGTGTGTGTGTATATGTGTGTGTCCATTACTGGATCATAAATCTCTATCAAATTATTAGAATTTACTTTGTCTTTTGCTCTTTTCAAATTCTTAATCCTTTTATTTTTACTTTTTATTTTTAATTGACAAAGATTGAATATATTTATCACATATGACATAATGTTTTGAAATATGCATACATTGTGGAATGGTTACATCAGGCTATTTACTATATGCATAACCTCATATACTTACCATTTTGTTTGTGTGTGGTGAGAAAACTTAAAATCTACTCTCTTAGCAATTTTCAAGTGTACAATTCACTGTTATTAACTATAGTCACCATGTTGTACAATAGAGCTCTTGAACTTATTTCTCCTGTCCAACTGAAACTTTCTATCTTTTGACCAACATCTTCCAATGCTCTTACCTACCCATGGCAACATCTATTCTACTCTCTGCTTCTGTGAGTTCGACTCCTTTAGATTCCACATATGAGAAATTGTGGCATTTACTTTTCTGTAGCTGACTTATTTCACTTAACATAATGTTCTCCAGGTTCATTCATGCTGTTACAAATGGCTTTGCCTTTTGAATATAATTCTGAGTTATATTATGTATAAAGAAATAACAATATTTGGGAACATCATTAATTCTACCTGCCACCTCAACTTTCCTTCATCTATTCCAGTTTTCTTTTAAATTTTGACCAGTTACAAGTTTTGTTTTTATGTATGTATGTGTGTATTTATTATAAAATTGTTGTCCATATACAAATTGCCTTTGACAGAAAGCTCAGCCAGTAACGTTTGGTGCCTCCCTCAGTGAGGTTTGCTATGCTGGGCACTATAGAGGCATGTGATGTGGGGGGCATGATTCTGGCCTAGGAGAGCTGTCCGTCAATTGTGATAAATAAGATACACTCCTGAGGAGAACTCAGATGGAAAAATAAGTACAACTGACAGAAAAAAGTGAAAGCCAGGGTACGCATTAAACAAAATAAAAAAGGTTTGGAAGTAAAACTGGGTTGAGACCTGAGGAGTGGAGTTGCATTTTGTGTACCAGGGAACTTGAAGATCCCAGAAAATATGTCCTTGGAAATCCAAGAGTCTGTCTTGAAGCCTTTGATTGACTAACAGTTGAGAGCATTTTATTCAAACCTGCTTTTCTCAGAGAAACCCAAGAAGGCTGATTCAGCTGCTGGAATCTTTAGTATTAGAGAGGTAGAATTTCCCCTCAGAAAGGGCAAGAAGCACTTAGATATGAGGAAGAAAATATTAATTTCATATTCAGGGACCTGAGTAAGCCAGTGCTTTGGGAAGAAGGGGTCAAAGGAGTTAAAGGAGCAAGAGAAAAGGAGACCTCAAGTCACAGCTGGAAGGAGGCTCAGATTATCTGCCTGGTCCTCTGACTTCCTAGTTCAGGAAATGGGCCCTAAGAGGGGAAGTGATGTATCCAAGGCACTTGGTTTTTTAGTAGTGAGCCAGGATCAGAACCCAGGTGAAAAAATACCTCTTCTGATCCTTTTGCAAAATATTTTCAACAAGGATTCCTGACTTCTGTCTTAAGGATGGTGAAGTCATTTCTTGGATTGTGGGGTGGAAAAACCTTACTACTTATTCAAGTGACAGCACTTAAGGACTCGAGTTTTATGGCAGTTTATTAAGCTTGAAAAGTAACAGCAAATAAGAACAATCAATCATTGCATAGATTGTTTAAGTGACTCCCAGGAAAAAGGGAAAAGTTAAAAGAGCAAGCAGGATTGTGCTTAATTCATGCCATATTTTCAAAACCTTTCTCTGTTTTCTGGAATCTCTTAATGTTGTCTCATACATTTTTCTAGCTTTGGAGGAAAGCCAAGGCTTTTTTTTCTAAAGATTGATTCTCTGTCAGTGAGACTTCATTAAACCATATATTGAATTGCATTCCTGAATCCTCTCAGTTCTACTTTAACTGCTTAAAGTTATATTTCCCCTTTTAAAGTCCAGTTCTGTTTAAAAAATGTTATTCTGAACTCTGACATTGCCACTCAGGGCTAGCTTGATTCTAAATGAGCAGACCCTGGTAAACATTTGTACTTTCTTTTGAGGGTGTGAACATAGCAATTAAATTATTGGAAAATTACTCTCAAGAAGGTCAAATATTTAGAGATAATGAAATAGCAGGATTTTAACATGAAAAATGTACCCTATGATATGCATTAAAATTCCCTGGTAATCATCTGTCAACTTGGTAGATTTTACTATTCACAAAAATTGTCTGTTCTTTGTAAGTTAATAGAAGCCTATGGCCTTTTCCACTAGTAAAGCAGTTGCAATTTTCTGCATATTAAGAGGCTGTTCTGGCTCTGCAGAAACAGAAAAGAATTGATGGGATCAAAGCAATACTAGCAAATGTAGAGTTATTCTGATATAATTTCCAAAATGTAGCAATCCTGAAATCTTTGGATTTCTTTAAATCAATACAGAGTTCTTGAGGTATTTAAATGCATTGTCTCAGCCAGATCCCCAAGTGTGGCTTTGAAGCTATAAAGGTTCTGGGGGAACAAAACTGAGAAGAGTCTAATAATTTCAACGCACACATAAGAGAGCTACACATCAAAATTAATAGGTACCTGAACAAGGTTTTTCTCGGCCTGGGGATCAGTAGTTCCTCCAACTGGCTGTGCAACATGGATGAACCTGCTGCTTAATCTTTCTGTACCTTAGCTCCTGCACTCGTGAGATGGAAAGAATGAGCTTCCTTCATGTGGTTGTTGGCACTGGATGAGCTAAGGTAGGATGGGTAAAATACTTGGAATATGCAGGAGAAAAATTAGTGCTGAATGGACCTTATCACTATGTAGGATGATGTAGAGCAGCACCCTTCCTTCCTTAGGTATGCAGTTTCAGCATCTCTAGCTGAGAATACAACCAATTTCTCAAGTGTCTACTGGGGCTAAAATTAATTTAGTGATAGTGGCTGGCATTTTTTATTTAAATGAATTGAAACAGAATAGAGCAAAAAATACCAGAGAGCATTATATATTCTAAGTATTGTTTAGTGCTACTTTTCAGTGCTACTTTTACATATATGTTTTAGGGATACTGGATTGAAATGAAAAAGTAATTTTTCTTCTGGTCATGCTCAAAATTTTGAAGTCACTGGATTATATGGTACCTAAAGATTCCTCTTCTCTTGACTGGTCTAAAATTCTGTTAAAAAGCAGATGTTATGCACAGTAGAGGGCCCTGAAGATAAAACCAGAAGACTCTGCTGGACCTGGTCCTTCCTTGTTGAAATAATTTCTCTGTACCCCAGTTTTATCCAGTGTAAAATGTGGATAATAGCACCTAGCCAGTCATGGTGGTTCACGTCTGTAATCTCAGAACTTTGGGAAGCTGATGTGGGCGGATCACTTGAGGTCAGGAGTTCGAGACCAGCCTGGCCAACGTGGTGAAATCCAATCTCTACTAAAAATACAAAAATTAGCTGGGCATGGTGACAGATGCCTGTAATCCCAGCTACTCAGGAGGCTGGGGCAGGAGAATCACTTGAACCCAGGAGGCAGAAGTTGAAGTGAGCCGAGATCGCTCTACTGCTCTCCAGCCTAGGCAACAAGAGTGAAACTGCGTCTCAAAAAACAAACAAACACCCAAAACAAAACCAAAAACAGTACCTATCTTTCATAGGCCTGCCACAAGAACTAGATGAGGTAATGTACGTAAACTAGGTGTTACTTTGAAATATAAATTTTTAGCGTGATTTTAGTCATTCTGCGATTCTGAGCACAGAAAATTCTTTTGCTTTATGAATCTTGTTCCTGCGTTACCTCATTTCTTCCCTCTTGTCTTTCCTTTCATCTGTCCCTCTGCCTGAAACACTGTTCCCACTTTTGCTCATTTTATTCCTCTTTTGAGACTTAACTCAGGCACCATCTCTCCCATGTCACCCCAAGTGTATATATCTCTTTTCACTTACCACACTTTAAAATAAAAGTCTATGAATGTGCCTGACACTCTCATTAGACCATCGTACTTCCCAACTTTATATTCATTGTTTAAATCCCAAAACTTTGTGGAGCATCTGCACCTACAAGGAACTCTAAAATATTGGCTGAGCTGACCTGAACTAATCTCCTGCTTTCACATCTATTTCTTTCTCTACCTTCACTCTTGTTCTCCTACACCCTCTTTCAATATATTCACTTATCTTTCCTACCTCCTATCCCATTTCTAGCACATATATGGTATAAATAATAGCGAATTGAGCAGCAACAGTGTCCTCTTGGCCTCAAAATTGCAGCATCTCCAGGGGAGGCTATTATAAAAGTGGATTCAGAAAGGGAAAGCAGTAATTGTAGAAGAGATACAATGACCAGAAGAGAAAGGTGATAATGTTAAGTTACTCATAGGTTGTGACATTTAGCTAGGTGAAAATACATGATTGTACAGAGGTAGGAGAACCAGGGGGATAGCTTGAGGCCTAGAGGTGATTAGCAGAAGGGACAGACTGGTCCAGCCCTCTGAGTCTTTTCCTGCATCTGCCCATTGCCCGGGGCAGGGACAAGGTTACTGGGATCTACATGGTACCCAATTATGCTCCTTCCTCTACACTCTAGAAAGGGAGGTCCTGGCAGCTTGAAGACCCTCTGTCATTACCCAACCGTCTTGACCCGAAAACTTCCAATTCTCAATCCCACATGTAAATAATTCACAAAGCAGTTTCCAGGAGGCCATGATACTGCAACAAAGAAATGAATAAAGCCTGGTCACAACAACAGACACTTTTTCAAACTCTGAGTCCGATCAGATGGTTACAGCAGTCTTCTGGCTGTTGAATGTTTTCCCTCCTGTCACTGCCAAGTTGCTGGGTTGATTTATTGGGAAACAGGTAACAGTCACCTTCGCACTGCTGTTAGCAGATTCCTTTGAGAGAACAGGTTACAAAAACATCCGGTTTGTCTCCCTTGCATTTATCTGTTTATTCATGCATGGAGATTTGTTCCAGGAGTAACTGAAGCATATAATTCTCAGAGTTCGAATAAATTGAAAATTGCTCCTGCTGAGATTTTGACAAGTTATTTTCCTGCTGGGGTTCACTCCAGACTTTCCTGTCTTTCCCAGAATATTTAAAGTGGCTTCCACTGTGTCAGATACACTGTAAACAATTTTCAATGTTATAGCTTCAAGGTAGGCTCAGTAGGCTTTTAAAAGCTCCAGGCCACCCAATTTGCTAGTTAGTGTATATTACCAATTACAATGCTTTGTCTGCCAGTGCTTCTAAAAGCTGTGATAATATTAATGGTACTACAGAGTGCCTTTCCTCTTGAATGAACCTTCACTTGTCTTACAGATGACATAAGCTGAGAGCGAATGCCTTGCTGTCATTCAACTGGAGTCACACCTGTGCTCTTTCACATGCAAGTTACAAAGCATTTTCACATGTGTTGTCTTGTTTAACCCTCACAACATAATAATACACCCTTGTGAGTGTATTATAGTCCCCGTTGTACAAAAGAATGAATGACATGCCCAAGCAGTGGATTTACAAAGAGGCGAGGACAATGCCCAGGCACTCTGGCCTAAATCTAGTGCTCTCTTTACTATCTTGTAACCTGTGGCACATTTCTGGTGGTCTTTCCCATACCCAGAATCAGTTTCTTTCATGTTCAGAGAACTCTAGTTTTGTTTTCCCTTCTAAATACCTGGCTCTGTGCGAGGTATTATGACTGGTTTAAGAGGAGAACAGCGATATTGGCTAGTTATCACTCTAGGAGTAGCTATGGTACCACAGTGCAATTAAAGCCACTGCAACATAACTGAAGATCTTTTGAGGACTTCTTAGAGTGTATAAGAGAGAACATAATGAGAAAGCCTTTTTTCTCCCCACCACCCATCTTGATGCCTGCTCGAGACATTGCCATGTGATGTTTGGAACTGCAGCTGGCTATTTTGTGACCATGTGTGTGGACATTTCTGGCAAAAACAAGGCAGCTTTCTTAAAGGACAGAAAGTGCATCCATGATGGCATCAGTGAGTTTCCAAACCAACCACATCTACCTTTGGACTTTTCGTTAAGTAGACAAATATTTGTTTATGTTTTAAGTCATTTTAATCAGATGTTCTGTTACTTATACTTGATTACATCCTAACTGATGCACAGCTATTCTGCACCTGCTCTGCTCTTGAGACACTGATGAATAGGTTGTCTAACATTCTTGAAGCTAGTGCCATGGCTCCTAATGCAAGCAGGTGTTCTGACTTACCCTTAAGACCTTCCCTCTTTTGGAATAGCAGCTGCCCTTAAAGAAAATATATAACAATCTATGCTAAGAGTTGTCTCAGTCACCCTAGACCTTTTCCCTGTTCAGCCCCGCCTGCCTGGCTCTACCCTTCGCAATGCTGTCAGCTTCTCCAGATCAGTGTGTGTTACTCTTTATTTTCTACCTTCCCCCTTCTCTTTCAGTGTTTGCCTCCTTCCTGGTCTACTACTGTTTGTTTATACCCTAAACCTTGGTCTTGCTCTGCTTTCTGACCTTCAGGTCCATTTGATTATGGCTTGGGACTTTGGTTATGATCATTTGATTGTTAGTTTATAACCCATTGCTTTGCTTTGATAGAAGAAGAGAACTAACATTTATTGAGCATCTAGTGTGTGCTAAGTATTGATTTAGGAGTTTACCACATTTAATCCTTAAAATAAACCTGTGAAATAGGTTTTATCTCCATTTTCCCTTAGCAACAATCTCAGAATGTAGGTGAACTACCCATGATTGAACCTATAGAAGTAATATAGCCAGAAGACTAACCCATTGAGTTTGACGCCAAAGATCCTGTCTTCCAACTAGGCCAGGACACAGTACATGAAGAATCCTTCCATCATTATTTTATCTTCCCTAATCTTGCGGCTGATTTTACCCAGACTATAGTTCTGACCATCAAATTCTCCATCTCAATCTAATAGTAGAAAAACACGGAAGTGTCACAAATGTACATCATGTGACTACCCTATCTCTGAAACATCTTGGATCCTGTCTGTGATACATTCAGGTAAAAGCAGTCTAATTTTGTTAAATCAGTATGCACTAATGAAGAAAAGTAGTGAGTCTCTGGTAAAATCACTTGGCTGGGAGTCACCACTTGATTTTTGGTGTTAGCTGTTTGTTTAAAAATTACCAATCTGGCAGGGCATGGTGGCTGACTCCTGTAATCCCAGCACTTTGGGAGGCCGAGATGGGCGGATCACCTGAGGTCGGGAGTTCAAGACCAGCCTGACCAACATGGAGACACCCTGTCTCTACTAAAAATACAAAATTAGCCAGGCATGGTGGCACATGCCTATAATCCCAGCTACTCGGGAGGCTGAGGCAGGAGAATCGCTTGGACCCAGGAGGTGGAGGTTGCAGCGAGCTGAGATAGCACCATTGCACTCCAGCCTGGCAACAAGAGCAAAACTCTGTCTAAAAAAAAAAAAAGAAAAAAAAAGTACCAATCTAGATTTACCTTAATGGAAGCATCAGTTTTGTGTTTCTTGGATATACAGGCCTATCTGGTGAAACATTTGATCTAAATTTGGAATAATTTGGAATATACATGTGTACAGTAATATCACATTTTTATTTATAATCAAAATTAGTCAGAATCTAAATGTTCAATAATAAAACCTTGGCTAAATAAGATGTAGTATATTTAAAAAGGAAGGAGTACCATATAGCTATTACATATTTTATTTAGGGAAATATTTTATGACACAGGAAAATATAATGAAGCATTAAATTAAAAAATAGGATTTTAAATTGCATACACTATAGGGCTTCACTTTTGTAATGAATATACAGGTTTATGTGCACAGAATAAAAGGCTAGATGAAAATAGTACCAGGATGTTAACTGTGATAAGATGCTATTTATATTTTTTCTTTATGTTTATATTTTCTAAATATTTTATAATGAATAGTTCTTTTATTAATCAAAGAAAATCTTAATTCAATAGAAAAGCAATTTATAAGTGAATTTGCATTAATATTTCTTAAATAGCACACTTTCTATTTAATGCAGTTGAAAATGTGATTTCTAAAAAACAAACATTTACACACAACTTTTCAACAGTATATCTATTGCTGCTATAGTCTGGATGTTTATCCCCTGCAAATCTCACGTGAAAGTTTGATCCTCAGTGTTGCAGTTGGGGCCTAATGGGAGGTGTTTGCGTAGTGGGGGTGGATCCCTCATGAATGCATGAATGCCCTGGGGTTGGGGAAGTGAATGCGTTCTCATTCTATTAGTTACTGAGTGAGGGCTGGTTGTCAAAAAGAGCCTGGTGCTCCGGGCTCTGTCTTGCTGCTGCTTCTCTTGCCATGTGATCCCTGCACACAACGGCTCCCCTTTCCCTTTCTCCACCATCAGTAGAAACAGCCTGAGGTTCTCACCATGTGCAGATGCCCAATCTTGGACTTTCCAGCCATCAGAATTGTGAGCCAAATAAACCTTGTTTCTTAATAAATTACCCAGATTCAGGCATTCCTTTATAGCAACACAAATGGAATAAAACAAGTGCCTATAACAATATGTAATTACCTCTTTAAAAATTAATAGATACTCATATTACAGTGAATGGGGAAAGAGCTCTCTCTCGTTGTGAAGCCCCTGAGGTTTCTACAGGGGAAGGCCCTACCTGTGGGCTTCTTCTGGGTCATTCCAAGTCAGCAAGAGAACTTGTGCTTGAGGTTCATCTTCAAACTACAATACAGTGCAGTTGGGCTACATCAAAAATAAGTAAATTAATGCACAGTATTATTTTAGATGATGGTAAATCTAGGGAAGGAGAATGAGTCTAGGGAGGATGATTTGATAGAAATTTTCTTGGTAAACGGGGTATGGTAGGTTGGCCACGTTTGACTGGATAATTGAGGAAACCTCTTTGGGGAGGTGACATGGTTGGTTCCTAAGAAGTGAATTACAAGATTTCATCCAGGTAAGGATCTTGAAGCAGAGTGTTGTGGGTGAGGGAATAGCAAATACAAAGGCTGTCAGACAGGAAAGACCTTGACACAGTCAATAAACAGAAAGCAGGCACTGGGCATATGGATGAAGCTTAGAGGGGAAGGGCAGGGTAGGGCAAGAGGAGGGAAGCTTATCAATAGAGTTTGGGCAGTTAAATTATCAGGGACTGCCAGGCTCAGAGTCTCAAAAGAAATTAAGCTGTGCCAAAAAGAAATTAGACTCCCTAGAAATGACGGCTTTAATAAAATGAGAAAGTATAAACGGAAATGATGTCTCACAATCCCGTGATGAGTGAGTTGTGTCTATGGTAAAAAAGAGCAAAGAAAAAGTCCATGAGCATTTTGGAGGCTGATAATGTTGTCTTGAAATGGTATTTAAGGAAAATTCAACCAGTGTGGCCTGGTAACCATGGCTGCAGTGACTACGATCATTCGGACAAATGCAGGATTTCCTGATTTATCAGCAGAAACAAATCACCTACTCATAAACATACTTGGCCAGCATGGCTAAATCTTTATTTTCAGGTGGTCTCATTGCTATTGAGGTTACACCTCACATTTTATGTTCAAAACTTAGGGTTTTCTGATTTTCAAAAGTAGCTTTCAATTTATTGCAGTAAGTTTTCAGTAGCTTTGTCTATGGACAAAGCCTAAATGCTGTTTAGAAGAAACACATATTCATTAGTCTTTGCTTGAAGAAAGTTTCCCAATCTAAAATACTTCAAGTATACGCTTGCTACTTCTGCTTTAAATCAGACAAGCCTCACGAGAAGGGACTGAAATTCAAATATCATCAACATGCTAGCAGTATGCTGAGATTCATCTCACAAATAATTCCCAGGGAAAGACTAAGTTTGGATCAATAAAAGTCAGTTGTATGGATGCTACAAGTTTGAAAAAAAAATGCATTTGACCTCCAGAGCCAATGTGATTCAAACAGAAAAGTAAAATACAAATCTTTTGACTAAATCATATTGGTAAATATATACAAAAATGTAATGAGTAAGAAAAGGTAAAAGTAATTGGGAATATGTCACCCCATGGGATTTAAGTGGCCAACTAGCTCTTCCTTGGTGACATTTCTTGTCTTGTGCCTTTTGAAATTTCATTGTAACATCCTTGACATGGATGATATCATTGGCATAGATAAATTTTTTTCCAATCTTTTGAGTCTACTTGATTAGAGATTTAGCAGGAAGAACACAAATGTGATTGAAACTCTATAAAATCAATATTCGATGGAGTCTTCCTACTAAATATGTGTGAAGCCTTATAAGTTTGGTCAGTTGTTTAATACCTTTTAAGAAAGACCTTCCTTTCCTGCTAAGATAAATAGTTTCCAGAAGTTAATTCCATTATATTATGGCTATTCATGTAGCAAACTCACTGCTACCTCTGTGATTTTAAAAAAGAACATCTTAAAATTGTCTTCGATACTTATCCAATTAGGTTTCATGAATCATCAAGGTGGGGGATGTCTGGATAGCCTCAAGTGTTTTAAATTTCCATTTTCTTTACTTAGGCTAGATTTTTATGCATTGGTTTTTCACTGACAACATTTTTATGGTTTTAAACACTGTAATTAGAAGTCCAAAAAGTTATTTTAATGAGTTGGCTAAAAATTTATGCCCTTAAAGCCAGGAAATCCCAAATGTGTCCATGTTGTGCATGTTGTATTTCAGATTAGTAGTTTAGGCTTCTAAATTTGTATTCTCATTATGGGGTATATAAATGAGGGAAATTTTCACATAGGTTTCTTGTTTTGTTTTTAGCATTTAACGTGTTTGAATTGTCTCCTAATTACCTTGTCTTAAAATAACTCTGGATGTTTGGACAGGTGGTTACACTCTGTTAATCACACAAAGTTGAAGCTATTTTAAAGCAAGTCATTCCCACTATGGTAACACTGTTGAAGCCTTCTGCAATACAGAAGGCTTCTACTTCTGTTTTATCAACTCGGCCTTTCTCTAAAAGTATCCTCATAGTATCTATGTAGAGTTGATGCAATATCTTTAAATAGTTCTAGACTTCTTGTGATATCACCATCTGGAACTTGGATCTTCTTCACAGGCAAAGAATTAGCCCTCACTGCTCCTGTCTTCTGGGGTTTATTTAATATGCACAATTATATCATTTTGTGCTAAGCACCAACATAAAGCAAGTTCAAGAAATCATGGTGTTTCAGGTTTGTAAGGAATTTTTAAGACTTTTTTTTTTTTGAGACAGAGTCTTGCTCTGTCACCCAGGCTGGAGTGCAATGGCGTGATCTCACCTCACTGCAACCTCCACCTCCCGGGTTCAAGCAATTCTCCTGTCTCAGTCTCCCGAGTAGCTGGGACTACAGGCGTGTGCCACCATGCCTGGCTAATTTTTGTATTTTTAGTAGAGATGGGGTTTCACCATGTTGGCCAGGCTGGTCTTGAACTCCTGGCCTCGGCCTCCCAAAGTGCTAGGATTACAGGCATGAGCCACCACGCCTGGCCAAGACAATTTTTAAGAAACTTTTACTTTTGAAATAGTTATAGTTTTGAGGAAGTTGCAAAAATAGTACAGAGAGGTCCAAGGTCATTTATTTTATCTACTCACCTTGCCCTGAAAGACTTTACAGATTTAAAACTGAAGAAAATTGGTTCTGAAGATTTACCCATCAGGATCCGAAGAATACAGACACCCAAATCAAAGGACCAGCTTACTAGCAAGTAAGGAGGTGAAGAAGGGAAGAACAAAGACCCAACAAGTAATATCCTCATTCAAAATGACTTTGATTAAAGGAACATGTAATGGGATGAATACGTACAAACGTCCAGACTTCTTTAATTCCAGAATTATGATGGAAGAGGTGTTTATACAACCACCTGGGCTTTGAAATCAGTGCTTCAAATTCTGGCTCTGTTGATTACTGTAAAATCCTGAGATGGTAATTGATCTCTCTGTGTCTTTGTTTCTTCTTCTGTGGAAGAGCAATAATAATATCTTTCCTGGACAGTTGTGACAAGAATTAAAATTGTTTAATATGCATAAAGAAGACAGTTAGCATAGTATTCAAGCAAGTGCTCAATATATTAAAGATATTATCATTACTCTTTCACTTCTGAAAATTCAAATACAGCCAATTCTTGTTATTTGTAGTAGTTTATTCTATAAAGTCACTATGAACACTGAATTAGCAAGTATTTAACTATTACTCCAAGAGGAAATATAGGGTTAATTTCCTACAAACCACTGGTCACAACATATTTTTGTCAACCAATGTCTGACCTTGTTTTATATATGTTTCTGTATAAAGATATTGCATGCATTCATTAACACTGAACTCATGGCTAACAGCACTATAGCTCATGTCAGAACAAAGCTTATCTAATAAGTATATTTTCTCTAATGCAATCTTCTTAGGAACACCAGCCAGCGCTTTAACAATATGCCTGGAGGCCATTTTAAACAGTGAAATCACCAAGAAAAAGCAAAAAAAAAATTTTTTTTTGAAGTGAAAAATGTTGCACTAAATAGACTGCAGAATGCACACTTGTTTGCAGTATGAGAGTACAAGAAGGTGGAGCATGGCTTTGTTCAACCTCAGCTGGGAACTTGTGCAATGGGGCACTAAAAGCTTTCTCCACTCTGTAAAGATGTGTATCCAAAAATGACTGTGAAAGTGCTGCAAGTATGGGTTTGGGAGTTACAAATACATTTTAGTGGACAGGCAAATTCACAAATATGAAATCTGTGAATAACTGTGATCTACTGTAGTAGTTTTTGTGCCAGCCTGAATAAATTCTTGTGTTGACTCCTGAAAACATAAGTGAACTTGATCAAAGTGTAACGTTTTGAGACTGGTTTTTACGTGTGTCTTGTAGAATCAAGACCTGACCATGTTTCTGCTCCTACCCTCCCGCTCCTTTCACTTAAGTTCTCCTGTGGACTCATGTGCCTGGTTGAGGTCCCTGAACATGGCAGAGTCCCTTGTGACTTTGGGCTCTTCTCCATAGTGTTCCCACTATGATGGGACAGTGCAGAACCACTAAGCCTGCAGGCTCTGGAATCCCACAGCCTCGGTGTGACACTCAGCTCAGCCACTTACAAAACATGTGACCCGGAGCAAGTCCTGTAACCTCTCTGGCTACAGTTTCTTCTTCTATAAAATTGTGATAATAACGTCATTTACCTTGGAAGATGTTTTGAAAATTAAGGAGATTATGTCTTCAAAACACTTCCTACAATGCCTGGCACATAGGTTCATTCTGTGTTTTTCTGCCTGGTCAGATTCCATTTGAAGCCTCAATGTCAATTCCTTGGTGAACACGTCGCTAACTCCCCAGGCACAACTAGTCATTTTCCCCTATGCTTCTGAATCACTTTAGTTCATAACAATCACAGCACTTGAGGAAATGCTGCATTGCTGACAACCTCCTTCCCTGTGCAACTGTGAGTTTCCTGATGGATCTTCTCTTTTTTTTCTTTTTCTCTTTCTTTTCTTTCCTTTTCTTTCTTTCTTTTCCTGTCTTTCTTTCTCTTTCTTTCTTTCTTTTTCTTTCTCTCTTTCCTTCCTTCCTTCCTTCCTTCCTTTCTCTCTCTCTCTCTCTCTCTTTCTTTCTTTTCTTTCTTTCTTTTTAGATGGAGTCTCTCTCTGTCATCCAGGCTGCAGTGCAGCAGCATGATCTTGGCTCACTGCAACCTCTGCCTCCTGGGTTCAGGCAATTCTCTGCCTCAGCTTCCCAAGTAGCTGGGATTATAGGCACCCCCCACCACGCCTGGCTAATTTTTGTATTTTTAGTAGAGATGGGGTTTCACCCTCTTGGCCAGGCTAGTCTTGAACTCCTGACCTCATGATCCACCTGCCTCAGCCTCCCAAAGTGCTGGGATTACAGGCGTGAGCCACCGCGCCCGGCCTCCTGATGGATATTTTCAATCTTTGCTTCCCTGGTGTCCATCAGGGAGCCAGACACACAGTAGGTGCTCAACAGTTGCTAAATACATGAGTTAATATATAAATATACGTAATTACAATTACAACTCATAAAAAGTAGTGGCTTGAACAATTGGAAGGAAAACTGTTGAGCAAATACAAAATACCTGGTCTTTTTGAATTTAAAACATAGATACTATGTTAATTTAAGATTAAACATATACAACAAATTATGTATTTTATACCCTAACTCTGCAGAATAGGGTTTCTCAAGTTGTAACTACCTGGAAAGTTTGTGAATTTTTTAGGTTCCTAAAATCCACCCCAGATCTACTGAATATGCATGATGTTTAATAAGCTGTCTGCCTAAAGCTTGGTCACCACTCTGGTGGCAGCTGCTCAAACTCCTCAGGGTAATCTTCTGAAACAGTAGGATACATTAGGATGTAAGTACCCTGGTACGGGCAGGGACCGCATGTATTTTGTTCAGTATTGTGCCCTCTTATCTGAACTAGTATGTAACACACAGAAAGAGCACAATAATTAGTTACTGGTTAAACAAATGAATAAATAATGCAGATAAGAAGCAAATTCATAGTCCCCATAAACACTTTGGATTGTATTACCGAAGTGGAGTCCCAAATTCACCCATTCTCAGACTTCAGTGCAGGTAACAATCCCTATTTAAAAGAAAGCTCCAAGACTCACTCTCTGAAGATTCCGATTCAGTAGGTCTGGGGGGTGGGGCTGAAAGTCTCCATTTTTAACATGATCATAGGTGATTCCAAGCAAAGTGATCAGTGTTACACACTTTGAAAAATGCAGTACATCATCCAGGCAATGGCCCAACAACCAAATCAAGTGTAAACAAAACTGTGGTGTGTGGTTCAGTTGTGGGGTGCATAGATATCAATGCAGAGAGGAGTTTGTATGTAGTATTTAATACTTGTCTTAGAGTTCTCTAGAAGGACAGAACTAACAGGATAGATGTACATATAAAGGGGAATTTATTAAGGAGTATTGACTCACATGATCACAAGGTGAGGTTTCACAATAGGCTATCTACAAGCTGAGGAGCAAGGAAGCCAGTTCAGGTCCCAAAACCTCAAAAGTAGGAAAGCCAACAGTGCAACCTTCAGTCTGTGGCTGAAGGCCTGACAGCCCTTGGCAAATCGCTAGTGTAAGTCCAAGAGTCCAAAAGCTGAATAACTTGGAGTCTGATGTTCAAGGGCAGGAAGCATCCAGCATGGGAGAAAGATGAAGGCCGGAAGACTCAGCAAGTCTGCTCTTTCCATCTTCTTCTACCTGCTTTATTCTAGCTGCATTGGCAGCTTATTAGTGATGCCCACCCAGACTGAGGGTGGGTCTCCCTCTCCTGGTCCACTGACTCAAATGTTACTCTCCTTTGGCAACACCCTCACAGACACACCCAGGAACAATACTTTGCACCCTTCAATCCAATCAAGTTGACACTCAATATTAACCATTATAATACTCAGTCTAATAAAACCTGTAAACAATGTTGAACTCAGGGTATTGTGAGCTCTGCAGTGTTGTTCCAATAAATACACAGCAACCCATATGTGTTCCCATTATGTTTAGAGTAAGAAGTGTCATTTAAATTCTCATCTGGACCTTCATTCTCTTCCTGACAGAGGAGGAGCATGACAGGGCAAATGTGGACGCTGCTCATCCTCTCCAGTATATACAATGTTTAATCATTGAAAGAAAATAAGAAGAATGATAGTGAAACCATGACCTCCCAAAATGTCTTTCACTTCACTGGCTGTTGTGGTTATTGCAGTACTTTTCTGATGGCTCTTGTCTTGTGAAACTTGTTTTTTACCTCTGTCTACAAGACTTATGGTTCTGAAGCTTTTCTTAATATAGCTTAACTATTTGGTCTCTACTCATAATTTCCAACTTGGCAGTGGGGGTTTGCCCATTCTCTGTTCTCTGTTTCTTGCTATCAGCTGAGGCTTCTCAGCTCTCTTCCATCCCTCAGAAAGAAGGTCTGAAATTATTATGTAATCCACATGGATACAAACCCAGTGCGGAACCTCATGTGAAGTCTTCAAGCTCTCAGCCTTGTCAGCTCAATCTTCCCTCATTTTCTGGTAGGGATAACAGCAGGACATTATGTTGATTCTCTGCTAGGATAGATCACTTCCTCTCTGGAGTTCTATAATCTCAAGGTGTATGCATCATAAACTGAAAGCATCAATGTAGATTGGAAAACTTGCTACACCCACCTGCTGCTCTACTTGCTACTTTCCAGGCATTTAAAGGAGAACAGGCCTGTGGGATGAGTGCAGGTGGTGTGTAAAAACTAAAAGAGTTCCTGTATTGGCAGCAGTGGGAAGAGGGAAGCAGAAAAACCAGATGGAAGTTTACTGCCTCTGGGCTGCACTTACCACAAAGTAATTCATATGCACTTTTGCCTTTATCTGCAGCTTTGAATGTAGGCATATTTATTTTAAATCTCCAAGGAGCTCTTGTGTTTGATGGATTAAAAAATGTTTAATTACATTTACAGCCTTTCCATGAGGTAGATATGGAAAGCCATTCCATTTGGTTTACTGATTAGTAGCGTGGTAAATTACTCCATTAGAACAGTGCTATAAATAATAAAAATGGCATTTTACTGCACGATGTTCTATCCTCTTCTTGTGCTATCATGACCATTATACCAGAGTCAAATGATTTCATGAGATTTCCAGCAAGACAATGTTTTAGAAAGCCTGGAGTTTGCCTCAGGAGATCTAGATTTCAGCTCTTGCTTTAATATTGCTCAGCGGGATTAATATTAACAGATTTATAATTTCACTGACATTATTTAAAAAAAAACATGGATAACAACAGCTTCTTTGCCTATCTTAGCATTGCTGAGGATCAAATGAGATTCACCTTCTTACTGATTCAGTCTTGGGAGGGTGTATGTGTCCAGGAATGTATCCATTTCTTCTAGATATTCTAGTTCATTTGCATAGAGGTGTTTGTAGTATTCTCTGATGGTTGGTTGTATTTCTGAGGAGTCAGTGGTGATATCCTCTTTAACATTTTTTATCATATCTATTTGATTCTTCTCTCTTTTCTATTAGCCTAGCTAGTGGTCTATTAGTTAACTTAAAAAAAAAAAAAAAAAACCAGCTTCTGGATTCATTGATTTTTTGAAGGGTTTTTTGTGTTTCTATCTCCTTCAGTTCCACTCTGATCTTGGTTATTTCTTTTCTTCTGCTAGCTTTGAGTTTTATTTGCTCTTGGTTCTCTAGTTTTTTTTAGTTGTGATGTCAGGGTGTTGATTTAAGATCTTTCTAGCTTTTTGATGTGGGCATTCAGTGTTATAAATTGCCTTCTTAACACAGCTTTAGCTGTGTCGCAGAGATTCTGCTACACTGTTTCTTTGTTCTCACTGGTTTCAAAGAACTTCTTGATTTCTGCCTTAATCTCATTATTTACCCAGGAGTCATTCGGAAGCAGGTTGCTCAATTTCCACGGAGTTGTGTGGTTTTTGAGTGAGTCTCTTAATCTTGAGTTCTAATTTCACTGTGCTGTGGTCTGAGAGACTATTTGTTATGATTTCAGTTATTTTGCATTTGCTGAGAAGTGTTTTACTTCCAATTATGTGATTGATTTTAGAGTAAGTGTCATGAGGTACTGAGAAGAATGTATATTCTGTTGTTTTGGGGTGGAGAGTTCTGTAGATATCAGGTCCGCTTGATCCAGAGCTGAGTTCAAGTCCTGAATGTTTTTGTTAATTTTCTGTATCGATGATCTTTCCAATATTGATGGTAGGGTGTTAAAGTCTCTTGCTTTTATTGTGTGGGAGTCTAAGTCTCTTTGTATGTCTCTAAGAACTTGTTTTATGAGTCTGGATGCTTCTATATTGGGTACATATATATTTAGGATAGTTAGCTCTTCCTGTTGAATTGAATCCTTTACCATTATATAATGCCCTTCTTTGTCTTTTTTGATCTTTGTTGGTTTAAAATCTGTTTTGTCAGAAACTAGGATTGCAATCCATGCTTTTTTCTGCTTTCCATTTGCTTGGTAAATTTTCCTCCATCCCTTTATTTTTAGACTATTTTGAGGCTTTGCACATGAGATGGGTCTCTTGACGATAGCACATTGATGGGTCTCAACTTTTTATCCAGCTTTCCATTCTGTGTCTTTTATTTGGGGCATTTTGCCCATTTACATTTAAGTTTAATACTATTATGTGTGAATGTGATCCTGTCATCAGGATGCTAGCTGGTTATTTTGCAGACTTGTTAATGTAGTTGCTTCACAGTGTCATTTGTCTTTGTACTTCAGGGTGTTTTTGTAGTGGCTGGTAACAGTTTTTCCTTTCCATATTTAATGCTTCCTTCAGGAGCTCTTGCAAGGCAGGCCTGGTCGTGGTGGATTCCCTCAGCATTTGCTTGTCTGAAAAGGATTTTATTTCTCCTTAGCTTATGAAGCTTAGTTTGGCCAGATATTAAATTCTGTGTTGGAAATTCTTTTCTTTAAGAATGTTGAATATTGGCCCCCAGTCTCTTCTGGCTTGTAGGGTTTCTGCTGAAAGATCCACTGTTAGTGTGATGGGCTTCCTTATGTAGGTGACCTGGCCTTTCTCTCTTGTTGCCCTGCTTTTCATCAGTCTCCCTGGGTTGCATCAACTGCCTAGTCAGTCCTAATGAAAGAACCTGGATACCTCAGTTGCTGGTGTAGGATTCACTCACTGTTTTCATTCTTCTCAGTGGGAGCCTCTGACCGTAGCTGTTTCTAGTTGGCCATCTTGGCCCCTCCCTTCTACAGTTTTTTTTTGTTTTTGTTTTTGTTTTTTTGTTTTGTTTTGTTTTTGATAAGGAGTCTTGCTCCACTGCCCAGGCTGGAGTGAAGTGGCCCAGTCTCGGCTCACTGCAACCTCCACTTCCCAAGTTCAAGTGATTCTTCTGCCTCAGCCTCCTGAGTAGCTGGAATTACAGGTGTGTGCCAACACCCCAGGCTACTTTTTGTATTTTTAGTAGAGACAGGGTTTCACCATGTTGGCTAGGCTGGTCTCAAAATCCTGACCTCAAGTGATCCATTCGCAGCCTCCCAAAGTCCTGGGATTACAGGCATGAGCCACCACTCCCAGCCCTACATTTTTTTAATGTAGGGGTTTTGTTTACAAATGAAACTACAGCTCTTTTTTTAAAGACATTTCTTATTAAAGGAAAACGAGAACTAATTAAACTTTTTCTAAGCAAATGTGTTCGACTACAGCTCGTTAGTGAGAACATGAAGCTGGGGGTGCCATTAATGCAGAAGGAGATTATTATCCATCTGAGTGTGGGGGAGCTAAGTGTATCTTGCTGCTCTATTTTCTGCTACTTTTTGTTTTTGCTTTTTGTTTTGGTTTTGAGAGTTCATGTTACTTGCCTATTTGTTTGAAAAGTCATACATGTTCATGGCAAAAACTCACAGAGAAATTGAGTAAAACTCTAAGTCTCCTGTCCACCACAATTTTTTTTCTGTTAGTCTCTTCCAGGAGACAACTATTATTTACTAGTTTCCCAGAGATATTCCATGCTTATGAATGTGTGTCTGTGCGTATCCTTTTAAGAAAAATCACAAATGGTGGTATAATGTACACATTGTAAAATGTACTTTGCATTTTTTTACCTAATTATATTATTTCATGATAATCTTTCCAGTTCAACTTCTCACATTTTCTGAAGTTAATAATTATATTGGTTTATTGTTTACTTACTCTTCTATGAACTTGTTATAAATGTAATGCCTAGAACCTTGCCAGTTGTCTAAATGTCTTCTACATCTATTCAGCCCATCAAATATCCTAACAGTGTTACCTTCTGGAGGCTTCAGATCTGTTCCTTTATGAACTGGTTGTCTTTTGTACCTAGTACGAGCTATCATCCTGGGATTGATTTTCATCATAATTTTGGGGATTCCATTGCCTCTCTTTTGTGTGTCTATGTTTCTCCTTTCCCTTTCTTTCTACTTATTGGTTTACTCCATCATTTTGGTGCTGGATATTCGCTCTCCTGAGGAAAAAAAAATTGGATAGAATGTAAATTTTTGAGATGTTGAACATCTGAAAATGTCATCATTTTATGTTCACATTTGATTGATAGTTTTACTGATAGTTGGTGTACAGAAAAAGAGTTAACCTAGTAAGCCTGATAATGCTGCCCTTGGAAAGGCCTCCTTGCAGGGTTGTCCCTTAACTGTTGTCCGGGAACTTGGATTGTAAACAGTTCCTTACACTGATATAAACGTTCCTGGAATGATAAGAGTGCTTTAGTATTCCTAATTTATTTGTGCAAACGATATGGTTTATGCGGAACACCTGCTTTCCTTTTGGGAAAATTCTATTTGGAATTTTGGTACATGCTAGGCTGAGGGTGCCTACATGACCAGTCCCCCTTGGGGGGAGAAAAACAAAAACAAAAACACAAATGTGGGCAGTGCATCTCTAATGAGCTTTTCTGGTAGACAACATTTCACTCTTGATATCACAATTAATTGCTGGAAGAGTTAAATATGTCACTTGTGACACCACTGGGAGAGGACTCTTGGTAGTTTCAAGCCTAGTATCCTCAGGACTTCATCCCATAGTGATTTTTTCCCTTTGTTGATTTTGTTTTCTGCCCTTTCACTGTTATAAACCATAGCAGTTAGTGCAACTATATCCTGAGTGCTGTGAGTTCTAGTGAATTGCAGAATCTGGGGAGGTGGTCTTGGGGATGCTCTGACATAGTTGGTCGTTGTTTTCCTTTAGAATGCTTTTGGCATTTTCCACTGCCTTCTATCTTCCATGTGTTGAGAAGTCAGAAGTCAATCTTACCTCTGACCTTTGTATGTAATATTCTCTCTCTCTCTCCTTCTCTCAAACCTTTTAGAATCTTCACTTTGTTGTCAGTGTTCTGAAGTGCCGGAATGTCATGATGATGTTCCTTGAGTTCCTTGGTGAGTGTTTATATTAATCTACTCTGCTGGTCTCTTAATGGCTCCTTGTAATCTAGGAGCCTTTGTCATTTATAAATGGAAAATTTTCACAAATTACTTGTTGATGATTTCCTTCCTTCAATTTTCTCTATTCTCTATTTGGATTCCTTTGTTTGGATATTGGAACTCTAGATCTAGTCTTCTAATATTCTTGCTTTTTCCCCCCTGCTATTTTCCATGTCTTAGTCTAACTTCATATGCATTTCTTGGCCTTTATTTTGCAAATCTTCTATGGCTTTTAAAAATTATTCCGTAATATTTTTAATTTGTAAAAGCTCTTTTTTTGTTCTCAGAATGTTATTTTAATGATATTCTTTTTTTCTATGAGGATAGTAGTGACAGTTATTTTGAAATTATTTTGCCCCAGAGAAGTCTGTTCCTTCCAGGTGCACTATGGATACATGATTCTTTTGGTCCTTTTTATGTTAGAAACTTTATTCAGATGTCTGGCAATCCTTGGCTATATATTCAAATTTAAGATTTGGGCAAAAAGAAGATCTTAAATCTCAGAACTAGTGTGCTTTACTTTATAACTCTCTAACTGTGGTTTCCCTGTAGAGTGTCTGGCCAGGTAATTTCCTTGTGATGTCTACTGGTGAGAATTTCTTTCATTTTTTTCGACTACTCAAGAGTCCTTGGAGGAACTGAGTGGCAAAAGGAAGTGTGTGTTCCCTCATTCTGGATATAAATATGTACTTAATCTTCATCATAGTTCCATCTTCAACTCTGGTTACCACCCCCAGTACAAAAACCACCTGTTTTATGCTTTCCAAGTATACGAGGTAACTCCAGTATTGAGAAGGAGAAAAATTTGGGGATCTGGTCATTCCTCAATTCCTTTTTTTTTTTTTTTAAGCTCATCAGTTCTACTTGCAGAGGTAATTGTCAGCTTCTGGAACTTTTAATGTTTCTGTATATTAAAAGAAACATTAATAAATGTTATAAATTGGATTATTTCTTAGTTTTCCCCATTATTGGCCACTAGTGAGTCACTTAGCTTTTCCTAGCATTGGCTATTAAAAGAGAGCTTTCTTAATCATCTGCTTTCCAGCTACCAAAATTTGTTGCTATATCTTCTCTTATTCTCCTTGTCCTTTTAAGTTTATGACTTAAAAAAAAAAAACCCTTACTGCTGTCCTAGAGAGATTTTTGGTGAGCATGAAAGAAAATGTATATGGTTAAAGTGCCATCTTAATTCAGAATTTCTGATACTCTTAAAGCATGCCTAACTATGTCTTTTACCTTGGAATCTCCAGTGCCTAGAACAATATCTGGTGAATATTAGGCCCTCAATATATATTTATTGAATATATATGTGTATTATGTCTGTATGTGTAAATATATATTGATATGTATGGGTACATACACATATATTTATATATAAGTATATACTAAATATACATAGCTATAATTTTATTTGGTTTCCAGTGAAAGAAATACAACTAAATAAAAAACTAAAAAAGAGAAACTAAATAAATAAATCTAAAAGGGAATTTATTGACCTATGTGACTGGGAAACAAAGAGGTAGATCTTGCTCCAAGCAAAAATGGATGTAGGGACTCTAATGAAATAATCAGATCGCTTGATTTCTCTGTGTTTTGGCGTTATTCCCCTCTGTGTTAGTCTGTTCTCGGACTGCTATGAAGAAATACTCCAGACTGGGTAATTTATAATGGAAAGAGGTTTAATTGACTCACAGTTCTGCATTGCTGGGGAGGCCTCAGGAAACTTACAATCATGGTGGAAGGCAAAGGAGAAGCAGGCACCTTCTTTACAGGGTGGCAGGACAGAGTGACTGCAAGCAGGGGAAACTCCAGATGCTTATAAAACTATCAGATATCGTGAGACTCATGCATTATCATGAGAACTGCATGGAGGAAACTGCCCCCATGATCCAATTACCTCCACCTGGCCCTGCCCTTGACATGCAGGGAATTATGGGGATTACGGGGATTACCATTCAAGATGAGATTTTGGGTGGGGATACAGCTAAGCTGTATCACCCCCTTTATAGACATAGAGCAAGCAGGGTAATTTATATCCTTTTCTCATGGTTCTAAAAGCAAGCTTCCTTTTCTTCCAGCACTGAATTGAAAAATCTCAGATATAAACTTTTGTTGACCGATTTAAGAAACGTATCTACTCCTGAACCAATCAGGGTGGCTGGGAAAATGAAATACATAGGCTTTACATACTGTGGTCCATGGGCCAAATCTGGCCTGTCATCTTTTTAATTTTTTTTAAATACCACAGGATAAGAATAAGTTTTTCACATTTTTTAATGGTTACATTAGTTTTTTTACATACCTCTATAATATCTTCCATTTTGTCTTTTTTGGTCATGAAAGCCTAAAATATTTACCATGCAATTTGCTATGATTGGCTGAGTCTTGGTATGATGGATCATGTACACACTTCTGGTTGGATAGATGAGATACAATGATTGCAGGCTCAGTAGAAACAAATGTTTATAGTGGAGGAGTTAGTTTTCCAAATAAAGTATACATGCTGAACAGGCAAAATGCCACTAATAGTAATTATTCCTGAGGATTAAAAGCTTTCCCTATTAATGGTGCAAATCCAAATACATGTTCATGTGGGTGTTATATAGTTAAAACAGTTTCTCTCCATTCTTCCAACAACTTGAGAGCTATCATAGCTGCAGGAATTTTGTGAAAAACTTAATTTATGTCTAATTCTAAGACTAAAGCAATGTATGCTAGTCTAAGATGAGGCAGTCTTTAGGTTGGGTAGAATAATATTTGCATCAGTTTTCAAGCTACATAATGAAAGAGATAACTAGCCATTTGATACGGATCCATTTATTCATTATTCATTTAACAAACATTTCTTGATAAAATGTTAGTGTCTAGTTACCACCTAGTTACCTTCTTCCCTACACTAGTAACTATATTTATCAATTTTTGTTATATCTCTACTGTTTCTTTTATAAAATATAAGTAAACACACACACATATACACACATGTGTACACATACACACACATATATATAAACTCGTGTGTGTGTGTGTGTGTGTGTATATATATGTATATAATAATTACATCTGGGGTTTTCATTTGAAAACCTCAGGAACTAAGCTTATATACTTCCAGTCATTTTAGCCTCCCATAAAGTTTAGTTGTACCTTTAAATAAATATGTTGACTCAGTCTGACCTTTGAGAATCAGGATCATAAGAAGATTCAGGTCCAATTACAGAACTCGGTAACAGTTAAAATTTCACTTTCATTCTCCAGAGATATTCCTTCATAAATAATGTATACATATTCATTTACCCTCTGACCCACTTAAAGTCTATCTCACAGCAAAATACTAAATGGCCTTTGCACAAGACGATTCATAGAAACCTTATTTATAATTGCAATGGAAAAGTCCATTAATAAGGAACTGGTTGAAGAAAATTATGGTTTATTCACTCAATGAAGGCTAAAAAAGCAAATAAAAAGGGGATGAATAGGATATCAATATGCTAATATAGCATTGATATGGTTTGGCTGTGTACCTACACCAATCTCATCTTCCGTTGGAGCTCTCATAATTCCCACGTGTCATGGGAGGCACCAGGTGGGAGGTAACTGAATCATAGGGGCAGGTCTTTCCTGTGCAGTTCTCGTGATAATGAATAAGTCTCATGAGATCTGATGGTTTTATAGAGGGGAGTTCCCCTGCACATGCTTGCTTGTCTGCCGCCCTGTAAGGTATCCCTTTGCTCTTCCTTTGTCTACTGCCATGATTGTGAGGCCTTCCCATCCGTATGGAACTGTGAGTCCATTAAACCTCTTTCCTTTATAAATTAACTAGTCTCGGGTAAGCAGACTAATACAAGAAGACTAATACAAAATAGTATTTTTCAGTAAAATAAGCAAAATGAAAAAGAGTATTCATAGTAAGATATTTCACTGTCAGAAATGGGAAAGGCAATTTGGTGTCTATATATATATGTGTGTGTGTGTATGCATATACACACACATAGGTATACATATGTGTGCATATATATGCATGTGTATATATGTGTGTGTGTTTACTTATATTTTATAAAAGAAACAGTGGAAATATAACTTCGAAATTGATAAATATACTTACTTGCATAGGGAAGAAGGTAACTAGGTGGAGGAAACAAAGATGTTATTGAGATTTCTGTGAATGTACCTTGTTATACAGTTTTCTTTCTAGAACCCTGTAGAAGTTTTTACATAATTAAAAATAGTAAGTTCAATAGAGAAGAAAATGCAATCTCTAAAAATCGGAGGGGGGAGTAAAAAAGCAAATAAACCTAACTACCGAACTTATCTTATGTTAAGTTGACATAAACACACAGAAAATAATTATTTTAAGCGCATGTAAAGCACAGTATTTTAGTTGTACTTCCTTAGTGAGATTTATTTCTAGACAAAAAATCACATTACAGCATAAACTGTATTCAGTTAACTTATAATTATAGTAATATTCATATTATTATTTTGAAACTATCATAGAAATGTTATACTACAAACCAAATATGTAATTATGTTCAGATCTTTAGGAAATAAGATTTTTCATCAGGAAAGAAAGAAAGATACAAGTATAAAATCAAAGTCAAGTAAAAGCCCTATATTCTCACATTTGAAATAGAAATAGCAATATCAACTTACCATTTATTTCCTCTTATACAATTTTTTGACTTTGTCTGTTAAAAAAGCATAAAAGCAATGATAGCTCAGTAACAATGAGTATCCTCATCACTCAGATTGTGGTTACTCATATCATTGTGTACTAAAAAGAAGCAGGAATCCTTGAAAAATTGATTAAGTTCCAGGCCTGAGGTAGAAAATGTGCAACATGATACCTAGGTGATGGGACAGTCTGTGCAGCAAACCACCATGGCACACTTTTACCTGTATAACAAACCTGCACATCCTGCACAAGTAACCCTGAAGTTAAAAGTTGGAAATTTAAAAAAAAAACATGAAAACTGCAACTGATTAAAATATGTTAAATATATTAAAGTGAATGTTTTGCTGATACATAGTTATATTAATAGATATTTATGGAGTGCATGTGATATTTGGTACATGCATACAATGTATAATGAGCAAATCAGAATAATTGGGATATCTGTCACCTCAAACATTTAGCATTTCTTTGTGTTGAGAACATTTCAAATCTTTGCTTCTGGCTATTTTGAAATGTATAATAAAAGATTGATAACTATAGTCACTGTGCTATTGAACAGCAGAACTTATTTTTTCTATCTAACTATATTTTTATACCCATTAACCAACCTCTCTTCATCTCCCCCTCCCCACTACATGAATTCTTAATAAAATATAAAAAGAGCTCACAGGGTAGCAATGGAAGTTGTTGGTTTACCACCTCATTCTCTGAAAAGTGATCAATAAAGAGAAAGAATTAAGATTTATCCTGTCTTTCCTTTGCCAAATACAGTTATTTTGGTATAATGCTTGTCTGTAATGTATACATTTGTTCATACATAGCAGGTAAAAGATAAAATACAATCATTGCTATGGTCTGAATGTTTACGACCCTCCAAATTCATATGTTGAAATCTTAACCCTCAAGGTAATGGCATTCAAAGATGTGGCCTTTGGGAAGTGATTAGATCATGAGGGTAGAATCCTCATGAATGGGAATAGTGCCCTAGAGAAGAGGTCCCAGAGAGCTGCCTTTTCCCTTCCATCATGTGAAGATAGAGTGAAGAACCAGGAATTGGGCCATCATCAGCCCCTGAGCCTGCTGGCACCTTGATCTTGGACTTCCCAGCAACTAAAGCTGTAAGAAATAAATTTGTATTGTTGACACACACCCCAGTTTATGACATTTTTGTTAAGCAGCATATAGTCTAGGACATAAGACAATCATCAAAACTCAAAATGAAAAACGTACAATTTTTATAAGATTAATGTCTAGCACTACCTATTATAGTTACATCTACCATGTGCAGTAATTGCATCCTGGAAGATCATAGTGCTTGTGGAGCGGTACACAGAACATGCACTCTCATGTCAGTTTCTGTCTCTTACTTCAATTACTCATATGCATTGCCTTACAAGTGTGTATCATGTTCTTCTCCTGAGTTTGGAAACTATTTATACAGAATCTGAAACATGAGTAAGTGTCCTGGTTATAAAAATACAAGCAATGAATGAAAAGAAAGACCTCATGTATTGTGGCAAAGGCTGAAATAATAGTGTTTCAAAATAAACAAGAGAATATTTTTTATTGTGAGAGACTGTAAACCTAAAGTAATCTACACTGCGCACCCTAAGAGAAAATGTTATTCAAGTAAAAGAAACAATAGATCTTAACACATCATGGTTATCATCATCTTTCACTAAGACTGAACAGCTCCTGCAGTAGACTGTAAGATAAGGATGAGAATGCTGAGTACAGCAGGATATCACTTAGAGGCATCTGGTCTCACTGTGATGTACAAGCTGCTGCTTTGTGAAAGAGAGAAACTGATAACATTCAAATTTCTATTTTAAGCCAATGTAGAAAAAAAGCAAGGCAATGAACTCCAGCTTCTAATTTTATTACATTTTATCCTAAGAATGATAATATGCTTTCTTTTGCCTTTTCTCCATAAATTAAAAGTTAAAACTCTTTAATACATCAACTCTGCCAAGCAAACTTTATGTCTACTGTCAAAGTAAAGTTTATTATTTACCATAATGTTTCTTTATTAGGAATTAATATTTTAAAACTGTGTAACATACTTTTATTTATGTTTTATCACCTATTATTCAGGTTTATATTCAGACTCACCCTTATTTTCCCATAAGTCTTGTTATACTTATCCGACAAAATTCCATGATGCATCATTTCATAAAAAAATAACTTGAGTTGATGAAAGATATTCTTTAGAGAAGAATTCCAGCTAATAAATGGATAGGACATCGTAAAATTGGGAAGTCACTCTTTGTGACCACAAATAAAGTAATGCATTTAGACAATAATCATCAATAGCCACCAAAACCACTTGCCAAGAAGTCAGTGGCAGCTTTTTAGTAAAGTGATCAAACTGATACAACTTGAACACAATAATCAATATTGGAATCACATAAGAGGTGTTATGGGCCTCCTGATGAGATGCAGATATGAAATGTTTGTATCAAAAAAAAAAAAAAACCTGGATATAATCAAGCCTGCTTTCTGTAGGTCTTATAGTTTTCATTAACTATAGAGATAAATACCACCACAAGACAGTAATCATCCAAATTCAGAACGTGAGACATTGCATAAGACAAATAACCTGGCTATCCAACAAATAAATGGTATATAAAAATTAAATAGCAAAGGAGGGTGACTGTTATAAATTATTAAAGTCCCAAGAAATATAATAAATACAAGCAGTCTATGGATCCTTTGCAGATGTTTGTTTGAATAAGACAATAGAAAGATGACATTTTTAGACAAATGGGGAAATACACGGACTGGGTATAAAATAACAAAGAATTATAATTGGTTTATTTTAGGTGTTATAATAATGGCAGTGGCGGCCTGTCTGGAGTGGTTACTGCCATGATGCTAGCTTCAATCGGGGAGGCGGGGAGGCCCTGCTGGGGCTGTGTGCTCCACAGAGCCAGCAGGAGCTGGGAACACGCAGAAGCCCTGCCTTCTCTCACCCCCTTTCAAGCTGGCAGGGCGGGAGCCTCATATTCCCTGGGCAAAGATGCTGCGGCCCAGCCATGGTTCTGGACCCAGACATCACTGTGCTCGTGGGGGCCAGGAGCAGGCAGCAGCCCCACCCTCCCAGGTGCAGCTGAAGCCACCCAAGCTGCGGCTGTGGACCCAGACATCCCTGCACTCTTGGGGGCCAGGGAGGCATCTCTGTCCCTGCAGGCTCGGATATGCCTGCTCCTGCTGTCTGGCCTCTCCCCATTCCTTGTGCCTGTTCCAATCTTGGAGCAAAGTCGAGGCTGACACACCAGCCCCCTGCTGCCTTGGCCCCCTGTGGACTTTGGGCGCTGACAAGCATGGGAGTGAGGCCGAGGGCAGCTCAGCATGGGCCTGCGGGCTCCACTCAGCATGAACAGTCTGGGTGACAGCAGAAGGCAGACAGGCTTCTGGGTAGAAAGTTCTGGGTCCCTGAAGCCCCACCTTCAAGTCAAGGATAGCCTGAAGTCTGGGGGCTGGGCTGACAGACCAGAATGTGAACTTACAGTGCTTTTTCCTCCTGCCCCTGGCCACCCATGAACCAATCAGGTGGACTGGAGAAAACATCAATGAACTGATTTCTAGGGAGAAGAGGCTTTTAAATACTCAAACTCTTTAAGAAATAGTCCCTAATGAGCAGTGGAGGTGGAAGTGACCAGCTGGGGAGGGAGGTGGGACTGGCAGTGGAAGTGGTGGCATCACTGGTTGTTGGGGCACTGGAAATTTGTCCGGAGTTGGTTCCTTCCGGTAGGTTCGTGGTCTCACTGATTTCAAGAATGAAGCTGTGGACCCTCGTGGTGAGTGTTACAGTTCTAAAGATGGAGTGTTACAGTTCTTGAAGATGGTGTGTCCAGAGTTTCTTCCTTCCGGTGGGTTCGTGGTCTCGCTGACTTTAGGAGTGAAGCCACGGACCCTCACGGTGAGCGTTACAGCTCTTAAAGGTGGCGCGTCCCTAGTTATTCGTTCCTCCCGGTGGGTTCATGGTCTAGCTGACTTCAGGAATGAAGCCGCAGACCCTCGCAGTGAGTGTTACAGTTCTTAAAGATGGTGTGTACGGAGTCTGTTCCTTCAGATGTTCAGCTGTGTCCAGAGTTTCTTCCTGCCAGTGGGTTCATGGTCTGGCTGATTTCAGGAGTGAAACCGCAGACCTTCGCAGTGAGTGTTATAGCTCTTAAAGGTGGCGTGTCTGGAGTTGTTTGTTCCTCCTGGTGGGTTTGTGGTCTCGCTGACTTCAGGAATGAAGCTGCAGACCCTCATGGTTATTGTTACAGCTCATAAAGGTAGTGCGGACCCAAAGAGTGAGCAGCAGCAAGATTTATTATGAAGAGCGAAAGAACAAAGCTTCCACAGCATGGAAGGGGACCTGAGCGGGTTGCCACTGCTGGCTCCGGTGGCCAGCTTTTATTCCCTTATTTGGCCCTGCACACATCCTGCTGATTGGTCCATTTTACAGAGTGCTGATTGATCCATTTTACAGAATGCTGATTGGTGTGTTTACAATCCTTTAGCTAGACGCAGAGTGCTGATTGGCGCATTTTTACAGAGTGCTGACTGGTGCATTCACAAACCTTTAGCTGGACACAGAGTGCTGATTGGTGCATTTTTACAGAGTGCTGATTGGTGCGTTTTTACAGAGTGCTGATTGGTGCATTTACAATCCTTTAGCTAGACACAGAGCACTGATTGGTGCATTTACAATCCTCTAGCTAGACAGAAAACTTCTCCAAGTTCCCACTCAACCCAGGAAGTCCAGCTGGTTTCACCTCTCAGAAAGACTGGAGGTTGGAGACTAGGCTTAAACTCAGTCTCTTGAAGCCGAAGCTAGTTACTGATCAAATAACCACTCAGGGAAATCCAGTGTATCTTGTCATTTTAGCTACCTGATACAGGGAGGAACTCCTGCTCTCTCGGAAAAAAAATAATGCAACCATATTTTCCAGTCTCCACTGTTTTTCTATACATAATATCTGGTAATCAATAAAAAATTACTAGGCATAAAAAGAATGTAGGACTCAGCCAGGCAAGGTGGCTCACGCCTGTAATCCCAGCACTTTGGGAGGCCGAGGCGGGCAGATAACCTGAGGTCGGGAGTTCGAGATCAGCCTGACCAACATGGAGAAACCCTGTCTCTACTGAAAATACAAAAAAATTGGCCAGGCGTGGTGGCACAAGCCTGTAATCCCAGCTATTTGGGAGGCTGAAGCAGGAGAATTGCTTGAACCTGGGAGGCGGAGATTGCAGTGAGCCGAGATGGTGCCATTGCACTCCAGCCTGGGCAACAAGAGCGAAACTCTGTCTCAGAAAAAAAAAAAAAAAAAGAATGTAAGACTCAAATTTAATCTGGGGTCGGGGGTGGGGCAGAGGAAAAGAAGTAAGGGACCCAACATTAGAATTAGCAAATGAAGATTTTAAAATAAGTATAAATATGTCCCAGAATTTACAGGAAAACATAGAACGAGTCAGCAGAGAAAGAATGTCAGCAGAGAAATAAAAATTACTAAAGAAAAATCAGAAATTCTGGATATATAAAACAAATATTTGAAATAGAATATGCTTTATATGGTTTTAAAAGCAGAACAAATACTGTAGAAGAAAGTATAAGTGAAGTGAAAATGGCCTAATGCAAATTATACAAAATGAAGTACGTGAAGGAAAAATGACTAAGAAAATATAAAAATGTCAGATAGCAATGGGACTAAATATATGAGCTTATTACACACACACACACACACACACATTCCAGAATAATAGGAGAATGGTACAAAAAAATACTTGAAGAAATAACTGGAAAATTTCCAAAGTTGATGAAAAATACAAATTTATAGCTCCTGAATAAATAGCAAGACAAATATGCTACAATTCCACTGCCCCCCAGGCGCATCATAGTCAAAGTGCAAAGAAAATATAAAGAAATCCACACAAAATCCACTAACTGTGATAAGTGAGTGAAGAAAGGTCTCAGGATATAAAGTCAATATAAAAAATATATTTCTATGTATTAGCAAAAACAATTGAAAAAAATGCTAATTACAAAAGCACAAAGAACCATAAATATCTAGGAACAAATCTAAGACCTTCTCACTGAAAACTGAAAAGAAACCCAGTCATTGGGAGTAAAGAAAGATTTTTTTTTTATTATTATACTTTAAGTTTTAGGGTACATGTGCACAACGTGCAGGTTTGTTACATATGTATACATGTGCCATGTTGGTGTGCTGCACCCATTAACTCGTCATTTAGCATTAGGTATATCTCCTAATGCTATCCCTCCCACCTCCCTGATCTTTTAAAAAGGAAGAGATACATCAGGCTCATGAGTTAGAAGATTTAATATCTTCCCCCAATTAATCTACAGATTTAATGAAATTCCAATCACTAACGTAGAAGGGCTTTTTATAGAAATTGTCAAGATGATACTACAATCTGTATGGAAAAGGACATATTCCTAGGATAGCAAAAGAAGGGTAAAGGAGGAAGAGTTCTTTATATTCTCTAGGCATATGATCTGATTTTAGGATTTACTATAAAGTTATCAAGACAGCATAGTTCTGGAGTAAAGGTAGAAAGATAGGTAAATGTGACACAATAGAGTCTGAAAATATACCCACAACTGTAATCAAATATTTGATAAAGGCAATAATGTAACTCAGTGAAGAAAGAACAATCTTTTCTATAAATGCTATATAACTGGCTGGACATCTGTGTGGAAAAAAAAAACCTGAATAAGATGCATACCTCATGTGAGATACAAAAATTATTTTAAAATGGATTATAATCATAGATTCTAAAACCAAAAACAAACTTTCAGAAAGAAAATATGGAAAAAAAAAACCTTAGCAAAGTGGAGATTAGGCAAAGATTTCTTAATAGAACTCCAAAAGCTCTAACCAAAAAAGAAAAAAAAATGTTAAATTGAAGTATATCAAAATTTAAACCTTCTGTTCTTCAAAAGGCATTGTTAATTAAAAAGCAAGCTACAGACATTTAATTTCTAGCCCAACATGTAAAGAGCCTGGAGGTTGTTATTATCAACCTCATGAGAATAAGCTGAACAAACTGAAGATCAATAACTCATCTTAGAGCCATCAGATCACTGAGGTCTCAAAACAAACTGCTGCCCTCTAACATGGAAAGACAGACAGATACAGAGAATCACGGCTTACCAGGAGCAGAAAACTTTACTGGACCCAATAACTGGTAGGAATACTTAAAGCGTAACTGTTTAATTGCTGGAGACTGAGCATAGACTAGTTTAAGATGAGAACTCAGAGATTAAAAACTTCTGAGGGTGTAACCTTAAGGGGACCCCAAAACTTTTATGAGTTTTACATCCAGGAGCCCCACCTGGTTGCCACTGTGAGCAGAGAAAAATCCCGTCATGCTTCTGGCAGGGAGAGGGGCAAAGTAACCATTGTGAAATATAGCCAGAGCATTCTATTCTTCCTGCAAAGGAGAGGTCTGTCCTTAAGGGTGACTGTTTTACCATAGATCAACCAACATATGTGTTTCCAGAGCCTCAGCCATGTGGGGAAAGGAATAACAAACTCCAGCCTCCTCTACCCTTCAAAGTAGGGGAAGAGAATACCAAACTCCACTGGCTTCTACCCTCCTGTGTGGGGGAAGGGAAACACACAACTCCAGTCCCATTAGCCCCCGTCTCATATGGGGTGGGGTAAATTGAGAAGGACTTGCCAAGATCAAAGCCCAGAGCCACAGACTCAGGTTGGGAATTTGGAGGTAATTAAGGTGTTTTTCCATAGATTAATGTTTACTACAAATTGTGGTACATATATTCAATGACCTATTATTAATCAGCAATGAAGATAAATGAGCTATCAATCTATGAAAAGGCATGAAGAAACCTTAAATGCCTATTGCATAGTGAAAGGATCCAGTCCGAAAAAGCTACACACTATATGATTCCAATTGTATGACATTCTGGAGAAGGCAAAAGTATACAGACAGTAACAAGATCAGTGGTTTTCAGGTTTTTTGGGGAGGGAGGTGGTAGGGACAAGTAATTGGAGTACAGGGCATTTTTAAGTTAATAAAACTATTAACTCTAGAGTTACGTAACATATGATACTGTAATGATGCATACATGACATTATGCCTTTGTCAAAACCCATGGTATTGTACAACACAAAGAGTGAACTCTAATTCAACTATGGCCTTTAGTTAATGATAATGTATGAACATTGGTCCATCCATTGCAAAGACTGTACCACAGTAATACAAGCTGTTAATAGCAAGAAAAACTGTTGGGGGTGGGGGCAGTGAGAGAGGCTACTGGTAACACTGTACTTTCTGAGCAATTTTTATGTAAACCTAAAAATATTCTAAAGAGTAAAGTCTATTTAAGAAAAGGGAACTATAGCCTTGGGAAAATATTTCCAATATGACATCTGACAAGATACTCAAATATTTAAATCTCAAATGTTTAATTAAGTCAGTAATTAAAAGACAAACAACCCAATTAGTAATGGGCAAAAGTCTTAGATACTTCACCAAAGTAATGTATGAGATGGCCAACATTTGAAAAGATGCTTATAAATATCAGTCATCATGGAAATGCTAATTAAAATCACAATGAATATCATTAAAAAACCACTAGAAAGGCTAAAATTTTAAAAAGACTGATAATACCAAGAGTTTACAAGAATGTAGAGCGACTAGATTTCTTATATATTCCTGGAGGGGGAATAAAATGGTACAGCCACTGTAATAGCAGCTTTTAACTAATCATATACCTGCCTTATGATTTCTAAGTTCCACTGTCAGGAAACTAAACCTTTGTTACATAAAAATATGTGAACAAGGGCCAGGCGCGGTGGCTCATTCTTGTAATCCCAGCACTTTTGGAGGCCGAGGCAGGCGGATCACCTGAAGTCAGGAATTCAAGACCAGCCTGCCCAAAATGGTGAAACCCCATCTCCACTAAAAATACAAAAAATTAGCCGGGTGCAGTGGTGCACACCTGTAGTCCCAGCTACTTGGGAGGCTGAGGCAGGAGAATCGCTTGAACCCGAGAGGTGGAGGTTGTGGTGAGCTGAGATTGCGCCACTGTACTCCAGCCTGGGTGACAAAGTGAGACTTCGACTCAAAAAAAAAAAATGTGAATAAGAATGTTTAATTTAGTTTTATTCATAATAGAAAAAACCTTGGAAACAACCCAAATATCCATCAACAGACGACTGAGTGAACAGAGTAATGTTATTCTCATATGACAGAATACTACTCAAGAATCAAAAGACTGAACTCCTGATATACACAACAACGTGGAATAATCTCAAATTTATGCTCGGGAAAAGAAGCAAAAGTGTACGTTTTTGTGATATGCAAGAACAGGCAAAATTAATCTGTGAAAATAGAAATCAGAAGAGTGATTGCCTGTGGGTGGCGGGGTTAGGCTGTTTTTGTAAATAAAATTTTATTGGGACACAGCCACCGTCATTTGTTTATATATTGTCTATGGCTACTGTCACACTACAAGAACAGAGTTGAATAGTTGTGACTGGGACCATATGGTCTGCAAAGCTGAAACTATTTACTATCTGACCCTTTACAGAAAAAGTTTGCTGATCCTTAGTATAATTGAGCAAGTTTAACAAAATGTTGATAATTGCAGAGGCTGGACAATATTTTTATTGTTTATAAATAGAATAGTGGGCTATTCTACTTTTATATGTTCCATAGTAAATTTTAAAAATTTGGGTAACATCATCTTGCCTGAGAACCGCAAGATTTTTGCTTGCACCGTTTGGGGATACAGGTATTCGGAATCCTGCTTACTCCTCTCCTTCCTTCTGATAGCCAACCCATTTTTGATCGCTTTTTTATGGCATCAACCCTGTGTGTAAACCATCTAATTACTGAAATTAGAGCATGAGAGGTTGTGGGCACTATAGGCAGACTGGATTTTATTATTCAGCCAATAAATTGACCCATTCATTATAAGGGCTTGCATGTGAGCATTTTTGAAACCAACTCTATGGCCTGGGATTACAATTAAGTTAGTATAATTTGGGACCCATTTGTAAATTCTACTGTGGATCTAGATTATTTACACTTTCCAAAGCTGTCACATAGATAACAAATGATACGATGAGAAAAAGGTTAGATATGGGGATAAACATCTGTTAATAGAACTTATACATACGGAGCACAGGTTGGCGTAGGACTTAAGAAGTTCCAGGGCTTATTTCTATCTTTAAATATCCTATGTTGTTTGCTAAAACACTGATCCTCAGTACGGTTTGAAAATTTCTTATTTAGTGTTCATTTCTTTGGATGAGTATATTATGTTACTAATTGCTGCATTTTAGAATATGAATATGAGTGAGGAGATATTAACCTACTCAAAATCTTGTGCTCCTTAATAGTAACTAATATTTATATTATGCTTTATAATTTACTGCTTGCATTTCCTTATCTTATTTAATCCTCACAACCATGCTGCAAAGGGTGCTATTACTAACATCTATTGTACAAATGGAAAAACTACAGCTGAGCTGAGAAGTGAAAGTGAAGATCACAAAGGGGACAAGTGTCAGTCAGGGCTTTATGCTAAGTTCCATTAGTTTCCAATATTTGCTGCTGCTTCCATTTCAATTAATGTGGTAGACATCTGAGTGTCAAATACAGGGAGCCAGCATTTTGCATGGTAATTCAGAACTGTGAAAATGACCATGCAAGTTGAAACTGTGCAAAATGGTCTGAGTCAATAGAAAAAATAAAACAGGCTTCTTTACTTTAAAAATGTTTAATAAAATTAAAAACGCTCTTATTTCTGTTATAAAATGTATATAGTATATAACAATGTATAGTATAAAAAAGTAAAACTAATATTTACTCAGTACGCTGTAACTTATATCATTAGGCATATTAAGACTTGCAATATTTTGTTTGTAAAAAAACTTATCAAGAGTAGTTTTAATAGTGCTTGCCATCTTGTCATACAACTTATGATATGGAATGAGCATCTTCTCTATGCCTTGCCGAACTGTCATACTCTTTTCTTAGGTTGAATCAGCATTTAACATTTTATCATCTGCACTTTCAATATTGAGAAATATTCCTTTAATGTAAAGATTTTCACCGGCGTCACTTCCTCTGGGAAATCTCCATCTTTTTAGCCTTGACCACTTGACTCATTTATGTCAATAAGCTTACTTTCAATACATTTTTCCTTGTGTATCTAGAGAATATGAACTCAAGCAGCATCCACATTCCTGTGGTCAGCGATTTCTTCTTTAACATTTCTTCTTTTACGTTGGATTTTGAATTTCACTTCCAGAATTACTACGTTTCATTTCTTTGCTGTGCTTTTTTTTTTTTTTTTTTTTTTGGCCATTTTCCTCATTTTTGTAAAACGTCACGTGGGTTTATCACTGAAAGACAAGGAAGCGACACAACTACACGTTTGCTACCTGTACCTGAGCTGAATAGCAGAGGCACAGTGAGCAATCATTGCAAGCATTTCAAAGAAGTGATGTGATTGATCACGGATTTTGATGCACCTTTGATATTTACCTAGCGATTTACAGGCTGAGAGCTAGCTGTAAAATGTGTACGTTATGCACTTAAACACATGGTTAATATACGTGGTGATTGAAATTTAAGTCATGTTTTTAGGGGACTGATGTTATTTGACTGTACTAGGAGTGCAAAACTTGTGCTTTTAGCAGAACAGCGCAAAGCAAGGGCTGCCTGTATTCGAGCCTGTGATACTCTCATGACCACTAACCAAAGGGGAGCTGAGTGGGTGGGAATTTACATTCAAGAAGGGGAAATTTTGTTGCGTAGGAGGAGAATTATAGCAGGCAGAAGGAGATTAGAGAGTGAATGCCCTGCGGTGGATCAACCGTATGACACGAGGTTACAAAAAGAAAAGCAAAGTGGAAAGTTTCTTCTAAAGGCTGATTTCTCTACAGTTTTGCCTAACGCCAAATGTTAGTTACAAAGAAAACTAATTTTCTGACTGGAAGAAACACTTTAAAACTGTGTCCATAAACATAAACTCATTAATAACACACACATCATTTATATATCTTTTTGTTCCTGTTAATTACAAAAATAATACATGTTCGTTGTAAAAGATTTAACGATGTAGAATGAAATTTTCATTTGCACTCTAGTCTCTTTTCTTGGGGTACTAAATGCCAATAATAAAAATATATTTTACATTTTATTATTTGTATTAGTTTAATATCAACTGTGATATTATGTGATGCTTACTTTAATCAGACAGATGTGGAAATTAGGAAGAATTCTACTAGTGGAAACTTAAAGTGGATTTTAAAAAATACTTGTCCTATGAAGAGAAAAGGTGAATTTTAATCTATTGCATTTAGAAAAATCAAAGCTGTGCCTATTGCTGTTTGAGTATCAGTGGTGAATCTGTTAGACCATATAAGAAATAGCAAAAGACCTTTTCCAAGAAGTAAGTTTTCTGGTTTACTTGCAAAAGGACATGTTTCAGAATACCTGCTTTCATTTGGGACAGGATATCAGAATTGAAAGAATCTCTACCACTCACACTGACCTCGACATATTCAAAAACAGGAAAATCTTCTAATCTAAAAATAGTTTAAACCTCACCTTTGCCAGAAAAAAAGAACTGCCATCTTATAGATAAATGTTTTTCCTACTTTTTAAAATGACCAACTATTGAAACATACAAAAGAATAGTAATGATATGGTTATTTTGATAGTACTTATATATAAGTATTATCTATGTCACTCACATGTAAAATAAACACACATGTATCCAACACTGATCTTAAGACATAAACCAATAACTTTAAGGCCCCAGTGCCTCATCTTGATTTTACACCCACTCTCTGAAAGTCACTTTATCTTGAAAGCTTTGTCTTGAAATAACACCTTTATCTTGAATTTTGGTTTTCATGCCTTTCCGTTTCTTTAGAATTTTACCACAGTTGCTTGAATTTCTAAATAATATATTGTCTACTTTTGCACAATTATGTGTATCATTGTTATGCTGTATAAAATTTTATGACAAGTCTTTTTCTGATTAACATGCTTGTTTGACCATGAGATTTAACCTCATGAATATGTTTGACTTCTTAATTTGCAATATCATACGGCATGTCATTGAGGAATGATACTACCATCTATTTATCATTTCTTTTGGCAATGGACATTTGAATTGTTTTCAGTTTTTACATTGCTTTAAAGGATTGTGCATGTGTTTCCTGGTGTATATTGGCCAGAATGTCCCTAAGAATTACTGCAAAAAAAAAAATCCTGGTCAAAGTCTCTGTACATCTTTTTTGTTTGTTTGTTTGTTTGTTTGTTTTTTTGGAGACAGAGTTTCACTCTTGTCGCAGGGGCTAGAGTGCAGTGGTGTGCTTTCAGCTCACTGCAACCTCCGCCTCCCGGGTTCAAGCAATTCTTGTGCCTCCGCCTCCTGAGTAGCTGGGATTACAGGTGCATGCCACCACACCCGGCTAATTTTTGTATTTTTAGTAGAGACGGGGTTTCACCATATTGGCCAGGCAGGTCTCAAACTCCTGACCTCAAGTGATCCGCCCACCTTGGCCTCCCAAAGTGCGCACACCTTCAACTTACTTAATTAGTCCTCCTTTTGTTATCTCAAAGTGATTATGTAAATTTACCCTCCAAACAACTGTGCAGTGGCGCTCCCATTTCTCCACCCCTTGCCAAGGCATTTAAAATAGTGCCAATCTGGTAGGTGTGAAATTATATTTTATTGTAGAATTTACATTTGACAATTGGCGTGGTTAACCTTGACCTTCCTTAAAAGGTCTGGGGGATTTACTCTATTTTTCAGTTATAAAGTTATTGGTGACATTGGCAAGAGCAGTTTCAGAAAAGTGCTTGCAACAGATGATAGCAGTTGTTTGAGAAACAAAAGAGAGATGAGGGAGTGGGAGGAATCAGAACAGATGTCTTTCTGCAAATTTAAGATGAAAAGGGATGGAGAGAGAAAATCAACAGTGCCTTGGAGGGTTTATTAATATTTTCAGATGGGAGTTACTGGAGCATGTTCATGTGTTAAGTAGAAGAGCCAAGTTTGTTGGGAAACAGAAGTGGATGATTTGGGACAATGAGTAGAGTTCATGTGAGAAGAGAAAGTGCTGTGAACATAAACAAGTTTATGGAAGGGTGGTGATTTATGAGAGGAGATGCACATTAAGATCCCAACTTTCTCAATATCATGAGATGAGATGAGGAGGCCTCAGGAGGCTGGCAAAGGTTTTGAGTAACTGACAGAGACTCTGCAAGACCAAAGACCTCATCAAACTATGTTTCCTTAGGCTTCCTTTATTCATTACACATTGATTTTTTTAATTGAAAGCACATAAAATTGGACATGGAAAATGCACATATAAGTAAGACTCAGTCCTGGTTCCAAAGAAGCCTAGAAAGGAAATCAAAGGTATAAATATATAATTATGCAATGAGATGCTTGTTATGCTTGAGGCTGTATTCAGCACAGCAAGAGTAGGGAAGTAACTGGACAAGTGAATGGACAAGGAGGGCCTTTTGAATGACAGATAAGTGGGATCATTAACAGAGGGCACTGTGGCATGAGAAGCATGGTGCTTCGAGTGGTCTGCACACCAGGGTTTCTGAGGGGCAAGACACATAGAGATAGTGGTGGAAGGAAAGGCGAAAGAAGTAGGTTTCTACGTTATGGAGCTGAGAGTTTACCTTGTGGGTGATGCAGTGGCGTCAGAAGTTTTTGTTTTGTTTGTTTTTAAGTTGATTTTTAAAAATAGACTATTTTTTATAGCAGTTTTAGGTTTACAGTAAAATTGAATACAATATACAGAGTTCCCTCATACTCTTTGTGCCCCCTCCCCCATCATATCAGAAGTTTTTCAGTAGAGCAGTGATCCCCAACCTTTTTGGCACTGGGGACTGCTTTCGTGGAAGACAATTTTTCCATGGAAGGAGTAGGGGAATGGTGTCAGGATGATTCAAGTGCATTTCTGGTGCACTTTATTTCTATTATTATTACATTTAATATATAATGAAATAATTAGACAAGTCACCATAATGTAGAATTAATGGGAGCCTTGAGCTTGTTTTCCTGCAACTAGACATTCTCATCTAGGGGTGATAGGAGACAGTGACAGATCACCAGGCATTAGATTCTCATAAGGAACGCTCAACCTAGATCCCTCACATGTGCAGTTCACATTAGGGTTCACCATCCTATGAGAATCTAATGCCACCAGTGATCTGACAGGAGGCGGAGCTCAGGCCATATGCCTGCTCACTAACCCTCACCTCCTGCTGTGTGGCCCAGTTCCTAACAGGCCATGAACAGGTACCGATCCATGGCCCAGAGGATGGGGACCCCTGCAGTAGAGACATTATGATGGAAGTGTTTGTAGAAAGTTATTTATTGGAACAATGCTATAGTAAACTGCAGCAGAAAGAGACCAGTAGGAAAATAACTTAGGAGACTCAATCTAGGAGGTAGCATTAATAAGATTTGGTGAACAAATGAAGGGGGTAAGGGGTAAAGGAGAATAAAGACCAGCTCCAGAATTTTCACTTCCAAGGAAACATAATTTACCTAGGTTGGGGGTACAAGAGGAAGGAAAGATGAGCGGGGGCGGGAGTGGGGAGGGTGGGCTGTGATTCTATATAGAGAACAATTAGATACTAAGTTTGGGGTAGAGTTTCTTTCATTTTCTCAAATGTTCATGGAATTTCAAAACAGCTGAAATATATGATAACATGAAATATCAACCTTATCATCTCATGCCATAGAGAACCAAGCTTTTATTTAGATAATTATAAATGTTATTTTGTCTGCTATACGGTAGTAAAATCAAAACACTGTTGCTTTAAAAATCATAAATAAATGTTTATATTAATTATTCATCACTGCTCTGGTAAATTACTATTCGACAGAAGTAAATAATACATTGAAAATACTCTGATCCCAATCATAATTACCTTGGGACTCATGATATTTCACAGATGCACACACTTACATCCTAAGATTTCATTTTGAATCAAATTTGTCTTATCTAAGGTTCTAAAAAGTTATAAAAGAATTTGAATGCAATTTTCTCAGGTAAAATATTATGTATTAAGATAAGGTGACATAATTGATACATTATTTGTTAAATCTAAAAGCTAGAAAGAGATTTTGACAATATAATTCTTAATAATAGAACTTATAAGAAACCATTTTGAGATAAAATCCACAAAGCAAAATTCTATGCCCAACTTGAAATAAGAATAAAGATAATTGGAAAGGCAGTGTTCTATGAACTTGGTATTTCTTTATTAACAAGATCCTTCACACTTTTTTGGCTAATCTCTGTATTGGCAATATCCAAGCAAGGTCTTGAAACACCCTTTAATTCCTCAAATAAAGATTGAATTGTATTCAGCATGCCTTTATTTTCATGTGAACATTTCTATTGCAGCCTAGATGTTAGCTGAGGTTATTCTGCCATTTGAAATCTACATAAAATTAGCTTTGGTTCCATGATTTCTGTAGATTGTGGTGCCTTATATTCTGTTACTTCTGTCTCCAAAATCCTGTCTGCTCCTCTAATTGTTCACTCTTCTGTGTCACACCAACACAGAAATAGGGCACAGTTCAATTTCCACTGGGATTACTTCTTTCCAGAAAATTCCATTCATGCAAGACATTTGTGTATGTAGCCAACTTTATTGAAGTGTTGTAGTTTATATGAGAATGATATATAATAACTTTAAATTGAATATGAGACATTGCTGTTTTTAAAAATTGCTTTGGTTCTTCTGCTACTAGGGATTTCTCCCTGGCTACCCTTTTCTGAGGGCTCCAACTTCCTGATGTGTTGCTTGTTTCTCACTCCCTCAAGGCTTTGTTCTGCTCTGTCTGCTTCCATACTTTCTGTGTTCTCTTTTCTAGTAGGGGTGGTGGTTCAGGATTTCTCCCAGGGATTTCAATTTCCCTCATTTTTTTAGATAGAACAATTTTACCTTCATTCCCTTCTCAACTCCAAGAAAATTTGGCATATCCAAAGATCCATTTATGTGCTAGGTAAACAGAGGGTCCTCCTACACTGTCTTTATTAATGTAGGTTTAAAGTAGGTTTTAAAATCAGGAAGTGTGAGTATTCCAACTTTGTTCTCCTTCCTCAAGATTGTTTTGGCTATTTTAGGTCCCTAAATTTTCATATATATTTTAGGATCAGCTTGTCAATTTTGGCAATGAAGCCAGCTAGAATTTTTATAAGGATTGCACTGAGTTTGTAGATCAATTTGAATAACATGGTCATATTAACAATATTAAGTTTTCCAATCCAGGAACATGAACTGTCCTTCCATTTGTCTATGTCTTCTTTAATTGTTTCAACAACGATTTACATTTTTCAGAGTGTAGGTTTTGAACTTTTTAGTTAAATTTATTTATATGTATTTTATTATTTTGAAGCTGTTGTAGGAATTGCTTTCTTAATTTCATTTTCAGATTGTTAATTGTGCTTATATAGAAATACTATTGATTTTGATATACTGATCTCATAATTTGCAATCTTGCTAAACTCATTAATTTTAATAACTTTTTAATAGATTTCTGAGGATTTTTTATAGCTCCTGTCTTATTAGAATATAGTTTTACTTTTATTCTTCCCCATGTGAATGCCTTCTTTTTTTTTTTTTTTGCCTGATTGCCATAGTTAGACCCTCCCATGTAATGTGGAATAGAAATGGTAAGAGTGAACATCCTTTTCTTGTTTCTGATTTTAGGGAAAAAGCATTAAATGTTTCACTTTGTGGTGTTAGGTGTAGGTTTTTCATAGATGTCCTGTATCAGGTAGATGTTTCCTTCTATTCCTAGTTTATTGAGTGCTTATTATTAAGGAGTATTGAATTTCATTAAATGCTTCTTCTGTACCTATCAAGATAATCATGTGATTTGTCCTTTATTCTATTCATATGTTATTTACATTAATTAATTTTTGAATGCTAAACCAACTTTGCATTTTGGGGATAATTCTTACTTGATCATGGTGTATACTCTTTTTTTATGTGACGTTGAATTCATTTTGCAAGTATTTTGTCTTTTTTCCATAAGAGATTGTGGTCTATAGTTTTCTTTACTTGCCTGAGGGTGTTTTGATTTGATGTTTTTGGTTCAAGTTGTGTTAATATTTTCTTTTAAGCAACGTTCAGAGTTATAGAGGGCAATAAAAGCTCATGTGCATCTGCTGAGATGCTAAATCCTAGCTCTGGTGCCCAGTTGACTCACACATTCAATAACAATTTATCGTGAATCCAGACCTCTGTTCTAGGTTTGGGAGTGTATAAGTGAATAATGCAAGGTTTCTGTTCTCTAGGATCTTAATGAACAACTGTAAAACAAACAATAAGCTAATATATGTTATGTCAAGGCCAATAAGTGATTCAAAACAAAGCACATGGTAAGAGAAAAGAAGTAAAGGAGCTGGAGGGAGATTTTAGATAGGATCAGCAGAGAAATCTTAATGAAGTGACATGTGAGTAGAGACCTCTGTGAAGTAAGGACGTGAGTCATGTGGACATCTGGGAAAAGAGTTCTCCAGACAGAGGAAGTGGTAAGTGCAAAATAGGAGGCAGAAGCATACTTGATATGTTTAAAGATTACAAAGGAGGCCAGGAGGGATGGAACAGCATAAGTAAATAGTCATCAATTAGAATTTTGTCTAGCTGCACACAACAGGAAACACATTTATAGTGGCTTAATCAGATAAGGGTTTTAATTGTCATCATATAAAAGAGACTGGTGTGAAAGCTCCATGACACCATCAGGAACACAGATTCTATCTTTTCTCTCTACCATTTGGAGCATAAGGCTTCATGCATGTGTTCGGGATAGCTGGTCCACTCCAATTGTCCCTTCTATCTTTCAGGCAAGAAGAAGGCAAAGGATGAAAATCAAAGGCCACATGTCAGCAAAATAATTCCTTTGATGGTATTTTTTTCCCCCTTCTGGAAAGTTATCCAGAAACATCTGCTTACTGGCTTCACCTGTATCACAAAAATGCCCCTAGCTGCCAATAAGGCTATGCGTGGCAAGGTGACCAGTGGGTTTTATAGCTGGGCAAATGACCTATCCCTCTAACTTTGAGATTCTTTCAGTAGGAAAAAAAAGAGGGAATAGATACACTTGTATGTGGAATCTGAAAAAAGAAGCAAAGAAGCAGAGAGTATAATGGTGGCTTCCAGGGACGGGGGAAGTGATAAACTAGAGTGATGTTGGTCAAAGGGTACACAATTTCAGTTAGACAGAATGAATGAGTTCAAGATATCTATTGTACAACGTGGTGACTCTTGTTAATAATACATTGTGTGCTTGAAAATTGCTAAAAGAATAGATTTTAAGTGCTCTCACCACAAATAAATGATAATTCTGTGAAGTAATATGTGTGGTAAATAGCTTGATTTAGCCATTTCACTATATATATATATATATTTTAAAACATGTGTTACATAAGTATATACAATTTGCATTTTTTCAACTAAAAATAAGTTTAAAAAAGAAATAACAAAGAAAAATAGTCCAGGAATATGAAATAATTACTAATACAATAAAAAACACAAATTAACAAAAAAAATAGCATAAGTGCTAGATAATGTAGGGGCTTTTAACTGAGGACTAGATCTTTGGGCTTTGGAGATTCTATGCAGAGTCGTCACATAATATGACTCATTTTTTTTTAGCTTGGGTTGACCTAGAAGCTGAGCCTTATACAGAGCTTTCAAGGTGGTGCCAGTCAATATCTACAAAAGACAATGTAAAATAGCTAAGGGAGCTAGCTACAGTTTCTTTACTTACAACTGCTTCAAGATTTAAAGTGATACTCATCATCTCCCTGCTTAACCATCTATTCTGGATTTTCCTTACCCATGTATAGCACTTCAACTGGTCTAGGCTGTTTATCCGGGGGGTTAAGCCAGATCTTCATCTCAAGGGAAGATGAATCTTTAATTGCCTTTCTCTATTTGAACTTTGAATACTACAATTGCTTTTTTGTCTTTATTTCTGATCATAAAAGCAGCAAGAGACATCCAATTGAATACTCTGAGTTTGAGATGTGATCTTTCCAGCCCTAATTGTGTAGCAGCAGTGCTATCTTCTCATGCTAATTAAGGTTTATTAACTTTGCCATTATAGTAACTCCTTTCTTATCCCTTTTTTGCTTGCTGATCAACTGGCATGAGGCACCCAGAGTGACAGGGTGCCATAGCTTTAAATTTAATAGAATCATTAATCTGTCCCCAAGCTGAAAGCATTTCTCACTGGGAATCCAGCCCTTTAATGCAGCAGAGCCTGTTTGTTGAGGAAGGGTGCACATATTCTTCAAGAATGTCACTTGTGTGATGATGTTAATGGGGGTAAATCTTATGCCTCTTCATTCCTAAACCTACAAATTCTAAATGCTGGGGACACATTCCCTTACCTGGTTCAATGCACACACTGTATTCTGAAAGACATCATCTCAAACCCACAGGGTATTGTCTCTGGGCTGGCATTTTAGCCAAGGACTTTTTAAAAATTATTTTTGCTTTTTATGGATACCTAATAGTTATGCATATTTATGGGGTACATGTGATATTTTGATACAAGCATACAATGTGTAGTGATCAAATCAAGGTAATTGAGATATATATCACCTCAAGTATTTATCATTTCTTTGTATTAAGAACATTGCAATTCTACTCTTTTAGTTATTTTGAAATATAGAATAAATTATTGTTAACTATAGTCACCCTATCCTTTAAACCCCCCCTCCCCTCTACACATCCCAGCCTCTGGCACTCGTCATTATACCCTCTATCTCCATGAGTTCAGTTGTTGTTGTTTAGTTCCCACATTTAAGTGAGACCATGGGAAATTTATCTTTCTGTTGGGCCAGCCACTTTTGGGCAGATACCTTGAACAGACACTCATTGTTGTTCCTCTTTTGCTGTAAAATCAGCCCCTTAGTCTGATGCAATGTTGTGCAAGTTTCCATGCAAGTAGGCTCTAAAATGGTGGTACTGACAGAGGCAATGCAGGCAGGGAATTCAGATCAGTATAAGTATGGAATTTGGCGAGGCTGAGTTACTATTTCTCTAGGGTAGAAGTAATCTCATTTAATCAACTGGAAACTAAGTACAGTTGGCCTTCCATATATATGAATTCCACATCTGCGGATTTCATCTGTTCTGAACATGTACAGACATTTTTCTTGTCATTATTCCCCAAACAAGACAGTATAACAAGTATTTATATAGCATTTACATTGTATTAGGTATTGTAATAATCTAGAGATGACTTAAAGTATATGGGAGGGTGTGCATATACCTATGCACATATCAGGACTTGAGATTTTGGTATCCGCAGCAGGTCTTGAAACCAATTCCCCATGGAAACCAAGGGACAACTGTATCTGACTAGACTCTTTAAGGGATATTGCCATTGGAATGGTGTCAGCATAGATGCTGAAAAGTTAGGTAGTAGTGGAAGTGACAAGGTAACAAGGGTTGAAGGAGAGCCCATACCGTGGTTCAATGCATAGCTTCAATTCCTGCCAACGTGGTGCTCCATTCTTAGGCCCATTGCACAAGCCCTGGGGTGGCTAGGACAGATTGGTATACATCCATCCACAGGCTTGGTCATCCTGTCTTAACGGTTATTGAGACTATTGCCTGCAATGGATGCTGTCTGGGAAGCATCAGCTTAAAATACAAAGATCTACATTTTTTACCCACTTCCATGGGCCAACCTGTGGATAATGTTTCCTCAGACTAATGTTTCCATGGAAGTCTTATAACCTCCCAACTAAGCCATTCATCAGTGCCTAAAAGTTCATGAGTATCTGTGTCTCAGGCCACTACTTCCTCTACATAAAGCACAAAAATCAATATACTGCTCTCACATCTGCCCACTGGGAGGATTTCAGTCATGACATTCCTTTCAGGCAACCCCTGAGTTGGGCTGTAGTGTGGAGGCAGTATGTTTTTGAAGTATGTACCAACCTATTGAGCTAAGTTATCTGTGAATCTGGGTCAAGATTTTCTTTCTTTAATTGATCACAGAGAATGCCTCAGGAGCGATTGGTGTGAGTTGAATTTTCCTTGCACTCCCCAATCTTACGGCTTGTGGAATTCGATAATATCTGGTTCATAATGGGTTTCTCCAGTAGGAGTCACATGGTATTTCATGTTCAGATGCTCAGTCTTTTCTACAGCTCAGCAGCACATCAGGAATTGCTTCTCAAAAATAGACATAGTTTTGTTCCAGAAGCCCAGTAGTCTGCACTGTGACCTCTATTGGGTCTTGCCAGAGAACACACACAGCATCATCACAGATAACTTTGGTACCACTTAACTCCTGGGTCATATGGCCTACATGCCAGGGTCATTTGCAGCACAGTGCTGAAGATCAAGAAGCCACTCAAAACAGCTTTCTGAGTAACCTGTTAAATGAATCAGAAAATTATGGCTAAGTCTCTAAAGTCTAAAAATACCCATAATGTAGTTCAAGTTTCTTACTGATAGAAGAGGCAAGAACTTGTCTTTAACCTTAAGTGGAATATATCAGCATATCTCACAAAACTGAACTTCTACAGACTTCACTGATGTAAGAAGCCCTGAATCTTTGTGGTATTTATTTTCTCCTCTCTGGCCTACAAGTGTTTTACTAGGACATCTGTAGTTGTTAATGCTTACTTCTTAGTGAATCAGTGTGACCTGTGGAATTTTAAACATTCTACACATTATAAAAAATCTATAGATTTCTATAGAGTCCTTTTAGAGTGCAGGTGAATTAACACAGCCCCACAGCAGGACAGTGAATATGTACTGCTGTTTGTCCCCTCCTTTCCATCATATAACAGTCAACTCTTTTTTGTCTTCCTTATTGATGAGAATTGAGAAGAACGCATTTGCTGGATCATTAGCCTCAACCTACGTCCAAAAGGCTATGTGAATCTGTTTCTGAAACAGCTGCATTTGAGGCTTCCACTTGTTTAAGTTTATAGTAGTCCATTGTCATCTGCCAACATTTGGTGTTTATGGGAACTCTCTTTAAATAAAGTGGAAAATAATAGGGAGAGAATTGTTAAAGGATAAATAATTATAGCTAGATAGGAGGAACAAGTTCTAGTGTTTTTATAGCACCATAGGGTGACTATAGTTAACAATAATACAGGATATATTTCCAAAAAGCCAGAGAAAAGGATACTGAATGCTCCCAACAAAAGAAATGATAAGCATTTGAAATGATGGATACGCTAATTACCCTAATCTGATCACTACATGTTGTGTGTATCCAAACACTGTGTAGCCCCTAAATATGTACAATTGTTATGTGTCAATTTTAAAAAGTAGAATATTATGGGGCCCATTACTTCTAAGTCTTTAATGATGACACCAATTTCTGTAATTCCTCATAGCACATGGTATTGCTTCTGATAAACTATCTATCTTGGCCAGAGTTAGGAGGACAGTTTTAGGGACTTATACTTGGTTTTCCTAAAATATTGGCTCTGATTTTATGGACCAGGAAACCAATGTGAGAATAATGCCAGCGGCTAAGTACATACATCTCAAATATACACTCAGGCATGTCCATGATCCCATTGAACCCACTATGAAATGAACTTGGGCTAGAACTTCATTTGTCATGTGTTATGCTCAAGCCATAACCATTCTAAATCCAGGTTCATAGTAGTGTGTTGTTTTCCTAGTATAAATGGCAACTCAGATCCTATGTAATCTTGCCCTTTATAGGTCTTGGGATTTTCCTTTCCAAGGTCTTGGGATTTTCCTTTCCACAGTGCAGTTATCCTGGTAAATCACATTAACACCCCTTTTAGGAAGGAATGGGGAAGCCCACTGAATTTCCTCAATGGGGCTCAACCCACACTTGATTAATGGACTTTGAGTCTGTGAACCGGTTTACATCTGGACTAAGAAAATGCAAGAGATTTCCCATAATAGCAGTTGATTTTAGCCTTCTGATTGTCAGCTCTTGATTTTTTTCTGATTGTAAAAATGAAAGATAGAAACCCTATTTCATTGTTCATCTGTCTTACCCCTAGGAACATCATAATATATAATTAATGACCAGCAATTGCTATGGGTCTAGGCCCTGGTTGTCATCCTGGGTTGTTTCCCCTTACAGTCATTAAATCTACCTTGCATTTGATGACCAAATACTACTATGTGGACTCTACCATCCCAGATTCCTGTTGTTCTTATTGAAAACGGGCAGCCAAGTTTCAGTGTAGAATCCTAGCCAGGTTCCAATATAGAATCTTCTACTGTTAATCTCAGCCTGCAAGGACTGCTACTTCTCATCTTATCAGAGATGCTAGTACCTCTCTTAACATTCAGTTCCATATTACTGTAGTGAATTGAGTATCCTCTAGGTGCTCCCAGGATGAATTTTCAGGTTTCACGTAATAAATCCCCTCTAGCATTTTCACCTCCAATGAGTTTCATGACTTTTACTTCAGTACTATTCCATGTAGTTTCAGAATTTTAACTTCACCACTGCAGCCATCCATGCTTCTGGTATTCTTAGAATATTAAATCCTTAGTCATTGGAAAGCCCCCTTATGTCAGTGAATCCCCCTCTCATTCAGTCTTCAAGATGTTCAAGATCTACTCTACAATATGCTGATTTATCCATTAACAACTTTCAGAATTGAAAGTGGGGATATTTAATATCCATTGTCTTCAGTTCCTAGTCTTGGTGAAATTTCAGGATAACAGGAATGTCCTTAATAACCTTATACATTTTTTTGTTTCCTTGCCAAGCAGAGGTCCATATTTGCAGTTTTTCCACAATGCAGCCAACCAGGGACAGTTTCCTGGTCACTGGCCAACTAGGAATATCTGTCTCCAGCACAATATTCCCAATGAGATGTCTATGTATGAGAACAATACCACTGTTTATGCGAAACACAGAAGTAAAATGGTGCAGCAATGATGGCTGCTCCATTACTCTTCCAATAAGTGGCAAAATGAAGAGAGTGCTGGATTTGCTACTAGCTCATGTCTAAGTAGAAGGTGAGGGAAATAGAAAGTCACAACCTTGAATCCATCAGAAATGGGGTCAAGAAAACCAAAGGATTTTTTGTTGGCAGAGAAAGCAATCATGATCCCTTACAGGCTGGACTACATATGAGCAAAGCAAAGGATCATTCAGTGATCAACGTGCTGACAGTCAAGGTTACTGGTAGGGTAAGGGATAGCAGGTTCTCAGATGGATAATAGGCTCTCATGGTATCTTATAAAATGAGCTTCTGTCTCCCTTTGGTAATCGTTTATTGTGGGGTACTTGAGTATTACCCACCAGGTGAAAAGGCAAGTATGGTTACATTATGGTAAAAAGGTGAAGCTGAAATCCCAGTTTTTCTTATCACAATGTTTATATTTTTATAATTCTGTTAACGCTACTATCTGCTTCTCAGATCCTGGTTGTGGTAAGAAGTTTAATGCCCTCTGCAAAGATGTGCAAATCTTAATGCCTGAAATCTGTGGAAATGTGATCTTATATGGCTAAAGGGACTTTGCAGATATAATTATATTAAGGATCTTGAAGTGGAGAGATTATCTTCAATTATCTAGTTGGGCCCAGCATAGTCACGAGAGTTCTTGTAAGAGAGAACAGAAGGTGAGAGTCAGAAAAGGAGATGTGATGATGGAGGCAGGGGTCAAAATGAAGGAGAGATTTGGAGATGGTCGGCTGCTGACTTGTAAGACAGAGGAAGGGGCCATGAGCCCAGAAATGAATGTAGGTGGCTTCTAGAAGCTGGAAAGGGCAATGAAAAGGATTCTTCTGTAAAACCGGAAGGAAGGTAGCTGTGCTGACACCTTAGTATTAGCCCAGTGAGACTGATTTAGAATATTTGACTTCCAAGACTATAAGATAATAAATATGTATTGTTTTAAGCCATCAAATTTGTGGTACTTGTTATCACAGCAATAGAAAATTATTTCAACAGTCAATGCCAACAGTCAATATTTGACCTCCAGGACTATGACATAATAAATATGTATTGTTTTATGCCATCAAATTTGTGGTACTTATTATCACAGCAATAGAAAACTGTTACAATAGTCAGTGCCTGCTTACTGTTACTGGACTTCTCCATTTCCCTTCTCAGGCTTTCATGAAATATAGAATCAGGCATACTTCAACTAAATATTTATTCCCAGATATCATTTCTTACTAGAAACACTTCTTCTCCACCCTGATTAATTTACTGAACAATTAGATATCTGAAGAGTTCCTTCACCATTTTTGCCTGTGCTGAAACTATGTCTGTGGAGTTAGCTCTCAGCTTTCTCTTATCTGAGCCTGACGCAATCCTATCTTCTCAGTTTTCTAGAGTCAAAGATACTATCAATGCAGAAGACAACCCATGTAAAAATAAGAAAGAGAGGAATAAAAATTATCTAGTGCCAAAGGTCACCAGGAGCCCCAAATCCTATGGTCAGGATCCTGTAAGGGTCAGGGCAGGGTTCAGAAGGTTTTTGCATTTTCAGCATTTAATCTTCCTGCTGAAAAAAAATCTACAGCCAAGAGGTCTCCTGGAAGGAAATATTTTCTATTCCATTCCATGCCATGCCATGCCATTCCATTCCATTCCGTTCCATTCTTTTATTCTGTTCTTAGGAATATAATCTTTTCATTCCTTCTACCAAAAGTTGACCTCTTAGCCCTGTGCTCTCCTGTTGCTATCCTCTGAGAAACAGGAAAGTGGTATCAGGATACCTCCCCCTCTATCCCACTTTCACTGCGGACAGGCATCATGTTATTCATTGTTGTGCTTTCAGTACTGGCAAAAAAGAGAGTCATTAAAAAATTGTGGACAGTGTCCACAATTCCACTTTTGCAAATGTATTTCCTGGTGCCCTGAAATCTTATAAATCCTCAGAGCATCCTGTTAGAATGCAAATACTCTTTTGAGAGATGAGTCTGTAGCTCTTATTCACTAACCCCTTAAACGAAACTAATTTTTCACTAAACTCAAGGTCTAGTTTGGAGATAGAACAATAGAATTATTAAGCATCTTCTGCATTTCACATGCATGACTTATATTATCTCATTTAAACCTTACAACAACCCCCCACAGAATCATTCTCTCCATTTACAGATAAAGAAAGTGAAGCTCACAGTCACACAGCAAACAGAGAAGCCTGTGTTTTTTCTGTCCCACCACAATGAGGAGGAGGAGTATATTTTGAAGAGTGGGGTGTGACACATATACTCACCCTTCCTCTTGCCAGATAAAAGTGGGTCAACTAAGAATATCTTGGGAAAGCAATTCCATATGAAAGTTTCCTTGGGATTTGGCATTATCACAAGAATGACATTTTACTAGAAGTAAGAGTAAGATCTGAACCAATACTGAAGACAATTATACTTTTAGGTCATAAAGCCAGCTCTGAGCATTTTACTCCAGCTCCTTCCTTGATAACTCACTGAATATAGCTATTTCAAATGATGTGTCTTGCTCTCATTGATCTCTTAGAGAAGAAAAGGTTTAGTGTGTTCTTACCTGATGATATTCTCTTTATCAGAGACTAAGAGTTTGTGGGTCCATGGATAGTGCAGCACATTTGGCGGACCTCATTTTTCTTTTTCTTTCTTGTTTTTCCTGCTTTTTATTTTATTTCAATACAATTTAGTATTTCAGGGAGTTCCCTAAACTCTTCCAGCAAGTCATCTGGAATATTTCTAGTATCCTTCTGTAACCTGTTTCAGTTTTGCATTTTATATTTGTGATTTTTAACCTAGAAGGGTTTGAACAATGCTCTTTGATTTAGGAAGAAGAGTGATTAATATTTGTCAGTTAAGTTGGGCTTGAGAGACAATAGATATTAGTGTTAAAATTGCTTTTTTATCAAAGGTACAAATACTGATAAAGCACTTGATGAATTATGAAGGTTCTAGGAAAAGATAGAGACATTATAGAAATTGCTTTGAAGGAAAGAAAGCTGCCTTTTAAACGATCCCTGACAATAGAAAAATTATGGTCCATTTGAATTGCCTGCACAGAAGATTAGATTTTAATTGACATCACTGCTTCAGATTCAAAATTTGTTGCTATTAATCGAGAATTTTGATTTTTCACAAAAATTTGTATCAGTAAAAAACAGCACTGTAAAAGAGCATTGTAGAAGATGCATGTTTTATTCTTTTTTTCTGGGAAAGTATTTTAATGGTAAAGTGAGAACCAGTTAATCATATCTGACATTCAAAACATTAAAAATTATTCAGCAGTTTTACTCATCTAGTTCTTGCTTTGTTAGAGGACTTACAATGTAAATATATGTCTAACATAAAATGCTAATATATATTTAAATACAAGACTGAACAAAGTCATAGCAAATATAGTCAATGGGTTATTGCTTTTTAATCCATAAAATGATTAAATTGCTGTCATTACTAGGTTACTATCAAATTTAAGGGTTAACAATTAACATTTACTCTCCTAACTTGTTTTTAAAAAGTCTAAAAAAGGAAAATCTGTAGAGTTGTAGAAAAATTAATTACCTGACATTTTTAATATTGAAATTTTGTGGTCTTTGCTGTTCATGCCATGTTTTGGAATAGAGAGGTACTATAAGAACTGCAGGAGAACAGACCTGGCAATTGTGTATAAAATGGATTTAGAGGTCATTTAGAAAGTTTTAGAGTTTTCCAGGGCAGAAATCACGAGGACCATGGTTGTAGCCAGCAGTGAAATGTAAAAGAGATAGATAGGCACAGTGCTCTGGAGTTAGAACCATAGATGGTTCGGTTGGAAATGATTGAGCAGGAAGTGTTAAAGATAAATTCCACTCTTTTCGGGAAGCCAGAATGATATAACCTAGACTTCGAAGTGAGACTAGTGTATGCTGGATAACCTCTTGAGGTTTCAGCTCTGCAACTGTAAAATGGGGATAATAATATTCCTTAAAGGATGGAAGGAAATTATGGCTGCAAAATGCTCAGCACAGTGTCTGGCAACTCCTTACTATTTATTGTCTCAAAAGGATATTGTCAATATTAGTCACCACATAATAAAAGAAACATGATCCTTATTTATCAAATTTGTTTCATGAGCTCACTGATAAGTAATTCTTTTCAATAAAATACAACAGGCCATCTGCCGTCTGAACTATTAGGGTCATACTTTAATATTTTAATTTCCAGTATTGTTTATAATTCTAGATTAATTGAAATCCCTTCATGAGACTCTTCTCTATGAAGCAGAATTATGGGTGAGGGTAGTGTGTAAGAGTCTTATTGTAAGGGCTTTTAGATTTCCTTTTTAGGTGATTTAACATAATAAGTAGTTCAAAGGAGAAACTATGAAGACTCAGCACTGCCAAGTTCCAGAGGTCTTAACTGCCATTTCTATCAGAGCTGCTGCCTTCAAAACAGAGTCAGCGGGGATTTAATGGATTCCATTCCAAGAGTAAACTCATAGTCTGTCTCCAAGGGCTGCCTTCACATCTTTAGTGTACCAAGTTATTTTACTCAACAAGCACTCTATGAAAGTCAGAAACCTTTAAAATAATGTTGGTTTGGGTTCAACTACAGTAAAGTAGTTACGTTGATGGGTGGTAAACCTTTTTTTTTTTTTTTTTGCCAAAGTGAAAGGGGTAGTATTTATAAAAGTCACACCAAACTCCTCTTCAAATTCAAAACAAGCAGAGACAAATAGTTACCATAAGTGCCAGAGATAAAACGAAACTTTAGGGAAGCTGTGGTTCATTTTATAGATCAAGAAAACAAAGCTCAGTGATCACACAGATAATTAGTACCGCGATCCTCAACTCATGATCCTAGATACGTGAACTATGCTACAGAGCATCATGGGCAAGCCTTTAGAAAAATATGAGGAAAGAAAAAACTCACACAAATATTGTCATTATATACATTTGGATGAGGTCATAAATGGAAAAGGTGTTTTTAAAATATATCATCCTAAGCAGATGTTTGTGATTGCATTATTATCTGACACTCACTTTTTCCTGGGACTATAACCCATGAGCGTGAGTCTCTGGAGCAACCTGTATACACAGTAGTTTACTCTGTCTTCTCATGTCTTATAATATTGTATAAGAAATTAGCACCTCAAGGTTGTTGAATGTGTGTGTGTGTACAATTGCAAACAAATGATGCTTTATTTCCCTTTGAACTTTTGTAGCTAGAAAAGAAATGCCTAGATAGCAAAATGCTTTCAGCAAAATTTTCATGACCTAAATGTGTTATTACTCATTCTGTGGCAAGATAAATCAAGACAGAGAGATTATTTGGCTACATAAATTTACCTTATGTCTTATTATTTTGCTTGAAGGCAGGAAATAGAAGGGTCTATGTTCTAAAGGAAGCTATTGATAAGCCAAAGATGGAGATGGTAGAAAAGAAAATAAGGCTTTTGCTCTATTCCAGAAAGAGTGAGACTGACATTTTCATTTTTGAAAATATTGCTACAAAGACTATTAGAGAGATTGTTGTCGCGTATGGATGTCTTTCAAAGCAATATAAAGGAGGAGAGTTCCATCAAACAGCTCATCTTTAGGTTAAGGGTTATTATTTAAGTTGTGTGTTATTTAATTTGTTATTTCACAAAACAAATTCCTTTTTGCTGAGAAATTATGCTTTAAAATATAACATCCAAATTACTTGTTTTTGTAATTGTATCTATTTCCCATCTCAGAATTAGTCCCATGAATTGGGAACACCACTGTACTAGGAGTCAGCAATAGAGGGATCTAATGGCAATTCCTGCACTTACTGGCTATAAAACCCTGGGCAAATCCCTGCTACTCTCAGAGGCTCGCTAGCTTCATATGTAAAATGAGGATGACAGTCTCACTCACTTTACCCATGACAGAGGGCTCCAGGTCATTTAACTTTTGTTACTGAATGTCTACCTAGTATCAAGTCCTGTGATAGTATACTAATATAGCTTACATGTGTGAAACCATTTAGAGAGTTTGAAGATTCCAGGTATGAGGAATCATTATGCCAAGTTGTTGAGAAAAAAGATGAACTAAATATTACTCAAGTATTTGAAGATATAATGTCAGAAGAATTTGAAACATTTATTTAATAAAAATATATACACACGCACTTTAAAACAAGGCCTTTGGAGAGTGAATTCATCCTTAATCAATACATCAAATCTTTTTCCATTGACCCATTCAGATACCAGCCCTAGAATTTTTCCCTCCTCTGTGAGTCTCTTTCTCCCAGACATTAAATATCCTGTTCTGACATACACGCAGCAGTGCCTTAGGAAAAAAAAATAAGTGAAGCTTCTTTCTAAAATGAAACAATCACACCCCAATGGGAACTTAGGAGCAAGGAATTAAGTCTGGATTGATAGTTTTTTGTCTGGTCTTTAGTAGCCCCATAAGTGACCCCCGCACTATGATTGCAACACATTTGTAGGCAGCTTATGATGTTACAATCAGTCAATCAGTTATTCTCTAATAGTTCCTTCTAACTTGACTATACAATCAATTATTTATTGAATTACTATTAAAGACACAGGGTAACATATACTTACATTAGATAAAAGATTATTTAGGGAAGGAAGCAACAGGCAGTAGCAGACAAATGAGTAATAGACTATGGGGACAAGCCATGAGTAAAAGAAGAGATGAAAAACATATGGGAATCTGAGATGTGGAAAGCGAGGAAGCATGAGAGAGAAAGGGCAGGGCTGGCAGGTGTTGAGCAATCAAGTGCTAAGGAGGTCAGTTAGGACAATGACTCGGGCAAGAAAGAAGGCAGAGGGCTAGGAGTGGGAAGGTGCTGAGTCAAAGTGGAGAAAAGTGCCTCAGCCAAGGCATCTGATAAGGATGTCTCTGAATGGAAGTACCTAGGCTAAGAATGCAGATGTGTCTATGAGGATGGCTGGTTGGAGGTAGGGGGGAAAGGCAGGTCGGAGACTGAGTCTTTAACTGCAACTCCCTCCAGAAAACTCTAATTCATTGGTTGTGCACCAGGACTGGTGTGATGAGAGCAGCCTCTGGCTAGGAGGCCTGCAAGGCAAAGCCTAGTAATTGTCTATGGCCAGGCCTTTAAGATCACATGCAGGATTTTAGGCTAGAACCAGACCCCTCTGTGTTGAGGATGGTAGTATGAGGAAAACGACGGCAAAGACTTTCTCCAACCAGAGTGGAAATAAGTTGGGAGAGCTGGGGCAAGGTGAGATTGCAATCATTCAGATTCATGGGAGACTTTTAGATGGATGAGGAAGGCAGGGCCCTGAATTCCATTGCAGGTTGGGTAGACTTGGGCACAGCACTTCCATCTCTCTGAGAAGTCTGTTTCTTCATCTTCAAAACAGGATGTTACTGCCTATGGGTTTGGGTTAAGTGAGGAGATATTGAGAAAATGCTCAGAGTTCATATCAAGGCTATGTCCACTGGTTGGCTTCAAGACATCAGCATAAAACTCATCCTGAAGGAGGAGCCAGTGCCTTAACCCAGACCCAATGAGAGAGCTGTGATAGGTTGAATAATGGCTCCCAAAGGCCCATGTCTTAATCCCTGGAAACTGCGAGTGTGATTTTGTATGGCAAAAGGGGCTTTGTGGACATGATTAAGTATCTTAAAATGGGAGATTATCCTGGTTTTTGAGGTGGTCCTACATATAATCACAAGGGTCCTTACAAGAGGTAGGCAGAGGGAGGCGGTATCAGATGAGAGAAAGGCGCAGTGACGACAGAGACAGACGTTGGCATAGCACAGTCACAAGCCAGGGGATATTGACAGCCTTTGAAGCTGGAATGGCCATGCCATGGGTTCTCCCCTAGAGCCTCCAGAAGGAGCCAGCCCTGCTGACCCATTGATTTTAGCCCAGTGAAGCCCAGTTCAGGCTCCTGATGTCTAGAACAATCATAATAAATTTGTGTTGTCTTAAGCTGCTAAATTAGTGGTAATTTTTGAGAGTGGCAACAGGAAACTAATACAAGAACCTCAGTTATCAGTTGAATGTACACACCTGTGGAGAGCTTGGCTTTAGACAATCGACTTTGTCTCTTAGCCCTGTTCTCCCTGAACCCGTATCTGATTAATGCACTTTTCAACTGAGTGATGGAGGGACATAAAGGGGTAGTTTTTTGCTGGAGAAGCCAAGAAGGTGCAGGGCAATAGAAAGAGAAGTTTCAGAGCCAGGGAAACAGGAATAATCTGGTTTGCAGGTACATGGGAAACATACCTTAGAATCCTGCCTTGGTATGAGATAGTGGCCCAGCAACATTTGAATTCATTCTATTAAAGTGGCTTTGTGATACTCCCTCAGTGATGTGGCCTAAGAAATTTGTTATGTATTCTTATAGATTTTTAAATAAAATTAGTGGCCTGAAACCTAGATTTTTCATCTCCTCTCCTAACTTTCCTTTTTGATGTCGTTACCTTTGACAAATATTTTGGAGCCAACACTGTTTTATGTCTATGTAAGTATCTCAGGCCCTGAGGTCTCTGCATACAGAAAACAGCTTTTGGTGCAGTGGTTAGCTTTGCATTAGCTAAAGGCCACCAGTTTGACCCTACGTCCACATTGTTTCACTGAAGCAGTGAGAAGGGCAAGCATACGGAGAACCTTGCAGACCTTGGCAAATGATGAAAAGAGCTGGGGACCACGTGGATACCAAAAGTGACCACATTCACAGTTCCAACAAACCACAACCTTGATTTTTGTTGATTTGACCTCTTTCCCTTCCCTTCGTCTCTTGCCTTCTGGATGTCTTCCTTCTGCCCGTTTTCCCAGTCCATTAGCACCTCCACTGGAGGAAGAATTGCAGAGGAGAGAAAAAATGTAACTCCCATAAACCAATTTTGCTACTTGTCAGAGGCTATTGCACAAGTCTTATGAGAGATGAAAGTGAAAATTATTGACAGGAAAAGGTTTGAAATAGTTGTAGGGTTTATTTGTTCAGAGAAACTGCATTAATTGAGAACAGAAGGTCAGAGTCTTTTGTTCATTTGCAACTAGCATTTTTATTCTGAGTGGAGAATTTTGTGATTACTAAACTTACTCTATAAATGAATAGAAGGGAGAGGGAGATGAGAAAATCTGTTTTCTGACTTTTCTGAATTCTTAGTAGAATGTGTATTTTAATTATGCCTCTTGGTACCTTTCATAGAAGTGATAGTAGATCCTTTTAGTTTGTTTTGAAATAATTTTCCATTATTTGCTTGGCACATGGTTGTACCACCATACATTAATCTTTGATTATTTTATTTTATTTTTCTCGAAGAAGACACTTTTAAATATGATTGTTTTCTTCATAATGGCTTTAAGATCAGCTCTCCTTTCTTCTCCCTGATACTTAATTTCCCAGAGTTACAGAGTTGATAGCAGAGGCAGAACTAGATATTTGTACAACAGCATTTGAAGGGCTTATTGGCACTTCTGCAAAGACATATTTCTGGAGGATCAAATAAGAACCAATGAGAAGAAATTTTAGAGGTAGGATATGGACTTGATGCAAGAATCTTCTAATATCTAGAGCTCCTCAGCAATGTGATGGGAGGAGTGATGTCGAAAGTGTCAAAGCAAAGGTTGGTTGGCCATTTACTGTAGAGAAGATTAGTGAGCATAGTAAAGGTTAAAGCAGGAGAAAAGTCATGTTTCTTCTACCTTTGAGAGTAGGTTAGTCTAAATTTATGACCCAATATAATTAAAGTGTCACTGTATTTTGTTTTCCTCAAATAGCCAAGTTTTGATAAGCTCATATTCAACTTAAGCTATAAATGCTTTTCCAATCTGTAATGCTCTCCTTCACCCATCTATTCAAATCACATTTAGCTTCAAAGGGTCAGCTAGAGCATAACTTTTTTAGCCTTTGCTCCACTCAGTGAACTTTCTTTCCTTGATTATTGAAACATTTAATAACTACATTCTTACTTCAGCATTTCATTACTTACCAATGCTTGTATTGTTATCTAACTTTTTCACATGTGCATATCTTATCTCTGCAAAATTGACAAGTTCTGAAAGGCATAAACAGTACAAGGCTGACTACATATTAGGTTTTTCTTTCTTTTTTTTTTTTGAAAGTGAACTTTCCTTATGCTGTGTAGAAATGAATAACTTGAGATTTTCAGTGAATTTTTTTCTTTTGTCATTGATGAGACCTCTAAAATGCACCACCTTGTCAACTGTAAACAATCTTTATAAGGTGATTGTTTCTTTTACGGAATGTATTAGGTAGATATCTTTCTGGAGCCAGGCTGGAGAAATGCTTAACTTTCTTTAGCAACATAAGCCTTGAATATCTGTATTCTTGATCTTTTTAAAATGTCACTGTATGGCAAAATAGAATAACGACACAAGCAGCTTCATAAAAGATAGCACATAACATTGCAGGACTGCAAATGTTTAAAAGTCAAACTAGAGGAATGAATTTTTTAAGACTATAATAATGAAACAGTATTATTTGACTACCAAATATTATAGCTTTGTCACAGTTAAAAAATGAAAAAATCTTCAACCCTTTTCTATAAAGGTATTTTGACTTTGTTCACCTTTCTCAGATTGGTTTTTGCATAAATTTAATTGAAGACAAACTGTGGCTGCTGTTCATGAAAAAATATATATGGGAATAGACAGTCATTCCTAGGGTAACTGTTAAGTAGGTAAAATCTGCCATAGGACTACCTAAATCTTTTGCCACAAAAGTGTACTATAAATTAAAACATCATGAATTAATGTCATTACGAATTCGTTTAGTGAACACACATCAGACAACTTATGGCATAAGTTGTGACACCAAGAGGTAATTTTTCTTTCATTTACATTATTTTAAAACTTAATACAACAATATCTGCTTTATTTAGCTCAGTGTTGTGTGTGGAATAAAAGAAAACCATAGACTTGAAAAAACTGAAGACTCTCTCAGGTGGCAAGAGCCCTCTTCTGGGGCACAGCAGGACACACTTGACTCAGAATTAGTGCCCCTTTGGAGTGAGCCTCAACCAGCCATTTGGAGTCACCTAAGCTTCCCCACCCCTGCTCCCCAGGCAAGAGAAATTCCACCTCTTTTTCAGAGGCTGTGAAGCAGAGTTGTTGGGTGCATGTTTAGAACTTAGACCTGGTTTTTAAGCTGAGTGGTAGTATTTATTTTTATTATTTTTCTTCAAGCTACAAATCACACACACACACATCTCAGAATGAACAGTTTTAAAGAATGACTAAAGGAAATAGAATGAGATGAGCAAAGTAGAGGACATTCTTTCCACCTGACCATGAAGCACCCAAAAGGGAAGGAAGAAATGTCATTCCATTTTTCCAGTTTTCTGGGTTTTGGAGGTACAAGGTTTTTCTGATCCCATGTTGAAAGCTAGAGGAACTTGGGGATGGATATTTATCTTCCTCCATGTCAACTACCCATGATAAAATAGTTTCCTTTGAGGGTGAGCCTTTATGAAAGGGAACAGCATGCTATAGGAGTATTTCAAGATGATGACTTTTCCTCTCCCCCTACCAGCGGCAGGAGATGATTTTTCTCTGATTATCATAGTAAGAACCTGGTGGAACTCCTGGAGGCAAAACTCATGAAAGTTGGCACACCTCTAGAGTTTTGAACTCTCAAGTTAGTCCACATTGAGCCTTTAAAATTCATCAATTGCAGTTTAAGTTTTCATATGGTTACTGGCTCCAGGTAAGGGCTTCTCCTCATCTTCTGCTTCCAGTAAGCTGTGATTCTCTGTATCCACCTGTCTCTTCAGATTTCTGGACAGCAGTTTTCCCTGTGGCCTCAATTCTCTAAGACAAGTTCCTGATTTTCAGTTTGTTCGGCTTTTTCCTTGTTGTGAGGATGGAGTGTGACTTTCAAGCTCTCTGCATGGCAGACCAGAAGCTGGAAATCCTTCTCTGTCTCTTCTATGCATTATTGTTCCCAAGGCCTTACCTCCACCAGAAGGCCAAGCAGATAACATTTAGTGCACAAGCCAAGGTGTGTTTAATGCATGATATCACAACATGACTTGTTCATTTTCATATCATGGTTTAGATTATTTAAAATGTCATACAGCCCTGGAAAGCCTATAAACGATATTGGAAACACCTGTGCCTTATGGAATTTGGACTGGCATGTTGAGGTTCTGCGGTGTGAGAACCCTTTTGAAAATCTCTGAAGGCAGATATCTTCTACAACAATCCTCATATGCATGTCCCCATCTGCAGTGTGGCTCCTCTGCTCCTTCCTTTGGGTGTGACCGTGAAGATAAGTCTCTCTGAGAGATGGAATTCCCACAGCTCCTCTGAGCAAGTTTTTGGAGCCACTAACACTGTGATGTTTCAGAAATCCTTCTTCCAGATCAAGTTAACAGAGAAAGGAAGCAAATAAACTAATAGTTTGAGAAAAAAATGTTAGTATGGGAAGTAAATTAATTCAATTTTATAACTGACACTAGGACCTTTTTTAGGTGCCTTGGATGTTTTAAGACTTTATACTTTGGTGATTTAGCTTTTCAGATCCTGTTATTTGTGATGATTGTCAAAGGTATTTCTTGATTCCTCTGTTTACAGAGTAGAAACTGGAACACTTGACTTCTCTCTGGGGCTTATAGAATAGCCCCCTTCTAGAGATTCTAGTATTTCCAAGTGCCTACTGCTTGCCTTGCAATTTAGTTAACTATGTGGTTATTCCATACAGTAATGTTACTGTACCCTTGATATCCACAGTCTCTGTGGTTTGGGATTGACCTAGCAAAATCTGACCCCTGGACTTGGACATATCCTCACCAGGCAAAGAAATCACCGTAACTGCAAACACTTGTGGAGATTATTTCAAATTTGTTTGGGTACTCAATGTGATTTAAATTTCCAGGGGGATCAGAATTTGCCCAGTTGATATTTTGTAATATTCTCAGCATCTATAATGCTTATAAGAACTATGAGTCTGTCTAACAAGAAAGAAAGAATTTCAGGCCAGGGTAAGTGGCTCACGCCTGTAATACAAACACTTTGGGAGGCCAAGGTAGTTGGATCACCTGCGGTCAGGAGTTCAAGACCAACCTGGCCAACATGGTGAAACCCTGACTCTACTAAAAATACAAAAATTAGCCAGGTGTGGTGGCACACACCTGTAATCCCAGCTACTTAGGAGGCTGAGGCAGGAGAATCATTTGAATCCGGGAGGCGAAGGTTGCAGTGAGCCGAGATCGTGCCGCTGCACTCCAGCCTGGGTGACAGAGTGAGACTCCATCTCAAAAAAAAAAAAAATTTTTTTAACCAACTCACTACCCAGTAATTCAGAGAAGAACTATGAACAAGCCATTCATAAGAACAGGGCAGGGTCAAGTGAAAGTACAAAATTCAATCACCTTGGTATGTTCCTGGATTTATTTTTGTTTCCCGAAGCCCTTTATGTGAAGTGGTGGACATGAGGCAGAAAGAGCTGGTCAACTAGTTTAAAACATAAGAAGAATAGCAATTTGTGGTGACTGGCTCCTACTACGTGCCAGGTACTGTGCTAAATATTTAATGTAAAACATTTCATTCTCTTGACAATCTTATGAAAAAAGTGCTATTATATTTCCATTTTACAGATGAAGAAATTGAGGCCAGAGAAATAGAGTCCAAGTTCTTACAGCTACAAAGAGACAGAGTTCAGCTTTGAACCCAAGGACCCTAGCTCTAGGAATTTAACCACTGTACTATATCCAGAGGTAGGGCAATCTTTTATCTTCAGATTGTTACCTATTTGGTCTAATATGAGCAGCATCAAAAAGTTCACTTGCCTACATCAATCTTGTCCACTGCGAGATGACACTCATGAGATATGTATTGGCTGAGGCTTGCCTTCCTGCATGTAAAAGTGAACTCTCCTGGGGCCTGGGAGTAAAGGTAGGGATAACTTACTAAATACCTTAGTTCTGAACACCTTAGTATTTGTTATAGATTGATTTCTTTTATTGATGAGGGAATCTTAAGTGTAAAGTCAAATTTTTAGAACTGAATGTTTTCGCTCATGCACTCACCATAGCCTTGCCACTATCTGGCTGTGTAGAACTCAGGCAAGTTCCTTAAGCTCTTTGTGCTTGCATTTTCTCATGTATAAAATGGAGGTAATGATAGAACCAACTACGTAAGATTGTTGTCATGATTAAATGAGATAATATATGAAAGGTACCTACCCAGTGCCTAGTATACAATAAGGCTTCAATACTTGTTATTAGTATCAATCACTGTTAGACCAATGAGATAAAGAGAAGGAGGTCAAATCTCATTCCCACTTGATATGTTCTTGCTCAGATTTATTTTCAGTGTGGAAACCACAAGTTCACTTAATCGCCTTCCTTTGGGACTTGCCAATTGTCTGATAATTCTCCTCAAGTTAACTATCAGGATTCACTGGTACATGATCCAAGGCCATTGCTCTTATTTTTTTCATAATGGATGTTTGGGGATAGAAGAGGAATATTATTGGTATTTTCAACAGTTAGAATGGCATGAAACTCTCCAAAAATAAGAAGCCCAGCAGTTGGCAACATGGTGTTGTTCTTAGATTCCCAAGCTCACATCTTGTGAGCTTTGCCATTGTCATAGCCCTGGGTCTTTGCCTAGGCTGTTCCTTCTGCTTTAAAGTCTCTTGTTCCTTGAGAATTCTACACTGGTCTTGCTTGTCTACCTGTTCAACCCCTACTGCTTTATAGCAAACATTTGTCTTTATTTCTCTTCTTTTTTTTTTTTTTGTGATCCAGAAGCTATTCTGTCTTCCTGCAATGGGAAATATGCCATTGTGTGACTTTTGGTAGGCTCAAGGAACCTTCTCTTTACAGAGGCAAAACCCTGGCAATGTGAGTGCTGGAATGTTGTCTAAGATGCTTTTTCCTGAGAATTTGAATCTGGAAATAAATTATAAAAATAATCAGAAGACATTCTGTGGCAACTACATGTTATACAGGGTACCATAGTGGGTATACTACGACTCCATCAGTGGTGTGCTGGAACCAGCTGGCACAGGCTTCCCAGAGTCGATTCTTAAAATTTCCAGATTTGCATCAGTTGTTAAACATATTTATTATGAATTAATTACTAAATTACACAAACTAATAACTACATAAATTATACTATAAAAAAGGTAAGAGATACTCAAAGTCATCAGTTCCTAATTCTTATGCCTTTGTGGTTATTTATGCTTGCCATATATATATGATTAACATGTGTATATATATGATATATATATCATATAATCGCATATGTATGATAAATTCTATATAGTGGTGTGGTGTGTTACTGTTCATTTTTTCCCAGCTCTAATTCAGTGATATCGTATTGGCAGCTTGAAATCACCCACAGTGAAAATATTTACACCATGAACATTGGCAAATGCTACAAATAAAAGTTTTTTTTTTTCTTGGAAAGCTAGTCTCTAACATTTACCAGCACACCACATCCAGTGTTTAATGGTGGTGATGCCAGGCTCACCATCTACAGTCCAGATAGCAGCAGGGTGTCCTCACCAGGCTGTTTGTCCATGGCTGTGACCATCAGACTCCCATTGTTTCTACCTCCATCCTGCGCCTGACCCTCTAGTTTTTCTAAAAGTCTGTGGACTAATCTCTATTCCTCCAATATAGACAGTCCCCAACTTATGATGGTTCGACTTAAAATTTTTCAACTTTACAATCGTGTGCAACTGTCATAATTTTGACATAATGTACAGTGTTTGACAAGTTACATGAGCTATACAACACTTTATTATAAAATAGCGTCGGGCTAGATAATTCTGCCTAACTGCAGGCTAACGTGTTATGAGCATGTGTAAGGTAGGCTAGGACAAGCTGTGATGTTCAGTAGATTATTTAGATGCATTTTTGACTTAAGACATTTTCAACTTAAGATGGGTTTATCAGGATGTAACTCCATTGTAAGTCAAATAGCATCTGTATATTCCGTTTTTGCTCAAGTTAACCCATTTCTATTTCCAAATAAGAATCATAGCAGTTTTATCATATTTTCAAAGTCTATCACAGACAGCCAACCCTGACACCCCTCACCATATGTACATATTTTCCTTTTGCTACATGTAGCTGTTATTCAGGCTTCTATATTTGCACTAAGCATAGCGTTGTAATATATTTGTTTATATCTCTGTATCCTTGAAGTTAGGAACATTGTCTTATTTACCTTTATTTCTTAAGGTGCTATCACCAGGCCCAGAACAGAGAAGGTCATAAATAAATTATTTATTTACTTACAAATAGTAAAATTTACTTATAAATAAATAATTGTAATGAATAAACAGTTATTTATAATTATTAAACAGTAATAATTGCTTACAATTTTTTGTTGATTTTCTTCATAAGGAAGCTGAGGGTTGTGTGGTGGCAGTTGTAGACACATTCCATTGCTCATGGGACCAATACTTCTGAAATGACCTCCAACATCACTGTGATTCAGGAAAGGTGAATAGGGACATGCAATTTGAATCCTCCTTTGTTTACTGTCGCTGAAGCTGCATGACTCAGAAACTACATGAAGCAAGGGACAGGAGAGGATATGGTGATGTTATCATTCAGAAACTGAAAGATAATGTCAAGTAAATCTTCTACTCAAAATAAAAATCTATGCTTAGGAAGAATAAAAGAAAAGGTCAGATTCAAAAATTAAAGAGCATGAACCAAAAAGCAAAAGCACAAAAAACAGCTGAATGGCTGACCAAAGGAAAACTATCAATGATAGGAAAAATTGAAGAAGGAGAATATACAGAAAAAAACTAGAGAATATATATAAGAACACAGCCAAAATACAAAGTATCTTTTCAATTTTGAAAGGAGTTTTGATTGTCTCCTTACTTATGGAAAATTTTATGGGCTGTACTTAAATTTAATCCAGTGCTTTCAGAATAAGGCAAGGGAATGCAGTTCTATCAGTAATATTTGTAATCTAAATTAGAGACTTTGTTACTAGCACCCTTCAAATTAATGTGGTCTGATATAGTTTTAATTGACACAATAAGTTTCACAGTGGGTGTAATGATTTATATAAATGTAAATCCAAAATTGTACTCTGATCTGATCAGTCTAGAATTACTTTTGAAGTAAACATGTGAACTCTATTGTCAAGGGAATAAATCTAATGAAAAAGCTGCAGGGAAAATTGCTTATTATGCTCATAAAAGATAAAGGAATCAATATGAGGTCTGTTTGTTACACGGTTTTGCATAACTTTTATTAACTGAACAGACATTTAAAGGATTTTCTAAGTTTTCTCTGAATTGTCAGATAAGAATGTTAGAAGCAGAGTAGATAAAATAATGAATGTCAAAGTTCTAAATATTAATACATTAAAACAATAAAGTATGAAGAGAATATAGAACAGCCAGAATCTCTAAAATGGTAAAGTGGGGATACACATAAATCCATTCCTTCATAAAAGCAGTGAGAACATTGGCAAAAAATGTCAACATCAACTTGTTCAGAACTCTGAAAATTAAGCAGTCTTATAACAATTCAAAGAATAAAATTTATTTAAGAAAAACTGGTTACATCTTGGTACCAAAAGGGATACTTAAAAAACAAACTTTATTGAAGTATAATCTACCTACCATAAATTTAACTCATTTTTAACTGTGCAACCAGTGATTTCTACTAAATTTATTATGTTGGAAAACTATCACCATAATCCAATTGTAGAACATTTTTATCCCCTCAGTAAGATCCCTCGTGGCCTGGCATGGTGGTTCATGCCTGTAAACCCAGGGCTTTGGGAGGCTGAGGTGGAAGGATTGCTTTAGTTTAGGAATTCAAGGCCAGCCTGAGCAACATGGTGAAACACTGTCTACAAAACCCAAAAATTCTGGCCGGGTGTGGTGGCCTGTGCCTGTAGTTACAGTTACTCTGGAGGCTGAGGTGGGAGGATCACTTGAGCCTTGGAGATCAAGGCTACAGTGAACCACGATCGCACCACTGTACTCCACCCTGGGTGACAGAGCGAGACCCTGTTTCAAAAAAAAAACTCCCTAATGCCTGCTGTGAATTTCAGAGTTATTATAAAGGATGCCTTAAATGCCAAGAATTCACACGTAGAGATAGACATTCCTTTTCTTCTTTTTCTTTTTCAGTCTAACCCAGTGAGTCTCAAATTCAGGGTATATTCTAGTTATTAAACGACATGTGGATTTTTTTGTGGATATTTTAAAGTATTTTAGGGGTAATTTTTACTGTATTTTATTTTTGCTTCATGTAGAACATTAGATTCTTAGATAATCATAATTAAAACTTTGCTATCTTCTTTAACCCAACGGTTATTAAGAAAACATTTATTAAATATCCAAGTGGCTGAGATTTTTTTGTTCAATTGTTTAAACATTGCCAGTAGTTTGTAATCTTGTTGCATTTTATTAAAAAGTGGAATGTTGAAGTTTTGCTTTGGATTCAGTAAAAAGAACTTGAAGCCAGTTATGGTCATTATTTTAAATGCTTAATGAACAGCTAAAAAGACTACGTTAGCTTCAAAATATAACACATTTCATTGTATTATTAAAGATTATCTAAATCCTGATTTATATTTTCTTATTTGATGTGTCAGTGGCTAAGATAGGTGTATGTTCCATTATAATTATGTTTTAGTCTGTTTCTCCTTAAAAGTCTTAGAGTTTTTTCTTCATTTGTTTTGGTGCTTTGCCATCAGGTACATAAACTCTCATGCTCTCATGACTACCTTGTGCTAGCTTATTATGACTTGATTTTGTATTATAGTTTTAATAAATATAAAATTACATATCTAAAGATTTTTTGCTGTCAAAACTGTCACCTCAACTATATCTTTTTTGCATTTGAACGTGGAACTTATCTTTGAGTTTTAAACTTTCTATATCCTTTTGTTTTTATCATATTTCTTATAAACAACATATAGTTAATTTAGAAAGAGGGCTAGATATATTTACTATGAGCACATAAAAACTAACCTTAGACTTTTTTTTTTTTTTTTTTTTTTTGAGGCAGAGTCTTGCTCCGTCGCCCAGGTGGAGTGCAGTGGCAAGATCTCGGTTCACTGCAACCTCTGCCTCTTGAATTCAAGCCAGCCTCCTACCTCAGCCTCCTGAGTAGCTAGGACTACAGGCATGTGCCACCACACCCAATTAATTTTTGTATTTTTAGTGAAGATGGGTTTTCACCATGTTGGCCAGGCTGGTCTCAAACTCCTGACCTCAGCCTGATCTGCCTGCCTCAGCCTCCCAAAGTGCTGGGATTACAGGCGTGAACCACTACACCCAGGCAACCTTACCCTTTTTAGCTAATACACTGTATTCCATTACCTGTATACCATTACTCAGTAACTTCCTGTGAGTAAGCATTTGGGTTGTTTCCAGTTTGAATCTTTGGTTATTATAAATGTGGTGAAGAACACCATCATATGCATAGCTTCGTATATGTGAAATTATATAAATAAAATAAATTATATGCAATGGTGTGTGTGGATTAAAAGGTAGGTGTATTTTAGTTCCTTGATACTGCCAATGTATCCATCAAAAAATTTATATTGGATATGGAAATTACAAGAGGCTATAATTATATACAGATTTATTTCTCTTCCCATTCAGCTATTAAGGATAAGGAGACACTATCTGTTGGAAGAGAGAAAACAGTCCAATTTCTTTTTCTTCCAAGTGCATAACTGATAATCCCAACATTACTAAATAATCCTTATTGCTTTTTGAAATGTCATTTTCATTATATTTTGACTTCCCATATAAACCGAACAGACTTCTAATCGGTATATTTTTCCAGTATCATGGTGATGTATCATATTGTTATGATTTCTTTTCTTTCTTTTTTTTTTTTTTGAGAGGGAGTCTTACTCTGTCACCCAGACTGCAGTGCCGTGGTACAATCTCCACTCACTGCAGCCTCCACCCTCTGGGCTCAAGCAATCCTCCCACCTCAGCCTCCCAAGTAACTGGGACCACAGATGCGTGCCACCATGCCCAGCTGAGTTTTTGATTTTTTGGTAGAGACAGGGTTTTATCATGTTGCCCAGGCTGGTCTCAAACTCCTGAGCTCAAGAAATCCACCCACCTTGGCCTCTCAAAGTGCTGGGATTACAAGTGTGACCCACCGTGCCTGGTCATATTGTTATGATTTCTATTGTTATGGTTTCTTTCTAATTTGGTCTTGAGGTATTTCTCTTGGGTGTGGCCAAAAGCCAAGATAGACCTCTCTACAAGAGCCCTGATGGGGGAGTTAGGTTTGGTTGTGTGTGTCGGGTGAGACACGAGGAAGTTAAACTAAAATGCACAAAACAGAAGAAACTTATTGTTCATAGGTCCCAAAAGGGTTAGGAGTACCAAGAGGACATCTAGGAATGGCAAGGAGCTTCACCAGTGGGTGGAGAGAGAGAGAGTGAGGACCCATGGGTGTTATGCCTTAGGCTTTCTTGTGGGGTTGTGGATTGGGTAGTTTAAAGAAAACATGCACAAATTGGGGAGTGTATTTACATGTCTCTAGTTTTGACCACTAGGTTTTATCGTGATAAGCAGCTATGGCATGTGCTGGGTTTGGGGTCAGTGCAACGAGGAAAAAGCATGCCATATTACAAACAAACACTGGGGGAGGGAAGGTTTTAGCTAGTCTAAAGGTGACAGGGTAGGACTGAGTTTCAAACACCTTACGTCAGACCTAAAATTGGATATCAAGGCAGCAACTATACTAAACAAATTTATGATGAAACCTCTAAAAAACATTATTTTAGCTTTATATGTTAATATATATCATATCATAGTTTGCATTCCAATTATACCTCATTTACAAACACATAGCAATGACAGATAAATATAAAAGTAGAAATCAAAAACATTGTTATATAAAAAATATGATATACATTTTTTGGTTAACCATTATTGGAACAAAAAAGTGAAATGATGAATGATGTGTGTGGCTAAAGCTATAGAGCTGTTGTTCTCTGAATTATGTAGCGGATTATGTTGGTCAGGGCCTTGGCTCTGGGTAGTAGAGGGGACAAAATTATTTCATACAACTGAGGGCCTTGAGACAGGCTTACTACTTCTTGAAGTGAGGACCTGGAGTATACCACTCTCAAACCCAGTTTTGAAAGTAGACAGAACAAACAAGCAAACTGAGGCCAATTTATGCATGGAGCATGAAACCAGCATTAACTTCATGCCCAAGCCAGGTATAGATATAAGAAAATTAGAGACAAATACCTTGTGAATACAGATGTAAAAGTCCCCAAGAAAATACTAGAAAATGGAATACAGCAGCATATTAAACAGATTGAACACCATGGCTAAGTGGAATTATTCTAGAAATGCAGCATATGAAAACCAACCAATATAATATATCATCTTAGCATAATGAAGGAAAAAATTCACAAAATCATCTCAATTGATGCAGGAAAAGCATTTGACAACATCCAACACCTTATCATGATAAAAAGAAAAAAAAAAACACACTCAAAACACTAAGACAAAGGGAACTTTCTCAACATGATAAAGGGTATTTATGAAAGCCTACAGCTAATATCATACTCAATGGCAAAAGACTAACAGCTTTCTCCCTAAGATCAAGGATGAGACAAGGAAGCCTGCTTTCACTACTCCTATTCCACCTGGTCCTAGAAGTTCTAGCCAAAGCAATTAGGCAAGAAAAAGAAATCAAAGGCATCTAATTTTAAGAGGAAGAGGTAAAACCATCTCTATTTACAGATAGCATGAACTCATGAACTCACCTAAAGAGCTCACAATAAAACTACTAGAACTGATAAACACATTCAGCAAAATTGTGGAATATAAGATTAACATATAAGAATCAATTGTATTTCTAATACTAGCAATGGCCAATTCAAAAAGGAAATTTAAAAAGCAATTCTATTTATACTAAGTGAAAAAGGGTAAACACAAAAAGCCACATATCATAGGATTCCATTTATATGATATATCTACAATAGACAAATCCATAGAGACAGCAGATTAGTGGTTGCCAGAAGCTGGGAATGGGATGTAATGGGGAATGACTGCTTGAAAAGCATGGGGTTTCCTTTTGATGTGATGAAATGTTATGGAACTAGATAGTGTTGATAGTTGCACAACACTGAATGTATTAAAAGTCACTGGGCCAGGCACAGTGGCTCATACCTGTAATCCCAGCACTTTGGGAGGCCGAGGCGGGCAGATTACCTGAGGTCAGGAGTTCAAGACCAGCCTGGCCAACATGGTGAAACCCCATCTCTACTAAAAATACAAAAATTAGCAGGGCATGGTGGCACACGCCTGTAATCCCAGGTACTCGGGAGTCTGAGGCAGGAGAATTGCTTGAGCCTGGGAGACGGAGATTGCAGCGAACCAAGATCGTGCCACTGTACTCCAGCCTGGCTGACAGAACAAGACTCTGTCTCAAAAAAAAAAAAGTCACTAAACTGTACACTTAAAGTGGTTGAAATTGAAATTGTGAATTTTATGTAATGTGAATTTTACCTCAGTAAAAAAGATAACATTAGGAAAAATATAAAAAGTTGGACAAATTTAATTATAAATAATAAGAGTATAAAATGTTCAAATATTTTGTGAATTATAGAACTTGTGAATTGACCAAACTTGTCCATTTGGACTGGACTGAAAAAGTAATACAGATATATGCTGTTTAAAGGAGACATATGTAAAGCATAATCATACATCAAGTTTCTAGGAAAATAAAATGATGGAAAAAGATAAGCGAAAAGAATTAAAGAAATGTAGTTTGTCTATATAATTATCAGACAAATATATTTTAAGACATAAATCAACCTTGTTATAGGGTGGATCATTTATAATGACAAAAGGTACAACTCACCAAGAAGAATAAAACAATTCGGTGTGTACCTAATAAATATCCTCAAAATATATAAAGCAAAAAATGATGATAATATAAGGAAAAACCGACAAATCCATTTTAGTGGGACATTTTAATATTCCTTTCTCAATTAAATCTGAGCAACAGGTTCAAAGTAAAGGAAATATAAAAAGTCCACCATTCAGCAATGAATTCACCATCCCAGAGCACATTTTTCACAAACATACATACAAAGTTACAAAAAAGATCTTATCTAATTGATCACAGATCAGTGAGCCTAACACATTTCAAAACAGGTATAGACAAAGTTCTCTCTCTGATGCTACCTCCCTTGCAATTACTTCCCAGGTCTCTTCTAAACTCTGGCATTCAATTATCACAAAACCATGCCTTTAAATCAGAATCTCCTTACTGTTAATTTAGTTCAGAGATATGATGGGTTTAATCACAGGGTATTTAGCAAGATTAAAAACTCCTCAGCCATCACTCAACATATTTATCTTAAATACTCTAATAAATACTGTAATAGGATTGTCTCACTAGAACTCAAAAGGCCACAGTATTATTAATCATTTAAATTCCTGTTTGATGCATGACCTTAGTTCCTCTAAGGACTTGGAGAGTCAAAGTAAATGGAATTTCTACAGTATGTTCAAAATTACCATAGAGTATCTTATCTTAAACCCAAGCCAAGTATAATTATATTAATATTGTTAATAGCAGCCGCTACTAATTATTAGACACCCTAAGTTGCTAGGTCCCTGATTTTTTCAAATGATAATAATAGTATTTCTCTAGCACTTATTAAATTCCTGACTATATTCTAAGTGCTTTACATGTATTATCTTATTTAACCCTGCAAAACTTTATAAAGTAGGTGTTATGGTTTTTTCCCATTTTTACAGAAGAGAAATTGCAAGCCTAGAAAATTTAAGAAACTTGCCCAAGCTTACACAACTAATAAGTGGTATTACAGAGATTCAAACTAAGATCTCCTACTCCAAAACCCAAGCTGATAACCCCTACCATACCCTCCCTCTCCACATATCTCATTTTATTTATTGATCATTGTCTTCTTAGTAGCATTATGTTACAGATAAGGCAAGTGAGGCCCCAGGAGGGCAAATAACCTTCCCAAGACCAGAGCTAATCAGTAGCAGAACAGGCCTTGGAAATTCAGTTTGCCTGATTTCCACACCTGTGCTCTTAACGTCTCTGCACATCTGTTTGGACTACAGCCTTGGCAAAAATGAGCTTACTCTCTAGAAAGCAAAGCATGATTTCTGACAAAATCTTTGGCCACCAATTCATGCTTTACTCAACCACTAAAATACAAGCCTTTTTTCAGCCATTCAACTGACAGTTGATTAATTCAAAGAGCCTTTTAAAAAGAGAATCATAAATAATGAGACACAGTTCCTTAAATGTTTTATTTTAACTTAAGGTATATAAAATTACATTTATGTGCCAATCTTTTGATATAGGGCCAAGGCCTTTTCTCTGAATATGGATGTGCTAATTGGAACTCTTTTTGTTGTCATCTTTCTTGCATCAACCACACCCCTAATGCATCTGCTAGGATTTTCAGATTAAAGCAAAACTGGAATCTAAAGACATTTATGAAGCAATCTAAGTGCAAATTCCCACTCAGTTTTGACACATATTTCTAAAACATTTATAGTTTTCTTGCATATGTACGTTGCATACACTATATATGTAACACAAATACATAATATATGATATAAATGTATGCACATAAATATGTATACATATAGACATATCACTATACAATATTTATAATATATGATACATAATAAAATATATTTGTTAGTGATTTTTTTCACATTTTCCCAAGCATTTTATTTAACTTTCACTGAAAAAACACTGATTAAATGTCTTTATCACATTTTCCCAAGCATTTTACTTAACTTTCACTGAAACAAACAACTACATTTCCTTCAGCACACACATATATTGGTTTGGGGTTATAAAATATAAAATAACATTAATTAGGATAACAGGTACAACTGGCATTAATAGGAAAGGACAAATAATAGTGACCTTAGCAGGCACACACCTCAACTGCTGGCCAATGGGTGCCCCGCCCCATAGAAGAGCCTGCTAGCTGCAGGCAGGCTGCATTCTCTGGGCATCAGTTACACTGTTTTACAAAGAGAATGAATCAGTCCTGGGTAGAAATTAAGTAGCAGTTGATTTTAAAGTTGTGTGCTATAGTTTTAACAAAGGAACTATGACATATTCTGATATAAATCTTGCTACAATTTCCTTGTGTTAAACCCCTCACAATTTTTGAAGGCATCCTTAAACATATTCCAAAGTTTCAAAGCTTAGAAATGATATTGTAAGAAACAACTGTGGGTGACAGTAGCCCCAGACCAACTTCCCCCACTCAGAGTTGTGGTGCTTATGCAGCCTTTATCAGTTGGAATTAGTCTGCTTAACTGAGGTTCTGAGGCTTAGCTGCCCATAGAATCACCTGAGGGGCTTTAAAACACGTGGAAGTGTGGACCCTACCCCCAGAGTGGTTGATCTCTTTGATGAGAGGTGCAGTCCGGGCATTTTTTTAAAGCCCCCTGGGTAACTTTAATGTGCAGCCAAGGTTTAGAACCAAGAATATAGAAACTCTTAAGCCTCTGAGGGGCCACCAAGCCCAAACCCAAGATCATAGAACAACTTTCCTTCACCCCACTGAACCCAGGACTTTTCCATTTTAAAGAACCTTTGCGAGTTTCAATGGGTTTTACTGTCCATTCAGGAATTATCTGTTTTGACTTGGATGTGAGGGTGTAGTTAATCCATGACTGGCTTAGCTCACTCTTATTAGACATTGGGAGAAGCTTGGAATCATCTTACCCATTTGTAGAAGACTCATCCCAGGACTAACCTACATTTAAAATGAAGTCCCTGAAGTCAGCTCTGTAACAGATTTGCATCCAAATTTTTACCTCAGGATTGGTTCATGTAGTCGACATAAAACCATCAAAATACTCCTGTAACATGGGCAAAGCCTTTCATATTATCTACCTGCAAAGGAGATTTGCCTGCTGCCTCTTGGAGGGCCAGCTCAGCCTGCTTTCTGGTGCAGTGGGCATTGCCGTGGAAACACTGCTGTTTCCAGAGTCCTCTCTGAGTCTTTGTCACTGAGGAACAATTGACTTTGGGGAAATTTCTTCACCTTTCTGAGGTTGGATTAGCTATGAAAAATAATTTTCTGACTCTGAATCCTATACTGCCTTGTGTTTTAGTTGTTCTTTTATCTTTTCAATGAGGAAAGGACCATGCTGCCTACTTATTTTGGAGGTGCCTCTGCTCTGCTGTCAGAGTGTGTCTGGTCCAGACTGTGTGAACAGCAAACATTGCGGGCACCATGAGAAAGGGTGTACCAATGCGTGATTCTTTCCTCTAGGGTGAGCTGAAGGCTCCCTGATTCTTTCTCACAGCTATTTTATCTTCTGCTCTCTCAAGGAGGGGGAATGCTGCAGGCCACGAGAGACTCGTGGGTATAAAGAAGCTGTTCCCAGAATTCAGCTAGCCATCTTAATCCCTTCCTTCTGGCACTAGTGAAGTACTTTTCATTAGGTTGGCATGGTATGATCTGAGACTCAGTTTTAAACTTTGGGGCAAAAATAGGTGAATTAGGTTTCCTTCACTTCAGAGGTTCTTGTCCTTTGACCCTGTACCCCAAACCTCAAAAGGAGGCAAGAATCCTCTGTGTGGTCCAGCCAACATCACCATGGCTCTGCGTTGAGGTTAGGGCATAACTCTATCTTATCAAAACTGAGGATTACTTTCCTTGACTTGACTGGCCAATGTCAATCCAAATTCTCTTGTCCAGCACTTTGCAAGAAGGATGATTGATTCATAGATGGTTTCTGAGTTCCTTAGCTAAAACAACCTCTTAATACACTCCTAGTCATACCATCATGAAGAAAATGTGTTTGCTAAGCTAATGAAGACAAGATGAGCATTGATTCTTTGAGGGGGTACCATTTATGTTTTTCCCACACTGTATCTTCACTGCCTTATACATAGTAATTGCTCAATATTTGTTTACTGAAATAATGAATATAAAACTGACCAGTAAAATCTCTAATTACCCTGTTCCCATGTTGGTGATGATAATGTGAGGCTGTGACAGATGCTTTGCAGTGCCTGATAAGTCCCCTATGCATTTCCCCACACAGCCACAGCTACCAGCACTGACCCACTTCTGGCTGGTAGGAATTTGAGGAATTGGATTCTATAGCCCAAAGAATTAACAGGACAGGTGTTCATATTTAAGCCCGAATATTTTTTAAGTATTTCAAGAAGTCTTACTCAATAGTTACTTGGACGTCTGGAAGAGGCAGCATTTTAAATCACTTCTTTATATGCATTATGCATATTGTACATATGAAGTTTGAAATAACTGTTTGTATTCTATATACAAATGGTTATATTTATAAACCAAAGACATCTCAGCTATATCTCCGTTGCATATTGAAATAATTGAGTGGGAACATCTTAAATTAACGTATTTGGGGTTTTGTGTGTGTGTGTGTGTGTGTGTGTGTGTGTGACATTCACATTTAGAATTGTGTGCAGTGTGCTGAGGAGTTCAAAACCAGCCTGGCCAAGATGGTGAAACCCCGTCTCTACTAAAAATACAAAAAAATTAGCTGGGCACGGTGGCAGGCGCCTGTAATCTCAGCTACTCAGGAGGCTGAGGCAGGAAAATCACTTGAACCCAGGCTGCAGAGGTTACAGTGAGCCGAGATCATGCCACTGCACTCCAGCCCAGGCGACAGAGTGAGACTCTGTCTCAAAAAAGAAAAAAAAAAAAAAAAAGAATCATGCGCTGTGGCATATGGCTGCTGCTCTAGGCTTCTCCTGACACTGGATTCTTGTCTCCCCATTTCTGAATTCTTTTCCCAAGTAATTTTTCCTTCTACTCACTGACCAGTGAGTGGCCTCATGTTCTCTCTATCTTCTGCCTCTATTAATCCTTAATCAGGAAATTATTTAATAAAATTTGTCATACTGAAATACAAACAATTTTTTTAAAAAATTTAATGTGATACTAACTCATAGTGGAATTTTCATTTGAGCAGGCACCAAGAAGCATTTGACCAAATAAATAAAATTTTAATTGTGGAATGTTCTGGGTCAGTGGACTAGAGGAGGTATGTGGGAAGCAGTGTTGGGAGGAAAGTTAGGTGAATTTGAGAGACAACTTTCATATGTGTCTGAAATCAAACCTTTAGCTAGGTCAGGGCCACAGTGTCTGGTCTTCAGCTAGCCCAGCCTAGAGACTGCACTCTCTGCACCTTAGCTGGGGGCTCCTTTAGTGAGCAATTTCATGGAAGAATTAACAGCATATCCTTCAGAAATAACAACATCGGATTTGAAGATGAGCTCATATTTTCTAGCTCTTTAGGCTAGTTATACAGGCTTTCTCAGGGCTTATTTCCTTGTTTGTAAAATGTAAATAGGTTCATGTGAGGATGAGATGAGCTTTCTACACTGGAAACTAGTAAACGTTCAATAAATATTAGTATATGTGTACTCAAGGGCATATGCACATGTGCATGCACACAAACACACAACAAAAATAAATTACACCCACTCCCGAGTATTCGGTGTGAATGTTTCACTCTTCTTACAGGAGGCTGAGGAAGAACAGAAGTGTTATATATGACTACACTCAGAAAGACTGCCATAGGATAATCTCAATTTACAATTACCCAGCTTTCTTTTTGCCATGGTTATTTCCAGTGGATGTTATCACTGGAATCACTTTCAACTCTTCAGGAGGCCTAAAGATGAAACCCCAGGAGGTAGAGATAGGAAGATATAGGAAATAGGAAGCCCTGAGAGGCGAATGATGCTATCATGGGATGAATAAACGGGACAACCACTGGAGGGATAAAAGCAAGATGGTCTCAGGCAGAAAGTGATCAGGGCAGACAGAAGGAAAAGACAAATGGTACCCGTGCTGCATCCTGCCTCAATTCCAACCTCTGACTCACCAGTTTGTCATTTTAGGTGTTTGGATTGTAAAAGCAGCACAAACACTGCCATCAAAAACAGGATGTTACATTCATTGTAAATTAAATGTCTCTACTGAGTAGGTAACATTTCTAAGCTATTTGTACTTGGCAAACATGAAAAGAAGACATCCCTGAGTAGATTCTGTTTTTCCCCTGTGACTTTAATTGGATGGCAAGAGCACACACATTATCTTGAATTTTATTTACCAATCCTAAATCAGGAAAGAAAGTTTCTGGAAGCACAGACACACGTTGAACAAGCAAGCCTGCCACAGAATTGCACTATATTGATTAGGTGCGAAAACAGAATGGAAGAGCTTTACTGAAATATTTCTGTTTAATCAACACTGAAGAGGACTGAACAAAGAGATATAAGGTCTGAACAGTTGTACTCCTTGAAGATCTCTATTTGCAGTTTGGAGAAATCTGGTTGCACAGTAAAATCTTGATTTGTTGGAACTACTTGTGTATGTCTCTTGCAGAGCAATCTCACAGGAGAGATTTAGTACAAATAGAAATTCCCAAAAAATCCAAGGACTAATACAGATTACATACAGCCTTCTCCACATCTCTAGGGTTTAGCACAGATAATTTTAACAACTGAAGCTTGGAACAGACCCTGGGGACCAGCAAGAACTCCTGTAACCAAAAAACATTCAGCTTATTTTTTTTTATACTCTATACATTAAGACAGGACTGTAGAACAACAAACTGAAGGAATTTTGGCAATTTAACTTCTGAAAGTAAAAACAAAATCAAACAAAATGTATTTGGTTTAATTTATGTCTACCTTAATGTTCAATTGATTAATACACCCACTCTGGAGTGTTCTGTTTGAATATTTCACTCTTCTTTTAAGAGACTAAGGAAGAATAGAAGCATTATACATGGCTACACCTGGAAAGACCTCCACAGGATAACCTCAATTTACAATTACCCAGTTTTCTTTTTTGCCCATGTTATTTCCAGTGGATGTTATCATTGACTGAGAAATTCCCAGTCCTCGTGACGTCTGCTAGATCGCCCTCCTTACTCTAACCCTTGGGGAACTCGATTTGCAATAGGGCATAGCTGCCTAACATGCACAGGATAGAAACAAAGGGAAGAAGGAAACAGGGCACTTCCTCTCAGGAGGAGTTCTGGTGGGTTATGGTGTTCTTGGTGGTGGGAGGATGGAGGCAGCTGTGTGCAAAATCATCTTTCCTTGCCTGTAGCTAGTGTAGGAAGATGGAGCAGGGGATGCTTCAGCTTTGGAAGTCATCCCTGCCATGAATGATTGATTAAGGCCAGGATAGAAGGTGGTGCCTGGAAGTGTGGGTGACTCTGGTTTGGCCTAACTGATGGGGATAGAGGGGATCTTGAGGTGGGCACAGGGAGCAGCTCAGTTCATGAGTTATGAGAATACGGAGCACTAATATTAGAAATAGGAGCACTAATCCCAAATCCAGAGGTTATATTTGCTTGCAGTGTCCCTGGTTTCCCTACTGCTGTGGCAACAAAGTTTGATTTCTATGCCATCTATCTTTAGTCTTCTCTCCACCCTTACTTATGTTCACAAGTGCCAAACTCTCCTATAAATACCTTGTGGCTTAAAACAAATTATGGTCATCCAGGAAAACCAATTCCATGTATAACATTAATTTCTGAGTTCCAAACACCTTATTATTGGAACAAACCATTTGTAAATTGAGGTTGCAGTGGATTAACTATTTTACATGCACAAATTGTATTTTTTTTCTTTTATACTAAACCTTTTGGGATTCTTCCCTTTAATACTGAAGCACATCATCTCTTGGCAAAAGGTTTATAGATGATTAGGACTGCCTGATTTCATTCGGCTTCACCGGATTACTGCTTGCCTGACTCAGATCTATCTTTAGATAATATATGACAGCATCTGCCCATCATCAGTACAAAGGGTTGTGTCTGTATATTTTATTAGCCTGGTGCAAAAGTTATTGTGGTTTTTGCATTAAAAGTAATGGCAAAAACCACAACTTTTGCGCCAACCTAATAGTATCAGGTCATTGTTTTTGCTCAGCGAATTCTTCCTTTTTAAGCCAGTCTTATGTAATTCGTCTCTGGAGGCAGGTGCTAATGTATCTCATTGTATTAGGCATATGGTGAATGAAGAACTAAGATCCAGACAGGTTAATTAGCCTGACCAAGGTTACCTAGGGAGCTAGCATCTTTATTTTGGCATTACTATTAATTTGAACAACAGCCCTTTTGACTTGAAAAGGACTTAGAGACCATTTTCTAAAATTTCTTCTGTTTGGAGATAAGTAAGCCAAGGTTGCAAAGGTTAAGTGACCTGCCCAAGGTCACACAGCTAACTGGTGTCAAGGTTACAGCTAGATGTGGGGTCTCCAGTCATTTAGTCCATAGTTCTGCTCATACTACCACATACACATTCAACTCACACATTTCAGAATCTCCAAATAGCTGTTTTACTTAATGAGCAGGGATGATCAACTTTAATGGGTATGAAGAAGGGATCTAGCTGCTAACACTGATATCCGATTATAGAGCACATGACCAGAGAATATATAATAACTCCCTTGAAAAACTGTAGAAAATTATCAACAATCCTAATAGCTTATAAAACCAGCAAATTCTGACAGAAAGGTGAAACTGTTCACTCTTACCCTATGGGAAAAGGTGAATAGGGTGGCTGACTGAGAAAAATAAATCAGAGACTGGCAGGAGAAACTGTCCTTTCTGCCTTGGGAAGCAGCTGTGCAAGAACATGCTGTCTGGGCAGAGGCTGCCATCATGAAGAACCATGCCTGAGGTTAATAGCCAATATGCTGGGGATGGCAGAAGAGAAAGCAGAAAGACTTGGGTCCCTGATGATATGGTTCACTCACTGAGTTGACTCCTCATCTGTTGATTTCTTATCATGTAATGTGCTGGAGTTAGCTCTTACGGTAAGAAATGATTGTGTGCATCTCTTTCCACTTCTGCTTTCAGTAACTGTGTTAGTCCCATAAAATCATCCATGATGGGTGTATTTACAACACGGAACTTGCAAATGCTACAAATCAAGGATTTTAATTCACTGGAGAGTCAATCGTTAAATATTTACCAGTGGACCACTGGATATAATACACTCTTAATATTTAATTCACTTTTAGTTGTATGCTCTGGTACTTGTAATTGCAAGCATACTAATTGATGCACCAGCCTTGCCTTGAAAAGCTTATCTGTACTGTACTTAACTATAGATCAAATAGTGAAATAGAGTTACCCTAGATGCTTGCCGCTATGGAATACATTCCAATGGGGACACATGTCTCACACTACCAACAGAGAAAGTGTAATCACAATTGTCTCATTCAGTTGGAACTTCCCGTTCTAGATTGACCCAATAGCCAAAGGCTTTGGAATGGATCTTTTGGTAACTGTCCCATTGTGGGCTCTGGTGGATGTGTAATAAAGTAATAAAAGGGGATCTATGTGGGAGAAAGAACTCTCCAAGGTTGGTAGCAACCAGGATGCAGGGTTTACAGAAGGGAATTAGCAGGAGTTTTAAGAGCCCTGGATTGCTCAAGCAGCATCAGAAGCACCCTAAAAGTCCTTCAAGGCTGGGATGATACACAAGAAACACTGACTTCCAAGTTTCACATGAGGTCCCAGAAAACATGGACTACATTATGCTTATTTCCTTTCATGGGCTGAAAACAGTAATACCCAACAGAGGACAAGGAGGGGACTCAAGGACGTTAATACAATGTAGAATAAAAGCAAGTTACTGAATTTCAGTAAACCAGAATTCTAATCTTAATTGTTTTGTCTTATTTGAATCAATTTTTAATTTTTAATGTTTTGGGGTACATAATAGGTATATATATTTATGGGGTATATGAGCTATTTTAATACAGGCATACAATGTGTAATAATCACATCAGGGTAAATAGGATAACCATCACCTTGAGTATTTGTCCTTTTAACTCACGGCTTGTTTCCCGTATTTTAAAATAAAGTGTTGGACTAAATGTTTTCAAATAATTCTTTCATTTGTGAAGCTATTTCCAAGAGGTAATGCTTACATGATTCTTTAAAGGTCATCATTCATTTGTTTATTCAAAAACTCTTTAGTGAGTGAGTACATTATTTGCATAATATGCCAGTCTTTGGCCAATCATACCGAAGCCATGTGACCATGGCTTAATCTATCTGAACATCATCTGTTACATCATTGGTGAAATGGGCATAATGATATGGTTTTTAGAGGTAATTAATAAGATTGTTTTAAAGTATTTTATAAAGTTAAAATCCTATAAAAAGGGATCACTGTTAGTATCACTATCACTACTCATAGCGAATATTTATCATTTTGGGGGGTGTCCAGTATTTATCTTCATTCCTCCCCTTTTTTAATTATAGCCTGCCAATTTCCCTCTGAAGAGAACACTCAATTGTGTGTAGGTCTTAGATGGAGGGTAGTTACCGCCGCCAGCCTCTTATCACCTCCCACTGCTGCCTCTCTCATAGAACCTGATGGAGTTTCATTGGCCAGTTAGACATTCCCTCCAGGGACTTTAATTCTTTGAATACTTATCAATTGACTCACATTAGTAGCAGATGTTTGGAGGCTAGTTTCATGGGGGCAGCTGCAGCCCAAGGATCATATAGTCTCTGCCTTGTGCCCAAGGCTGTGGTTTGGCATCTAGAACTTCCTTGGTTTTTCAGTTTTCCCCAATTAGGTTTTGGTGTTTTTTTTTTTGTGAGAAAAGGTCTTGTCCAAGACACTGGGAAGCATATCCTCATCAGCAAAGATGCGGTATTTTGTTTTTAATTTGTTGTTTCTACCTAACTTGGAAAACAAAATCAGCACCCCACCCCACCCCCGCAAAAAAAAGACATACAACTTTTGAGAACAAATGGTGTGACTAATGTATATTTAAGACAGTCTGATGAAGATAATTATAAACTCAACGTTAAAAGGAAGATCATTGTTGTTAGTTCCCTTTAGTGAACATAGTTGTATCTGAGTCATACTGTTAAATTAGCTGCAGGCTCAAGTGAGAGACAGGCATTCTAAGATGACATGAAAGTGATTCTGCATGCCACAAGCACGTGATTCCTCTGCTTGAAAGAGAAATCAGCAGGTGTAGATACAAGACAATATATCTTTGCCAGGCTACTTTGTATGCATTACCTATAAGCCCCAAAGTGAGGCTTTGTAAGAGACTTAGTAAACATAAGTTCAGAGTTGTAATTATCTATTTGTCATTTATTGACAGAAGGAAACTTTGGTCTCTAACACAAACTGTCCTGTCCTTTAGTTGTCAGGATGAATCAGCTGTCTCCCTAAGCATGTTTGATTGATCATTGGCTTAACATCATTTAAAAGAAACAGACAAGATGTGAGAATGACACTCTGGATTGAATTTTCAGTGTAAAAGACATAATGCTGTTAATTCAGGGGCGATATGGCCAAACTATATTTAATTTCACATTATTTTTTTGAATGTCTTCTCAGGATCTCTTTCAAATTGGACAGAGATTGCATGCTCTATAGGATAATGGGATATAGTAATTGACATCCTCATGTTGATATCAAGCTATTCTTTTCAGGATCTACTAGTTCAGAATAATGATAACAACAACAAGAACAAGAACAAGATTTGCCAAGTGTAGGAGTCATTCTGAAGTTTGCATATATTATCTGATCAAATCCTAACAACAGCTCTGGGAGTTTGGTACCTTTTAAATCTATAATTTATGGATGAATGAGTGAAAGCTCAGAAATGTTAAGAAATGCTTTCCTATTCAGAGCCTCTAAGTAACAGACTAGGTTACATCTGTTCAGAAACTTTGCTCTAACATGCTGCTGCCTCAAGAGACTAGGACCTTACATTCCACCACTGTTAAATCTCCCTGTTATTTCACTCATTTGATAGAACGAATAATGGTTTTTCTTTGGTTTTAGGAAAGCTACATTATAAACTTGACTACTAAGTCATAGGGAGAAGACTTTATAGTCATTTACCTTGGTCATCTGTGATGACGGGGAATGAAGAGAGCAGGGATAATTTCAAATCTCTTTCCCCACCATGGAGCATCATTGCCCAGAGTGATCAATTTAGAGACAAGCATCATATGTAGTCACCACTGGAAAGTCACAAGGCATATTATCATGATAAGGGGTCTGAAAGGTACTGCAGAAAAACCCTGACTCTTCTCTTTTTTTTCCTTTGAGACAGAATTTCGCTCTTGTTGCCCAGGCTGGAGTGCAATGGCGAGATCTCGGCTCACTGCAACCTCCACCTCCCAGGTTCAAGTGATTCTCCTGCCTCAGTCTCCCAAGTAGCTGGGATTACAGGTATGTGCCACCATGCCCAGCTAATTTTGTACTTTTTTAGTAGAGACGGGGTTTCGCTGTGTTGGTCAGGCTGGTCTCAAACTCCTGACCTCAGGGGATCTGCCTGCCTGGGCCTCCCAAAGAGCTGGGATTACAGGAATAAGCCACCCCACCTGGTCAACCCTGACTCTTCTTAACCTAGCTTTCCCCAAACTTTTGACTGTGTGACCTTTAATCTATTGATTGTATTTCTTAAATAATAATAATATCCAATAGTACTGCCACGACACAGACACAAGATGGGAAACAAAGAACACACAGAAATGACTTGAGTTTAATGTCTCCAGAACTGTCTTTATTTTACACTCAACGGAGAAGCAGTGTAATTCACACATAAATAGTCATATAAAAATTACAGAACAGGTACACATGTGCCACTATAGCATTTTTTATAATGGCCACATTGTTATATAATCATATACTTTAAAATTTACCTATTCAAGTGTAAAAGTAAGTGGTTTGTAATATATTTACAGCTGTGAAACTATCACCAATATCTCATTTTAGAACATTTCATCACCCCAAAAGGAGAGCCCATACCAACTATAACAGCAGTTACTCTCTAGTCCCCTTTTGCCCAAGCTCCTGGTAAATACTAATCTACTTCCATTCTTTATGAATTGGCCTATTCTAGACATTTCATATAAATGGAATCATACAAGATATAGTCTTTTGTAACTGTCTTCTTTCACTCAGCATAAGGTTTTCAAGGTTCATCCACATCGCAGCATATATCAGTACTTCATTCTTTTATATTGCCAAATAATATTCCATTATAGAGATATACCACATTTATTTATCCGTTCACCTGTTGATAATTCCACTTGTTGGCTATTAAGAATAATACTGCTATGAGCATTCATGTACACATTTTTGTGTGAGCATCTGTTTTTCTGTTCCTTTGGGTACACATTTAGGAGTGAAATTGCTGGGTCACAGGGTAAAACTATGTTTAACTTTCTGAAGAACTGCCAGACTGTTTTCCAAAGTGGCTGTGCATTTTATATTCCTACCAGCAGTGTATGAGTGTTCTGATTTCTCCACATCCATACCAACGCTTGTTATTTTCGTCATCATTATTATTATTGGCAAGTAGTATCTCATTATGGCCTGGACTTGCATGTCTAATGACTAATGATGTTGAGCATCTTTCATGTACTTGTTGGCTATTTGCATGACTTCTTTGGAGAATGTCTATTCAAATTATTGCTGAGTTCTACAATTGGGTTGTCTTTTTATTGTCGAGTTGTAAGAGCTTTATGTATATACTAGATACAAGTTCCTTATCAGATACATGATTTACAAATATTCTCTCCAAATATGCAGGCTGCATTTTCACATTCTTGAAGGTATTTTTGAAGAAAGAAATATTTTAATTTGAAATTATGATGAAGTTTCATTTGTTGCTTGTGCTTTTCATGTCATATCTAAGAAATCACTGCCTAATCCAAGGTAATGAATATTTACACATGTGTTTTCTTCTAAGAGATTTATAGTATATAGTTCTTAAATTTAGGTCTGTGACTAATTTTGAATTAATTTTTGTCTATGGAGTGGGCTAGGGTGCAATTTCATTATTTTGCTTATGAATATCCAGATTTCTCAAATCATTTGTTGAAACAAATGTATTTTCCAAATTGAATTATGTATTTGTTTCTTTCTCTCTTTTTTTTTTTTTTTTTTTTTTTTTTTTTTTGAGACAGGGTCTCACCCTGTCACTCAGACTGGAGTGTAGTGGCAAGATCATGGCTTACTGCAGCCTCAGCCTGCTGGGCTCAAATGATCCTCCTGTCTCAGCCTCCTGAGTAGCTGGGAATATGGGACTACAGGCACACACCACTGAGCCTAACTAAAAATAATTTATTTTATAGAGACAATGTTTCACTATGTTGCCCAGGCTGGTCTCAAACTCCTGAGCTCAAGCGATCTTTTTGCCCTGGCTTCCCAAAGTGTTGGGATTACAGGCATGAGCCACCACACCTGGCCATGTATTAGTTTCTTAAGGCTATCCTAGCAAAAATACCACAAAGTTGGTGGCTTAAAACCATAGCAGTTTATTGTTTTGTTGTCCTGTTGGCTAGAAGTCTGAAACCAAGGTGTTGGCAGGGGCATGCTTCCTCTGAAACCTGTAGGAGAAAATTTTTCCTGGCCTCTTCCAGCTTCTGGTCCTTGCTGGCAATCCTTGGTGTTCCTTATCATAGAGATGCATCACTCCAGTCTCTGTCTCTGCTGTCACAAAGCTGTCTTTTCCTATGTTGTTTCTCTCCTTTTCCCATTGGGACACTGGATTAGAGCTCATCCTACTCCATTGTGACCTCATCTTAACTAATGACATTTACAATAACTCTATTTCCAAATAAAGTGATGTTCTGTGGTACTTAGGGCTAGGACTTTAACATATCCTTTTGCGGGGACTGTAACACATCCTTTTGGGGGGACACAATACAACCAATAACAGTCTGTGCTCTGCCTTCCCCAAATTCACGTCTTTCACATGAGGAACATAGACTCACTCAGTCCCAACATCCCCAAAAGTCTTAACTATTCCAGCAACAACTCCAAGTCCAAAATCACATCTAAATAACATCAATTCACAGTCCCAACTCTCATGATATAAATCATTTAAATCAGTTGTGGATGAAATTTGTGATATGATCCATCCTGGAGCAAAATTGCTCTCCATCTGTGAACTTTGGAAGCAGATAAGTTATCTGCTTCCAAAATACAATGGTAGGACCAAAGTAGGATAGACATTCTCATTCCAGAAGGGAGAAAAGAGTCACAGGTCCCAAACAAGTCTGGAATCAAGCAGGGTAAGTTACATTAGGTTTCAAGGGCTGAGAGTAATCCTCCTTGATTATTAATCCTCCTTGATTAAATGCTCTGTCTTCTTGGCTTGCAGGGATGGCAGCTGTACCCTCTCGGCCCACTGGGGTGGCAGCCCCAAACCTCTCAGTCCAAGGAGGCGCTGTTGGATAGGGCTCTGCATCTGTGGCTCTTTCTTCAGGGTAATTCTTCCTTCATTTCATCCTCTCCCTGTCCCTTTCAGTCCAAGTCAGCAGTGTTTCTGCTGGTATGAAACTCAAAAATTATATTGTTCTCTTGTGCAATTCACAAGACTCCAAATCATGAGACAAGAGAGCCCTCCACATATCTCTCGTGGATAATGGATAATCCCCTCTCTCTTTCTGGCCTCTGTTGAGATGGCTGGTTGGATTCATGAGTCACACATCTAATCTCTTCAGCAAATGATTGTTCAGCCACACTCTTGGCCCTTCTTTTAGAGTACACTATCCAGATAAGCTTAACATTTTTCAAATCATCAAGTGCTATTTCCTTTTTCTTTTATCAATTCACTCCTCGATTTGTCTATTTTCCCCTCACATTTTACTGTAAGCAGCAAAGAGGAACAACTCTACCCCTTCCACACCTCACTTGGTAATCTCAACTGGATGTCCAAATTCATTACTTACAAGTTTTATTTTCTACTCAGCAGAATAACATAATTTTGCCAAATTCTCTGCCACTTTTTAACAAATATTATGTTTTTCCAGTGTCCAATAATATTTTGGTAATTTCTGAGACACTAGCAAAAGCACTTTCAATGTTTATATTTCCAGTGCCATTGTATTTAAGAAGATGTATGTATCCTCTAAGATACCCAGATGCTTTCAAGATTTTCTTTTTGTGTGTTTGGCTTTCAAAAGTTTCACTTCGATGTGTCTAGGTGTGGATCTTTTTTTAGTGTGTCTTAGAGTTCATTGAACTATTGAACTTCTAGGTACATATTACTGGTTTTTTTTTAATTGAATTTGCAAAGTTTTCATCCCTTATTTCTGTAAATATTTCTTTTTTTTTTTTTTACATCTTTGTTCTACATCTTTTTTTTTTTATTATACTTCAAGTTTTAGGGTACATGTGCACATTGTGCAGGTTAGTTACATATGTATACATGTGCCATGCTGGTGCACTGCACCCACTAACTCGTCATATAGCATTAGGTATATCTCCCAATGCTATCCCTCCCCCCTCCCCCGACCCCACCACAGTCCCCAGAGTGTGATATTCCCCTTCCTGTGTCCATGTGATTCATTGTTCAATTCCCACCTATGAGTGAGAATATGCGGTGTTTGGTTTTTTGTTCTTGTGATAGTTTACTGAGAATGATGATTTCCAATTTCATCCATGTCCCTACAAAGGACATGAACTCATCATTTTTTATGGCTGCATAGTATTCCATGGTTGTTTATGTGCCACATTTTCTTAATCCAGTCTATCATTGTTGGACATTTGGGTTGGTTCCAAGTCTTTGCTATTGTGAATAATGCCGCAATAAACATACGTGTGCATGTGTCTTTATAGCAGCATGATTTATAGTCCTTTGGGTATATACCCAGTAATGGGATGGCTGGGTCAAATGGTATTTCTAGTTCTAGATCCCTGAGGAATCGCCACACTGACTTCCACAATGGTTGAACTAGTTTACAGTCCCACCAACAGTGTAAAAGTGTTCCTATTTCTCCACATCCTCTCCAGCACCTGTTGTTTCCTGACTTTTTAATGATTGCCATTCTAACTGGTGTGAGATGATATCTCATTGTGGTTTTGATTTGCATTTCTCTGATGTCCAGTGATGATGAGCATTTTTTCATGTGTTTTTTGGCTGCATAAATGTCTTCTTTTGAGAAGTGTCTGTTCGTGTCCTTCACCCACTTTTTGATGGGGTTGTTTGTTTTTTTCTTGTAAATTTGTTTGAGTTCATTGTAGATTCTGGATATTAGCCCTTTGTCAGATGAGTAGGTTGCGAAAATTTTCTCCCATGTTGTAGGTTGCCTGTTCACTCTGATGGTAGTTTCTTTTGCTGTGCAGAAGCTCTTTAGTTTAATTAGATCCCATTTGTCAATTTTGGCTTTTGTTGTTTTGGACATGAAGTCCTTGCCCATGCCTATGTCCTGAATGGTAATGCCTAGGTTTTCTTCTAGGGTTTTTATGGTTTTAGGTCTAAAGTTTAAGTCTTTAATCCATCTTGAATTGATTTTTGTATAAGGTGTAAGGAAGGGATCCAGTTTCAGCTTTCTACATATGGCTAGCCAGTTTTCCCAGCACCATTTATTAAATAGGGAATCCTTTCCCCATTGCTTGTTTTTCTCAGGTTTGTCAAAGATCAGATAGTTGTAGATATGCGGCATTATTTCTGAGGGCTCTGTTCTGTTCCATTGATCTATATCTCTGTTTTGGTACCAGTACCATGCTGTTTTGGTTACTGTAGCCTTGTAGTATAGTTTGAAGTCAGGTAGTGTGATGCCTCCAGCTTTGTTCTTTTGCCTTAGGATTGCCTTGGCGATGCGGGCTCTTTTTTGGTTCCTTATGAACTTTAAAGTAGTTTTTTCCAATTCTGTGAAGAAAGTCATTGGTAGCTTGATGGGGATGGCATTGAATCTATAAATTACCTTGGGCAGTATGGCCATTTTCACGATATTGATTCTTCCTACCCATGAGCATGGAATGTTCTTCCGTTTGTTCGTATTCTCTTTTATTTCCTTGAGCAGTGGTTTGTAGTTCTCCTTGAAGAGGTCCTTCACATCCCTTGTAAGTTGGATTCCTAGGTATTTTATTCTCTTTGAAGCAATTGTGAATGGGAGTTCACTCATGATTTGGTTGTCTGTTTGTCTGTTGTTGGTGTATAAGAATGCTTGTGATTTTTGTACATTGATTTTGTATCCTGAGACTTTGCTGAAGTTGCTTATCAGCTTAAGGAGATTTTGGGCTGAGACAATGGGGTTTTCTAGATATACAATCATGTCATCTGCAAACAGGGACAATTTGACTTCCTCTTTTCCTAATTGAATACCCTTTATTTCCTTCTCCTGCCTGATTGCCCTGGCCAGAACTTCCAACACTATGTTGAATAGGAGCGGTGAGAGAGGGCATCCCTGTCTTGTGCCAGTTTTCAAAGGGAATGCTTCCAGTTTTTGCCCATTCAGTATGATATTGGCTGTGGGTTTGTCATAGATAGCTCTTATTATTTTGAAATACGTCCCATCAATACCTAATTTATTGAGAGTTTTTAGCATGAAGTGTTGTTGAGTTTTGTCAAAGGCTTTTTCTGCATCTATTGAGATAATCATGTGGTTTTTGTCTTTGGCTCTGTTTATATGCTGGATTACATTTATTGATTTGTGTATATTGAACCAGCCTTGCATCCCAGGGATGAAGCCCACTTGATCATGGTGGATAAGCTTTTTGATGTGCTGCTGGATTCGTTTTGCCAGTATTTTATTGAGGATTTTTGCATGAATGTTCATCAAGGATACTGGTCTAAAATTCTCTTTTTTGGTTGTGTCTCCGCCCGGCTTTGGTATCAGAATGATGCTGGCCTCATAAAATGAGTTAGGGAGGATTCCCTCTTTTCTATTGATTGGAATAGTTTCAGAAGGAATGGTACCAGTTCCTCCTTGTACCTCTGGTAGAATTCGGCTGTGAATCCATCTGGTCCTGGACTCTTTTTGGTTGGTAAGCTATTGATTACTGCCACAATTTCAGCTCCTGTTATTGGTCTATTCAGAGATTCAACTTCTTCCCAGTTTAGTCTTGGGAGAGTGTACGTGTCCAGGAATTTATCCATTTCTTCTAGATTTTCTAGTTTATTTGCGTAGAGGTGTTTGTAGTATTCTCTGATGGTAGTTTGTATTCCTGTGGGATCGGTAGTGATATTCCCTTTATCATTTTTTATTGTGTCTATTTGATTCTTCTCTCTTTTTTTCTTTATTAGTCTTGCTAGCAGTCTATCAATTTTGTTGATCCTTTCAAAAAACCAGCTCCTGGATTCATTAATTTTTTGAAGGGTTTTTTGTGTCTCTATTTCCTTCAGTTCTGCTCTGATTTTAGTTATTTCTTGCCTTCTGCTAGCTTTTGAATGTGTTTGCTCTTGCTTTTCTAGTTCTTTTAATTGTGATGTTAGGGTGTCAATTTTGGATCTTTCCTGCTTTCTCTTGTGGGCATTTAGTGCTATAAATTTCCCTCTACACACTGCTTTGAATGTGTCCCAGAGATTCTGGTATGTTGTGTCTTTGTTCTCATTGGTTTCAAAGAACATCTTTATTTCTGCCTTCATTTCGTTATGTATCCAGTAGTCATTCAGGAGCAGGTTGTTCAGTTTCCATGTAGTTGAGCGGTTTTGAGTGAGATTCTTAATCCTGAGTTCTAGTTTGATTGCACTGTGGTCTGAGAGATAGTTTGTTATAATCTCTGTTCTTTTACATTTGCTGAGGAGAGCTTTACTTCCAAGTATGTGGTCAATTTTGGAATAGGTGTGGTGTGGTGCTGAAAAAAGTGTATATTCTGTTGATTTGGGTTGGAGAGTTCTGTAGATGTCTATTAGGTCCACTTGGTGCAAAGCTGAGTTCAATTCCTGGGTATCCTTGTTGACTTTCTGTCTCGTTGATCTGTCTAATGTTGACAGTGGGGTGTTAAAGTCTCCCATTATTAATGTGTGGGAGTCTAAGTCTCTTTGTAGGTCACTCAGGACTTGCTTTATGAATCTGGGTGCTCCTGTATTGGGTGCATATATATTTAGGATAGTTAGCTCTTCTTGTTGAATTGATCCCTTTACCATTATGTAACAGCCTTCTTTGTCTCTTTTGATCTTTGTTGGTTTAAAGTCTGTTTTATCAGAGACTAGGATTGCAACCCCTGCCTTTTTTTGTTTTCCATTTGCTTGGTAGATCTTACTCCATCCTTTTATTTTGAGCCTATGTGTGTCTCTGCACGTGAGATGGGTTTCCTGAATACAGCACACTGATGGGTCTTGACTCTTTATCCAATTTGCCAGTCTGTGTCTTTTAATTGGAGCATCTTCTGTCTCTTTCTCTTTCTCTCTCTTCTGAAATTCCCACTGTGTGCATGTTGGTATACCTGACGTTGTTCCACAGCTTTCTAAGGCTCTGTTAAGTTTCTTGATTTATTTTTCTTTTAGTTCCTTAGGTTGAGTATTCTCCATGGGCCTGTCTTCAAGATGACTGATTTTTTTTCTTTTGCCTTTTCAAATCTACTGTTGAACTGGTCTAGCAGGTTTTTAAAATTTCAGTTATTGTACTTTTACCTGAAAATTTCTAGTTTTCGAAATAATTTTTGTCTCTCTTTTCAGGTTCCTTATTTAGCAAGGCAGTGTTCTCATACCTTTCTTTAATTCTTTAGCCATTTTTTTCTTTTGTTTGTTGCATGAATATCTAACGGCTGATTTAAAGTCAGTAAATCAGTAAACAGCTGATTAAAGTTTAGTAAATTTAAATATGGGATTCTTTTGAGGCACTTTCTATTTGCTACTTTTTCCTGTGTATGGGCCATATTTTCCTGTTTCTTCGCATGGTTTTTTTTTTTTTTTTTAATGTTGTTAAAAACTGGGCAGTTAGGCTGGGCGTGGTGGCTCATGCTTGTAATCCCAGCACTTTAGGAGGTCAAGGCAGGCAGATCACTTGAGCTCAGGAGTTCAAGACCAGCCTGGGCAACATGGTAAAACCCTATCTCTACAAATATAAATAACTTATCCAGGAGCAGTGGTATGTTCCTGTAGTCCCAGCTACCTGGGAGGCTGAAGTGGGAAGATCACTTAAGCCCCAGAGGTAGAGGCTGCAGTGAGCCATGATCATAGCACTGCACTCCAGCCTGGGCAACAGATGGAGACCCTATCTCAAAAAGCAAAACAAAACAAAACTGGGGGACAGTTAAATAATATCGTGACAACTTTGGAAATCAAATTCCCCTCTCCTTAGTGTTGTTATGGTCACTGTTGTTCTTACTATTTCTGTTGTTTATTTTGTGACTTTCTTGAACTAATTCTGTGAAGTCTGTATCCCTGATGGATGGCAAATGACATCTCTGCTCACTTAGCTTAGTGGTCAGGTAATGACTGGATTGTGATTTCCTTAAAAGCTTTTGAACCAATAAATCTCCTAGTCTTTGCTAAGAAGCTCTATGTGCGTTGGGCATGACTCAATACTCCATCAGTTTCCAACTTTGCTTAGGCTTTACTTCCTGTTTGTGCAGGACCTCAAGAAGAGCCAGCACTGAGAGATTTAGAGCCTACCTGAGAGGTTAAGTTTTTTTTCTGGGTACCCACAGAGCACTGCACATGTGTGTGGCCTTCTTGATCCCTAGGAATATATCTGAACTTCTCAAAGGCTCCTATCTCATTTCCAGATTTTCCTTTTAATATTTGTCAATGCTGTGTCCTTTTTATAGATTATCCTGGTTTCATTATACACATATTAATTTTTAAAATTGAAAACAAATTTTCATAGCACTAGACTAAACAATGACAATAACAACAAATATGGCACATAGTCCCACAAGTTTAAATTAATAGTTTTCTAATTTAATCTATTTTTAAGAAAACTCACTCTACTGGTTTTGAAAAATCACATACACTCATTATAATGAATTCACATAATGCTGCAAAGTACAAAGATGAAAATTTTTTTAAAATGATAATTGTAAAAATCTTATGTCCTATAAATCAATTTAACCTTTAAATTTATCAATGCTCATGACCAATACTTTTAGCATATCTCTTAATCCCTAATTTTTTTATTTTGATTTAGCCTCTAAGTGACTGTATTCCGTTGTTAAATTTTTTGTTTCTTTGAAGAAAAACTCAAGTTCTATCATGTTTGGGAATATTAGCTAGTTGCTTCTATATTTGATGGATATTTTGCTGTATATAATAATCTCCTGTCATGCTTTTATTTCTTCCTAATACATATATGTTATTGTCTTCTGGCATTGAATGAAGCTTTAGAGAAATCTAAGGTCTGTCTACTATTTTTCCTTTTGAATGTCTTCCTGCTCTGTCTGGATGGATACCAGAATTATTTCTTTTTCTTAAGTTCAATATCTTATCTAGATTATGTCTTGCGTGGAGTGTTCTGTTTTCATATTTTTCCTGTAACACAATGTGCCCTTTTTTATATATAAGAATCAAGGTTTGTTTTTCATTCATTTGAGGAAAATGTTCTGGTATAATTTAAATTTAATTTATATTACATTTATTGTGGCTGTACTTCAGGAACATCAAAATACCTTATGTTAGATCATCTTATATCTTTTTTCTATACCTATTGGCTTCTCTTTAGTTGCATTGATCTTTGTCTTTGTAAAATTTTCATTCACTTATTGTCTAATGATTGTAAGATTTTTCTTTTTTTTTTTAACTTCAAATATAGTTTTTATTTTGTCGTTAAACTCAGAATCCAGTAGTTAGTTTTAATTGCTCATTCCATAGAAACAAAATAGCTGCTCATGAACTTTAACATATGTCAACAATTAGTCAATATTAGTCAATACCCTCTGCCTTCATTTCCAAGTGTTTCCAAATTCTGTTCTGTAGATAAACATATTTGCTTCTTCAACTATTACTACTCTGGTTTCTATCTCCACTCCACTGCTACAGGAGATAATTATATGTATAAATCTCTCTCTCTCTGTGTGTGTGTATATATATATGTATATATGTATATATATGTGTGTACATATGTGTGTGTATATATTTAATACAAATGTATAAACCAAACACTGTCCTCAGCATTTTACATACAACATCTCATCTAAATCTCACTATAACTTCATAAAGTAAGCATTACTTTTCCCATTTTATGGAAGTTCAAAGAAGTTAAGTGATTTCTCAGAAGTCATAGACAGCTAAGTGGCCAAAAAAGAATTAAAATGCAAGTCGGTGTGTTTCTATAGTACATGTTGAATACGTGCACACATCTGATCACATGAAAGACAGGCCTATCACATTTGCAAGAGACATCAATCTATGTGGTCTGGCTAATCAGTTGATCACTAAATCAAAAATTTTATAGGCTGCAATAAAGGGATGAAATAAATAGATGCAACAAAACTGGCTTAAATGTAGTCTTACAATGAAGTTCGAAATAATCAATTACACATTAATAAGATTAAGAAGACCTAACTTAACAATACAAAATGTTTCTTAAAAATGCCCTGACCATTTTATCTGACAGAAAAGTCAATTTAAGTCAACACTGTAATTAATATCTTAAGAAAGCCAATGTAAATGTTGACTACATTAATAGCATATTATTTAGGTCAATAAAGTCAACAAAAGTAAAACTTCATTGTGCCATGCAGAATTATGGCTGCTCCACTTTAACAAGGAAATAATTTAAAAGACACATAAAGAATATAGGACAAAATCTAGAAACGATGTCACATGAGAAATTATTCAGCATATGGGGATTTGTATGTGTAGGAAAGAGAAGATTGGGGAAGGAAGAATGTAGAGATGTTTGTTAGGTGTCTTCAAACCCTTGGAAGGGTAGACTCTGTATTGTTTTATAGCAAGGGTCCCCAACCTCCGGGGCCACGGACCACTACTGGTCCGTGGCCTGTTAGGAACTGGACTGCACAGAAGGAGGTGAGCCACGGCAAGTGAGCATTACCACCTGAGCTCCGCCTCCTGTCAGATCAGCAGCAGCATTAGATTATGATAGGAACGCAAGCCCTATTGTGACCTGCGCTCGCAAAGGATCTAGGTTGCACATTCCTTATGAGAATTTAACTAATGCCTGATGATTTGAGATGGAAGTTTCACCCACCACCCTGTCTCCCATCTCTGGCCCTGGAAAAATTGTTTTCCATGAAACTGGTCCCTAATGCAAAAAAGGTTGAGGACCACTGTTTTACAGAACAGAAGAAAAGGCTGATAGGCACAAATTATAGAAGAGTACGTTTCAGCATGTGGTGAAGACTGACTTCGTTGCTCAACAGGAGAAAGGGATACCACACAAAAGAATGAGATTTATTCATTTGTTTTCATAATACATGTTCATGGGAAGGCCAGATGACTATTTTTAAAGATTCTCTCAAAGAGATTATTAAAAACTACCCACCAGATTGTCTTATACAAGGAAATTGAACTAAATGTAGCCTTTAAAACTAAAAATAGTATAAAAAATTTTTTCTTGCCCAATTATATTCCTTATGATAGAATTTATTAAGAATGTTATATCATCCTTATATAACATGTTTTCCCTCCATCAATACTCCCCCCAGAGTACCAAAGTTTCTGTAAAATTGTTTTAGTGTCTGTATCTGGATTTATCCACTACAATCGCTGCCTGATATCCCATCAATATCACCAAGTCTTTGTGTTATAATGTCAACTCCAGGTTTTACCTCTGATTTAAAATGTAATTTGTTGCACATGTTTCTGTAACTTGAATTGAAAAAGGTCTGAGAATGAGTGTTGTCACGTAAACTTTAAAGCTTAAGCCGACTGCTGATTGCTAATATTAATGTTTTCATGTATTTGCATTTATTTTTATTTATTTATTTATTTATTTTTGTTTTTTTTGGTTTTTTTTATTATACTTTAAGTTTTAGGGTACATGTGCACATTGTGCAGGTTAGTTACATATGCATACATGCGCCATGCTGGTGCGCTGCACCCACCAACTCGTCACCTAGCATTAGGTATATCTCCCAATGCTATCCCTCCCCCCTCCCCCCTCCCCACCACAGTCCCCAGAGTGTGATATTCCCCTTCCTGTGTCCATGTGATCTCATTGTTCAATTCCCACCTATGAGTGAGAATATGCGGTGTTTGGTTTTTTGTTCTTGCGATAGCTTACTGAGAATGATGGTTTCCAGTTTCATCCATGTCCCTACAAAGGACATGAACTCATCATTTTTTATGGCTGCATAGTATTCCATGGTGTATATGTGCCACATTTTCTTAATCCAGTCTATCATTGTTGGACATTTGGGTTGGTTCCAAGTCTTTGCTATTGTGAATAATGCCGCAATAAACATACGTGTGCATGTGTCTTTATAGCAGCATGATTTATAGTCATTTGGGTATATACCCAGTAATGGGATGGCTGGGTCAAATGGTATTTCTAGTTCTAGATCCCTGAGGAATCGCCACACTGACTTCCACAATGGTTGAACTAGTTTACAGTCCCACCAACAGTGTAAAAGTGTTCCTATTTCTCCACATCCTCTCCAGCACCTGTTGTTTCCTGACTTTTGAATGATTGCCATTCTAACTGGTGTGAGATGATATCTCATAGTGGTTTTGATTTGCATTTCTCTGATGTCCAGTGATGATGAGCATTTTTTCATGTGTTTTTTGGCTGCATAAATGTCTTCTTTTGAGAAGTGTCTGTTCATGTCCCTCGCCCACTTTTTGATGGGGTTGTTTGTTTTTTTCTTGTAAATTTGTTTGAGTTCATTGTAGATTCTGGATATTAGCCCTTTGTCAGATGAGTAGGTTGCGAAAATTTTCTCCCATGTTGTAGGTTGCCTGTTCACTCTGATGGTAGTTTCTTTTGCTGTGCAGAAGCTCTTTAGTTTAATTAGATCCCATTTGTCAATTTTGGCTTTTGTTGCCATTGCTTTTGGTGTTTTGGACATGAAGTCCTTGCCCATGCCTATGTCCTGAATGGTAATGCCTAGGTTTTCTTCTAGGGTTTTTATGGTTTTAGGTCTAACGTTTAAATCTTTAATCCATCTTGAATTGATTTTTGTATAAGGTGTAAGGAAGGGATCCAGTTTCAGCTTTCTACATATGGCTAGCCAGTTTTCCCAGCACCATTTATTAAATAGGGAATCCTTTCCCCATTGCTTGTTTTTCTCAGGTTTGTCAAAGATCAGATAGTTGTAGGTAAGTGGCGTTATTTCTGAGGGCTCTGTTCTGTTCCATTGATCTATATCTCTGTTTTGGTACCAGTACCATGCTGTTTTGGTTACTGTAGCCTTGTAGTATAGTTTGAAGTCAGGTAGTGTGATGCCTCCAGCTTTGTTCTTTTGCCTTAGGATTGACTTGGCAATGTGGGCTCTTTTTTGGTTCCATATGAACTTTAAAGTAGTTTTTTCCAATTCTGTGAAGAAAGTCATTGGTAGCTTGATGGGGATGGCATTGAATCTATAAATTACCTTGGGCAGTATGGCCATTTTCACGATATTGATTCTTCCTACCCATGAGCATGGAATGTTCTTCCATTTGTTTGTATCCTCTTTTATTTCCTTGAGCAGTGGTTTGTAGTTCTCCTTGAAGAGGTCCTTCACATCCCTTGTAAGTTGGATTCCTAGGTATTTTATTCTCTTTGAAACAATTGTGAATGGGAGTTCACTCATGATTTGGCTCTCTGTTTGTCTGTTGTTGGTGTATAGGAATGCTTGTGATTTTTGTACATTGATTTTGTATCCTGAGACTTTGCTGAAGTTGCTTATCAGCTTAAGGAGATTTTGGGCTGAGACAATGGGGTTTTCTAGATAAACAATCATGTCGTCTGCAAACAGGGACAATTTGACTTCCTCTTTTCCTAATTGAATACCCTTTATTTCCTTCTCCTGCCTGATTGCCCTGGCCAGAACTTCCAACACTATGTTGAATAGGAGCGGTGAGAGAGGGCATCCCTGTCTTGTGCCAGTTTTCAAAGGGAATGCTTCCAGTTTTTGCCCATTCAGTATGATATTGGCTGTGGGTTTGTCATAGATAGCTCTTATTATTTTGAAATATGTCCCATCAATACCTAATTTATTGAGAGTTTTTAGCATGAAGGGTTGTTGAATTTTGTCAAAGGCTTTTTCTGCATCTATTGAGATAATCATGTGGTTTTTGTCTTTGGCTCTGTTTATATGCTGGATTACATTTATTGATTTGTGTATATTGAACCAGCCTTGCATCCCAGGGATGAAGCCCACTTGATCATGGTGGATAAGCTTTTTGATGTGCTGCTGGATTCGTTTTGCCAGTATTTTATTGAGGATTTTTGCATCAATGTTCATCAAGGATAGTGGTCTAAAATTCTCTTTTTTGGTTGTGTCTCTGCCCGGCTTTGGTATCAGAATGATGCTGGCCTCATAAAATGAGTTAGGGAGGATTCCCTCTTTTTCTATTGATTGGAATAGTTTCAGAAGGAATGGTACCAGTTCCTCCTTGTACCTCTGGTAGAATTCGGCTGTGAATCCATCTGGTCCTGGACTCTTTTTGGTGGGTAAACTATTGATTACTGCCACAATTTCAGATCCTGTTATTGGTCTATTCAGAGATTCAACTTCTTCCCGGTTTAGTCTTGGGAGAGTGTATGTGTCGAGGAATGTATCCATTTCTTCTAGATTTTCTAGTTTATTTGCGTAGAGGTGTTTGTAGTATTCTCTGATGGTAGTTTGTATTTCTGTGGGATCGGTGGTGATATCCCCTTTATCATTTTTTATTGTGTCTATTTGATTCTTCTCTCTTTTTTTCTTTATTAGTCTTGCTAGCGGTCTATCAATTTTGTTGATCCTTTCAAAAAGCCAGCTCCTGGATTCATTGATTTTTTGAAGGGTTTTTTGTGTCTCTATTTCCTTCAGTTCTGCTCTGATTTTAGTTATTTCTTGCCTTCTGCTAGCTTTTGAATGTGTTTGCTCTTGCTTTTCTAGTTCTTTTAATTGTGATGTTAGGGTGTCAATTTTGGATCTTTCCTGCTTTCTCTTGTGGGCATTTAGTGCTATAAATTTCCCTCTACACACTGTTTTGAATGCGTCCCAGAGATTCTGGTATGTTGTGTCTTTGTTCTCGTTGGTTTCAAAGAACATCTTTATTTCTGCCTTCATTTCGTTATGTACCCAGTAGTCATTCAGGAGCAGGTTGTTCAGTTTCCATGTAGTTGAGCGGCTTTGAGTGAGATTCTTAATCCTGAGTTCTAGTTTGATTGCACTGTGGTCTGAGAGATAGTTTGTTATAATTTCTGTTCTTTTACATTTGCTGAGGAGAGCTTTACTTCCAAGTATGTGGTCAATTTTGGAATAGGTGTGGTGTGGTGCTGAAAAAAATGTATATTCTGTTGATTTGGGTGGGAGAGTTCTGTAGATGTCTATTAGGTCTGCTTGGTGCAGAGCTGAGTTCAATTCCTGGGTATCCTTGTTGACTTTCTGTCTCGTTGATCTGTCTAATGTTGACAGTGGGGTATTAAAGTCTCCCATTATTAATGTGTGGGAGTCTAAGTCTCTTTGTAGGTCACTCAGGACTTGCTTTATGAATCTGGGTGCTCCTGTATTGGGTGCATATATATTTAGGATAGTTAGCTCCTCTTGTTGAATTGATCCCTTTACCATTATGTAACGGCCTTCTTTGTCTCTTTTGATCTTTGTTGGTTTAAAGTCTGTTTTATCAGAGACTAGGATTGCAACCCCTGCCTTTTTTTGTTTTCCATTTGCTTGGTAGATCTTCCTCCATCCTTTTATTTTGAGCCTATGTGTGTCTCTGCACGTGAGATGGGTTTCCTGAATACAGCACACTGATGGGTCTTGACTCTTTATCCAACTTGCCAGTCTGTGTCTTTTAATTGGAGAATTTAGTCCATTTACATTTAAAGTTAATATTGTTATGTGTGAATTTGATCCTGTCATTATGATGTTAGGTGGTGATTTTGCTCGTTAGTTGATGCAGTTTCTTCCTAGTCTCGATGGTCTTTACATTTTGTCATGATTTTGCAGCGGCTGCTACCGGTTGTTCCTTTCCATGTTTAGCGCTTCCTTCAGGAGCTCTTTTAGGGACGGCCTGGTGGTGACAAAATCGGTCAGCATTTGCTTGTCTGTAAAGTATTTTATTTCTCCTTCACTTATGAAGCTTAGTTTGGCTGGATATGAAATTCTGGGTTGAAAATTCTTTTCTTTAAGAATGTTGAATATCGGCCCTCACTCTCTTCTGGCTTGTAGGGTTTCTGCCGAGAGATCCGCTGTTAGTCTGATGGGCTTCCCTTTGAGGGTAACCCGACCTTTCTCTCTGGCTGCCCTTAACATTTTTTCCTTCATTTCAACTTTGGTGAATCTGACAATTATGTGTCTTGGAGTTGCTCTTCTCGAGGAGTATCTTTGTGGCGTTCTCTGTATTTCCTGAATCTGAACGTTGGCCTGCCTTGCTAGATTGGGGAAGTTCTCCTGCATAATATCCTGCAGAGTGTTTTCCAACTTGGTTCCATTCTCCCCATCACTTTCAGGTACACCAATCAGACGTAGATTTGGTCTTTTCACATAGTCCCATATTTCTTGGAGGCTTTGCTCATTTCTTTTTATTCTTTTTTCTCTAAACTTCCCTTCTCACTTCATTTCATTCATTTCATCTTCCATTGCTGATACCCTTTCTTCCAGTTGATCGCATCGGCTCCTGAGGCTTCTGCATTCTTCACGTAGTTCTCGAGCCTTGGTTTTCAGCTCCATCAGCTCCTTTAAGCACTTCTCTGTATTGGTTATTCTAGTTATACATTCGTCTAAATTTTTTTCAAAGTTTTCAACTTCTTTGCCTTTGGTTTGAATATCCTCCCGTAGCTCAGAGTAATTTGATCGTCTGAAGCCTTCTTCTCTCAGCTCATCAAAATCATTCTGCATCCAGCTTTGTTCCGTTGCTGGTGAGGAACTGCGTTCCTTTGGAGGAGGAGAGGCGCTCTGCGTTTTAGAGTTTCCAGTTTTTCTGTTCTGTTTTTTCCCCATCTTTGTGGTTTTATCTACTTTTGGTCTTTGATGATGGTGATGTACAGATGGGTTTTCGGTGTGGATGTCCTTTCTGTTTGTTAGTTTTCCTTCTAACAGACAGGACCCTCAGCTGCAGGTCTCAGATGGAAATGCAGAAATCACCCGTCTTCTGCGTCGCTCACGCTGGGAGCTGTAGACCGGAGCTGTTCCTATTTGGCCATCTTGGCTCAAGATTTTTCTACATGCCAGTAATTAAAGTTTTAGCAATATCAGTTAACATCCTTTCTGTTTCTAATTTATGTTTTAGTTTATTTCATAAAGTTTATAAACTACATTTTAATTTTATTTTCTTGTATTATCTTCTCATCTTTGAGCTTTCATTTCACTGATGTTAATCTCATCATTAAACTTTTGCTGTACTGAATATTCTTACTAAGAAATTTTGTTGTTGCTCCAATTATGAAAAACACATTTTCCCATTTCGGGTAGTTATTTTTCCCAGGCAAAATGCTTTGTTTGACTTTTACATGATATGTTTATTTGCCCTCTTTTTGGCTCTAGAATGTTTACATAATTGCCGTATTATTTCTGCCATGCAGAGTTCTGCCCAGATATCTATTTTCTCTGGTCACATGCAGATGGATTCTTATTTCTGGGGTCAGTTTATTTTTATCTCTGAGCTAGAATTTGAGGCTTTAATATTTCTTGTCCTGCTCGATGTGGGTCATTAGATATCTGTTTAACATATTTTCAGGGATGCTGCCATTTGTGATGCTACCATTTCATTATGTGGTTTCCAGTATTGCTGTGGTCAATGAAGTGGGAGAGGATGAATAATTTGTATCTGCTCTCAAGTACTTCGACGTATAAATGACATACATCATTTATGTTTAGATACCATTGATCAGAAATGGCATATGGCTCCAACATAACCGAAGGAGAAACTGGGAAATGTAGGGGTACTCTTAGAATACTTGATCATTACCATCTCTTCCATAGTGCTCAACATATAGTCAACATGTTTTTCTATATTTGTTAGCTTTCCTTTCTTTTGTTGGATTCAATGTCAGGTTCATCCCTCCCATGACAGGACTATTATAAATTCTATGATTATATTCTACCAGTTTAGCTATCACAGCACTGAGAGAGTTTCTTTTTCTCAATAGCTCTTGCAAATTCCCAGAGATAGATCTAACTGGTCTGACTTAGGTCCCACCTATATCCCTCAAATAATTACTGTGGTCATAGGAAAACAGTGCTATGACTGGCCAAGCCTGTGTGTCTGTTGTCTCTGAAAGTGGAGCAGTTCTGTGTGGAATACAGCTTCTGTAAGGTTAATATGTTTGTGGAGGATGATTTGTCAGAAATTATTCATAGGATCTTGAAATTCAGAGGAGCCCTTAATGTTAATCTTGCTCTTGAATCCTGTTACTCAAGTGTGATGAAAATAAAAAAAACAAGAGGTCTATAAATAACTCTTATCCCAAGTTAGCTTACTAACCTATTAACACAACAAAATGTCTATGTACATTTATATACTCTAAAGATATAAAGGTCCAAAAACGTTGTCACAGAAAAACCTTTAGTTAATCCCAACTATTATGGGTTGAATTGTGTCCTCCCCAAAAAGAGATGTTGGGCCAGGTGCAGTGACTTATGCCTGTAATCCCAGCACTTTGGGAGGCCCAGGCAGGTGGATCACCTGAGGTCAGGAGTTCAAGACCAGCCTGGCCAACATGGGGAAACGCCATCTCTACTAAAAGTACAAAAATTAGCCGGGCGTGGTGGCACATGCCTGTAATCCCAGCTACTCAGGAGGCTGAAGCAGGAGAATCACTTGAACTCAGTAGGCAGAGGTTGCAGTGAGCTGAGATTGCACCATTGTACTGCAGCCTGGGGGACAAGAGCAAGACTTTGTCTCAAAAAAAAAAAAAAAAGATGTTAAAGTCCTAATGCCCAGGACCTCAGAATGTGATCTTATTTGGAAACAGGGTCATTGGTGATATAAAGAAGTCAAAATGGTGCCATATTGGAGTGGGTGGACCCCTACTTCAATATGATTGGTGTCCTCATAAAAAGACTGTGATGTGAAGACACAGACACAGAGAGAATGTCATGTGACAGCAGAGGCAGAGATTGGAGTTATACAACTGCAAACCAAAGAATGTGAGAGATTACTGACCACCAGAACACAAGAAGAGGCATGGATTCTCCTACAGATGTCAGAGGAAGTATGGGCCTGCCAACATTTTGATTTTAGACTTCTACCCTCCAGAATTGTGATGCAATAAATTGTTTTAAGCCACCCAGTTTGTGATGCTTGTTATAGCAGCCCTAGGAAAGTAATATACCAACTTTTATATATTTTTTATTCAAAGACATCACTACTGTGCCTTAGCAGCATCAGGAAATGAATGCCTAGTAGTTGCCTGCTTTAAAGTTCCTATTAAATGCCCACTGTGTTCATTAAGTTACTTCTATACAGTAGCACAGGTATACTGGTGATAAATTCTTTCCACTATTTTATGTGAGAAAACATGTTTATTTCACCTTCATTATGGTAAGATATTTCCACTGGGTATAGATTCTAGATGAACTGTTTTTCGTTTGCTTGTTTATTGTTTCTTTTAGTACTTTAAAAATGCTGCCTTGCAGTTTTCTGGCTTACATAGTCTCCAGCAAGAAATCATCTGTCATTCTTATCTTTCTTCTGTACATATATGTCTTTTTTCTTTGGCTACTTTTAAGATGTTTATCTTTGTTACTGGTTTTAATCAATTTGATTACAGTGTATTGTGGTGTCGCTTTCTTCATGTTTCTTGTGCTTGGAGTATGTTGAGTTTCTAAAATCTGTTAGCTTATAGTTCTCATCAAATTTGGAAGAAAAATGTGGCCTTTTTTTCAAATTTTTTTTTCTCTTCTTCACTCTTTCTTTGGGGATTATAATTACATGTATATTTGGCTGCTTGAAATTGCCCAACAACTCAGTAACACTACATTTTTTATTGAGTCATTTTTCTCTCTAGTTCTTTTTTGGATAATTTCTATTGCTGTCTTGAAGTTCATTAATATTTTTTTCCTCTAATGTCTAATATACCATTCATCTTGTCAAGTATATTTTTCAGCTTTAGGTCTTCTATTTAAACCTCTTTACTATTTTCCATATTGCTACTTAACATATTCGGTCTTTTCTTTAGCTTCTTGTACATGTTAAAGTGAGTTGCAATTGTTTTATTGGGGTTTTCCCCCTGCCAGTTCTATCAGCTATGTCATTTCTGGGTTGGTGTCTACTTGATTTTTTTTTCTTTGCATTATGAGTTGTCTTTTTCTACTTTTCTGCATGCCTAATAACTTTTAATTTAATGCCAGGCAGATAAAAATATATTTTATCTTGTTTGGTGCCAGATATTTTTGTATTCCTATAAATATTTTTGACCTCTGTTTTAGGATGCATTAAGTTACTTGGAAAAGTTCAGTTCTTTTGGGTCTTACTCTTAGACTTTGTTAGGCAAGATGAGAGCAATGTTTCATGTAGGGTTAATTTTCCCCACTCAGGCAATCCATTCTAACTGGTGAAAACAGGAAATATTCCTTCCATTCTGTGACCTCTAATCATTTTGAGTATTTTTAAAATTCTGATCTCAGGTATTAGTCTCACATGTGCTTTTTTAATTATCTGATAAATACTCAATGTGGACCTTATGCAGATCAGATCTCTGGGGTTCTGTCTCTCTGCATCTGTCTCCTCTCTGCTACTCTGCCCTATGGATTCTAGCTGCCCTGGCTTTCCTGGACCCCTACTTCCATCTCTGCAAATCATGGAGACTCCAGGTTCTGTCTGGTTCCCCCAACCTGTACACACTGTGGAAACTCCTAGGCAATAAGCTGGGGCTATTGCATTACTCACCTTGTTTGCTTCCCATCTCTCAGGGATCACCATTCTTCATTGCCTCATATCCAATGCCTTGAAATGTTTTGAAAGATATCTTCTCAGAACAGGAGTCTCTGAGGAAAAAGAAAAAAAATATTTTGTCCATTTTTTTTTTGTTTCACATGTGGAAGGGTAAATCTATTTTTATTATTCCACTGTGTTTGGAAGTAAATTTAGAAAATATTTTTAATTTTGAAACATGAGTTAAATGTACTTTTCATAATTTTTCCTTTCATCCTTTTTGCCCTTTAGCTGCTACCCCTCATTTAAGAAGCTGTTAGCCATAAAGAATCACTGTACCCTAAAGGGTCCTAGCAAATGTGAGTGAGGCCTTGCTTAGCAGCAAAGAGTATGGACTAACTACTGAAGGCTGGTGAATGATATTATGGAACTCTCAGGGAATGATGCAAGAGCAGAACAGCAAGGACCTGGGGTCCACTCCTCATGACACCATAGCTTCACAAAACCCTTAGTACTTAGATGCACTGCAGCAAAAGAGGAAAATCCCTGAATTAAAGAGATTGCATTTCTTCCAATACAATAGAATACATTTAAATTATATAACTCTCTACATATAAAATATTGCACACCCCTGAGACAAATGGCATATTAGGAAAGAGGAGATGTTTGTTTTGGTGGGGGAAATGGGAGGATGAGGATGTATAAATTTTTAGCCATCTTGGATTGAGGTGATAATGACTTTATTAGAAATGGATATGGGTAAGAAGATATCAGGACAATTATGTAAATTTAGGATTCACATGGAAATTCCCATGGAAGTTAAAGAGGCCCCCTGAGGAAATGAGTTTAGAGTGATAATAAAAAGAAAGAAATGGTAGGAGGAAGTAAGGTGTGCCAGGAAGCGGAGAAAGAACATTCAAAGTAACTGGCAAACAAAGCAAGTCAGGGTTTGCAGAAGAGAGAGTTTTAAGAAGTGGGCTGTCGGTGGTATTTTGGGTATAGAGGGCATATTATGTTAGGATGGAAAATTCCCAGCATGCACGCTGACACTCCTACCTACTGCATCCTCAGCAGCCAGGATTGCACTACAATGGCATTCCTTGTAATTGGGCCCAGGCATATCCTCACAAGTCTTCTCAAGAAGGTTTTCCAAGTTTGCAAGATGAGACTTGTTTAGTCTATTGGATCTAATATTAGGGACTCTGACTTGTAACTTGACCTTGGCCCCGTGATTTTTTTCTTTCATACTTACACCTTGCCTGCTAGCCAAGCCAAATGTACTTCTAGTCCCTTTGTGTCTATTATTATAGCAACTTGAAATATCTCAATTTCTAATCATGTCTTATATTTGTATAACGCTTCACTGTTTACAAAGCATGGTTGTATCTTATATAGATCTCAAAATAGAAATGACGGGATGAGCAAAAATTATAGTCATAACTTGTGGCTGATATAACTGAGAATGACAAACCTTAAGTGATTTTCTCAACACTGCACAGCTACCAATTAGCAAAATCAAGGGAAAACAAACAAATATATCTTTGACTCCAAGTTGTACTCCGTTTCAGTTTAACTGGTTTTCCTCATTGTGTGGATAAGAGTTCTATTTTTTCATTCTCTGCTTTCCACCTTGAGTTCTGTAACACAGTAAGGCAGAATTGCTTTGCTTACCTGTGAAGGAATATCAAATTATTCAGAGGGCTACTTGTGAAAATCACTTGATAACTCATTGTACATTTGCTATTTTATGTAATTTACTTCTTATAGCAACCCTTAAAGGTAAATATTATTTTATGTATGGGAAAACAGAGGCTTGGAAAGTCCAAATAACTTACACAAGATGAGACAGTTGGTTGGTGGGGTTGGAATTCTAACCATCATACCATAGTGAACTAATTCTATTAGGCCTTTCCGGGGCATCAGTCTCTCTAGAACTAAAACTCTACTGAGGGCTATTTGTTCCTTTAGTTATTTATGCCTCAGACATTTATTTGGACACTCAGACCCCATGCAAGGAACAATGAAGGGTCCAAGGGATAAAATAATGAATGTTTGGGCCTTCTGTGAGTTCATGGTCCACACCCTGTCCTCTGTCTGAGACCCACACACCTAGACCACTATTGTTCCTTGACATGCAAAGCAGTTCATTATTCCTGGAAAAGTCAAAGTGGCTTTTTTTGTTTCATAGTTAATCCTGGGAACTTGATTCTTCACTATTTTATATTGCTCTCAATTTGGAGCCTATGTGGATAAGGGCAGAATCTGGAGAGCACCAAACCTTTTAGCAGCCTGTTCTTTGCTGGCATAAAAATGTCCTTATTTCACTGGTGCAAATTTTGTCCCTTGAGGGTAATGTCTGGGCAAACTGACAATGCGTGGGTGGTTGTCATCACCATCTGCATTTTGCCTTGTAGGGAATCTTAGAGTAGCACCAGCTGTTATATATGATTTTGGGAAGTTCTGAGTCCTCAAGGAAAAACACAACATAAGGACAAAATCCTCTTTGCTATAAAGAGAATATAAGTGTATAGAACCTGGGGGTGGAGTGAAGGGCAAAGTGATTTCTGCATTTGTTATAGCTAGAGTTTGCTTTTGTGAATACCTAAGTACTGGCAAGACAAGAGAAATGCATGTAAATTCAGAACATAAAGTCAAGAAACTTGTATTTATGTTTGGCTGGTGGGAAAATGTCATCACAGTGGACATTCAAACTTTCCACCAAAGTTTCAGAAGAGAAGAGTAAACACAGAATTCCCAGGGTCTGGGGTGCAGCCCTAGAAAGGGGCATTTATTTTTAGATTCCTGATTTATCATAAAAATTCATGATGTATCTGTGTCTGTTTAACTATGAAGATAATGCTTTCCCACCAAAATCCTGGAAAAATAGATGCCCTAGGAAGACATGATGTTTGTCCTGGGGCTTTGCTTACTTTCTTGTGCATCTTGTATATATGCCCTAGTTTGGTTAGAATTAAGGTACACTGAGAAGCAGATATTTGAGGGATAAAGGTATGGCTTACTTTTTCTTTTCTGAGAGAAGTTAAAGAAAGTTAAATGTGGTGACCATTTTTTCCTGACAGTTCATCACTATAGACCTTTTAGGCCTCCCAAGGGTGAAGGGTCAAATTAGAGGAGACCTAATTGCTCAGATTTGTTTCATTCCAAGTTCACCCTGGGATGAGGACTTAGCTTTGAGAAAGGTTTTGGATGTCATTTATCTTACCTCTCCAGCTTGGTGATTGGCATTTAAAGGCTTCAAGATATTGTGAATGAAAACCATTTTTAGGAGCAGTACTCTGTTTGACAAGACAGTCTCCAATGTCATCCCCATTTGGAACTCAGCCACTCTGTAGTCCTTGGGATCACCTCAATGTCACAGGGGCTCTTGCAGGCCTAATGGAGCCGATTTAAAATGGAACCAGTTCTTACAGATCTGAGGGTTTATATTTATATCTGTTAAAGAAAGTGCTTTGAACTCAACAGGGGTGTTGATAGAGGATTAATTGTTTAATTCTATGAGAAACTTTGAAAACAAGAATTTATCATTATTTTTAAATTTACACGTGGACATTTAAAGAAATGCTCTATAGCTGTGTGCATAATGCTAGAATATGATTTAATAAAAATAACTTACAAAGAACCTTGAAAGGTGAACAAACTTTCTTTCAGTCCTTACATATTACTAAAGAACATTTAAGCTTATTAGTTATTTAACAGATTGTATTTCAATTTGCTATGATCTATTTTGTGAACATTAACAAAAAAAAATTTAGTAATTGACCTGTACAAAATTACAGAGTATCCAAAGTATGCAAAGGTTTAAGGCTGTCCCAAAACTCAAGAAATTAACAGTTTATGAAGTTGGAGAAAAATCATTATCTCATATTTCCAGAGGTCATATATTCACGGCTTGTTCTATGGTCTGACATAATACTTCAATGTCTCTTTAAATTATATCTTCCCAAATTTTCCCAGTTAGAAATAATCCCTCTCCCTCTTCCCACTCTTTCACTCTCTCTCTTTATCCTCCAAATCCCCCATAGCATTTTGGTTGTATGAATATTGTAGCACTTACTATTCTCATCACAGTCTTTAGTATAACAAGAGCCAAACTGTGGCTTCTACATGCCAAGGGCTCCATCTTAATTAAAAACAACAGCAACTTCCATTTATGAAGAAGATTTTATGTGTCAAATGCTAAGCCAAATGTTTACTCTTCAAAGTAATTTTATAAAATAGGTGTTATTACTGTTATTTCAGAGGTAAGGCAGTTGAGGATTAATGATGCTATATAACCTGCTCAAGATCACAGATTTGGAAGGTAGGAGTTGTGAAGTACAAATGCAGGCCTCCTAACTTTTGAGTCTTTGCACTAATTGGGACTTCATACCAGCTTCCAACACGCAACATTTACCATTGTTTCTCTCCCACCTTCACCTCTCGCACTTGCCACAGTGCTTTGATGGATGCCCCATAACTCATTTAGTTGAATGAACATGAAAGATAATACATTGAATGTAGCCATTTATATATAATGAGCTTCTTACAACATAAATTGTATACAGTTGGCTCATTTGCCAATACAAAAGATGGACCACAAACAAAATCCTGATCTCTTGCTGCTTTAGTCCATTTTTCACAGCTATAACAGAATACAACACACTGGGTAATTTATAATGAACAGAAACGGACTGGCTCACAGCTCTAGAGGCTGGAAAGTCCAAGATCAATGGACTGGTGTCTTGTAAGAACCTTCTTGCTGTGTCATCTCATGATGGAACTGCAAAGAGAGGGCATGAGAGAGAGCAAGAGGAGACAAATTTGTCTTTTAATAAAGGGTCCACTCCCATGATAATATAATTAATTCATTCATGAGTGCAGTGTCCCCATGATCCAAACATCTCCCTTTGGGTGCCACCTCCCAACACAACTGCATTAGAAATCATGTTTCCAACACATAAACTTTGTGGGATACATTTAAACCATAGAACTTGCTGTCTTCTCCTGGAAGAAGCCTGTGTTCAGCTTTGGCCATGATCTCTGGTTGTTTAACCCCTTTTAGCAGCCAGATTCCCTGCAATCTTTCATGTATACTTACCTTTCCTGATGTTGATCCTGGTATTATCTCCTGCCATGATATTCAAGCATGCAATCCAGGCATGTTATTAGATTTAATGCACTAATCTGAGTAAATTTACTGAAGGAGAAGTATCTTGCTTCTCCCCTCCCAGGAAAAATGATAAATGAACCTCTCAAAACTATAGATAACCTTATCAGACTAAATTAGTTCCATCCATGCATGCATGCATTCATTCATTCATTCACTTAGTCATTCTCTCAAATGCTCCTTCATTCTTTCAACAAAAAAATTTTTTAGAGCTTGACATAATTTCTACCTTCAAGGAGTTTACATTTAGTGAGGGCAACCAGCAGCTAACTAGATGATTATAATAGTGTAAACACTGACCCTTGAACACAGTAGTATGGTGACAAACTGCCCTGGTTTGCCCAGGACTCCTGGGTTTTCTGGGATATGTGACTTTCATTTTTTCAAAAATGGTATAGTTCCTGGCAAACTGGGACACTTAATCACCTTAGCTGTGGGAGTATAGAAGAGGCAACCCATGATCCTGCTTGAAAAGGCAAAAGAACATTTCCCAGAAGAGGTGGTTCTAATGCTGGAATTTCAGACCAGGCAGGTGGGAGGTTCAATTCCTTAACAGCCTAGCCCAGTGGTGTCCACCTCATATTCTCATATTCTCCAGGGATCTCAGGAAGAAGGAGGCTCGTGACGCTGGACTGGACATTTCTTCCTCCTCTTAAACACACACACACACACACACACACACACAGAGAGAGAGAGAGAGAGAGAGAGAGGGAGAGAGAGAGAGAAAAAACAAGAACATAGGCACAAGCAAGCAGGCAAGCAGGTTTGGCCTTTCTGAATGAAATTCAGCTTTTTTGAAAATTATTTTTAAATTCACAGTGAACCATCTCATACATTTTACTTCTTTCTGTAATCAAAGCTTGAGCCATATTTCTGGGCATCTAAAGTAGGATGCATTTGGAATTTTAAATCTGCTGTATTTAACTCTGCAAATATCAAAGAATGAAGAATCTTTATGAGAGGAAAAGGGCAGCTAAGCACTGTAGCAGCCTTCTCATTTGCTGGGTGACACTGAGTCACTGACGATGGTTCCTAGGGTATGGCAGAGTCACTACAGAGGCTCTCATGAGTGATCCAGGCAGGAGCATAGGCTGGAGCCACTGCTGAGGGCAGATGTTCTCTGTTTCAGAGGCAGAACACATCTCTGGAGGCTTGCTATGTAAGGGTGGCACAGAGCTGCCAGAAAACATAATAATTGCTGTGATTATGATTATAAGTGCCGTTTAATTGCTGTTGCATCATGCCAAATATCTTGGGAAGAAAAAAGTAGGGCCTTATGAATAAATGATCACTTAAAATATTTAAATAGATGATTATAATATATGACTTTAGAATACTTGACTTTACCCTGAAGCTGAATGTTTCCTGCAAAGTATGGCAAATTCATGGTCAGCAGTAAACAGTTTAGATGTCTAGTAACTTGAAATACATACAGTGCACCCTTGCTTAAGAAAACTTGTGTACATCTGAGTAATGGATAAATCAGACAGTAATTATGTAACATGGGGACTTAGGATAATTATTTCAGGAATGTATTGAAAAATATGTTGTATTGAAAAATGATCTGCTTTTAATTGTCCATTTCCAAAACAAAAAACAATCTTGAAGTTTACATAAAACTAAGCTTGGTTGAGAATGAAAGTTGTTTCCTCAATTCCCAAATCTCCCTTCTATGTAGTAAAATACAAGTCTAATATAACATAGTAGAAGAGTTTTACTATAAACCATAGTTTATCATAAGACATAACCCACCCCACATAAGTAGAAAGCCCTTTGCTGAGAGGAAAAGCAGAGGAATTTAGTGACAATGTCACTAGGATGGGAATGTTGTCACCAGAGTCCCTGAAAGCAGACCTAGCACCTCGTATCTCCTGGGCCTTGAGCAATCAAATCCCAACAAAAAACCCAGCTAGGTTGAGAGGGAATGAAAAAACATTCTGGCTGTTGCTCTGTTTCTGGGATCAAAATGGTGCAAAAGCAATGAAGCTGTGAGTAGAAGGAGTTTTCTTGATAGATGGACCTGTAATAATAGTCTACAGTCTTCCACAGACTGCATACCAGGAATGTGGATCCATGTAGGGGAATAGGAAGGGACCCAAGGTCAGAAGACAAAGGCTGCAGGGCAGGGTTTGGCAAACTGTGGTCTGCAGGCCAACTCCTGTTACAGCCTACCTTTTTACAGCCCTGAGATATAATTTAAAAAAAATTTTAAAGGACTATAGGAAAGAAGAAGGTGAAGGTGACAGAAGAGAGGGAAGAAAATGAGAGGAAAAGGAGGAAGGAACAGGAGGAGGAGAACAATAGTAAACAACAAGAAAAGTATGTGACAGAGACTGCATGTGATCTACAAAGTCTAAGGTATTTACTTTCTATCCCTGTATAGAAAAAGTTTGCTAAGCCCTGTTATAGAGCGCAGGGACCTCATATCCACGGCAAATTACAGTCACTGTAGACTTCAGCATCAGGAGCCAGGACAAGGCCAAAAGTCCAAGAGGGAGTAGGAACATCCAGGTGGATACCAGCACAGAGTCCAGAGCAAACCAGGCACACCACTAAAGAGACCAGGAAAGCAGGAAGGAAACCTATGCCACAGAAGCTTCTCCTCATAAATCCATGAGGATAAATAAGGTTCATCCTGAATCCAGACATGTCTCAGAAAAGGGGAGAAGGAAGGAAAACTCTGATGGGAAAAGAGGAATGATTGGGAGTTTGAACTTTGAACTGAGTATCACATGTGGCTGAGTTAACCTGAAAAACAAAGATAGTGTAAGCTTAAGGTTCTTCTTTTTTTTTGTATTTTAAGAGATGGGCCCTCACTCTGTTGCCCAGGACTGTCTTGAACCTATGACTTCAGGGCTGGTCTCGAGCCCCTCACCTCAGTCTCCCAAAGTCCTAGTATCACAGGCCTGAGCCACTGTGCCCAGCCCCAGCATATTTATCTTTTTTTTTTTTTTTTTTTGGACACACGGTTTCACTCTGTTGCCCAAGCCAGAATGCAGTGGTGTGATCATAGCTCACTGCAGCCTTGAACTCCTGGACTCAAATGATTCTCCTGCCTGAGCCTCCCAAGTAGCTAGGACTACAGGCATGTGCCACCATACCTGGCTAATTTTCTGATTTTTTGTAGAAACAGGGTCTTCCTGTGTTGCCCAGGCTGGTCTTGAACTCCTGGGCTCAAGCAATCCTCCTGCCTCAGCCTCCCAAACTTGGGATTTCAGGCATGAGCCACTGCACTTGGCCAGGCTTCTTTTTCTGTTGTTGTTGTTTTTTTAAATTATTATACTTTAAGTTCTGGGATATGTGTGCAGAACATGCATGTTTGTTACATAGGTATACATGTGCCATGGTGGCTTGCTGCACCCATCAACCCGTCATCTACATTAAGTATTTCTCCTAATGCTATCCCTCCCCTAGCCCTCCATCCCCCCAAGCAGGACCTGGTGTGTGATGTTCCCCTCCCTGTGTCCATGTGTTCTCATTGTTCAACTCCCACTTATGAGTGAGAACATGTGGTGTTTGGTTTTCTGTTCCTGTGTTAGTTTGCTGAGAATGATGGTTTCAAGCTTCATCCATGTCCTTGCAAAGGACATGAACTCATCTTTTTTATGGCTTCATAGTATTCCATGGAATATATGTTTCACATTTTCTTTGTCCAATATGTCACTGGTCATCATTCGGGTTGGTTCCAAGTCTTTGCTATTGCGAACAGTACTGCAATAAACATACGTGTGTGTGTGTCTTAGTAGAATGATTTATAATCCTTTGGGCATATACCCAGTAATGGGATTGCCGGCTCAAATGGTATTTCTAGTTCTAGAACCTTGAGGAATTGCCACACTGTCTTCCGCAATGGTTGAACAGGCTTCTTAATTTGGGCCTCTTACCTTGTTTTCTGGGATGTTAGAATGGAACTCTGGGAGAATGGTTTCAGTTAGGATGAGCAAGTCTTGGAGATCTGTTGTGCTGCGTGGTGACAATAATTAATGTATTGTGTGATTGGAAATTGCTAAGAGCTTAGATCTGAAATGTTCTCATCACAAAAACTAAGTATGTGAGATGATGGATGCATTAATTAGCTTGATTTAAACATTTCACAATGTATACATACATCAAAATATTTTTGGGCTGGGTACAGTGGTCCACATCTGTAAACCAGCCCTTTGGGAGGCTGAGGCAGGTGGATCACCTGAGGTCAGGAGTTGGAGACCACCCTGGCCAACATGGTGAAACCCCGTCTCTACTAAAAATACAAAAAATTAGCCAGGCATGATAGCAAGTACCTGTAATCCCAACTACTCAGGAGGCTGTGGCAGGAGAATCACTTGAACCCGGAAGGCAGAGGTTGCAGTGAGCCAAGATCATGCCACTGCACTCCAGCCTGGGCAGCAAGAGTGAAACTTCTGTCTCAAAAAATAAAATAAAATAAATTATATATATATATATATATACACACACACACACACACACACACATATATATACACACACACGTGTATATATAGTTGTATACAGTGTATATATGTATATATAATTTTTGTCAGTTATACCTTAATAAAACAAAAGAAAAATTGAAAAATTTTGAACTTAGAACTGAAGTTCCCAACCTTTTTGGCACTAGAGACCAGTTTCATGGAAGGTAATTCTTCCACAGATGGAGGGGTCAGGGAGAGAGGTGGTCGTTTTCAGGATGAAACTGTTCTACCTCAGATAATTAGCCATTAGATTCTCATAAGAAGCACACAGCCTAGATCTCTCGCATGAGCAGGGCACAATAGGGTTCTTGCTCCTATGAGAATCTAATGCTGCTGCTTATCTGACAGGAGGCGGAGCTCAGGCAATAATGCTGGCTCACCCACCACACCACTCACCTCCTGCTGGGCGGCCCTGTTCGTAACAAGCCATGGACAGGTACCAGTCAGTCCGTGGCCTGGGGGTTGGGGATCCCTGCCTTAGAAAGTGTGATCTTTAGGTGTTTCCATTGTTTATACCTTGACAGAGATGCTGAGAAATTTTAAACAAAGTTGCAAGTTTCGAAGTCAAGGCTAAATGATAAATGTTAAGCAATAAAAAAGTTAAAATAATGAAAAGTTTGAAAAAAACTAAACTAATGAAAAAAACAGAATTTGATTTCCCAAGATTCATTTTAACTATTATAAACAGTTGCTAAAATTGTTCTGAGTTTGGGAGCTAGAACATCTGTACTAGGAAGAGGACATTTAACTCTGTGATATTCGTAAAACATTTGTTTTCTCAACACCACCTCAGAAGTTTAAGGTATCACATGAATGGTCCTATCATGCATTACTAGGGTAAACCTGGCCAAATCTAATTAATATTTTTGTTTTTCATGAACATGTTTTAAATGTTCAGTATTAATGTCACTATGACTGAAATATGCGTTATGGATCCTGAGTATTTTTAATATTCTCCTGCAGCACATACAGTGGTTTTGGTTGCATCCACTTGAGTCTCTAACTCAGTTTCCTGCAGCGAGTTCATCCTGTGAAACAAGCTGCATGACTTAATGCCCCAAGGCTCATATATCCCAAAACATATTGAGGTCCCCACTCAGTCTAATTCAAGTTCTTACCTAAAGCCGTCTGTAATTTATTTCTGGGATACATTGATATCTTTGAGATTAATAACTTGGTAGGTCTTACCTAGTAAGGATTAAAGCTCTAATACTTAGAAGATCACAGAAAAGAAACACACTGACACTGGCTTGTCTATTGCATATTGGTCTTTTTTATTAATTAATAGGTGTTATTTTTTAAGAAGAGTTTTAGGTTTACATGAAAATTGAGCAGATAGAGAGTTCCCATGTACCTCCCCACAATTCCCCACATTATTAACATCTTACATTATAACAGTAGATTTGTTATAATGAATAAGTCAAATAGACACATTATTATTAACTAAACTCCATAGCTTATTTTTTATTTCCTTAGAGTTTCCCTAATGTCTTTTTTCCTGCTCTAGAATACCACATTATATTTAATCCTCATGTCTCCTTAAGCTCCTCTTGGCTATGAAAGTTTTTCAGATTTTTTGATTTTTGACGACTTTGATGAGTTTAAGGAGTACCGACCAGGTATAGTGTGAGGTGAACGTGGTGGAAACCCCTAAGGTCAGGTATATTGTAGAATGAGCCTCTAGGAGTTTGTTTTGCTCACAGTTACACTGAAGTTATGGTTTTAGGGGAGGAAGCTTACAGAGATAAAATGTCTCTTTTTGTTTTGGTGTGGATAGACTATTTTTTTTAGCAGTTTTAGGGTCACAGAAAAACTTAAGAGATTTCTCATGTCCTCCCTGCCCCACACATGCATAGCTTCTCCATTATCAATGTCCTGTAACAGAGGGGCACACTTGTTATCATTGAACCTACATTGACACGTGATTATCACTCAGAGTCCCTAGTTTACATTAGGGTTTACTCTTGGCATTATACATTTTGTGGGTTTTCACAAATGTGTAATAATATGTATCCACCATTATAGTTTCATACAGATACTCGCACTTCACTAAAAATTCACTCTTCTCCAGCTATTCATCCTTCCCTCTTCCTAACCCCTGGCAACCACGGATCTTTTTTCTGTCTTCATAGTTTTGTCTTTTCCAAAATATCCTATAGTCAGAAGCATACAGTATGTATCCTTTTCAGATAGTCGTCTTTCACCCAGTAATATGAATTTAAATTTTTTTCTCTGTTTCTTCATGGCTTGATAACTTATTTCCCTTCAGTGCTGAATAATATTCCATTTCATATTCTAAATGTCCTACAGTTTACTTAACCATTCAACTATGGAAGGACATCGTGATGGTATTCCAAGCTTTGGCATTTAAGAATTAAGTTGCTATAAACATTCGTGTGTAGGTTTTTGTTGGACAAAGAGTTTTTCCAACTCTCTGGGGTAAATAGCAAGGAGTGTGACTGCTGTCTTCCACAGTGGTTTTACCATTTTGCATTCCCACCACCAATGACTAAAAGTTCCTGTTGCTCCACATCCTTGCCCGCATTTGGTGTTGCCAGTGTTCTGGATTTTGGCCATTCTAATAGGTATGTAGTGATTATCTCTAAAATGCCATTTTCATGTTCAGCCCACACATAAGGAGAGATGAGTTATTCTCCCCGTCTTTAGGGTGAAAAATCTGCATAATTTATTTCTAATACTTCTGCATAAGAGAATTCTCTCTCCTTTTCCATTTATTAATTTATTTAATTATTTATTTCAGTATGAATTCATGAATATTTATTTTACACTATCAGTTATAATCCAATACTATTTTTCATCTTATTACTCAAACTGTTCCCACTTCGGCCTTTTGGAGCCCTTTCATTTGGCCTTTGTACCCTCTTGACATACCCACATCAATAATATTTTGTTGTTTTTGTTGTCACTGTTTTTGACAAGTCCTTACTTTTTTTTTTTTTTTGAGACGGAGTCTCGCTCTGTCGCCCAGGCTGGAGTGCAGTGGCGCGATCTCGGCTCACTGCAAGCTCCGCCTCCCGGGTTCACGCCATTCTCCTGCCTCAGCCTCCCGAGTAGCTGGGACTACAGGCGCCCGCTCACGAGGTCAGGAGATCGAAGTCCTTACTTTTTGGCACTACAAGATCCCCTGTTCTCCTCTTGCGTATGTCCTCCCAGACCTAGAATCAGTAGTTTCTTCAAGCTTCCCTCGTTCCTTTTATCTCAAAATCATATTGAAAACAGAGATCTGTCTGGGAGTTGAATGTGTTTATTGCTATGGGGGTATCACTTCCTTTTGACCCTCTCAGCTAACAGAACAGAAACATATACGTATATATTTGATAACTCCTATATGCATACATACCTATAAATATTTCTATGTGTAACCATCTGTATCCATATTAAACATAAGTTCTTATGATATCTCCAATTCTAATCCATTACCACATGTGTGGATCATTCTAACCTCCTACCCTTGCTTATCCGTAAACTCCAACAGTGAGAAATTTGACTCCTACCATCTGCTGTCCATTTACTGATTTGCTCAAATCCAGTAAACAAGTATAGCATGATCAGAATTGTTAACTTGCAATCGAGAAGGAAATAGCTTTATCAACTAGAGTACAATGATTCCATTCATTTCCAGAGTTACTTAAGTCAGCACCTCTTCCCTACCGCCTCTTCAGTGAAGCTGCTTCATACAGTTGTAACAGAATTAGATTCTCTTGTCATGGTCTGTCTTCCTTTTAGGGATCCTTCAACCTCTATTACATGATTTTTTAAAGATGTGCATACATCGAGTTCACTCTGTGTTGTACAATTCTATGGGTTTTGACAAATGCATAATGCCATAGATCCACCATTACAGCATCATACAGAATAGTTTCACCATAATAAAATTCCCCTCTTCTTCACCTATTCATCCCTTCCCTTTCCCAGAACCCCTGGAATCATGGATCTTTTTGCTATCTTTATAGTTTTGTCTTTTCCTAAATGTCATGTAATTGGAATCATACAGTATATAAAATTTCAAATAGAACTCTTTCACTTAGAATCATGCTTTTAGAATTCTTTTACGTCTTTTCATGGCTTGATCTCTAATTTGTTTTCATCACTGAATAATATTCCATTGTATGGATGTACTATAGTTTATCTGTTCACCTAATGAATACATCTTGGTTACATCTAGGTTTGGGTGATTATAAATAAAGCTACTATAAATATTAGTGGGCTGGTTTTTGTGTGGACATATGTTTTCAGTAAAATTGTATAAGTACTCAGGAGCACAACTGTATGGTAAGACTATGTTTAGATTTTCTAGAAGCTCTCAAACTGTCATCCAAACTTGCTGCACCATTTTGCTTCCACACAAGCGAAGAACGACAGCTTGCATTGCTCTACATTCTTGCCGGCAATTGGTATTGTCAGTTTTTGTTAATGTTAGCCATTCTAATAGGCTAATTCTAATAGTGGTAACTCATTTTCACTTTAATCTGCAATTCCCTAATGACAAATGATATTGAGCATCTTTTCATATGCTTATTTGCCATCTGTATATCTTCTTTTGTGAGGTGTCTGTTCAAATCTTTTTGCAAGTTTTAATTGGGTGTTTGTTTCCTTCTTGTTGAGTTTTAAGAATTCTCTGTATATTTGGATATGAGTCTTTATTAGATATGTGTTTTGCAAATATTTACTCTCAGTTTGTGAGTTGTCTTTAATTTTTCTTAACAAATGTCTCTCACGTGGCAGAATTTTATATTTTAATAAAGTATAATTTATCTATTTTTAAAAGGTTGGTGTTGTATATAAAAACTCAAGCCCATTGTTGCTTAGATTTTCTCCTGTGTTACCCTCTAGATGTTTTATAGTTTTGCATTTTACATTTAGAACAGTGATCCATTCTTAGTTATTATTAATGGAAGGTAAAAGGTCTGTATTTAGGGTTTTTTTTATTTTGCATAAGGATGCCCAGTTGTTCCAGTAAGATTTGTTGAAAAAAAAACCTGTCTTTTTTTCTATTAAATTTGCCATTGCTCTTTTGTCAAAGATCAGTTGACTATATTTTTGTGTCTATTTCTAGGCTCTTCAGTCTGTTCCATTAATCTATCTGCTCTTTTGCCAATACTATGCTATCTTGATTAATGTAGCTTTATACTAAGTTCCAAAGTTGCATACTGTCAGTCCTCTGATTTTATTTTTCTTCATCGATATTGCATCTTCTATTCTGGGTCTTTTTCTCTCTTCATAGAAACTTTAAAATTAGTTTGTTAATATCATAAAATAACTTGCTGGGATTTTGACTGGAATTGTGTTGAATCTACAGATTATATTGGGATAATTGACATCTTAACAACTCTAGTCTTCAGGTCCATGAACATAGACTATGTCTCTAGTTATTTAAATTTTCTTTCTTTCTCCAGAGTTTGATCATTTTACACATACTGATTCTACAAATATTTTGTTAGATTTTTTGTGCTAGTGTAAGTTGTATTGTGGTTTTAATTTCAAGTTTCCAATTGTTTATTGTGAGTATATGGGAAATCCGTTGATTTTTCTGTATTATCACATCTTGTGACTTTGTCATAATTACTTAGTTTCAGGTGTACTTTTTGTTAATTCTTTAGGACTTTCTGAATAGACAATCATGTTATCTGCAAACAAAGATAGTTTTATTTCTTTCTTCTCCATCTGTGTATAGATTACATCAACTGACTTTCAAATGTTGAACTAGATTTGAGTACTTGCAGTAAATCCCATTTGGTTGTGGTGTATAATTATTTTAATATATTGTTGAATATGATTTGCTAATATTTTGTTGAGGATTTTTGCATTTGTCTTCAATTTTCTTTTCTTATAATGTCTTTATCTAGTTTTGGTAGTTAAGAGAATGCTGGCCTCATAAAATGAGTTAAGTATTTCCTCTGCTTCAAATTTCTGGGAGAAATTATAGGATGTTAATATCATTTCATTCTTAAATGTTTGGTAGAATTCACCAGTGAAACTGTGTAGGCCTGGTGTTTTCTTCTTTGGAAGATTATTAACTATTGATTTCATTTCTTTAATGTATGCATATTGAGATTACATATTTTACTTGTGTGAGTTTTAGCACATCATGTCTTTCAAGGACTTTCAACCAAGGTATCAAATTTGTGGGTGTAGAATTGTTTGTAATATCCTTTATTATCCTTTTAATGTCTGTGGGATCATTTGTGATGGCCCCTATTTCATTTCTGATACCAGTAATTTATGTCTTCTCTATTTTATTTTTGATTAGCTTGTGTAGAGTATTAATTTTGTTGATCTCCTTAAAGAACCAGCTTTTTAAAATTGTGGTCAAAACACGAGATTTACCTTATATGATGACAGATACAATGCTGTACAACAGATGTCTAGAGATTATTTATCTTGCTTGACTAAAATTTTATGTCTGTTCATTAGCAACTTCCCATTTCTCCCTCCCTCCAGCTCCTGGCAACCACCATTCTATTCTTTGTTTCTATGAGTTTGACAATTTTAGATATCTCATATAAGTGGAATTATGCAGCATTTGTCTTTCTATGACTGTCTTATTTTACTTAGCATAATGTTCTCAAGTTTCATTCACGTTATCATATGTTGCAGCTTTTCCTTATTTTTTCAAGGCTAAATAGAATTCCATTATATGCATAGAACATATTTTCTTTGTCCATTCACCTTTATATGGACATTTACATTCACCTTTATATGGACATTTAGTGGTTTCCACATTTTGACTACTGTGAATAATGCTGCTTTAGAGAGCATCTGTTTTGCTGTTTATTGCAGCAGTATTAACAATAATAATAAGAGATAAATAATATCCCTTATAATAAAAGAGATAAATAATATCCCTTTCAGTTACTCATTTCAATTCTTTAAAATAAATACCCAGAAGTGCGATTGCTGGATCCTATGGAAGTTCTATTTTTACCTTTCTTGGAAACCTTCATTCTGTTTTCTATTGTGGCTGCACCAAAACCTTCATTCTGTTTTCTATTGTGGCTGCACCATTTCGTATTCTCATCACCAGTGTGCAAAGGTTCCAATTTCTCCACATCCTCACCAACACTTTTATTTTTTTTAACAACTTTTAATTTTTGTGGGTACATAGTAGGTGTATATATTTGTGTTTTTTTTAAGAAATAATAGCCATCCTAACAGGTATGAGGTGATAGCTCATCATGGTTTTAATTTGCATTTCCCCAATGGCTCAGTGATATCAAACATCTTTTCATACACCTAGTGACCATTTGTATGTCTTATTTGAAAAAAATGTCTCCTCAAGTCCTTAGCCCACTTTTTAATCATCTCATTAGGTTGATTTTTGTCTATTGAGTTATAGGAGTTCATTATATATTTTGGAGATTAACCCCTATCAGGCATTTGGCTTGCAAGTATTTTCTCATTTCATATGTCACGTTTTTTTTCTGCAAGAGTTAAGATGGCTTCTTCACTCACACATGTGGTGCCTCCACTGGGATGCATGGAACCCCTGGGCCCAGCTGAGCAGTCCATGCTAATATTTCCACCTCCCTCCCACCTCTCCATGGGGTCTTTTAAGCAGCACAGCCAGATATCTTTATATGGTGAATCAAGTCTGCCTTAGTGAGTGTTCCAAAAGAACAAGTCCCAGTGTCCAAGGTTTATCAAACTTTTGTTCATGTCACACTTGCTAATGTCTCATTGGCTACAGCGAATCATGCAGCCAAGGGCAAGACAGTATGGGAAAGGGATACACAAAGGAATGAATATCTATAATAGCAGTCTAGCACATTTAGTATGTCATTAAAAGTAATGTCATTACTTTTAAAAAAATTTAGTATGTCATTACTTTTAATGACATACTAAATATTGATGAAGATGTGGAGCTACCAAAACTCTCATAAATTGCTAATAGGAGTGTAAATTGGTACAGCCCTGTAGGGAAACATTGGTGGAATCCACTAAAGCTAAATATATACTTACCTATGACCTAGCAGTTCTGCTCCCAGCAGAATTGAGTAATCACATTCACAAAAAGACTTATATGAGAATGTTCCTAGATTTAGTCATAAAATCCCAAAACTGGAAACATCCCAAATGTATGTCAACAGGATAATGGATAAAAATGGATAAATAAATTGTGGAATAGTCACACAGTGGGATGATACATGGCAATAAAAAGAACAAAACCTCACTTCAGCCTAGATGACTCTCACAGACATTATGTTGAGCAAAAGAAGCCAGACACAAAAGAGCACACACTATTCCCATTTATAGAGTGACCAATTGCTCTCGTTTTTGCACTGAGAAATCCACATCCCAAAAACCCCTCAGCTCCAGGCAAACCACAATGGCTAGTCATGCTACATTCATACAGAGTTTAAGAAGACGCATAATTAATCCATGTTTATAGAATTAGACTAGAGGGTACCTCTTGTGTGCATTTTGAATAAAAAAAGGGCAAGAAGGAACTTCCTGCAATGTGAAAATACTCTAACTCTTGAACAAGATGGTGACTACTTGAGCATATACACATGTAGAAATTTACTCGTTGTACATTTAAGGCTAGTGCAGTTTATAGACTTTATTAAATGAGCATTATACCTCAAAACAAGTTTTAAAATAAAAAAACAAACGAGCAGAAAACATGTCTGTAGCTTACTGACTCTGTGACCTTGGCAATTTTGTAAAACCCTCTGAGCCTAGCTTTCTCCCATGTAAAGTGAAGATAATGATTGATAATGGGTAATTCCCATGGCCGTTGTGAGATTAAATTAAAAGGGTTAAATTTTATTTATAAAGCACCTAGCATATATTAGACACTCAATATTGGGTCACATCTCTGCAAATCTGATGGGAAATGTCTTCCCTAAGGGAAGATTTTCTGTTTCTGGAATTTCACTCCCTAGAACTTTCCATGCTTGAGTCATGCATTAGCTTTTGACAAGTTATTTTATTTAACTCTCCCTCTTGGCAATAGCTACCTGTGATGACACACAAAGCGGGAAACTACATCCCAGCAGCTACAAATAATAGCAAGCAATCTTTTGAACTATTTGCCTTGAGGAAAGGCTAAAAAGTTATTGAGTCGTGAGTGCAGTTTGCCACGTCACGATGTATTTCCCACTGTTTTCTTAGGCTATTTTCTTTGCCTCCTTTAAGATATTTTCTGGAAACTTTTGCTGAACGGTAGCCAATTGTGAGCGAAAGCTTCTGTAACCATTCTCTTGCTGAAAGTAACTCGGAGATCTCATTTTGCCACATGGAAGACAGCAGACTCTCTACTTCTCTTCCCTTAGGTCACAATGGCCTATAGGATATTGCTTTTAGAAGCAATGCTATAAGGAACCCTTTTTCTTGCACCAGTAGGAGGTAAGTCAATTCTAAGTGCTGGGCAGCATGTTTTTGTGCTTGCAGGTCCAGAACTGTGCGGACCCATTTCATTCACTTGCTTTTATGCCTTTATGGAATAAAATGTTCAGGTTTCTTTTAGGTTAACTCCCTGAGCATCCAGAAAGTCTACAATTTTTGACTAAGAATTCTTGTGACTTTGGGAGGCAGCTCGGCAGAGGTCCAAGAATACTACATATGCCTGTCTTCCTGTGCAGCACCAAGTTCTATTTAATTCTTCATTTGCCTCCCTTTACATAATGTCTGGGAAAAGTTCACATTATAAGCAAATATATGGAAGCATATTCTTTAACTACAAAACTCTTTTGAGTGGCATTTTGTGAGAATTATTCAGAGATTTGAGTTTAAGAAATATGTTCCTATATGTTGTTTACAATGAGGATCATTCTAATTTCCATGAAAAAAAAATGAAACCTGAATTTGAATCCAACTCCACTCTATAAAGCTGTGCAACCTAGAAGGAATTACCTAACTTGCTGCATCTGAAAACTGGGAATACTAAATAATACCTATGCCTCTAGATTGTTGTAAAGAAGTCATAGGAGTTTAGTACAACATCACCTCCATAGTAAGTGCTTCATACGTGAAGGGTTTGTGCCTTTATCCTCATTCAAACGGCTTCTCAGGGCTCAGGAAGTCCACCTGGAGACCAGAAAGGGAGGACAGAAATCAGAATGATAATATCTTTACCTCATCCACACAAACCAGTTCAGACACATTCAAAGTTCTTCAGCCCAGGGTAATGTTTCACCTCCCTTCTGCATTTTGCTTTTAGTTCATTGCTCACCATTGGGAAGTGTTCTGTATATTGAGTACATGATAAGACCTTCAGAAATGTCAAATAACAAAGCCATTAGTTGCCTCAAGAAATTAGCTGATCCTTGCCTGCTTGTTTCTCAGAAAATCAGTAATTTTTTTCCAGGTTTTTGAAATAAAGGAACTGAGTCTTACAGAGCATTGAAGATTTTAAGGCATGCACCGTTTTTCCCTTTTCTTCTGCCTTTGTATCCACACGTCTCAAAGAAATTTGGCACAGATTAGAGATACTGGCCCAGAGCAAGAATGGCTTGTACATTATGGTGAAAAGAATTTCTAATTTATTTCATACAAAGACTTAGCCACATATTTTGCCATTTTTTTAATAGTTTGAATTCCATTTGCAGCATTTAGTCTACTGATTTGATGCTGGCAATGATATAAAAATTTGGCTTTATTGAAACATGTTGCTTGAATTTAAAGCATACTGGGGTATTTATGGCCTCTGTTAACTCGTTTTTTAAAACACCCACTAGTAGAATGACTTCATTGGTCAGCATAATTGCTCGGCTCTCTCCCTCTCTGGGGGTTGGGAGGGAAGTGGATGGTTTAGAGCTTAGAAGTAGACTCAGTAATATGATTTCACGAAGTCAGAATTGCCAATTCCTCCCCTCCATGTCCTCCATGATGCCTGGCATTCTAAACAGAAAACCTACTCCTTCATTAAGGCTTTATTTCTTGTTTTATTATTTTTTAAAAGCAAATCCCTTTGATTGGCACCACTGTTCTATTCCTGGGCCCTGGCGTGCCCTCCTGTCTCAGTGATATTAAATGTCAGGAAAGGTCGGGCACAGTGGCTCACGCCTGTAATCCCAGCACTTTGGGAGGCTGAGGCGGGAAAATCATGAGGTCAGGAGACAGAGACTATCCTAGCCAACATGGTGAAACCCCATTTCTACTAAAAATACAAAAATTGGCCATGCATGGTGGTGCACGCCTGTAGTCCCAGCTACTCAGGAGGCTGAGGCAGGAGAATCACTTGAACCCAGGAGGTGGAGGCCAGAGTGAGCCGAGATTGTGTCACTGCACTCCAGCCTGGGTGACAGAGCAAGACTTAAATAAATGTCAGGAGAGCAATCTGAGGTGAATCTGCCAATAGCACGCTGAAAACCTGATCAGTGCTTCTCGGGGAGACTGAGCAATTAGCCCTCTCCCAGCCTGGGCTCCTGGGTATCCTGGTTTTCTTTCTAAGCAATAGTTCTAAACTTTACCCAGTAACTCTGTCTAACCCAGGAAGGAGTCAATCTTGTTATATATTAGTCATATTCTTCCCTTTCATGACTTGCTTAGAAGCACAAATCTGGCCAAAACTGCTCTCCAGGCCTTTGCCCAAAGAATGTCCCTGACTCCAGTTACTATTTTTGTTTTTCTCTCCATAATAACACTGCTACCATAAATTAGGGGCCTAACTACTATAGCTCAGTTAATGAACTATGCACAATCCAGATGTAAGCAAAACCTTTACCTCTATTTGGTCAGGTTTCTATTACTTGCATATGATTACAAGGATGCAAACTGTTCCATCTTCCTACATGTTTTATTTCCTTGATTGATCTCTCTCCTTCCTGGAGGTTTTGTCATCTGCATAGTTTTACTGGAATGTACTAATTTCTTTCTGTTTCCTCCAGACATGGTGCTTTGCCCTTTCTCCTATGCAGTAGATCCCCTCTGGTTGGTACTTCTCACACATTCTCTTCTAGCAACCTGTGACTTCAAGGTCATCACTAGTCTTAATGTAAATGTACACACTTAAATGTATATGGAGATCTGAGAACAGATTTGGCACTATCACTATCTTGTTATGACTTAGGGACTGACTAAGCCCAGTATTATGGCTTCAGAGGCTGAAGCTGGAGTGAGAATTGTGATCTGAGACAAAAGCTGAAGAATGAACATATTGAAAAATCAGTTAGGATTCCAGAAGATGGATCTTGAGAGTCTAGAGAAGTTCTATCCAATGGAACTTTCTGGAAAATGGAAATGTTCTATAATATTGTGTGTTGTAGCCACTAGCCACATGTGGCTACCAAGTACTTGAAATGTGACTAGTGCAACTGAAAAACAGAATGTTAAATCTTATTTTCTTTTAGTTAATTTTAATTTAAGTAGCCACAGGTGAGTAGTGGCTATTCTATTGGACAGTTTAGAGGGAACTGTAGATATTCTAAGGGGTGAGGAGGGAATGCTAAATCCTAGACATAGACCCTGTAGTAGGGAACCAAAAGGACATTATACTCAAAGGCAGGCTGGACAGCAGTAAAAGAGAATGGACAAGAGGTCACTCCAAGCATCTTTCTAGAAAACTAGCCTCACTACTTGCCTTGTTGGACAGGTTGAGTTGTGCTTAGAATTTTATAAATGAGCCCTGTACCAAAGATATCTAGATGATCCTTTTGGGCTCCAACTTTCCTTCTTTAAGAGATCAGTGAGATTTCTCTGAAAGGTGGCACAAAGCTCAAACACCATAGGGATCAGCAATAAAGCTTTAACTTTTGAAAGTCAACTATATAGCTTTGATTTCAATTATTATTTATTTTTTATTTAAAAGAGTTTCAGTTAAATCCATGTAGATTCTTTGGAAACATTAAGTATTTATTTATTACTGAAAAAATGTTCCTCACCCTTTAGAGATCTCAGGGCACTTGTTTTAAATAAAATATCTAGAAATAGCTGTAATAAAATTAGCTTAAGGATGGGGTCAGATAGGACCTCGAACAATCAAAGGCAGGCCTAGAAACTGGCAGCTTGCATTTCTAGGCTGTATAAGTTTCCAGGAGAGTAGCAGCCTTTATCATCCTGTACTGTAGCATAAATCAGAATCTACTCAAGAATGTTTAAGAAGAAAAAGAATATATTATTTGTACATTTATGTAAAAAATATTTCACATGTCCAGCACCATTCTTGGAGCTGGGTATAAAGGAGTTACAAAACAGATGTATCCCCTGCCCTCAAGGAGGGAGACAAGACGATTAACAAATATGCAACTAATAAATACATATAATGTGTCAGAAATTGATTAATGTAATAGAAAGGACCAAAATAGAACAAAAAAATCATGAACTGAATGCTGGATTGTAGGGGGATTATTGCTATTTTACACTGGGTGTTTAGGGAAAGCATCATGATAAGACAATATTTGATCATAGACTGGGAAAAAAAGTGAGCCATATGCATATTGGAGAAAAACCTTTAAGACTGAGGAAGCAACAAGCCCAAAGGCCCTAAGGGGAGAGCCGAATGCCATGTTCAAGGAATACTGAAGACTGTTCTGGGGAAAACTGGGGCAGAAGATCTGGGGGAGTGTTAGATCTTAGAAAGGTAATGGGAGCCAGATCATGTTGGGCCTTGAAGGCTATTATAAATATCTTTGATGCTGAAAAGTGTTATTCAAAACTGTGAGATCAGATGCAATCACCTAGGACAGTTTGGGCACTCCACACACTTACATATCAGAAAAATGAGGAAGAATCCACAAAAGAGACTTAGAAAGAGGGGCTAATCCTGTAGGAGCAGGAGAATAATGTGCCAGAAGGCAAGTGAGAAATGTTTCAACAGGAAGAAGTTATCAATGTAAGTGTTGTTAACAGGTCAAGTAACATGAGGGATATGAACTACTGTTGGATTTTGCAAGGTGAAAGTCTTGGTGATTGATAGAGTAGTTTGGAGTGATTGACAGAGTAGTTTGGAGATAGGTGAGAAAAAAGGAATTCTTGCAGTAGCTTAAGTGATAATGGAAGAGGGAGTGAGGAGATAGTGAATTAGGAGACTCTTCTACAGAGTTTTGTTTTAAAAGGAAAGATAATGGTCATGGGAGGCCATGGGACTAGAGATGGACTTGTAAAGCTGGCAGAAATTGTACTGTATTTGTGTCTCAATGGAAATGATAGAGCAGAGAAGAAACTGTGATAATCTAGGAGAGTGAGGGTAATTGCTGAAGAAGATGCTTTTGATGAAGTGAGAGGAGGTGGGATCAGGTACATAGCTGGAGGAGCTGGCCTTAGACAGGAGCACAAACTGGTACCAATACAAACAGAACAGAAGGCAAGCACATGGGTATAGGTGCAGGTAGGTAGGTAGATGTTGGGATGGTAGTGTGTGGAAGCCCTTTTTTATATTTACATTTTCCCAGTGAAATATAATGCAAGGTGATCAACTGCTGAAAGAGAGATACTGGACATTCAAGAGAGAAAAGAAGGTGTAAACTAGATGTCTAAAAGAGTGAATGAGTAAAAGTCATCTTGGTGGATGGAATTAAAAGAACCGAGGGAAGGACATTTCCAGCCAAGAGAACTACATTGAGTGTCTCAAGTGTGGCTGGTGTCCTGGCAGGGATGGTGTGTGTATGAGATGGGATTGGTGGAGAACATGGTGGAAGGTGAGGTTAGAGAAGGAGACTGAAGCCTGACTATGAAGTGTACAACTTTAAGATTTTTTTTAATATTCTGCAGGTGAGGAATTGTCAAAGTATTTATGTTTGTCTATTGGCTTGATATTTCAAGACCCCTTTATTCAAATCATGCACAGGGTGTCTAGCTATACTGGAGCTTCCTTGGCTAAACTAAGAGACAGGAGAGAATAAATTTCCACCCTTTCCCCCTTGTTGGTCTGTGAGGCACCTGTGTGGACTCCTGTGGTTCCAACAGTTTCAGCTGCACTGACAGAGGGTGGCCAAAGGACCATCAAGTAGGAATACTATGATTATTTCATGCTTTAAGATGATCACTTTGACAGGTGTACGGAGTAGGAATTTAAACTGGAAGAATCTGGGGCAGGAGACACAAATTGGAAGCCCACTATAAGTGGCTTACTACTGACAGGACAATAAGGGTGTGTAGGGACTGGAACGGCAGGGATAGCGGGGTGGGGAAGACAAATGAGGCTATTGCGATGACTGGATTTAGGGAGAGAAGGAAAAAGAAGAGTCAATACTTTGTATTCATGAGGTGGTAATAGGCAATTCAGGACATTCAGATAATAAGTTAGTTTTTGTATAACTTCAGTTTGTGGTATTGGAAAGATATTTAGATAGAAGTATTCAATATATAGGGAAAGTGGGCCTAAAGTCAAGGAGAGAAGTGGAACTAAAGATGTAGATGCAGAGATATTGGCAGCTGATACCACAGATATGGACAGGCTGGACTCAGGAAAACAGGCAGAGGGAGAGGAAAAGGCAGCAAGGACAGAACTCAAGAGCATGAAGCATTTTGAGAGGCTCAGACAGAGAAGAACCAGCTTCTGTGACTCAGGCACAGTCAGAGAAATTGGAGGAGACCCAGTTATTGTTCATCCTACAATTTTCCCATCATTCATTCTGCTCATGTCCATCTCCACACCCCTGAAGAGGAAGTGTACTCACTTAAGCCAACGGATGCTTACCAGTCATGACACACACCATATCTGAGCAGAAGCTTTAATTGTTGTGCATGCAATGTCTCTGTTTCTTTTGTTCCTATCATCCACTGTGACAACAGGATGGGCCAGATGGTGGCTAATCCTTCATCATGGGTTCCAAAATGAGAAGACACATGGATCCCTGCCAAGGCTATAGCCAATCTGCAGGTCCCATGCAATGTGAACAAGAAATAAATATTGGGTTTTGAAAGCCATTGATTTGGGGGTTGTTTGCAAGTGCAACAAAAGCTGACTAACACTCTAATATTAAGGGAGTCGTGGGAAAAAGAGTAAAGGAAAAGGGGGTGTCAAATACTGCAGGGACGACAATAGCATGGGAATTGAAAAGAAGCAACTGACTTTGGTAAGCCCCAAGAGTGTGAATAGCAGCACACACCTGTAGGAGTCCAGGATCAGGGCTTACCTTGGGCAAGACAATACAGCCTATTTTGGACACTCCCTGTCTTTTGGTTACCTGACCTTTCCCATGTATTTTCCCATCTTAGTATCTCCTGGTATCCCTCAAAAACAGAATCTTTGTTATGTAGTTAACTGTCCTTTGTATGAGGGTCTCAGATTCAAGAGACTTTGAGACTAAAAGGTGTTTAGACTCTGTGAAAAGAGTGAGTGGATAGGGGTGCCTCTAATCACACAGTTGCCTACCCAGAAAAAAATCTGTCCTTGGTAGAATTCCTTATTATTACCTTGGCTTCAAGTGGTCTTTGTCATATCTGTTTAAAATTGTACAAGATCAAAAGGGTTATCCAAGAGCTATAGATTCTGCCTAGCTACATATAATAAAAGAGCACTCAGCAGGGCATGCAACTTGAAGGTCAGTCCCTGGTGACCATGTGCAGAGGACAGTGGCTGTGAGCTTCATATTTAGGTTTCATATCCAGGCTCAGAAAATTCCTAGATGTGTTAACTTGGACAGTTGTTTAACTCTCTCTACCTTAGTTTCCTTTTTTATAATGTAGAAAAAAGAATAATATCTTTTGCAGAGTTTGATAGTGTTTAAATCAGAAAATGCTGAAGATGTACTTAGAGTGATTAGTACATAGCCTCAATAAATGTTAGTCATTAGTATATGTGTAATGCTATTCATATTACTACCCTATTTCTTAAATTTACTTTTATATGTAATAGAAGTCACAGCTTAACCCTTAACTGGGATTTAGATATGACTGTACATCAACTAGCAGGGCTGCTGCCAGGAGTCCATTTGAATGAGGGTTTTTTTGTTTTTTTTTGAGACAGAGTCTCACTCTGTCTGCCAGGCTGGAGTGCAGTGGCATGATCTGAATGAGGCTTTTTAGTGAAAGGAGGGTTAGAGAGCTTTCTCCTCTGCTGACAAAAGAGACAGCTTGGAGTGGGTCCCCTTCCTGGGTCTCCATCTCACAGTTGATAGGGTCCCCTTCTTGGCCCAGCCCAGCCAAATCTAGCTGATTCAATTCTAAGAACTGAGAACTGAAATCTATGGAAAGAGGGGCTGTATTTCTCATGAGGCACTATTTTTACAAGGATTCTTCTGGATAGGAGGGTAAAACAACAGTGTTCACTCAAGAACCTGAGAATTGGGGAGGCTTTCTCATTCCTTCCATATGGAGCAGCAGCTCCAAACTAGAGATGATTCTGATTGTTTGCTTCACACTGACACCTCGAGGCACTTGGACAGCTCCTAAAGACAGCATCTTTGCCAAGAACGCCAGATTCCATGGTGACACTGGGGCTGTAGCCATGAGACATGCATGCACCAGGTGGGTTCTTGGGCAATGAACTTCAGTGATGAGATTAAAGCAGAAGAGTATGAAAAGATCACTTGAGAATTCCTACATGACTTCAGAGATTCCCAGAGAGAATTTTCTGAGATACGGGAAGCGTGTTAGGAGCTGTGGCTAAGAATGAGCAAATCATGGATAAGTATTATGAATTGGCCACATTTTAATTCCTAGTGTGGTGTAGCCTGAGACCAGAGAGGACACAGGCTTGGAGTTATGTAGTTGAAAAGGGGGCTGCTCTTACAAGACAGTGTATACCCTTCTGGTAAATTGATCGGATTCCTCATATCCTCAAATTTCCTCCACCTCCCCCAGCATGTGTGTGAAATTCCACATTACTTGCAGTTTTACATCCCTTCATTTCTGGGATTCAAAATCCATTTTTTCTAGAAAAAAATTATAACTTTTATTAGAAGTAGTGCTGAGTTTATGAAGATAATACAAGACTCTCTTTTTCAAGACAGCAAGTGTGAAAAGCATAAGGATATAAATTTATGAAATAAGTTGGGGAAGGGCTAATAGTGGAAATTATGGAAAGGTGGGAAAGTCACAGAATAAAGGTTGAAAGCATAAAGGTTGTGGCATGGAGACAATTTTTGTCAACTTCACAACTCTGATTAGGCTCTACACTAACACTCAATTTAACAAAGTAGAACTATGCATTCTCTTACCAATTCACTACAGAGGTGGTCTTTTATTCAAGTGCTGAGTATGTCCTAAAGATTGTGTCTGTGTGTGTTATGTAACACAATACTAGCTGCTGTTCCAGCTAAACCTTAAAATTTCAGTGGTTCAATGCAACAGAGTAGAGGGTGGGGGTTGTGTGATGGACTTGGCCATGCTTAGCTTTTGACTTTCAAGGTTGCCCTGGGTGTGGATACAAAGATTCACCACCTCATCACCCTTCAAAAAGATACTTGCTGCCCCAGCTGTAGGGCATGCCTTCAGATGTCATCTCCTTTCAGGATTGCCTCTACTATAGAGAACTGCCACTGTGGTCACTTTCTAGAGTGGCCCACAACTAGAGACTAGTAAGCTCAGCTTCGATGGGCTGTTTTAGCTCTTGAGTGCCCATGGGGTATCCAAGCTTCTCATCAGGCCTGCTTCACAGCCCGACTTGTTCCTCTGCCCAATCCTGCTTTTCCTCTCCCTCCCATGGGTATTTATCCCAACACACTCCCTAATAAAAATCTAGCTCAGAGTCTAACCTTCATTTCAGAGTCTGCTTATATCCTAATGCAACCTAAGAAACTCTGAGAATTAATTAGTAGCTGGTAATGGGAGAATGCAGAGGAGGTCACTCATGGACAGTTTTGATCTGAAAGGAGCACATGTCACTTCCACTCACAAAATTAATTAAAACTCAATCATCTGGTCAGTCATCTTGTGAAGAATCAAAGATACCCTGAAACACTGGATGCCTTACCCAAGAAGATAACGCCTAGTCCACAATTCAAATTATTGGGTTCCTCATCTTCCTGATAATTTTGTGTGATTTTCTTTTTGACATTAGACAAAGAAAGCTATGTAACCTTCTATCTCTTCATTTTGTCTTTGTTTCAGGAAAGTTCAGAAACAAATTCAGAAATAAATTATAGCAACTGTGTAATCCCTTACAGAATACATTTCTTATTTTTCTCAATGTCATGACCTATTCTTCTAATTTATCTTTGCCCTGATACTCTTTTTTCCTTTTTTCATTTATATTTGATCATGTTATTGTGTTTCTGCTGCAATCATCTCAAATTCTTTTTTTAAAGAATGAGTCAGGGTATATGTAAATAAGTGAATAAATAAATAAGAGCATGATTCCGTATTCTGTATACCATAGCATCCTATTACAAACTCTTCCATTACAGTTGGGTATTATCACAGGAACATTTCCATCTCATTATAAAATGAATTGACTAAACGTACAGAAGGTCTGGTGTGAATAAAAATTACATGCCAGGCACCTATTAAATAGCTCCTATTAGAACTTCTGATTTCCAGGCAGGAAATGGCAATGATTTATGATTCATTTTTAAACTTTTAAAGAATAGGTACCTATCTGGCAGATAAAATTTAATTATATTTCATTTTTCTCAAAGGAATTGTATTATTGTTTTGCCAGCCACTCACGTTATGTATTACGATCCTCCATTTTATGGTTGACAAAATGGGTTTGGAGAGGTCATCGCTCATAGCTACAAAATTAAGATGCAGAAGCACTGTCCTCTTGGGCCATTTTTTGTAATTAAATCCTCTGTCTAATTTAGAAAAACAGCCCCATACAGGATTTCAGTGCCATTGTAAAAAGAACATGACAGCCAATATCTGTGTGTTTCCATTCTACCACCTTTGACACACCCACCTACGCAGACTTTTATCTTCAGTTATGTGCTTCTGATATATTTTTTTAAAAATCAAGACAAGGTCTTGCTCTGTTGCCCAGGGTAGAGTGTAATGGCATGACCATGGCTCACTGCAGCCTCAACTTCCTGGGCTCAAGCAATCCTCCCACCTCTGCCTCCTGAATAGCTGGGACTACAGGTGTGCATACCATGCGCTGCTAAGTTTTGTATTTTTTGAAGAGATGGGTTTCACCATGTTGCCTAGGTTGGTCATAAACTCCTGGGCTGAAGTGATTCTCCTGGCTGGGGCTCCCAAAATGCTGGGATTGTAGGTGTGAGCCACCCTGCCTGGCTACTCCTGATATTTGAAATGACAATTCTACTTTAGGCTTTTTCTTTCTTCTCCTCTCATCATCCTGTGAGCATTTGTTCCTCAAAATCCAGCCCCACTCTGTCCTCTCTACTGGTATCCCCATTTTGGTTTTCATTTCTTAGGCTCAAGGCAGGCAGTGGGTCTTGTCCAGTTCAGTGCTTTAAAGGAGATTTGTGTATATGTGCTTTGCAGTGATAAGCATCCAAAAAGTGTCTCAAGGGACCCTGAAAAAGGCACAGAGCCTTCTGTGGCAAAACCCAAGCTTGAGGCTCAAAAAATCTCAGCTAAGGTGAACTGTTTTCTGAGAAGCCTTTGGTTTGTAAATGCTTTCTTACCACTCAGGGGCAGCATGTGTTTCTCTGGAATTTGGTTTGGTTATGTGCGTTTTAGCTGATGCCTTTCTTCATCATTATATTTTAAACCATATATCTGGGAGATCTCAAACTCCAACTGGGCTCTGAAAAAGGTGACACATTGATCTAGAATCAATAAAAGAAATACAGCTCTGTCCTCCACTGATAATTCACTTCTATGGGGTGACTTATAGCTTAAGCTTCTCTGGTATGATACCTCAGCCGTGCCCGCCCTTTACATCTTCCTAGTGGGGCATATATTCTTCTCAAGATTATAGTTGTGTTTGCAGTTCCCTAAGTGATTTAGTCCCATTGAAACAATGATATTTATATGTTTGTGTATTTATTTACTGCTTATCCATTCACTCATTTCCTCATCATTCACCTACTTATCCGCCAAACATTTTTTTATAGTCTTCTAAGAGCCAAGTGTTAAAATATAACTTCCATGAAAGCAAGAGCCCTGCCGATTTAGTTAATTGCTATATCCTCAGGCCTTAATACCGTGGCTATCACTGAATAAATATTTGGTAATTTAATAGAACACCTATTGTGGCAGAGATTGCTAGTTGCCTACACCAGCATCCATTCTTTCCTTTAGCTCTACTTTAGAGAGCCCTGATTTTATATAGGCATATTGCCACTGAACCCTTCTTGCAGCTAGTTATGGCCATGGGATTTTATTCAAGTCTGTGGCATTAAGAGTAACTGCAGTGTGATACTACTGGGGAACTTCTTAAAAGGGGTTGTTTCAGCTACACAAGATTCTCTTTTTGACCATCTATTTACCTTCTCTTCTAGCTTGCAACATACATTGTTATTCTTGTGATTGAGAAATAATAATAATTTATATAGAGAAGGTGCACAAACATTAATCATGTAAGTGAATGGATTTTCCCATGCACATATACTTGGGAAACCATTACCCAGATTAAAATATAAAATATTTCCAGAACCTCAGAAACCTCCCTTATGACTGTCCCTGTCAATAACGTTCCCAGGGGAAAAAGTTGGATTTGTTTTGCTTGATTTTGAATTTCATGTAAACAGAATCATACAATTTATCAGCCAAGGTCTCATCAGGAGACAGAAACAATATCATTAATTTGAACAGGGAAAAATTAATATAAAGAATCATTAAACAGGAAGGAATAGTTAATCACTAAAATGGTTAAAAGAGGATTAGAAAGAAGACGAAAGTAGCAAAACAAACTGCATTTAGATCTGAGAGTGGTCAATAAGAAACTAGGAATTTAAAGAAGGCTGTACTCTCACCCCTGGGATTTGTACCTGGTTGGAGAGGGTTTAGTTGTCACGGGAACAGGCAGCCTGCTATGGCCAAGAACCTTTCTGGAAGGTGTGAACTAGAACTGGCCCATAGAAGTGGCCTGCCTGTTGATGGAGGAATTTGCTGGAGGGCACAGCCCTGCATGGATTTGTGGGGGCTGCTGGAGTGAGCACTACTGGGCAACTCAAATGCCAATCTGCCAGCTGCTGGACACACCAAAAATAGTATCATGGAGCCATCAGGGAAAGCTGTTTCTGCTGCAGATTTGCAGTGATCCTCCATGGCCATTTTTGGACAAGCCTAATATTGAGTAAATTGGCTAAGGAGAATGTTTATAGGGTGAAGTGCTAGTATCACAAAGGCAGGGCAAAGAGTAGATGTGGAGCTGAGAGGCAATAAATCAATAACTGCCACACATAGTATGTACTTTTTTTGTGTGCCTGTCTTATTTTATTCCTAATTATATGAAGACTGGATTTGATAGCTGGAGCTCCAGCAACTGCCTGGAACTAGGAAGTGACTTTGAACATGGAAGCCGTGTTCTAACATGGTAAGCAGAACGATAAGAACCTGAGTTCCTGGTGACAGCAATGGAGTATCCCTACCAGCCCAGGACTTATAAATCTGAACTTTTTTTTTTTTTTTAAACGTTAGAGGGAAATACTACTTTCTTTTGTTTAAGCCGTGTGATTTTTTCCCCATCAAATAGCAACTAATAAACTTGTTTCAGATTGTTCCTAATGTGGGTGAGATAGTCATGTCAACAAAACCAATATCCAAATGAGAAAGGTAAGTGAAGCGATGAGTATTGAGTCTTTTGTCTCTTCCAGGCCCTGTGCTAGATACTTGTGTTACTGTGGAGATTCAGATATTCCTATCATTTGATTTTATGCCCATTCATCATATCAGCCAGCACAGATTGATTTTGAATCTAGATTTTTTTTTACTTCTAGTTCTTTGCTTTATTCTTTAATAACCCAAATGTCACCTGATTACTCTACCACTTAAGAACTAAGATTTCCTAAGTACTTAGTTTTATCCCTCCCACCCCTACCAGAAGTCTAAAACTTTCCCTCAAATTTCTGTCAATTTAACAGTTGTAGGTGAGGATGGGGAAAGGTTGTTGTGTAATAGGTTTACATTCTTACAATTACCTCTGCCTTTGAACAGCTTCTTCGGGTTGCAGATCGATTTTGCATATTGTGCATACACTAATATTCATACTGTATCAACTCAGCTATAAAACTCAACATTTATCAGCTTCCACAGAGACACTCACTTTTACAACTCAATATCTAAGTGTGATAGTCCTTACTGAAGATATAACACAATAGTAGTCAGAAAAAATCTCTACTTTTATGTTTTATTATGTCTTTTGAAAGGTAATATATTCAGATGGTTCAATATTAAAGTGAGAAATGGTATATAAATGACCAAATTTTCTACTGGATTGTTGATCTTTTATCGATTGGTAGAATCTCTTAATATGTTAAATGAGCCTTTTGTAATAAGACTGCAAATATATTTTCTGAGTTTGTCTGTTTTCTTTTGATCTTTTCATAGTGATTTTTCCATGAATATTTATTTAAAATTTTTATATAGTCGACTTTTTCAATTTTTTCTTTTCTTTTATGGCTTTAGGGTATTGTTTTTAAGTAGAAAGGTCTCCTACACTTTGTGATTATAAATAATTCTTCTTTTATTATTATATTTTCCTAATAGTTTTAAGAATTTTTTACATGTACATTTAAATAATTGATCTATTGAGAATTTATTCTTATATAAAGTGCTGGTTTAGATCTAAGTTATATTTCTCTATATGGCTAACCCAGTTACCCCAATATCATTTAATTCTTAATATTTTTCTCATTGATTTAAAATACCACTTTTATTTTCTATTAAATTACCCTTGGCATTTGTTTATATAAGTGGATTCTATTTTGTTACAACGTTGCCTCTTCTTGAGCCTGTATCACAATACTGTAATTATTTAGGTTGTATGATATGTTTTAGTATCTTACAGGGCTGGTTCTTCTTTATTACTCTTATTTTTCAGAATGTTTTTTACTTTCCTTGACTTGTTTATATTTTCATATGAATTGATAATTACTTTGTCCAGGTGCATGAATAAAATCCTACTGGTATTAATATTGAAATCATATTAGAGCTACAGATTGACTTGGGAGATTTACATTCTTTTGAGTCTTTGCAATATTGTGTCTTCCTAGTCCATACTTTCCATTTGTTCATGATTTCTTTTGTCCTTGAAAACTGCATTAACGTTTTGTGCTCACAGACCTTATACATTTCTTGTTTTTCTGTTAATTCTCTTAATTCATGGTATTTAATACTATCTTCAATTATTGATAAATTTACAACCTCTTTAAAATATCTACTCTAAAATGTCAGCAGTTCTGAGCCTGAAGAAACCCCTGTACTACACTATACTCCCTTCCAGCTACACCAGCCTTCTCTTTGCTCTTAAAATGTGCCAAACTTCCCCCATCTTAGGACTTCTGCATGCTGTTTCTTCTCCCAGGAATGCTCTTTTCTCAAGATTTTTACCTAGCTGTCTCCTTGTCTTTCAGGTGTCAGCCTAAATACAACCTCTTTAGACAGTCCTTCCTCGACCAACAGCAAAGGAAGTTTCTTTACAGAACTTATCACTTCTGATACTTTAAAAATGGATTTGATGGTAGTGACTTTTTATGTTATGTACTACTAACTACTGAATCTCTAGTATCTAGAAAAATTCAGTCTGTTGAATTAAACTCTAAATAGCACTTCTTTCCTTTGTCTCCTATAAGGTTTTCCCCATTCCTACTTTTCCTGACATCACATTTTCTTTCTTTTTTTTTTTTTTTTTTAGATGGAATCTTGCTCTGTCACCCAGGCTGGAGTGCAGTGGAGCGTGATCTTGGCTCACTGCAAGCTCCGCCTCCTGGTTCACGCCATTCTCCTGCCTCAGCCTCCGGAGTAGCTGGAACTACAGGTGCCCGCCACCACACCCGGATAATTTTTTGTATTTTTACTTTTAGTAGAGATGAGGTTTCACCGTGTTAGCCAGGATGGTCTCAACCTCCTGACCTCGTGATCCACCCGCCTCGGCCTCCCAAAGTGCTGGGATCATAGGCGTGAGCCACCGTGCCCGGCCGACATCACATTTTACTTCTGTCCATCAGCTCCTCAGTTTAGGAAAATCTTATCTTCCTAACAAATAGAAAACTCTTGTAGCTCAAATAAGAGGAAAAGATGAGGCCTAATGTTTAAAGTCCTGATGGATTCAAAGCCCTGATGGAGTCTCTCCACTCCTCATACCTGAAGTCTGAATATTTGTCATCTCAGATTATCTACAACTAAGGAGGGAACCTGACTTTTTCTTTGTCCCAGAGTGGGCAGGTTATTCTCCCTCCCGGTACAAACCACGTTGAGGAAAAGATACAACTTATTGGCATAAATGGCTGGGATTGTTCTGAGGTTGTTCATAGGTTCAAAGAAATTGCTGCAGGGACTAGAACAAGGCCTCACACCACCAAGATTTTCCTCACTTCTTCAAGCAGCCTTCTGCCTACCCGTCCCGCATGGCGTCATTCCTCAGAAGGCTTCTCCAGGCTCCTGGTAAGATGTGGTCTGGCTGCCTCTTAGTTGACTAACTGTAACTTAAAGAGGGCATCCTTTCCCAAACAGCTTATATAAAGAGAAAAACTTTTGTTGGCCCTTCATGGGTCACATGTCCATTCTTGGACCAATTACTATATCACAGGAATGAATAAAGAGCTGTGATTGATTGGCCAGGTTCTGCTCGTGTTCCCTTGCCGACCACAGGGGTTGTTTCTGATGCTGCTGGGGTTTGAGTGCAGAAGAAATGCATGGACAGGGAAAAAAAGTAGCCAGCAAATCTCCCTCAGGTGCATATTAAGTAAGTGGCTGGAATTTGAGACTTTTCCATTGTGTGTATAATATTTAAAACATGATGTACTGTACATGAGACCTAATTACATAAGAAGGCAGTGAATTAAATAATAGTTGAAGTTTATGTTTTGACATGCTTGTCTTTATTTTAGCACTTTTTATGTTCAGAGTGTTTTGAGAATTTGGCATCGATTTTCAGTATTGTGTACCTTTACTCAGATTTTGTTACTTTATTATTATAGTTCAAAATTCCAGTTGTTTAACCCAATCATTGCCTTCCCAGAGGGATTAGGATCATGTAGATCAAGTCCTGTGTCCCTTCTAATTTCCATGAGAAGCTGTGTGACTCAGACAAGGAGGATGGTGACTTGTGGTGTGAATATGTTCTACTCTATGAAGAAGATGTCCCAACCTCACTACCAAACTGCCAGGAAGAGTCATATGAAATTTCTAACATGTAATTGAGAAAAGACAGAGCTGGGCCCTCTCCAGAGGGTCTGAGTTCTACTGTAGACTCCATCCACTATTACATCGAAAACTTTGGGAAACCAGGTAAACATCTCAGACCTTTGAGTTGTCTTTATCTGTCAGATGGGGATTTTTAATGCCAGTCTCACAGAATTGTGAAAATAATAAACAGACAAACCTTGATTTACAATGGTTTGAATCCAGATTTTTCAACTTTACAATGGTGCAAAAGGTATAAGATACGTTTTTGCAATGCTGGGCAGAACCCACGAGCCACAGCCCCATGGTCATGAGCATGAAACAATTGATACCCTAAAATTTACTATGTTTCCAGGTGATTTTGCCCAACTGTAGGCTAAGGTAAATGTTCTGAGCATGTTTAACGTAGGCTATGATGTTTGATAGGTTAGGCATTTTTGACTTAGCAATATTTTCCATTTACAATGGTTTATCAGAATATAACCCCATCATAAGATGAGGAGCATCTATATACGTGAATGTACTCTATAACTTGTAAAGCACTATGTGATCATAGTCAAGCTGTTTTAAATCTTTTAGGTAGGCCAGGCATTGTGGGTCACGCTGTCATCCCAGCACTCTGGGAGGCCAAGGCAGGCGTATTGTTTGAGTTCTGGGGTTCAAGACCAGCTTGGGCAACATGGTGAAACATCGTTTCTACAAAAAAATAGCTAGGCATGGAGGCACATGCCTGTAGTCCCAGCTACTCAGGAGACTGAGGTTGGGGGATCACTTGAGCCCAGGAGGCAGAGGCTGCAGTGAACTGTGCTAGCATAATTAGACTCCAGCCTGGGTGACAGAGTGAGACTCTGTCTCACCAAAAAAAATAATAATAATATTTAAGGTAACAAAATAGATAATCAATACTACAATCATAAATAAAGTTCTAACAAAATACAAAGCATTTATAGTCTGTACTATTCATTTTGTAACACAGCCAGAGATACTTTGCACATTCCCTGTCTGCGTATATGTAAAACTTGTCCTCTTAGAAAGTGTTTCCTTGAAGAAAAAACCAACATGACATCATATACATTTTCCAATAACAACGTAATGTTTACTATATAGCAGGGCCCCTAGAAGGCACTCCATAAATGCATATAGTGTTGAGTTATGTTGTTGAATCATGGAGTAAGTGAAAGTAGGATTGAGGCAGTTGGAGAGAGGAAGCCTGGGAGCAGTAGTGGAACTGGGGCCTTTAGTTCTTGAATTCATAAAGGTGACTCCAAAAGCAAGTTTAAACAAGATGTTAGTGATCTAGATTAGGATTCACTACTCAAGTCCCACCATGCACCGCTTGCCTTCAGAGTTCTGACAGACAGAGAATAAACACAGAGAATTGGACAAAGTAGGGGAAAGAATGAGCTTTAGAAGGGCTTTCCAGAATGGCCAGAGTACAGAAGGCAGTGGGGTTTCCTTTACCCAACTCTTAGAAGCCTCCCAATCTTGACTTGCCCACTAGTTTAGGTAATGGAACTGGAGCTGTATTGGCTTCACTAATTAGGGCCTGCCTGAAAGAATCAGCTAAGCCTAGGCTCTTGAAGGTTGGATTTGTTTCCTATTGTTACTGTAACAAATTACCACCAACTTAGTGGTTTAAAAAAAACAAAAATTTCTCATTTAATAATTCTAAAAGTCAGAAGTCTAAAATCAGTCTGGGTGGGCTAAAGTCGAGGTGTTGGCAGAGCTGGTTCCTTCATGGGGCTTCCCACATTCCTTGGCTCCACATCTAGCTCTGCTACCATCATCATATCATCTCCTCTTTGACTTCAATCCTCTTGCCTCACTCTTCTGAAGACCCTTGAGGGCCGGGCGCGGTGGCTCACACTTGTAATCCCAGCACTTTGGGGGGCCGAGGCGGGCAGATCATTTGAGGTCAGGAGTTCGAGACCAGCCTGGCCAAAATGGTGAAACTCTGTCTCTACTAAAAATACAAAGAAGTTAGCCAGACATGGTGGCGCATTCCTGTAGTCCCAGCTACTCGGGAGGCTGAGGCAGGATAATCACTTAAACTCAGGAGGTGGAGGTTGCAGTGAGTCAAGATTGTGCCACTGCACTCCACTCCAGCATGGGTGACAGAGCAAGACTCCGTCTCTAAAAAAACAAACAAACAAAAACAAAAACAAAAAACACCTTGTAATTACATTGGGCACACACAGATAATCCAAGCTAATCTCCCTAAGGCAAGATCTTTAACTTAATCACATTTGAAAAGTCTTTTTTTGCCACATAAAGTAAAAGATTCTCAGATTCTGGGGATTCAAATTTGGAAATCTTTGGAAAGGGCATTATTCAGCCAATAACAAAAGTCTAAGAACTCAAGACAGAGAATGAGAAAGGTGGTGACAGGAACTGCTGCCAGAGGCTTCATGTAGTTGTCCCCACCCTTTATCTATTGCAGTGCAATGACTATCGGGCTTTTCTCTGAGTCTCACCATCAAATTAGCCTCTTCCCCTAAGGGACAAGTCCAGGTGGTGGTAGAAAGAGAATCTAATGCTCCCTCATGAGGAAAGAGGCATCTGTCTTTTCAGGCAATGTTTCCCCACAAGAGTGAGGGAAGAAGCTGCTGGAAACCATGGTTGCCTCCTTTCAGTTCTCTCTAGGGCCACCTTTGAAGAAGGACATAGATATATAGAATGAAGACAGTGAACCACAGGCTACTTCCTACTCACCATCCTTTCTTCTCCTTCTCTCTGTAACCCTTTCAACTCTTTTCTTTGTTCCAAATTTCAGGAAGAAAAATGGAACTAAAAAGGGAAAACAATAGCAACAAAGATCAAAATAAATAACAAGGAAGCAGAGAGAAGAAAGAACATGGTGAAGAGAGTGAAAAGCGTTGTCATTTGGGGTGAATTGCAGAAAGAAATAAATTATTGTTCTTATATATAAGTGAGATCATGCAGTATTTGTCTTTCTGTGTCTGGCTTATTAACTTAACATAGTGTTCTCCATGTTCATTCATGTAATTACTAGCCACATGTAGGAGAATGAAACTGGATCCTCATCTCTCATCTTATACAAAATCAATTCAAGATGGATTAAGGACTTAAACCTAAGACCTGAAACTATAAAAATTCTAGAAGATAACATTGGAAAAACCCTTCTTGACATTGGTTTAGGCAAGGATTTCATTACCAAAAACCCAAAAGCAATGGCAATAAAAGCAAAGATAAATAGCTGGGACCTAATTAAACTAAAGAGCTTTTGCACAGCAAAAGAAACAGTCAAGACAGTAAACGGACAACCCATACAGTGGGAGAAAATCTTCACAATCTATGCATCTGACAAAGGACTAATATCCAGAATCTACAATGAACTCAAACAAATCAGTAAGAAAAAAAAATCCCATCAAAAAGTGGGCTAAGGACATGAACAGGTAATTCTCAAAAGAAGATATACAAATGGCCAACAAACATATGAAAAATGCTCAACATCACTAATGATCAGGGAAATGCAAACCAAAACCACAGTGTGATACTACCTTCCTCCTGTAAGAATGGCCATAATCAAAGAATCTAAAAACAGCAGATGTTGGTGTGGATGCAGTGATCAGGGAACACTTCTGCACTGCTGGTGGGAATCTAAACTAGTATAACCACTATGGAAAACAGTGTGGAGATGCCTTAAAGAACTATAAGTAGAACTACTATTTGATCCAGCAATCCCACTACTAGGTATCTACCCAGAGGAAAAGCAATCATTATTCAAAAAAGATACTTGCACACACATGTTTACAGCAGCACAATTCACAATAGCAAAGTCACGGAACCAACCGAAATGCCTATCAATCAACAAATGGATAAAGAAACTCTGATATATATACGTGTGTGTGTGTGTGTGTGTGTGTGTGTGTATGATGAAATACTATTCAGCCATAAAAAGGAATGAATTCACAGCATTTGCAATGACGTGGACGAGATTAGAGACTATTATTCTAAGTGAAGTAAACTCAGGAATGGAACACCAAACATCTTATGTTCTCACTGATATGTAGGAGCTAAGCTATGAGGATGCAAAAGCATGAGAATGGTGCAATGGACTTTAGGGAGTTGAGGGGACGTGATAACAGACAAAAAATATGGTGCAGTATATACTGCTTAGGTGATGGGTGCACCAGGTTCTTACAAATCTCCACTAAAGAATTTACGTAACCAAATACCACCTGTACCCCAATAACTTATGGAAAAATGTTTTTGCAAATGACAGGTTTTTTTTCTTTTTTAATGGCCAAATAATATTCCGTTGTGTACATATACCCCCATTTTCTCTATCCATTCCATTTGTCAGATCCATCCAGATGAATGGATAAACTTAAGTTGATTTAATATGTTGGCTATTAAAAATAATGTGGCAGTGAACATGAGGTGGAGATATCTCTTTGACATACTAACTTCATTGTCTTTGGCTATGTGCCTAGAAGTGGGATTGCTGGATCATACGACAGTTCTATTTTTAATTTTTTGAAGAATCTCATACTATTTTCCACAATGGCTGTACTAATTTACATTTCCACCAATAGTGTGCAAGGATTACCTTTTATCCACATTTGTTGTCTCTTGTTATCACCAACACTTGTCATATCCTGTCTTTTTTTCCTTGATAATAGCCATTCTAACAGGTGTGAGGTAGTATCTCATTGAGGTTTTAATTTGCATTTCTCCTATGATTAGTTATGTTGCAAAAATATTAATCTAAAGGGAGAGATAGACTGCAATACAATAGTAGGAGACTTCAACATCCCTCTTTCAACAATGGACTGATTGTCCAGACAGAAAATCAATAAGGAAACATTTGATTTGAGCTACACATTTGACCAAATGGACTCAACAGTCATATATAGAACATTTCATCTAACAACTGTAGAATACACTTCTCAAATACACACACAACATGTTCCCAGGATAGATCATATAGGCCACAAGGTCACAAAACAAGTCTTAACAATTATCATATCAAGTATGTTTTCTTGGCCACTATGGTATGAAACTGGAAATCAATAACAGGTGGGATTTTGGAAAATTCACAAATATGTGGAAACTCCACATTTCTTTGATTTAATTTTGGGGAAGGAAATAAATTTCGCAGAAAAGACTAAGAGGCTTAATGAAGAATGATTGATTAAGAGAGTCGGAGAAAAAAATCTGGCTTTCTTATCCTGATTTCCTCTAACCTGCTAGGCGGATCGTCTGTCTGACTCTTACAAAGGAAGCTAAGCCTTGAATACTATTACGCTTCCTACGATGAGATCAGCAGAAATGAGAACAGACTCTAAAAGGTATTTTGCACTTTCTGGGAACAGATGATGATTAGGTATATTTAGTTGGTGGACCTGTTTATTGTGTTTCTTGTTAAATGCAATGTTACTGTTAATACCTCTCATGAGTTTCAATACATGATACTGGTGATGACACTTTATCTTGACTAAATACATAGGAAAGAAGACTTAATGTGTTGCTAAGGCAATGCATTCTCATGGAGGTACTAAGGAACAGAATAAATAGCAAGGCATTTTTTTTTTCTCGCACTATTACATTCACATTTGCTGTGTGGTATCTTGTTTTGTCTCATCTTACTTGCCCTATTTATTTACTGGTCATGGCATGAAACTTTAATTGTGGTGTAGCTGGCTGTGTCCATATCAAATAAACATAAAAACAAGAACACAGGCAGTCATCCAGAAACTGCTCCTTAGGTGATGTTCACTAAGGCAGAGTGAAGGTGCCAAGCAATTATCTGGTGAGTAAGATCAATGTAGACAGCAATACCAGCTAATTCATTCCTCGCTCTGCAATCTTCTTTTTCATTTTTAGATTAGAACTACTAGAGAAAGCTGCAAAATCTTCACTTAATGCTACTCCTGTAGGTTTGTGTTGACCAGGGTCAAGCACTAGGGCCCAAAGACCTGTTTCTGTTTTTCTTACCACACCACAGTACCTCTCAACATGAGAACTAAAGGATGTTTCTCCTTCTAGTCAGAGACAGCACAGCATTTTCAAGATAAACTATTTAGGGCTTATCAAAATTATAATTCAGCATGTTTTTCAATAAGGTCCAAAGCATATTCGTATATGTAACTGGATGTCCAGTGGGACACCATCTGTTATCCCACAATTGTAGCTAAGGCCCAAAACTGAGGATAAAAACTGTTTCATGATCCTTTAGTGAGACAGACCAGTGAGACAGCAAAAATGACAGCCACCTCACAGTGTGTCAATATAGCAAGAAACAGAGAAGGAGAGAGAGTGTGTGATGGCAAGCGTGGTGTTCACAGAGAAGCTGTTATTCCTATTGTGTGGAGAATGAATCACAAGGAAGGGACATTTAAGAAATAACTCATAACAAGTTTAGTTGACTGAATGAAGGGTAGACTGGCATCTATTTTCTGGCTGTATTCTTGTTGAGCTACCCAAAGTCCTGCACACACTTACACTGCCAGCTGAGTGCAAGCTGGTAAGAGAGCTCCAGGGAGCATGTCCTAGGCCCCAGGAGCAGGGCTGCCACAAACTGTCAAGCAGTTTGTATGGGCTCAAGGCCACAATTCTAGGTGCACTGCTCACATCATAGACATTCAGCAGTGCAACACTTTGTCATTGCTCTTTTTCTTCCCTGCTGTGGTGAAGAAGGGACTGGTTATGTGTTCCCTGGAGTTTTGGGGGTATAGCAGACCATGGTGCTGGGCTCACTTCTAGATTGGACATTTCTGAAGTGAAAGACCTGCTGGAGTCCCACTGGTGTGAGGGACTGTGGAGTAATGGTTCTGGGAAGAAAATGGAGTCAAGCTCCCCCATTCCAACTCTCTGGTCTCTCACTGACAATATATGAAATGGGAATTTGTTGATTCTAGGATCAAAACAAAAAACATGGAGGTTGGCAGAGAGATAGTAACCCTGAAGCCACTGTGGTTGCTGGTGAGCTGAATGAAGGTATTCAGCCAGGAGAAGCCTTGGGGGGTTGGGGGGTTGGGGTATCGCTGTTGGAGTTGAAAGGAGTCATGCTGGTCCCTCTTAAGAGGATTTTCAGGAGTGTGTTGGGCCAGGGTAAGGTTTAAAATGGCCCCAGAAAAACCATGTGTAACATTTATGTGGAAGTCAACCCTCCAACTGGGGCTATAAATATCTCAGCCAGCCAGGGTGCCCTTCTAAGTACCAACCACTGGGCAGTTCTTGGAATGAATCTTCTCTCTGCAGAGGCTTCCCTGGTTGTCACTGGGCAAAAGGAAGGCCCTAGAATCTGAATAGAAGTTTGAAATAAAGAAGGAGGCAAGTGTATGAAAAGACAATACATTCTTTCATCCAGGTTCGTGTGTGTGTGTGTGTGTGCATCTCACATCTAAAAAATACCTTCACAGCAACATCTGGACTAGTGTGTGACCAAACAACTGGAAGCTATAGCCTAGCCAAGATGACACATAAAATTAACCATCACTCAGTTATTTTTAAAATAAGGTCATTATTATTTTAAATTTATATTTACAGTAACATATTGAGACTCTTTGATGAACTTGTTACACATCTTAAATGAGAAGTAGGAGAAAAGCAAGAATGAAAAAGTTGCAAAGTGTTGGCTCTCCTAAACAAAACTGTTCTTCTGGCTTATAGGTGCATGGGGTTTGTATGTTTGCATATATGTAAAACAAAAAGTAGAAGCAAGAAGTATACACTTTTGTTTCCTTTGATTGTTTTCTTCAGAGAGGTGACAAAGCTGTGCAGATACATAAAGGATCTTGTGTGTCCTAGGCTCAGTGTCACTGATTCACATTTGGATGTAGAATGGAGCACTGTGAGTGGATGCTACAGGTCACTGCAAACCTAGCAAATAATGAGGATAATGATGATTACGGTAATTGGGAAACTAACTAGGGAAAGAGGAGAATCCCTGCTTGAATTCAGATCATATAGGGTTTCAATTATGAATATAAACCAAGAAACAGTAATGTAACTAGACTTTTTATTTTAATGCTGAGAGATTAAGACTGAATTTTGATATTAAATCTTGTACAGATTGGCATAATCCGGGTACATTTCGAAGAAGGCAAAGTGTATGTGAGTGTGTGTGTGTGTGTGTGTGTGTGTGTGTGTGTATTCATGAACACATGACTGAAAAAAAGATTAAACCTCATATGTTAGTCTCGATGGCTTTCCCAAGCTAGGAGCCTTATCTCCCTTGTGAATTTGGGATTGGGACGGTTTTTAAGGCCACTCTTGTTTTTCTGAGACGTTGCTCTGTCGCCAGGCTGGAGTGCAGTGGTGCAATCTCGGCTCACTGCAGTCTCCACCTCGCCACTCTTGTTTGCCTCATATCAAAGACTTCTTGCTATGTGTTGCCTATCTCTGTCATGTTCACTATCACCAGGGTCCAAGTGCAGTCTTACAAAGCACTCCTTAATTCTGTAGATCACAGAGGTTACATTTACAGAACTAGGTTAAACACAACTTTTAAAGTTATTTGTCACATCAAAGAATGTCCACTTCCTTCCTCCAAACAAGAGGACGCCTAGCAGAGAGACTGTATGTAATATTATTACCTTTTCTTGATTTATTTATACCAAAGCATTCTATTACCTGCTAATTCAGGAAATTATTCTGAAAGTCTTGTTATAGAGCCAGAATAAACCCTTAATTATATAGAAACAATATTATTCGAAGCTATGCTAAAGCAAATAGAATTCAATTAAAATAATTAATGTATCAACAAATATACTACATATCTAAAAACAAACCTTTAATAAGCATATCACCAGCAATATTATCTAATTCATTGGTATTTTTATTTAATTAGGTAGGTAATAGAAAGAATGTCAGGTTTTGTTTTTCTAGAGAAAAGCCCAGATGGGGATTAATTGCAAATATCTATTGAGTACTGATTAACTGTCAACTCCTATGCTTGTCCCTGAGGAAAACTGGCGAGTAGAAAAAGCATAAAAGAAGATCAAAAAATGGGATGAGACAAAGAATTGCAAATCTTGTTTGAAATACATATTTCAGCATCCAACACATTTGTAATAATGTGATAAATAAGGAGATATGAACCATAAAAACTATAGGAGTTTAAAAGGGGAGATCAACAAAAGATAACCTAAGTAGGAAAGATTTAGTGAGAGAGGTGGGGTTTGAACTGGGATATGAGGAATGGGGCAAAATGAGAAAACTTTTCAAGGCATGGAGAAGGAGGAAGGCTAGAATATCAACAAAAGGTTAAGGACCACATACCCAAAGGTGCAACAGAGGGACAAAGATGATGGGTTTGTAGTCAGAGAGAAGGTTGTCTTGTCTAAAGTTGAGGCTTCTTGTTGGATCAGAGTAGAAAATAGGTTTGACGATGAGTTAGTCTGTTCTTGCATTACTATCAAGAAATACCTGAGACTGGGTAATTTATAAAGAAAAGAGCTCTATTTGGCTCATGGTTCTTCAGGCTGTACAGGAAGCATAGTGGTTTCTGTTTCTGGGGAGGCCTTAGGGAGCTTTTACTCATGGTGAAAGGCAAAGCCAGGGCAGGCGCATCTCACACGGTGGGAGCGGGAGCAAGAGGCAGAGGGGAGGTGCCACACACTTTAAACAACCAGATCTCAGGAGGACTCACTATCACAATGGCTACACCAAAGGGGATGGCGTTAAACCATGAGAAACCACCTGATAATCTAATCACCTCCACTGGGCCCTGCCTCCAACATTGGGGATTGCAATTTCACATGCTACTTTGGTGGGGACATAGATCCAAACTATATAAGTTGTCATGAAAGACTAAATGGGTCAGACAATTAAGGAGAGGATTTTATTCCTGCTATTTCAATAAGAAGGACATTCATTAATGGGGTATGATTCAAAGATGAGAGAAAAATAACTGAGGTTTTATACAACAAAGGCATCATTGAGGAAGAATAGAAGTGGGTCTTATTTCAGCATATGCAAGAACAGGGAAGTCTTTGCTGTTAGAACACAAAAGGGTGAGGGGGTTCTGTCATTGTTCCTCTTTTCAGGGAGCACAAGGCCCAGGTAAAGTTTAATACTGTTAATAGTATGGAGGTAGCTATATCACACAGGTCCTTAAGGCAGACTGAATGTGAGAGTTGAAAGGGAGGCTAACAGAGGACACACATAGGTTATATTGTGAATGAAATATTTTAAATAGAAAGGAAATGCATCCTATTCTGCATTTGGTGATGATATGTGGGACAAGGTAGGCTGGGCAGGTGAAAGACAGCACAGGTAGATTACACAAAAGACTGCTAGAAAATTTACATGTGAGGGATGAGGGGCTACAGAGAGGGCTTGGAGGCAGAGTAAAAATTGATAGAGGAGGGTCAGTTAGTAAGAAATATATTTGGCAAAGAAAAAAAGATGGTAATTAGTTTTTGAAAATAACCAAAAGCCTATGAAAGAAGGAACTAGGCAAAAATACAGTTTGGTAGGACATTTTCAATCTACTTTGAGATTCTGATGCTATGTAATGTTTAATAGGAAATGATTGACAGTGATGGTGCTCATGTTATCAAAAATACGTGATCTAGTGAAATGCTCACCAGACTTAGAATCAGAAGACATGGACTTGCATTTTGCTTACACGTTGTGGAATCCTGGGAAAACCACTTCACCTCTCTGAGTGAGCTTCTGTCACAAGAAAAAAGGGCTATTTTTTTTGTCAATAAGAAGAAATAATGTTTTAAAGTAACCTGCACAATACAAGTGCTATGCAAATGTAAATATCTTATTTTACTTTACTTATTCACTTTTCACTTACTGCCAGAAACTTAGAAATTTATAAAAAACAGAATGCTAAAATGAATACAATAATCATGGTATCCTCTAGTTCCTGAACATTCACTATATGCAAGTCCTACGTGCTTTATAGGCATTGCTCCCATAATAATCTTCAGGAGCAGGTACTATTTTTATCACAATTTCCCAGATAATAAAAATGAGACTTAGAGAAGAAATGAAAAGGTCATACAGCAATGGTAAAGCCAGAGTATAAACCCACATGTGTCCTGCTCCAAAAATTTAGCTCTTAAGAATATGTTATGTTGCCTTTCAGAAGTCAAATAGAAAAATCAAAGTAAGGCAGTTATTCAAAGAAACTGGTGCCAGATATGAAGTTATAGAAAATTTCACGACATAGAGTCCTATATACTTGCTATCAGCAAGGTATAAACTAGGCTCTGAATTTTACACAGGAAGAAAAATATGATCAGCAACACAATATACAGTGCCAAGATAAAGTCAAAGTGCTACAGAAAAATAGTTATTCTAATAACACTTGGAAGAAATATCTTCCAAGGGTTCTCACCATGTTCAATATAATATACTTCTTTCTCAGCATTATCTTCAACTTAAATACAATGAGGCCTATCAGGTAATGTAATATTATCATCATTGTATATGTACCAGGATGTTAAAATTAGCTTTAACCAAGAAATATGGTAGCTGAGAATGTCAAAAGCTAGATTGCACATGCACATATATTCCACCACTTTGAAATCTCAGCTATATCAGTCATATAGCTTGGCAGAATGAAGAACAGGAGGATTTGTGCAGTTGTGTCTTCAGAATATCTGTTGTAATGCTGAGTCCCATCTCCACCCCGGGGGGTTGCTGGGTTGCTGGCAGGTGTTAAGGGAATGTCATCTTCTTTAACTTAAGCCTAGTGAGAAGTTAGTGTTTTGTGTAAACAGATACATGCTTATCCAGTTTTGTTCTTTGTCCTGGCTTTTTTTATTTTATTTTTTCTGAGACGGAGTCTCACTCTGTCACCCAGGCTGGAGTGCAGTGGCGCAATCTCAGCTCACTGCAAGCTCCCCCTGCCTCAGCCTCCCGAGTAGCTGGGACTACAGGTGCCCGCCACCATGCCTGGCTAATTTTTTCTATTTTTAGTAGAGACAGGGTTTCACCGTGTTAGCTGGGATGGTCTGGATCTCCTGACCTCGTGATCTGCCCGCCTCGGCCTCCCAAAGTGCTGGGATTACAGGCGTGAGCCACCACGCCCGGCCTGTCCTGGCTTTTTCCCTCTGGCAATTTGATCTGGAGCCTAGGGAAGAGGAATTGCTTTTGTTCGACTTCACTGACATGACAGTTTGAAACAGAGAAATGATAGTGAAAGAGGATGAGAATAAAACCAGCCACTTTAAGGAATGGCATCCTGGGAGCCAAGGGCTCCAAAAGTCACCACAAGGAATTAAAGAGAAGTGTACTGACATCCAACCACAGTAGTGTAAGCAGTTCTTGACCTGAAGGTCTATCTGGCCATCACCAAGAGTCCAAGAAGAGAAAGATGTCATTGGTGATCTGGAAAACTAGCTCCCCTTCCTGGACTGTCTCTTTTAGAATTGGGTGTCTGCTTCTTCCTTTCCAGGTTGTAGAACCATGTTCTTCATTCTTCCTCCACTTACTCAAACTAGCCATCTTCATTATTTTGACTTTTCTAATGTTTGGTAATTGAATTGGTTGGCTGTTCTATCTCCATTAAAGTCTGCCTTACAGCAGAACCTTCACATACGGCCAAATGAGAACTAAGAGCTCTTATAAAGAAGCACTTTAACACTCATTAATTTTGTCTCTTAAGTCTTCTGCTCTATTTGCTGAGTTAGAATAGTCTGCCATTTATGGAAGGTGCTGGCTGTCTGTTATCCAGGGCCCTGGCTAGGCATCATGACAGAGCTTATTGTTAAATCCTTCACTTTGACTTAATGGAGCTTTTGTGCATACAACATGTGCCTGATATTTCAGAGAAACTCTCATTCTTTTTCTCTCATAACCTAGAGATTAATGTGGACACTGAATATTCTGTCCACCTACTGATTTCTCTCTATTCTTAATTTTTGCTGCTTATGAAAAACAAAGGCCATCATTGTTCAAATGGCCCTACTCATTTCCTACAAGTCTTTGTTTCCTACAATTCACAGGAAATTAAGATTATTATGAAGGTAGATTTTCATTCCTTACCCAGGGCCATCCACACATCAGCACTGAGGATTAACCTTCTAATACCATTGTTCTCCCTGTCTGAACATCAATAATCTTTTTTTTTTTCCCCTTCCCAGAAGTGGATGACCGAACTAAGCCATTGAAGAGAGTTCTGATGCAGTTTAAAAAATCTCTCTGCAGGGCACCTGTGGGCAGCCCTCTGTCGCATGGTCAATGGGTTCTGGGTAGGTAGGTTTTCTTATAGCTCAGCCTGGGGCAGAAATTTCCAATTTTCTAACTTCTTAGTTTCTGTTTGTTCATACAAACGCTTTGTAAAGGCATGCCATTTATACAATGTTTTTAACTTTTCAAAAATGGCTAATTACACGATCATATGTTAGCATAATTCTTGTGGGATAGAAAGGAAAAACCATCAAGATTGGAAGAGTCAGACCACAGAAGACTGTCTTGCCTACATTTACACAACTTATAAAGAGATTGCGGATAAGAATTTATTATCTAGCCATCTGGCCTACCTGAGTTGATAACCCTATCTCTATCTCCTGCTGCAACCACAAAAAGTGAAATAAACATTTTATAAGAAATAGGTTTTTCATTTTTGGCCCAGAAATGTGGGAAACATCAAAATGGTTGGTGATTTGTCTTTTCTTAGATTTTAGTTGACAACTGAAAGGATTTCTGTAGTTTTCACTAGTAGTTAGAAAAATGTGTACATTTTCTGTGATTTATAAGAGGATGGAGGAAAGTGTGCATTCAGATCATTGCTGATCTTTCAAGCAATAACAGCCTATAAATTCAATTTGCCATTTTCAAGCACAAATTTTAAGTGAGCTTCTTCTATGTTCTCATCTTTGCATTTCTGATTACCATTTGATTTTGCATTTTGTGTTTATTGAGTGTTTGGATATATGACATCTAATTCCTCCCTGGTTGCTTCTCTTATTTTAATATGGTCCTCTATCAAGATCTTTTTGACCAAAATGCTGCCGTTTGATAGTAGCTGGTCAGTTTTCCAATTTGAGGCTTTAATAACGTAAACCCGGGGGTTGTGACCAATCCCGTTATGGTAGCTGTTTATGGTTTATCGTTAGAGGGTCTAACACTAATTTAATGCATCTAATTCATCTATTTGTTGAAAGTTTCATGACAGAAAAATTTCTTAATTTCTATGATTTAACTCTAAAAATTCTTTGGGAATTAATGTCAAATAGAGCCTTTTCTTTGTTCCTTGACCTTATGGTGAGTGAACTACTTTCCCGTTATTGGCCCTCTTCTCTATAATTAATTATTACTTTTATATCTGGTTCTTCTAAGTCTCTTCTAATATGGATCTTACTTAGGCTGGTATATAGCTAGAAACATATGGTTTGCTCACCTTATCCTTTTTGTAAATCGTGTTTGGGGGTTATTGCTTGTAACTGTTAGATATTAAAATAAAAACAAAATCACATCCTCAAAATAGATATTTCATCACACATTTAAAGAGACACATGAATTAAAACAAGAGTTAAAAATGTAGACTATTTAGGTATAGTCTAATAATTTTTTATTAATTTTCCACTGTTCTTATTAAATACTGCTAAATTTAATTTTAATCTTCTTTATGCTGACTTAAAGAGAACATTTACATTTCCTTAAGTAATTAAAAATAAATGTTCATTGGAGTTCCCATGTGCTTGCTACAGCGTAGTTAGCTCAAGCCTATTTTACCTCAAAAAAAGTTACACCCTCATCTTTAACTACGTGCTTTTAAAATTATCCAAAAGAAAACATTAAGTTCCTTTTCAACACTCTCAATTAATTTCTTAAGACACCTACTTCCCATTTTGCCTCCTCCGCATCGTCATCTCACCAAGAAAAGTCCCTGCTCACTCTTCCCAGCTCCCCAACCTCAGTGTGCTCTCTGCTTGTGAGTGGTGACAAACACAAACAGAGCTATGAAGACACAGGCTCTGGTTCTCTCCAGAATGAGACTCTGCTATGATGACATTTTCCCAATTTTGCCTCTCTTTGTTCTTGGAACTAAAGATATACATTTATTATTTAGCCTGAATTATGTGATTGATCAGTGTAGACAAGAACCACCAAGGAGACTGATAAAAAACCAAGATTAGATGGCTGACTCCCAGAAATATTGAGCTGGGAGCTCCTGCATGAGAACCAAAAGGTTCCATTGTAAACAACCAGTCATGTAATTCGTGTGCAGGTGTTTGGATGAATCACTTAGAAACACTGCTTTATGGTTCCCAGTTTTACAGCCTGATTCTTATTTGCTATTGCTGTGGTTTGAATATATGTGTCCCTCTAAAATTAATATGTTAGGACTTAATCCTTAAGGTGAAGGTATTAAGAGGTGGAGCCTTTGGAAGGTGATTAGGTAGAGAGGGCTCAGCCCTCACAAATTGAACTAGTGCCCTTACCAAAGGGCTTAAGGAGGCTTTAACTTCTTCAGTCTTTTCTGCCATGTGAGAATACCACGTGAAGACGCCCTCACCAGACACCAAACCTGCTGGAACCATAATCTTGAACTTCCTCATCCAATTATGAAAATACCATTTTTATTTTTGTTTATTTTTAAAACTTTTAGGCTCAGGGTACATGTGCAGGTTTGTTATACAGGTAAATTGTGTGTCATGGGGATTTGATGTACAGATGATTTCATCACCCAGGTGATAAGCATAGTACCTGATAGGTAGTTTTTCAGTCCTCACCCTCCTCCCACCCTCCATCTACAAGTAGGCCCCACTCTGTTGTTCCCTTGTTTGTGTCAATATGTTCTCAATGTTTAGCTCCCACTTATAAGTGAGAACATATGGTATTTGGTTTTCTGTTCCCGTGTTAGTTTGCTTAGGATAGTGGTCTCTGGCGTCATTCATGTTGCTGCAGGGACATGATCTCATTGTTTTTTATGGTTGTGTAGTATTCCATGGTGTGTATGTCCCATATTTTCTTCATCCAGTCTACCGCTGATGGGCATTCAGGTTGATTCTATGTCTTTGCTATTGTGAAGAGTGCTGTGATGAACATATGAGTGCGTGTGTCTTTTTGGTAGAATGATATCTATTTCTGTGGGTATATACCCAATAATGGGATTGCTGGGTAAAGCGATAGTTCTGATTTCTTTGAGAAATCACCAAACTGCCTTCCACAATGGCTGAACTAATTTACATTCCCACTAGCAGTGTATAAGCATTTCCTTTTCTCTCCAGTCTCACCAGCATCTGTTATTTTTTTTGACTTTTTGATGATAATAGCAATTCTGATTGGTGTGAGATGGCATCTCATTGTGGTTTTGATTTGCATTTCTCTAATGATTAGTGATGTTGAGCATTTTTTATATGCTTCTTGGCTACATGTATGTCTTTTTTGAAAATTTCTATTGTTTATACATATTTTAAAAGATCATTCTGGCTGCTGTGTGGATTGAATAGAAGGTAGCAAGAAGGGGAAGTTAGAAGATGAAGTCTGCTTGGACTTGGATGACAATGACAGAGTTGAAAGGTAAATGAATCCAGACTGTGTTGTGAAGATAAAGCATAGGACTGGCCAGTAGAGTAGATGTGTACTGTGACAGGGCAGAGGAGAATATCATTTGCCATTTTTGATCTCAGCACAAAGTGAATTATGGTGCCATTTAGTGAGATGGTACGAGTAGGGAAGTGCAGGTAGGAAGAGAAATATTTAAGAGTTCTTAAATGTGTTGTTTGAGCTTCCTATGAGGCATCCGTATGCCAAGAAGGTAATTGGGTGTATGAGCATAGCATTTAGGGGAGAGGCCAATAGTAAGATTATAAATTTGGGAGTCTTCAACATATAAATTATATTTAAAGTTATTGAATTGTATAAAAATCACCAAAGGAAAGAATGTAGATTAGAAGGAAATAAAAATTTTAAACACTATTAGTTATTTCATTGAAATTAAAAGAAACATTTTAAATCACAGTGTTTGAGAATGAACCTTAGAAAATAATTCTGATGGTATAAGTACTATAAATTCTCAAAATATTATACTAAGAAACATAAAATAGAGAATATTAACCTCCCGGGACCACAGGTGAGTACTCAGCAAAGAGCACAATGGAAGACTAGATAAATAGATAAATAAGGAAGTTCTCCTTTACATTTAATGAGATTCTGCCCTGCCTTTTATTTACTAAAAGGGAACAAGGAGCTTATAAAAATATCCAATTTCCCAGAAATCTGACCTTCCATTTTCATTGAGATGTCCATGGACTAATGTAATGTCATGAAGTTATTCTATTAAATGTGTTACTATAAAATATGACATATTTTACTTATAAGAAAATGGGCATGCAAGTCACAGAATAGGGAGGCAGAATGGCTAATAAACATCTGAAAAGATACTCAGCTTCATTTGTAATCAAGAAGCTACACATTAAAATGACATTTTGATACCTTATACCCATTAATTTGAAATGAATTTTAAAAATGCTTATACTGCTATTCACTAGCAACCATGGGAAAAACACAACTAGCATATAGTGTTGGTGGGAGTAAATCTGGTATAACATTAGTGACAGCAAATTAGCAGCATCTATTAAAGTTGAAAATGTGTGAACCATACCATCCACCAATTCCACCTTTGGACACATCCCCTGAAGGAAATTTTACCCATATGCACAGGAGAAATACAAAAGGGTATTCAATGCAGCATTACTCATAATAATGAATAATTAATTGGGAAAATTATCCTAAAAACTACTGTACTTGGGAGAATAGATACATAAAATATGGTATATTCACACTACAGAAATGATGAAACTGTTGATGAGACTGAGATATGCATATATCTTACCAAAATGCCCAGATCTGAAAAATATCACTTCGAATTAAAAAAATCAGATTTCAGAGAGAGATATACAGTTGAACATTTATGTAATATTTTTGATACTCTAAAAATCACTATATTTCTTGTTAGATATCCATATAAATGTAAAACTACATAACAATGAACTTGGAAAGATGCACACCAGAGTTACCATAGCAGATACCTTTCTGTGAAGAAAGGTGTGGGAAAGAAAGTGCACTTTAATTCATTTTATTCATTTACAGCATTAAGGAACATACATTAAGTTACTAAAAATTGTACATGTAGGGATGTTAATTACGTGTGTCTCTGATATACTATGCTTGATACTTTTCTATATTTTTTGTTTCTCAAATACACCACACAAACAAAACCGTCCAAACGAAAATGAGCATTTCTACTAGTAAAAACACAACAGTTATAATTGTTGAAGAAAACTTACAACAGGCAATTAAAATTGGGTTATTTTGGGGCCTCATGCTTAAGGAATAGAGTTCTAAAGTAAAATTAGCTTAGTCAATTTCCCATTCCTATTTGTTTCACAATTCAAGACCCCTCAAACCCAGTATGTATCTACTGAAAAGGGTTATATGATTATAAAAAGGATTCCCTTTTATCTTAAAGTATTTAATATTTACCTTTCTTGTGGTTGAGAACATTGACCTATATAGTTTTGGCATTTATCAGATATACTAATACCAAAGAAAGGGAGAGAACCCAACCCAAGCTAGTAACTCTGGTACAAAGGAGTCATGAGATCCCAGATATTTCAAGATATTTTTTGGTGCTTATAGAGGCTTTATGCTAAAAGTTTCCAAAAGTCCCCAGGAAGAAGATATAATGACTAGATTAAATGCTTCCAAGGGCTGAATAAATTATGAGAGAGGCTTACATATGTTAAAAAAATTCCATTTTATGTCTCAACAGAAAAATATGAGGATCAATAAATTTAAACAGTCACTAAATGATTTACTTGTGCATGGGATTGTTTCATGTCCAAAAGCGAACAGCAAATCCAAATGACGTCTAACCTTCCACCCAGGTTTTCAGTTTGAGAAAGACCTTGCTTCAACCTGCCCACCTCAACTGCCCTGACCTGAAAGCACAAATAGATCATGTTGGTACAGACACCATCCATCAAAAAGCCAGTTGGGCTCTATGGGAAATTACCCTGGTTTTATCCAGAAGAGAGTGTATGTGTATACATACATACATACATACATACATACATACATACGTGTGTGTGTGTATATATATATGTATGTGTGTGTTTGTGTGTGTGTGTGTCATAGAGAAAAAGTATTGAAGAGGAAGAAATTGTCACATTTCTGATTACTGCCAACTATAAAGCCTAATTCAACTGTGGCTTGCCTGGAATTATGATTCTTGGATAATTACAAGTAGCCATTTGTAAGATTAGAGGAAAAAGACATTTCCAACCATGAGACATGGATTTATATGCAGTTTGCTTGTTTGCACAAGCAGAAAGAACTGGTAGTTCCTTGGTTCTAACTCATGATAACATTGATCAGGGGAAAGTATGTACAGCTTCCTTTTATCTAAATCTTTCTGTCTTCCAAGCACACTGGCGTGCTCCTCAAACACTGCAAAACCAGGGATTTCCAGATTGCCCATATGAGTTTGAAGTGGCTCTCAAACACAAGGGCTCTGAATTTGTTTCCAAAACCACTGAATAAAGGAAGGGTAAAATGTTGTCAGATCAAGTCCTCAAATTAACCATTGCAGAGTCACTATCACAATCACGTCTAGCTTTAACTTCCTTAGTTTGTAATGGTGAGAAAATTACCCAAACAAACTTTCCCTATTCCCAACTCTTACCAGACTAATAAAAAGTCAGAACTGTGAATCACCCTTTGCCATTGCTGATAACCTGGCAGCCTTGTGTATTTGTGTGCATATGTGTGTGTATGAGTGAATACGTGCATATGTACATGTATGTGTGCATGTTTGTGTATGCCAGTATGCATAGGTTTGCACGTGTCTACAAGTAGATATGTTTGTGTGTATGTGTGTATGTTTAAAGGGAAAGAGTTGCTAATGTGGAAGAGTACAGTTGCAAGTATCTTCTTTTCTACTTTTCTGACATTGTGAGCTGAAGGCTCACACCAGGGGGCTTCTTGACAGATGATGGTTGTGGCTATCTTCTCATCACCACAAAGGCCTGCTGGCAGAACACCTTTTACCACACTATGCTTGCTGAGGTGCTCTTGATTAGGGGAAATTGGTTTGTGTGCTGGCAAACATAAAGAAGCCATGACTCAGGAAGCTAAATGCCAGAGAAATTGGAATCAGTGTTTGTGTAATGCTTTACAGTTCACCAGTGTCTTTCCATGTACATTAATCCATTTGCTCTGCAAAACAACTCTGTGCCTACTTGTAGGAATAATTATAATACTCCTTTTATGTAAGATGAAACCGAGGTCTACAGAGAAGTTCCCCATAGTGAGTGAGAGGCAGAGTGAAAGAACAAACTTTAGGTCAAATAACATTCCAGCCCAGTGTGACATTCAAATAATATGCAAACCCCCCAGGATGCCAGAGGGACCACAGGATTGAAGTGATTCAATATCAACAGCCAGCATCCTTCAAGTAGATCTTATATTGTGTGCATTTATGGATGGGTGAAGAGCTTATCACATAGTTCATTTAGATATTTAGTTTTAAAATAAAAATACAATAAAAATGTGTTGGGTGTTGGAAACCCAACACTCTCTCAAATTGTAGAAGGTGGGGTCTGGACCTTCAAAATAGGCAGGGTTTAAGAAGTACTTGGCCATGCAAGTTGACCCAAGTAGCAGAGCACAGGACAAATCTGGCTTTGGGACTTCAGGGATAGGAATGCATCACAGAGGATAGGAATGGGCATATACTATAGTGGCAAACAACCTCAACATCCCAGTGGCTCCCCAAAACAGACTCATTTCTCATTCATGCTACATCTCCACCATGTTGGCTGTGGCACTGTTCCAGGTAATCCTTCATGTAACCCAAGCTGCTGGGCAGCTATGATCTGAAACATTATGGGTCTCATGGAGGAGGACTGAAGATGAGATTAGTCTGCTCTTACAGCTTCTTCCTAGAAACGACATATGGCACTTTTTTCACAGGTCCCTTGCCCAGGGGAAGGCACACAGTGATGCCTACCATCAGAGGCAGGAAATAAACCTCCCGCAGGAAAGAGCAGAGAATATTTATGAAAATTAATATAAAGATTTGCTATAGAATTATGTTTTTTCCACACTTTCCTTCTCTTATCACTTACATTTACTTATATAGCAGTGTTTTTAAAGACCTTAAGAAGAGATGGAAAATCAAGGGATGAAGAGAGTCCATTCATTTGCCCATGAGTAAGCCTTTCTTATGGCAGAACCATCTGCCAAGCAATAGTCTTCCTAGTGTGGTGTCCTCCAAAGGAGTAGACATCCCTCAAATCTGAGGCTGAAAGGAGGCCTCATCACATGTTTTATTTGAGGACTCAGACTAGAGACTAATGTTCCTGCCTGTGTGCCAACCAAGACTTTTCAGACAGACAGAAACTAGCCTTCATGGGATGCCTGTGGCCACTGTGCTTCACTTGTTTTACGTTTATTTCATTTACTTCTCACACCAGCCAATGGGGGTAGCGCTTATTATCCTGTTTATATAGACAAGCCAGACATTTTATGCAACGTATTCAAGGCCACAAGGCAGTGAGTGCTACAGCTATCATTTGAACTTAAGGTTACCAAAAGCAAAAGCCATGCTTTCTACATTATCCCACATTTTAACTTAAAATAATAATAGAAAATCTTTTCCCTACAAATAATGGTGTCAGAAAGGAGACCCTGCATCTTCTTTGAGTGACATTTCTACCTACGGACCAAAAAGTATTCTTATCTCTGATCTAAAATAAAGCTCTTTTCTATTGCTCTCAGCTTAGCAAAAATGAAGCACATTTTCTCATTACCTTCCATACAATCCTCTGAGGATGCACTTAAAATTCTCTAAAAAGATAAGAGGGTGCAGCACACCAACATGGCGCATGTATACATATGTAACAAACCTGCACATTGTGCACATGTACCCTAAAAATTAAAGTACAATAATAATAAAATAAAAATAAAAAAAAGAAAAGAACATATTTAGGGGCACCGTACTTAAAGCTAAAGGAAATGTAAATGATAGGTTATGACACACGTATAGACCTTACTATAAATGTGGCAACTTGTGGACCTTACTATAAATGTGGCAAAGAGATGTCTAAAAGCTTCCCCCTGCTCCATACCTCCCTCAGTCAAGGAAAATATATTGTTTTCTTCTAACCCTCTAAGCAGAATACTTCATTACATGGGCTTCCTAGCATTAGCCATTGCCAGGGGGCCAAATACAGTAAATGGATCAATGGCCTGATGCTATTAAGCAGCTCCTACAAAGAAAAGAAATAGCCCACAGAGTCTCCTTGGCAATCAGACATCAATACTAGACACCCTCCAAGAAGGGCTCCTGAGCAGAGTGCCTACACACAGTCCTGATCAATAAAGCACTAAACAAGAATGAGTGTATCCACTCAGCAAACAATGAACAGGCCTGAGTCATCCATACCATGTCAAAGGAACCAAAGTATGGAATGCTTTCTAAATGGAAGTTTTAATCAGCTTCAGCTAATCTTGCCACACCCTCATGCATGATTGACTGCTAGGCTGTGCTTCAGAGTCAGTGCTAGACTCAAACTAGGCAGTATGCAGTACCTACTTTGACAGCACTGAATAGTAGTAGTAGTAATAAAAATGGCAATAACAATAGTAATAATTAATAATCATCATTTCTAAGTGTTGTATATGTATTAACTTGTTTAATTCTCACAACAACCCTATGGCATAGATATCATTATTATCTCTACTTTAAAGAAATAAATAGAGGCACAGAGATGTTAAGTAACTTGCCCAAGATTACGTAGCTGGTCATAGTAGAGCCAGAAGTTGGGTCTAAAGTATGCTTTTACAAACGCCCTTCTATATTGTCTCTGAAAAGGAGGTTGAGGTGCCCTTCCTGGGAGAAAGGAGGAAGCTTAGGCCAGTGGTTCTCTATCACTTGGCTACAGAATTTGGGTAGAAGTAGAAGTGTGGGGGCAAGTTCATGCAGAGATCTGCCAACAGTATATACGTCAATCACCTTTTTTAGACAGATTAAAAAACCTCACACATCTATAACTTGTATTTTACACTATATGTAGATGCTGTTGTGATTTCTAAAATGGAAATTTATTGCATTCAACTCATATTTTTGTCTGCAAACCTCTTGAAAGCAAAGACTGTTTATTCAGCCTCATGCACTTAATACATGCATGTGAAATATAAATTTTGGAGGATGAATATGTCATTTTAAAAATGAAAGAGGTAACTAAAAATAAAATTCCAATGTTCAGAAGAATTACTATTTAGTTTAAAAAGAGGTTCTAATAAGTCAAAAAAATTGTAGAACGCCAACTAAGACATCTAACTTTTGTTTGGGCTAAATCTTTCTGGATCATATGCAGCTAAATCAGATGACATTTGTTGTATCTACTGATGCTGTGGTCCTAGAATTGCATGTGAAGTATAAGAGGAACAGCTCTTCGTATGTTTGCAGGGCATAAATAGCCTTTTCTCTTCATATAAAATCCATAGAGCTCACGGTAACATGTTAGATACCCAATGAACATAAGAACATATTAATTGCTGACCTTGGCTTTCCCGCTCCGTATAGCGCTGATATCAGCCTCTGTTAGAGCTCCCTTACTTGAAAAATGGAGATGCTATCCGGGTTTGAGTAGAAATTTAAGTCATTTTTTTATGAGACAAGTTACACAATGAACTGTGAATGGGGTACATGCACCTTTGGAATGAAATATGACTTTCAAGATCTATTTAATCAACTAAGCTCAGTTCCCAATATGTCAGCTTGGAACAGACCCTAATGCAGACTCCTCAGCCTAAAATTTACACAGATTTTCTTCCACCTGCCTTGTTTTGTCTATTTTCTTCCTAAGTACAGTTATCACAGGTGGGAATGACATCAGTACAAACTTGACATCCTCCTATTAAGTCAGCAAAGTGCTTAGGGAAAAACCACATACAACAGTATCAGTAAATAGATCAAAGAGGAAATATTTCAAGAATCTCCTTGTCAAGCAGTAAGTCATTACTTGAGTCAGAATTAGTTAAAACACTACAGTGCCTCCTTCTAATATACCTTTGGTCACCTTCAGCTCAGGGTGGAAGTGCTCTGACACTCAGCTCAGAGGCAAGCAGACATGCTGGAGCCTGTGAATTAACACTGAACTGGGAACTGTCATTGGGAAAATGACAGCCAGCCTTCAGCAAGGAACTTGAACACTAATCCTTGTGTTAGAGTTCCTACCGTTTTCAGGCAAAACAGAGGAAATACAAGTCAGCAACTTTACTCCCTAGCTTTTTTTTTTTCCCCCTAATTTAAAAATGGAACACCGGCTGGGTATGGTGGCTCGCACCTGTAATCCCAGCATTTTGGGAGGCCAAAGCAGGCAGATCACGAGGTCAGGAGTTCGAGACCAGCCTGACCAACATGGTAAAATCCTGTCTGTACTAAAAATACAAAAATTAGCCAGGTGTGGTAGTGTGCGCCTGTAATCCCAGCTACTCAGGAGGCTGAGGGAGGACAATCGCTTGAACTTGGGAGGCAGAGGTGGCAGTGAGCCGAGATCATGCCAGCCTGGGTGACAGAGCAAGACTCCATCTCAAAAAAAAAAAGGACCACCACACTCCAAGAAATGTTAAGATGTGTAATATGTACTTACCACTAACAATATTTAGCAGTTTGGGGGGTAAGATTTTTCCCTGAAGAAAATACTTATAAACATAATTTAAATTAGGGGTATCGAGTCTGCAGGGCAGATTTTTTCTTTCATTTTTAATGCTATGCTTATTTTAAAAAGCCTAGATGAAGTCACGATGAAAATTCAGTCACTCACTCTGTTTCAAAATTGGGGTTATTCCTTATCCTTTTACAAGAGAAGAGTATTTAATTTCAAAATTTCATTTTAAATTAAGAGAACGTCATTATGGTAAGAAGTTACCTGCAATACATATATAAGAAACAAGTCTACTTAGTTAGTATTAAATAACATTTTGTTATTACGAAAGTAAAGCAATTGTCAAAAGGAGCTTAACTCATCCACCACCTCTAAGGATAGCAGTAACGTGCTCTTAAGGCAGAGAAACTCCTGCCAAAAAGTCATATTGATGCTTCCAAAGATATAAGTAACAATACTGTCCTCTAAAAAGTTTATTCTGGCTCTTTCTAAGATAATTCCCACTAACGGATTCCAAATTGCTTCTCCCAGTATCTTGAAATGCCAGCTACACTGTAGGAACACTACAGGATACTTGGAGGACATTAATGTGTAAAATGAGGGCACAAATTGATAAAGAGTTTATAATTCAGATATTTTTAAGTAGCTATTTCCTAAAATTTATTTTATTTTATTTTAGGAAATAGTTACTTTACCTTGAAAGGTTTAAGATATATCAAGACCTGTTTGGACAAGTTTGGTCACTTGGTCCCTTCCTTGGTAAATGCAGTAACTGTGGAGCAAAGGAAAGGAGACAGAAGGAAGGAGGGAAAGGGAGAATGAGAGGGAGAGGGAGCGGGAGAGATTGAGATTGAGTTTAACCTCCTTCAGGGTAACTAGAACTAACACATAAAACTTTAGATCCGTGAACAGAAGCCACTTTATGCCACTGAGACTGGGAAACAGACAGGAGAATTCATGCATGAGGATTGAAGCAGATATGTAGTAAGGAGCAGGGCTGAGAATGGGTTTAGAGAATTTCCTTGTTTTCCACAGTACTCCAGGCAGCAATTCCCCTCTGGAAGCCTAGTTGGGATGCCGTATGTACTTCCAAAAGTTTCATTTTCCACTTAAGTTAGTTTGGCTTTATTTTACTTTTAACAAGAGATGTTAAGCAATGCAATCATCACCATCACAACTGGAAGAGAGAGACACCAGGAAAGTATCTTGCCTCTAAATACCCAATGGCCAGAACAGATTCTCATCTCTCTCCTATTGTCCACTACTGGTTGGTCACCCTTGGTATTGTAAAGAAAAACAGCTTTCTTCTTATTTTCATCATTATTAGCATTTCCCCACTATCTTAAGTAATCTCTGTTGATATAATTCTTTCTTAAACTTTTATTTTAGGTTCAGGAGTACAGGTTAAGGTTTATTAATAGGTAAATTGTGTGTCACTGGGATCTGGTGTACAGATTATTTTGCCACCCAGGTAATAAGCATAGTATTTGATAGGTAATTTTTTGATCCTCACCCTCTTCCACCCTCAAGTAGGTCCTGGGGTCTGTTGTTCCATTCTTTGTGTCTATGTGTACTCAGTGTTTAGCTCCCACTTATAAGAGAATGTGTGATATTTGTTTTTCTGTTCTTATGCCAATTTGCTTAGGATAATGACCTCCAGCTCCATCTATGTTGCTGCAAAGGACATGATCTCATTCTTGCTATGGCTGCATAGTATTCCATAGTGTATATGTACCACATTTTCTTTATCCAGTCTACTGCTTATGGCATTTATGTTTATTCCATGTCTTTGCTATTGTGAAGAGTGCTGTGATGAACATATGCATGCATGCATCTTTACAGTAGAACAATTCCTATCCCTTTGGGTCTATACCCAATAATGGGATTGCTGGGTCAATTGGTAATTCCACTTTAAGTTCTTTGAAAAATCACCAAACTTCCTTCCACAATGGCTGGAATAATTTATATTCCCACCAGCAATGTATAAGTGTACCTTTTTCTTTGCAATCTTGCCAGTATCTGTTATTTTTCTGTTTTAATACTAGCCATTCTGACTGGTGTGAGACAGTATCTCATTGTGGTTTGATTTGCATTTCTCTAATGATTTGTGATGTTAAGTATTGTTTCATATGCTTTTTGCCCACATGTATGTATGTCTTCTTTTGTAAAGTGTCTGTTCGTGTCCTTTGCCCACTTTTTAGCGGGGTTGTCTTTTGCGTGTTAAGTTTTTATGGATTCTGGATATTAGACCTTTGTCAGATGCATAATTTGCAAATGTTTTCTCCCATTCTGTAGGTTGTCTGTTTACTCTATTGATAGTTTCTTTTGCTGTACAGAAACTCTTTTGTTTAACTAGATACCATTTGTCAATTATTTTTGTTGCAATTGCTTTTGGAGCCTTTGTCATGAAATCTTTGCCAGGTCCTAGGTCTAGAATGGTATTTTCTAGGTTATTTTTCAGTGTTTTCAAAGTTTTATCCTTTACATTTAAGTCTAATCCATCTTGAGTTGATTTTTGTACATGATGTAAAGAAGGGGTCCAGTTTCAATCCTCTGCATATGGCTAGCCAGTCATCCTAGCACCATTGACTGAAGAGAAAGCTCTTTCCCCATTGCTTGTTTTAGTCAACTTAGTTGAAGATCAAATGGTGTAGGTGTGCAGCATTATTTCTGGGCTCGCTGTTCCATAGGTCTGTAAGTCTGTTTTTGTACTTGCTGTTTTGGTTACCATAGCCTTGTAGTCCAGTTTGAAGTTAGGTAACCTGATGCCTACAGCTTTGTTCTTTTTGCTCGGAATTCTCTTGGCTATTTGAAATGTTTTTTTGCATCAATGTTCATCAGATATACTGGCCTAAAGTTTTCTTTTTTTGTTGAGTGTCTGCCAGGTTTTGGTATCAGGATGATGCTGACTTCATAAAATGAGTTAGGGAGGATTTCCTCCTTTCCAATTGTTTGGAATAGTTTCAGAAGGAATGTTACCAGCTCCTCTTTGTACTTCTCATAGAATTCAGCTGTGAATCTGTCTTCTCCTGGGCTTTCTTTGGTTGGTAGGCTATTAATTACTGCCTCAATTTCAGAACTTGTTATTAGTCTATTCAGGGATTAGACCTCTTCCTCATTTAGTCTTGGGAGGGTGTATATATCCAGAAATTTATCTTCTTCTAAATTTTCTAGTTTATTTGTGTAGAGGTGTTTATAGTATTCTCTAATAGTAGTCTGTATTTCTGTGGCATCAGCGGTGATATCCCCTTTCTCATTTTTATTGTGTCTATTTGATCCTTCTTTATTAGTCTAGCTAGTGGTCTATTTTGTTTAATTTTTTCAAAACACCAGCTCCTGGACTCATCAATTTTTGGAGGGTTTTTCGTGTCTCTGAAAATCCTCAATAACGTACTGGCAAACTGAATCCAGCAGTACATCAAAAACTTATCCACCACGATAAAGTCAGCCTTATTCCTGGGAGGCAAGGCTGGTTAAACATACCCAAATCAATACACTTAATCTATCACGTAAACAGAACCAAAGACAAAAACCACACGATTATCGCAATAGATGTAGAAAAGGCCTTCAATAAAATTCAACATCGCTTCATGTTAAAAAAAACTCTCAATAAACTAGGTATTGATGGAACATATCTCAAAATAATAAGAACTATTTTTGAGAAATCCACAGCCAATATCATATTGAATAGTCAAAAGCTGGAGGCATTCCCTTTGAAAACTGGCACAAGACAAGGATGCCCTCTCTCACCATTCCTATTCAACATAGTGTTGGAAGTTCTGGTCGGAGAAGTCAAGCAAGAGAAAGAAAGAAAGGATATTAAAATAGGAAGAGAGGAAGTCAAATTGTATCTGTTTGCAGACAACATGATTCTATATTTAGAAAACCCCATCATCTCAGCCCCCAAACTCCTTAAACTGTAAGCAACTTCAGCAAGGTCTCAGGGTACACAGTCAATGTGCAAAAAGCACAAGCATTCCTTTACACCAACAATAGACAAGTAGAGAGACAAATTATGAATGAACTCCCATTCACAATTGCTACAAAGAGAATAAAATACTTAGAAATACAGCTAACAAGGGATGTGAAGGACCTCTTCAAGGAGGACTACAAACCACTGCTCAAGGAAATAAGAGAGGATACAAACAAATGGAAAAACATTTCATCCTCATGGATAGGAGGAATCAATATTGTGAAAATGGCCACAATGCCCAAAGTAATTTATAGATTCAATGCTATTCCCATCAAACTACCATTGACATTCTTCACAGAATTAGAAAAACATACTTTAAATTGCATATGGAATCAAAGAAGACAAGCCAAGAGAATACTGAGCAAAAAGAAAGCAGGAGGCATGACCCTACCTGACGTCAAACTATCCTGCAAGGCTACAGTGACCAAAACAGCATGGTACTGGTGTGAAAATAGAAATATAGCTCAATGGAACAGAACAGAGAACTCAGAAATAACACCACATGTCTACAACCAACTGATCTTTGAAAAACCTGACAAAAAACAAGCAATGGGGAAAGGATCTCCTATGCAAGTAAAAGGTGCTGGGAAAACTGGCTAGCCATATGCAGAAATCTGAAGCTGGACCCTTTCCTTACACCTTATACAAAAATTACCTCGAGATGGATTAAAGCCTTAAATGTAAAACCCAAAACCATAAAAACCCTAGAAGAAAATCTAGGCAGTACTATTCAGGACATAGGCATAGGCAAAGACTTCTTCATGAAAATGCCAAAAACAACTGCAACACAAGTCAAAATTGACAAATGGGATCTAATTAAACCAAAGAGCTTCTGCACAGCAAAAGAAACTATCATCAGAGTGAACAAGCAACCTACAGAATGGGAGAAAATTTTTGCAATCTGTCCATCTGACAAACGTCTAATATCCAGAATTTACAAGGAACTTAAAAAAGTTTACAAGAAGAAAGCAAACAACCCCATTAAAAAGTGGGCAAAGGATATGAAAAGACACTTCTCAAAATAAGACATTTACTTGGCCAACAAACATATGAAAAAAGCTTGACATCAATGATCATTAGAGAAATGCAAATCAAAACCACAATGAGATGCCATCTCATGCCAGTCAGAATGGCGTGACTTAAAAAGTCAAGAAACAATAGATGCTGGTGAGGCTGTGGAGAAATAGGAACGTTTTTACACTTTTGGTGGGAGTGTAAATTAGTTCAACCATTGTGGAAGACAGTATGGTGATTCCTCAATGATCTAGAACCAGAAATACCATTTGACCCATCAGTCCCATTATCGGATATATACCCAAAGGAATATAAATCATTCTACTCTAAAGACACATGTACACATATGTTTACTGCAGCACTATTCACAACAGCAAAGTCATGGAACCAACCCAAATGCCCATCAATGATAGACTGGATAAAGAAAAGTGATACATAGACAGCATGGAATACTATGCAGGCATAAAAAGGAATGATACCATGTTCTTTGCAGGGACATGGATGAAGCTGGAAACCATCATCCTCAGCAAACTAACACAGGAACAGAAAACCAAACACCACATGTTCTCACTCATAAGTGGGAGTTGAACAATGAGAACACACAGACATAGAGAGGTGAACAACACACACCAGGGCCAGTTTGGGGTAGGGGGCGAGGGGAGGGAACTTACAGGATCAGTCAATAGGTGCAGCAAACCACCACGGCACACGTATATCTATGTAACAAACATGCTCTGCACATGTATCCCAGAACTTAAAGTATAATAAAAATAAAAATATAATATAAAATGTAAAAAAAATTTAAATAATTTTTAAAATTTTTGAATAGTTTTTTAAAATTCTGTGAAGAATGTTGTTGGTAGTTTGATAAGAATAGCATTAAATCTGTAAATTGCTTTGGGTAGTATGACCATTTTCACAATATTTATTTTTCCTATCTAGGAGCATGGAATGTTTTTCCATTTTTCTGTGTCATCTCTGATTTCTTTGAGCAGCGTTTTGTAATTCCCATTGTAGAGATCGTTCACCTCCCCAGTTAGCTGTATTCCCAGGTGTTCTATTCTTTTGAGAATAGAATTGTGAATGAGATTGCATTCTTGATTTGGCTCTCAGCTTGGATATTGTTGATGTATAGAAATGCTACTGATTTTTGGACATTGGTTTTTGTATCCTGAAACTTTGCTGAGGTTGTGCATCAGATCAAGGAGCTTTGGGGCCAAAAGTATGGGGTTTTCTAGGTATAGAAAAGATTTCAAACTATTCCTGTTTAATATAATTCTTTAACATAAAACACTTTGAAATTTTACTCAAAGACCTTCAGCTTTATATACTATTAAGTGAAACATGTAAAACCTGTGTTTGACTCAGTACAAATGGTTATTAGAAGAGTGGAATTCAATATTTGGGTCTGAACATAAGAAAGAAAAAGTAATATACAAAATTTATTAATGGTAATCCTTAAACCAGGAAAACAGAAAGATACAACTGGGGTACCAATTCCTTCATTTTCTAACTTACCTTTCTTACTCATCATATTTCACTCATTTATCATACCCACTACCAAAACCTGGCCTTCCTTTCTCTGGGTGAATCATTCTCTTCCACCAATCTTCTGGTCTGAAAGGAAGCATGTGGAAGAATGAATGAAGAAGGGGTCACCTGAAGGGTCAGCCAAATATAATCTCTGATGGGTGGGGTGACAACTGTTACAGCACATCGCCCTTACTTCCAACACTTTGTCATGCTGATGTCAGATATGTAAGATACAGCAGATTAATGGCTTGAAGTGGTTGTGGCTCAGAAATCTCCCTAGTATGATTGAGATGCAAGTTTTTGAAATCAAGATGGAAATACAGTAAGTGAAAAATAGGGCAAATCAATTTAAAGGTCATGGATATGAAAGCTGCAAATGATGTATCATATGCTACTTCAATCACCACTGAATGTCCAGCCACAGGAAGCAAGGAGAAAAGGAAATAAGCCATTGCTTTGTGCCCCATTTTGTGCAATGAGAACTGGGTTAAAAATATGCTTCTCCTTCAACCTTTCCTATTGCCGGATCCCTAGTTTAAGGCCTTTGGGAAAGTTAGGGGCACGTCTCCAGTCCACAGATTGTTCTTTGCTCCTATTACCATAACCATACTATTATTCCCAAAATACTATTTCATATTTGCCTATATTCAACAATTCAAACCCAGCAAAATGGCTTTTTAAACTAAGGACAATATTACATTTACCACGTATCTTACTTGGCTCTATCAATGATTCCTAATTCTGGTAGAGTATAAATTAATGTTCAAATATATGATTTACATTGAAGGGCTATCCAATAGTTGGCATTTGGGTATTACAGACCATTTCCAAAGGTACTCCTGTAAGTATAACAGCATTTCTCAATGTTGTTAGGCTTAATGAAATTCATGTTAAATATTCATGAGTCATTGAGCTGTCTCCTGGCCTCTTGATTAAATTTTTCCTTAACTGGTCTAAACACTGGGATGTCTGTTAAGTATGTTTATCTTCTCTTTATTTAAGCCAGTGTTTCTCACAGTAAAATACTGCATTTGGAATGTTTCTTTGACCCTCCAGTCTTTTCTGTAAGATACAAACAAGCTCCTAATGTTGGCTGGAAAAAATTAATTGGAAGGTGAAAGAGGCATTTAAATTAAACAATACAAGAGTTCCACATTGTTTATTCATCTAAAAAAGGGGAATTCCATAAAAATAAGACCAGTTGGAAATCAAATTTAATCTGAGAACTTTATTCTTTAGACTTCAAGAATCTTTTGAATCAGTCATCACCAGTTGATTAAAATCAACTAACTAATGGTTGATCTTTGTTCACTAAATGTTCTGGCTAGGCAACAAGACACCAAAATGAATAAACCTTTGTTGTTGTTGTTTTTTACATAAGAAGCTCATAATCTAGTGGGAAAAATAGGAATATAGGCAATTATCACGTTAAATTGTGATAAATATTAAAGGCATATGCACCAAGCCATGGGACTCAAAGGGAACAGAAAGCAATTCTGATTGGAAAACTCAAGGATAACAAGAATTGGTAGAAAATGTAATCTGTAATTTCCTGAACGATAAGTAGGAATAGTGGACAAGTGGAGAATGGGAGGGGAGAGGATACCCTAGCGAAGGCATGGCAGGAGCAAAGGCTCTGAGATCTGAAAGTGTAAGAATGTTTGGGAAAGGGCACAGTTTGGGGCAAAGAGAAGAAGGTGTTGTTGAGGACAAAGTTTGAAAAATAGTTTGGACGTATATTGTAAAAACCTTAACAACCAATCCGAGTTGAACAGCCATTTGGGCTTTTCCAGCAGAGGAGCTCCATGATCAGAACTGTGCTTTCAAAAATAGCTGAGGACAGTGTGGAGGGGAGGAGGCTATTTGGAACTTTGTCAAAAATAGGAAAGCTTTATGAAATTATTTTTTATTACAAATCATGTTTTCAAAGGTGGCCCTGAAATTAGGAAGCATATATATACAAATATAAAAACATCTGGCCAGGTGTGGTGGCTCACGCCTGTAATCCCAGCACTTTGGGAGGCCGAGGCAGGCGGATCACGAGGTCAGGAGATCGAGACCATCCTGGCTAACACGGTGAAACCCTGTCTCTACTAAAAATACCAAAAATTAGCCAGGTGTGATGGCGGGCACCTGTAGTCCCAGCTACTCGGGAGGCTGAGGCAGGAGAATGGCGTGAACCCAGGAGGCGGAGCTTGCAGTGAGCCAAGATCGCGCCACTGCACTCCAGCCTGGGTGACAGAGTGAGACTCCATCTCAAAAAAAAAAGAAAAAAAGTCCCATCTGAGGACAGATATTTCAGTGTTCTTGATAAGCCAAAGGAGACTGCATTGTGTCTGGTGGATGACTGTAATCCTGGAAATCCAGTGCTTTGGCACTCCCACTGGGTCACAGGCCTGATTTTCATGAGCCTGGTGCAAGAGGTAGTCTGACATTATGTTGAAGAGGTAACCTTTATCAGAATTACTTGTTAATCCTCTGTGGATACCTGACCTCTGAGAGAGACCCTGTTACTTGGGAAGAGTCCAGCATAATACACATATGATTGCTTCATTTTCCCAGTATATTTAATTCAGTTACTTGTGGTGTGGAAGGAAGCCCTGGCTGAAATATTAAATTTCCATTTTAATTTCCAAACTACAATATTAAAACATTGTACTCATTAGTCTGAAAAGCAATACATGATAACAGCAGTCAGACCTCAACTTCTGGTAAGAGAGTAGAGGCTCATGGTAAAAAGCATGAGCTCTGAAGTCTGCCAGATCTTGGTGCACACTCCAGGTTTATTATTTACTGGTCTCAGTTTCCTAAACTATAGAATTTCAATACTAGTACCTACTCACTAGATTGTTATGAGAATTACATAAGACAATGCTTGTATAATCCTTGGCACATCAAAGCATTTAATAGATGTCAATTGTTCTTCCCTACATCATTGCTTGCCACATGGTACTCAGATATTCTTATTTCAGATCACTTCTATTTCTTGAGTGATGAGTATTTGTAGCAAATATTTTTTCACAACATTTTTGTACTTTCCTTCATTTGTTCATTCATTATTATTGGATTTACTATGTGCTTGACACTAAACATTTCCATTTTGATTTACCTGCATGTCTATCATATGCTTTGCACAGAAAGTCTAAGATGGCATTGTATTTCTCTACCTGTAATCATTGATATTTTTCATCCATACATGCAAAGTCATCAGTGCTTTGCTCAGACTGTTCTTCCTAATAGCTACCCCATTAACTAATCTATCAGTCTGTCTGTCTGTCTGTCTACCTACCTACCTACATACCTACCTATCTAATGTATTAAGATGTTTCTCGGCCGGGTGCAGTGGATCACACCTGCAATTCCAGCACTTTGGGAGGCCGAGGTGGGTGGATCACCTGAGGTCAGGAATTCGAGACTAGCCTGGCCAACATGGTGAAACCCTGTCTCTACTAAAAATACAAAAATTAGCTGAACGTGGCGGTATGTGCCTATAATCCCAGCTACTCAGGAGGCTGAGGCAGGAGAATCGCTTGAACCCAGGAGGTGGAGGTTTCAGTGAGCCGAGATCACGCCACTGCACTCCAGCCTGGGCAACAACTCCATCACAAACAAACAAAAAAGATGTTTCTCTTCCCTTTCCAGGAACCCAAACTCAGGCCATGGGATGTCCTGATGTCTTTTGCATGGGAGTGTGAAAAGGCCATCCTTGGCAGTGGAGAGCCTATTTATTTATTTAGTTTGCCTTTTGTTTCACCTGAATTAAAATGATAAATTTTGAGTTGAGTCTCAGTTTTATAAATGGCCAAATCTATTTACACAGACACTGCAGGCCTACTGACATCTGTGGGCTGAATCCTGTCAGCTTCTTGGAAGAACTCATGCCTTATAATTTAACTGTATTGTTCACATCATCAAGTTCAGACCTGGAGAAATAGAAGCTGCTGTATAAATATTTTTAGTAGACTGATTAAATTCCATATCTAAAATTACCTTATCTGCAAATAATAGAAGTTGTATAATTTAGATCTATACAATTATTTTTAATAAAAAAAAGTATATTCTAACTGGGCCAACAGGGAAAAAAAACAGTAGATTGGCCAGAAGTTTTGCCCTGAAACAAAAAATATGAATACACCTTCAAAGGAAAATGTAATGTGGGAGGCTGATGACTGATGACAAATGGGCTGCGTTTGTCGTTTTTAATTCTGAAAAAAAAAATCATTTCTCTTTTCCACCTACAACTTCTGCATTAAATAGAATGTTTCTTTGGATTGGTATGTGTTAATGAGGATGTTTTATATCAGCTCTAGGTGCATGTATGTGTGCTGCTATGTTTAACATCCAAACTCAGATTGTGTTCTATTAGTACATCCTGGAAAATCCCACCATGAAGAGGAAAACTAGTGACACACATGGTTAAGGGAGCTGAGAAAGTGGAAACTGACGTTCCCTTTTAAGACTTTGGTATATCAGTGACACAGAGATGCTGATATACAGTTCAGCTTTCCTATCTTTTATTCCCAGGGATCATCCCCCATCCTTGGTGCAAAGAAAAGAGAAGACCATAATTGATGTATAATAATAGAATTATTAATATCAACATAAGTCTTACTACATGTCATTTAATCATCACGTTTACTTTAAAAGGCAGTCACTCTATTCCCATTTTTCAGATGAAGAAACTGAGGCAAAGAAAGGTCAAGTGATCTGTTCAAGGTCACATTGGTAGTAGGTGGTAGAGCTAGATTTCAAACCCTTAAAATTTAGCTCCAGTCTTCACAATTTAATCACTATTAAACTGTAATGGCCTCTTTGTCTATTATAATAATGTTATTATATTATTTACAATATTATTAATTGAAGAAATATAATTTCTGCAACATGCCATGATAGAATAATTAGATTTACACTCCCTTAAAAAGTCTGTTATGCAACCCTATCTCAAGTGATTGACTACAATATTCTGAAAGAATTAAATAAGCTGTTAATGGAACGCAAAACCATGAAGCCTGGGAGGAGCCTGGTATACCCCTCAATATCCTATTCACTTGCCTGTGATATAATATTAGGCTACAAGAAAAAATAATCATAACATTAGGTTGCAATATGCAACCAGGTAAAATTCAAACAAGGTGTGACCCTAAAGAAGCATTTACTACTGTTTTTCTTGTGCAAGCCATGTGATGGATGTACAAGTTCTTCAGCTCTTGCTTTGGCCTAGTATATATGTAACATTAACTCAGTCTTAGTTACTAATTAGCTGAACATTTCCTGCCATAGCTGCATTCTCTCAAAAAACATAACATGTCTCATTGAAAGGACTTCATCTGCTTCACTATATCTTTAATTATATTAGCTTTACAAGTATCTGTTACTTTGTTCAATTCCCTTCATCCTTGTTTTCATGCCAGTTCCTTCCCAAACTAATCATCTACCCATTCTTACCTTTGTTTCTAGGCAGTCCCTATATTGGACTTCTAACATTTATTCTTAAAGTTGTCATAGTCAAAATAGGTAAATTACAGAAACATGTAATGGATATAATACTAGAGAGAGTATTTTGATATATTGATATATACTCTGTGAATATATATTTTTACATAATTGAGCTTAAACTAGAGATTTCTATCTTTGTACTTACTCATTCTATTAGCATATCATAATAATTTACCAAATTGTTAAAAACTCAATACAAAATTTTTAATTACTGAGTAATATTTTATTATTTGAATTCTCCATAATTTAATCATTCCTCTTTTGTTGAAGATTTGGGGGATTTCCAATTTTTTCTTATAAATACTACTGTAATTACCAGTTGGGATATAAATAATTATCCACAATTCTGATTATTTTTCAAGTACTTATGATGAAAAAAAATCAGTCCAAAGGTATGAACATTGGAGAAGTTCTTGCTATATATTAATAATTTTTAGGAGTCATATTTTACCAGTTAACATAAACCCAACCATGGATAAGTGTCTCTCGGCTGCAGCTTAACCACAATTTAACCTAATTATGCAAGTAAACAACACTTTCATGAACATCAGGTTAGATTGCGAAAGAATGAAAAATATCTTCGCTTCTATGATAACAAACAAGAAAATGAAGGTAAAATTATCATCATACTTTTTACTGAGTTATCAAAGAGTTGTGGACTCAAGGAAATGTTGGTGAACTGACATCCGGAGAAGGAAGAACCCTTCAGAGTTGAGCAGATGGCTATATCAACTTCCATACATGAAGTCAACCAACTGGTTTGGGTTTTAACAGATAGGAAAGAAAACCTACAATAGATACCACTGCAAGGGAAAGTAAAATAGTTGAACTTTTAAATTTAAGGTGATATGGAAAAATAAATAGACAGAGATCTAGATGATCCCTAAATACAAAAAATATATCACTCAACTTAATAATTCTCTTTTATCTACAAAATTTTACTGAGAAGGCAGCAGTAAAGAAGGTGCTAGTGACTCTACTGGTACTTGAATTCTGGACCCCTGGTGGGATTCAATCCAAAGGTTAATCAAATCTATCTAAAACTGAGTCACAACTCTTTTCCAGCTCAAATACTGCTGAGAATATAGAGGTCAGTAACATGATAGCAGCAGTGTGAGAGGTTAAAAACTATGTTATCCAAAGTTAAATTGAATCTATTAAAGCTGTGAACCAGTACCAGTTAAACTTGATCTTTTTTGAAATCTGAATAAGTAGCTCCTATTCTAGCAGTCAGAGAGAAGATAGCATTGAAACCTCTAGCGAAAACAAAATAAAATTAAAAGAAAATCATACTTTAGTCTCCAGTGTTGCTTAAAACACGGTATTCCGAATAAGATTTCAAAACTGGTAAGATAGCACTTTGGAAGGCTGAGGCGGGCAAATCACCTGAGGTCAGGAGTTCAAGAGCAGCCTGGCCAACATGGTGAAACCCATCTCTACTAAAAAATACAAAAATTAGCCAGGCATGGTGGCACACACCTGTAATCCCAGCCTTTAGGGAGGCCAAGGCAGGAGAATTGCTTGAACCGGGGAGGCAGAGGTTGCAGTAAGCTGAGATCGCACCACTGCACTCCAGGCTGGGTGACAGAACGAGACTCTGTCTCAAAAAAATAAATTAAATAAATAAATAAATAAATAAATAAAACTGGTAAGATATGTTAAAAAAGAAAATATAACCTATTATTGAGAGAAGAAACAAACAAGAAGCAGACACTGAAAGGATCAAGATATTGGAATTAGCAGATAAGGATTTTAAACAATTATTATGCTTGCTAATTTAAAGGAAAATGGACATAGTGAATAAAGAAATGGGGATTTTCAAGGTAGAAATGAAAACTTTACTGAGAGAAATTCAACAACATCTAAATAAATGAAGATATAAATGATGTTTATTGATTGAAAAGTTAAATATTTTTAAGATGTCAGTTCTTCCCAAATAATAAAAAGGCAAACAACCCAATTTTTAAAATGTGATTGGATTTTCTGTTCTGGAAAAGATGTAGTAGATGAACTCCTCTGTTGTTCTTCCCACTAAGTACCACTGAAAACGTATGATATTGCATATAAGAAAAACATAGGAATGCTCTGAAAGATGGCAAGAAGAAGGCACATTGGCCAGGGACTTCAGGTCCTGAGTGACAAGATGACAATGAGTTTCCTGGGTTTTCTTTCTGCTTCGTATATGTCCCACTGGGTGCTTAAATATTGGAAATACCAATGTGTTGAGACAAGAGGGACCTAAGAAAAGCCTACTCTTTCTAGTCAAAGGAGCAAGAGAGATGCAGCATAGCAAGACACAAAACTTTTAGACAGTAACTGTCCTACTTCAAGCAAACACTACATAAAAAACTCTGGCCTTAACTCATCTTGGTCATCAGAAGCTTCCACCCTCACCTGGCTGTGTGTGTGGTAAAGCACTGCAATGGGATCAGAGAAGTTTGAGTGTGGAGCCAGGACCTCTGAATACACTGGATAATACTAAGCACTGCCCCTACCCTGCAGTGTCAGTGGGGGCAATTTGAGAAGGCATAGTGAGATGTCATCCCTCACCCAAGGTGTAAACAGAGACTGAGTAAGAACTCTAGATTATCCCCTCAAATTGGCATAGGATTTTTTAAGGACCAAAATAAAAAAGAACTGTCAACCCAGAATTTTGTATCCAGTGAAAATGTCTTTCAGGAATGAAGGAGAAATAAAGGCATTCTCATATGAAATAGAATTAAGAGAATTTGTTACTAGCAAACCTATGCTAATATAATTGTTAAAGGAAATTCTTAAAACAAAAAATTAGAAAGGAAGTATTTTGGAACATCGTGAAGGGAGGAAGAGCAATGAAAGGAGGAAAGATGGGAAATACAATAGACTTTTATTATCCTCTTAAGTTTATGTTTGATGATTGTGATGAAAATGACAATAATGGCTCTGCTATCTGGCACCCCTGGACCCATGACCCACCAACCCAATAATCAGTCAGACTCTTGCATGTGCCATGTCTGGTTCCTCCAGTGTAACCACTTTCTCCTATTAAAAAAGTGGCTCAACAGCTCTGGCTGGAGCCAAGGCTCAACAGTGTAAACATTTCCCAGGCAGCTGCAGGCTTGGAACAATTCTGTCTGCAGAATGTTCAACAAGACAGACCTCTGCTGACTGGAGTATCTTCAAGTATGAATCCCTTCAGACCTCAGAAGGTCTGTTCCTTTTCATAGTAAAATGAATCTTTCAAAGGTTTCCCAAACTATTTCTCATGAACCAGTGAATATTCAAGAGTACTAAACTTGAAGCACATACAAAAGCTTCTGCCTGTAATACGTGTGCCATAATACACAGACGTTTACTTTTATCAATCCTTAACGTCTACCTCTCTGAATTTCCATGAATTTCTATTTCACAAGTTAATTGTATTATATACACTGGCAGCAACATACAATAAAATACTTAGTATAAAAAATGACAATATTGTCTGATGAGATTTTCAATGTATATAGAGAAAATATATAAGATCTTTGTATGACTAATGAGAAAGATTAAAAGGACTTAAAGGAGAGGTATGATTTCTAAATTGTATTCATAATGGTAAAAAGTCAACACCAATAGACTGTAATAAGTTATGTCTCTATAATGTAATATCTATAGCAACCACTAAAAAATACACACAAAAAGATCTAAAAAATTACAAAAGTAAAACTATAGAAAAGTAAAAATTAAATTCCAAAAAGTTTAAGTAGCCTACAGGAAGGCAGAAAAAAAAAAAACAGAAAAGGAAAAACAGAGGAAACAAGCAGAACAAGAAATATGTCAGATATATCAATAAATACATAACATTAATAATTTAAATATACCAACTGAAAGACAAAGAGCCGAGTGAGGAGGATAAAAGACCCACTACGTGTTTTTTAGTCTCTAGGTTTATTTATTGAGTTTGCTGCATTTCTTTAGCACCATTCATATTTCACAGTACTTTCATATATTCATAGCACTATGAATTTAATATATTCATAGTACTCCCAAGGTTCCTACTTTCCTCTGTTTACTTTTTGAAAAAATTTTTATTTTAATTTTTGTGGGTACATTTCTGTGGGTATTGCATGCCTGGATCAAAACATTTTTTATGTACTCTATAAACACCTACCATGTACCCACAAAAATTCAAAATCTATACCTACTATTTTACATCAAGTAAAATAGGGTATCCATTCCCTTGAGTATCTATCCATATTTCATATATTCATAATACTCCCAAGGGTCCTACTTTCCTCTCTTTACTTTTTGAAAAAAGTTTTTATTTTAATTTTTGTGGGTATATTTTTGCGGGTATTGCATACCTGTATCAAAACATCTTATCTACTCTATAAATATATACACATAGCATGTGCCCACAAAAATTCAAAATATATACCTATTTTACATGATGTAAAATAGGGTATCCATCCCCTTGAGTATTTATCCTTTGTGTTACAAACAATTACACTCTTTTATTTACTTTAAAATATACAATTAAATTATTATTAACTGTAGTCACTCTGTTGTGCTATCGAATACTAGGTTTTAGTCATTCTAACTATATTTTGTACCCATTAACTATCCCCACCTCACCCCACTCAGACCCAACTACCCTTCCCAGTCTCTGGTAACCATTCTTCTGCTTTCTATCTCCATGGTTTTAATTGTTTTTATTTTTAGATCCCACTAATACATGAGAACATGCCATGTTGTTGTTTTTTTTTTAACCTGGCTTATTTCACTTAGCATAATGACCTTCCCTTCCATCCATGTTGTTGCAAATGGCAGGATCTCATTTTTAATAGCTGAATAGTACACTCCACAGTGTATATTTATGACATGTTCTTTATTCATTTATCTGTTGATGGGCACTTAGTTTGCTTCCAAATCTTGGCTATTGTGATTAGTGCTGCAATAAACATGGGAGTGTAGATGTCTATTCAATATGCTGATTTCCTTTCTTTGGGGTATATGCCCAGCAGTGGGATTGCTGGATCGTATGGTAGCTCTATTTTTAGTTTTTTGAGGAACCTCCAAACTGTTCTCCATAGTGGTTGTACTAATTTACATTCCCACCAACAGCGTACGGTGTTCCTTTTTCTCCACATCCTTGCCAGTATTTGTTATTGTGTGACTTTTAGATATAAGCTATTTTAACTGAGGTGACATGATATGTCATGTAGTTTTTGTCATTCTCTGATGATCAGTGCTACTGGGCACTTTTCATATGCCTGTTTGCCATTTGTATGGCTTCTTTTGAGAAATGTCTATTCAAATTTTTGCCCATTTCTAAATCACATTATTAGATTTTTTTCCCCAGGGAGCTGTCTGAGCTCCTTATATGTTCTGGTTATTAATTCATTGCCAGATGGGTAGTTTGCAATGGGTATTTTTCTCCCATTCTGTGGGTTTTATCTTCAGTTTGTTGATTGTTTCCATTGCTGTGCAGAAGCTTTTTAACTTGATATGATCCCACTTGTCCATTTTTGCTTTGGTTGTCTATGCTTGTGGGGTATTGTTCAAGAAATTTTTGCCCAGACCAATGTCCTGGAGAGTTTTTCTAAGGTTTTCTTGTCATGGTTTTATAGTTTTAGGTCTTAGATTTAAATATTTAATACAAGAAGGGAGAAAAATGGCAGACAGGAGGCAGGACTGAATTGCAGCTTCCACTCAGACTCATAGAGCAGTGTGTGGAGACATGAACTTTTGCTCCAAGAACTACCACAGGAACATACCAGGAAGGCTGAGAGAACCCACAGACCCTTTAAGGGAAGCAGGTTGCTCCTGCAGATCCCAGGAAACAGCCCAAAAACTGTGAGTGCCCAAAGTGTGAAAGTGGGAAAGAGGGATAGTCCACCCCCAGACACACACCCTCAGTGGGGAACCCGAAGGTCCAGATTATGGGAGAAGGATTTGACCTTACCTGGAGCTGAGACAACTTGAGAGAACTAAGCAAAATACAGGGGTAGAAGAAGCAGCGAAAAGAGCCCTATGGGCTTTCTCAGCCCCCAGGAAAGCCATTTCTGACTTTGTCTCGCAGAGGTCCTTGGAGAGGGTTGCCAGAGGAACTGAGAAAAGACCACAGAAAGAAGGAAACTTCCAGCTACTTTGTAACAGTTTTGACCAAATGCAAAGATCCCTGGACAGAACTCTGAAGAAGGGGTGAATCTGGAGTGCAGACACAGCACAGAAGCCACAGCAGGCGCAGAGGCATGAAACCTGAAAGCCAGGAGGCTGGTAGCCTGGGGCAAGTTCTCAGTCCTGCTCACCCACTGCCGTTAAACAAACTCTGTGCTGTTAAGGGGGCAGGGTGGGAGTGAGACCAGCCTTTTGGGTTGCATAGGACCTGGATGAAGCCTGTCACTGCCAGCTTTCCCCAGTTCCCTGGTGACCTGCATGACACAGCAGAAGCAGCCATAATCCCCCTGGGAACATAACTCTATTGGCCTGAGAACCACACCCCCATCTCCCATAGCAGCCACAGGAAGCCCTGCTCAAGGAGACTCTGAGCTCAGACATGCATAACCCTGCCCCCACCTGATAGTTCTTCTCTACCTACCCTTGTAGCCAAAGACAAAGGACATATTCTCTCCTGAGCTCTGGGGCCCCACCCACCACATGATCACTTCTATATTACCAAAGCTGATGCTCTCTTGAAAGCACCACCTCCTGGCAGGAGGCCAAAGAACACAAAATTAGTGCAATAAACTACAACTAAGGACCCTCACAGACTCCATTTCACTCCCCTGCCACCAGCTCCACCAGAGCAGGTGCTGCTATCCACAGCTGAGAGACTGAAGATGGCTCACATCACAGGACTCTGTGCAGACACCCCCCAGTACCAGCCCAGAGCCTGGTAACTCCATTTGGTGGCTAGATCAAGATGAGAAACAACATTCACTATAGTTTGGCACTAAGGAAGCCACATCCCTAGGAAAAAGGGGAGAACAATACATCAAAGGAGAACCTCATGGTACAAAAGAACCTGAATGGCAGCTCTTGAGCCCAGATATTCCTGGTGACATAGTCTACCAAAAAAGGAAAAAAAAAAAAAAACAGAAAAAAACAATTCTGGTAATATGAAAAAACAAGGTTCTTTAACCCCCCTGCAAAGATCACACCAGCTCACTAGCAATGGATCCAAACCAAGACGAAATCTCTGAATTGCCAGAAACAGAATTCAGAAGGTCAGCTATTAAGCTAATCTAGAAGGCACCAGAAGAAGGTGAAGTCCAACTTAATGAAGTAAAAAAAGTGATACAAAATATGAAGGGAAAAATATTCAGTGAAATAGCTAAATAAAAACAATCACAACTGGAAATGAAGGACACACCTAGAGAAATGCAAAATACACTGAAAAGTCTCATCAATGGAATCAAACAAGCAGAAGACACAACTTCAGAGCTCAAAGACAAGGTTTTTGAATTAACCCAATTAAACAAAGACAAAGAAAAATGAATTTTAAAAAATGAACAAAACCTCCAAGAAGCTTGGGAGTACGTTCAATAACCAAACCTAAGGATAATTGGTATTCCTGAGGAGGAAGAGAAATCTAAAAGTTTGGAAAACATATTTGAGGGAATAATCAAGGACAGCTTCCCTGGCCTTGCTAGAGATCTAGGCAACCAAATACAAGAAGCTCAACGAACACCTGGGAAATTCATCACAAAAAGATCATTGCCTAGGCACATAGTCATCAGGTCATCTAAAGTCAGGACAAAGGAAAGAAGCTTAAGTGAGACAAAAGCATCAGGTAACCTATAAAGGATAACCTATCAGATTAACAGCAGATTTCTCAGCAGAAACCCTACAAGCTAAAAGGAATTGGTCCCTATCCTCAGCCTCCTTCAACAAACAATTATCAGGCAAGAATTTAAGCTTCATAAGTGAAGAAAAGACGATACAGATTTTTTTCAGACAAACAAATGCTAAGAGAATTTGCCACTACCAAGCCAGGACCACAATAACTGCTAAAAGGAGCTATAAATCTTGAAACTCATTCTCAAAATACAGCAAAATAGAATCTCCTTAAAGCATAAATCTCACAGGACCTATAAAACAACAACAATAAACAATTTTTTTTAAAAAGTATTCAGGCAATGAACAGCACGATGAATACAATAGTACCTCACATCTCAATACTAACATTGATTGTAAATGGCCTAAATGCTCCACTTATTTGGCAGAATGGATAAGAATTCACCAATAAAGTACCTCCTGTCTTCAAGAGACTCATCTGACGCATAGGACTCACATAAACTTAAGGTAAAGAGGTGGAAAAGTATATTTCATGGAAACTGATACCAAAAGCAGGCAGGAGTAGCTATTCTTATATCAGAAAAAATAAACTTTAAAGCAACAGCTGTTAAAAAAGACAAAGAGGGACATTATATAATGATAAAAGGACTTGTCCAACAGGAAAATATCACAATCTTGAATACATATGCACTTAACACTGGAGCTTCCAAATTTATAAGACAATTACTACTAGACCTAAGAAATGAGGTAGACAGCAACACAATAATAGTGGAGTTATTCAATACTCCACTGACAGCACTAGACAGGTCATCAACACAGAAAGTCAACAAAGAAACAATGGACGTAAACTATACCCTAGAGCAAATGGACTTAATAGATACTTACAGAACATTCTGCCCAACACCTGCAGAATATACATTCTATTCATCAGTACATGGAACATTCTCCAAGATAGGCCATATGATAGGCTGAAAAACAAGTGTTAATAAATTTTAAAAATTTGAAATTGTATCAAGTACTCTGTCAGACCACAGTGGAATAAAATTGGAAATCAACCTTAAAAGGAACCCTCAAAACCATGCAAATATATGGAAATTAAATAACCTGCTCCGGAATGATCATTGAGTCAACAATAAAATCAAGATAGGAATTTTAAAAGTCTTTGAACTGAATGATAATAGTGACAGAATCTATCTAAACTTCTAGGATACAGCAAAGGCAATGCTAAGAGGAAAGTTCATAGCATTAAATACCTACATCAAAAAGTCTTAAAGAGCACAAATAGACAATCTAAGGTTACACCTCAAGGAACTAGAGAAACAAGAACAAACCAAACCCAAACCAAGCAGAGGAAAAGAAATAACAAAGATCAGAGCAGAACTAAGTGAAATCGAAACAAAAAAGATACAAAAGATAAATGAAACAAAAAGCTGGTTATTTGAAAAGATAAATAAAATTGATAGTCCATTGTCAAGATTAACCAAGAAAAGAAGAGAGAATCTCTGAAGAACCTCAATTAAAAATGAAACAGGAGATATTACAACTGATACCACAGAAATACAAAAGATCATTCGAGGCTACTATGAATACTTTTACATGCACAAACTAGAAAACATAGAGGAGATGGGTAAATTCCTGGAAATATGCAACCCTCCTAGATTAATCCAGGAAGAAATAGAAACTCCAAACAGACCAATAACAAGCAACAAGACTGAAATGGTAATAAATACATTGCCAAAAACAACAAAAAAATCTAGGACTAGATGGATTCACAGCTGAATTCTATCAGACGTTCCAAGAATTGATACCAATCCTATTGAAACTATTCTGAAAGATAGAGAAAGAGGGAATCCCTCCTAAATCATTCTATGAAGCTAGTATCACTTTAATACCCAAACCAGGAAAAGACATAACAAAAAAACAAAACTACAGACCAATGTATACCAGTCTGGGTCTTTTGTGGTTCTATATAAATTTTAGGATTGTTTTTCTATTTATATTTCTGTGAAGAGTGTCATTGATATTTTGATAGAAACTGCACTGAATCTATAGATTGCTTTGGGAACCCTGGACATTTTAACAATATTGATTCTTGTAATTTATGAACATGGAATATCCAAAATTTTCCAAAAACTGCAAACACTGGTGAGAGAAATACAAGAAAAGCTATACAAATGGAGAGGTATTTATGGATTAGAAGAGTCGTATTGTTTTTTTGAGACAGAGTCTCACTCTGTTGCCCAGGCTGGAGAGCACTGGTGCAATCTTGGCTCACTGCAACCTCTGTCTCCTGGGTTGGAGCACTTCTCCTGCCTCAGCCTCCCGAGTAACTGGGATTACAGGTGTTCTCCACCACGCCCAGCTAATTTTTGTATTTTTAGTAGAGACAGGGTTTCATCATGTTGACCAGGGTGGTCTCAAAGTCCTGACTTCAGGTGATCCACCCACCTCAGCCTCCCAGAGTGCTAGAGTTACTGGCCTGAGCCACTGTGCCCTGCCTCATGTTGTTAATATATAAATTCTCCCCAAATTGATCTACAGCATTGATATAATTCCAATTAAAATTCCATCAGGTATATTTTTAATTAACAAACTGATTCTAAAATTTACAAAGAAAATGCCAAATACTAAAAATAGCCAAAACAACTTTGAAAAAGAACACTATCTGATTCAAAATTTACTATAAAGCTATAGCAATAAAAACAGTGTAGGGCTGGTATAAAAGTAGACAAATATATCAATGGAACAGAATAAAGAATCCTGAAATAAACATATATATATATATATATGTGTGTGTGTGTGTGTGTGTGTGTATTGATTTTTAATAAATGTCTCAAAGCAATTCAATGGCAAAGGATAATTTTTCAAAAAGTTGTGCTGACACAAGTAGATATTCATATGCAAAAATATGATCCTCAAACAATACATAAAAATTAACTAGAGTCACAGGACTAAATATAAATTAAAGTGATATAAAATCCAGAGATACATTTAGGAGAAAAATCTTAGTAACCTTAAGCTTAGCAGTGATTTTTTAAAACATGACATTAAAAAGCATAAAGTATAGAATAAAAGATTAATAAATTGAAGTTTAATTTGTAATAAAACTTTTCTTCTTCAAAAGACAATGTTAAGAAGAAGTAAAGGCAAGTCATAGACTGGGAAAAATATTTGCAAAACAGATATCTGAAAAAGGATTTGTACTTGTAATATATAAGGAATTCTTATAACTCAAAACAAACAACATACTACAAAGCGGACAAAAAATTTGAGTGTATGTGTCACCAGAAATTGATTTGTTGAATGATATGAGGTAGGGGACAAGATATTGTCATGACCTTGGGATGGGGAAGATATCTTGTCACAAGAAATGCTAATGCTGAAGGAAAAGTTTTGTAAATTACATTCAAATTGAGAACCTCTTGTCGAATGATACTGAGAGAATAAAAAGTCAAATCATGGCCTAGGATAAAATATATGCAATACATAGAAATAGCAGAAAACATGCTTCTAGAACATAAAAGGAACTCCTACGTGTTAACAGAAAATAATTTCTACAAGTTTTCTGTAAATCTGAAACTGCTCTAAAAAATACAGTATATTTTTTAAAACACGGAAGGAAAGAAGGATTAACTCATTAGAAAAAAGAGCAAAGTTGAACAGACACTTTCCTAAACATGATATCCAAGCAGTTAACAAGCATATGAAAAGGTGCTTAATTTTTGTATAAGGTGTAAGGAAGGGGTCCAGTTTCAGTTTTCTGCATATGGCTAGCCAGTTTTACCAACACCATTTATTAAATAGGGAATCCTTTCTCCATTGCTTTTTCTTATTGGGTTTGTTGAAGATCAGATGGTTGTAGATGTGTGGTGTTATTTCTGAGGCCTCTGTTCTGTACTCAAGATGGATTAAAGACTTAAACGTAAGACCTAAAACCATAAAAACCCTGGAAGAAAACCTAGGCAATACCATTAAGGACATAGGCATGGGCAAAGACTTCATGACTAAAACATCAAAAGCAATGGCAACGAAAGCCAAAATTGACAAATGGGATCTAATTAAACTAAAGAGCTTCTGTACAGCAAAAGAAACTATCATCACAGTGAACAGGCCACCTACAGAATGGGAGAATTTTTGCAATCTATCCATCTGACAAAGGGCTAATATCCAGAACCTACAAGGAACTTAAACAAATTTACAAGAAAAGAAATAAACAATCCCATCAAAAAGTGGGTGAAGGATATGAACAGACACTTCTCAAAAGAAGACATTTATACAGCCTACAAACATATATAAAAAAAGCTCCTCATCACTGGTCATTAGAGAAATGCAAATCAAAACCACAATTAGATACCATGTCACGCCAGTTAGAATGGCGATCATTAAAACGTCAGGAAACAACAGATGCTGGAGAGGATGTGGAGAAATAGGAATGCTTTTACACTGTTGATGGGAGTGTAAATTAGTTCAACCATTGTGGAAGACAGTGTGGTGATTCCTCAAGAATCTAGAACCAGAAATACCATTTGACCCAGCAATCCCATCACTGGGTATATACCCAAAGGATTATAAATCAATCTACTATAAAGACACATGCACACGTATGCTTATTGCAGCACTATTTACAATAGCAAAGACTGGACTGAACCCAAATGCCCATCAATAATAGACTGGGTAAAGAAAATGTGACACATATATACCATGGAATACTATGCAGCCTTAAAAAACAATGAGTTCATGTCCTTTTCAGGGACATGGATGAAGCTGGAAACCATCATTCTCAGCAAACTGACACAGGAACAGAAAACCAAACACCACATGTTCTTACTCATAAGTGGGAGTTGAACAATGAGAACACATGTACATAGGGAGGGCAACATCACACACCAGGGCCTGTTGGGGGGGTGGGGAGAAGGGGAGGGATAGCATTAGGAAAAATACCTAACACATGCAGGGCTTAAAACCTGGATGACCAGCAAACCACCATGACACATGTATACCTATGTAACAAACCTGCACGTTCTGCACATGTATCCCAGAATTTAAAGTATATATATATATTTTTAAAAGGTGCTTAAACTTGTTAGTGATTCTGGAACCAGAACTTACTATCACAACTATTTGCTAAGCAATCACCACAGCGATTGAAATTGAAGACTAACAATACCAAATATTACCAGTACACAAACTAGAATTCTCATATGCTATGAGTACATAACTGTTTGTCAGTATCCACTAACGCAAAAGTGTGATGCCATATGACCCAGTGATTTCATTCCTGGATAGGTGTACACAGGTTTCTAAAAGTATGTATGTTCAATAAATAATGTTTATAGCAGCACTTTCTTAATTACACTAATCTGAAACAACCTAAATGCAATGGTAATAGCATAGTGGTACAGTCATATAATAGAATATTATATAGCAATAGGAATTTATTGGCATATGGATGGATAATTTCACCAACATACATTTGGCAAAAGAAGACAGATACAGTAGTATATACTGTATAATTCCATTTACATAAGTTTTAAAGAAGGTTAAAATAAACAATTTTGATAGAAGTCAGGCTGGTGTGTAACTTTGCAGGGAGAGGATCATGACTGAGGGCACAGAGGTTGTCTGGAGTGCTGCCAATATTCCATTTCCTGTGATGGTGGGTGGCAGTTTCATGGGTGTGTCCACGTTTTGAATATTCATCAAGCTGCACACTTACCATTTGTGCACCTTTCTATGTACAGAATCTGTCTGGCAAGTAACGAGCTTTCTTTAGAGAATGGCAGGAGAGCCAGAGGAAAGTGGGATGAAACAGGCATCAACCAGACCTGTTGTTTCCATTCTAGTAATGAGAGATGTTGTACTATTAATTTAGGTCTACTGTACCTTGATCCTTTGAAATGTTTTCGGAATTTTTTTCCATGTAGTTTCAGTGTGTGCTGGCAAATTCATCTCGTTTTGTTTTTGCTAAAACACACCAAGAAGTTGTGCCTGAATCTGATCCTCTATGCTATTAGCAGTTCCCAGGTACCAGGTCCCCACCTGCATGAGTACTACATGGACAAGCTACTTTGATGGCTCTCAAGTCCCATCTGCCCTGGAGAGGTCTCCACAGTGTCCTTGAAAGATCCAATTTTACTTTCCTCCTTCTTCCTCCTCCCCCTCCCACCCAAGGTTTCTTTAGGAAGAAGAAGAAACCCTTTTATTCTTCCCTGCTATCTGTTTTATTCTCCTAGAAGGAATTTCTTCTTTTTTTCTAAAACATTACCATCAGAAATCAGAAATGGTCACAATTCTTTTGGAAAAAAAAATGCTTTATTGAGGTATGACAGACATTCACAAAGCTGTATATATTTAATGTGTATGATTGGATGAGTTTGGAAATATGTATACGCCTGTGAAACCATCACCACATTCTACAACATAAACATACATCTACTCCAAAAGTTTATTCCCATCCTCTTTATTATTATTTTTGCATGTGATAAGAACACAAGATCTCTGGTTTTAGAGAATTTTAAGTATACGATACAGTATTGTCTATAATAGGCACTATGCTGTACAGTAGATCTCCAGGAATAAATCATCTTGTGTAACTGAAACTTTGCACCCTTTGACTAATTCCTCCATTTTCCCCACTATCCCTCAACCCTAGCAATGACCATCCTACTCTCTGCTTCTTTGACTATTTTTGTTTCCTCATATAAGTGGTATCAGGAAGTATTGGCCCTTCTTAAACATTGATAAGTTATTAAAGTTGCTAAGAGAGCATGCAAATGTACATTTCCCCTGAGGAAAACTTTTTATTGGAGTGGAGGTGCTATTTGTCTCAAAAAATGTCATTGTCTTGTTTGATTTTTCAGAAAAGGGGATGAGGAGGTAGGGAAATATTTGTGTTTCTTTTGTTCAAATATATGATGTAAAGTGTTCTCTATGTGCTGTTTATATGAATGTAGACTGGTTCAACAATAATACTGCTGTCAGCCCTAGAAGAGGATCTAAACTTCTGAGGAAAGCATATTGGTAAATAAATATTGATACATCCTACAACCTTTCATAGATACTGCGTGGATAGGCTCAGAATGTAAAAGGTGCTTTCTTTTCTCTTTCCTTTTCCCTCCCCTTTTCCCTCCCCTTCTTCCTTCCTACTTCCTCATTTTCTTTTTCTTTCTTATTTATTTTCCTCCTTCTCTGCTACCCAAGCAGATCACTGTCTAATGCAGACTCACACATATTTCTGATTAAACTAAAAACTTGAAGGACAAAAATGAATTTGAGCAATGGTCATGTTTCCAGGCAGTTTATTTCATTTCAAGTGGAGACCAGGGGTCCTGGAATAAAAATGTGAAGAATTTGCTGTTCTAGCAGTTGGATTGAAGAAGGGGAAATTCAATTCAATTATCTTAGAAATCCATTAGCTAATGAATAGTTTTATCAGTGTTCCCAGAAAAGTTTGACTCAAATGCTTTGGTGGGCAACTGCTCAGCTTAGAAGAGACTGAAGAGGGGACGTACTAGAGGAGATGTGGCCTGCAGAAACTTACATTGTAAGCCAGAATCTGTCATTTGGTAGGAATCATTTGGTGGGGAACATCAGAGAGCTGGGCTGAAGATAATGTAGCCATAAATTCCATTAGGGTAACATAAGCACAAGGCTTCTGAATTTGTAATGCTTTTCTTTGAAAGGTGAATAGGTGATTGAATTCATTGAGAACTCATACAAGTTACATGCTTTGTGAATAGGGATTGATTGATAAGGGTGGCCTATTTATTGAGTCTATAAATGCTTATGTCTCAAATTTATAGCATAAGGCTCAAGTATTTGCATCATAAACTCAGAAGGGCAAGTTCACTAGTGCCATTTTATTGAGGATTCACATTACATATTCCTTTCTCAAAGATGCCTTCCTTAACCCTTTAGGGAATGAAACCTATTTCTAGTTGCAGTTCTACCTTATCATGCTGCTATTTTCTGTTTATTGTCTGCAAACCTCCTACACCACAATGCAAGTTTATCTTATTTTGGGAGCAGGAACTCAACTTGTCTTGTGGAGTCCAGAACACAGAAGTTATTAAATATTAAACTGAATAACACAGCAACTAATTGTCAAACATACTCATGATGGTGCCCATGAAAGTACATTTTTAAATCTCCTAGCACTAAGAATAGAGGCAGATGTATAGGAATAGCCACTTAAAAATTTGTGAATAAATAGATAAATGGCTCAGTGACTGAATGAGTACAGGTACATAATCAATCTGAAAACCCAAGTGTGGGCTGAGAGTAAGAAATAATGTGTCAGAGCTTTGATGGTTTATTAAATGACAGTGACATGTTTCAGGGGCACTTCCACCTTGTGTGCCTGAGATACGCACATTGGATACCTGAGGTTCTAAACCAAAGTATAAAAATAATTCAAAGTTCCTGGTGCCTTTTAAATATTAGCAGTTCCTGGAAGCTCCTCCACTCACCTCTATCTCCTCTAACTGAATGTGTACCAAGTGGCCATTTTCCACACACCTTCTTAGGTTGTATACTGCTATACAATTTATCTTCTTCTCTTGAGTTCTCTGAACAATCAGCTGATCACTAATTTATTTTTACCTTCATCATCTCAGTCACCACAAATAACTGTTGATCCCCTCTCTATGACAGATATGTACATTGGGATGGGCAGTTAGGAGGGTCTACATTGCGGTGGGAAGGATAATGACCCCGATAGATGCCCACATTCTCATCTCAGAACCTGTAAGTATGTTACACGGCAAAGACAACTTTCCAGGTATGTTAAATGTTATGAGATGGGGAGATTACCCCGGATTATCCATGTTGACCCAATGAAATTACAAGGGTCCCCATATGAGAGAGGCAGCAAGGTCAGAGTAAGAACAGATGATCTGACAGCAGAATCAGAGGTTGAAGGAGGCTCATGAGCCAAAGAGTGGGGGCAGCCTCAGAAGCTGGAAAAGGCATGAGAACAAACTCTACCTTGGAGCCTCCAGAAAGAACTCAGTCCTGTTGACACCTTGATGTTAGTACAGTGAAACCCATTTCAGACCTCCCGAACAGCAAGATATTAAATTTATGTTGTTTTAAGCCACTAGGTTTGTGAGAAGTTGTCACAGCAGCAGTAGAAAACTAATTCAACAGAACAGCAAGATGAGAAGTCTAACCTTAAGGAGCTTACAAGACAGTTTATCTTTGACTTTTCACATATGACCTTCTACATATAGTAAGTTGTCGAGTCTTGAACACACCTGCATGCTCTCTTTACATTCTCTATAGCTTTTATTACAACCTTTACATCCCCACCCAGGCTTTCACCTTTAATTCCCAGTTAATGTTTTTATTATTATTATTATTATTTCACAACTTAGCTAATGTAATAGCCTCCTGATGGTTTTCTCTCTTTCTGATTCTTTCATCCTTCGTGGACCAACTTGGTTAATGTTCTTACAAAGCCACTTGATCATGGAGTTAGACTCTCAGAGTTTATGGGCTAAAGAGTCAATCTATCATAATCATTATTCAGTGCAACAACAGAGCATCAGCCCTGCTCAGAAACATTCAGTTCTTCCACATTCCTGCCACACACAGTGCCTTCTCTGTAGGCTGGAGTGTTAGTAAGTCTTTTGTTATATTAATTCTACTTTTCTATTTATATCTCTCCCCATTTATTCTCCAAAACTAGTGAACTAAATGCTCAAGCCACCTTCTACATCTTCTTCACCTATTCTCATGCCACTTCTTTTCCTAAACGTGTGCTTCTCACAATATTATCTATCAGAATTTTATTTCCTCCTCAAAGTGGTGGAACCATTCACCAGGAGAGGACTAGGTTTGAGGCTCTGTAGAGTGTAAGATACCAATCCCTGTAATTGTTTATTTCATGTGTATCTTTCAGGGTCAATCTTGCATTGTTGTTTTAGTATACGCAGCATCCCTATCATCTAGCACACACTACGCAGCACCTAACTACATACTTGCACATGACAGACACCCATAAAATATTGATTTAAAATGAGCTCACAAAAATATTAACAATCCATTAGCCCACTTGCAAAGGCAAGTTACATCAGTGTTATGATGATTCACAAATAGTAAAAGAAGCACAAAAAAACAAATTGTATACCTGTATCTTCCATTTTTGTGCAAGATTAAAAGATCAAATTCTAGGAAATGATTTCAAATAATTAAAGTTGATAATCTGTTTATAACATCTCCAGGGTTTATAATCACTGACAGTTTTTATTTAAAAAGTTATCTTAGCTGTCACACTTGTTGTAAATCCCTGGAGCTGAAGTTGTATGGTGAATAGAGTATCTGGCTCCATTCTTCTGCTTTAGGCCACATACATTTCCATGTTTTCTGAAATGTATTTCCTAACTAGCTCTTTCCCACTGTTACTGTGAGGGCACATCTTGGCTTTTTAGTGACATCTTGTCTGTCTCCCTGGGTGTATGCCTCATGGACTATAATGAGTGAAGCAACTAGGGCAAGTAAAGAAAGCTCTGGTCTAAGAGCAAAAAATCCTGGCTATTGTCCTGGCTTTGCCACTATTGATTTATATAACTGCATCAAGTCACTTAACTTCTTTGATCTTCAGTCTTCTCATGTGTGACTGAGGAGCACTCTCAACTTCAAAGGAAGCCCAAGAAGTGGGATTCATATGGCTATAGATGACTTTATTCCATGCTTCTTCATATAACTTCTTCCTGGGGCCCCCAGCACTGGGTCTCCCTAATGATATGTCTTCCGTGTGCCCAGAGTGCCTCCTTCTGTGAGAGAGGAGAGGGAAAAGTCTTCATGCTGGCAGTACTCTGGATAATGGGAACTTGGGGTATCTCTTTGTTGCCTCCTGGATAAGGAAGAATTATGATGGGAGGCTCTCAGAGCCAGCACCTGCTGCCAGCAGTGACAGTGGGCCATCCCACTCCTCTCTGCTTGCTTGGTCTTAACCACATAATTTTTAAAAATTTCATCGGAGACAGCACACAGTGGGAATAAAAGTCTAACCTTGGAATCAGATTGCTTGCTGTCCTGACTGTCAAGTGTTAGCTGTAATGGTTGGCAAACTACTTAATCTTTATGTGCCTTAGTTGTTTCATCTGGTGAATTTAAGATGATATTAATAGTACCTAATTTCAAGGATTGAGTGAATAAATGTACAATGTTTAAAACAGTGCATGGTAGATAGAAAGTACACCATGTCATTTAGCTGTTATCATGAAACTATCAGTAGCAGGAGTAGCAGTAAGAGGAAGAGAAAGAGAAGGATTAGGAGAAGGAGTAAAGGTTCAACAGCTTTCCTTCCCAGCAGAACACAGCCCCCAGTGCTCTGAATGGCACTCAAAACCCACACCACCTTGTCCTTGACATGCTCCAGTCTCCTTCCTCCATGTCCTCCAGCCAAGTAGCCTGACTGCTCTTCTAGAACCCACCATACATTTCCTGTTTTCTTTGCTGTTGTTTTTCTCAGGCAGAATGTTCTACCTTTCCTTCTCTACATATCAAAATTGTATCCATATTCCAACTTAAAGCTAAATGGCATCTTTGTAAAGCCTTTCCAAGTCATCCAGTCATATTTAAGCTCTCTTTCCCATGTTTGTCCACCCTTTAATCTTCTCATGTGGTACTGCTTTCCATTCTCTTTCATATTGGAGTTAGTGGTTTCAATTTTAGGATCCCCAGCTATATGGTAATTTCCATGAGGGCATAACCCTCCAGGGCTTATATTTGCCCTCTCTATCTCCTGGGTTAAACTGCCCATCAGCACAAGGCACTCAGTGGCCAGGAAAGCTGGTGCCACACATCCTTCTCCATGCACATCTTCCTTCCTTAGGCAGTTCCTGCTTCCATGCTATACATCTGTGGGCCAAGAGAAATCAACAGAGGAGAGCAATAACTATAGCCATCTTCATCGCTTTGAAAAAAACTAATAACCAAGGAGAAGGAGAGAAATTTGCTGATACTACATTGTGGTTCTTTGATTGGGACAAAAATATAACCCCTCTACCTGTTATTACCCTCCAAAAGGTCCATAATGTACCAGCCTTAACATTAAGCAACACTTATATTAGAAGTCAAACATAAAGATGATAAGTGTAATTGCACAGTGATTCCAAGTTTGAGCAATGGAAGAGAGACAAGTAGAGAGCAGAAGGTGAGACATTGCAGGAAATGGAACGGATATTGAAGCCTGAGAATGAATCCAGGAGTCTACAGATAAAGTCTATCCTTAAAACCTAGGCTATTTAACATATTCTTCATGACAGACTCTAAATACAGATATTGTTTCTGTCAATGGAAAGAATTTTGTATTTTATATCAAAAACTGAAAGAAAGAAATTCAGCCAAGCTTTAATATTCATACTTTTCTCTGGGGAAGACATACTGTCATATTGAAAGGTTTTAAGTATTTTGCATTTTTTTGCATCTGATTTCATCTCCCTTCATTATTTAATATTCAAAGTGTTTCATTCTTCAATTATAAATTGCTCCTGTTTAGTTCCTTGACCACATCTCAATGTTCTTTGTAACCATTTTAATTTTTTAAATACTTGAAATAAAACAGGATTTCTTAGTATTGAATAACGGAAGGTTTTCCCTTTAGCAATACAAATCATTGTTTTATCTTTTTTATTTTTAAAATAATTGTGGTTAAGCAAGTAACTGAGAAACAGGTCTAGATATTGTGTTTGAAAGCAACATACTAGAGTTCTTTAAATGAAATTAAAAGACTAAAAGAATTTTCAAAGGACATTGTCTCCCATATGTGTTACTTATATGCTAAAACCATGTTTTCTTTTAGTTAATGTCAATTATATGATTTCCATGCTCAAAAGGAAGAAATTCAGGATTGAGAGCAATGTCAAGGTTATGCCATGAAGGAAGATCTAATTTGTAAAGGGAGGGAGAGAATTGAACCTTCTCACCTCTTGCTCTTTCATTGCTACAACCTGGAGAAAAAAAAAACCTGATTTTGCCCTTTAGTGTAATGGACAAGGTGGGAATAAAAGTTGGCTTTTCTTTCAGCACCTCTGTGCTTTTCAGAGAGAAATCCTCATGAATAGGGCAGTAGGGATGTCTGAATCTAGAGAACGAAAACCCTTTTCTTAGCCTTTTTATTTTCAGGGAGGGTGAAGGTGGGAGTGTTGATTCTACTCAGTATAATCTGTTTGAGACAGTTCTAGTTATGTTTTTATTCTAAAAGCCTAGTAGTCATGGTATAAGAATTATCTTCCTCCAATTCTCAAGCCAATGTTTTTCAATATGTCATCCCTGAGCATTCTGGGCAAACAGGGCCATCTTCTTTAAGCCCATTTTTCTTTGATTTGGAAAAGCTTTTTAGAAGACTATCAGAAGTGAGGTAACTGCAAAGATCAAAGGAAATGTGTACTTACAATGTGCTTGGTTACTCTGCTTGTTGGAAGCCTTAGTTTCCATGTTTCAGGCTTGGTTTGGTGGAAAGAATTTAAATTTGTACCTACAGATTTCATTGCATCTACACTATAAGATAGTCGGTATTATTTCAATGAAGAGGCAAGATAGAAGGTTCATTAAGGAGGAGTAGGCTTTTACCTTTTTTTTCTTAACACTCCTGTATGATACGACATGAGTACACACACACACTCCATTCAAAAAACAAAGCATCTGTTCTCTAAGAACCTGCCCTCTAAATAGGTAACTGATCAGATGAGGAAGGCACAAGAACGTATACTGCAACATACAAACTAATTTCCTATTTAAATAAGAATAATAATAACAACAAACCCTTATATACCATTTACCACTCAGTAGGAACTGTTTAAAGCACTTTACATGCATGTATGTATTCATTCCCCATAACAACCTTACGTAGTAAGTACTATTGGAATGTGAGTTAGGCTGAGTAGAAGGAACATGTACTCTATCTTTCTCCCAACCATAGTGCCAAGACCAAGTGAGCTCTTTGAAATTTAAGATCACAACTCTTCTTTACAAGAGATTGCTTTATTCCAGCAAAGGTGATGAACAACAGTGGCTTACAGTTTACAATGCCAGAATGTCAGTTGGTAAATTGTGCTATATAGATTTTAATTAATACATTGTCATATATTTAATTAATTTAGTTTTAATCCCCTACACCATGTTTGCATGGAGTAAGCATGCATATAGTGAATGAATGAATGAAAACTTAGTTCTGTTGGAAGAAAAGAGATTAGGAAGAGAGGACTGTCCAGGAGTCAACTCAACACAGTAAACGTTTAGTGTAGCTAAGGAAGAGAGGATTGTCCAGGAATGAATTCAATAAGCATTTAATGCAGACCAAGCTGCATGTGGGGTGTCAAAGCACAGAAGGATGAGTCAGGCAGCACTTACTGAACAATGTCTTGGAGGCAGAAGTGGGAAATGAGCCCTGACATCCAGAACTCTGGAGAACACATGTGTCAGGATATGAGGAAAGGATGAGACAGAACAAGGAAAGGCCTGAGAAATTTCAGAAGAATTAACTGCATATGGTGGCATGCACCTACTGTTAGGTGTCATCTTTGATGAAATCTTAAAAATTAAGATTTAATTATGGTAATGAGTTAAACCGAAGTAGACATGATTTCTGAGATTTTGGTTAGAACTGTTGTCTTGCTATAGCTTTCATGTTTCTTTCTATACCCTTTGTGTTTCTAAAGAACTATGAAGTGAAGGCAAAGATCTACTCTTTTCTATTTCTATGAAAACTGTACTTCTTTTGTGGGGTTGATGGTACATAACCATGTCTAACTATGTACCACTGATGTGAATTTCAATATGTGGTTCTCTTCACAAACAAGCTTCAGTTTTGTATGGTCATTCTCAAGACTCTACTGACATTTGCTCCATAGGGCCACAGACATCAGAGTCCTTACAATGTTAGTCAAAAGTAATCTCTCTCTGTTTCTCTCTCTGTGTCTCTGTCAATCTCTGTCTCTTTATTTCTCTCTCTCTCTCACACACACACACACACACACACACACACACCTGTGCTCACACAAGTTATATAATCCTGTCCCAGGTCCAAATACTATTTCTAACTGCCTCATTGATTTTTATTATTTAAACTAAGCTATTTACAGGCATCCTAAGCACTTTATAATATTAAATACCACAAAATATACTGATATCATATAATCTAATTGAGGATAAAAATATATATGTTAAGTTTCAAATGCTTAATGAATATAGCATTTTATACTAATGTATGTTTCTGCTTTTAAGGAACTTTCTTATATGTTACCTACTTTGATCTTCAAGCAAAGGTTGATGGGAAGTTAAGGTTGATGGGAAAATTATCAATATCCCCATTTTAGGGATGAGGGGCTGATGCAGGGAGTTAATAACCAGCCCATGATTACATAGGTAGTATGTGATATGGTTAGGAACCAAAGCCTTCATAACATCTTCTGAAATCTGATCCACTGTTTCACAATTGCCCCATTTGTCCTTTGAATAGGACCAGGGAGAGACAAATGCTGACATTATAATCAAGAGATTCTGGGTCACAGGACTTGGAACCACACCGTTCTGTTGGGAGAGGAAAGCAGAGTGGGGAATCTGAAAGTGAATGGGGCCTGAGGCCAAACCAGAGAATGGCTGAGTGGGAACGGGGCCATTGCAGATTGAACAATGCTGAGTGGACATGGGAAAGGTACCAGCTGGAAATGCAGAAGGCAAAATGGGTAGCTATTCCGGCCAAATAGGTACGTGATTGAAGCAGGCTGAATCAGTAATTGAAAGATAGGACTTTCTCCCAGGAAAATATTTCACATCTCTGTCCTACCAATAATAAGACCCAAGAGGGGCCACATATTAATCAGATGACTAAGTACATGTATAGCTATCTAAAGCTTGGGCAAGCCAGGTTTAAGAAAGAGGAGAAATTCTCCCTAAACTGATTCAACACAAAGCCTATCAAAATGCCAACAGAAATGAAGAAGTAAATCCCACATTTTATATAGGATGAAAAGGATCCAGAATAGATAAAACAATTTTTTAAAAGAACAATCAAGTTAGAGGACTTTCACTTCCCAATTTCAAAACTTACTCTAAACTACAGTATTTAAAATAGTACAGAGTTGGCACAAGAATAGACATATAGATCGACAGAGAAGAATAGAAGTTCAGAAATAAGCCCTTATATCTGTGGTCAACTGGTTTTTTGCAAAAGTGCCAAAGGGATTCATTGAGGGAATAAATCATCTCTTCTGCAAATACTGCTAGGATAATTAGGTATTCACAAATGAAAAGATTAAAGTAGATCCTTACCTCACACCATGCACAAAAAGAGTACCCCAAAGGGGATCATAGACCTAAATATGGTGGATAAATTTACAAAATTTTTTAGAAGAAAATCTTTATGACTTTGAGTTAAGCAACATGTTCCTGATATGACACCACAAACATAAGCCATAAAAGATATAAAATGATAAACTGGACTTCATCTCATACTTTTAGATTGTATTTGACAGTTCAGTAGGATCCAACAAAGGAGAAGTGTACATTCAATCAGCTTGCTGCTTGTCCTCTGGTCTGCTCTGGGAAAAATACAAAAAACAAAAAACAAAAACCCAAAACACAGTAATAGTAATTGTAGTAGTTTCCTGTAGCTGCTGTAGCAAGTTACTGTGAAACAGTGGATTGAAATGTCACAAATTTATACCTTACAGTTTTAGAGATCAGAAGTCCAAAATCCATTTCACTGGGCTAATGCCAAGGTGTCAGCAGGGCTGGTTCCTTCAAGAGGCACTAGAGGACAATCTATTTTCTTTCCTGTTTCAGCTTCTGGAGACCACCTACATTGCTTGTTCAGGGCCTTTTCCTTCTTCAAAGGAGGGAGCATCACAGCACCTTGCAATTCTCTGTCTCTGACGTCTGCTGGCTTTATCACATTGCTTTCTCTCCTGCTTCCCTTTCTGACCCTTCTGCCTTCCTATAATAAGGAACCCACCTGAGTAATCCAGGGTAATCATGCCATCTCAAGATACTTATTTTAATCACATCTGCACTGTTCCTTTTGAGATGTAATATATTTCGCAGGTTCCAGGGATTAGAACGTGGACATATATACATATATTTTTTGGGGGGGTGTCATTATTCGGCCTATTTCATTCATTAACAGTATCACCAAAAATATTGATTCTGAAATTACCCAGTGTATCAATTCTTTTAGATGATACAATAAAATAAATGTAATAACATTTTGATATATATAATTTAATCTTAATAAATTGTCTCTTTTGAAAGAAATGTGTGTGTGTGTGACTATGTTGCTGTGTGAAGGAGACTGTCAGATTTGAGAGCTGATTCTGCACTTTTAGTTTGATACTAAGAAACTAAAAATACCACTAAATGCAAATTACAGATATAGGGATCATGGTGTGAACAGACTATCACATTTCTAGTCCTTTTGAGAAAAGGCTACACTTTTGGGTAATTGTAGGACACCAGCTGGCAGAATATTTAGAACGACATTATTTCTTTATTTTTTTTAATTTTCTTAAACATCTGGTGCCTTCTAGATTTTTATGTCAGAGAATTTTAATTTTTTCTTGAGTTCTTCAAATAATTACTCCTGTCATACATTCACAGCTTCAACTTGATTTCCTTCCTAAAATTTAAGATTATTTTAAATCCTTGTGTTAGAGTTTGTGACTCTCTGATATAATAATTTAAGGATGTACTGATTACATTTCCCCTAGGTTAACAATTTAATAGTGTCCTACTGAACAGAATAGGATCTACTTAGGAAAAGTGATGTGAGTGATTTTAAAGTCTGATGTTTTTAACATGTCTCCTGCCATTCCATCCTATACCTAGGGGTAATTATTATTCCCCAAGGAGAAATAAATTCATCTATTCACTTTTATTTATATCCTGCTTTGTTAAAAAGCTTTATGAAATTTGTTTTGTTTTGTTTTCATTTGAAAATATGTGTCTAGGGCAATTATATTTGTTATAAAAATCTCAATGACACTTTTAAAGTTTCTCCTTGAAACCTTCCAGCTCAGAAGTGAAAAAAGCTTCCAGTAGTCTTTAGAGCCACATTTTGAACTCAGGTGTCTATAAACCATCTCAAATAGTGGATTGGAGTTGGCACATCAATGATAGCTAATATATTGAGTGCTCTCCTGGACACCAGCCTGGTACGGTGTGGACTCCCTTCACTACCCCTGAAATCCGTGTATGTCCAGCGGGGTTCTAGCACACTCAGTGCCAAGGGGTAGTGGGTGCAGTGCTCCCAGTGGGTTACGCCTGCTCAGCTGGTGCTGGGAAGTTGATATCCACTCTGTGGTTGGGGGATCCCACGTGGCTAGAGTCTAAACTTCAGCTCGACGTGAAGTACTTTGCAGGCATTATCTTCGTTAATCTCATAACTTTCTTATGAATAGGCATCATAGTTATTCACATTTTACAGGCAAGGACGCTGAGATAGATCCGAAAATAATTTCTCTAGTCTCTGGAATGAATTCAAGAAATTCTCATTCACTATTTTGGCTCTACTTTTCAATATTGCTTAAAAACATGGATTTGGGGTCTGTCTGAATTTCAATTGTGAGTTGAGCACTTAATAGCCCAGTAGCCTTGAGCAAGTTACTTAACTGCTCTGTGCCTCAGTTTCCCCATTTGTAAAATAAAGATAGAAACAGTGCTTTTCTCAAACGATTGTCACAAGATTGCCCGAGACAGGACATGTAGATTACTTGAAACAATGCCTGACACATTGTAAATATTAACTACATCTCATTTTTATGTTTTTTAACTCATTCTTTGTATTATATTTTGTATGTGATTTTTTTTTTTTTTTGCAGTTAGAAAGTAAGTTCCCTGAAGAAAGGATTCTGCCTTATTCATCCTGAATGTCTTGGAGTACTTAGCACAGAGCAGTCCCTCAATATTTATTTTGTTTGTGATTTATTTTTTCATTCACATTATGAAACACAGTTTCTGTCCACATTAAATTTATTATCATCAGAAAAGGTCCAAACTTGTCTTCATACAGCAGGGCAACAAAATTAAATAATGTGGTACCTGCTAGACTGAATAGGAACGCTGTGCTGTGTATTGATGGATGGTCTGAACAGATTTCATGGGAAGAGAGGACTATTTATCTGCTGACATGCTTTTATTGGCTCCTGCCATTGTTGGTGACACTTCTCTTGCATAATAAACTCTCACTAATTATAGGCAAATAACATTTTTTTCTTAGCTGCTGTTTCATTAATTTATGTGGAACTCCTTTTTTCAAAATCTGTCCTAAGCAAAAGAAAGTAAGATTTTGGGAAGACAGCAAAGTAATTAAAGCCTGTTGAAATAGCTTGATGCTAGAGATAGAATACTTTGAAAATATTCAGAGATACAGATTGCCACATGTGAGTGGTATTCATCCAAGGAAGCTATGCAATTTACTAATTAGTTTATCAAGTCACTGGCAGTTGTTTTCTAAGGTCAACAGAAAATTAGAAAATTGTTTTGAGCATTTGAAAGGAACCAGATCTAGTTCTAATATATACTCCCCCCAAAAAAGTTGATCCAGGCAATTGGTTCAGTACAGGAGGGCTTTTGGAACATTTTGTTTGCTTTGTACACTGGAATGAGAACAAAATGAGGTAATTCATTTAATGGTGCTTTGAAAAATGTTATTGCAGACTTCATTGTTAGTGTATGTAAAGCACTATTATTACTAGAAGAAATCAGCCCATAAACCCTAACAATGATAAAACTGATATTAGGGACATGTTATTTAATTCATCAGGATTAACTAAACAATTTATAATAATTTCTTATCACCTGTGATTCTATATTGTGCCTATAATAACAGCACTGGTTACCATTTGTTGAGTACTTACTATGCACTGGATCCTTTACATTTCACACCTCATTTATTACTCACACTATTTTTGAGAATTATAATTTCCATTTTACAGGTGAAGAGCTATAGGTTAAGAGAAATTAAGAGGTTTGCTCAAGATCACACAGCGCAGAAAAGGCCTGGGTCTCTTAGACCTTCAAACCCATGTCTAACTGCTCCAGGTCCCTGCTCTTAACTTTAAACCACACCATCTCTTGCTCTTCATTTTAGGCTCCAGAGAGACCCCTACTTCTGTGGACTGCCTATGCTGATCCTTGGCCCTCTATATTCCTTGTGCTCTCTTCTTACTTTTAGTACTACACAGTATAATTGTTTATAAAAATCAAAGTGATCTGAAGTATTATACTTTTTAAAATCCCTAATAAGGCATCATAATATGTGTTCTTCAAAACTCAATAATACAGGTGTTGGGAAACTCAAAGGTAAAATGGAGACCAAAAGTGCTTTACCGTCACAGAAACTAGTCCTCAGTGGTGGACGGAAAAGCAATATGTGACACATTAACTGTGACACTTATATGCCACCTCCCTGTTCTCTGAAAAGAAACATTCCATTCCATATTAGTTCATTCTCACATTGCTATAAAGAAATACCTAAGACTGGATAATTTATATACCAAAAAAAAGGTTACATTGGCTCATGTTCTACAGGCTTTACAGGAAGCATGGCAACTTCTGCTTCTGGGAAGGCCTCAGGAAACTTACAATCATGGGGGAAGGCGAAGGAGAGGCAGGCCTATCAAATGGCAAAAGTGGAAGCAGGCCAGAGGAGGGGCAAGAGAGAGAGAGGGAAGGTACTATACACTTTTAAAAAACTAAATCTTGGCCAGGCGCAGTGGCTCACGCTTGTAATCCCAGCACTTTGGGAGGCCAAGATGGGCAGATCACCAGGTCAGGAGATTGAGACCATCCTGGCTAACACGGTGAAACCCCAGTGAGCCGAGATCGCGCCACTGCACTCCAGCCTGGGCGACAGAGCGAGACTCCGCCTCAAAAAAATAAAATAAATGAAGAAATAAATAAAATAAAATAAAAACTAAAAAACTAAATCTTGCGAGCACTCACTCACTATTGTGAGGATAGTTCCATGGGGGAAACCTACCCCCCTTGATCCAATCATTTCCCACCAGGCCCCACCTCCAACACTGGGGATTACATTTCAACATGAGATTTGGGTGGGGATACTCTTTCTTCTCAAAAGAAATCATTAAGTATGGTCATATTTGTTATTTTTCATAAAACATGGATATCTCATTTTAGTACTTAACAGACTCTTAAAAGATCACAAATAGCCTTAAGTTTAAAAACGAGGCTCAAAAGATTTGTACCAAGTACAAGGTCATAAAGATGCCACATAGATGTGTTCATATGCACCTCCATCAAGCAAGCACAGTTACATTATGACTTTAATTCATTCACATATTTCTGCATTCACTAGTTCCATAAATATTTACCAAGTCCTGGCTAAGTGTCATGCACTGGGCAAAGTCCTGGAGAGTCACCGTCTTACTCCTTAAATGCTTAGCACCTAGGGAGTGGATACCAACATGAAATTAGACAATCTCAAATCTGGGTAATAAGTGATAAGCTGGGAAGTATAGTGTACCTGGAGAGTAAACTGAAGGGCCATGTCACCCATCTAGAGAAGGTGATGTCAAAGCTAGGCCTAAAGAATGAGTGGAAGTAGCCAGGAAGTGACAATAGCAAATACATGTGTCTCAATACCCAGTGATGGAAACTCTGGCTCAGAGAAGAGACAGGAATCATTCCAGGCTTCTGACCCTGCGAGATGTGTAGAAAGGATTTCACGTCTTCTGAGAATATAGACAGGAGTAAAGAGGAATCTTTTGAAAGTGATACCAGGAGTTATATCATTCATTTCGAGAATTAGCGAGAAATCCAGGTGAGGAAAGCTTAAGGGATTTAGGCCCACATTTCCAGCAGACGAGTAGCTTGGGTGAGATGCAGATGTTTTGCATTTGCAAATTTTTCTCAAAAGAAGAAACACAAATGGCCAAAAGGTATAAGAAAAAAATGCTCAGCATCACGAATCATCAGAGAAATGCAAATTCACAGCCAAGGTATGGCATCCTAGGATTGGTGGATGAAGTTAGTCTCATCAAGTCTAATTTCTCAGTATTCACAGCGCTCAAATGTGAGAGTGAGACTGTCGCTATGGGATGCATAAGTGATCTTCACCGGTAGCTAGTCTCTCATCCTTGGTACATTTTGCCATAGTGAATGCACTGGTTATGTGCACATTTGTTTCATCCTTGGATACATTCTTTTCTCACCAGGGGCTGATTCTGACCATCTGTAGCATCTGAACTCCTTTCTCTCTGGCTTCCAAATTATTTCAATGAAAGAAAAATACTGCCAGAAGATCAGAAGTTGGGAGGAGAAAAGGTTTTGAGTATCTCCCCTGGCCTCTTACCGAGCTTTAGCACATGTGTCTCTTTACGAGTAGCATCTGCCGGCAAACCCTCCCCCGTGGCTCTGGCTCCCACTGGGCTACAGGAACACTATTTCTTCCCTCTACTCCATCAGCCTCAGGACTGGTAATGGGTTTCTGGAGTTGTTCATCACTGGTGACTCAACATCTGCTGTTTGTCCTTTACCCCTGCTTATACTTCTGTAACTGTTCCTTCATTAAAATCTCTATTTTCTGCCAGAACCCTGACTGATACAGTGACTCAACAGTGTTAACTCTGCTTCCTATTTTATTTTGAAGATGAGGGAACATGTGGTTCTGGGACAAAATGCCAAATGGCTTCTGAAGTTTTAAAGCAACACAATGCAGTCTGACCAAAACTTTGATCTTCTAGAAGAGAAATAGACTAAACCATTATTGTCAGGTGCCATAATAGATGTAGTTAACCTTTATAACATCACCATGATGCATAATGCACCCATTTTATAGCTTATTATAGTATTTTTACAAATTAAGAAACATGCTTAGTATCATGCACTTAAAAAATGACAGAGATAGGGTTTTAAACTGGGTCTACCTGACTCCAATGTCTATGGTTTTTTACATGAGCTGCTCCCACATAATTCACAAACTTATTCTTCCTATTTGAAATCTTGCATTTTGGTTCCACTTTACATAATTATCAACAACTGGATGTTTCATTGTCACCTCAAGAGTGAAATCTCTCTACCTCCTATTCTCTCTGTCTCTTTCACTCTTTTCTGCTGCCCCAATGTCCCAACTCAACAGTGTTTTCAGAGTCTTGTTTGCTTTTTCCACAATGTGAGAAGCTCAGAGATTTCTGTTTGTTGTCACATCAGTTTGTTGTCAAGTCCCCAAAATGTATCCCAACAAACTGAGTGGTGCCTTCGGCTGTGGCTCCTGCCCAAAATGAAGCAATCATCCCTTTTCCTATTTCTTTCTTTTTTTTTTTTTTTTTTTGAGACGTAGTCTCACTCTGTCGCTCAGGCTGGAGTGCAGTGGTGCGATCTCGGCTCACTGCAAGCTCCGCCTCCTGGGTTCACCCCATTCTCCTGCCTCAGCCTCCTGAATAGCTGGGACTACAGGTGCCCGCCACGACTCCCGGCTAATTTTTTGTATTTTTAGTAGAGACGGGGTTTCACCATGTTAGCCAGCATGGTCTCGATCTCCTGACCTCGTGATCCACTCGCCTCAGCCTCCCAAAGTGCTGGGATTACAGGCGTGAGCCACCGTGCCCGGCCCCCTTTTCCTATTTCTTTGTACATTTTCCCTCTATATACTTAGTTCTAATCTAAAAATGTCAAGATTTTAAGAAGATCCTTACCCACCTCGTTTCTCTTCCTTCTCACTTTACACATTTCCAACCATTAATAATTCTTCCCCCTTTTCTATCCGGCCTCCTTTCCCATCACTAAACTCCTCATATACAACTAATCAGAAAACGTAGGGAAAGAAAATACCTGCAAACCACACATCTGATAAGGGATTAATATCTAAAGTATGTTGTATAAGGATTTCAATTCAATAGTAAGAAAACAACTGATTTTTTTTAAATGAGCAAAGGACTTGAATAGACATCAAAAGAAGATATACCAATGGCCAATAGGTATATGAAAAAATGCTCAACATCACAAATCATTGTAGAAATGCAAATTACAACCACAATGAGCTATTATATCACACCAGTTAAAATGGCTATTATCAGACAAAAGTATTAGAGTTGGTGAAGATTTGGAGAAAAAGGAACCCTTGTACATTGTAAGTGAGAATGTATGTTAGTATAGTCATACTAATAAAGAAAACTGCATGAGGTTTTCTCAAAAAATTAAAAATGAAACTACTATAATTCAGCAATACTACTACTTTTTATATATCCAAAGAAAATGAAATCTATATGCTGGCAAAATACATGTACTCCCATGTTCATTGCAGCATTATTCACAATAGCCAAGTTAAAGAATAAATCTAGTGTCCAAGAGATGAATAAAGAAAATATGATATAGTTTATATACAGAATGGAATACTATTCATTCTTTAAAAAGAAGAAAATGCAATCAATTACAACAACATAAATTAACCTAGAGGACATTAAGATAAGTGAAATAAGCCAGGCACAGACTGACAAATATCACATGGTCTGACTTATATATGGAATAAAAAAAACTGAATTCACAGAAGCAAAGAGTAGAATAGTAGTTACCAGAGGCTGGGGGTAGGGAAATTAGGTATAAGTTGACAAAAGGCACAACGTTTCAGTTAGACAGTAGAAATAAGCTTAAAAGATCTACCTTACGGTGACTATAGATGATAATAATATACTGTATACTTGAAAATTGCTGAAAGAGATTTTCAGTTTTCTCACAACAAAATAACTGTGAAGTGATGCATATGTTAAATAGATTGATTTAACCTTTCCAAAATGTATACATATATCAAAACATCATGTTATACACCATAAATATACATAAGCTTTAGTCGTCAGTTTTAAATGATAAACAAATTCTATATAATACAAAGAATATGTTTATAAAATCTAGAGATATGCCATACAAAGAGACTGGGAGACTCAATAGTGCTAAGATATCAGTTCTCCTCAAATTGGTCTATAGATTCAACAGCATTCCAATCAAAATTGAAACACTGATCTCAAAAGTCATATGCAATGCAAATGGCTAGAATAGCCAAAACAATTTTGAGAAAGAACAACAGAGTTGGAAGACTTATTATATTTGATTTGAAGACTCATTGAAAAGATGCAGAAATCCAGAACTATGGTATTAGCATAAATATAACTATATAGTGATCAATGGAACAGAGTAGACAGCCCTAAAATAGACACAGAAATGCTATTTGGAACAGTACCATGGTATTTCAATATTGAAAGGGTAATCTTTCCAATAAGTGGTCTTGGGAGAACTGGCTATTCACATAGACACAGATAAACTTTGATGTCTACCTCATATCTATGATGTATATGAAAATTAACTCAAGATAGATTATAGACCATAAATATAAATGCTAAAAGCATCAAACATTTAGGAGAAAAAATATAGTAAATATTTTGACAACCTTGGCATAGGAAAGATATCCAGTGACCCAACAGGCATTAAGCTTAAGAGAAACAAATGATATAATGGACTTTCTCAAATTAAAAGTTTTTTGTATTTAAAAATATTGTTACAAAACTGAAAATGCAAACAACTAAGCTGCAAAAGATGTACTTGTATATGACAAAACAACTCATATCCAGTATAGACAACTTCTCCAAAATAATAAATAATATTTGATTTAATAAATAATACAACAATATTTGAAAGACTTGAATAGACTTTTCTCAAAAGATGATAAAGGTAGTCAATAAGAACATAATCATAAGCTTTATATTATTAATCCTAAGGTAAATACAAATTAAAAACATGAAATATCAGTTTCTATGTGCAAGACTGGCTACCATTTTTTAAAATGACAATATCAAATTTTGGCAAGATGTAGAACTGGAACTCTCATATTTTGCTGGTTGGAATGTAAATGGTACAACCATCTTGAAAAATAATTTGGGATAGGAGGTGGCGAGGAAGCAGGACTAACTTGCAGCTCCCACTAAGACAGACAGAGCAGCCATGTGGAGAACCACATCACGAACTTTCGCTCCAAGAACTACCGTAGGAACATACCAGGAAAGCCGTGAGAATTCACAGACCCTTTGAAGGAGGTGGATTGCTGCTGCAGTCTCTGTGGGACAGCTAAGGAACTGTGAGTCAGCTTGCTTTCTCAGCTGGGAGGCTTGTAGCCTGAGACAAGTTCTCAGCCGAGCTCAAAGGCTGCCTGGAAATAAACTTGGTGCTGTTGTGGAGGGCATGGTGGGAGTGAGACCAGCCTTTCAGGCTGTGGACTGCATGGGAGCTGCGTGAGGCCTGTGGCTCCTGGCTTTCCCCCACCTCCCTGGTAAGCTGTGTGATGCAGCAGAGGTGGCCATAATCCCTCTGGAAACATAAGTCCATTGGCCTGGGAAGCACACTCCCATCCCCCACAGCAGCTGCAGCAAGCCTCACCCAAGGAGAGTCTGAGTTCAAACAGGCCTAACCCTGCCCCCACCTGATGGTCTTTCTCTACCAGCCCTGGTAGCCAAAGACAAAGGACATAATCTCTTGGGTGCTCTATGGCCGTACCTACTGCCTGATCCTCCCTATGCTACTGCAGCTGATGTGCTTTTCAAAGCGCCACCTCCTGCCTGGAAGCCAACCAACACAAAACCAATACACTAAGAAAAGTACAACCAAGGACCCTCACAGAGTCCATTTCACTCCCCAGCTACCTCCACCAGAGCAGGTGCTGGTGTCCACGGCTAAGAGACCTGAAGAGAGATCACATCACAAGACTCTGCAGACACTCCCCAGTACCAGCCCGGAGCCTGGTAGCTCTGCTGAGTGGCTAAATCCAGGAGAGGAAAAATAAACACTGCATTTCAACTCTCAGGAAGTCCCATCCCAAGGGAAAAGGGGAGAGCACCACATCAATGGAGCACCCCACTGGAAAAAAGAATCTGAACAGCATCCTTTGAGCTGCATATCTTCCTTCTGACACAGTCTACCCAAATGAGAAGGGACCAGAAAAACAATTCTGGTAATATGACAAAACAAGGTGCTTTAATGCCCCCAGAAGATCACACTAGCTCACCAGCAACAGATCCAAACCAAGACCAAACCTCAGAATTGCCAGAAAAAGAATTCAAAAGGTCAACCATTAAGCCAATGAAGGAGGCACCAGAGAAATGTGAAGTCCAACTTAAAGAAATCAAAAATATGATACAAGATATGAAGAAGATCTTCAGTGAAATAGATAGCATAAATAAAAAACAATCACTACCTCTGGAAATGAAGGATGCACTTAGAGAATTGCAAAATGTGAAATCGCCTTTGCAAAATTATAACTGAGGAAATAATGACAATGAAAGAAATCAGACCTAACCAACTCTGTCTTGCTTTTAATCTTTAAGCTGTCCTTATTTATTCCTGGGCATAGGCCAAACTAACTTTGGGAAGGAATTCAGTTCACAGTTTGACTCTGAAACAAAATTGATAACAGCCCTTTCCTCAAAAGACCCCCTTCTTGCCTGGGGACCAGTCTGACTTTGCAGGACTAACAAATTAGCTACAAGGTTAGAAATTACAATTTAGGGGTCTTGCAGCCTTTGGCTCCAATAGTCTGAACCTCCCCAAATTGCTCTTGGGGATAACATCACTATTGTAAAACCTAAGATCAGTGCTTGAGATATTTTTCAGACCCTGCACTCAGTGGATCAGCTGACACAACCCAGACTGGTAATCTGGCTCAACCGTTCTGCCATCCCACCCAGGGACAAAAGACAGCAAGAAAACTTCACTTGGATCCCCCATGATTCCATCTACAACCTGACCAATCAGTACTCCTCACCTCCCAAGACCCTACGCACCAAATTATCTTTAAAAACACTGATCCCCAGCATTCTGGGAGACTGATCTGAGTAAAAAGAAGACTCTGGTCTCCCACACAGCATGAATTACTCTTTCTCCATGGCAGTTCCCCTGTCTTGATAATTGGTTCTGTCTAGGCAGCGGGCAAGGTGAACCCATTGGGCAGTTACGAATGCACTGAAAAGTCTCAGCAATTGAATCAAACAAGTAGAAGAAAAAACTTTAGTACTCAAAGACAAGGCTTTCAAATTAACCCAATCTGACAAAGACAAAGAAAAAAGAATTTAAAAAATGAACAGGGGCCAGGCGCGGTGGCTCATGCCTGTAATCCCAGCACTTTGGGAGGCCAAGGTGGGTAGATCACGAGGTCAGGAGTTTGAGACCAGCCTGGCGTTGTGGTGGGTGTATGTAATCCCAGCTACTCAGGAGGCTGAGGGAGGAGAATCACTTGAAACCAGAAGGTGGAGGTCGCAGTGAGCCAAGATCATGCCGCTGTACTCCAGCCTGGGTGAAAGAGCAAAACTCTGTCTCAAAGAAAAAAAAATTTTTTTTGAACAAAGCCTCCAAGAAGTTTGGGATTATGTTAAATGACCAAACCTAACAATAATTTGTATTCCCGAGGAAAAACAGTAATCTGAAAGTTTGGAAAACATATTTGAGGGAATAATCGATGATAACTTCCCCAGCCTTGCTAGGGATCTAGACATCCAAATACAAAAAGCTTAAAGAACACCCCGGAAATAAATCACAAAAAGATCATTGCCTAGGCACATAGTCGTCAGGTTATCTAAAGTCAAGACGAAAGAAAGAAACTTAAGAGCTGAGAGGAAAAAGCATCAGGTAACCTATAAAGGATAACCTATTAGATTAACAGCAGATTTCAGAGCTAACCCTATAAGTTAGCAGGGATTGGGGTTCTTATGTTTAGCCTTCTAGAATAAAATGATTATCAGTCAAGGATTTTGTATCTCATAAAACTAAGCTTCACAAATGAAGAAGAGATAAAATCTTTTTCGGACAAACAAATGCTGAGAGAATTTGGCACTACCAAGCCAGCACTACAAGAACTGCTAAAAGGAGCTCTAACTCTCAAAATTAATCCTTGAAATACACCAATATAGAATCTCCTTAACGCATAAATCTCACAGGACCTATAAAACAAAAAGACAATGAAAAAAAAAAACAAAAAACCCAAGGTATTCAGGCAACAAATAGAATGAATAGAAGAGTGCCTCACATCTCAATACTAACATTGAATGTAAATGGCCTAAATCCTCCACTTAAAAGACACAGAATGTCAGAATAAATAAGAATTTCCCAACCAAGTATCTGCTTTCTTCAAGAGACTCACCTAACACATAAGGACTCACATAAACTTAAGGTAAAGGGGTGGGAAAACATATTTCATGCAAATGGGCACCAAAAGTGAGCAAGAGTAGCTATTCTTATACCACACAAAGCAAACTTTAAAACACCAGCAGTTAAAAAAGACGAAGAGGGACATTATGTAATGATAAAAGGACTAGTCCAACAGGAAAATACCACAATCATAAATATATAGGCACCTCACACTGGAGCTTACAAATTTATAAAGCAATTACTACCAGACCTAAGAAATGAGATAGAGAGCACCACAATAATAGTGGGGGACTTCAGTACTCCACTGACAGCACTAGACAGGTCATCAAGACAGAAAGTCAACAAAGAAATAATGGACTTAAACTATACCCTAGAACAAATGGACTTAACAGATATTTACAGAACGTTCTACCCAACAACTGCAGAATATATATTCTATTCATTAGCATATGGAACATTCCCCCAGACAGACCATATGATAGGCTGAAAAACAAGTCTCAACATATTTAAGAATATAGAAATTATAACAAGCACTGTCTCAGACCACAGTGGAATAAAATTAAATATATATGCACCTCACACTCAAAACCTCAAAACCATGCAAATACATGGCAATTAATTAACTTGCTCCTGAATGATCATTGGGTCAACAATAAAATCAAGATGGAAATTAGAAAATTCTTTGAACCGAACAATAATAGTGACATAAGCTATCAAAACTTATGAGATACAGCAAAGGTGATGCTAAGACAGTTCATAGCATTAAATGCCTACATCAAAAAGTCTGAAAGAGCACAAATAGACAATCTAAGATCACACCTCAAGGAGCTAGAGAAACAAGAACAAACAAAACCCAAACCCGCAGAAGAAAATAAATAACAAAGATCAGAGCAGAACTAAATAAAATTGAAACAAACAAAAAACAACACACAAGATAAATGAAACAAAAAGCTGGTTATTTGAAAAGATAAATAAAATTAACAGATCATTAGCAATGCTACCTAAGAAGATAGAAGCTCCAAATAAACGCAATTTGAAATGAAATGGGAGATACTACAACTGATACCACAGAAATATAAAAGATAATTCAAGGCTAATATTAACAGCTTTGTGCACATAAACTAGAAAACTTAGAGAAAATGGATAAATTCTTGGAAATATACAACCTTCCTAGATTGAACCAGGAAGAAATAGAAATTCTGAACAGACCAATAACAAGCAACAAGATTGAAATGGTAATTAAAAAGTTACCGGCCAGGTGCTGTGGCTCACGCCTGTAATCCCAGCACTTTGGGAGGCCGAGGCGGGTAGATTACGAGGTCAGGATATTGAGACCATCCTGGCTAACACAGTGAAATCCCGTCTCTACTAAAAATACAAAAAATTAGCCGGGCGTGGTGGCAGGCGCCTGTAGTCCCAGCTACTTGGGAGGCTAAGGTAGGAGAATGGTGTGAACCTGGGAGGCAGAGCTTGCAGTGAGCCAAGATTGCGCCACTGCACTCCAGCCTGGGCAACAGAGTGAGACTCCATCTCAAAAAAAAAAAAAAAATGTTACCAACAAAAAAAAAGTCCAGGACCAGATGGATTCACAGCTGAATTCTATCAGACATTCAAAGAAGAATTGGTACCAATCCTACTCACACTATTCCAAAAGATAGAGAAGGAGAGAATCCTCCCTAAATAATTCTATGAAGCCAGTATCACCCTAATACCAAAACCAGGAAAGGCCATAAAAAGAAAACTACAGATCAATATTCCTGATGAACTTAGATAAAAAAAAATCCTTAATACTAACAGAATCCAACATCATATCAAAATGACAATCCGCTATGTTCCAGTGAGTTTCATACCAATAATGCAGGGATAGTTTAACATCCACAAGTCAATAAATGTGATACACTACATAAACGGAAAAACAAAAATTACATGATCATCTCAGTAGATGCAGAAAAAAGCATTTGACAAAATACAGCATTCCTGCATGATTAAAACCCTCAGCAATATCTGCATAGAAGGGACATCCCTTAAAATAATAAAAGCCATCTATGACAGACCCAAAGCCAACATTATACTAAACAGGGAAAAGTTGAAAGCATTCCCCCTGAGTACTGGAACAAGACAAGGATGCCCACTTTCACCACTTCTATTCAACATAGTACTGGAAGTCCTAGCCAGGGTAATCAGAGAAGAAAAAAAATAAAGGGCATCCAAATTGGTAAAGAGGAAGTCAAATGGTCCTGTTTGCTGATGACATGATTGTATACCTAGAAAAGCCTAAAAACTCATCCACAAAGCTCCTAGAACTGGTAAATGAATTCAGTAAAGTTTCAGGATACAAAACTAATGTACACAAGTCAATAGCACTGCTATACACCAACAGTGACCATGCTGAGAATCAAATCAAGAACTCAACCCCTTTTCAAATAACTGCAAAATAAAATACTTTTTTTTTTTTTTAGAGACTCACCCAACACATAAGGACTCACATAAACTTAAGGTAAAGGGGTGGGAAAAAATATTTCATGCAAATGGGCACCAAAGGTGAGCAAGAGTAGCTATTCTTATACCACAGAAAACAAACTTTAAAACAGCAGCAGTTAAAAAAGACAAAGAGGGATATTATGTAATGATAAAAGGACTAGTCCAACAGGAAAACATCACAATCTTAAATATATATGTACCTCACACTGGAGTTCAAAAATTTATAAAGCAATTACTACCAGAGCTAAGAAATATACTTAACCAAGAAGGTGAAAGGCCTCTACAAGGAACACTACAAAACACTGCTGAAAGAAATCTTATATGACACAAACAGATGGGAACACATCCCATGCTCATGGATGGGTAGAATCAATACTGTCATTGAATCAATATTTGTAGATGCCAAAAGCAATCTACAAATTCAATGCAATTCCCATCAAAATACCACCATCATTCTTCACAGAACTAGAAAAAAAATCCTAAAATTCATATAGAATCCACAGGGAGCCCACACAGCCAAAGCAAGACTAAGTGAAAAGACCAAATCTGGAGGCATTACAGTACCCAAATTCAAACTATACTATAAGGCCATAGTCACCAAAAAAGCATGGTAGTAGTATAAAAACAGGCACATAGACCAATGAAACAAAATACAGAACCCAGGAATAAAGCCAAATACTTACAGTCAACTGATCTTTGACAAAGCAAACAAAAACATAAAGTGGGGAAAGGACACCCTATTCAACAAATGGTGCTGTGATAATTGGCAAGCCACATGCAGAAGAATGAAACTGGATTTTTATCTCTCACCTTATACAAAAATCAACTTAAGATGGATGAAAGACTTAAATCTAAGACCTGAAACCATAAAAATTCTAGAAGATAACACTGGAAAAATCCTTCTAGACATTGGCTTAGGCAAAGACCTCATGACCAAGAACCCCAAACCAAATGCAACAAAAACAAAGGTAAATAGATGGGATTTAATTAAAAAACTTCTGCACAGCAAAAGCAATAATCAGAAGAGTAAACAGACAACCCACAGAGTGGGAGAAAGTCTTTGCAATCTATACATCTGACAAAGGCTAATATCCAGAATCTACAAGAAACTCAAGCAAATTAGCAAAAACAAAACAAAACAAGCAAACAAACAAAATGATCCCATCAAAAAGTGGGATAAAGACATGAATAGACAATCCCCAAAAGAAGATACACAAACAGCCAACAAATATATGAAAAAATGCTCAACAATACTAATTATCAGGGAAATGCAAATCAAAACCGCAATGCGATATCACCTTACTTTTGCAAGAATGGCCATAATAAAAAAAAATTAGATATTGGCATGGATGTAGTAAAAAGGGAACACTTTTACACTGTTGGTGGAAATGTAAACTAGTACAACCACTATGGAAAACAGTGTGGAGATCCCTCAAAGAACTAAAAATCAATCTACCATTTGATCTAGTAATCCCACTCCTGAGTATCTACCTAAAGGAAAAGTCATCATTAAATGAAAAAGATTCTTGCACATGCATGTTTATAGCAGCACAATTTGCAATTGCAAAAACATGGAACCAGCCCAAATGTTCATTATTCAATGAGTAGATAAAGAAAATGTGAAATATGTATGTGATATATATACATATATGGCATAGAATATATATATACATATATACATATATATACATATATATATATATATGGCATAGAATACTACTCAGCCATAAAAAAGGAATGAAATAATGGCATTTGCAGCAACCTGGATTGAGCTGAAGATCGTTATCCTAAGTGTAGTAACTCGGGAATGGAAAACCAAACATTGTACGTTCTGACTTATACGTGGGAGCTAAGCTATGAGGATTCAAAGGCATAAGAATGACACAACGGACTCTGGGGACTCAGGGAGAAGGGTGGGAGAGGGTGAGGAATAAACGACTACACATTGGATACAGTGTACACAGCTCTGGTGATGAGAATAAGTCTTAAAAACATTATATTGAGTTTAGGAAACCAGATACAAAACAGTAAACACTATATAATTCAATTTATATAAATTTCAAGAACAGGTGGAATTAAATTTATATGATAAACATTAGAATAATGGTTACCTTTGGTGGTTGATGAGGTGTGTTGACTGGAAGGGAAATGAGATTATTTTTAGAAGCAATCAGGGTGTTGCCTTAACTGGGCGATGGTTATATTCATCAAGCTGTTAGGGTGAGAACTGTGTAAAGTACACCACGCAAAATGACAATAGAGATTGTATTTAAAAGAATTGAAATTTTTAAAAATGTGACAAGACTGAGTTATCACTTAACATTATCACTGGAAATATAAGAAAAACTCAAGAGTTGGTTCCATATCAGTCAATGCCATATTAGTAGACTCAGCTGGTGTATTTTGCATTAAAGTTGTATGTTATGGTCTGAATGTTTACGTAACCCCCAAATTCATATGCTGAAACTCTAACCTCTGAAATGTTGGTATTAGGAGGTTGGATCTTTGGGAGGTGATTAAATCATGAAGGAAGAGCCCTCATGAATAAGAATAGTGCCCTTATAAAAGAGACCCCAGAGGCCCGGCGCAGTGGCTCACACCTGTAATCCCAACACTTTGAGAGGCCGAGGTCAGGAGTTCAAGACCAGCCTGTCCAGGATGGTGAAACCTCATCTCTACTAAGAATACAAAAATTAGCCAGGCATGGTGGCAGGCACCTGTAATCCCAGCTATCACTTGAACCCGGGAGGCAGAGGTTGCAGTGAGCTGAGATCATGCCACTGCACTCCAGCCTGGGTGAAAGAGCGAGACTCCATTTCAAAAAACAAAGAGAGAGAGATCACTTGCCTCTGCCACCACAAGATGACACAGAGAGAAGACAGCCATCTATGAGCCAGGAAGTGGACCCTCATGAGACACAGAGTCCACTGGTGCCTTGATCTTGTATTTCCAGTCTCCAGAACTGTGAAAAATAAATTTCTGTGGTTTATAAGCCATGGTATTTTGTTATAGCAGCCTGAAGGGACTAACACATTGTACTCATCAACTTTTAATACATGTTAAGTAGAAGTAAGGGAAATAGTGAAAATATATAAAAAATGTTCTGTTCCAGCCGGGCGTCGTGGCTCATGCCTGTAATCCCAGTACTTTGGGAAGCCGAGGCAGGCAGATCACGAGGTCAGGAGATCGAGAACATCTTGGCTAACATGGTGAAACCCCATCTCTACTAAAAATACAAAAGAAATTAGCCAGGCATAGTGGCGGGTGGCCATAGTCCCAGCTACTTGGGAGGCTGAGGCAGGAGAATGGCATGAACTTGGGAGGTGGAGCTTGCAGTGAGCAGAGATCGCACCATTGCACTCCAGCCTGGGCGACAGAGCGAGACTCCATCTCATCAACAACAAAAATATATAAATAAATATATATATATATATATATATATGTTCTGTTCCTTATTCCACAAATACTAGATTTAATATCCTTGTACCTTATAGCTTTCTCCTGTAATGTTGATCTTATTTTCAATAAATTCAGCAATTTTCAGACATATCAAATAATACATCATTAAAATGTGCATTTGAGGTTTGTTCGTTAGTGGAGTGTCAATTATGCATGAAGTCTGATGATCCGAAATAATATGTATATATTCTATCAGTATGTGTATATTCTATAGTATGTGTATAAATAGTATATATGTTATATAGTATAATATATAACTAAATATTATATATAATATATAATAGTATATAATATATAGTCTATATATAGTATATAATATTATATACATATAATGGTAAGTTCTCAATGTCATTGATATGTTCTTGGAAACTGTGACTTTAAGCGAAATGACATACAGCAGGTCCTTGAATAATGTTTCATTCAATGTAGTTTTGTTACACCGTTGATGAGAAAGAAATTGGTTTTGTTACATGTCATTTTGCTCAAAGTCAGTTTCCAAGACCCTATCAATGACATTAAGTGATGACTTACTGTATAATATATACTGTATATGTATGTGTATATATATATTTGCACATACACATGCATGTGTAAACATATGTTTACATGAGCAGTGTGTAGATATAGGAATATACATATACTATTTTGCAAATAACTTTCATTGAAATGTAATGAAGTCAAAATAAAAAAATGACTGTATTTAAAGATTCCCTTTATGAAACTCAATAGGAAATATTTAGCTACGTTTTAATACTTTACTTGTTATAACAATATCATTAATTTTGTTGTTTTTAAGCTTTATTTGTACTTGTAAATTTTTATTTTGTAGTTACTTAAGAACTAAAGGCAAAAGTGATTTATATTTTGCAATTATGTTATTTCAATAAAAATAGTCCTTTTTATTCATTGGATATCCTTATATCATTCAAATGTGAAAAACACTGTATACATATATACATGCATACACACACAAACACACACACACACAAATAATGTGTGGTCTTTGTAGAAAAAATTCAGCCACAGAAAAATACACTGAGTATAAACGAGGAAATGAAAAGCACAATCCCAAAGATAGCCAGTGTTAACAGTTTGCCTTTATCCAGATTGATTGAGTCTATTTGTGCTGCTATAACAAAACACCACACACTGGGTAATTTTTAAAGGACAGAAATTTATTTCTCACAGTTACAGAGGCTGTAAAGTCCAACATCATGGCGCCAGGATTGGTGTCTGGTGAGGGCCTGCTCCACCAATGGTGTCTTCTCATGATGGCATCCTCACATGGTGAAAGGTGAAAGGGCATAAAAGGGCAAACTGCCTCTGAAGGCTTTTTTAAAAGGGCACTTATCCACTTTTGAAGGTGGAGTCCCATGACTTAATCACTTCCCAGAAGGCCTCATCTCCTAATATCACCACAAAAAGGATTAAGTTTCAACATGAATTTTGAAGGGGATGCCACAATCAAACCATAGCACAGGTTTTTATGCATTTTACAATTTTAGCCATGTGTAGTGGGACCATTTTATATTAGTGGGACAATTTTATTTTGCTTAAGATTTTATCATGTTTTTCTATATCCCAAAATGTTACTGAGAAACATGATTTTAATTGGCTATATGTATAACTTGTAATTTATTTAGCCAATCCTAGATGTATATTTAGGTTTATGAATTTTTTTCTATTAAAAATGTTGAAATATGCAATTATTTTTCATGAATATTTGTTACAATTTTCAAGCCTCTTAAAATTTATCTTACCCATAAAAAGATCAGCTCAATTTCCTCTTTTTCTATGTAATCAAAATGTAACAGTATTTTACATTGATTGGAAAGAGGGAGTCAATAGAGAGGTCCTGGTTTAATGTTTCCTTGGAATTGACCAAAATGATCAATCACCAAATATTGACTGAGCACTTATCATGTGCCAGATCCTGTATTAGACTCTACTCCACGAGTTAAAGAAATAAGCTTTAAAGTCATGTGTCTTAAGACCAAGCTAATCATAGACCTCATATTAATAAATTTGTTCATGTGAAGAGCAGGAATGACAAGAAGATAATAAAGCAATTCTAGAACTCTAATCTGTATAAGGAAAATGAGGGGTGGTGGAGGGGGAAGGGAAGCTAATTGAAGAAACACCAGTAAAGCAAAACTTCTCCTACAATCAAACCTTCCTGTCTTGTCATAAGTATAGATGACTGGCAACTCTGTTACTGGATTTTAAGATGATTCTGTTTACGTAAAACTTCCCATGACTATAAAACCAAGTCTCCACAACCCCAACTACTAACTTGGGACACACATATTTAAGATACGGTCATTGTCATTTAGACATTGCAACCAGGGATGGTGAATTCTGTCTGAAGTAGCCAATTATCTGTCCAAGTCTGTCTTCAGCCTTTCAGCCAGAAGGTTATTTTTGTCATTATAGTTTCTTTTGACAGTATACTTAGATTCCCTTCTGTTACAGAAAATGATGCCCAGTGCAGAGCCTTCTTTCACATATCTGAAGTCTGCTATTGAGTCACCAAATAATAGACATTACGTTTTGTTTTATTCCAAACAGATATTTCAGGTCCAGTGGGAGCTACTGGTTAGAGATGCCTTGGATGTAGGAAATTGGTTCCTAGGGTTGAAAATAAATCTACTCCATTTAGAAATAGCAGGAATCTCACAACACAACTTCCATTCTGAAAATGCACTGTAGAAGGAAATCTGTGTTTATCCTACATGGAAACAAAACCATGAATATAGAATTATAAAGCATTCTGGATGGATCTGTATACAAAGTCAAAGTCTTGTTTAATATTATGCCTATGGGTAAAATTCACTTTAAGAACACCAAATACTCAACCTTCAAGCAGGCGAATGGAAATTATGTCTATTCTTCATAAAACCAACAAGAGGAGACTCTTTCTCTGAGCTATAGAATATGAACAAAAGCAGGATTCACTGTGATTCTAGATCTGCCTATCTTTTGAGAGACTGACAGCACTGGAGTTTGGAACTTAAGAATCAAATATGCTAAGGAGCATACATAAGAAAATTCCAGCATATCTTAGTGTCCTGAATCCCATCTTCTTTTTAAAAAATAAAAATTAAAATGAAACATAGATCACTTACATGGGTAGGCCCTAATGTTGTGATCATTAAGTCAAAATAAAAAAAAGAGGTCTTTTGTTAATTATCAATATTTGGTGATAATAGATTATACCTAACAAGCTCCAAGCAGTGCCATAAGCAGGAAGGTATTTAATAGATGATTTTTGATTACGGTGATAGTTATGAGCTATTTTATAGATGAAAATGAGGAGCCAAACAAGTTAGCAATATGATGACTATAATTTCTACACTAGTAAAACATTTAGATTTTTCTATAACATCATTAAAATGTAGATAATTGCCACTTTTTCAATGCTCATAAATTTCCTCTGAGAAACTTTCTCAAAACTTTAATGTTATTATTGACAACCAACTTATCTCTTAGAGAAACTAAGCAGATTAATAAAATTTTTGTAAGTGTTCTGAGTCCTTCAGAAGGAAACCCTTCCCTGAGCATGTAAATGCTGCGGGTTTACATAAGCAATTTCAAAGTTGAGAAGCTAAACTAATAGGCAAGATGCACTTTGCTTTGACCAATTTACAATTCTTAGAGCCAGATTTTATTAAATCATAATTCAAACCCTCTGAGTTATTCATTTGACTCTGCTGTTGATAGGGGCATGAAGATCCATTCATGTGTGAAAATTGCTGGTGGATTATAATGGACTAACACAAAAGAGTAAACTGTTTATTAACTTTTAAAATTATATTGCCACAGACAACCCAATACATTAAACTGATGTGTTTTACTTGGATTCACATCCCTCACAGGGGATCATATGCTCAACAGCACACGTTGGAAAACAATTCCTATATCACAGAATCCAATGACATTAGCCTGATTCCATCCACTGAGGAGACGGAATGATTCTGACTCACTTTTTGCATAAAATGAAAAAAAAAAAAAGGAAAAAGAAAACAGGCCCCAAATCATAGAACTATTACATGGATATTTTTGGTTTTGCTTGCCCAGCCTACCTTCTTTTGGTAACAGCCGTCTGTCTTTTATGGGGAGGCAATACTCTTCCTTCTCATTGCATTGAGTCCTGATGGAACTTTATAATTAATGAGCTCTTCCCTGCCACCTGCCCTAGGCATGTAGCCCAAGCTCAGCCAACCAGCCTCTATTTCCTGGGAAAGAAATATGTGGGAAAAGTATTTTTCCTAAAATTTGGTTACTTAGCCTTTTTTTTTTTTTTTTTTTTTTTTTTTTGAGGCAAAGTCCACTGTTTTCCAGGGTGGAGTGCAATGGCATGATCTCGGCTCACCACAACATCTGCCTCCCGGGTTCAAGCAATTCTGCTGTCTCAGCCTCCCTAGTAGCTGGGATTACAGGCGTATGCTGTCACACCCGGCTAATTTTTTTGTGTTTTTAGTAGAGATGGGGTTTCACCATGTTGGCCAGACTGGTCTTGAACTCCTGACCTCAAGTGATCCACCAGGCCTCCCAAAGTGCTGGGATTACAGGCATGAGTCACCATGCACAGCTATTTAGCCTTTCTTTAGGATCCCTTAGCCATTCTATTTCCTCCCAATAAAATCCTGTCTTGTTTAAATTAATTAGAACCCATCTCTGTTGCTTACAGCCAAAGAATCTAGACACAGAAAACCATAGATCTCTATTGTTGGCAGGGAGCTTAACTGGAAAAAAGTATGTAAAAAACTTTAGAACTTTGGAAATGGAAAAGAAGATGTGAGAGGAATACCTAAGCCACAGTATTGGGCTGTGTTGGTACAATCGTCCTCAGTAATAATGGAGGGAAGATTGAAGGATGGTGTCATGGCATGCATATTGAAACAGGAATCAAGAACCTGAGCTCAATTCACTTATTTCACAATGAAGGGCACTAAAGCCCAGAGAGAAATTATTTACTGAATGTATTAGAGCAAGCACCAGAATTGAGGTATCCAGGATTCCGATTGAAATTTGCTTAGGTTTGCATCATATTTCATCTTCCTATAAATTTTACTTTCACTCTTTTTAAGCTTTGACATGTCCTAAATTTATAGCTGCTTCCAGAATTATACTCTGTACTCCACAGTAATCAAACATATTTTCTAAAAGCTAGCTCAAGATGGTACATAGGAAGGTGTAACAGTCTTCTGTCTGACTTGCCCCTTTCAGTCCTCTGAGCCCCATCCTAGGCGCCATTACATCTGTTCATTCTTATTTTTGTATTTCAATTTTCCCTTACTTTTTCAGATTTCTCCAACCTTATACCTGTATCATTGATCCTGGCCTTCAGGCTAGGGAGGTCAGACCTAGTCCCATGAAGTCAAACTTACTTGGCAAAGGATATAGGAATAAATCAGATTAGTCAAAAATATTGGATATTTTTTCCAGTTTGGTAGCTGACTTACAAATCAAATCTAACCAGAGTCAAGAAGTACTTATGGAATATCTCCAGTGTTTCCAGCACTGTTCTAAGTTTTCTGAGAACAAGGAAAATAAAAATCATTCTTTAAAGAAATAAAAAATATATAAGAAAAATTTGTCCGTGTGCTAGCAACAAAAGATACCACATAAAAAAGTCCTAAATTGTATACGACATACCACATCCTATATTCTCTCTGAGAAAGTACCTTTCTGATCCATTAATCAAAAAACTTCTGTCAAAAAATGAAGCCTATTAAAAATTGAAGTTGGCCAGATTCCACTGCATATAAATTCATATTATGGAATTTAATAAACTTAGAGCCAAAAAGAACTCATAAAAACTACAGGCATAATTTTATTCTAAGAAGCTCAAAGCTATTTAGGGATAATCTCTCAATTTTCTATTCCATTTCTCTGAGAAAGAATTGAGGTATGACTCTACACTCATATTTTTTTTTCTGGAGTATAAATGGAAGGAAAGGCTAACTGTGGTTTTAGAATTGTTTGAGAAAGTATAATTAACTATCATTTTGTCAAAGGTCATAAAGAATTTTTGAAGAGTTGAAACTGGTTGGGTACTGATTGCTCCCTAAGTAAAATAGTGAAACTGAAGGAAGACTCTCCTGTAGCAAATTCATCAACTTTGACCAACATCAAACATGTAATTTTAGAAGGAATTCAAGCCAATAATATAGTAGTAGGCAACACATGTTAGCAAACAACCAAACACCTCCAGTGTCTAATCTTGATTCTGCTGTTTGCTAGATGTATGATTTTAGACCAATTATTTAAATATCCACACCTGTGAAATTATAAGATCTATTTCTGGTAGTATGGTGGACTAATATAATGACCATTTGAACTAAAATTCTAGATTAAAAATATATTTGAAATCTTTTAAAAAATGCATTGTGTTTTTGACTAAGTAAGAAATTCTGTGAGGCAGAAAACAAGATGAACGAGAACTTTTTCATGGAATCACTTGATAAACTTTGGGTTTTAGTTTTGCTTTGATGCTACAAAGATGTGAGAACAAGGGAGAAAAGTACAGGACTTATCCTAAGCAGAGAGTCTGACAATAAAGACTGCATCCAGTCTGCATTTCTAAGGAACGGCAGCCTCAGTGTTAGGTGAATGGGTAGCAAAGCTACCTTCAGTTAAAGGACAAAGATTGAAAACCTGGAAGAAGAAAATACTCATCCCCATTTATGATGCTCACAAGAGATGTATTTAGCATATAGAAACATAGAAATATTAAAAGACTACAGGAAGGTATACTAACCAATAAAACCTGGTGTTAATTATAGTAGTTTAAAGCAAAATAGACTTTAAAGCTATCTATCACTAGAGAAAGAGGGTTATTGTAAATGATAAAGGTTGGATTCATGAAGAAGATATAACAAGTCTAAATTTGTATGCAAAAAATAATATCGCCCCAAAATATGTAAGTGAAAATAGAAAGACAAAAGGAAAAACTCCAATCATGGCCGGGTGTGGTGGCTTATGCCTGTAATCCCAGCAATTTGGGAGGCCAAGGCAGGCGGATCATGAGGTCAGGAGATCAAGACAATCCGGGCCAACATGGTGAAACCCCGTCTCTACTGAAAATACAAAAATTAGCTGGGTGTGGTGGCACATAGTCCCAGCTACTCAAGAGGCTGAGGCAGGAGAATCACTTGAACCCAGGAGATGGAGGTTGCAGTAAGCCAAGATCACGTCACTGCACTCCAGATCTGGTGAGAGAGTGAGACTCTGTCTGACAAACAACAGCAACAACAACAACTGCAATCATGTTGGTAGATCTTAACACACCTCTTTCTACAGTTAAGGCAAATAAAAAACAAACATATGAGTAAGATCATGCAGTATTTGTCTTTCTGTGTGTGGCTTATATTTAACATTATTACCTCTGGGTTCATCCATTGTCATGAATGACAGGCTTTTCTTTTTTTAAGGATAAATAGTATTCTATTATATATGTGTATTGTATATACCACATGTTCTTATTCCATCCTTCTGTTGATGACACTTAGGATGGCTCCATATTTTGGCTTGTTCCATATCTTGTGAATAATGCTGCAGTGAACATGGCAGTGCAAATATCTCTTTGACCTACTTACTCCATTTCATTTGGATGTATATACACAGCAGTGAGATTGTTGAATCATATGGTGCTTTTATTTTTTCATTTTTGAGAAAATTCCATAGAGTTTTCCATAATGGTTGTGCTAATTTATATTCCCACCAACAGTATGCAAGGGTTCCCTTTTCTCCGCATCCTGGCCAATACTTTTATCATTCATCTGTTTTATAATAGCCATTATAACAAATGTGAGGGCATATCTTTTTGTGATTTTAATTTGCATTTCTCTGATAATTAGTGATGTTGAGCATTTTTCCATATACCTGTTGGCTATTTGTATGTCTTCTTTTGAGAAATATCTATTCAGGTCCTTTGCTGATTTTTAAATTAAGTTATTTGTTTTTTGGCTAGTAAGTTGTCTGAGTTAAATATATATATATTATATATATGTATATAGATAGATACACACATACATATATATGTATGTATTACATATATACATATATTATATAGTATACACATATTATATAATATATATATGTATGTGTGAAATATATTTAGAGAAAGTCTCACTCTGTCACCCAGGCTGCAGTATAATGGTGTGATCATAGCTCACTGTAGCCTCCAACTACTGGGGTCCTAAGGCAATCCTCCCACCTTAGCCTCCTATGTAGCTTGGACTACTACAGGCACACACCACCATGCCTGACTAATAATTTTTTTTCCTTTTTTATAGAGACAAGATTTCATTATTTTGCCCAGGCTGGTCTCAAACTGCTGGCCTCACGTGATCCTCTCACCTCATCCTCCCAAGGTGCTGGGATTACAGGTGTGAGCCAACAAGCTTAGCCTCCTTATACGTTTTGGATATTCACCTCTTATCAAATACATGCTTTGAAAATACTTTCTCCTATTCTGTAGGTTATCTCTTTATACTGTTGGTTGTTTCTTTTGCTGTGCAGAAGCTTTTAGTTTGACGGAATCCCATTTGCTTAATTTTGCTTTTGTTGCCTGTGTTTTGGGGGTCATATTCAAACAAATCATTATCCAGACCAATGTCATGGAGCTTTCCTCCTAGGTTTTCTTCTAATGGTTTTACAGTTTCAGGTCTTACATTTAAGTCTTTAATCTATTTTGATTTGGGTCTTCTCTTTTTTTTTCGGTATGTGGTGTGAGATGAAGATCTAATTTCATTCTCCTGCATGTGATTATCCAGTTTTCTCAGCATCCTTTTATTGAAGAAACATTATGTTTCTCCACTGTGTGTTCTTGGCACCTTTGCTGAAAATCAATTGACTATAAGTGTGTGGATTTATTTAGGGCTTTCTATTCGGTTCCATTGGTCTATGTGTGTCTTTTAGGCCAGTACCATCCTGTTTTGTTTACTATAACTTTGTAACATATTTTGAAGTCAGATAGTGTGACACCTCCAGTTTTTTGTTTTGTTTTGTTTTTGTTTTTGTTTACCCATGGATACTTTCATTGTTTGGGGTCTTTTGTGGGTCCATATGCATTTAATTTTTTTTCTATTTCTGAGAAAAATATCATTAGATTTTGGTAGAGATTGCATTGAATTCTTAGATTGCTTTGGGTAGTACAGACACTTTAACAATATAAATCCTTTCAATACATGAACATGGGGTATCTTTTAATTTATCTGTAAATGTGCCATTGAGTTTGGTTTGCTAGTATTTTGTGGAGGATTTTTGTAGCTATATTCATCAGGGATGTTGGCCTGAAATTTTTTGTATTGTTCTTGTGTTGCTTTCTTATTAATGTTGGACTCATAAAATGGTTTTGGAAGTTTTTTCTCCTCACCAATTTTTTGGAAGTGTTTGAGAGTATTGACATTAATTTTCTTTAAATATTTGGTAGAATTTACCAGTGTTGCCATCTGGCCTTAGGTGTTGTTGTTCTTGTTGTTCAGAGGTTTTAGATTACTGATTCAACCTCCTTACTCATTATTAGTATTTTCTGATTTTCTGTTTCTTCATGATTCAATCTTAGTAGGTTGTATTTCTAAGAATGTATTCATTCCTTCTAAGTTAATTCATTTGTTAACTTATAATTGTTCATAGTAGTCGCTCATGATCCTTTGTCTCTCTGTGATTTGATTTGGGTCTTCTCTCTTTTTTTAGTCAGTCTACCTAGTGATTTCTGCTATTTTGTTTCTGTCTTGCTATTTTTTGGCAGAGTTTGTTCTTATTTTACTAGTTTCTTGAGGTGTAAAGACAGGTTGTTTATTTGAGATCTTTTCTTTTTTCTCAATCTAACTGTTTATTGCTATAAGCTTCCCTGTTAGAACTGTTTTTGAAGACTTGTAAGTTTTGATATGTTGTGTCTCCATTTGTTTGTGTGTCTCAAAATATGATTTTATTTCCCTAACATTGTTTTCCATTTTTTTGTGTCTCAAGATATGGTTTTATTTCCCTTTTTAGGTTTTGTTTTCCTAAGTTTTTATCTCAGACCCATTAATTGTTCAGGAGTGTGTTGTTTAATTTTCACATATTTGTGAATTTTTCATTTTTCTTCTGTTACTGATTTCTAATTTCATACCATTGTAGTCAGCAGAGATTTCATATGATTTCAATCTTTCTGAAGCTGTTAAGACTTGTTTTATGGCCTAACGTATGACCTATCTTGGAGAATGTTCCATGTGCACTCAAGAAAAATGTGTACTCTGCTGCTTCTGGATGGGATGTTCTGTATATGTCTGTTAGGTCCATTTGCTCTATAATGTTCCAGTCAGCTGTTCCCTCGTTGATTTTTCTGTCTGGATGATCTGTCCATTGTTAAGAGTGGAGTACTGAAGGACCCTACTACATTCTATTGCTTTATACTTCTCTCTTTCATGCAGTTAATACTTTATTTATTTAATTACATGACTAGTGTTTCACACATACATTTTTACAATTGTTATATTCTCTAGATTAATTGGCCCTTTTATTATTATATAATGACCTTCTTTGTCTCTTTTGACTATTTTGACTTAAAGATTTTTTTGACTGATATAAGTATAGCCACTCCTGCTCTTTTTTTAACCATTAGCATGGAATATCTTTCTCCATATTTTAACTTTCACCATATGTGTGCCCTTAAAGCTAAAATGAGTCTCTTGTAAGGAGCATGTAGTTAGAACATTTTTATCCATTCAGTCACTGTATCTTTTGAAGAATTTAATTCTTAAAACTGTGACACAAAAGATAAATGAAGTAATTACTGATAGGAAAGGACTTACTATTGTACTTTGTTAATTGTTTTTTGACTGTTTTGTAGTTCCTTGCACTTTCTTTCTGTCCCCCCTTTGTGATTTGATGACTTTTTGTAGTAGTATTCTTTGATTCCCTTCTGCTCATCTTTTGTGTATCTACTACAGGTTTTTTTCTTTATGGTTACAACATAACAGTTGCAGTTGCCTCATGAGCAACTGGTAATGTCAAAGTGTTGAATTTTTCTAAATGTTAGCCATTTTAATAGGTACTAGTATCTCACTGTTGTTGTAATTTACATTTTCTAAATGACAAATGACATGCAGCATTTTTCATGTGTTAATTTACCATCTGTATATCTTTGGCAAGGAGTCTGTTCATATTTTGGTCCATTCCTTAATTGGTTTGTTTGTTTTCGTGATGTTTAGCATTTTTTAAAGTAACAGTTTATTTAGATATAATTCATATGCCACACAATTCACTCACTTGAAGTGTACAAATCAGTGGATTTTAGTATATTCATGGAGTTGTGTAACCATCATCACAATCAATTTTAGGATATTTTCATTAACACAAAAAGAAACCTCGTACCCATTAGCATTCAATGCCCACTTCCCACAATGCTCGCAGCACTAGGAAACCACAAATTCATTTTTTGTCTCTATGGATTTGCCTATTTTAGACATCTCATATAAATGGAATCATGCATTTTATGATTATTTGCAACTGGCTTCTATCACTTAGCATATTGTTTTTGAGGTTCATAGTGTTGTACCATGGCTAAATAATATTTCATTTTCTGAATATATACCAGATGTACTTCATTTATTCTTCAGTTGGACATGTGGGCTGTTTCCACTTTTTGGCTGTATGAATAATGCAATAATGCTTCAATGGACATTCATGAACAACTGTTTTGTAGACATATACTTTCAATCTCTTGGGTATATATATGCCTAAAAATGGAAATTATGACTCATAGGAATTCTATATTTATGCAAGTGAGGAATGCAGAACAGTTTTCCAAAGTAGCTGCATCATTTTACATTTCTACCTACCAACTTATCCTTGTTGATATCTTTGTTTGTTGTTTTGTTTTATTGTTTTAAACATACCTACCTTCTGGGTGTGAACTGATATATCCTTTGAAATGCATTTCTCAAATGACTAATGCAGTTGAGTAATTTTCATGTGTACTTGGCTATTTGTATATTTTTTTAAGTAATGTCTATTCGAATCCTTTGCCCATTTTTAAATTTGATTATTCATAATTTTTATTGTTTAGTTAATGGGTCCTTGACCCATTCCAGACACTAATCCTTACCAGATATGTGATATGCAAATATTTTTTCCCATTTTGTGGGTTGTCTATTCACTATCGTGATAGAACCTTTGAAGCACAAGATGTGTGAGTCTGTGTGTGTAGTACAATTTATCTATTCTCTCTGTTGTTTCTTGTGCTTTTAGTATCATATCTAAGAAAGAATTACATAATCCAAGATCATGCAAACTTACTTCTATGTTTTCTTCTAAAAGTTTAGAGCTTTAGCTCTTCTTTTGAATTAGTTTTTGGATATAATGTGAGATATGGGTCCAAAGTCATTCTTTTCCATCTGGACTCCAGTTGTCCCAGTAACTTTTGTTAAAAAGACTACTCTTTCTGCATCAAATGGTCTTGGCAACCTTGTTGAAATCAACTGACCGCAAATAAAAGTGTTTACTTCTGGACTCTCAATTATATTTTATTTATCAGCATGTTTATCCTATGCCATTACCATGCTGATCTGATTACTGTAGCTCTGTAGTAAGTTTTGAAATTGGACAGTGTTAGTCCTTCAACTTTATATTTTTATTCTTAAGACTGTTTTAGTCATGCTGGGTTCCTTGCATTTGCATACAAATTCTGGGATCAGCTTATAAATTTTTGCAAAGAGGCTGTTGTAATTCGGATGAGGATTATATTGAATCTGTAGCTCAATAGGAGAGTATTGCCATTTTAATAAAATTAATTTTCTAGTCCATGAACACAGATACCTCTCCAAAACTTTAGGTGTACGTTTGCTTTTTTAAGTGATGTTTTGTAGTTTTTAATGCATTTTTTTCTTTATGATGTTATTGTACAGAGTTGTTTTCTTAATTTCATTTTTAGATTGTTCATTATTAGTATATACAAATACAACTGATATTTGTATATATATTCTGTATTACATATCTTTGCTGAACTTGTTTTTCAGAAATAATAGTTTTTTCTTAAATCCTTTAGGATTTTGTATAAATAAGATTATGATGTCTGCAAACAGATAATTTCACTTCTTCCTTTCTCATCTGGATTTTTTTCTTTTTCTTGTCTAATTTTCTTAAGTAGGAGTACAATGTTGAATAGGATTAGTGAGAGGGAATGTCTTTGCCTTGTAATTGAATCTAGGGGAAAACCTTTCAGTTGTTTATCTGTAAATATGCTAGCTTTGAGGTTTTGTGGATGCCTCTTACCAGGTTAACAAAGTTTCCTTCCCTTCTTAATGTACTGAGTGTTTTCATTATGAAGGATGATTAATTTTGTTAAAAATGTGTGTCTATTCAGATGATCATATGGTTTTTGTTATTTGTTATATAATGTATTAATTTTAGGTCTTTGAAATAAACTTTATTTTTCGATTGTTTCAGGTATGATTGACATATGAAAAGCTATATATACTTATCATAAATATCTCAATGGGCTTAGGGATAACTATATACCCATGAAACTGTCACTGCCATCAAGCCCAACAACACAGATATCACCTCCCACAGTTTCCTCTCATCTCGTTTATTATTGTTGTTTTTGTGTATATATTAAGAACACTTACTGTGGAAAGCTTATAGCAATAAATGCCTATGATCTTTCTTTCAAAATAGAATAAAAATCTCAAGTAAACAACTTAATATTATACTCCCAGGGACTAAACAAAAAATAAACTAACCCCAAGTCAGTATAGGAAAGAAAGTAATAAAAATCAGAGCAGAAGTAAATAAAATAGACAATACAATGACAATAGAAAAAAAATCAATGAAATTAAGAATTGTTTTCTGAAAAGATAAGCAAAATTGACAAAACTCTAGCCAGTTTAATAAAAAAAGTGAGAAGACTCAAAAAATAAAATTAGAAATGAAAGAGGAGATATAAAAATACTACAGAAATACAAAGCATCTTAAGAGACTACTGTGAACAATTACACACCAATAAATTGAATAACCTAGAAGAAATTGTTAAATTCCTAGAAATGTACAATTTACCACAACTGAATCAAGAAGAAATAGAAAATCTGAACAGACCAACAACGAGTAAATAATGAATAAGGACATAGATTTAATAATAAAAAAAACCTTCCATCAAAGAAAAGCCAAGGACCAGATGGTTTCATGGTGGAATTATATCAAACATTTAAAGAATACCAATGCTTCTTAAACTCTTCCACAAAATTGAAGGGAAAGGAATATATTATATGACACCAGCATCACCCTAATACCAAAGCCAGACAAGGACACTATGAGAAAATAAATTACAGGCCAATACTTTTGATAAATATAGATGTAAATTCTCAACAAAATACTAGCAAACTGAATTCAACAGAACATTAAAGTATTGTTCATTATCATCAAGTGGGATTTATCTGTGGAGAACAAGGATGGTTCAACATAAACAGTTTAATAAATGTGATACACCATATTAACAGGATAAAAGCCAGAAACCATATGATCATCTCAATAGATGCAGAACAAGCATTTGATAAAAGTTAGCATCTCTTCATAAAAAAGTCTCAATAAATTAGGCCTAGAAAGAATGTATCTGAACATAATAATGTCTATACATGAAAAGCCCACAGCTAACATTATACTCAACCATGAAAAGTTGAAAGATTTTCCTCTAATATTAGGAACCAGAAGAGGATGCCCATTCTTACCAGTTCTATTCAACATAGGCCAGAAGGTCTAGCCAGAGTAATCAGACAAATAAATAAGTCACATACAAATAGGAAAAGAAGTGGAATTACCTTTGTTTGCTTATGACATAATTTTATACACAAAATTTTAAAGATTCTATTTTAAAAACTGTTAGAATTGATTTTTAAAATTCAGTAAATTTGAAGGGTATGAAAATCAACAGGCAAAAATCAGTAGCATTTCTTTACACTGACAACAAACTATCTGAAAGAGAAATTAAGCCCTTTCACAATAGCATCAAAAATAAATACTTAGGGATAAACTTAATCTGGGATGTTAAATATATATATAAATTTAACCTGGGATATAAATATATACATATGTGTGTGTTATAAAGAATATATATTTATAATATATAGAGAGAAAACTCTAAGATATTGAGGAAAGCAATAGTAGATGACACAAATAAAAAGCTATATTGTGTTCATGGATTGGCAGAATTAATGTTGTTAAAATGTCCATACTACCCAAAGCAACCTACAGAAAGGAATCCCTATCAAAATTTCAGTGTCATTTTTCAGGGAAATAGAAGAAAATAATCCAAAATTTGCACAGGACCACAAAAGACCTTAAGCAAAAAGAACATAGATCTATTACACTACCTGACTTCAAAATATCTTACAAAGCTATAGTAGTCAAAACAGCATGGCACAGGCATAAAAAATACATTGAGCAATGGAACAGAAAAGAAGGCCGAGAAACAAATCCATGCATTTATGGTCAATTGATTTTCAATGAGCCAAGAGCACAAAACGAAGAAAGGAGAGTTTCTTCAATAAATGGTGTTGGGAAAATTGCATATTCATAAGCAGAAGAATGAAATTGGACCCTTGTCTCACATCATATACCAAAATCAACTCAAAATGAATTAAAGACTTAAACCTAAGACCCAAAACTATAAAACTACTAGAAAATAAACATAGAGGATATGCTTCATGACATTGATCTAGGCAGAGATTTTTCTGATACAACTTCAAAAGCCCAGCATAAAAGCAAATGGGATTTCATCAAACTCAAAAGGCTCTGCACAGCAAAGTCAACAATTAATAAATAGAATGAAGAGACAACCATGAATTGGGAGAAAATATTTGCAAACCAAGTATCTGTAAAAGGGCTAATATACAAAATTCAATTCAAGCAACTCACTGGCAGGAAAATAAATGACCCAGTCAAAAACGGGCACAGCACTTAAACAGACATTTCTCAAAAAAAGACATACAAATGGCCAACAGATATATAAAAAATGCTCAGTCACAGATTATCAGGGAAATGCAAATTAGAACTACAATGAGATATTACTTCACACATATTAGAATGATTATTATTTTAAAAGGTGAAAGATAAGTGTTGGCAAGGGTGTGGAGAAAAGGAAACATCTGTGTACTGTTGATGAGAATGTAAATTAATATAACCATTATACAAAACAGTATGAAGCTTCCTCAGAAAACAAAAAATAGAATTTCCATATGATCCAGTAATCCCATTTCTGGGTATGTATTCAAAGGAATTGAAATCAGTATGTTGAAGAGATATTCACATTCCCATATTTATTGCAGTATTATTCACAATAGCTAAGATATGGTAGCATCCTAGGTGTCCATTATCAAATGAATGGATAAAGAAAATGTGATATATGTATGCAATAGGATGCTATAGCCTTAAAAAGGGGAAGAATCCTGTTGCTACAACGTAGATGAACCTAGAAAGTTCTTTCTGTTAAGTGAAACAAGCCAGGTACAGAAAGACAAATGTTGCATGGTCTCACTTATATGTGGAATCTAAAAAAGTTGAATTCATAAAAAATGAGTAGAATAATGGTTACTAGAGGCTGAAAGAAGGAAGTGGATGAGGAAAGGAGAGATACTGATCAAGAAATAAAGTTTCAGTTAGACAGGAGGAATAAGCTTTAGCGATCTATTGCACAGAATGGTGACTATAACAAATAATGCATTGTATATTTTATAATTGCTAAGAGTATGTTTTAAATGTTTTCACTATAAAAATAAGTATTTGAGGTTATAGATTTAAGTACTCTGATTTAATTATTTCACATTGCAAACATATCAAAACATCACATTGAACCCCATAAACATATACAAATTTTGTCAATTAAAATAATTTTTAAAAAGAACACTTAACATAAGCTCTACATAATAAATGTATGTATACAATACAGTATTGTTATAGGTATAAGCACTACTCTGTATACTGTATCTCCAGAATTTATATATCTTGCATAACTGAAACATCATACCCTTTAACCGTCACTTCTCCATTTCCTTCTACCAGTCCCTGGCAACCAACATTCTACTCTCTGTTTCCATGAGGTTTACTACTTTAGACTGCACATATAAGTGAGACATACAGTATTTGTTTCTGTGTGTCTGGGTTATTTCACTTAACATAAAGCTCTCCAGGGCTGTATTACTTTCATTGTTTTTCATATGTAGAACCAACTTTGCATTCCTGGAGTACATCCCATATGGTCATGATGCTTAATCTTTTTTCTATGTTAATGGATTTATTTTGTTAGAATTATTTGAGAATTTGTGCATCTATTTTCATAAGGGATCTTGTTCTGTAGTTTGTTTTGTTTCGCTTTTCTAGAAATGTGTGTGGATTTGTTATTAGGGAAATTCTAAACTCATAGAATAAGTTGAAATGTATTCACTTCTCTTTGTTTTGAAAGATATTGTGAAGAATTGGTGCTTATTCTTTAATTTTCAGTAGAATTTACTAGTGAAGCCATCTGAAACTAGGATTTCTTTCTGAAATCTATTTTGATTATTAATTCAGTCTTATTACTTGTTATACATATATTCTGGTGTTCTAATTCTTCTTTAGTTAGTTTCACCAGTTTTTGCTTTGCTAAGAATTTTTCTATATCATTTGGGTTATCTAATTTATTGGCACATAGTTACGGTGTTTTCTTATAATCCTTTTTATTTTTGTAAGGTCAGTTTGGATGTCCACTCTCATTCCTGATTTTAGTAATTTGAGACTTGTCTGGATTTTTGTTTCAGACATCTAAGTGAAAATTTTGTCAATTTTGCTGGTCTTTTCAAAGAATCAATTTTTGTTGTTTTCTTTTTGTATTCACTTTTATTTTCTGTTTTATTTATTTCCAAATTAATATTTGTCTCTTTTCTTCCATTGGCTCTGGGTTCCAGTTTGCTCTTTCTTTGCTAGTTTCTTGAGGTAGAAGATTGCTTTTGATTTGAGATCTTCTTTTTTAAAATAGGCATTTATCATTATACATTTCTAAGCACTTCTTGAAATACATTCCATAAATTTAGGTATGTTTTCATTTTCATTCACCTCAAAATATTTACTAATTTCCTTTTTTTTTCTTTGACCCATGGGTTATTCGGGAGAGTGTTGTTTAATTTCTACATGCTTATAAATTTCACAAATTTTCTTCTGTTATTAAATGTCTAATTTCATCTCCTTATGGTGAGAGAATATACTTTGTATGATTTCAATCTTTTTAAATATATTGAGACCTGTTTATGGCATAATATATAATCCATCCTGGGTAATATTCCATATGCAGTAGAGAAAAAGGTGTATTCTGTTGTTGTGGGTGCTATGTTCTATATGTGACTATTGTCTCTAGTTGGTTTATAGTATATTTCAAGTTTTCTATTTCTTGCTGATCTTCTGTTTAGTTGTTCTATCCATTATTGAAAATGGATATTGAAGTCTCTGTTATTCTTGAAATTATATCTCCATTCAACACTATCACTTTTTGCTTCATGTATTTTGAAGATCTTTAGTTAGGTGCATCTATAATTATAAATTGACCCTTTTATCTTTTTTATTTATTTATTTATTTATTTATTTTTGAGATGGAGTTTCACTCTTGTCACCCAGGCTGGAATGCAACAGGGTAATCTTGGCTCACTGCAACCTCTGCCTCTGGGGTTCAAGTGATTCTGCTGCCTCAGCCTCCTGAGTAGCTGGGCTTACAGGCACCTGCCACCACACCAAGCTAATTTTTGTATTTTTGGTAAAGACAGGGTTTCATCATGTTGGCCAGGCTGATCTCGAACTCCTGACCTTGGGTGATCCACCTGCCTCAACCTCCCAAACTGCTTGGATTACAGACATGAACCACTGCACCCAGCCTCCTTTTACTATTTTCAAAAGTTCTTTGCGTCTAGTAATATCTTTGTCTTAAAATCCATTTTATCTGAAATTGTCACTCCTGCTCTTTTTAATACTGTCTACATAGCGTATCTTTTTTGTCCTAGTAATTTCTATTTCTGTATTTGAATCTAAAGTGTTTCCTTTGTACATAACATATAGTTGGGTTACTTTGTATCCATTTTGTCAATCTGTACTTTTTATTTGAATGCTTAATCATTTATATTTAATGTAACTATTGATAAGGTAGAATTTATATGGACAATTTCTGTTTTTAAAAAATATAAATTGGCCAAGATTTAAGTTATGCTTACTGTTTATGGGGTGCTTTGAGGTTTTTTATTATTATACTTTAAGTTCTGGGATACATGTGCAGAACGTGCAGGTTTGTTCCATTGGTATACACATGCCTTGGTGGTTTGCTGCCCCCTCAACCTGCCATCTACATTAGGTATTTCTCCTAATGCTATCCTCCACTAGCTCCCCACCCCTCATCAGGCCCCAGTGTGTGATGTTCCCCTCCCTGTGTCCATGTGTTCTCATTGTTTAACTCCCACTTAGGAGTGAGAACATGCGATGTTTGGTTTTTTGTTCTTGTGTTAGTTTGCTGAGAATGATGGTTTCCAGCTTTACCCATGTCCCCTGAAAAGGACATGAACTCACCCTTTCTATGGCTGCATAGTATTCCATGGCGTATATGTGCCACATTTTCTTTGTCCAGTCTATCATTGATGGGTAATTGGGTTGGTTCCAAGTCTTTGCTATTGTGAACAGTGCCACAATAAGCATACGTGTGCATGTGTCTTTATATAGTAACATGATTTATAATCCTTTGGGTATATACCCAGTAATGGGATTGCTGGGTCAAATGGTATTTCTGGTTCTAGATCCTTGAGGAATCACCGCATTGTCTTCAACAATGTTTGAACTAATTTACACTCCCACCAACAGTGTAAAAACATTCCTGTTTCTCCACATCCTCTCCAGCATCTGTTGTTTCTTGACTTTTTAATGATCACCATTCTAACTGGAGTGAGATGGTATCTCATTGTGGGTTTGATTTGCATTTCTCTAATGAGCAGTGATGAGCTTTTTTTCATGTTTCTTGGCTGCATAAATGTCTTCTTTTGAGAAGTGTTCATATCCTTAGCCCATTTTTTGATGGGGTTGTTTTTTTCTTGTAAATTTGTGTAAGTTCTTTGTAAATTCTGGATATTAGCACTTTGTTAGATGAATAGATTGCAAAAATTTTCTCGCATTCTATAGGTTGTCTGTTCACTCTGCTGATAGTTTATTTTGCTATGCAAAAGCTCTTTAGTTTGAGTAGATCTCATTTGTCAATTTTGGCTTTTGATGCCATTGCTTTTAGTGTTTTAGTCATGAAGTCTTTGCCCGTGCGTATGTCCTGAATGGTATTGCCTACGTTTTCTTCTGGGGTTTTTATGGTTTTAGGTCTTAAGTTTAAGTCTCTAATCCATCTTGAGTTAATTTTTGTATAAGGTGTAAGGAAGGGGTGCAGTTTCAGTTTTCTTCATATGGCTAGCCAGTTTTCCCAACACCATTTATTAAATAGGGAATCCTTTCCCCATTGCTTGTTTTTGTCAGGTTTGTCAAAGATCAGATGGTTGTAAATGTGTGGTGTTATTTCTGAGGCCTCTGTTCTGTTCCATTGCTCTATATATCGGTTTTGGTACCAGTACCTTGTCGTTTTGGTTACTATAGCCTTGTAGTACAGTTTGAAGTCAGGTAGCAAGATGCCTCCAGCTTTGTTCATTTTGCTTAGGATTGTCTTGGTTATGTGGGCTCTTTTTTGGATCCATATGAAATTTAAAGTTGTTTTTTCTAATTCTGTGAAGAAAGTCAGTGGTCACTTGACGGGGATAGCACTGAATCTATAAATTACTTTGGGCAGCATGGCCATTTTCACTATATTGATTCTTCCTATCCATGAGCATGGAATGTTTTTCCACTTATTTGTGTCCTCTCTGATTTTCTTGAGCAGTGGTTTGTAGTTCTCCTTGAAGAGGTCCTTCACATCCCTTGTAAGTTGTATTCCTGGGTATTTTGTTTTCTTCGTAGCAATTGTGAATGGGAGTTCACTCAGGATTTGGCTCTCTGTTTGTCTATAATTGGTGTATAGGAACGCTTGTGATTTTTGCATGTTGATTTTGTATTCTGAGACTTTGCTGAAGTTGTTTATCAGTTTAAGGAGATTTGGGGCTGAGACGATGCAGTTTTATAAGTAGAGAATCATGTCACCTGCAAACAGAGAAAATTTGACTTCCTCTCTTCCTATTTGAATATCCTTTATTTCTTTCTTTTGCCTGATTGCCCTGGCCAGAACTTCCAGTACTATGTTGAATAGGAGTGGTGAGAGAGGGCATCCTTGTTTTGTGCTGGTTTTCAAAGAGAATGCTTCCAGTTTTTGCCCATTAAGTATGATGTTGGCTGTGGGTTTGTCATAAATAGCTCTTATTATTTTGAGATACATTCCATCAATACCTAGTTTATTGAGAGTTTTGTGTATGAAGGCTGTTGAATGTTGTCAAAGGCCTTTTCTGAATCTACTGAAATAATCATATGGTTTCGTCATTGCTTCCATTTATATGAGGGATTAAGTTTATTGATTTGTGTATGTTGAACCAGCTTTGCATCCCAGGAATGCAGCCAACTTGATTGTGGTGGATATGTTTTTTGATGTGCTGCTGGATTCGGTTTGCCAGTATTTTATTGAGGATTTTTGCATTAGTGTTCATCAGGGGTATTGGCCTGAAGTTTCTTTTTTTGTCTCTGCCAGGTTTTGGTATCAGGATGATGCTGGCCTCATAAAATGAGTTATGGAGGATTCCCTCTTTTGCTATTGTTTGGAATAGTTTCAGAAGGAATGGTATCAGCTCCTCTTTGTACCTCTGGTAGAATTCAGCTGTGAATCTGTCTGGTTTCAGACTTTTTTTGGTTGGTAGGCTATTAATTAGTGCCTCAATTTCAGAACTTGTTATTTGTCTATTCAGGGATTCAACTTCTTCCTGGTTTAGACTTAGGAGGGTGTATGTTTCTAGACATTTATCCATTTTCTTCTAGATTTTCTAGTTTATTTGCATAGAGGTGTTTATAGTATTCTTTGATGGTAGTTTGTATTTCTGTGGGATCAATGGTGATATCCCTTTAATCATGTCCTTCAATGCAAAGACACAAACATATATCTACATGGAACAGTAGCAAACAGAGAATCATGACATCTTCAAACAGACAAAACAAGGAACCAATGACTGACCCTAAGGAGACAGCAATATATAAACTCTCTGGCCAAGGATTCAAAATAGCAGTTTGAAGAAAACTTAACAATCTCTAAGGTAACACCGAAAGGCAACTCATAAATTTATCATATAAATTTAATGAAGATATTGACATATTTCTTAAAATCATATGAAGAACCTGGAACTGGAAAACATATTTGATGAACTGAAAAATTTATTAGAGGTTCTCAATAGCAAAATGACACAAAAGAGAGGAGTGATTCAGTGAGCTTGAAGACAGACTGGAAATACAAAAGAGAGGAACAAATCGGTAAGCTTGAAGACAGGCTATTTGCAAATGCACAGTCAGAGGAGAAAAGAAAGAACAAGGGTCACCAACAAGATATAGAAAATTACCTCAAAAGGATAAATCTAAGAATTATTGGTGTTTAAGAGTGTTGAGCAAGAGCAAGGGGTAGAAAGCTTATTCAAAGAAATAATAACAGAAAACTTTCCAGAACTTGAGAAAGATATAAATATCCATGTACAGGAAGGCCTTGACTGAAATAAGACTATTCAAAGGCATACAATAAACTTTCAAAGATTAAGGACAAAGACAGTGTCCTAAAAGCAATTAGAGGAAAGAAGTAAATAACATAAAGAAGCTACAATTTTCTGGCAACAGACTTCTCAACAGAAATCTTACAGGCCAAGAGGGAGTGAAATGACATGTTCAAGGTGCTGAAAGAAAAATAACAAGCCTGTCATCCAAGAATACTGTATCTAGCAAAATTATTTTTTAAATATGAAGGAGAGATAAAGTATTTCCCAGACAAATGAAAGCTGACAGAATTCACCACTACCAGACTTGTTTTAGAAAAAAAATGCTAAAGGGAGTCCCCCAATCTCAAAGGAAAAAACTAAAGTGTAAAAAGAAAACATTTGAAGGTAAAAATCCCACTGGTAGAATTAAGGACATGCACAAGCCCAGGATACTCTATGACTGTAAGGTGTGCAGCCTACTCAAAACTCTAGTATGAAGCCCAAAAGACAAACTTATGAAAAACAATATTAACTACAGAAACCTACTAAGAGATAGGTAATATAAAAATATGTAAATTGAGATAACTGAAAGGAAAAATGGGGAGGGGTGAAGTTTAATTAGAAGTTTTTTTTTCTTTGCTTGTTTCTATTCTTTTTATTGTGATCTAAGATAAATTTCACCTCTTTATAATCCTTACCAAAAAAAACAAAGCCAGAGGCATCACACTAGATGACTTCGAAATATACTATTATACAGTGCTATAGTAACCAGATCAGCATGGTACTGGCAATGAAAGCAGACACAAAGACCAGTGGAACAGAATAGAGACCTCAGATATAAATTCATGCATTTGCTCGTGAATTTATATCTCATTTGGAACAAAGATGAAGGTGTTAACTAATCTTCAACGAAGGCACCAAGAACATAAAATGAGAAAGGAAAGTCTCTTCAATAAATGATGCTGAGAAAACTGGATAATTATATGCAGAAGCAAAAAGTAGACCCCTATATTTCATCATATACAAAAATCAAATAAAAATAAATTATTAGATTGGTGCAAAAGAAATCGAGTTTTTTGACAGTATTTTAATGGCAAAAAACACAATTACTTTTGCCCCAACCTAATAGAAACTTAAATCTAAGATCTGAAACTATGAAACTACTAGAAGAGAACATTGAGAAACTGCTTCAGCACATTGAGCTGGGAAAAGAATTTTTGTGTAAGACCTCAAAAGCACATGCAACTGAAGAAAAAATAGACAAATAGTATTGCATCAAGCTGAAAGCCTTCTGCACAGCAAAGGAAACCATCAATGAAATCAAGACACAACCCACAGAATGGGAGAAAATATTTGTAAACTATCCATCTAACAAAGGATTAATAACCAGAGTATGCATATTTGAATACATATATTCAACTCAACAGCACAAGTCCAAAAAATCAATTAAAATGGGCAAAATATAAAAATAGAAGTTTCTCAAGTCATACAAATGGGCAACAGGCATATAAAAATGCTTAACATCACCAATCATCAGAGAATTACAAATCAAATACAATGAGACATAATCTTAACCCCAGTTAAAATGGCTTTTCTGAAAAAGACAGGTAATAATATATGCTGTTGATAATGTGGAGCAAGGGTAACTCTCCTACGCAGTTGCTGGGGATACAAATTAATACAAACACTATGGAAAACTGTAGTATCCTCAATAAACTAAAAATAGAAATGCCATATGATTCAGCAATTCCACTTCTGGTTATATAGCCAAAGTAAAGGAAATGTATATATCAAAGAAATATCTGGACTCCCATGTTTATTGCGGCACTATTTACAATAGCCATAATATGGAATCAACCTAAGTGCCTATCAGTGGATGAATGAATAAAGATAATGTGGTTTACATACACAATGGCATATTTTTCAGCCACACAAAAAATGAGATCTTGTCATTTGCAGCAACTTAGATGGAACTGGAGGTCATTATGTTAAGTGAAATAAGCTGAACATAGAGAGACAAATATTGCACATTCTCACTCATATGTGGGAGCTAATAAATTAGATCTCAATGAAGATAGAAAGTAATTGATGGTTACCAGAGAACAGGAAGATTAGGGAGGAGGGGAGTGTAAGAGAGGTTGATTAATGGTTACAGATAAACATATAAAAGAAATAAGACCCAGTTTTTGATAGATCAGTCAGGTGACTATAGTTTACAATAATCTATTACGTATTTCAAAATAGCTACAAGAGAATAATTTGAATGTTTCTAGCCTAAAGAACAGACAAACATTTAAGGTGATGGATATCACAATTACACTGGTTTGATTTTTTTTTTACTTGCTACAGATTTTATTATAAAATGTATGTGAAGAAAGACTATTTTGTCACAGTTTTTCTTTGTCATGCCATATTTCATATTTACAGAAAAAATTCTGAAGGTGTGCTTTCCATTTGCAAGATGAAAACTTTAAGACACAGAAATGCTACAAAATTGGTTAAACCACACACACAATTAATCTTAGGGCTAGAACTTGATGAAACGTTTATGCTCTTAGATAACACTAATTGATTATAGGAATTACCTTTAGGACCAGAATAAAAACTTAATATCTAAAAAGCAAGTGCCTAACCTGAATTTACACTGGTTTTATCTTTACAAATTACATGAATGTATTTGTCACATGTACGTTGAAAATATGTAAATTATATTTAAGTGAAAATATAAAATTATTCTTAAAAATAACTTCAATATTCACTTTTTCCAGTTTACTGACAGACTCTGAAGGTATAGTTTTTCCATATATATGGAGGTCAGACATCTTTTCTCACTTGACACATAGAATTCTTTAAAGTCACCACATTGTTCATCATTATTAAACACAGTCACAGGCCAGAGGGTGTGCCAGGCATGAACCACTGTGTCTTCAGTCACTGTGTTCCAAGCATTGGCAACAGCATATCCAGCATCCTTCATGCTAAACTCCTTTCGAAAACTTTCCACACCCATACCTCTGTGTCTGCTGTTAGAATGCTGCTTAAGGAAATGTTTTCATATTTACTCCTCATTGATCTGAGGATTTCATGGTCATATAGCTAAATTAATGAAGTCACATTTGGTGGGAAATACATGGCATAAACATTATTTTTGATGAAAATTTGTGCTAGAGAATCAGTAGAACAGTTGACAAGAAATAACAAAATCTTGTAGTCTTCACCCAGCCCAGCTTCCCTGCAGTGAGCATGAGCTGCTGGTACAAAACGTTTGTGAAACCAATGAGAAAAGATATTCCTGGTGATTCATGCCTTTTTGTTAGCATAATAATGAACTGGCAAAAAAGTCACTTCTTGAAAGCAGCAAGGTTGCAAGCTTTTGCCTACCATAGCAGGCTTACATTTGTGTGTGCCTGCTGCATTAATACATCCCAGCACAGTTATTCTGTCCTTGGTATCCTTAATTCCTGCAGTGGCTGTTTCATGAGGTAGTCAGTGTCTTTCTGGGGCAATAGTGCCAAAGCAGTGATATTCTCATTAACAGTGACCTTGGCAAACTCTTCAATGAACTTCTCCACTGCTTTGTGATACTTTAGCACAACTAGTATTTAAAAATGTAATGCCAAGTTTATTCATAAATGTATGAAACAAGCCTGTTTAATATTCAGTTCTCTTCAAATTTCAGCTCGTGATAGATCTTTGCTTGTTTCATGATCAGCGTACCACCAAGTGACATGTGTTCACTGCAACCCTAACAGATCCACTCTTTCAATACATGATTGAAATCTTCATTTTTAACTTTATGCAGCACTTTTTTCTTTAAAAAATTCATTAATTTCTGTTCATCATTTTTAGCATTGAACTTCAACAGTTTATCCTTCTGTTTCTGTGGGTGATATACAGTGGTCATTCTGACACCATACTCTTTTGTAAGATGTTTCACACTAACACTGCTGTCCAGCTTCTCCAAGAGCTTGACTTTCTGTGCTATGGAGTAACATAAATGCTTCTTCTTTTTCTTATCACTGTTACCCATGGGGTATCTGCAGGCCTTTTTAACATTTTCAACAATATTTTTGCACCACAGAGAATAAGTAGAAAAACATAGGGAGTAAAGCATGTGGGTCTTGGCCCCACGTGGGAAATTGTGGGAAACCTGTCATTCACAACCAGTTGGCACATATGGCATTTTATTACCCTTTGTGGAAGTGCTTATCTAAGAAAATCTAAGTGAATGTGAAAAAGTTACATTGCAGCTCAAGGGTGCTAGGAGGGTCTCATTTTCCTTGGGGATACTGAATAAACAGTGTGCAACTGCATTTTGACTGTGACCTATCACATGAAGTCAAATGTGTAATTTTCCTCCTATGGCAATCATGTCAGTGCTCAAAAGTTTCAGATTTTTGATTTTTGGATTGCAGTGCTTAACCTATACTTTGTAACTATATAGCTTCATTTCCTTCCCCCTCCTTTGTGCTGTTATTTTCATACAAATTACAGCTATGTACATTGTTATGTCCATCAGCATGCATTTATAGTTATTTATGTATGCAAATGCCTTTTTAAAATCAGACTTTTATAAAAGAGTTACAAACACAAAGTGTATTTATACTGTCTATTTTATTTACTGATGTAGGTACCTTTTCTGGCAATCTATTTTTCTTATAGATTTTACTTACTCTTTAGCATCCTTTTATTTCTACCTTAAGGAATCCTTTAGTATTTCTTATGGAGTATACCTGGTAGAAATGAATTCTTAGAGTTTTTTTTTAAATCTGGAAATATCTTAATCTTTCTTTTAAAAGTATAATTATTCTCAGCATAGAATTATTGTTTGCAGTATTTTAAACATTTTGAATATGTTATTCCACTGTCTCCTGACTTGCATGGTTTCTGATAAATAATCAGCTATTAGTCTTATTGAGGCTCCTTTAATGTGAGGAATTGTTTCTCTCTGCTGCTTTCAAGATTCTGTGTTGGGTTTTTTTTTTTGTTGTTTTTGACAGTTTATTATGCAGATACCTGTGGTTATTTATGTGTTTATCCTACTTGGAACCATTGAGCTTTCAGTACATGCAAGTTAACGTTTTTATCAAATGTGTAAAGTTCCTGGCCATTATTTCTTCTAATCTTTCCTTTCCTTCTGGGACTCCCATTTTGTGTATGGGTTACATTACATGGTGTTCCACAGATCTCTGAAGATCTGCTTGTTTTCTTTCTTTTTCATTTTTCTTTTCAAACTGGAAAATCTTTGTTTACTTATCTTCAACTTCACTATTTTTGCTTCTGCCTGTCAAATCTGCTGTTGAGCCCCTCAAGTGAATGAGTGAGTTTTTCACTTTCATTATTGTACTTTCAACTCCAGAATTTCTGCTATTTAAAAAAAAAAATAATTTATATCTAGACCCAGCATGGTGGCTTGCACTTGTAATCCTAGCACTTTGGGAGGTTGAGGTAGGTGAATCACTTGAGTCCAGGAGCTCGAGACCAGCCCGGGTAACTTGGCAAAACTACATCTCTGCTAAAAATACAAAAAAATAAAAAATTAGCTGGGCATGGTGGTGCACACCTGTAGTTCCAACAACACAGGAGGTTGAGGTGAGAGGGTCACTTGAGCCCAGGAGTTTGAGGCTGCAATGAGCTGTGATCATACCAGTGCACTCCAGCCTGGACAACAGAGTGATATCCTGTCTCTAATAATAATTATTATTATTTCAATCTGTTAATATTCTCTATATAGTAAGACATCTTTGCACATTGTTTTGTTCTTTAGAGATTATTTTCTTTAGTTCTTTGAGCATATTTATAATAGTTTATTTAAAGTCTTTGTCTAGTAAATCAAAATTTGGTCTTCCCCAGGGACAGTTTCTATTGACTACCCTTCTGTCTTGTGTATGCATTATAGATTTTTTTGTTTCTTTGCAAGTCTTATAACCTTTTGGAAATGGGAAATTTAAAAATATATAATATTACAACTCTATAAATCAGATTCTCATTCTCTTCAGGGTTTTTTTATTGTTGCAATTTGTTCTTTGAAGTAGCAGAACTAATTCTCTAAAGTCAATATCACCTGGAAATATCTTAATCTTTCTTTCTTTTAAGAGTATAGTTATTCTCAGCATAGACTTGTTGTTTGCAGTATTTCTCTGTAAACATTTTGAATATGTTATTTCACTGTCTCCTGACTTACACAGTTTCTGATAAATAATCAGAATTTGTGGGGTCCTTAATGTCTTGGTCTGACTAGTTTTGGGGTCATGTAATGATTTAACAGAGATTTTCTTAAACACTGGCAACCAACAAATATTCTAGCCTTTGCCGAGGTGCTCAATATGTATATAGGATCAGACTTCAACACTCAGTCCAGCAGTTTACAACTCTGCCTTAGCCTTCACTTCTTGCTTATGCAGAGTCTTAAGGGCAGGTATAGGTGAGGGCATATGGCATATGCAGGTCTTTCCTGAGCATGTGGCATGTGTACCATTCAGGTATGACAGATAACTTCAATTCCCTATAGATATCTCATTCTTTAGTTTCTTCTGTTAAATACTTTGGTTTGTGTGTTGTTCGCCCCCACTGTTATCACCATATTAGGCAGACATGATTTTAAACAATTACCACTGATTTTTACTAATAAATGCCTCTAGGGCCTGATATTTACACTCAGTGATCTCAGAGTCAGCCAAAGAAGACAAGACTGATGCCTGCAATTTTCTACAGAACTGCCAGACAAGTCAAATAGTTGTCTGGGAACATGGCTTTTTTAGGAACTCCAAACTTCAACTCTTATGTTACCCTCCAGTGACTTCTAGGCTGCTTATTTTAAATGTGACTGTGGGCTGTTGGTCTTTAAACCTACCATTGAGATGGGTTAAAGGTAATGCAATTAAGCCAAGTTAAAAAACCTCAAAGCTCTTTGCTTGTACCAATATGTAGCTGTGTGTTTTTTTTTAAATAAATTGTTTCCAGACTGTTGCAGGCATTTGGTTAATTTCCAGAGGTCTAAAAAAAAAAAATCGTAATTTTTCCAGTGTTTTTGTTTTTATGAAGGAGAGGACTGACTCTAGAATGTCTTTACTCCATCATTTCTGCTGTCATCATCTAGTCTACTATTGAGTTTTAAAAGTTCTTAGTATATTCGTCATATATGTGTTTTGAAATTATTTTCTGCAAATCTGTGGCTTTGTTTTTGATTCTCTTAACAAGGTCTTTTACAAATAAGAGGTTTTTAAATTTTAATAAAATCTACCTATCAATTTTTCTTTCATGGATTGTGATTTTATGTGTTGTATCTAAAAACTCAACTCCAAATTCAAGGTCACCTAGATTTTTCTCCTATATTATTATCTTCTAGTAATTTTATACTTTTGCATTTTACATGTAGGTCAATAATTCATTCTAAGTTAACTTTTGTAAAAGATGTAAGGTTCATCTTTTTGTGTATAAATGTCTAACAGTTCCAGCACCACATATTGAATATAGTTCTTTCTCCATTAAATTTCTTTTGCTTCTTTGTCAAAGATCAATTGACTGTATTTGTGGAGATCTATTTCCAAGATTACTAACCTTTCTATTAATCTATTTGACTATTGCTTAGCCAGTGCTATGTTCACTTCATGACTTCTATGAGTAGTATGTCTTGAAATCACTTAAGTGCTCCAACTTGTTCCTCTTTAGTATTGTGTTGGCTATTCTGGGATTTTTGCCTTTCCATATCCAGTGCAGAATGAGTTTATTGACATCCCCAAAATGGCTTGCTGAAATTTTTATTACAATTTTATTGAATCTATACATTGATCTGGGAAGAGGGGCCATCCTAAAAATACTGAGTCTTCCAATCCATGAACATGAAATACCTATTTCTCCATTTATTTATAACTCCTTTATTTTCATCACTTTTGATAGTTCCCACATTTTGTACACATTAGATTCATATGTAAGTATTTTATTTTTGATGCTATTGTTAATAGTCTTTACTTTTAATGAAATTTACATTATTTTTACTTCAAATTCAAGTTGTTCATTACTGGTAGTAGAAAAGCAATTGACTTTTGTGTATTGAACTTGCACTCTGAGACTTCACCAGTTACTACTTAGATCCAGTTTTTTGTTTTGTTTTATAGATTCTTTGGTATTTGCTACAATCATGTAATTTTTGACTATCACTGTTTCTTTTTCTTCATTCTTTTCAACCTGCTTACTTTTCTAACTAATTTTTTTTATAAAGGTGCAAAGGTAATTCAATGAAGGAAGGAGATCCTTTACAACAAATGGTGCTAGAATAATTGGAACTCCTAGACCAAAAAAACATCAGCGTAGACCTCTACCTCATACTTTATACACAGGTTAACTCAAAATGGATCATAGAATTAAATGAAAAATATAAAACTGTACAACTTTTAGAAAAAAATAGAGAAAAACTTTGGGATCCAGGGCGAGGCAAGATTTTCATACTTGACACCAAAAAAGTACAGTACATAAAAGGAAACATTGGCAAATTTACCTTCATCAAAATTAAATCTTTTGTTCTGTAATAGTGCCTGTTCCAGACGATGAGAAGATAAGATACAGACTAGGAAAAAGTATTTGTAAACCTTTAATCCAACAATGAAATTGTGTCTAGAATATATAAATAACATAAAAATCTCAACAGTAGGTTGCGCTGGAGCCAAGATGGCCGAATAGGAACAGCTCCAGTCTACAGCTCCCAGCGTGAGCGATGCAGAAGATGGGTGATTTCTGCATTTCCATCTGAGCTTTGAAGAGAGCAGTGGTTCTCCCAGCACGCAGCTAGAGATCTGAGAACGGGCAGACTGCCTCCTCAAGTGGGTCCCTGATCCCTGACACCCGAGCAGCCTAACTGGGAGGCACCCCCCAGTAGGGGCAGACTGACACCTCACACGGCCGGGTACTCCTCTGAGACAAAACTTCCAGAGGAACGATCAGACAGCAGCATTCACGGTTCACAAAAATGCACTGTTCTGCAGCCACCATTGCTGGTACCCAGGCAAACAGGGGCTGGAGTGTTTGAGTCTAGCAAACTCCAAAAGACCTGCAGCTAAGGGTCCTGTCTGTTAGAAGGAAAATTAACAAACAGAAAGGACATCTACACCACAAACCCATCTGTACATCACCATCATCAAAGACCAAAAGTAGATAAAACCACAAAGATGGGGAAAAAGCAGAGCAGAAAAACTGGAAACTCTAAAAAGCAGAGTGCCTCTCCTCCTCCAAAGGAATGCAGCTCCTCACCAGCAACGGAACAAACCTGGACGGAGAATGACTTTGACAAGTTGAGAGAAGAAGGCTTCAGATGATCAAACTACTCCAAGCAACAGGAGGAAATTGAAACCAAAGGCAAAGAAGTTGAAAACTTTGAAAAAAATTTAGACGAATGTATAACTAGAATAACCAATAGAGAGAAGTGCTTAAAGGAGCTGATGGAGTTGAAAGCCAAGGCTCAAGAACTACGTGAAGAATGCAGAAGCCTCAGGAGCTGATGCGATCAACTGGAAGAAAGGGTATCAGTGATGGAAGATCAAATGAATGAAATGAAGCGAGAAGGGGAGTTTAGAGAAAAAAGAATAAAAGGAAACAAAGCCTCCAAGAAATATGGGACTATGTGAAAAGACCAAATCCACGTCTGATTGGTGTACCTGAAAGTGACAGGGAGAATGGAACCAAGTTGGAAAACACTCTGCAGGATATTATCCAGGAGAAATTCCCCAATCTAGCAAGGCAGGCCAACATTCAGATTCAGGAAATACAGAGAACACCACAAAGATACTCCTTGAGAAGAGCAACTCCAAGACACATAATTGTCAGATTCACCAAAGTTGAAATGAAGGAAAAAATGTTAAGGGCAGCCAGAGAGAAAGGTCGGGTTACCTACAAAGGGAAGCCCATCAGACTAACAGCGGATCTCTCGGCAGAAACTCTACAAGCCAGAAGAGAGTGGGGGCCAATATTCAACATTCTTAAAGAAAAGAATTTTCAACCCAGAATTGCATATCCAGCCAAACTAAGCTTCACAAGTGAAGGAGAAATAAAATACTTTACAGACAAGCAAATGCTGAGAGATTTTGTCACCACCAGGCCTGCCCTAAAAGAGCTCCTGAAGGGAGCACTAAATAAGGAAAGGAACAACTGGTACCAGCCACTGCAAAATCATGCCAAATTGTAAAGACCATCGAGGCTAGGAAGAAACTGCATCAACTAACGAGCAAAATAACCAGCTAACATCATAATGACAGGATCAAACTCACACATAACAATATTAACTTTAAATGTAAATGGACTAAATGCTCCAATTAAAAGACACAGACTGGCAAATTGGATCAAGAGTCAAGACCCATCAGTGTGCTGTATTCAGGAAACCCATCTCACGTGCAGAGACACACATAGGCTCAAAATAAAAGGATGGAGGAAGATCTACCAAGCAAATGGAAAACAAAAAAAGGCAGGGGTTGCAATCCTAGTCTCTGATAAAACAGACTTTAAACCAACAAAGATCAAAAGAGACAAAGAAGGCCATTACATAATGGTAAAGGGATCAATTCAACAAGAAGAACTAACTATCCTAAATATATATGCACCCAATACAGGAGCACCCAGATTCATAAAGCAAGTCCTGAGTGACCTACAAAGAGACTTAGACTCCCACACAATAATAATGGGAGACTTTAACACCCCACTGTCAACATTAGACAGATCAACGAGACAGAAAGTTAACAAGGATACCAAGGAATTGAACTCAGCTCTGCACCAAGTGGACCTAATAGACATCTACAGATCTCTCCATGCCAAATCAACAGAATATACATTTTTTTCAGCACCACACCACACCTATTCCAAAATTGACCACATACTTGGAAGTAAAGCTCTCCTCAGCAAATGTAAAAGATCAGAAATTATAACAAAGTGTTTCTCAGACCACAGTGCAATCAAACTAGAACTCAGGATTAAGAAACTCACTCAAAACCACTCAACTACATGGAAACTGAACAACCTGCTCCGGAATGACTACTGGGTACATAAGGAAATGAAGGCAGAAATAAAGATGTTCTTTGAAACCATTGAGAACAAAGACACAACATACCAGAATCTCTGGGACACATTCAAAGCAGTGTGTAGAGGGAAATTTATAGCACTAAATGCCCACAAGAGAAAGCAGGAAAGATCCAAAATTGACACCCTAACATCACAATTAAAAGAACTAGAAAAGCAAGAGCAAACACATTCAAAAGCTAGCAGAAGGCAAGAAATAACTAAAATCAGAGCAGAACTGAAGGAAATAGAGACACAAAAACCCTTCAAAAAATTAAGGAATCCAGGAACTGGTTTTTTGAAAGGATCAACAAAATTGATAGACCACTAGCAAGACTAATAAAGAAGAAAAGAGAGAAGAATCAAATAGATGCAATAAAAAATGGTAAAGGGGATATCACCATCGATCCCACAGAAATACAAACTACCATCAGAGAATACTACAAACACCTCTATGCAAATAAACTAGAAAATCTAGAAGAAATGGATAAATTCCTCGACACATACACTCTCCCAAGACTAAACCAGGAAGAAGTTGAATCTCTGAATAGACCAATAACAGGATCTGAAATTGCGGCAATAATCAATAGCTTACCAACCAAAAAGAGTCCAGGACCAGATGGATTCACAGCCGAATTCTACCAGAGGTAGAAGGAGGAACTGGTACCATTCCTTCTGAAACTATTCCAATCAATAGAAAAAGAGGGAATCCTCCCTAACTCATTTTATGAGGCCAGCATCATCCTGATACCAAAGCCGGGCAGAGACACAACCAAAAAAGAGAATTTTAGACCAATATCCTTGATGAACATTGATGCAAAAATCCTCAATAAAATACTGGCAAACTGAATCCAGCAGCACATCAAAAAGCTTACCCACCATGATCAAGTGGGCTTCATCCCTGGGATGCAAGGCTGGTTCAATACATGCAAATCAATAAATGCAATCCAGCATATAAACACAACCAAAGACAAAAACCACATGATTATTTCAATAGATGCAGAAAAGGCCTTTGACAAAATTCAACAACCCTTCATGCTAAAAACTCTCAATAAATTAGGTATTGATGGGACGTATCTCAAAATAATAAGAGCTATCTATGACAAACCCACAGCTAATATCATACTGAATGGGCAAAAACTGGAAGCATTCCCTTTGAAAACTGGCACAAGACAGGGATGCCCTCTCTCACTACTCCTATTCAACGTAGTGTTGGAAGTTCTGACCAGGGCAATTAGGCCGGAGAAGAAAATATAGGGTATTCAATTAGGAAAAGAGGAAGTCAAATGTCCCTGTTTGCAGATGACAAGACTGTATATCTAGAAAACCCCATTGTCTCAGCCCAAAATCTCCTTAAGCTGATAAGCAACTTCAGCAAAGTCTCAGGATACAAAATCAATGTATAAAAATCACAAGCATTCTTATACACCAATAACAGACAAACAGAGGGCCAAATCATGAGTGAACTCCCATTCACAATTGTTTCAAAGAGAATAAAATACCTAGGAATCCAACTTACAAGGGACGTGAAGGACCTCTTCAAGGAGAACTACAAAACACTGCTCAATGAAATAAAAGAGGATACAAAGAAATGGAAGAACATTCCATGCTCATAGGTAGGAAGAATCAATATCATGAAAATGGCCATACTGCCCAAGGTAATTTATAGATTCAATGCCATCCCCATCCAGCTACCAATGACTTTCTTCACAGAATTGGAAAAACTACTTTAAAGTTCATATGGAACCAAAAAAGAGCCCGCATCGCCAAGTCGATCCTAAGCCAAAAGAACAAAGCTGGAGGCATCACGCTACCTGACTTCAAACTATACTACAAGGCTACAGTAACCAAAACAGCATGGTACTGGTACCAAAACAGAGATATAGATCAATGGAACAGAACAGAGCCCTCAGAAACAACGCCGCATATCTACAACTATCTGATCTTTGACAAACCTGAGAAAAATAAGCAATGGGGAAAGGATTCCCTATTTAATAGATGGTGCTGGGAAAACTGGCTAGCCACAGGTAGAAAGCTGAAACTGGATCCCTTCCTTACACCTTATACAAAAATTAATTCAAGATGGATTAAAGACTTAAACATTAGACCTAAAACCATAAAAACCCTAGAAGAAAACCTCGGCATTATCATTCAGGACATAGGCATGGGCAAGGACTTCATGTCTAAAACACCAAAAGCAATGGCAACAAAAGCCAAAACTGACAAATGGTATCTAATTACACTAAAGAGCTTCTGCACAGCAAAAGAAACTACCATCAGAGTGAACAGGCAACCTACAAAATGGGAGAAAATTTTTGCAACCTACTCGTCTGACAAAGGGCTAATATCCAGAATCTACAATGAACTCAAACAAATTTACAAGAAAAAAACAAACAACCCCATCAAAAAGTGGGCGAAGGACATGAACAGACACTTCTCCAAAGAAGACATTTATGCAGCCAAAAATCACATGAAAATGCTCACCATTACTGGCCATCAGCGAAATGCAAATCAAAACCACAATGAGATATCATCTCACACCAGTTAGAATGGCAATCATTAAAAAGTCAGGAAACAACAGGTGCTGGAGAGGATGTGGAGAAATAGGAACACTTTTACACTGTTGGTGGGACTGTAAACTAGTTCAACCATTGTGGAAGTCAGTGTGGCGATTCCTCAGGGATCTAGAACTAGAAATACCATTTGACCCAGCCATCCCATTACTGGGTATATACCCAAAGGACTATAAATCATGCTGCTCTAAAGACACATGCACACGTATGTTTATTGCAGCACTATTCACAATAGCAAAGACTTGGAACCAACCCAAATGTCCAACAATGATAGACTGGATTAAGAAGATGTGACACATATACACCATGGAATACTATGCAGCCATAAAAAATGATGAGTTCATGTCCTTTGTAGGGACATGGATGAAATTGGAAATCATCATTCTCAGTAAACTCTCGCAAGAACAAAAAACCAAACACTGCATATTCTCACTCATAGGTGGGAACTGAACAATGAGAACACATGGACACAGGACGGGGAACATTACACTCTCGGGACTGTTGTGGGGTTGGGGGAGGTGGGAGGGATAGCTTTAGGAAATATACCTAATGCTAAAAGACAAGTTAATGGGTGCAGCACACCAGCATGTCACATGTATACATATGTAACTAACCTGCACATTGTGCACATGTACCCTAAAACTTGAAGTATAATAAAAAAAAAAAAACCTCAACAGTAGAAAAACAAAGTATCCAATGAAAAAGGACCAAAAGTCACAATGAGACATTTCACTAAAAAGAATATACAATTGGCTAATTAGCATATGAAAAGATGCTTACATCATTAGCCTTTAGGTAAATGCAAATTAAAACCACAATAAGAAACAGAGGTTTTTCGGACAGGGAAGCTACTTGTGTGATACTACAATGGTAGATACATGTCCTTATAAGTTTGTCCAAACTCATAAAAATGCAAGAACACAAGTGAACCCTAATGTAAACTATGAACTTTGAATGATAACGTTCAATGTAGGTTTATTAATTGTGACAAATGTATGGCTTTAGTAGGGGATGTTGATAATGAGAGGAGGCTATACACATGTGGGGGAAGAGGTATATGGAAAATCTCTGTACTTTCCTTGCAATTATTCTGTGAACCTAAAACTGCTCTAAAAAGTAAGGTCTATTTTCTTTTTAAAAAGACACTCACCGGATCAAGATGCCTGAATAGAAGTCTCTGTGGAACCTCCCTGCTCCACCCCAAGGACATCAATTTAATAACTGTCTACACAAAAATAAGCACCCCCATAAGAACCAAAAATCAGGTGAGCACTCACAATACCTGGTTTTAATTTCATATAGCTAAAAGAGACACTGAAGAAGATAGGAAGGACAGTCTTGAATTGTCAATGCCACCACTCTTCCATTTCCTGGCAGCAGCCACATGGCACAGAGAGAGAATCTGTGCACTTGGAACAGGGAGAGCACAGCAATTATGAGACATTGCATTAAACTCAGTGCTGCCCTGTCACTGCCGAAAGCAAAACTGGGCTGAAATCAGCTGATTCCTGCCCATGGAGGAAGTATTTAAATCAGTCCTAGCCAAAGGGGTATCATCCATACATCTGTTAGGACTTGAGTTCGGGCAAGCCTCACTATTATGGGATAAAGTGCTCTGGGGCCCTAAATAAACTTGAAAGGCAGTCTAGGCCATAAGGACTGCAACTCCTAGGTGAATCCTAGTGCTGAACTTGGCTCAGAGCCAGTGGACTTGGAGAGCATACCACCTACAGAGACACCAGCTGGAGTGGCTAAGGGAGTACATACATAACCTCTCCCCCAGCCCCAGGCTGCACAGCTCATGGCTCTCAAAGAGACCCTTTCTACTTGAGGAGAGAAGAGAGAAAAGAGGACTTTGTCTTGCATCTTGGATACCAACACAACCATAGTACGATAGGGCAACAGTCATAGTTATGAGGCCTCCTTTCTAGACCCTATCTCCTAGACAACAGTTCTTTTTTTGAGTGGGGGGGGAGGGCGGGGGAGAAGGATTCTCACTCTGTTGCCCAGGCTGGAGTGCAGTGGCACAATCTTGGCTCACTGCAACCTCCGCCTCCTGGGTTCAAGCAATTCTCCTGCCTCAGCCTCCCAAGAAGCTGGGACTACAGGCACATGTGGCCATGGCTAATTTTTTATATTTTAGTAGAGATGGGATTTCACCGTGTTGCCCAGCCTGGTCTCAAACTCCTGAGCTCAGGCAATCCACCCACCTCGGCCTCCCAAAGTGCTAGGATTACAGGCATGAACCACCATGCCCAGCCTCCTGGACAACATTTCTAAACACACCCCAAGCCATAAGGGAAACTGCAGTCTTGAAGGGAAGGACCCAATCCTGGCAGAATCCATCACCTGCTTACTAAACAGCCCTTAGGGCCTGTATAAGCAGCTGTGATATACAGGTAATATGCCATGGGCTTTGAGTGACACTCTGAGACTTGCTGGCTTCGGGTGAGACTTAGCACGTTCTGGGCTGTGGTAGCTATGGGGAGAGACTCCTTCTACTTGAGAAAAGAAGAGGGAAAAGTAAAGAGGATTTTAACTTGCATCTTAGGTACTAACTTGACCAGAGGGGATAGAGCACCAAGCAGGCTCTTGGGATCCATGATTCTAGACACTGTCTCTTGGATGGCATTTCTGGACCCGCCCTGGGCCAGAGGGGAACCCGCTTCCCTAAAGATTGAGACCTATGGTAGGGAGCATTCACCACAAGCTGACCTAAGAGCACTTGCACCTTAAGGGAAAGTTGGTGGTAGCCTGACAGCACTCCCTATGGGCCTGTGCTTGTGGTGGCCATGGGGTGAGATTCCTCTTTCTATTGAAAGAGGAGTAAAGAATTGGAAGATTTGCATCCTGTGGTTTGAGTGTCAGCTCCGCCACAGTACAATAGGACACCAGGTCGACTATTAAGGTTTTGACTTCAGCCCTGGCTCCTGGCTATCACCCCTGGACCCACCCAGGGCCTAGAGGATCTTGCCATCCTGAAATGAAGGACACAAGCTTGGCTAGCTTCACCACCTGATGATTTTAGAGCCCCAGGGCCTTGAGCAAACATAGGCGGCAGCCAAGTAGTGATTACAGCAAGACACGGGTGAGACCCAGTATTGTGCTAGCATCGGGTCTGGGCTAGCACAGTCCCAGTTGTTGTGGCTACGCGGGTACTTGTGTTACCCCAAGCCCAGCTCCAGGCAGCTCAGCACAGAGAGAGAGACTCTGTTTGGAAGAAAGTAAGGAAAGAGAACAAGAGTCTCTGCTTTGCAATCCATAGAATTCTTCCAGATCTTATCCAAGACCATAAAGCGTATCTCTATGAGTCTACAAGAACTACGGTGTTACTAGGCTTAGGGTGTTCCCTAATCCAGATACGGCTTAGATCACAATACAGAAGTTTTGTTGAATACCTATAAAGCATTCCCAAGATGGACAGGAACAAACAAGCTCAGATTGTAAAGTCTATAATAAATACTTAACTCATCAATGCCCAGGTACAGATAGACATCCATAAGCATCAAGACCATTCAGGAAAATATGACCTCACCAAATGAAGTGAATAAGACACCAAGGACATCTGGAGAAACAGAGATATGTGACCTTTCAGACAGAAAATTCAAATTAGCTATTTTGAAAAAACTCAAAGAAATTCAAGAAAACACAAAGACAGAATTTGGAATTCTGTCAGATAAATTTAACAAAGAGATTTAAAAGAATTAAGCAGAAATTCTGGAGTTCAGAAATGCAACTGACATACTGAACAATGCATCAGTTTTTTTATAGCATGATTGATCAAGCAGAAGAAAGAATTAGTGAACTTGAAGACAGGCTGTTTGAAAATACACAGTCAGAAGCACCAAAAGAAAAAAGTATAAAAAACAATGAAGCACACATTAGAGGATTTAGAAAATAGCCTCAAAAGGGCCAATCTAAGAGTTAGTTGTCTTAAAGATGAGGTAGAGAAAGAGAAAGGGGTAGAAAGCTTATTAAAATGGATAGCAACAGAGAACTTCCCAAATGTAGAGAAAGATATCAATATGCAAGTACAGAAAGGTTATAGAATATCAATATGATTCAACCCAAAGATGACTACCTCAAGGCATTTAATAATCAAACTCCCAAAGGTCAAGGATATAGAAAGGATCATAAAAGCATCAAGGGAAAAAAGCACATAACATAAAATGACACTCCAATACGTCTGGCAGCAGACTTTTCAGTGAAAACCTTTCAGGCCAGGAGAGAGTGGCATGACATATTTAAAGTGCTAAAGCAAAACCTTTTATACTAGAATAGTATATTCAGTAAAAATATCTTTCCAACATGAAAGAGAAATAAAAACAAGATAAACAAAAGCTAATGGATTTCATCAACACCAGACCTTCTTCTAAGAAATGCTAAAGGGCGTATATCAATCAGAAAGAAAAGGATGGTAATTAGCAATAAGAAATCATCTGAAAGTACAAAATTCACTGGTAAAAGCAAGTAAACAGAAAAACACAGAACATAATAACACTGTAAATGTGATACGTAAATCACTCTTAAGTAGGAAGACTAAATGAAGAACTAATCAAAAATAATAACTATAACTTATCCTGAGATAGACAGCAGAATAAGACAAAAAGAGAAATAACAAAGAGTTTAAAAATGGGGGATGAAGTTAAGATACAGAGTTTTTATTGGGTGCTTATTTATGCAGAAAATATTAAGTTGTTATCCGGTTAAAATAATGGGTTATAAGATAGTATTTGCAACCCTCATGGTAACCTGAAATCAGAAAACATAAAACAAATACACAAAAATAAAAAAAGCAAGTACTTAAATAATACTACCAGAGAAAATCAACTTCACTAAAAGGAAAACAGGGAAGAAGGAAGAGAAGATCACAAACAGTTCCATACTTATCAATAATAAAATTGAAGGTAAATGGACTAAACCCTTCAATCAAAAGCCACAGTGGCTGCATGGATAAAACAAAAACAAAACAAAACAAAAACACAAGACACAATAGCTGTTGCCTACAAGAAACTCACTCCCCCCTATAAAGATGCACCCAGACTGAAGAAACAGGGATGGAAAAAGATATTCCACGCCAATGGAAACCAAAAAAAAAAAAAAAAAAAAAAAAGAGCAGGAATAGCTATGCTAATATCAGACAGAATATATTTCAAGAGTAAAACTGTAAGAAGAGACAAAGAAGGTCACTATATGATGATAAAGGGGTCAATTCTGCAAAAGGATGTAACAATTTTAAATATATATGCACCCAATACTGGAATATCCAGATGTATAAAGCAAATATTATTAGAGCTAAAGAGAGAGATAGACCTCAATACAATAATAACTAGAGACTTTAACACCCACTTTCAGTATTGGGCAGATTTTCCAAACAGAAAATTAACAACATAGGACTTCATCTGCACTATAGACCAAGTGAACCTAATAGCTATTTACAGAATATTTCATCCAATGGCTGCATAATACACATTCTTCTCCTTAGTGCATGAATCTTTCTCAAGTATAGACCGTATTTTGGGTAAAAACACAAGTCTTAAAACATGCCGAAAAAATGAAATAAAATTAAGCATCTTCTCTGGCCACAGTGGAATAAAACAAGAAATTAACACGAGGAATTTTGGTAATTATACAAACACATGGAAATTAAACAATATGCTCCTGGATGACCAGTGGGAAAATGAAGAAATTTAAAAAGAAACTTAAAAAGTTCTTATCATCAATTTCTTGATAATGGAAACACATCATATGAAAACATATGGGAAACAGTGAAAGCAGTATTAACAGGGAAAATTATAGCTATATTTGCCTATGTTAAAAAATAAAAAACTACAAATAAATAACCTAACAATGCATCTTAAAGAACTGGGAAAGTAATAGTAAACCAAACCCGAAATTAGTAGAAGAAAAGAAATAATAGACATCAGAGCAAAAACAAATGAATCTGAAATGAAGAAAACAATATAGAAGATCACTGAAATAAAAACATGTTTGTTTGAAAAGATAAACAAAATTGAAAACTCTTTAGCCAGAATAAGATAGAAAGAGAGAAAACCCAAATAAATAAAATCAGAGACGAAACGGAGACATTACAACTAATACTACAGAAATTCAAAGGATAATTGGTGGCTACTATAAGCAACTACATGCTAATAAACTGCAAACTCCAGAAGAAATGGATAAATTCTGAGACACATACAACCTACCAAAACTGAACCATGAAGAACAGACCAACAACAAGTAACGAGATCAAAGCTGTAATAAAAAGTTTCCCAGCAAAGAGAAGCCCAGGGCCCAGTGGTTTTACTGTTGAATTCTACCAAACATTTCAAGAAGAACTAATACCAATCCTACTCAAACTATTCCAAAAAATATAGAAGGGAGTACTTCCAAACTCATTCTATGAGGTCAGTATTACCCTGATACCCAAACCGAAGACACATCAAAAAAAGAAAACTATAGGCCAATATCACTGATGAATATTGATGCAAAAATTCTCAGCAAAATTAGTATTTTGCTACCAAATTCAACAACACATTAAAAATCATTCATCAGAACCAAGTGAAATTTATCCCAGGATTGCAAGGATGGTTCAACATATACAAATCAATTAATGTGATACATCAAATCAACAGAATGAAGGGAAAAAACCATATGATCTTTTTTTTTTTTTTTTTTTTTTTTTTTTTTTTTTTTTTTTTTTTGAGACACAGTCTTGCTTGCTCTGTCTCCCAGGCTGGAGTGCAGTGGTGCGATCTGAGCTCATTGCAAGCTCCACCTCCTGGGTTCATGCCATTCTCCCCACCTTGGCCTCCCAAGGTGTTGGGATTACAGGTGCATGCCACCACACCTGGCTAATTTTTTTTTGTATTTTTAGTAGAGACAGGGTTTTGCATGATCTTTTAAATGAATGCTGAAAAAGTATTTGATAAAATTCAACATTCCCTCATGATAAAAAGCCTAAAAATACTCAGTACAGAAAGAACATACCTCAACAAAATGAAAGCTGTATATGACAGATGCACAGCTAGTATGATACTTAGTAGGGAAAAACTGAAATCCCTTCCTCTAAGATCTGGCACATGACAACGATGCTGCCCACTGTCACCACTGTTATTCAATGTGGTACTCGAAGTCCTAGCTAGAGTAGTCAGATGAGAACAAAATAAAAGGCATACAAATTGAAAAGGAAGAAGTCAAATTATCATCATTTGCAGATGATATAATCATATATTTGGGAAAACTCAATGACTCCATGAAAAAATTATAAGAATTGACAAACATTTAGTAAAGTTGCAGGATACAAAATTAACATACAAAATCAGCATATACCCACAGTGAACAATCTGAAAAAATCAAGAAAGTAATCCAATTTATAATAGCTACAAATAAAATTAAATACCTCAAAAGACCCCAAATAGTCAAAGCTATTCTAAGCAAAAAGAATGAAACTGGAGGAATCTCATTACCTGACTTCAAATTATACTACATAGTTATAGTGACCAAAACAGCATGGCACTGGAATAAAAAAAGACACAGAGACCAATGGAACAGAATAGCAAACCCAGAAACAAATCTACACAACCACAGTGAACTCATTTTCTGCAAAGTTGTCAAGAACATACACTGAGGAAAAGACAGCCTCTTTAATAAATGGTGCTGGGAAAACCGGATACCCATATTCAGAAGAATGAAATTTGGCCTCTATCTCTCACCATATACAAAAATCAAATCAGAATGAACTGAAGACTTAAATCTAAGGCCTCAAACCATGAAACTATTAAAAGAAAAGTTTGGGAGAAACTCTCAAGGAAATTTGTCTGGGCAATAATTTTTTGAGAATACCCACACAAGCACAGACAACCAAAGCAAAAACAGACAAATGAAATTACATCTAGTTAAAAACTCCTTCATAGCAAAGGAAACAATCAGCAAAGTGAAGAGACACCCACAGAATGGGAGAAAATATTTGCAAACTACCCATCTGACAAGAGATTAACAAGTAGAAAACATAAGGAGGATCAAACAACTCTATCAAAAAAAATCTAATAATCTCATTTAAAAATGGGCAAAAGATCTGAATAGACATTTCTGAAAAGAAGACATACAAATACCAGATAGGTGTATGAAAAGGTGCTCAACGTGACTGATCACTGGAGAAAAGCAAATCAAAACTACAATGAGATATCATGTCAGCCCAGTTCAGATGGCTTTCATCCAAATGTCAAGCGATAACAAATACTGGCAAGGATGTAGAGAAAAGGGAACCCTTGTACACTTTGCTGACAATGTAAATTAGTACAGCCACTATGGGCAACAGTTTGGAGGTTTCTGAGAAAACTAAAAATAGATCCACCTTATAATCCAGCAATCTCACTCCTAGGTATGTACCCCAAAGAAAGGAAATCAATATATCAAAGAGATATCTGCACTCCATGTGTATTGCAGCACTAATCAAAATAGCCAAGATTTGGAAGCAAACGAAGTAGTGTCCGTCAACAGATGAATGGATAAAGTAAATGCGGTACATATACACAATGGAGTACTACTCCGCCATTAAAAAAAAAAGAGATCCTGTCATTTGCAACAACATGGATGGAACTGGAGGTCATTATGTTAAGTGAAATAAGCCAGCCACAGAAAGACAAATATCACATGTTCTCACTTACTTGTGAGAGCTAAAAATTAAAATAATTGAACTCACGGAGATAGAGAGTAGAAGGATGGTTACCAGAGGCTGGGAAGGGTAGTGGGTGCGTGGAGGGGACCTGGGGATGGCTAATAGGTATAAAAATAGTTAGAAAGAGTAAATAAGACCTAGTGTTTACTAGCACAATAGGCTGACTATACTAAAATATAATTTGTACATTTTAATATAAAAGAATATAATTAGATTGTATGTAACAGAAAGGGTAAATGCTTGAGTTGATAGATACCCCATTTACCCTCATATGATTTTACACATTGCATGCCTGTATTAAATATCTTATGCGACCCATGAATATATATACCTACTATGTACTGAAAAAAATTAAAATAAAAAAGACACACAAAAAATTACTACACACCTACCAGAATGGCTAAAATAAAAAACATTGGCAATATTAAATGCTGGCAAGAATGCCAAGAAACTAGGCCACTCATAAACTATTGATGGAGCTCATTCATATATTAGTGATGAGAATGTAAGATAATACAGCCACTCTAGAAAACAGTTAGGCAGGCCAGGTGCAGTGGCTCATGCCTGTAATCCCAGCACTTTGGGAGGCCGAGGCAGGTGGATCACCTGAGGTCAGGAGTTCGAGACCAGCCTGACCAATATGGTGAAACCCGTCTCTACTAAAAATACAAAAAATTAATCAGGCGTCTTGGTGTGCACCTGTAGTCCCAGCTACTCAGGAGGCTGAGACAGGAGAATTCCTTGAACCAAGGAGGCAGAGGTTGCAGTGAGCTGAGATTCCACCACTGCACTCCAGCCTGGGTGACAGAGTGAGACTCAATCTCATAAAAAAAAAAAAAAAGAAGAAAACAGGCAATTTCTTATAAATCGAACACATAGCTATTATGCAACCCAGAAATTACACTATTGGGTATTCATCCAAGAGACACAAAAACTTATGTCTGTAAAAAAATTGGTATATAAATGTTTATAGAAGCATTACACAATAGCCAAATCTAGAGAACACCTAGATTGTTTTTAACCGGTAAATGGTTAAAAAAGAAAGTGGTACATTCATGCCATGTGTATTAGTCTGTTCTTGCATTGCTATAAAGCAATACCTGAGACTCAGTAATTTATAAAGAAAAGAGGTTTAATTAGTTCATAGTTCCACAGGCTGTACAGGAAGGGTGATGCTGGCATCTGCTTTGCTTCTGGGGAGGCCTCAGGAAACTTTCAATCATGACAGAAGGTGAAGGGAAAGCAGGCATATCTTACATTGCCTGAGCAGGAGCAAGAGAGAGAGGGGAAGTGCTACATACTTATGAACAACCAGATCTTGTGAATACTCTATTACTATACAGTACCAAGGGGGGATGCTACTAAACCATCCATGAGAACTCAGCCCCCATGATCCAAACACATCCCACCAGGTCCCACTTCCAACATTGAAGATTACAACTGAACATGAGTTTGGGTGGAAACACAGATCCGAACCATATCACCATGGAATAGTAGTCCATAAAATAATTATTGATACATGCTACACCTAGATTAATCTCTAGGATATTATGCTAAGTAAAAAAGGCAATCACAAAAGGTTACATACTGTAAGATTCAATTAATATAACATTCATGAAATGATAAAATTACAGAAACAGAAAGTAGATCAGTGGGCCAGGGGCTGGGGATGGAGTGAAAGGGGAAAGTATGTGGCTATAAAAGGCCAACATGAGGGATCCTCATAGTGATGGAACTGTTTGTTCTGTATACTGACTGTATCAATAACAATATTCCAGTTGTTATATTGTACTATAATAATTCTTCAATATGTACAATTTTTATTTGTCAATTATACTTTAATAAAGCTGAAAAAGTCTTTAAAAATAAAATAAGTTACCATTGGGAAAACCATGCATGGGATACAACAGATATTTTTGTAGTCTATTTTATAAATAAATTAGAATCTAAAATCACCTATAAATTTTTTAAAAGATTGTTTATAAAACAAAGTGCACCAGGCAGAAAAAGGATGAAGGGCACACAGATTCTCTTAATGGAAAGATCTAGATAAAGGCAAACAGCCCAGTGCCTGCAATGTGGTAACAGTGGTGTGTCACCTCTTTGTTCATGCAACTGGCTTTCCACATTGCATGATTTTAATAACATTTTAATAAAATGATGTGTGGCAAAACTTTGGTTCATTGTAGTGTGTGTGTGTGTGTGTGTGTGTGTGTGTGTGTGTTGTTTGTAAGGATATTTTTGTCTATGAACATTTCAATGTAGACTGTTTTTAAGGAGCATATGTCAATTGTACATAGGTAATATGATCATATTATTTTTAAAATGGATTGTCCAATTACCCTCAGAACCTCTTTCCTAAATTATTTACAGATTGGGTTGTCAAGTTAGACTTCTCAAATCTGAGGTCAGGTTGGTCCTCTTGTAACCACAGTTATTATGGCTCCCCAAAGAATTTATAAGCACTGCAAGCATAGCCTACTTGTTCTAATGTATTATTTTTCAGAGCAGGGTTCTAAAAGACATCTCTTCAATGACCCCCAATGATATCTCTCTTGAATGTCAATCTTCATACAACAAAAGCAAATTGCTTCCTCCCTGCTTCATGATCTCCATGGCTCCACCTTCTGTATGTCCTGTTATGTTTCCTGGGGTGTCTTCTCTCTAATTTGTTTTATTTTTCCAAAGCTTAATTATTCACTAGTGGCAAAAGCTAACTTTATCCATTGGTATACCTTAGTTTTAGCATATCTTTTCTATCAATTCAAATTTTTTGTGTGTGGCTTTGGTAGTGGCTGACAATTGTCCTTTGATCTTGCCTAAATCTTGCACATTCTATTTCGCTTTCTATTTCAAACAGAAACTGTGTTCTGTTTGAGATTTATACTCCAACCTTTAGGGGAAGGAGTAGTGTAGTAGCTAGTACATAAGCTAACTGCTCCAATTTTGGAGTCAGACTGACAAGAGCCAAATCCTAGCCCCAACACTTACAAGCTCTGTGACCTTGAGCAAGTTTCTAAGCTTCTCTTTAATTGCCTTTATTCTTTTTTTTAAATGGAGGTCATAGAGGTACCTACATGTCAGTGTTTTTGAATGAAATAAATATGTAGTGTTTTCAACATACCAAGTCATCAGTCAGTATACTACTGCTTAAATAAATGAATCAATGATTTCTAGTCACAAAAATTAAAAGTAATATTCATTCATAGTCATTTTGCTTTTTATTCATCATTCATTCAAAAGACACTAAAGATCCATAGATAAAACTAAATTACCAAAAGGAAGTTATTATCTGGTAGTGGAGAAATGTAAAGCAGCAATTAGAAAACATCGCAGTCAGGGCTAAATACAAGCATGCATGGAGACACTGAAAACTGGCACAAATATTTATTCTATTAAAATCTTAGCCTGTAGCTTATATTTAGTATGAAGGCAGAAAGAAAGAGCCTAAGTTATACAAGAAAATTGTTAAATGTCACTTCGTTTCAGAATTCCATGGAAGGCTGATAGGATTTCTGGAAATCTAAATATGGATGAAATTAACAACATTTGACAAGGGCAAAACAAACTAGAAAATTCAATTTAAGTGATGGAATTAGCACTATCACTATGCCTGAATACCAGTGCATACACACACACACAAACACACACACACAGGTCTCCAAATTTGCTATTTGAAATAATAAAATGTTTAGTGCTGTATTGTAAAAATATCATTTCCGTTTCCTATAGTGTTTTCATTTTGTTTTCTCTATTTTGTAGGAAGTATGTATTGCCCAATTATTTGAACAGCAATTTTTATGCTGAAGATTTCTAAATGTGTGTATTTTTAAAATACACTTAAACGACTGAATATTGTATGTTATTTTCAAATATACACAGGCCCAAAGTTTCAGCACCTGACTTGCTGCTTGAGTAAACACATGGACTAGCAAAGCAATACAAGACTAGAAATACTCTGATGAAAGAAGAAAAGAACAAACAGAAAAAGGGGTAGCCTAGTGACGTTTCAACACTGAAATGGCTAAAGCAAGTGTTCTGGAGATAGAACATTTATACTGGCAGTGTAGTACTGTAAAATAACACAGTTCTGAGAGTTAGACCTCGGTTTAAATTCTGCTCTGCTACTGTGTAAACTAGGCAAGTTACCCTGAGCTTTACCTGTAAACTGGGATCGATAATAATAGTAGCTGGAATATTATTATTTCAAAGTAATATTCCAGCTACTATTTTGAGACAGCTATCCTGTTTCAAAAAGACAGAGTCTCACTCTGTCACCTAGGCTGGAGTACGGTGGCGTGATCATAGCTCACTCACTGTAGCCTCATACTCTTGAGCTCAAGTGATCCTCCTCCCTCAGCCTCCTGAGTAGCTAGGACTACAGGTGCATGCCACCACACTTGTCTACTTTTGAAAAATTTTTGTAAGGATGGAATCTTGCTATGTTTCCCAGGCTGGCCTTGAACTCCTGGCCTCAAGTGGTCCTCCGGCCTTGGCCTTCCAGAGTGCTGGGACTGCAGACATGAGCCACCATGCCTGGTCAAGTAGCTGAAATATTTTATTGAGTACTTATTGAGGGTCAGACCATGCCAAGCACTTTATTTGGATTGGCTTTTATTAATCCTAATATCAGTTCTATGAAGTAGATGCGAATGTTTGCCCCTCACGTAGATGAGGACACTGAGATGCAGGACAAGGCTGAGAGTTGGTCAAGGATTTGAAGCTGGTGGGTGGCTGCATGGCATGTCCACAGTGAGTTACCTGACTCTGGTTCTAACTGGCTCCTCAGCTTGCGGTTTCTCAGGAACCTGAGCTCTCCTCATGACCTGAGGAATTTCAAAGGCTTTGAACGAAGCTTGGTGGAGTTCCCTGCATCTCTTATTGTCATCTCAAGGAGTGATGCTGGAAGAGTTATATTCCTGGGCACTCCCCCTCTTTTGTGACGCTGTGGTGTGCTCCTCCTTATCCCTCTATTCATAGTAGATTTTAAGACATTGTTATTCACATAGCTCAACTTCTTCAAGCTAGCCAAATCCTCTCTTCAAGGAATCCTTTTCTACTATTTTTCTTCCAGGCTGAAAACATATTTTCTTCTGAGAATTATACCTCCTCCCTACTCTCCTGTCCATGGTGTTTGGCATTTATAATCAGCTGCTAATTTCTCTTGGTTAAATACAGAGCAATGGGATTGAACCTAAGGGAGGGAACCAGAATTTTCTCTATCTTTAGGGATACAGGGCCCCTGGATTTCACTACCATGAGGGTTAGTGGTCATATAAAGCTATTCACACTGTGCCAAGCACAGTGTCAGGAACTCTGATAATCTAATGAAAGCTAGAGACATCCTTCCCAGAAAGTGAATTGTATGTGAATGCTCTCAAAAGTTTTATATAACTACAGGAAAGTCCATGGACCCCAAAGGGCAAATCCTAGCCATGTTATTAAATAGATGTTCACTTAATAACAACTATCATTAATAGCTGACTGAAGAAATGATATGGCATCCATATGTATACAAGCATATTGGCATTTAACTAGGACCAAATAAGGCAGTTCCTTTTCTTATCAGAAGGAGGGGCACTAGACCAAGGGGCATACAAGTGAAGAGAGATTAGGATACCGTCAAGAACCACAGCGTTCCAACCCTAAGATAAGAGAGAGCAATAAATGATTAGCAATAGGCATTTTGTAAACCATATTATAAACATATGACAATGCATGGATAGTAACCAAAGGTATTCTTCAAAGGGGAATGAGTCACTAACTAAAGTAGTTATCCCAGTGCAAACTGTTGACCCAAGAGAGCAGCATGTGTCATGAATAAAAATGATAAGACTCTAAAGTACATAAGATTAGGTCTACAGAGTAGACTGCCACAGAAACACATGCTTGGCTAAAGGTTTTCACATGTTTCTGGCAGAGAGGAACTGGAAGTTTGTATTACAGCACATACTTATACTAGGTTGTTTATATACATACATATACTCTGGTTAACTATATGCTGCTCTCATTCCATTGATTAGATGTTCTTGATCTAAACTATAATAAAAACTGACATTTCTTGAGCATCTGCTTTATTTCAGATAGTGTAATTCACTGTCTCACCTAATTTATATAACTTCTTAAAGTAAGCCTTATTATTTAAGTATATAGCTAGAACTATTTTTTTTTTAAAAAAGATAGGTTTTGAACTCAGTTTCAAATAACTGGTTCTTGCCACTATCCTTTGTTGCTGCACTTAAACTTTCTTTTTTGTAGTCTTCAAAAAGTGCTGGATTAAAAATTCTCCAGGTTTTCTTTGAAATGTCTAGGATGGACATACCCCAATTAACCACTGAAACAAAAATTCTGGTAGCTAGAGCAGGCAATGAAGATAAGGCATGCCTCTTACAGAAGATTAATTCCAGAGTTAGTTCCTATGGCAAAGCCTCTCTGTTCATCTCTCCAAATGTATCCACTACTTGCCCTATATTCATATTCTGCTATAGTCAGGCTGTTTATACAGCATTCCCTTAATATTTTTATTGAATCTGTAAAATTTCCCCCCACCTTTCTCTTTGTCCACGATGCTCATTATCCTGCATTCTTCTTGATCATACTCGCCACAGAAGTCCTCTTCACCACTTTCACACACAGTGATCATGTACCTATCGGCACTGTTTATCTGCATTTGCCCATTGGCCAAAAATACAAATCCCTTTTCGTTGGTATTTGTCTCTTTCCTGATATGCATACTGTAGCCCTCCAATCAAATTGTCCATTTCTGAAGGGTGGTCTTAAATCTACTGCTTTTTCCAATGTCTTTCTGGTGTCGGTCTGGCTCTCAACAAGCCTTCAATTAAAGTCAGAGGTTGATGATAGTGAGAGATGATGATGATGATAGTGACTCTGATGTTTATGCTAACTGATATCTTAAGAACTAGTATATCCACATAATCTAATGATATAAGTTAAAAAATAGGCCTGGTGCGGTGGCTCACACCTGTAATCCCAGCACTTTGGGAGGCCAAGGCAGGTGGATCACAAGGTCAGGAGTTCGAGACCAGCCTGGCCAATATGGTGAAACCGCGTCTCTACTAAAAATACAAAAAATAGCCAGACATGGTGGTGCATGCCTGCAATCCCAGCTACTCAGGAGGCTGAGGCAGGAGAATCACTTGAACCCAGGAGGTGGAGGTTGCAGTGAGCCGAGATTGTGCCATTGCACTCCTGCCCGGGTGACAAAGTGAGACTCTGTCTTGGAAAAAAAAAAAAAAGGTATAAGGCTAACATTTACTGAATACTTATTATATATTACAGACTGTTCTTATTTAGTCTTTTCCAAACCTCTATGAGTGATAGAATTCTCATTTTAATGGGTGCAGAGAATCTGAGGAACTTGTCCCAAGGTCACACACAATAAGTGGCAGAGCCAAAACTCTGGCCATTCTGGCCCCAAATCCTTAGCCTTCATCACTTTGCTGAAACATCATGAGAGCAGAAGAACCTTGATAAGAAAGCCATGTTGCATCAGGCCCAGCCCAGGTATGACGAACCAACAATTGCCACGTGGTGATGAAGATTTGCTTTACAGTCTCTCTAGTCACTGAGATTCAAATTGGTATTTTGAAAGCACGAACTTTCCAGGCAATCCTTAGTTAACACCTTATTGTTTATGCCAATTTAGCTCTGGGTGTGTACTCAGGCACAACTTAATTTCACAAAATATCTTGCTCCTGATAAATATAGCCCTTTATAAGACAAGTCACATCCAAATGGAAGGAAAGGATACAGCATTCTAAAATATCAGCACTCTTACAGAGGTTTTTGCAAAACAAAGATACAATTAACAATATAAAATATCCTTTTTAAGAATACTCTACTGTCAGTGTGCAGGAAGAAGAAAAATAAAAAATAAAAAGATGCTGTAGATTCCAATTTTTTTTTTGGAGATAATGGAAAATTATCACCCTTTGTCTCCAGTAACCTTGACCAGCTTAGGAGAAATGTCAGCTTTAAGTTCAAGAGACCTCAGATACTTGGCTTCCCTGTATCTCACACATGTTCTTTGGGATGCAATTGGCTTTTCCTGGCTTTATTTTTTCGATTTTAATGAAAACAAGTTGAACTTATTGCTGTAGAATAAATGCTAAACATTCTGTATTCCACTGTTTTCATTATGGTACAAAATCATAACTATTAATCAAAAGCTCTGAACAATTAGAGACTAGATCTTCTGCAATTAAAAAAACACTAATGTTTAGTGATCTTTTGGCCATTTTGAAATTATGTCCTCTATTAGAATGGAGATAACTTTTAGAGAAACAGTATCATTTACATGGCAGAAACATGGAGAATGATTTGCTCAAAAACGAAAAAGATTTTGCTTATTGCTTAATGTTTTGTCTATATTTTATTTTATTGTTGTCAATCATTTGTTATTTGACCCAGCCATCCCATTACTGGGTATATAACCAAAGGACTATAAATCATGCTGCTATAAAGACACATGCACATGTATGTTTATTGCGGCACTCTTCACAATAGCAAAGACTTGGAACCAACCAAAATGTCCAACAATGATAGACTGGATTAAGAAAATGTGGCACATATACACCATGGAATATTATGCAGCCATAAAAATTGATGAGTTCATGTCCTTTGTAGGGACATGGGTGAAGCTGGAAACTATCATTCTTAGCAAACTATCACAAGGACAAAAAACCAAACACCGCATGTTCTCACTCATAGGTGGGAATTGAACAATGAGAACACATGGACACAGGAAGGGGAACATCACACTCCGGGGACTGTTGTGGGGTGGGGGGAGGGGGGAGGGATAGCATTAGGAGATATACCTAATGCTAAATGACGAGTTAATGGGTGCAGCACACCAACATGGCACATGTATACATATGTAACAAACTTGCACATTGTGCACATGTACCCTAAAACTTAAAGTATAATAATAATTTTAAAAACAAAATAAAATAAAATGTAAAATCAACTGTAATTCAACTGCTTTGCATGCAGTTCCTCAGGACTCCTTAAACCTGTGATTCACTGGGCCACAGTCATTCATATAAGCTCAAAATAAACCTCTTTAAAATACCTTTAAAAAATAAAAAATAAAACAGATAAAAATCTAATTTAAATCTTCCCTGTCTCTACCTATGTAAACACTAGCAAATTAGGGCACCTATGTCAGTCAAAAGTTTCAAAGCAATAGTCTACCACTGTCCCTAATTCCTAAAGACCCATTATTCTCACAAGCCACTCCAATAAACTGCTGTATAGCTTGATGAACATTATTTAGTCGTATTCTTATTGGACCTCTGTGATGCTTTTAGCTCTGTTTAGCTCTCTCACTTTTTAAAAATCCTTTCTTCATTGGATACCTCTGGCTCATCTTGAATCTCTCGTATTCCTTTCATGTCTTATTTGTGGGTTTCTCTTATTTTTCTCATCCTTAATTTTTGGTGTTCACCAAAGTTAGTTGTTGGTTCACAGCTTTTTGATGCTATTTACTCTTCCTGCATCTTAAGTGATCTCATGTAAATTTTTATCATTTGTATTACTACCTATATGCAAATGACTCCCAAAGCTACATTTCAATTCAAAGAATCCAATGTAAGAATATGTCCAAATGCATCTTATCTGTCCCATAAAAATATCAAACTCAATGTATACAAAACTAAATTTGTCATACTTCCACCTAAACCTGCTCTCCCCTCATTTTCTCTATTTCAACTGGCATATTTCCACTGTCATATGCCCAGTCCCTCAAGCTAGAAACCAGAAAAGTCAGACAATTCCTTTGTCTCTTTCACACTCCGGATTAAATAAATATTTGGCCAATATTCCTTTACATGTAGGTCTCCAATCCATCCCCTCACCTTCAACATGGTCCCATCACTATACCATGTTTCAGATCCTTGTCTCTTGTCTGCACTGTAACAACCACCTCCCAAATTATTTCCCTCCTTCTAGTCTTATCACTTCTCCCAAGCTTTCAGATAGACCTACCTAAAACACAAAGATAGCTCGTCCATGGCTCCCCCTTCCTTCTAAGATAAGCAAAAAGTTCCATTGTTAAACCTATACTTTCTGGCCTCTTCATACCACTTGAGCTTCACCTTTGTGCATCTTTCCACCTTCTTCTTTAAGTCAACTCCACGTTCATCCTTGAGCCCTCTGTGCTGATCCTTTCCCTGAGTCCAGCTCAGGCACACCTCCTTCATTCCAATGAGTTAAACCTTTGCTATCCTTTTAAATATTATTCCATTGCCTCCTCTTCTAAAAAGTCTTCCCTGCCCTGTCAGCTGGCTATGTTAAACGTCCATTCTCTATGTTCCTAGGAATGTCCAGGCATATCTCTATTACTGCATCTGTCACATTATATTACATTTTAATATATTATAATGCATATATATCCATACATATTTATCTCTCTTTCTCCCTTTAGTCTTGAGGGCAGTCTCTGTGTAATATTCATCTTTGTATGCCCGATACCAAGCACAGTGACCAACATAGAGTAAGTTGTCAATAAAATGTTTGTCAAATGAATGAATTAATGAAAAATAGTTCTAAATTGCTATAGTTTTAATCATATACACTTGCATAAGATACTGTCACTTCTTCTACCCTATCTAGATACATTTTTCTCTGTTAAATCTTACAAGAAGAAATTTTCTTTCCAACCATCATCAAAATAAACTAATAAAAATATTGGCTAGGACATATTTATTAGGTGTCAGAAACTATGCTAAGTGCTTTATATTTATGTTCTTATTAATCTTTAAAAAACTCTAAGATAGGTCCTATTATTATCCTCACTTTACTTATAAGAGGTCAGAGGCTTAGAAAGATTAAGTTTCCCAAAGCCACACAATTAGGAGGATCGTGAGGCTGGCATTCAACCCACATCATCATCTACTGTCTCTCATGGCATCATTTAACAACAACAACAACACAGAGTGGCTACACAGGCATTCATGGGAAGTAAGAAAAGTATTCAAAGATTATCTCTATATTGAGCCTTGAATATTGAGCAGAGGCTCCACTTGGAAACATAAACACACACACACACACACACACACACACACACACACGCACACAGAAAAGAGCATCCCGGGCTGGCTGAAAAAATCTGTCCAGGCTAAAATTCAAGGAGGGAAGAATGTAAGAATGTGGAAAGATCAGAGAAGTTGAAGAACCTCTAACCATGGGATGTGGAAGGCTATTGACAGGGTAACAGGCTGAAGAGGTGAGTTGGTACAAGTCAGAGGGCTATGGATACTGTGCAGAGAAGTTTAGAATATTTTTTAATAGAGAACCAGTTTAGTATTTAATGCCATCAGAAACATAACTTGTTCAGGAAAGTGAAGGATTTATTGAAATGAGAAGAGGTTATACAGACCAACACTTGTATATTTTGTATTTCTTTTCTTATCTTTCTATAGTTTAATATATTCATTGATAAGTACTTCAGATTGTATACATAAAATATTAAATATATAACTATATATCATATATATGTGTCTCCAGCTGTATTTGAAATATCCAAGGCTATGAAAAACTTGTTTTCTATCTCTTTTGTTTATATCATAATGCCTCCCATGCTGCTCTGAACAAAGTAAGTACTAAATAAATGCTCATTTAATAACTTAGGAGGGTATCCTTGAAAATTAAGCTTTCTGGAAGGCATAGATTTACTGTTCTTAATCTTTCTTTGGAAGAGAACTGTTGAGATAAAAACACTTCTATGTTAAACTTATAAAATTCAAATTTTGAATCAAGTATTGGTTTTCCAGGGGAAAAAATTACCATAACTTGAGATTATTGTAACTTTAAATATATAGTATATGTAAAAGTTAGACAAGGTGGTCACTACTCAGAAAGATGTGCTTTATTTTGTTTTCCAACTTTGACGTGGTATGGTTTTTAAAATGTATCTTCTGTGCTGGTTGCCTTTAAATAAGAAATTGTGTGTATGTGTGTGTGTGTGTGTTTGTGTGTGGTGTGTATGTGCACATGTGTCATGACACATGAGTAACAATGAGCTTGAAGGCTTTCGTACAGGGTGATGATGAATATTGATTGAATTCATGAACTGTTATCTATGAGCTGCTTCTCTGTTTTTTTAAAGGAAGTGGTTATTAAGCAATGAAAGCTTTTAATGCTGAGTCCTATAATTATTGTGATGTCCTTTCTAACAGCTGTGTTCTCTATATGTGTATTTTCAGCGAAGTGATTATAAAAGCAGAACTACATGTCCTTCTGCCCAGAGTCCTCTCTACCTGCATCCATCAATTTTCCTGTCTTTTTCATCCGATAAACAGCTACCCCACTTACTTTGCAGTGAACTGTTGATTTTAAGGGATCTTATTTTAAATTGCTGGATATATTCACTCTCTTTTCTTAATAAGCATATGTCCTGGACAAGTGTTATATGGATATTTGAATTGTAATGGATATTCAATGTTTACATATGTCTTTCTCTATCTGGGATTGTGATGCCAGAGGATGTCAAGGTGTCATCAAATATTCTTAAAGGCTTTTGCCTCATCCCTCCCAATCTAATCACACTTATTCATTTGTCAAGCATTTATAGGACATCTATCATGCATAAGAAAAAGATTACAGTCATGAGCCATTTCCTCTCTGTGTTTACACTGTAGCAAGCAAACTGAAATTATAATATATGGCAAATGCCACAACTAGATATCCACAAAGTATTAAGAAAGCCAAAAGGAGGGAACTTAGCACCAGTGGGAGGGTCAGAGAAACCTACCTAGAGGGGAGGCCAAATGAGGAGAAAGCTTAGAAAATCTCACTGTTCTTAGTGCCCAAGGCCTTTAACCAACCCATCCTTCCCAAAGCTATTTCCAGGTCTTCCCATAAGCCAAATCAAGCAATTGCTTAATGTGAACATGAGAATCTGTCATCTTCAGTTCTTAATTAACTATATTATATTTTATTTTAAAAGAAAAGTTAACAATAGTCATCCAACAAGCATTCACTGAGCACCTATTGAGTGCCAGGTATTATATGCTAAGTGTCTGGTAAATATAAATAAAGCATTGTTCCTATATTAAAGAAACTTAAAAAAACCCCTCAATTAGTAATTAATATATAAGTACAGTAATTAGAATTACATATATCGTGATTTGTAGGGTCACAGAGAAAGTGGTTGCAACCCAGTAGCATTCAAAGTGGGGAATATGAGAAGTGAGAAGGCCAGCAAACACTCCATGCATGACACAACAGTTTAGTTGAATAGGTTGAGTAGGTTGAGTAAGTCACCCAATTAGAAGATGGTGGGGCTGGAATTTGAACTCACATCATCTGACTCAACTGTCTCTCTTGGTATCATTAAAAAATTATTGAGTGGTTACCTAGACGTTCATGGGAAGTCAGAAAGTCTTCACAGAAAAGGGTGTATACTGAGTAAATTAATAATCTCAGAAGTACAATAAGCTATAGAGATCCATAGCACATAAACTGTGATCAAAAAAGATTTTCCCAAAAAGCATAGCATGAATGAATCTTGAAGTCTGAGAAAATAATACCAGTTAGGTGTAAAAGGGAGAGAGGGCATGTCAAGGAATAGTATTAACACTTGAGAGAACATGGAGGTATGACACACCTTTTTTTTTTCTTCAAGTTAAGAAAGTTATCTTCTATCCCTAGTATTTCTGATGATTTTTAAGTTATAAATAATCATTGAAATTTATCAAATGACTATAACTCTTGAGGCAGTTGATACTATTATTCACTTTTAGTCCATTAATATGATTGATTTGATAGGTTTTTTACTTTTGAATTATTCTTGGATTCTTGGAATAAAACCTTCTTGATCATGATTTATTTAAATGAACAGCAGATTCCCTTATGTAAAATTTTATACAGAATTTTGAAATCCATATACTAAGACTATAATTTGTGTATGTGTCTGCATGTGCTGTTCTTAACATTTTTTAAAAATGAGTTTATAGAGGCTTCAAAAATTGATTGGGCATTTCCCCCTCTATTTTTCAGAAACAACTATAAAAATGTGAATTTTCTTTTGTCATTTTTTCCACTAGCATTTCTTATTCTATGTATTTGCTTGTTTTTGTTTATTTTTTTTATTATTATTATGTTATCTCAGTAGTTCCCAGCCCGGGTTGTATATGAAAATCATCTGGGACATATATACATATATATTCTAATAGCTAGGTTCTGCCTAGGTATGCTAACAGTTAAGTTAGAATCTCTAGAGTTGGTCAGGCACAGTGGTTCATGCCTGTAATCCCAGCACTTTGGGAGGCTGAGGCAGGCAGATCACCTGAGTTCAGGAGTTTGAGACCAGCCTGGCCAACATGGAGAAACCCCGTCTCTACTAAAAATGTAAAAACTACCCGGGCACAGTGGTGTGCACCTGTAGTCCCAACTACTTGGAGGCTGAGGCAGGAGAAACGCCTGAACCCAGGAGGTCACTATAAAATGTGAATTTTCTTTTGTCATTTTTTCCACTAGCATTGGAGTTGCAGTGGTTGCAGTGAGCCGAGACTGTGCCACTGCACTCTAGCCTGGGCAACAGAGCAGGACTCTGTCTCAAAACAAACAAAAACAAAAACAAAAACAAAACTCTAGAGATAAAGCCTCATCTATTTAAAAAAAATACTATTTTTTAAATGTTTCCATCCAAAAGCACTATTGGATTAATGTATTCCTCTTCAGATAAAAAGCTGTTGGATGGATACATTTAATATTTTTCTGGTTTTTGTCATTCTTTTTTATGCTTTTATATAATCCTTCCTTTTTAAATAGAAAACCATTATTGTGCTTCATTGCACTTACACCATTTCATTTCTACAGTTACATGTGGGCTACTTGTGTCTTCTCCACTGGTGCCCTGCTTAATTAGAGGAGAACTTGTTGTGTCTATTTTATGTATTCTCATATATCTAAGGTCTAGCATAGTTCTAGGCAAGTAGTAGATCCTTTACAAATACTTGTTGAGCTGAAAGTTTTAACCATATATGAGCAAACGGTCTAAAAGTCTCTAAAAATTTACATGACTTTGATTATGCATTAAAACTTGGAGATAATCATACTATATTTTAAATCTGGTTGAACTCCTAGAAGGATTTTGAGATATTTGAATTACTTAAGTCCATAAAGTTTAAAATAAAGTAAAAGGTTTATATACAAGACCCAGCTGGATGCTGGCTGGACAAACATTGTCCTCTTTAGCCTTTGTTCTATTCCTTTACGGCAGTTACATGTGGACTGGACAGCCATGACCAACCGTGCACTAGAACTGCTGGGTCAGTTACACTTCAGGGCACAAGACATGCTTGGAGGGAATCCATTGCTGTCTCCATCAACATCACCATTCGATTTCATCTTTGAGTTGGAACCTCCTAACTTTAAGAAGGTACTGCTTGCCTAGAACTATGCTAGATCCCAGATATATGAGGATTTCTGTTATTTTACCTTGAGACTCTCTAAAAGGGCAACAGAAACACTCAAAAATCTAAAACAGAAACCAGCATTTATAAACGGCCATTTTTTTAAGAACAGGAAGTAGAATAGAAGAAAAATGTAAAGGAAGTTAAAAGAGCAGACTTTCAAATTATTTTTCATCTTGGTGGGAAAGAAAAAATTCTCCCTGGGAGGTTTCTCGATATAGGAAGTGTGGATATTCTTGGCCTAATTCCTGTCTAGCACTTCTCTGCACTGTTCCTCTCTCCGCCACACCTCCCCCAGCCCTCGGCTAAGGAGTGCTCATTTGCATAATTAAAGTGCTTGACAGGGATGCTGAGAGAGTGGAACAAGGCATGCATGGAGCCAAGTATTCTTCAAATGCCATCCTTACCCACACCCCTACTACACAAGGGAAACTGCTAAACCATTTGAAGAGAAAAGGGAAGTTGCATATTGATATTCAAAATGTCTGTGGCACATGTTTTATGATATCAAAAAGTCTGTCAGGGACCTACTGGCCTGAGGACAGAAAGAAATGAAATACAGCCAAGGGGAAAATATGAGGATGAGTGAGAATGAAAATGGAAAATTTAAATGCATTTTGGAGCTCTTGGAGCTGATCAAGGCTGACCCTATGTACAGGAGGAGCTAATGCTCCCCATGGTAGGCAAGACATCATCCATAAGACTCTAGCCAGTAGAGGCACTCATTACCTTCAGGAAACTACTCCCAAGGTGTACACAGATTATCTGATGGTTGCTGATCTAATAAAAAGCATATACATCTGTGAGAAATAATTAAGATTTTGCGTATCCTCAGAGCACTGAGGAATAAGATGGAGGACTAATCCTGAGGAGGGGAGAATTCTGGAGGGACAGTAAAGGGGAAGTCTCAAGCAGGTGAAGTTCGACCTGAAAGAACACTGCAACATAATGCCTCAGGCACAAGTGTTGCTGTGGGAAGCAACAGAACTTTGCCTTCCTCAGTTTTGCCTTAGGCTAGCATTGCTAACGTTCTAATCACCAGATGTTTACTAGTAATGTTAGCAGGAGAAATTGGTTAAAATATTTGTGAGTTGAGACAAGTGGATTTTGATATATTTTGGCTAAAGACTGAATAGGGTGTTAGCCCAAGGCAACAGAGCCCTTCTTGGTGGAAGTTACTGGGCTTTCCACCAACAATGCAGACTCAGCCCCAAGCATGCCCTGTGTCTTTCCTGAGCATCTCCTGCTGGCCAATGATCAGCAGTTTAATGTCCACCATGCAGTAGCATCTAACAGTAGTCATGCTGTTTAGGATGAACGTAAGCATCCAGGTGCCATTAGCCAAGCTAATGCCTCTCCTGCAGAATATAAGCATCATGACAGCAGATGCGTCATATGATTTGTTTATTGCTGTATTCCCAGTCCCTACACCAATGTCTATTATGTGGTCTGTCAGCACTAAATAAATATTTGATCAACAAATGAATGAACGAGCAAACAAGAAGCTGACGTGGAAGCAAAGTAGGGTGACCAAATCATCTAGGTTTTAAAACTGAAGGTCCTGCATCCTGGAACCACCTCAGGCCTTGGCAAAGCAGCAGCAGGGTGATTGATGAACCTAATGCCCAGCCAATCATATGGCTGAAGCTCATGGTATTGACATGAGAGTTTATCCCTCCAACAAATGTTTTCTGAGCATCTAGTATGTGCCAGACACTGCTCTAGGCACAGAGACTAGGGCAGTGAAGAAGACACACAAATGCTTACTCAAATGGAACTTATATTCCGGTGTGGCTGTCATTAAACACACAAACAGATATACACATATTATAATAATATAAAATCAGGAGGTGACATTTTCTGTGGACAGCAATGAAACAGCATAAAAGATAGAGTGGTGGCATGGGAACACTGTTTTGGATATGGTGGTCAGCACAGGTCTCCCTGGAAAAAAGTGTATAGGTCCTGAAGCAGGATTATGCTAGGTCTATTGGAGAAATCAGACATTGTTATGATTTGAATTACCTTCTAAGGTTGTAGGCCCGGAAAACCAGACCGTATGACTACTTCTCTTTAGTTGTTCATTTCTTTATTCATTCCCTTATTTTAAAAACACTTTTCTAAGTGTACACTATGTGCCAGGGGCTATGCCACATACTGGCATAGAAAGATGGCACTGTCTTACTCTTGTCCATCTATTCCACTAAAGAACAGAGCCATTCCCCAATATTCTCAGGAGGTGTCTGAGGTTACACTCTGAACAGACTGCAACCCTGCAGCCTGACTCACTTCTATCAATGACATTGCTTGGGACCTCTTGCTGTTAAGTCCCACCTAGGAGGTTTGTCACTGCAACAATTACAGAGTTGAACAGTTAAAAGGACTCACAAAACTTTATAGGGTATATTTTACTAAAACCTTAATAAAGGTGAGGATATAGTACAGCAAGAAAATAAAGTGCAGACAAACATCAAAGAGGTCTGAGACTTCCAGGTAGTTTCTAGGGTCCTCTCTCAAAATAGCATGGGCTGCACTTCGTCTTTGAATTATTAACCACAAAGATATTTGCAAAGATACTTTGGTCTCAGGGAAGCCAAGGCACAAATTTACAGAGAGATCTTTTACATTTTATTGATGGTGCAACAAAATCTAGCTGCCTGTTAAACCAGTTAAATCAGGGACAAACCATAATGCTGTACATTTTCAGTAAACAATGTAGAGAAGGTAGCACAGTTTCATGCAGGGGAGTTTTGGACTTTCATCAGCATATTATAAATCACTAACAACTATTTCTCATCCTTATTTTAGCTGAAGGTCAGTATTAGTGTTCCAGGAATCATCACAGTTAAGTATAGGGTTACCATACCAGATGCAAGTTAACTCAATCTTACATAGTTCCTAGTCCCTTTCAAGAAACCATCATTCTCAGTAAACTATCGCAAGAACAAAAAACCAAACACCGCATATTCTCACTCATAGGTGGGAATTGAACAATGAGATCACATGGACACAGGAAGGGGAATATCATACTCTGGGGACTGTGGTGGGGAGGGGGGAGGGGGGAGGGATAGCATTGGGAGATATACCTAATGCTGGATGACGAGTTGGTGGGTGCAGCGCACCAGCATGGCACATGTATACATATGTAACTAACCTGCACAATGTGCACATGTACCCTAAAACTTAAAGTATAATAAAAAAAAAAAAAGAAAGCCCCACACCTAGGCCAGTTTATCTTGCCTTTCTTTCCTATTCCCAATTCCTAGCACATTCCCCAATGTACTGGAATTTTAGCTTCTCTGCCTTTGCCACTGTGACTGCCACTGCCCACATGCTAAGCTGCAAAAAAAAAAAAAAAATGTGAAACTCCATTTATGTCCATCTTTTCTTCTCTACCAGCTCATAGCACCTAGATGCATGAATTTAAACACACGTATCACCTGATTCCTCCTGAATTTACAGCTTCTGTCCATATCTGACTCTGCACTTAACAGTTCTGCTTAGAAATCTAGCAGGCATTCCCAACTTAACATGTTCAAAGTAAAACTCTTATTTTTCTCTCCAAGCCCTTTCCACTCCTAGGCATCTAATCTGGTTTGGTTTTACGTCCGCATCCAAATCTCATCTAGAATTGTAATCCCCATAATCCCCAGGTGTCAAGGGACAGTCCTGGTGAGAGGTGACTGGATCATGGGGGCAGTTTTCCCATGCTCTTCTCATGACGGTGAGTTCTCATGAGTGTGAAGAAGGTTACTGCTTCCCCTTCTGCCATGATTGTAAGTTTCCTGAGGCCTCCCTAGCCATGTGGAACTGTGAGTCAATTAAACCTCTTTCCTTTATAAATTACCCAGTGTTGGGTATTTATAGCAGTCTGAAAATGGACTAATACAGCATTCCCATCTTAGCATGTGGCATGAATTTTCATCCAGTTTATACATCTGTCATCTGGGGGATATACCGTTAATGATTCTTCATTCTTGGCTTTTCCTTCCAATCTGCACCCAAACATCAAGTCAATTAGCTTTACTTTTAGTGTGTGTGCATGTGTGTGTGTGTAGTATTTCAATAGCTTTTGAGGTATAAGTGGTTTTGGGCCACATGGATAGCTTTACTTTTAAAAATATTCCAATTTTGACCCCAGCATGCCACACACTTGAGTTTTACTTGCAGAATGCATGAAGAGGGCAAAGAGGGGGCCTGGGCCAGCTTAGGTAAGTCTGAGAACTGATTCCTGTGGGAAGTGAGAAGGGCTGAGGCTCAGAATGCTCAGAAACAAGGGACCAGGAAAAAGAACTCAGAGTGAGGACTGAGATGAGCATTTAGGGGCCTGGAAGCACATGGATTCTCAGTATCAAAATGAAGCATTCTGAAGTGCTAGCAACAAAAAAACCCTCAAAATTGAAGAAGCTTCTGCCTCATACAGGAAACCTGTGACGTAGTTCTTGCAGGGAAAATAAACTAAGAATAAGGCCACTTAAGGACTAGAAGAAGGAGGGAAAATCAACTTACCCAAAGTAAGATTGTGTAGAGTTGGGACAACGGCAGATTCTGGTATAGGAAGATAGTAGTTGGGTTTACTTTGTTTAAGGTGGGTAGAGGTCAGTCAAAAAGTAAAGTTCGTTCCTTAATGCCTGACATAACAATTAGAAAATTCTACTGGTAGATAATTCAAAGAGTAAACTTTATTTCAAAGCTTCTGCTTTGACAAGAGCTTTTAGAATTCAAAAGGTTTGCTGAATTTGACTTTCTGATATAGATGCAAATGAAACCAAAGAATTGTAGTAATCTAAATATACTACCTACATAAGGAACCACAATTGACACAGATAAAGTCATTTTCTCATAAAAACACAATTCATGAGAACATTGCTAAACAGGCATTTAGCATCTTGCATCTTCAAAATAAGTCACTTAAGTATGTTTTTAGGATTGCCAGTACCAGTGCTATTTGTAATGGTACCGAAAGATAACACACTGGCTAACGTTGCCATCTGCCCTAAGAGGAGAATGTTCGTTTATCAATGAGGAGAGTAAAGGAAAGATGGGGTGCAACCAAAAGGTGCAAAGCAATAGCAGCATCTTTTAATTAATCAAGACTCCACCAGTGGAAGCATCTTATTATTACTATTTTTTTTAAATAACACTAGCTAAAAGCACTCACTGGAGAAGCAGCTGCTGATGGGCCTTTCAGCCTTACAGGAAAGTGGTCCTGGAGTTTTATTTTGCATTCTACATAAACACAACTTTTGCAACAGAAAAGGGAAGATTAGACATTATTAAATTTAAATAAATAAAACTAAAGTAACTAAAATTTACTGTGTTGACATTAAAAGTAAGCTTACAGAACTGTGATTTACTAACTACTCTAGTAACTTAAAATATTTTTTAAAGAGGATAATGATAACAAATATAACTTGATTATATTTACACTTTAAAATGTTTAGAGTAGGATAAGATATGGGCATTTTTAATGTGACAGTATTATATAAATGGTAATAAATACTCAGCTATAATAAAATTCTGTATGTGTGGGTGGGTTCGTGAAGAAACATTAAAAAAAGCCAAATTAAAAAAAATCTAAGTTGCAATTAAAAATCTGAGTTGCTGTATATTTATATTTTTATTGCTGATTTGTATGAAAATAAATATTAATTGGTAAAGAAGCCCACTAAGCCAAACTATCTAATGTGGTGAATCATAAATACTAAATTAAGCTGAATTTTAAACGCAACTTTACCACATATCCAATTTCATTTTCTCAGGTATTAATTAAAAATACAGTCTTTTCACACATACGTACTTTAGCTATATCAGAGGCTTAAATGTATTATGACACCACAACTAAAAATGAAGAGAACTGTTTCCCTGAGTCATGAGGCAGCCTGATGGTGCAGAATGAAATCATTTCAAATCAATCTCAGAATGCTTTTCTGCCTCAAAGCAGAACACTACAAGCAAAGGATTAACTTAGAAGAGGCTAACAGGGAGCATGGGTTAAGGACTCTTTCTATCTCAGCTTTGGCAACTTTTCTACATTTCAGAATTAAGTGACTCTTCTGTTACAGAAAAAAACTGCTTGGTCTTCAATTTAAAGAAATAAAGCAGAATTATTTAAATTCATAAGCAATCCTGTTTTGTTTTGTTTTTTCATTTAAGACCAGTTGAAAGTTTCATTGTACAAACTTTAAAGAAAAATTGAGGGAGAAAAGATACAGTTCTAGCTTTATTTATTATACATTCAGATCCCCTAGTGGAATAGACAGTTTTTATTTGTCTTTGAGCTTCTGTGCTTGCAAATGTCTTTCAGAGAATGTACAGTCAACATTTCTTCATCCCAGACTGAGCCTGCATCTAAGCTGCCAAAGTAAGATGAAGTAGCAGAGCTTTTCATCTGCATAATTCAGGACCCCATTAGTTTACCCTAACCTCCCTAACCTTCTAATTAAGCCAGGTGGATTTTTTTTTAGTCAGTTTTCCTTTCTAAAAAATTAAGTCCATTGACAAAACTGATTTTGGCAGAATGTGAGGAATATTAGAATCCTTCTATGCTCTCAAAAAGAATCTCAACTTTAGGAAATCTATCTTCAAAACCAGGATTATTTGGGACTAAATTTAACATGGCAAAAGCATGATACCTTGAATCATTTCTCACATTCCTTGAAAATATTGAGTCATTTCAGCCATATCACTTTAATTTTAATTTAGTCTGAAAATAATATGCAATATTTTCTTGTATTAAGTATAATAACTTTTTTGTTTTGTTTTTTGTTTTTTTTGAGTCTGGGTCTTGCTCTGTCTCTGAGGCTGGGGTGCAGTGGCATGATCCCCACTCACTGCAACATACACTTCCCCAGTTCAAGCAATTCTCCTGCTTCAGCCTCCCAAGAACCTGGGACCACGGGTGCACACCACCACACCCGGCTAAGTTTTGTATTTTTAGTAGAGATGAGGTTTTGCCATGTTGGCCAGGGTGGTCTGAAACTCCCAACCTCAGGTAATCTGCCTGTCTCGGCCTCCAGAAGGGTTAAGATTCAGGCGTGAGCCACAGGCCCAGCCGTATTAACTGTTAATACCTCTTAACAGAAACTTTTCCAAGAACACCCAAATATAAATATCCAGTGGCTTATTGGGATGATTTTGTATAAGAGATCCTACTGTCCTTCTGCTTTAAACTAGATAATTTGTGTTGTTTGTAAAGGGTTTGGAGTTTCAGAGCCCATACCTTTATTTCAGTTATGCCTTGCTACTAAGTGTTCAGAAAACGCGAGAAGGCTAAAATACAACTTCGGAAAATAGGGGAGGAAACACCAAACCTTGTCATCATCTTTGTAGTAAAGAATTACACTCTCCTCCAGGAAGCCTAAACAAATAAACAGAAAACGTGCCAATTTGAAGCTGCAAGCTATTTTCTGTATCCACAACAAATGTTGAATTTACATTTAAGGCAGATAGTAGAAAAGTAATTTGACTGAGCCTAATTTAACCAAAAACAGTTTAAACAATCCCTGGGGAGGAAGATAATCACCATTAACCTAATGTTCATACATTAGACTGAGAAGTTAAGGGTTTTATTAAGTAATATAAGTTGTGAAGTGTGAACCAGAGTTCTATAGCCTTTGGAGACATTTTGAGGGAGAAAAGTGTATCTTGACTATGAAAATACAGAGTGACTGTGCTGAAAATAGTTGCTCGGTCATAGGAAGCTGTGAGGGTTCTGGTGCATGCAAGTGTTTGCAGGAAAGCCAGAGGCATGAAAGGAAGCCACGAATGCATGTATCTCTCTTACGCTGGTAAAGAAACTAAAAATAAAATGTCTTTGGCCTGACTTGTGCTAGACCCAAGCTAAACCCACAGTTATTTAATATTGGCCAACACAGAATGCTGTGATAATGGGCTATTATGTTTTGAAGTTACTGACTTGAGGCCACAGAGCAAGGTCTTGCACAACTTTGGAAGGTGAATGGACTTCAAGAAGCTTTCATGCACAGACCTCCCAAACGGGTAATGGTATATTGTACTTCTAAGCACTTAGGTAGTTCCTTCCTTCATTTAGAGCTACCTAAACTGGACTATAAGGAAGCAGTGCATGGGGCAGAGGAATACTTGCTCTTAGCCAGCATGGGATAAAGGACAGTATCCTGACTTATCTAGAAATCTGGTAAATACAGAAAATGGAACTTACAGTGTTGGGGGTCTTGCCATCCCCTTTCCTCCATGGAAGGGAACAGACTGGCCCTTCCTTCATATTCCCCTGCCCAGTGGTTTTATGGTGTGTGTAAACTCATAAAATTCATGCTACATATATGCAACCAGAGGGCTGAATGAGACATCGCCTGCATCACTTGCACTGAGATGCCAGTGTGACAGATAGCAGGACACTAAAGTGAATCTGAGGCTGATTCCCCCACTCCACAAGAAGATTGCCTGAAGAAATGTCCCCAAGAACCTGCTCCATGATTCTTGGTTGCTCAGCCTAATCAGAAATAGGACAAAAAAAAAAAAAAAAAAAAAAAAAAGCTTCAAAGAGAATGGACAGGAGATGGGTGAAAATTTTCTTTGGAGACAGCTATTGCCAACTTGTGAGTCACCCTCCCCCTTTCACAGGTGGGGATAGTGCTTCCTTCTAACCGCAAGCCTAGTAAGGAGGGCTTCAACAGACCCTCAGATAGCTTCGACATTTCTTTGCCCTGGAAAATCTCGGGGCTGGGGGAAGCCTGGAGGACAGAGCCAGGAGGGTCGGCTGTGCCTGTACCTCACTGATCATGAAAACAAGTGATATGTGGTGTTTTTCTGGACCAGAAGTGAGTCTTGTAGAAAGAGTCCCATACAAAGATGTCTTGAGTCCTGCCCACTTAGAGGGGAGAGTAATTCTTAAAAAAATGAGGCTGTAAGTTTACCTTCAACATGCAGGACTGAGGGTGGGGCATTAGAGACTACCCAAAGTAGAGAAGTGTCCACTCAGGTTAGGGGAATTGCAGCATCCATTGATAGTCAAATTGAGTGGTTGGCCAGGCCTTCCTCACCAGTGGAATCAGTGGCCAAGACCAGTGAGCAGAAAACCACCCAGCCAGGAAGGAATTGTCTTGCCCCTTTACCTTTATTCCCTGCCCAAGCGTGGACCTTGCAGAAGTCCTAAAGAAAGGCAAGCACAGAGGAGAAGGGAAAACAGGTGGAGAAGAGACAGCCATAGGGTTATCCCACCATCCCTACCCACGAGTTCACAACCAGAGGAACGTGGAACTGCAGAAGGGAAGAGACTTCACACTAAGTTGTTTGGCCATTCATGCTGCCATGAACTGAAGCTGTGTTTGCCACTTAAAGTAACCAAAGACCACTTAAGGGTGAGTGGAAAAGCCAGTGAAAACTGTCAGATCTTTCATGGGGGCAGGAGAAAATTACCCCCATAAAAGAAAGTTTAAAGGGACAGTAGGTTTGAGAAAGGAATATATTGATAACAATCCATAAGCTTTGTTTTTTCTGTTTAGGTTATAAGTGAGGAAAGTTTGGGGAAATAGCTCTTCATCAGAGCTTCGTGTTATGGTGACCTAAGGGGATGACCTTATGTGACCATGACATAAAGCTCTGATGAAGAACACATGTGCCCAGATTTAATCCTGGACTTCCCAAATTGCCAGTCTGTGGTGGAGTCTCAGCAAGTGTAGTTTTGGGGGAAAAAATGCCAGGGAATTCTGATGCTTACCCTTGATGATAAATAATTCAGTTGCATAAATCCATGGATTGTAGGCCAATAACAACAAGTCATTACAACAGAATAGGTTTGGGGAGGAATGTGACTACTTTTTTGAGTCAGAATTAATTTTGAGCTAGATGAGCTACATTGTGTAGTATTTCTTATATTTCTGTGAGGCTTGCTAGCTAATGCCAAAGGAATAATAGCTAATGCGCCTAAAGAGCAATTTGTATGCAAATGTTGGTAGCAGAAGGTAGTTGACTTGGGGAACACTAAATTATTGAAGCAGGGAAGGGGGCATTCAGTGAGAAGAATGCAGTTTTGCTCTTGTATGAAGACCATAGCTGGGAGAGGCCTTTGAACATCACCACCGAGTTTCTGAAACTCTAATACCTCCAGCTCCTTCACTTGGAATAAATGCTAGGCAGCCAGAAGTGCATAAAATCTTAAGCAGTCTTCATTTCAAATTCAACAATATAGCAAATTACAGTTAAGAAGGTTGAGAGGAAAAAATTAATGATTTAAATTTTATGGGGTTGCTAGAATCAGTCTACTCCCTTCAGAGCATCTTTTGAGTTCATACCTATTTCGTGATTGGGTCAGCACAATTTGTAACTACATTCAACAGCACATGTAGATGTGACAAAATCAGGCTTATATTAACATTTTTGTGGTAAGAGAGACAGAACCTACTATACAGAAATGAATCTTTTTTTCCTACCGTAAGTATATTTGTGAATTTAGTTGTGAGTTCCTTTAGTATAAAAAGCAATCACCATAATTTCTTCAGAGCTTTACCCTTTCCAAAATGTTCTTAGAGAAAATATCACATTTTGCACTCATCAATGCAAAGAAGCAGCTAGGACAAGTACCAAAACTCAACCAAATAGCCTACCAACTGAAGGGAGCTAAATACTCTAAATGATTAAGTCCAACTTTCGCTCTTCTCCTGGATGCTGTAGACAGGCAGAGAGCAACTACATTGTTTTATATACACAAATAATACAGCAAATTTATACATAACAAAAAATCAGGTTAACTTGCTGCCATTTCAGAAGCATGCCTTACCCAGACAGGAGCCTTGTGTGAGCCACAGAAAGTATTATCATAAAGTAGCTCCAGATGTCAAGCACCAAGACCACTACAGACCTCTATGGGTCAATTTTCTACAGGTGTGTGTGACCTTAAAACAGCCTACCAAGGGCAGGATTTCTCTCTTTTATGGCTTGTCATCAACTGTTTTCAGCTCAACAGCTGAGTTGTCAAGGATGAACAAGCTTCTGAGAATTTAAAGAAGTCAGTTTTTTCTCACGATTAACAAGCACCTGCCCTCATAGTCAAAGATGATGTGGAAATGGCAAGAATGATCAAAAGCCAAGACAGAACATCCAAACCTCGCTTAAACTGCACATCACAAGTTGCATAATTCTAGAATTCTCAATTACAAACTGAGAGAAAATAGCCATGAGATCAAATTTAAAACCTCCCCGTGTAAGCCCATATGAAATCAAATTAGTAAACCTCCCACAACTCATTTGTCTTCCCATATTTCTGTCTATATTTATTGAAATGTTTCATAGACTCTGCTAGTCACAACTCAGAGTTCTAAATAAGGAAAGAGCATCTGGTTTGAGCCCTGATTCCACAGAGTAGCCATGTGACTTTGGTCAAAGCCACTAAACTTCTACTTCCACTCATCATCTTTTTGACATCTGTAAAATTGCAATAATACCAGCTACCTTGTTCACCTTATGAGTTTATGGTTAAGATCACATGGGCTGATATATAAAATATGTGAAGTTATTTGATGAACTGCAGACCACTCTACAAATAGCAAATTGTATTATCTGCAAGAGGTCCCGCTCACTTAGGCAGCACATGATACAACACGTTTTGGTCTTCACCGTTGCTGTTTGGAGCCCTTGTCCTTGAGATTCACATTTCTCCCACCATTGCTTACTTTTGAGCCTTCTTTTGCACTGACCTGGCCCTCAACTTTCTAGGCACTGTCTCCTATTTCTGACCTTGATGACAGAGGTGACTTACCAGTGTTGACTCTTGGCAAACATCCTACCCAAGTCCTGGTCCCCAGGGCTCCATCCTAGTGTGAGCGAGTCTGCTAGTGCTCCTCCTAGGATATGCTCCTGAAAAAGGAAAAATACATTTCTTTTTTCACCTCTCTATTCCCATGCCCATTTCCTGGGTTCTGGCAAAGTGAGTGACTCAGGACAAAAGACAACCCTGTCAGACACCAAAGGATGAAGGGAGCTGGCCCACTCTCCACAAGCAGACAGCACTGAGATAACCATGAATCAGCATGTCACAGAGGCACATGCGATTGCTTCCCAGAGGTGGTGTGAATCAGGGGACAAAGAACCCCTTCCCCTCTTTCTAGGGCAGATCATCTTCCTATGGCCAGGAAAGAGAACACAGCTCACTGTCCTGTGTGTTCTAACCCTTTGTGCTGATGAGCTCCTTAACAAAAATAAGTATCACAGAAGAGTTTGGAGAGACTAGGCTGTCTCTTTGTTCCCACTTTAAGGCAAAGATTCAGAGGCACACTATTAGTTATGACACATAGGACAAATCCTTGACAGAATTCTTGAAACTCCGCAGTACGATTTTTAAAATTCCCACAAGAGATGGAATGAAACAAAAAAAAAATATGATGTATGAGGAGCATGAGTGTGCCAGGCACTGTGGATGGAGCTTTACAATGTGACGTTGAATGTTCTCATTGGCTTTTTAAGTCAGCTTATGGACACCTGCCATATGTGGCTGCCCAATATGTTATAAACACCCTCCATACATTTTCATAGTTTCCCATGTTATCAATTTTGTCTGTCACTGGCATAATCAATTCAGGAAAACTGACCACTCCAGCCTCTCTTTCAACTGTGGTGCAGGCAGATGACCTCAGTCAGGTCCACCAATCAGATGTACCTTCATGAGTCTTCCATTTGGAAGTGAGCGATATGAGTGTGCAGGCTTTTGGGGGCATTTATATTGCTGACATGGGTGGTGGTAGAAAAGTCCAGCTTTGGAAATGGTAATAACAGTTCCAGGAAGATCAAGTTCCTAACAGCTGGATTCTAGCAGGCAGGTGGAGACAGCACCAGCAGGGTCCTCATGGTGTCACTCCTGTAGCCTGGTTTTCATTATGGTTTTGGAAAGCTTAGCTTTGAGTCTATTTCTCTAGCCCTCCCAGCAATTTCTGAGCTACTGAATATACTTTAAGAAATTCACTTTGTGAGTATGAGAAAGCTGACTTATGGAGGCCAAGCCACAAAGGTCACACAGCTAGTCAGAGATGAGATGAGATGAAAATGAAAAAAAAATCTGTGCCATCTCTACAAGATTTTGAACTGTTTACCGAGAACATTGATTTCATTTTACCTATCCTCTTTTGTGTCCTGTAATATTTAACTTATTGATTCAGCCTTCTTTGCTCCAGGCTAGAACCTACAGACTACGTGATCAAGACATCAGGAAGCTTGGGGTGAAAAAAAAAAAAAAGGTAGTTTTGCAGAGGATTTCAGCAGCCACCCTTGGCATAAACATTTAAGCGCTACAATGTGCTGTCAACTGAAATGGCCCTCAGTGACTCAGATGTGTTCTTCCAATGGTGGGTTATGCACTCTGTGACTCTCTCTAAGTCATTTCAAGGCAAGCATATGTCACTGATACAATCAACAGTTATTTATCAAACAAAAGCACATTAAGGAGGAATGTCACAGGCTTCAAGGGCCAGCAGGCTTGCTAGTGACTCAGAAGGGAGCCAGGGCAGGAAGTGAGACCTTGACACTGTGCATGGTTTCCAGCTACACAAGTTGCTGCTCATGTCAACATGTTCAAAAGGTATAAGTACATATGAAGAAATTTTTATCCATAAAATTGGACAAAATAGCATTTGGCCCAGAACGTCAGTCCTGATCAGTAAGTTAGTCTCTGCTTCCATGGAAGTCTGAGAAGGGGTCATACATTTTGAGGACACACATGAGGGTAGAATAGATCCATTCTATGCACAAACACACGCTCTGCCTATTCTGTTACCAGAAAGCAACCTTTGCTTTAGAGTTATAAGATGTATATATTTTTAATAAGGTCTTTTCTTTGAAATTGGATACAAGCCAACAGTTTGTTGAGAAGTCCCATGTATACAATGGAGTAAAATGATCAAGAGACCTATTTGTCTTAGCAGTGATCTGCTGCCAATGAACATATAGACTAATCGGAGGTGAGGACACATCCGTAGGAGTGTATAGTCCACTAAATAGGTTTGCCTCCCAACAAGAAAGAGAGTATTTTGCTATTGGCTGAGGAGCTTTATGGCAGAAAGTCCATAAGTCACTTGGTAGCCTGTCCATGTAAAGTGCACAAACAGCACGGACTTTTGGCAGGACAGATACATATTTTGACACCAGGAGTTAGAATTTCAACATATTAGTTTCTGGGGGGACACAAACATTCAGTCCAGAACATATATAGAAATAGTAAAATCTTTATTCCCAGACTTCAGCATGACACACACATGCACACACGAGAGACAGAGAGAATTTACTAGTACCACATGTTCACAAGTTAGATATTTTAGTGGTTACAAAGATTAACACTGCCATACTACTCTTATAGCTCATTTCCCTCAGAACTGCTTGTTGTCAATATCTGTACCATTTAAACAGATTCCCACCCTGACTCTACACCCCTGCCTCACTTACTTTTGGCAGCATTAAGCATAGTTTTACTCATAATCTATAAATCATTACATCTGTAGGCTTTCCTGAGAGATATTAATGTTGCTGCTTGAGAGTTTTCCTGAGGAATTCAATTCCTACAAAATTTGCAATGTTAGGCAAACCCGCTTTAAAAAAAAAAAAAAAAAAAAAAAAAGCTTTTTATTGGGTGTGGGATTTCTCTGGATGTATGGCCACATATCCTTGGTCGAATTCTCACGACTGCAGTTGGACTAAATCCAGGCTCAGATTCACAGCCCAGGACCAAAGTGCACCTGTGGCAGGTGCAGAATGAGGCTCATCCTTGATTGAGGTAACCAAGAGATTTCTACCTTGGTTCTTGGACACTCCATTTACAGAAGACACCTGGAAGTCTGACAAGTAGCAATGAAACTCAAGTTAGAGATTTTGTGTCACTTTTGTTGTGCTTGATGAACTACAGATTAACCTCAGAGACACCCAAGATAGCTTGGCAGATTTCCTCAAAGGTCTAGGAGCAATTATTGGTCTTAGGCATAGAAGACCTTCAATCAATGAAAATTCACAGTACACAATGTACAGAGACTCTTGTTGAAGACTATTGAAAAAGAGGAACATGGAATTGCTTTTCTCTTCATCCTATCCCTGCATATGGGTAAAAATAAAACAATGGTGAAGCAAAAAATTTTCATGGGGCTCATAATTCAACACTAAACCCAAATTTATTTCAGACTCTTTCTGGAGTAAAAAATTTGGAATTTTCCAGCACCTCAGGTCTTCCTAATGAATAAAAACTCATTAATTCAACAAAAGCATCTAACAATATTAAAAGTTCTTGGGAAATGCTAAGTGTTGAGAGACGTCCACCAGAAAACTCAAACCCTATTACCCACAAGCCAATCTGTGTCTCAGCTGAAAGAACTTGAACTTTTATTGTTTGTTTTAATGTATATGTCTTCTTTCACAATCTTCTGTTGCTTGGTGATGCTCTCAAGAGATAACTTTGAATCACCAAGCTTCCCCATCTCAAATTGGCTTTCTCAAGGGCAAAGGGCCTGGTCAGTTCAGAAGAAGCACTAGCCTAGGAGTCAAAGGATCTCAGATACAATCTGAGTTCCATCACTTAACTGAGTGGCCTTGAAAACATTTCTTAATTTCTCTCACGCTTGAATTTCCTCTCTGAATAAAGAGGAGATGGAACATGATAACCTTTTAGGTTTCATTTAGATATAAAGTTTTACATATAACTGACTTATGCAAAACCTATTTCTCATTTGAAAAATGTGGAGAATAACAGCTACCCTGATTGTCTCGTAGGATATTTTGGAAAACATGTAAAACACTGAGGAAAGCAGAGCATGCACACATTCTGGGAAAATTATATAAGCCAAGCATTATTCTAAACAATTTATGTACAATATGTCAATGAGCCTGGCCAATAGTGGAATATGCTCTTTACTCATCAGCTTGCTCTACCCTCTAACCTATAATGTTTCTTTAGAAGTCACTGCCTCTACATTGTACTAGGGCTAGGGATGGGACTCAAAAAAGCATTTATGAATGTGAAATTCAATCGGATGTAAACAGACCAATACAAAGAGTATTATGTGCCTAGAAAGCAAAAAGAAGAAATTTGCATATATGGATTCAATAATAGGAAGGCTCCTTTAACTTGAAATTGTAATTTTTGTTTCATTAATATATCTTTAGCTTCTTAGCACACACTAAACTAACATACAGTGAGTTCCTCCCGCATCTCAACAAAACATGGTTTTAAGTTGAAAGGAACCAAAAAATAATTTAACTCAATAGTCTCATTTTGTAAGTAAATAAATTGAGACGTGGGTCTTGATGACTTGCAAGCATCACAGGGCTAGTTAGTGGTGGTCCTGGGACTTATGTCACTTTTCTGGTCCCCAGTCTGCTGCTCATTCTGTTACAGTTAAGCAGTCATTAGAGAGAGTAGGGGCACAAAGACCCAAGAGGAAGGGGAGAATACGGATTTGTATGAAAATTAATAATTTTGGCCGGGTGCGGTGGCTCACGCCTGTAATCCTGCACTTTGGGAGGCCAAGTGGGCGGATTGCCTGAGCTAAGGAGTTCCAGACCAGCCTGGACAACACGGTGAAACACCGTCTCTACTAATATACAAAAAATTAGCCGGGTGTGGCAGCGGTTGCCTGTAATCCCAGCTACTCAGGAGGCTGAGGCAGGATAATCACTTGAACACAGGAGGCAGAAATTGCAGTGAGCCGAGATCGCGCCACCACACTCCAGCCTGGGTGACAGAGCGAGACTCGGTCTCCAAAAAAAAAAAAGAAAGAAAATTAACAATTTTTGGCTCCCTCAGACCCAGTACTCTTCCAAGCTTAGCTAATACCAGCTGTTTCTTTTTTTCTTTTTTTCTTTTTTTCTGATTTGTTTGTTAGTAGGCCCCTCTAGGCACTGATGAAGGAACCACCACAGTTCCCGTTGCAGCAGCCCTGATTCCAGCATTAATAGGTCCTCCAGTACAGAGCACAACCTCAACACAGCCTGACATTTAGATAAACTCATAGGGTGCTCTCAAAATTCTATCATTAAAATTACTGAGAAATGTCTAAATTTGCACTCAAAAGACTATCATTAAAGTCCAATATTGGGGTGAGCCAAAGTCAACTCAAAATATCCCTTTTCTATTTCATCGTTTTAAAAATAAAAAGAAATTGTTAGAGGATGAATCTACATCCTAGGCTATTTAGAAAACAAAACAAAACACAACAAACTATTTACCAAGATACTGTAATTAGCTAGATTCTTCTGGTTGAGCCCATAGCCTATTCACACATGTATTAAATGAAAGACTGGATAGTATCTTCAGTGACTATATTTCAGTCTGCTTGTGCAACCAAAGTACCTCTGATTAGACTTAGGGAAATTCTGTACAAGGTTGAAATTTTAGCATGGTTGGAAAAAGCATTTTCCACATGAAGACTTTTAATATCTTAGTTACTAGAAAAAAGAGGAGAAAACATTGTCTGGTAAGCTTTGAACTGTGACTGTAGTTTTCAGATGACAGGTAAGGAGCTGAGATGGCTAATTATTATCCAAGAGGAGTCATTAAAATATTAGCTCATGAAGTGTGATTAAAGAATGCAAGCTTACACAAAACTGTGTATTTTTCTTTACACTGGGACCTGAAAAGTTACTTTTATTATTATATATTATACCATCATTATTATTATTTCTAAAATGATAATATGACATTACATTACTAGCTTGAGTCTCATCACTTCCAAATGTGATCTTGTGCTGACTTTCATGGAGGAATTCTAGAAGAGTAGCTTGTCAAAGGAGCAAATTTCTAGTATTCCCAAAACTGAGTGATGCAATTATTATTTTCCACCTGCTAACTTCCCAGAATATCAACATTTGTTAGCATTGAGCTTACTCTGGGCCATTTCCTACAGATGTAAACTTTTCTTAAAAAAGCCCTTATAAAAATATAATTATACAAGTTTATCGAACACTGTGGAGAAAGAAAGAGGTGGGTTTGACACCCAGACATAGCCTATGAGACACAATGGAATGAAAACATTTATTCAATTTTTAAATTTTTAAAAATCTAGTAAAGATGATTTTTAAATATAAAGGAATAAAACAAAGAAATAATTACTGGGAGATAAGTAAAGTAAGTGAAAAGAACACCAAACTATAGATCAAGGGTCAAAGGTTTAAGTCCCACTTGAATATATGACTCCTATTATTTTTCAAAACACATTTATTGAAGTTTAATTCATAAACAATAAAACTCACCTTTTAATGTACAATTCTATGAGTTTTGACAATGCAATCACCACCATAAATAAAATACGGAACATTTCCATCGTACCAAAAACTTCTTTCATGCCTCTTTATAGTCAACCCTTTCTTTGGGTTGACTATAAACAATTCACAATTTCTAGATTTTTCTGATCCAATCCTCCTTGTAGTTTTGTTGAGCTAATATCAGCTGCTTTGTCTTCTCTGTGTTTCAGTTGGCCCCTTCCCCACCAACCACTGAAGAATTAGACACCGTCGTTTCCAGTGCAACAGCTTTGATTCCCACATCTATATAAGTTACTCTTTTTGCTGAAATTCAGTGTCACTTTAAAATCTATAAATTGATTGTATTTTTGTGTCTTATCTGAGAAATTATTTGTGAACCCAAGATCACAAACATTTACTATGTAGTCATCTAGAAATTTTAGGCTTTATATTTAGATCCATTCTGAGGAGTTGGTTTTTGTACATGCATCTATATCCAAGATTGTTTGCGTGAGGTATAAATTATGGGTCTTTTTTGCATGTGGATATTCAATTATGTGTACATTATTTTTGGAAAAGACTATGCTAACATATTGTCATTTGACACTGGCAGTTAACTGGGACCTCAGCTGGTGTTGTCTACCATACCAGTGGTATGTGGGCTCTTCATTTGTTCTGGGCTTCCTTCCAACAAGCTTGTGACAATGTAGTCAGACTTCTTATGCAACAGCTTAGGGCTCCAAGAGCGAGTGCTCCAGCCAACAAGGCAAAAGCTGCATCACCATTTATGCCTTAGTCATAGCATCACTTCTGCTATACTCTATTGGCTCATGTGGCTACAAGCCCACCCAGATTCAAAAGAATGAATAAGAGGACAGAGGAGGCCACACTGAAGAAAAGCATGCAGAAGACTGATATTATTGGGGACTTCTTTAGAAAATACAATCTGCTACATCGAGCCCTTTTAATTTTATTATGCTTAATCTGAGAAAGTCATTGGAAGTTGTCCTACTTCCAAAGTCTTACAAAAGTGGCTTTTTGGATTCCTGGACAACATGAACTTCCATGAGGCAATATTAGCCTTGGGGGAAAAAATAGACTTATTGACTTGACTGAATCCTGGCAGGAGGACAAGATAGCTCAGAAAAAGTACACCTTAATTCTATTTTCCTTTGGGTGCCTGTATATGGTCACATAATTTTACATTCCCCTGAGGTATTAGAGATGTGAAGACTGAGAAAGGAATAGGAGAGGAATACCTTAGGGATGCCACTGTTTTTCTGTTGGCACCCCTCCCCCAATATCCCATGGCTGAGAAAAGGGATATGACCCTGAGGGTTTGGGTCCTGGTCTTTTCCTTCACATGAATATGTAGCTTGGACACAGGACTATAGACCTGGATCTGTCATCTCTCACTGTTCAGAAGAGCAGACGGTGCAATGAGATACAAGCACTTTAAAAATGGCTGTCTTCCTCCACATAGGTTAAACCCATATTCTTTTTACTTTTTTTTTTTTTTTTAGAAAAAGGAAAACTAATAGGATAATCAAATATCCAAGTAGAGACTGTCAAAGCTTACTAAGAAAGAAAGAGTAATATAAATTAGCCTTGGGATTGTCCATAAAAAACAATTCAGTGGAACATACACGATGTCCTTTTTACGGTTTAATCTTTACAGACACACATATTCTTCACTTATGTACTTCTCATAACACAGACATTTGCTGATATTTGTATTTAATCAAGACTTTCTTCCTAACCTCTGTTATTGGCTACATCTTTGGGGATCACTTTATGGAATGTGGGCAGTCATCATTAGGTATGGTATCCAGGCTCTCGGAGGGCTATTTCTTGCCCTTTTATACCAGTTCACATAGAATCACTGTGTGACATAACTAAACAATTTAAATCTTCATTGTAAAAGCCAACAGGTTAAAATAATTTCTACCACTTCCAGGATTGGATTAGAAGCTTAGATAGGCTGGAGCCTCAGGAGAACCCTAAGTGATTTCACTTTGAGTTTCTGGAGAGGACTGATGCTTGAGAAATGTGGAAGTTGCCCTCAAGAGGAGGAAAAGACCCGTGATTTTATTCATGCAGATGTTATATTCCCTGAGTATGAGAATAAAAACAGCTGGTTATTGGAGAGTTGAGCGTGTTAGGATTGGGATCTAGAAAAGTTGTTTTTCCAGGATATCTGAGTGGCTAATCAAAGAGCAGCACATGCTCTCTATAGCTTAAGTGAGAAATATGGCACAGGAAACAATCCTTTTAGATAGAAACAGGCACAAGTTCCAATCTGTAAACAAATGTAAAAATAAAAGTTGTAAACTGTAATAAATGTAAACTTCCCTAAAGTCCAAAAAAGTCAGCATGTGACATAAGTTGAAGGAAGTTTATTTTTAAAAGCTCAAAGATGGTGGTGGACTGAGCATACGTTTTACCTTCTGCATCACCAAGCTGCATGCCCTTCCCTCACAAATAATAAAAAGGGGGAGGTGGGAAAAGAAACAAGCACTGAAAGAAAGAGGATGAATAAGTGAATGAATGAAACATCTTAACAAACCTTTGGAAGTGGGAAGCACATAAGCAGGTTAATGAATGAAGTAGGCAGAGACACTGAAGCCTTGAGTATACTTGGAAGAAACTACAGACAGGCTGGTCAGTTAGTTGGGCAGAGATCTGAACACCTCTGAGCTAAGAGTCAGCAAGCAGAGCAAGTGGCAGGAAGAAAAAGTGAAAATTAAAGGTGTAATTGAATGTCAATAAATATGCATTGCAGACCACTTAGCCAATAAAACAGCCACATCCATTATGTAGCCATAACCCCACATATATGTAATTGGGGTATTAAAAAAGAGGCAAGAATTGGAGACAATTTTTTTTATTTGTGAGGGAAGGGCATGCAGCTTGGTGATGCAGAAGTGAAGCATATGACCAGGTCCACTCCCATGTTTTTAAAATTGTTATTTTTAAAAGCATAACAATTTCTAAGCATGAAGAGCCCAGACAGTGGACCTTTGCTCATAAAAGTAAAACCTGGCCTACTTGCCTGTAAAGAAATTAAATTAAGTGCTTGGAGAAAATGAAAATTTCTAGGGTTCACGTGGGCACAAAATAATAAAGTTCTCTTCATTGTTATAATGATAGCTTCTAAAGTTCCAGCCTGTCAACTTCTGCTTCTGGCTATGACTGGAGTAACAGACATAGCCATTCCTCCCCCATTCAACAATTGAAAATCACACAAAATATATAAAACAATTTTTCAGACTTAAATGAAAGGCAGTGCAGATTCTTGAGAGAAGAGAACAAGTGAGATATGAGACCGATGGTTTCCAGAACATGTCCAGGCTGAAGAGCAGGAAGGAGGGTATCAAAAAGAGCATCTCAATCTCCCTGTGATAGGGAGACAGAGTTTAGAACTGAGGGATGACAAGGTGTTTAGAATTTGCAGGAAAGATTGTAGGAAAGGGGAGAGCATTGCAGAAAGAGAGCCTTGGACATCTTTAGAGGGTTTCCCTCAGATCTTCAGCAGACTTTTCAGTGAATCTTTGTGAGAAAAGTACTTAAGGCTAAGAGAAGAATTTCTAGATAAAAGCAGGGAGAGAACAATCCTCAGAATTCTCACAGGGCTAAGAATAATTCACAATTCCAACAGCCAGAGTTGAGAAACCCCATACTGCACAGAACATTAAGTAGGACATTCACAAGGGTGTTGCCTAAGTCATGGGGGGCAATTAGAGCTGGACTAAAGGCTGCTCTGGTCCCACATAGCAATGCTTGCATGGAAGCCTTGAAATAATCAAATAATTTTCAAGTAACTTAACTGCACCCCAGAACAAATCTCAAGATTAGAGGAATGCAGAAAAATGCAGCAGCCAACAATGAAAAATTCACAATATCTGTCATCACATAAAAAATACTAGGCATGAAAATAAGAAAGAAAATACAAAATATAGTAAGAAAAAAATCAATCTGTAGAATCATACTCAAAAATAACATAGCTGAGAGAAATAGAAGAAAAGGATACTAAAACAGTCATTGTAAATCTATTTCATATGTTCAAGAAGGTAGAGGAAAGCATGAGTATGTTAAGGACAGACATAGAAGATATTTCTTAAAATACACAAATCGAAATTTACGGAACAAAAATACCATGGGTGAGATTTTAAAAAGTAAAACACTTAATGAAATTAACATCAGATTAGACACTACAGAGCATATGACTAGTGAAATGGAAGATAGCAATAGATATTCAAAATGAGAAAGATGGGGGAGGAAAGACAGAAAAAATTAAACAGGGTATCAGTATGCTATGAGACAACTTTAAGTAGCCCCATATATATGTATTAGAGTATCAAAAGAGAAGCAGGAATGGCAGACAAAAATATTTGAAGGAATAATGGCTGAAAATTTTCCAAATTTGGTGAAAACTATAAATGCACAGATCCAAGTAACTCAGTCAAAGCAAAGGAAAATAAACATGAAAAAAGCCATTAAGGCACATGATTAATGACAAAAAAATTAATTCAAATGCTCAAAACCCAGTGATAAAGATAAAATCTGAAGAAAGAAGAAACAAAAAGACACCTTACATGTAATATGTAAAACAAAAATTAGAACAGCAGACTTTACTTCAGAAACGATGCAAGCCAAAAGATAGTAGAGAAACATTAACTTAGGAGTATTGAAAGAAAAACATCAAACTGAAATTCTATACTCAAAAAAAGTAACTTTCAAACACAAATGTGAAATATTTCCAGATAAAAATAAAAGCTGAGCTAGTTCATTGACAGCATTCCTGCTTACAATAACTGTTAGTCTTTTAGGCAGATGGGACATTATATCAGATTAATATCTGGATCTACAGAAAGGAATGAAGAGCACTAAAATGGTAAACATGAATAAATATACATTTTTATTTTCCAACTTTTTAAAAATGTTTTAAAAGGTTTTAACATGTGGGATTTATAATATATGTAGAAGTAAATGCATGACAAAAATAGTAAAAAAGAGGGAAATAGAAGTATACTGCTTGAAGGTTCTTAAACTATTAATCCATGTGAAGGAATACAATTTACTTGAAAGTAAATTGTAATAAGCTGAAGAAGTATTCTATAAAGTCTAAAGCAATCTTAAAAATAAAGCACAAACAAAAAACAGATGTACCTAATAAGCCAATACAGGAGGTTAAATGGAATCATAAAAATATCAATTCATCTAAAAGAAGAGATAAAATTCTTGTTTATAATAGAATTTTAGCCAATAAAAGACAAAAATGAGAGAATTAGAAAAACAGTTTTTATTTTTTACTTTTATTTTAGGTTGAGGAGTACATGTGTAGGTTTGTTATATAGGTAAATTACATGTCATAGGGATTTGGTGTGCAGATTATTTTATCACCCAGGTAGTAAGCATAGTACACAATAAGTAGTTTTTCAATCCTCGCCCTTCTCCCACCCTCCACCCTCAAGTAGGCCCTGGGGTCTGTTGTTTCCTTCTTTGTGTTCATATGTACTCAATGAGTAGCTCCCACTTATAAGTGAGAACATGTGGTATTTGGTTTTCTGTTTCTGTGTCCGTTTGCTTAGGATAATGGCCTCCAACTCCATCTATGTTGCTGCAAAGGATATGATCTCATTTTTTTATGACTGCATATTATCCCATGGTGTATATATACCACATTTTCTTTATCCTTTCTACTACTGATGGGCATTTGGGTTGATTCCATGTGTTTGATGTGGCGAATAGTGCTGCGATGAACATATGCATGCATGTGTCTTTATAGTAGAAAGATTTATAGTCCTTTGAATATATACCTAATAATGGGATTCCTGGTTTGAATGGTAATTTTAAGTTCTTTTAGGAATCACAGAAAAAAAGGGAATGCTTATACACCACTGATTGGAATATAAATTAATTCATCCATTGTGGAAAGCAGAAAATCATCATTTTAAAATACCTAATAAGAGAATGGGTCTAAAAAATTATTTGCAGTAATTATTAAAATCATAAAGCCTATGGTTTTCATAATGAATGGATCAGGCTAGTATCACCTGAACCACCTGCTATGGTTTGGATATTTTGTCTTTTCCAAATCTCATGCTGAAATGTGATCTCCAGTGTTGCAGGTGGGCCTAGTGGGAGGTGTTTGGTCATGAATGGCTTAGTGCTGTCCTCATGGTAATGAGTGAGTTCTTAGTCTATGAGTTCATGTGAGACTGGTTGATTAAAAGAGCCTGGTACCTCCTGCCTCTCTCTCTCACCATGTTACATGCTGGCTCCCCTTTGCCTTCCACCACGATTGTAAGCTTCCTGAGGTCTCACCAGAAGTAGATGCTGGCACTAGGCTTCATGTACAGCCTGCATAACTGTGAGCCAAATTATCCTCTTTTCTTATAAATTACCCAGTCTCAGGTATTCCTTTATAACAATGCAAATGGATTAACACACCACTTTTATGTCTTCTCATCAATAAAAGACTAGACATGTGCCTGCTGCTGTGACGCAACAGGACATGCACAACACCAGCAATGAAAGATTCTTGTCCTTAAACCACACAAAACAAAAATGCTAATATAAGCAAGTTTTTCCATCTATGTAGGATATAGAAAACTGTTAAACACAGGAACAGAAAGTCAAACACTGCATGTTCTCACTCATAAGTGGGAGTTGAACGATGAAAACATATGGACACAGGATGGGGAACAACACACAACAAGGCCTGTCAGGGGTTGGGGAAAAGGGGAGGGAGAGAATTAGGACAAATACCTAATACATGCGGGGCTTATAACCTAGATGACAGGTTGATAGGTGCAGCAAACCACCATGGCATATGTATACCTATGTAACAAACTTGCACATTCTGCACATGTATCCCGGAACTTAAAGTAAAATTTTTAAAAATTTAAAAAAAAAACTGTTAAAGGATACCACATGTATACAAAGCTAAATTCAGAATTTAAGATATTTAATAAAATAAAAGATCCAGCTCCTTCCACCAATAAATGTCATGAGAAAGTTTTAAGAGAACTATCAGCCAAATGCAACATGTGGGCCTTGCTTGGATCCTGATTCAAACAAAGCAACTGTAGAGGGACATTTTCATACAGTCAGGGAAAAAGTGAGGAGGGACTAGATACTAGATATCTTCTCCATAATCTCTCATGCATCTCTCCTGAAATACAAAACAACTCTCAAAAAATGATTTTTGTTACATTCTTCTTTATTTGGTTTGGTTTTTAAAGTCCCACTTTAATTATACTGACACCTGTTTTATTCTTTACCAGCTTTAATCACTTGCACTGATATTTAATGGAGAGAATGATGTATATAAGAGAACAGTTGCCAACTTGCAAATGCTAACAAAATGCTAAAAGACCACATGCATCTGTTAGGCAAGTAATAATTCATATGAGAAATTATATGAGATAATTATACAAGATAATTAAAACACATAAACCACAATAATTCAATATCACCACCAAATACTTCAAAGTAGCTAAGGGACTGAAGGACATGCCATCCCAAAATTTGCCAAATTGGTAAATTGATTATTTCAAATTAAAAACATTGGAGAAATTGGAGTTTCAGAAAGGGCTAGATGACCTGTCCCTTTCTGCATGCATCAAGTCATAAAGATTCCTCTGGGAGGGATACCGTCCCTGTACCAGAGAGAGAAAACAGCCTTTATCCCCAGAGCGGTAATCAGGGGGCTGCAATGGACCTGAAGAAAGGAACTTCTCGAAGTAACCCTTATCTTGCAGTAGTTTTACACCCCGCCCACCTTGTATCTCCTAGTGACTTCCCTAGAATTTACTGCCCCTAACCAGGTCCTCTTGTCCCATCATTTCTTTACAAATTTTTCATTCTTTGTCCAAAACATATAAAAGCATTTTGCTTTGACCATGTCTGTGGACTTCAGTCTCTTGTGAAAATCCCCATGTACATGTAAAACTAACAAAATGTATATGTTTTTCTCTTGTAAATCTGCCTTATGTCCATTTGGTTCCTAGTTTAAGCCAAAGAGGCCACATAAAAGCTATGGGGGTTTGGAGATGATCTCTCACTCCCCTGGACAGCATTGTGTGACTCATCAAATACTCATTGAGTTCCTTACCATTGTCATTGATGCAGAGTATATTAATAGTTTCTGTTCTTCAGAAAAGCCCTGTTTTCTTCTTGAAAATAATATACAAACTGAGCCTAAAGTCTTTTCAATCTTAAAATGTTCAGTCAGCAATATTTTGAATATCTCCCCCTTTTCAATTATTATTATACTTTAAGTTTTAGGGTACATGTGCACAATGTGCAGGTTTGTTACATACGTATACATGTGCCACGTTGGTGTGCTGCACCCATTAACTCATCATTTAGCATTAGGTATATCACCTAATGCTATCCCTCCCCCGTCCCCCCATCCCACAACAGTCCCCAGTGTGTGATGTTCCCCTTCCTGTGTCCACGTGTTCTCATTGTTCAATTCCCACCTGTGAGTGAGAATATGCAGTGTTTGGTTTTTTGTCCTTGAAATAGTTTACTGAGAATGATGGTTTCTAGCTTCATCCATGTCCCTACAAAGGACACGAACTCATCATTTTTTATGGCTGCATAGTATTCCATGGTGTATATGTGCCACATTTTCTTAACCCAGCGTATCATCTGGGTTGGTTCCAAGTCTTTACTATTGTGAATAGTGCCGCAATAAACATATGCGTGCATGTGTCTTTATAGCAGCATGATTTATAATCCTTTGGGTATATACCCAGTAATGGGATGGCTGGGCAAATGGTATTTCTAGTTCTAGATCCCTGAGGAATTGCCACACAGACTTCCACAATGGTTGAACTAGTTTACAGTCCCACCAAAAGTGTAAAAGTGTTCCTACTTCTCCACATCCTCTCCAGCACCTGTTGTTTCCTGACTTTTTAATGAGCACCATTCTAACTGGTGTGAGATGGTATCTCATTGTGGTTTTGATTTGCATTTCTCTGATGGCCAGTGATGATGAGCATTTTTTCATGTGTCTTTTGGCTACACAAATGTCTTCTTTTGAGAAGTGTCTGTTCATATCCTTCGCCCACTTTTTGATGGGGTTGTTTCTTGTAAATTTGTTTGAGTTCATTATAGATTCTGGATATTAGCCCTTTGTCAGATGAGTAGGTTGCAAAAATTTTCTCCCATTCTATAGGTGGCCTGTTCACTCTGACAGTGGTTTCTTTTGCTGTGCAGAAGCTCTTTAGTTTAATTAGATCCTATTTATCTATTTTGGCTTTTGTTGCCATTGTTTTTGGTATTTTAGTCATGAAGTCTTTGCCTATGCCTATGTCCTGAATGGTATTGCCTAGGTTTTCTTCTAGGGTTTTTCTGGTTTTCGGTCTCACATGTAAGTCTTTAATCCATCTTGAGTTAATTTTTGTATAAGGTATAAGGAAGGCGTCCAGTTTCAGTTTTCTTCATATGGCTAGCAAGTTTTCCCAACACCACTTATTAAAAGGGGACTCCTTTCCACATTTCTTGTTTTCATCAGATTTGTCAAAGATCAGATGGTTGTAGATGTATGACATCATTTATGAGGCCCCTTTTCTGTTCCATTGGTCTATATATGTGTTTTGGTACCAGTACCATGCTGTTTTGGTTACCGTGGCCTTGTAGTATAGTTTGAAGTCAGGTAGCATGAGGCCTCCAGCTTTGTTCTTTTGCTTAGGATTGTCTTGGCTGTATGGGCTCTTTTTTGGTTCCATATGAAATTTAAAGTAGTTTTTTCTAATTCTGTGAAGGAAGTCAATGGTAGATTGATGGGGATAGCATTGAATATGTAAATTACTTCAGGCAGTATGGCCATTTTCACAACGTTGATTCTTCCTATCCATGAGCATGGAATATTTTTTCCATTTGTTTGTGTTCCCTCTTACTTCCTTGAGCAGTGGTTTGTAGTTCTCCTTGAAGAGGTCCTTCACATCCCTTGTAAGTTGTATTCCTAGGTATTTTATTCTCTTTGCAGCAATTGTATTGGGTTTTATGATTATTAGGGTTACTAAATCAAGCTGAAGCTGGATATGTTTCAAATTTAATTGATGATGTCTTACTGCCAGACTTCACATTGCAGTTATTTAGATTAAATAATCTTACATATAGAGAGAATGTTTGTGATACAGTTGCTCCAAAGTCAGTTGTTTTGGGAGCCCAAACCTCCAGGTGGGATTTCAAAGCCCATATAGTGGGCTTTTCCACTGTCTTTCTATGTGAACATAAGCAAGTTACTTAGAATACCTGTGCAAAATGGAAACAATCATAGAGTACGTGTAGCCTAGCAACTTCTCGAAATTCTTATTTGACAATGTCTATAGAGCGCTTTCTGCTTGTTAGAGGAAGAGGGACTTTGTAAAAACAAGCCATTACTGGTATCTTAAGGCAGTACCTACTGGAGCAGGGTCATATTGTTCCACATTTGCCACCAGTTCTGTAATTCTTTGAAGAGCTAAGCTATCCAGGATTGGAAATAATTTTAATAATGTATGTACAGGGACAACCTCAGTTAAATAACACAGAACTGGAGACTTCAAGCAATGAGCATTTCTCCAAACAGAAGAAAACCCACCTCCTTCACAAGCAACAATAGCAATTAAAACAATACTTATTTAGCAATTACTATGTGCCGAGAACTCTTCTAAATGTGTTACATGCAATTCCTCAATTATCATAGCAACCCTGTGAAATAGACAATATTCCTATTTCCATTTGATAGATTTTAAAAAAGGCACTTGGAGAGCTTAATTGGCAAAGGCAACTCAGAAATTGCAGTCACAGGATATAAAGGCAGGCCATCAGATTCAGGGCAGAATTTTGACCACTATTCATGTCCAGTCAAAGGCGAAAAAGCATGAGGACTTTAGGAGGAAAAAAATATTTTCCTCTTCACTTTATGACATCAGCCAAATTTTTCATATGATCCACAGATTTAAGGTTGGATGATACAAATTACAGAGGCAAGGAAAGTAGAGGCCACAGCTGTGGTCCTTGAAGGGTTTGAGTTCCAGGAAGACCTGCTATAGACATACGAATCCTGGAAAGGTAAACAACATACCTAGTTGTGACCTGTAAGGCAATGACCACATGCTCCTAGAGTTTAGCTAACACTACTCATATAACACTAAGCATACAACTGGGATCAGCCACCATGTTAATCTCTGACGCACCAAAAGTTTCACTCAGTCTATCATTAACAAGGAAAAGAAGTGATAGCCAAATGCATTCACAAGTTATACCAGGCTGATCTCATTTATTTTTTGAAAGAATCCCTAAACTGATAGAGAGAATGCCATAAAGTTAGAATACCTGAAATTCAGTAAAGGTTTTGGACAAGATACTCAAATGTAGGCTGATAATGCCATAGGTAGATGGATTTGGACCTTGTTGTAGGACTAGAGAGGGCTCATTAATGAAACACAAGTTCAATTTAATGGAATGCACCTTGTCTCATGTTGCAGAGATTTCCCCTGTCATCTTCAATGTTTCTATCAATGATTTGAATGAGGACATTGATATGGTTTGGCTGTGTCCCCACCCAAATCTCATCTTGAATTGTAGCTCCCACAATTCCCATGTGTCATGGGAGGGACCTGGTGGGAGGTAATTGAATCATGGAAGCAGGTCTTTCCCGTGCTGTTCTTGTGATAGTGAATGGGTCTTATGACATCTGATGGTTTTATAAGGGGGAATTTCCCTGCACAAATTCTCTCATCTGCCGCCACGGGAGGAAGACGTGCCTTTTGCTTTCCACCATGATTGTCAGGCCTCCCCAGCCACGTGGAACTGTGAGTCCATTAAACCTCCTCTTTTTCTTTATAAATTACCCAGCCTTAGATATGTCTTTATCAGCAGCATGAAAACGGATTAAGACAGACATAAAAAGCAAATGTACCTAATTTGCAGATTTCAAGAATCTGGGAAATGCCTGAAAGCTGAATAACAGAATCAGAAACCAAAGAGTTTAACAGACTGAAATGAGGAATTCAAATTAACAAAATAAAACATAAACAAAGCTTGACTCATTCTGTGTGGCACTGGAAAGGAGGCCAGAATTGGTCAGTAGAATTTACTTAAAGGCAAAATTTATTTTAATATGGAAAGTACCTTTCTAAAAATACTATTTCCAAATATTTTAAAATAAATATCTTAAGAAGAAAAGTAAAAAAATACAAAACCCAGGAATTTTTATATTAGACAATTGGTTGCCTAAATGGTTTTCTCTTTAATAGAGTATTGAATAGCAAATAGTTTTGTAAGAATATATTATGTATTTTTGTATATTCAAGTATGCCATTGGAAAAATAGAGGATATTAGCCTCTCTGTATTTCAAAGAATTTCTTTGAAGAGTCAATTCAAATAAAAGAACCAGCTTATGGAATTTTCAGAACTCATGAAGCCAAACCAGGAACATAAGCTACAGCAATTTTGCCACACAATAGCTGTGTTGCCTGCATATGGCTATTTAATCATGGTCCTTTACACAGAGATGTAGCACTGAATGAAGAAGAGAATATGCAGAGGAACCCAAGAGTGAAAAGGACCTTGCTTTTCTTTTGTTTCAGCTTCACTTAATATACTATGCCTTCTATTGCATATGCAACCCATAAGTTTTTTAGCTATTTATAGATTAGTTATATCACCAGAAAAAAGACACAGGATAAAACATTTCAGTGCCAAAATTCAGCTTTTCTGAGTTCACTTGTTCACTACTAACAGATTTTTTTTCCTGTGTATTTTTAACTTAAGCCATTTAACTTCTCAAGAGATTTTGTTGTCTTTATGTGTTTTAATTTAAAAGCTGTTAAGAGTTTTTCATTTCTTTGTTTGTATATTCCACTAATAGTTTTATCACATGTTTTGAATCATCTATATATGGACATTAGAATTTACAAAACATTGTTATGTATAAAATTACTTGAGAGTAGATTCATGCTAATATATTGTAACAGATTTTTAAAGAGACACTGTAAACATCTAGGTATATTGAAGCCATAGTTAATGATTACTGTAAATTTTCAAAGATTTAAAAATTCTAAAACTATAGTATTCTCCAATGAGCAAAATTTAAAAAGTGATTTCAGAGAGTACACTATAATTGAATTTCAGTAAAAATAATTGGTATAATGTCTTCTAACATCTAATATGGGAACATTTCAATTCAAAATGGTGCAATCAGTTTATACATGACAATGATACATGCACAGACACACACATGGATATGCACACACAAAGAGAATATTGAAAAGACTTATCTAGATTAGAAAAAACATATAAGCAACTCTGGTGGAATCAAAATGTCAAAGAGTGAACAGGCTGAAATCAGAGGTGTGTTAAGCCCAGGATGCTGAAGCAGGTATTGAGGGCTTGGCTCTTTCAGACTGAAGGAAACTAAAAGTGCTCCATATGAAATAGGAATAGGATTTAGTGAAGGATAAGAATAATGCGAGTTGGAGTCATTGCTTAAATCTGGGGGCTCAGCTCCACCCATCTTCAACTAAAAGGTGTGCTTATTGTGCATCCTTACCCACAGTTGTTATAAAAGCTGATCAGAAGAACACTAAGAGCCTCATACTCATGAATGGAATAGTACTAGGTGGTCCTGCAATTTGTTCTGTGGTCATCTCAGGTAGAAGCCTCAAAGCTAAATTACAAGACTTTGTATTTGTTTGGGGGACCAAAGGTCTAAATGAAGACAATTTTAAAACTGATACATGGAAAAGAGGTGGGAATGAAGAAGAGAGAGGAGACGGAGATTAAGAGTGAAGCTGGATTAGGAAAGAGGAAGTTGAAATAGGGCAATGAAGAGAATAACATGGAAAGCAGCAATGGAAATATATATATATATGAAACAAATGTATATATATATATTCACTATCAAAATGAGCTTGACAAGAAAAACATTAAAATATATTAAGAATTTTGTTGAAGGAAACAGTACAAAATCAGCTTTCAAAATGGAAATTACTTCCGGTGATAATTTTATAGAGCACATAAAAAACATTTCAATAATTATTTCTAGGATATTCAAAGAAATACATAAAAATGTTTCTTCCAATAGTATAAGAGATTATGAAACAGATCAGAAAGCTCAGTCAAGTAGGAATTACAAATCATCAAGCATAAATCTTAGAAGGGAAATATATAGTATTTAAAACTTAAAAAAATCAGTAGAGTAAAACATAAATTGGAAATAGTCAAAAAAAAAAGTTATTGAAAAATAGCACCAAGAAATTTACCAACACAGAAAAACAAAAATATATAACTATAAAAACCATTTAAGTCCAGTTGGTTTTTCTTCTTTTTTTTTTTTTTTTTTTGAGACGGAGTCTCGCTCTGGTGCCCAGGCTGGAGTGCAGTGGCGCCATCTTGGCTCACTGCAAGCTCCACCTCCCGGGTTCACGCCATTCTCCTGCTTCAGCCTCCCAGTAGCTGGGACTGCAGGCGCCCGCCTCCACGCTTGGCTAATTTTTTGTATTTTTTAGTAGAGACGGGGTTTCACTGTGTTAGCCAGGATATTCTTGATCTCCTGACCTCATGATCTGCCCGCCTCGGCCTCCCAAAGTGCTGGGTTTACAGGCGTGAGCCACCGCGCCCAGCCCCAGTGGATTATTTTTAACGTAAATTCCCAGGAACAAGGAATGGAGAAGAAACATGCATAAGAATAATTGCTGAGACTCTTCCAGAAATAATGACATGAATCCTGACCTTCAGAGTACACTCTGAATAGAAAACTAGATACAAATCTAAACATAAACATACATCTTTATATATCTTTCCATATGGCAATAAAATGACTTTGCAGGATATCAAAAATCAAGAATTAACTGTGAAGACCATCAGAGAAAAAAATCATATTCCCTACACAGATAGAGGACTAGAGGAAAAGCAGACTTTTTATTAGTTATAATAGAGATGGGATTAGCTATGTTGACTGTTATTTCCCCTCATCACTCTGAAGATATTATTTCTGATAGAATAGTAGAAATAAAATACACTCTATCTGAAGATTGAATAATATCTTCAGAGTGATGAGGGGAAATGACAGTCAACATAGTAAATTAGTCAAGAATGAGAATAAAATGATAATATTAAAAGACATAGAAACACTACAAGGACTAACCCATTCACAGATCTGTACTAAAAAATCTATTGAAGTATTTACCAGAGGAAAGATGAAAGAGAAGAAATGATGATAAGCACTAAAAGTGATTTAAAATATTGATATATATCTCAAAGCAAACACATAAATAATTATGCTACTGTTAGAAGTATAACATTAAAACTTGGGGTGGGGGGTTGAGATAGAGTTTTCCTCTGTTGCCCAGAATGGAGTCCAGTGGTGTGAACATGGCCCCTTCCAGCCTCAACCTCCTGAGATCAAGCTATCCTCCTGCCTCAGCCTCCTAAGTAGCTGGACTACACATGCACACCATTGTGCATGGCTAATATTTTATTTTTTGTAGAGGTGAGGTCTCACTATGTTGCCCTGGCTGATCTCAAAATCCTGGGATCAAGCAATCCTCCCACGTCAAATACCAAAGTGCTGGGATTACAGGCATGAGACGTTGCACTTGGCCAAGATTAAAACTCTTAACAGGATTAGGAGGGTTGTTTAATAAGTAGACAAAACAAGTTTATTGACTGCAGGATTCAAATACTGAATATTGATTCACTAGGAATATTTATAATTAAAAATTTCTATCAAAATGTAAAACTCAAGAAGATTGGGCTTCCAAATAAAAAAATTTAAAAAACTATATAACATTTTCTCAATTCAAGATAGAGAAAAACAGAAAATAGGAAAATAATGCTGATGATCATCATCATGTCAAGGGGAAAATATAAGAATCCTAAGTTACTACTTTGCTCCATCCTAAGTAGTTACTTTGGAATACCTGAATAAAATGGATATTATATCACATATGACATGTACATATGAATTGTATGTATTAACAATTTTCTTAATATTGAAAGATATTTCTAACTCCCATTTCAATGTCCATATTATGGTATTAATATAGTGCATGAATATATTTTTTAATGGTGTATTTAGGATAATCCCATGATTATTCAGAAGATAAAATGATCCACAGTATTTTTAATGTATTCTTTGTAAGTTTTTTTGTGCCCACATAATATTGACTTTGTAAAAAGGATTTGAAAATTTTACTTGCCTGTCTATGCTGTGAAATATTTGAATATAATAAGAATTAAAGATTAACTTAAGGATTCGTTTACTTCATCTGTTAAATTCTTTTTATGAAGGCAGTTGTGTAGTCCTTTGACAGATTCATTTTGTTTATAGTAATTAGTTCGGGTATTTTTCTCTGTATGGGTGGTTATTTTATAAACAGACTGTCCCTCTCTTCTGGTGCCTGTTAGGTATATTTTCTTGGAATAGCATCCTGGACAATGAAGAAAAAAGACATGTGGAGCCTGGGACATTGAGGAACATCACACAGCCACAGCACAGTGTTTACATCCTCGTATTTCCACTAACATGTAGCTGCTGAACTCAATCCTGGCCTAAAATCATAGGTGAGAAATTGGTGTATATCAAATGTATGGATGGATTAACAAATGAAATGCATACAAATTAAATATTCCATAGATAAGTGAAATGTGTACAGATAAAATATAGCTAAGATATATGGAGAATTTTTACTTCAAGATAGGATTCCTTTATAAATGTGTGCTTGTTTAATGTAACAACTGAAGTAGGAAAACACCAAATTCACTAGCACATTTTTGGTTTTGCTCACATTAGCTATGACCTAATCTGACCTTTAATGATAGTCTAGCATAAGTATGTCATCTTCTCACTAGGTAACACACTTCCCTCAGGTGTGTGTATACGATGAAAACAATAATAGCTGTTCTGTGTGATCTCAGCGGCTCCCCTGCTCGGTTCTCTGATCTTTGATGTTTCACACCTTTTTGTTCTACAGTCATGTCATCAATGTTGCTTTATTGTATCAGGGTTCTATAGTTAATTATACATTTCTTTACTTAATGTATTTATTTATCCATTCAACAAATAATGTTAAGTTTCTAGGCACTGTTCTAGACATCAAAGATATGGGTAGAACAAGAAGCTGACTGGAGGAAATAATTCAATTTTGCTCAAACACTTGTACACAGTTTGCTTAAGAATCAGGTATCTGTCACATTATTTCTCAGGGATTTTACTTTATCCAGTACTTCTTTCCAAAGGCCAGGTTCTTACATGACGACTTTAATGTGGGTTTAGGTGCCTGTCAGCTATTGCTTTAATCATGGTGCTATGAGGTGAGCACAAGAAATTTCAATATAATTAAGGAATTGATTTGATTGTTAAGGGTGTTATATGTGCAACAGAATCACCTGTGAGTTCTGGGTGATACTAGACAATGCCCACAGCTATAGTCCTGGGAAAAGATATTTGTTCCCCTCAATTAATAGGGTGATGCAAAAAATAGAATAAATTAGGATTTTAGCTGCATTGAGAATTCTAGCTTTCAAATGCAATTACTATTATGGCAATTGCTATCTTGTTTTTCCCAGTGTTAATTAAAGTTCCTGTTAGATAATTCTGAGGTAAGAATGGCTGCTCCACGGTTTAATTCTTTCCAGTGGTTCTGGAAAAAGTAACTAAGCAAACAATGACCATACTATTCAAGACTAATTAAATAAGTTTCTTGAAAGTGTATGTTATTCATGCTATAAATTTTTTTCTGTAAAATTGCTTAATACTGTAGTTATTATTTTCGATTTCCAGCTATGGAAAAAAGTAATTTAAAAATTAATTGAGAGGAGGAGCCAAGATGGCCGAATAGGAACAGCTCCGGTCTACAGCTCCCAGTGTGAGCGACACAGAAGATGGTGATTTCTGCATTTCCATCTGAGGTACCGGGTTCATCTCACTAGGGAGTGCCAGACAGTGGGTGCAGGTCAGTGGGTGCGCGCACCATGCACGAGCCAAAGCAGGGTGAGGCATTGCCTCACTTGGGAAGCACAAGGGGTCAGGGAGTTCCCTTTCCCAGTCAAAGAAAGGGGTGATGGACGGCACCTGGAAAATCAGGTCACTCCCACCCAAATACTGTGCTTTTCCAACAGGCTTAAAAAACGGTGCACCACGAGATTATATCCCGCACCTGGCTCAGAGGGTCCTACGCCCACGGAGTCTCGCTGATTGCTAGCACAGCAGTATGAGATCAAACTGCAAGGCGGCAGTGAGGCTGGGGGAGGGGCGCCCGCCATTGCCCAGGCTTGCTTAGGTAAACAAAGCAGCCGGGAAGCTCCAACTGGGCGGAGCCCACCACAGCTCAAGGAGGCCTGCCTGCCTCTGTAGGCTCCACCTCTGGGGGCAGGGCACAGACAAACAAAAAGACAGCAGTAAACTCTGCAGACTTAAATGTCCCTGTCTGACAGCTTTGAAGAGAGCAGTGGTTCTCCCAGCACGCAGCTGGAGATCTGAGAAAGGGCAGGCTGCCTCCTCAAGTGGGTCCCTGACCCCTGACCCCTGAGCAGCCTAACTGGGAGGCACCCCCCCCCAGCAGGGGCACACTGACACCTCACACGGCAGGGTATTCCAACAGACCTGCAGCTGAGGGTCCTGTCTGTTAGAAAGAAAACTAACAAACAGAAAGGACATCCACACCAAAAACCCATCTGTATATCACCATCATCAAAGACCAAAAGTAGATAAAACCACAAAGATGGGGAAAAAACAGAACAGAAAAACTGGAAACTCTAAAAAGCAGAGCGCCTCTCCTCCTCCAAAGGAACGCAGTTCCTCACCAGCAATGCAACAAAGCTGGATGGAGAATGACTTTGACGAGCTGAGGGAAGAAGGCTTCAGACGATCAAATTACTCTGAGCTACGGGAGGACATTCAAACCAAAGGCAAAGAAGTTGAAAACTTTGAAAAAAATTTAGAAGAATGCATAACTAGAATAACCAATACAGAGAAATGCTTAAAGGAGCTGATTGAGCTGAAAACCAAGGCTCGAGAACTACGTGAAGAATGCAGAAGCCTCAGGAGCCGATGCGATCAACTGGAAGAAAGGGTATCAGCGATGGAAGATGAAATGAATGAAATGAAGCGAGAAGGGAAGTTTAGAGAAAAAAGAATAAAAAGAAATGAGCAAAGCCTCCAAGAAATATGGGACTATGTGAAAAGACCAAATCTACGTCTGATTGGTGTACCTGAAAGTGATGGGGAGAATGGAACCAAGTTGGAAAACACTCTGCAGGATATTATCCAGGAGAACTTCCCCAATCTAGCAAGGCAGGCCAACGTTCAGATTCAGGAAATACAGAGAACGCCACAAAGATACTCCTTGAGAAGAGCAACTCCAAGACACATAATTGTCAGATTCACCAAAGTTGAAATGAAGGAAAAAATGTTAAGGGCAGCCAGACAGAAAGGTTGGGTTACCCTCAAAGGAAAGCCCATCAGACTAACAGCGGATCTCTTGGCAGAAACTCTACAAGCCAGAAGAGAGTGGGGGCCAATATTCAACATTCTTAAAGAAAAGAATTTTCAACCCAGAATTTCACATCCAGCCAAACTAAGCTTCATAAGTGAAGGAGAAATAAAATACTTTACAGACAAGCAAATGCTGAGAGATTTTGTCACCACCAGGCCTGCCCTAAAAGAGCTCCTGAAGGAAGCGCTAAACATGGAAAGGAACAACAGGTACCAGCCACTGCAAAATCATGCCAAAATGTAAAGACCATCAAGACTAGGAAGAAACTGAATCAACTAATGAGCAAAATAACCAGCTAACATCATAATGACAGGATCAAATTCACACATAACAATATTAACTTTAAATGTAAATGGACTAAATGCTCCAATTAAAAGACACAGACTGGTAAATTGGATCAAGAGTCAAGACCCATCAGTGTGCTGTATTCAGGAAACCCATCTCACGTGCAGAGACACACATAGGCTCAAAATAAAAGGATGGGGGAAGATCTACCAAGCAAATGGAAAACAAAAAAAGGCAGGGGTTGCAATCCTAGTCTCTGATAAAACAGACTTTAAACCAACAAAGATCAAAAGAGACAAAGAAGGCCATTACATAATGGTAAAGGGATCAATTCAACAAGAAGAGCTAACTATCCTAAATATATATGCACCCAATACAGGAGCACCAAGATTCATAAAGCAAGTCCTGAGTGACCTACAAAGAGACTTAGACTCCCACACATTAATAATGGGAGACTTTAACACCCCACTGTCAACATTAGACAGATCAACGAGACAGAAAATCAACAAGGATACCTAGGAATTGAACTCAGCTCTGCACCAAGGGGACCTAATAGACATCTACAGAACTCTCCACCCCAAATCAACAGAATATATATTTTTTTCAGCACCACACCACACCTATTCCAAAATTGACCACATACTTGGAAGTAAAGCTCTCCTCAGCAAATGTAAAAGAACAGAAATTATAACAAACTATCTCTCAGACCACAGTGCAATCAAACTAGAACTCAGGATTAAGAAACTCACTCAAAACCACTCAACTACATGGAAACTGAACAACCTGCTCCGGAATGACTACTGGGTACATAACGAAATGAAGGCAGAAATAAAGATGTTCTTTGAAACCAACGAGAACAAAGACACAACATACCAGAATCTCTGGGACACATTCAAAGCAGTGTGTAGAGGGAAATTTATAGCACTAAATGCCCACAAGAGAAAGCAGGAAAGATCCAAAATTGACACCCTAACATCACAATTAAAAGAACTAGAAAAGCAAGAGCAAACACATTCAAAAGCTAGCAGAAGGCAAGAAATAACTAAAATCAGAGCAGAACTGAAGGAAATAAGAGACACAAAAAACCCTTCAAAAAATTAATGAATCCAGGAGCTGGTTTTTTGAAAGGATCAACAAAATTGATAGACCACTAGCAAGACTAATAAAGAAGAAAAGAGAGAAGAATCTAATAGACGCAATAAAAAATGATAAAGGGGATATCACCACCGATCCCACAGAAATACAAACTACCATCAGAGAATACTACAAACACCTCTATGCAAATAAACTAGAAAATCTAGAAGAAATGGATAAATTCCTCGACACATACACTCTCCCAAGACTAAACCAGGAAGAAGTTGAATCTCTGAATAGACCAATAACAGGCTCTGAAATTGTGGCAATAATCAATAGCTTACCAACCAAAAACAGTCCAGGACCAGATGGATTCACAGCCGAATTCTACCAGAGGTACAAGGAGGAACTGGTACCATTCCTTCTGAAACTATTCCAATCAATAAAAAAAGAGGGAATCCTCCCTAACTCATTTTATGAGGCCAGCATCATTCTGATACCAAAGCCAGGCAGAGACACAACCAAAAAAGAGAATTTTAGACCAATATCCTTGATGAACATTGATGCAAAAATCCTCAATAAAATACTGGCAAACCGAATCCAGCAGCACATCAAAAAGCTTATCCACCATGATCAAGTGGGCTTCATCCCTGGGATGCAAGGCTGGTTCAATATACACAAATCAATAAATGTAATCCAGCATATAAACACAGCCAAAGACAAAAACCACATGATTATCTCAATAGATGCAAAAAAAGCCTTTGACAAAATTCAACCCTTCATGCTAAAAACTCTCAATAAATTAGGTATTGATGGGACGTATTTCAAAATAATAAGAGCTATCTATGACAAACCCACAGCTAATATCATACTGAATGGGCAAAAACTGGAAACATTCCCTTTGAAAACTGGCACAAGACAGGGATGCCCTCTCTCACCACTCCTATTCAACACAGTGTTGGAAGTTCTGGCCAGGGCAATTAGGCAGGAGAAGGAAATAAAGGGTATTCAATTAGGAAAAGAGGAAGTTAAATTGTCCCTGTTTGCAGACGACATGATTGTATATCTAGAAAACCCCATTGTCTCAGCCCAAAATCTCCTTAAGCTGATAAGCAACTTCAGCAAAGTCTCAGGATACAAAATCAATGTACAAAAATCACAAGCATTCTTATACACCAGCAACAGACAAACAGAGAGCCAAATCATGAGTGAACTCCCATTCACAATTGCTTCAAAGAGAATAAAATACCTAGGAATCCAACTTACAAGGGATGTGAAGGACCTCTTCAAGGAGAACTACAAACCACTGCTCAATGAAATAAAAGAGGATACAAAGAAATGGAAGAACATTCCATGCTCATGGGTAGGAAGAATCAATATCGTGAAAATGGCCATACTGCCCAAGGTAATTTACAGATTCAATGCCATCCCCATCAAGCTACCAATGACTTTCTTCACAGAATTGGAAAAAACTACTTTAAAGTTCATATGGAACCAAAAAAGAGCCCGCATCGCCAAGTCAATCCTACACCAAAAGAACAAAGCTGGAGGCATCACACTACCTGACTTCAAACTATACTACAAGGCTACAGTAACCAAAACAGCATGGTACTGGTACCAAAACAGAGATATAGATCAATGGAACAGAACAGCGCCCTCAGAAATAATGCCGCATATCTACAACTATCTGATCTTTGACAAACCTGAGAAAAACAAGCAATGGGGAAAGGATTCCCTATTTAATAAATGGTGCTGGGAAAACTGGCTAGCCATATGTAGAAAGCTGAAACTGGATCCCTTCCTTACACCTTATACAAAAATCAATTCAAGATGGATTAAAGACTTAAACGTTAAACCTAAAACCATAAAAACCCTAGAAGAAAACCTAGGCATTACCATTCAGGACATAGGCATGGGCAAGGACTTCATGTCTAAAACACCAAAAGCAATGGCAACAAAAGACAAAATTGACAAATGGGATCTAATTAAACTAAAGAGCTTCTGCACAGCAAAAGAAATTACCATCAGTGAACAGGCAACCTACAAAATGGGAGAAAATTTTTGCAACCTACTCATCTGACAAAGGGCTAATATCCAGAATCTACAATGAACTCAAACAAATTTACAAGAAAAAAACAACCCCATCCAAAAGTGGGCGAAGGACATGAACAGACACTTCTCAAAAGAAGACATTTATGCAGCCAAAAAACACGTGAAAAAATGCTCATCATCACTGGCCATCAGAGAAATGCAAATCAAAACCACAATGAGATACCATCTCACACCAGTTAGAATGGCAATCATTAAAAAGTCAGGAAACAACAGGTGCTGGAGAGGATGTGGAGAAATAGGAACACTTTTACACTGTTGGTGGGACTGTAAACTAGTTCAACCATTGTGGAAGTCAGTGTGGCGATTCCTCAGGGATCTAGAACTAGAAATACCATTTGACCCAGCCATCCCATTACTGGGTATATACCCAAAGGACTATAAATCATGCTGCTCTAAAGACACATGCACACGTATGTTTATTGCGGCATTATTCACAATAGCAAAGACTTGGAACCAACCCAAATGTCCAACAATGATAGACTGGATTAAGAAAATGTGGCACATATACACCACGGAATACTATGCAGCCATAAAAAATGATGAGTTCATGTCCTTTGTAGGGACATGGATGAAATTGGAAAACATCATTCTCAGTAAACTATCGCAAGAACAAAAAACCAAACACCGCATATTCTCACTCATAGGTGGGAACTGAACAATGAGATCACATGGACACAGGAAGGGGAATATCACACTCTGGGGACTGTTTTGGGGTGAGGGGAGGGGGGAGGGATAGCATTGGGAGATATACCTAATGCTAGATGACGAGTTAGTGGGTGCAGTGCACCAGCATGGCACATGTATACATATGTAACTAACCTGCACAATGTGCACATGTACCCTAAAACTTAAAGTATAATTTAAAAAAAGATTTAAAAAAATTAGTTAATATGTTATTCATCTTTTCTAGCATCCTGCCTGCATAACTAATTCCAGATGGAAACTCACTGTGTAGGGTGTATGCTATCCTAAAGTAAGTGATCTGCAAGGCTGGTATTGGTTTCCAATGCTCAAAGCACATATGAGAAATCCTGAGGTCAACTGCGAATTTTCAAAATGTGGAAGGAGAGACTAGTTGTTTGGAATTCTAGAGCTGGGACTTCTATACAGGCTTTCCTAAAGCCTCTTGATTATGAAGTTTAAAACCCACTGATATTCATGTTACATATGCCCCAAAATTATCAGCCTTAGGGCATGCAAGGGTGTCTTTTTTCCTCCAGCATCAGTATAATCAAAGCAGAGAAAGTAGTACTGGATAGTAGGGCACACATTCCCCAATATTTCCAGCTTGAAATTCGTTGTTTTATTATACATTTGGCTGAAATGCACTCCCTTGGTAAATGAAAAGATAAGAATGTTTTACAAATTTCTATTTTATTTATAATATAACAAGCTTTGACCAAGCAAAAACAGAAAGTTAATTGGCTCCAGTACCCAAACCATGGAAAGAGGCAGGATGCCTAGATCTAGAAACCAAGTTTGTCAAGAGCCTTTCTTGATTTCTTGTCTCTAATCTGCTTTGAGATCTCCATTGTCTCATATCAGCTGTACTCCATGGCTGTTATAGTCATCTCTGGACTCACATTCTATCACCTCCTATTCCAGAAAGAAAAGAAGTTTCTCTAACCTGCCATACATTGAAAACATCTTAGGGAAAGTCTCTGGTAGTCCTAGCCCCAGTCCTATATTACCGCCGCAGGGTTCATGGAGGCAGGTTTGTAAGTGTGGGTAGCCAAATTATGGCCTCTGCAGAGGTGAGGTCTGCTGTCTACTCATCAGCACATCTGTCACATGTGTTTCTTCTCTGGTAGACTTTGAGTTCCTTATAAGCAGAAACCATGTATTATTCACCTTAATATTCTCATCGCCCAACCAGGAGCCCAGAGTTGGTGCTTAACATTTATTAAATAAATATTGCTAAACTGTACTCCAGAAGGACAAGTTCTAAATGTTTACCCAGAGTTCTGCCAAAAATGGATTATATCATTTTAGTCTAAATTTTCTAGACACTGACAAAGAACATCTTAAGTTGAAAAAAAATTGAAAAGAAAAACATACCATAAAAGGATCTTGGTGGTAGGGGGCAGGGGGCAGGTAAAAATTTTTGGAAGATCTTTGTCCCTGTAAGGCCTTAAGTTATAGAACTCATTATGAAAGAAAAGTCTCCTTTAAAGCTTGAATTTTTTAACACTTTTTGTGGAAAAGAGAAACAAAAAGCCTAAAACAATACCAACTGATTTTCCAGATATTTCAGTGAATTAAGAAAGTATTCCAAGGAGCTTCGAGTAAACATAATGCTTTACCGTTGAATGGCCTTCTTATTTTGGAAACACTATTTACACAATCAACCCTGAGATAGGTTAGGAGTATCTGTAGCAAATTTTATTATAAACTTGCTCTCAAAATCATCAAGATTGAAACCCAAAGCCACTCATTGGTAAACATCCGGGGACAACAGACTATTAATGGTGGATACTATTCCTGTCTAACAAAGACAATCATGAAATTTACAAATCACAAACCCCGTATTGCTCTCATATTATCACTGCTTCCCACATTAGAAAGAATAATTAAAAATTAGTACCCTTCTTTAGTATCTTATACCTTCTAAAGTACTTCCAGATTACATCACATTGTTCCTTTTGTCAAGGAGAAGCCTAGTTCTTATTTCTGTTTTATTTGAAATAATATCTTATGGCCACACACTGAGTTAATAGGACAAGGCCGAGGCTCCTGAAATCCTCCAAAATATACATTTCAAGAGCACTTAAAAGGACATTCTGTAGCTGAAACTATATATTAGTCTTAAGCAACTAAGGTGTTCTTAGACTCTTTGACAGTAAGTCATTGTTTTGACAGGAAATCCCACGGCCTTCATTTAAAAAGAAAAAATTATCTAGGATATTGTCACTTAAAATGTGGTGAGTATAGTCACCACAAAAAGAGTGAAAAGGTTGCCTGATTTAAGTTACAGGACTTGGATTCTTGTTTATACTCTTGGTGTTGGCAGTTGAGTGACTTTGACCAAGTTGCTCAACTTCCCTGAGCTCCATTTTTCTTTATATAGAAATGGAGAAATAATAATATCTATTTCAAAAGTTCGTGTGAAGATTAAATTAGATAATACATGTAAAAATGCTATAAAATTATAAATCATTGTTTATAATCATATGACACAACTGCATTTGTTTACCTGACTGAATACTAGACAAAATATCACATTAGGGCAAAGTTTGTGTCTCTTTTATCTTAATTATTCCCATTAAGCTAGATCATAATAACTGGTATGTATACATACATACACATATACATAGTAAATGCTCAGTGAATGCTTATTTCAAGTTATCGTGTAAAATAGAGGAAGTTTTCTAGAGAAGTGAAAAACTATATTTCCCCTATATTTCAAATTTAATCCCTGAGGAGATAGAGAAAAAATCGTGGAGAAGGAAAAGACATGAAAATTAATTTTACAAACATTCTTTTCCAAAGACTTTTCTAGGTCCTTGCAGAATTATCTCAGAAAATCATTTGAATATCCTCACCAAATAAGAATTATTACAACCACTTTTGTAGACAAACAAGGCTCTAAGGGCTAATAAATTTACTAATTTTATTCAGCTGGTACATGGTTTAAATCAAGATCATATTCTCAACAAAGCCCTTGTTCTTTGGATTCCACTGCCTTTTCCTAACTACGCTGGATTGCCTTGGGTCTCTTAGTTATTCATTATGAAAGAAAGGGAGCCCACTTTTTACTTGGCCAAAAATAAGTATTTGTCCCCTCAACCATCTGTCATTATGTCTGCAATCACCACTGTTAGCTGGACATCTTTAATGTTTCCCAAATTGTGTTTTCATGAAAAAGTGGTCTCATGGAATGTTGCACAAATAAAGAGTCACATATTATGTCCTTCCACAGAGATTCACAGAGTACTATAACAAAATAAGGGCTCTGTGAAGTCCTAAGCCAAAGAAATCTGTTCAAAATAGCCAAGAGGGTCTTTTGACCATGAAAGCCTTCCCCTCACCACATAGAATGGATTAACATTCAAGGAAAGAGGACTACACATTGGGAAATATTGCCTTACAGCCTTCTAGGAGCAAGTATTCTTTAATTAGAGAAAACATGACCATTGCATGAGACATAAAACTTGCTTACACTGTGATAGAATTTGTTTTATTGTTCAAGCCTAATTGTATCCTCTTTAGTAGGAAGTAAACCAGAGTGAAATAATAAAACACACAGTGTTTCCCAACACAGCAGGTGCCTGGGAGAAAAGTTCTGGGCCACTTTGAGCTGTGGTTCCCTGAAGGAGGAGTTGCTAAAGATAAGGGGTACACAGGTTGTCCCTGAGGACAGATATACCTTCTCGATTTTATTTGGGGTGGTTCCTAGGTAATGAAAGGAGATATTTCTTAGCAATAAGAAAGTAACTATGATTCTACTATTTAAACTTTCAGTTATCCTTTAGGCATAATGGAATAAATGGCTTGTTGAATTGTGATGCTCATGAATTAATCCCTCATGGAGAAATTGTGCATACAGGCTGAAGCCCATACTGAAACTGAGTAGGACACTGGGGCGAGATTATAAGCTTTCTTACATCTGGACTAACTTCTCCCAAGAGAGGGTGATGGGGAGTGTGTTTTAATGTCTTGTAAAATGCCTCTTAAGGGAAGGAAGTTTATCAGCCATGGAATAACCTGAAAAAGGTGACACTGAAGAATATGCCACAAATCGGCATTCATTGATTCTGAAACTAGAAATAGTAGAGAGGAAAACTCTTCTCTCCTAACAATGGTCCATAATAGCACCTAGAGTAGGAACTTCTTCCCCACACAATCTGCCCTGATAGGGAAGAACTACCATTTAGATAATCCTGCCTGAGTCTGAGGAGATAGCACTGTATTAGAAAGCTTAATTCATGCCATTATATTTCAAATATTCTTCAGTGTAGCTTTCCTGGTAATAACGCTAATATTTCCATGGCCAGATACAGGATTCCTGTATTCATCTCTCAATTGGTTATGAACTTGGGTTGGAACTGGGGGTTAAATAGGCATTATAATTATCTCCTAAACTGACTGAAGTACTTTGATTACATTCCCTGTGATGCTCTTAGGCATGTGAAGTCAGCAGGAAAATACTGCAGAATGTCACTCATGGGTCTCACCCCACCTGCCCTGTCAGTCACTTCATTCGCCAGCCCTTGATACTCACTCAAGATGTGAAAGAGCTTTTTCTCTCTCACTCAGCAACTTGTTTTCTTTAACTGATTTTGGCAATCTTATTCTATACTCTGGGAAATTTGACAAGTAAAATAAAGTTGCTCAACTAGAATGACATCTTGGTTCTGCATACTATTTTTAATAAAACTATTGATTTCAGAATCACAGACACGAGAAACACACTAAATATTCAACAACAAACTCAGAATATGTTTGTCTTTTATATAAAGACAAAGACCTGACTTCCATGCTCTACTTCTGATACCTGTATTTAATAGGCACTAAGATATTTGTTGAGTAAATGAAATGAAGGAGTGTTACCAGACCCTGGGACAGTTATTGGTAAAAAATTTGCTACAAACTTATGTCACTTGTGTCTAATATATAGATAAGATCAGGGCATACAAATTCTACCTAGTTCTCCTCTTTTATACTGAGGTGATATTCGCAGAAAATGAAGCCAGAAAAATGACATTGCCTATTATGGGATTTGGCCTCAAGTCCCTCTTTAGTCTCCTATGGAGAAGACGTACAGTATATTTAAACCACAAAGACTATTTCTCCCTAGAAAGAGGCAGGCGTGGGAACTCTGGCTCTAGTTGTGCCCCTTTGATCCTATCCGTTCCAGCTAGGCATGCTAAGGAAATTTGAAGGGGATCAAGGGCAAAGATGTTATTTTTTCTTCCCAAATGGTAACCAATCTGTGAACTATCTTACAGTACCAACCCCATAGGAGGAAAAAAAATGAAAAGTGACTGTGATGGTTAATTTTATGTGGCAACTTGACTGGGCCACAGGCTGCCCAGATATTTGGTTAAATATTATCCTGGATTTGTCTGTGAGGGTATTTTTAAAAGAGATTAAAGTTTGAATCTGTATACTGAGTGAAACAGATTGCCTTCCCCAATGTGGGTGGGCCTCATCCAATCCACTGAAGACCTGAATAGAACAAAAAGCTCAGTAAGGAAGAATCCGCTCTCTCTGTCTGACTGTTTTGGGGCTGGGACATCAGTCTTCTGCCTTTGAACTCAGACTCAGACTGGAGCTTACATCCTCAGTTCTCCTGGTTCTCAGGCCTTCAGACTTGGACTGGAACTATACCACTGGCTCTCCTGGGTCTCCAGCTTGCCAGCTGCAGATCTTGAGACTTCTCAGCCCCATAATCATGTCAGCCAATTCCTTAGAGTCAATATCTCTCGATAGATGGATGGTTGGATGGATAGACAGATAGACGTTCTATTGGTTCTGTTTCTTCAGAGAATTCTGATTAACACGTGGACCAAAGGCCAAATAATCTATATGGAGAAAATGTCTCAACAATGCTAATTTTTTAATCTCTTTAGTCATCACAAGGAAAACACCACTCTCTAACATGGTTAGTTTGTACCCATAATCTTGATTCAGACCAAAATTCCTTATCCCTAATGAAAGGCTGTGATTATTGGCCTAGCAACTGGAATGTGAACTAAAACCTACCAGTCAGGAACAAATGAAGCCATACACAAACTGGGCATTAACTCTATTCTGGAGAGCAAAGCATTTTCTTCAGATGACTGAGATAACCCAGTTTCCTTAGGATATTTGTCCAGGATAGGGATTTTCATAAGGAGAACTAATTGTCAAATTCCCTGCACTAGATGAATTTCTGACAGGTTTACTGCTTCATGAAAAGAAATGTCATTTACTAAAGGAGTTGCAAGTCAATATGAGTTCTGAAATTGCAGTTGTGATTCTTGGAGGTTGCCAGAACACATAAAACAGAAAACATAGTGAAAATATCTGTCTACACAATGGAAGTTAAAGTGAAAAGTGGGAAACATCATGAAAATAAAAAGTATTTCCTAAATTTAGTTTTGGTCTTACAAGAACTTTGCTTCTCTGTATGAATAAAGAGAGAAAGAAAAGGGTTAAAAATGTAATTAGACTTTAAAACACAGAATTGTAAGACCTATAATAGGAAACATATCAGGCTTGAAAGGAGAGGTAGAAACAGAGAGTAAACAAACAAGTGCCAATTGACTACTTTTGAGGTTTTCATTTTATCTATAGAAAATCCTCAAAGCTGTTTTGGTTACTGTAGCCTTGTAGTATAGTTTGAAGTCAGGTGGCATAATTCCTCCAGCTTTGTTCTTTTTGCTTAGGATTGTCTTGGCTATACAGGGTCTTCTTTTATTCCCTATGAAATTTAAAATAGTTTTTTCTAATTCTGTGAAGAATGTCAGTGGTAGTTTGATGGTAATAGCATTGAATCTATAAATTACTTTGGGCAGTATGGCCATTTTCACGATATTGATTCTTCCTAACCATGAAGATGGAATGTTTTTCCGTTTGTTTGTGTCCTCTCTTATTTCGTGATCAGTGGTTTGTAGTTCTCCTTGAGGAGGTCCTTCACATCTCGTTAGCTGCATTCCTAGGTATTTTATTATCTTTGTAGCGATTGTGAATGGGAGTTCACTTATGATTTGGCTCTGGGCTTGTCTATTGTTGGTGTAAAGAAATGCTTGTGATTTTCGCACATTGATTGTGTACCCTGAGACTTTGCTGAAGTTGCTTACAGTTTAAAGAGTTTTGGGGCTGAGATGATGGGGTTTTCTAAATATAGAATCATGTTGTCTGCAAACAGACAATTTGACTTCCTCTCTTCCTATTTGAATACACTTTATTTCTTCCTCTTGCCTGATTGCCCTGGCCAGAACTTCCAATACTATGTTGAATAGGAGTGGTGAGAGACAGCATCCTTGTCTTGTACTTGTTTTCAAAGAGAATGCTTCCAGCTTTTGACCATTCACTATGATATTGGCTGTGGGTTTGTCATAAATACCTATTATTACTTTGAGGTATGTTCCATCAATATCTAGTTTATTGAAAGTTTTTAACATGAAGGGATGTTGAACTTTATCAAAGACCTTTTCTGCATCTATTGAGATAATCATGTGGTTTTTGTCATTGGTTCTGTTTATGTGATGGATTCCATTTACTGATTTGCATGTGTTGAACCAGCCTTGCATCCCAAAGATGAAGCCAGCTTGATCGTGGGGGATAAGTTTTTGGATGTGCTGCTGGATTCGGTTTGCCAGTATTTTATTGAGGATTTTTGCATCAATGTTCATCTAGGATATTGGCCTGAAGTTTCCTTTTTTTATTGTGTCTCTTCCCGGTTTTGGTATAAGGATGACGCTGGCTTCATAAAGTGAGTTAGGGAGTCCCTCTGTTTCAGTTGTTTGAAATAGTTTCAGATGGAGTGGTACCAGTTCCACTTTGTATTTTTGGTAGAATTCAGCTGTGAATCCATCTGGCCCTGGGCTTTGTTTTGATTGGTAGGCTATTAATTACTTCCTTAATTTCAGAACTTGTTATTGGTCTATTCATGGATTCAACTTCTTCCCAGTTTAGCCTTGGGAAGGTGTATGTGTCCAGGAATTTATCCATTTCTTCTAGATTTTCTAGTTTATTTGCATAGAGGTGTTTATAGTATTCTCTGATGGTAGTTTGTATTTCTGTGGAGTTAGTGGTGATATCCCCTTTATTATTTTTATTGTGTCTAGTGGATTCTTCTCTCTTCATTAGTCTAGCTAGTGTTTTATCTATTTTGTTAATTTTTTCAAAATCCAACTCCTAGATTCATTGATTTTTTGGAGGGTTTTTCATTTCTCTATCTCCTTCAGTTTTTCTCTGATTTTCATTGTTTCTTGTCTTCTACTAGCATTTGGATTTAGTTTGTTCTTGCCTCTCTAGCTCTTTTAATGGAGATGTTAGGGTGTTGATGTGAGACCAAAACAGACATATAGACCAATGGGGCAGAACAGAAACCTCAGGAATAACATCACACATCTACAACCATCTGATTTTCAACAAACCTGACAAAAACAACCAATGAGGAAAGGATCTCCTATACAATAAATGGTGCTGGGAAAACTGGCTAGCCATCTGCAGAAAACTGAAACTGGATCCCTTCCTTACACCTTATACAAAAATTAACTCAAGATGGATTAAAGACTTAAATGTAAAACCCAAAACCATAAAAACCCTAGAAGAAAATCTAGGCATTCAGGATATGGGCATGGGCAAAGACTTCATGACTAAAACACCGAAAGCAATGGCAACAACAGCCAAAATTGACAAATGGGATTTAATTAAACTAAAGAGTTTCTGCACAGCAAAAGAAACTATCATCAGAGTGAATGGGCAACCTAGAGAATGGGAGAAAAATTTTGCATCTACCCATTTAACAAAGGCCTAATATCCAGAATTTAATATCCAGAAAAAATTTCTAATATCCAGAAATTTAAACAAATTTACAAGAAAAAAACAAACAACCACATCAAAAACTAGGCAAAGAATATGAACAGACACTTTTCAAAAGATGACATTTATGCAGCCAACAAACACATAAAAAAAGCTCAACATCACTGATCATCAGCGAAATGCAAATCAAAACCACAATGAGATACCATCTCATACCAGTTAGAATGATGATTATTAAAAAGTCAGGAACAATAGATGCTGGCAAGGCTGTGGAGAAATACAAACACTTTTACACTGCTGGCAGGAACATAAATTAGTTCAACCATTGTGGAAGACAGTATGGCGACTCCTCAAGGATCTAGAACCAGAAATACCACTTGACTCAGCAATCCCATTACTGGGTATAGACCCAAAGGAATATTAATCATTCTACTATAAAGACATATGTACACGTATGTTTATTGGAGCACTGTTTACAATAGCAAAGACATGGAACCAACCCAAATACCCATCAATGATAGACTGGATAAAGAAAATGTAGTACATAGACAGCATGGTATACTATGCAGCCATGTAAAGGAATGCAACTATGTTCTTTACAGGGACATGGATGAAGCTGGCAGCCATCATCCTCAGCAATCTAACACAGGAACAGAAAACCAAATACCACATGTTCTCACTCGTAAGAGGGAGTAGAACAATGTGAACACATGGACACATAGAGGGGAGCATCACACACTAGGGGTGAGAGGAGGGAACTTAGAGGATGGGTTGATGGGTGCAGCAAATCACCATGGCACATGTATACCTATGTAACAAACCTGCACGTTCTGCACATGTAACCCGTTTTTTTTGAAGAAATAAATTTTTAAAAAAGAAATTTCTCAAAGTTCCACCCTCTAATCACCTGCTACAGAAACAATGGGTACTTTTTTTTTTTTTTTTTTTTTACATAAATGCAGATCTCTAGACCCCATCCCAGATCTGCTGAATCTGGGTAATATCCAGGAATCCACATTCTAAACAAGCCTTAGGTGGTGTTTATATACCCTAAAATTTGAAAACCCATGATGTTAATGCATCTTAGTTCCTGTAAGGTGTTCTAGTCCTTTATCCCTTTACACTGCTACTTTGAACCTAGAGGTACATCTTTGATTAACTGGAACTTTAAAGGTCAATGTTCCTGTAGAGAAAGACTGGAAAACCTTTCCAGTTTACATTTGAAGCAGTGTATTCATTGCTAGAAAAGAAGAAACAAGTTGATTTTACTCTGGAGAAGCAGATCCACCTTCTGAGGTTCCCATTTTTATAATTTTGGATAAGCTGGCAACTATCTTTGTGAGACCTGGCACCCTCACACTCAGCTTGCATCATTAGCCTTCACATGAGTCCTGGACAAGTTCAACAGGGAACCTGTCCTTGAAAAACTAATGAGATCTTCCATAAGCATGTATTGCTTTCACTGATTTAAAATAAATATGTAACAGAAAGGACTCCTTTTCAAGCTAAAGGGAAACATGGAAGTGTGCAAAAGGAACTGTGTCAGGGTCCAGAGATTTGCCTCTGTCAACAGTGTGTTCTGGGACTTCAGGTTCTGGGCACTACGTTCTCAGCGATCATTACTAATTTCTAAAGGTAGTGAGGTTGGATTTAAGAACTTCTATGCTTCCTTCAAACATCAATGAAACGTGTATTATTTTTTCCTGTAAGGTTTAAAAATGATTTAATTTACAGCTATTAGTTCTAACAGAAAATTATTAGTTTCCATATGTGTAAAAATCTAAAACTAGCACTGAGAATATGCATTGTGAGGTTTTTAGCCCATATTTGAAATACAGATGTTATAAAGCATTATTATGCCTTAGAGGAAGTTTGGAGTTCTGAACACTTTGATTTGCTAAGATTACACTGCAAAACATATCAGTAAAAAGTATTTGAGGAGTAATTTTATTTCAGTAAAAGAGACTTCATATTAGCTATTTTTATTTATAAAACATCCTAAGGAATATCTATTTCAATATTACTATGTATAGAAATTATTAAGAACACCTTGATCTCTTAGTTCTTTCACTAGAAAGAACCTAGATTTTCTTATTTTTATAGATTCATGGAGTACATGTCAGTTTTGTTACATGGATATATTGTATAGTGGTGAAATCTGGGCTTTTAGTGTACCCATCACCCAAATAGTGAACACTGTACCCAATAGGTAATTTTTCAACTCTCTTCCGCCCTCCCTGCTTTTGAAGTCCCCAGCATCTGTTATTCCCTTCTGTATGCCCACACATACCCATTGTCTAGCTCCTACTTATGTGAGAACACATGGTATTTGATTTCTCTGTTTTTGAGTATTTCACTTAGGATAATGGCCTCCAGCTCCATCCAGTGTGATACTGGTTTCATAGAATGAGCTGGGGAGAAATATCTCCTCCATTTTTTGGAATAGTGTCAGTAAGATTGATACCAGCTCTTCTTTGTATGTCTGGTAAAATTGGGCTATGAATCTGTCTGGTCCTGGGCTTTTGTTAGGACATTTTTTATTACTGATTTAATTTCATTATTGGTCTGTTCAGGATAATCTAGATTTTATATTTCCAACATCTCACAATTTCTTCTACTAACAGCATTTTAGTAACTCAGTGATACCCTATTCTATGATCCATATCTCCTAAATTATCTTTAAACTTTAAGCTTTAAAAGTGATGAAATAATTAAGATACATGGTTTATATCTCAGATACTAACTTCTCTGGAGTACACTCTCCAGTATAAACTGTACTAGAGAATCTGAGAATGGAAAGAATCCTAACCAGATTATTATTTATCGTCTTGCCATAGCTCCACTGAGCCATCATAAAACGTGTGGAACAGCAGAATTCTTAATTGTCCTATGTGACAAGGCTAATGTTTTTGAATTCATTCATTATCCAGAATTTTCCCCAAAGTCTTGCCCAAGCTCCAAAGAATGTAACTTGAGGCTTAAGTTTCCTTTCATTGTTGGTTGCATAATTCTCTGAGAGGCAATGACAAGAAAGTCTTTCCATCCTGAAAGCTAGGAAACACTGACCTTTAACTTAAAGCCTTTCTTAAGTTTGAAAATATGACGACTGTATGTGCAAAATATTCTAAGTCCTATAGAATGCCAGCCTGATACAAATCTAAGTTATGCTTCCTTTAAAAACAACACTTTAAACTTCAAACTAAGCCTTTTCTTATGTAAAAATTTCTGCAGTAGCAAATTGAGGTCCCTGAAAACATTTCTACCAGTAAAACTGATTCCACTCTCTCCCCAGACCTCCTTAACAGAAAGCAGGAGCAATAATCAAGCCCTTTGCAGCTGCATCATTAGCAGCTCATGTCATTATCCAGCAAGTACAGTGTTACCAGAAATCTTCCATCTTAGACTGTGAAGAGTTCTGGGTTTTAATTTGCACCTGTGTGTATTTCATTAAAGCAGTGAGCCTCAAATTTTACAATACCAAGGTTCAGATTTCACAAGTAAATGGGACTTACTTTGTATAATGCATTGTCTACTCAGTAGCCACTCTCTGCCAGCTCTGCCCCCATGTGACCAATGTGCTGTAGGGCACATGGGTCAAAGAGAAAAATGCAAGGGAAACAGATTGGTCATGGTATTACAATTAATGGTCATGTGTTTTTGGTTCTGCATTGAAAGAGAAGTAGCTGTAGTTTAGTGAACTGGTTATTGCGTATGATTTCAAAAACCCTAAGTTCAAATTCCTAGTCTGCAACTTAGTGGTGTGTGACTTTGAGATGATCACTCAACCTCCCTGAGATTATTTCTTCATCTATCAAAATCAGGCATGATGACAAAAGAATACACATATAGATCAATGGGTCAGAATAGAGCCCAGAAATAGACTCACACAATACAGTAAGACAGTCAACTGATCTTTGACAGAGGTGCAAAGGCAATTCAGTGAAGAAAGGATAGTCTTTGTCTTTTCAAGAGATGGTACCGGAACAATTGGGCATCCACATGCAGAAAAATAAACCTAGACTCAGACTTTACGCCATATGCAAAAATAATTAACTCAAAATGGGTCATATGCCTAAATGTAAAATGCAAAACTAGAAAACTCTAGAAGAAAACACAGGAGAAAATTTAAATGACCCTGGGGTTGGCAATTACTTTTTAGATAAAATATCAGAAGCACCATCCATTTTTTAAAAAATTGGTAAGTTTGACTTTACTAATCAAAGACTTCTTCTCTATGAAAGACATTATTAAGAGAATAAGACAAACCACAGACTGGGATAAAATATTCGTAAGAAATATAACTGACTTAAAAAAACACTTGTATCCAAAATATAAAGTTGGACATAATGAAAATTATATAATTATACGCAAGACTTGATTATTGTTCTTGCTCCTGATTTCTGTAAAGGAAGTTTGTGAAGAGACAGTGGAATCAGTTTTGCTGAGAGAAATGTTTGCAGGGCCCCAGATTTGCTACTGTAGATATTTTTAGGGATGAAAAGGTTTAGTTGGAAGTTTGAAGATTTTTTTTAAATAAAGCATAATAATAATTTAGATTTTATCAGTCTGGCATTCTGCAGGACTTAGAATATTTTGCACATATAGTCATCATTTTTTCAAACTTAAGAAATAGGCTTTAAATTGTCTTGGGTTAATGTTAAATGAGATATCAATTTTAAAAGTTTCTGACATACAAATAAAATTCAGTAACAGTTTCCTTTTTCTTAGTAAGTTTTTTATTCTTTTATTTCAATAGGTTTTTGGGGAGCAGGTGGTGTTTACATGGATAAGTTATTTGGTGGTGATTTTTGAGATTTTGGTGCACACATCACCCGAACACTGTACACTGGACCCAATGTGTAGTCTTTTATTCCTCACCATGCCCCAAACTTTCCCCCAAGTCCCCAAAGTTCAACGTATCATTCTTATGCCTTTGCATCCTCATAGCTTAGCTCTCACATATGAGTGAGAACATACAATGTTTGGTTTTTCATTCCTCAGTTATCTAACTTAGAATAAATGGTCACCAATTCCACCCAGGTTTCTGTGAATGCCATTATTTTGTTCCTTTTTATGGCTAAGTAGTATTGCTTAATTTGAGGGCAAATATAATAAGTTATAATGCAGACATATAACTGCATATACATGTCTAAATATAGACATTTGATTTTCTAAGTGCCACATTCACTGGCTCACAAGATACACTTTCTGGTGATGACAGTGGATATTTTCTTATTGCTTCACTCATCTAGCAGTTATTTCTTAAGAAGGAAGCAGCCCAAAAGAATTCCCAGTTTACAACATGTCCAATTCTGTGTCTTCTGTGTGAAGAATTAATAATGACTCATGCTTTCTGGGAAAGACAGAAAATGACAATCATAAATGCTTATGAAAAGGATATTTAAGATTACACAAAGTATTACTTGGATCTATACCCATTGCAAATTGTTCCAAAACTTGTTACTCATAAAACCCAAATTCTTGCCTGGGCATGGTGGCTCAAGCCTGTAATCCCAGCACTTTGGGAGGCTGAGGAGGGTGGATCACGAGGTCAGGAGATGGAGACCATCCTGGCCAACATGATGAAACCCCGTCTCTACTAAAATACAAAAAATTAGCCAGGCGTGGTGGTGCGCACCTGTAGTCTCAGCTACTCGGGAGGCTGAGGAAGGGGAATCGCTTGAACCCGGAAGGCGGAGGTTGCAGTGAGCCGAGATCGTGCCACTGCACTCCAGCCTGGCAACAGAGCAAGACTCTGTCTCAAAACAAACAAACAAACAAACAAACTCTTTGGAGAAATTCAAGATGATGGATAAGAAATTCAACTTATAAAATCACTCAGCAATATCTGGTTACTATTTTTATGAGTAAAGAATCAAATTGTACAATATTTAAATGATATGTTATCTTCATAATATGTTTTTCTCATATTTTAATCCCAAAGTAGTAAGTTACGGGAATATAAGTTAATATCTTATTTTTTGTAGCAAGATGGGCTTCAAAATGTTCTGCTATATTGACTCCTATCAACACAGGCTGATTGGTCTACATGAAGGAGCATGATCTACCACGATCCATTCCTTCTCTGAACACCTATCATTGATTTATTCAGAACCAGCACCAGGCTGACTGGACCTTTACTACTAGTCAATATGCCTAAGCTTTCTCTCCCCCGATGAAATACTAATTGCAGTAACTGCAAAGACTTTGTCTTACAGTTTGTCAAAATTCTCAGAGCAGGGTCCAGGAGACAGAGCCAAAAAGAGTTACAAAAGAAGTAAAAACTATGGACCCTGATAGGAAAACTAAAACGGGTATCTAAAACAATACAAAAAGCTGATAGGTATCCTTCTCTTTGGTAATGGAATAATTGTTACATCCTAAAAGCTAACAACCCACATAAATCTGACAATTTTTATTTATATTTTAGAGACAGAGTCTGGCTATGTTGTCCAGGCTGTAGTGCAGTGGATATTCACAAGTGCGATCCCACTACTAATCAGCACAGGAATTTTGACCTGTTCCATGTTCAACCTGGACCAGTTCACCCCTTCTTAGGCAATCTGGTGGTCCTTCGCTCATCACATTGATACCAAACTTAGTGTGGACACTCAATCAGCATAGAGCACTACAGCCCAGAATTCCTGGTCTCAAACAATCCTCCTACGTCAGCCTCCCAAATATTATAGCTGGGACTATAGCCACACACCACTGCGCCCGGCCTAACAATTTCTTTAATGGGAATATTTTGCAAAGAGGAGGATTCTTGTTCTACTTTGCAGTTAAAAAAAAATAGGAAAACACCCAAAGTAAGGTCACTGGACAGAATATACATTGTATCTACTCTGGCTCCATGTATTTAAGTAGATAGCATGTTAAATAAACTTTCTGGAGGGAGCTGGAGTTAAGTCTTAAAGCAAGAAAGGATATGGGGAGAAGGGCAGGTGATAGTGCTGGATGAGCCATGAAACAGGAATTAGCTTTAACAATAGCACAAAGTGTATTAAAAATAAACAACCCAGTGCTAAAATGTAGAGCCCTTTTGGCATATACAGAGGAAAGAAGATGGAAAGAGGAGGAATTGAGTTGATGGAGGGCACTGATGAGCTTGCTGACAGTATGCTGCATCTCAAGCAACTTACTTAAACTTCCCTCATTTTAAATGTCATTGCGTAAAAGTGATCTCCAATGCCCCTGTCTGCCATGTGTTTTTTCAATCGAGCACCTTTCATAACAAAAGCCTTTAGGATTAGCTGCCTCTTGCATTGGTAGCTGTGAGAAAGAACCTGAAATTATTACCAGCTGAAACTGGAGAAAGAGGGCTTTAATGTGGCCTCCTGTGGTATGGGCTAATGCCAAAAGGGGTTCAGACTTATAATACTAAGGACACATATCTCATAATCCTTTTCCCAAAATTTTCCCCACAGATTGAAAGTCGCAGCTTTTCTACTGGGGTGGGGAAGAAACAAGTCAGGTCTGAAAGCAGGACAAAAATAAATCTCTCTCTTCAAAATTCTGATTAGCATTCTGGATCTAGATCTTGGGTGAGTTTATACTTTTCTTCCACTAATAATTCCTTCCAGTCACGATACTGTCCAGTGGAGATGAAGTTTGAGCAGTTCCATCTTTCCTACCAGATGATTGTGGGAAGTGAATATGCTTTAAATATAATCAGCCTATTATCTAGCTCAAGGAGTAAAGTGTTCTTTTTAATTTGACTATCATCACCCCATAAGAAGCGCATCCTCCATATGCTGAAGTGCGGTAACCTGTGGGCTGCAGCTTTGCTTTTGCACTGCAGATTTTTCAATGTAATTGCATGTAACACTTTATTTATAGTAATGTAAAAGTACTTAAAATCCAATTACATAGCTGGAAATTGCATATCTCTAAACAGATGCAGAATAATTAAAAAGAAATCCAGTGCATATCTATAGAAACTCTTTAGAATTACCAAAATGACTTATTTCAATGTCCTCTGAGCAGCTCCTCTGGTTGAATTGCCAGCCTATATTAGGTACATTAGCCTAATACACATTTCATATGGCTTAATGGGGAATTAAAATGTAGTTTCCTTGCATTTGTTTTTTTAGTTTATGACCCAGATAATTCCTGTAGTAGTGATATGTTTCCACGAATTTCCTTTTTCCAGAGATGGTTTGAGTGAGTACAGTTCCTTGCTGGGGCCAACCTTGGAGGTGTTTAGTGGTGGACAGAAGGTAAAAGGATTGTGTTTTCAATGTGGATAAGAAAAGTGTGGCTTTATGAGATGATATTTGCTGACTGCATCAAGCTTCCTATATTTCATATCTAAAAAAATCATAATTGGGAATTCCACCACCCTGGGAAATCCCTGGTCATTATCCACTCATTCTAAGAGCAGATAGGAATACCATGAATAATGGAAATCCATCCAGAGTGCTATTTATACTCTTAATTATTCTTGTATGTACCACCCAAAACAAAAACCAAACACACAAACTGTTTATCAATATAAAAAGTTGATAGATATATTTGTTTTTGGTAATGGAATGATCATTACAGCCTAAAAGCTAACAATCCACATAAATCTAACAGTTTTTTAAAAATGAAACTATTTTGCACATAGGAAGATTCTTGTTCTACATTGCAGTTAAAAAAAATTACTCTCAGTTGGCTGAGCGCGGTGGCTCATGCCTGTAATCCCAGCACTTTGGGAGGCTGAAGCAGGCAAATCATGAGTTCAGGAGTTCGAGACCAGCCTGGCCAACATGGTGAAACCCTGTGTCTACTAAAAATACAAAAATTAGCCAGGTGTGGTGGTGGGCACCTGTAATCTCAGCTACTCGGGAGGCTGAGGCAGGAGAATTGCCTGAACCCGGGAGACAGAGGTTGCAGTGAGCCGAAATCGCGCCACTGTACTCCAGCCTGGGTGACAGAGTAAGACTCTGTGTTGGGGAAAAAAGCAAAACAAAAAAAAATTACTCTCAATTACTCTCAGCTAAAACTCCTGGGTTTCATGAAAAATAATCTCTTTGAAAGTTTGTATTAATAACTTCAATATTGCATTAATGTAATTATCAGTCTTTAATGTATGTGGCATAACTGAAAACATTTTCAGTAACAACAATATATTTATTATTTATACCCAGCATGAAGAAGTTGAACTTGCTATGGAAACCAGGAATTTATTCGTTATACTCAATTTTCTCTTCATAATAGAAAGAATAATCCTAGCATTTTTAAAAACTGCCAACAGTTTCCACATTGTCTAAAAGCTGTTTTTTCTAGATTTACATGTCTCTTTTTTTTTTTTTTTTTTTTTTTTTTTTTTTTTTTTTTTTTTTACCATTCTCATGTTTCTCAGCAGTCTCAACAGAAATTCAGAAAGGTTGTTCCCAATAGATATGAAGGTGACTCCAGATCACTTCGTCCCCCACCTCTGCCACATCCCTTAGGTCATTTTCCTTGTAGCTTGATGCCCTCTTGCTCTCTCCTCTGCCTCCTTATCAAAACAGCTCCCAGAAACAGACCTGGTGTGAGTCATTTTCATGAATATGAATGTCAGTAGCTCTATTATCTTGTTTTCAGGCAAATGAGTTGCAGGTATCAGGAAATGGAAAAAAAAGAGGTGTTTTAAGAAAGTGAAATTTTTATAGTTATAGTAAATCACCCCACAGCTTCACCTTATTAGCCCCAACATAATAATTAGTTTACGAGGGAGAAGAAGGCATGGTCATCTTAAATTTATAAATTAAATAAATCCATGTGGGGCTTCATGACCTCTATGATTTTGGTTGTTCACCCATGTGTTTGACAGAACACACTTCCCTTTCGGTATTTTGACTGTAATCCAGTAATTTGTGACTTTTTATTCACCGATTTCTAATCTGTGCCTTTTCTGTCACTTTCTTTCTTTTCTTCAATTGAGGGACATCCACTCATACTTTTCTGCAACAGTTACTATGAGACTGAATGAAGGAGGATGAATGCAGAAATGAAAACTTAAGACAAAAGAAACTGTTTTACATAACGAAATGAAGGCAGAAATAAAGATGTTCTTTGAAACCAACGAGAACAAAGACACAACATACCAGAATCTCTGGGACTCATTCAAAGCAGTGTGCAGAGGGAAATTTATAGCACTAAATGCCCACAAGAGAAAGCAGGAAAGATCCAAAATTGACACCCTAACATCACAATTAAAAGAACTAGAAAAGCAAGAGCAAACACATTCAAAAGCTAGCAGAAGGCAAGAAATAACTAAAATCAGAGCAGAACTGAAGGAAATAGAGACACAAAAAACCTTTCAAAAAATTAATGAATCCAGGAGCTGGTTTTTTGAAAGGATCAACAAAATTGATAGACCAGTAGCAAGACTAATAAAGAAAAAAAGAGAGAAGAATCAAATAGACGCAATAAAAAATGATAAAGGGGATATCACCACCGATCCCACAGAAACACAAACTACCATCAGAGAATACTACAAACACCTCTACGCAAATAAACTAGAAAATCTAGAAGAAATGGATACATTCCTCGACACATACACTCTCCCAAGACTAAACCAGGAAGAAGTTGAATCTCTGAATAGACCAATAACAGGAGCTGAAATTGTGGCAATAATCAATAGTTTACCAACCAAAAAGAGTCCAGGACCAGATGGATTCACAGCCGAATTCTACCAGAGGTACAAGGAGGAACTGGTACCATTCCTTCTGAAACTATTCCAATCAATAGAAAAAGAGGGAATCCTCCCTAACTCATTTTATGAGGCCAGCATCATTCTGATACCAAAGCCTGGCAGAGACACAACCAAAAAAGAGAATTTTAGACCAATATCCTTGATGAACATTGATGCAAAAATCCTCAATAAAATACTGGCAAACCGAATCCAGCAGCACATCAAAAAGCTTAACCACCATGATCAAGTGGGCTTCATCCCTGGGATGCAAGGCTGGTTCAACATACGCAAATCAATAAATGTAATCCAGCATATAAACAGAACCAAAGACAAAAACCACATGATTATCTCAATAGATGCAGAAAAAGCCTTTGACAAAATTCAACAATCCTTCATGCTAAAAACTCTCAATAAATTAGGTATTGATGGGACATATTTCAAAATAATAAGAGCTATCTATGACAAACCCACAGCCAATATCATACTGAATGGGCAAAAATTGGAAGCATTCCCTTTGAAAACTGGCACAAGACAGGGATGCCCTCTCTCACCGCTCCTATTCAACATAGTGTTGGAAGTTCTGGCCAGGGCAATCAGGCAGGAGAAGGAAATAAAGGGTATTCAACCAGGAAAAGAGGAAGTCAAATTGTCCCTGTTTGCAGACGACATGATTGTTTATCTAGAAAACCCCATCGTCTCAGCCCAAAATCTCCTTAAGCTGATAAGCAACTTCAGCAAAGTCTCAGGATACAAAATCAATGTACAAAAATCACAAGCATTCTTATACACCAACAACAGACAAACAGAGAGCCAAATCATGAGTGAACTCCCATTCACAATTGCTTCAAAGAGAATAAAATACCTAGGAATCCAACTTACAAGGGATGTGAAGCACCTCTTCAAGGAGAACTACAAACCACTGCTCAAGGAAATAAAAGAGGATACAAACAAATGGAAGAACATTCCTTGCTCATGGGTAGGAAGAATCAATATCGTGAAAATGGCCATACTGCCCAAGGTAATTTACAGATTCAATGCCATCCCCATCAAGCTACCAATGACTTTCTTCACAGAATTGGAAAAAACTACTTTAAAGTTCATATGGAACCAAAAGAGAGCCCGCATCGCCAAGTCAATCCTAAGCCAAAAGAACAAAGCTGGAGGCATCACACTACCTGACTTCAAACTATACTACAAGGCTACAGTAACCAAAACAGCATGGTACTGGTACCAAAACAGAAATATAGATCAATGGAACAGAACAGAGCCCTCAGAAATAACGCCACTTACCTACAACTATCTGATCTTTGACAAACCTGAGAAAAACAAGCAATGGGGAAAGGATTCCCTATTTAATAAATGGTGCTGGGAAAACTGGCTAGCCATATGTAGAAAGCTGAAACTGGATCCCTTCCTTACACCTTATACAAAAATCAATTCAAGATGGATTAAAGATTTAAACGTTAGACCTAAAACCATAAAAACCCTAGAAGAAAACCTAGGCATTACCATTCAGGACATAGGCATGGGCAAGGACTTCATGTCCAAAACACCAAAAGCAATGGCAACAAAAGCCAAAATTGACAAATGGGATCTAATTAAACTAAAGAGCTTCTGCACAGCAAAAGAAACTACCATCAGAGTGAATAGGCAACCTACAACATGGGAGAAAATTTTCGCAACCTACTCATCTGACAAAGGGCTAATATCCAGAATCTACAGTGAACTCAAACAAATTTACAAGAAAAAAACAAACAACCCCATCAAAAAGTGGGCGAAGGACATGAACAGGCACTTCTCAAAAGAAGACATTTATGCAGCCAAAAAACACATGAAAAAATGCTCATCATCACTGGCCATCAGAGAAATGCAAATCAAAACCACTATGAGATATCATCTCACACCAGTTAGAATGGCAATCATTCAAAAGTCAGGAAACAACAGGTGCTGGAGAGGATGTGGAGAAATAGGAACACTTTTACACTGTTGGTGGGACTGTAAACTAGTTCAACCATTGTGGAAGTCAGTGTGGCGATTCCTCAGGGATCTAGAACTAGAAATACCATTTGACCCAGCCATCCCATTACTGGGTATATACCCAAATGACTATAAATCATGCTGCTATAAAGACACATGCACACGTATGTTTATTGCGGCATTATTCACAATAGCAAAGACTTGGAACCAACCCAAATGTCCAACAATGATAGACTGGATTAAGAAAATGTGGCACATATACACCATGGAATACTATGCAGCCATAAAAAATGATGAGTTCATATCCTTTGTAGGGACATGGATGAAATTGGAAACCATCATTCTCAGTAAACTATCGCAAGAACAAAAAACCAAACACTGCATATTCTCACTCATAGGTGGGAATTGAACAATGAGATCACATGGACACAGGAAGGGGAATATCATACTCTGGGGACTGTGGTGGGGAGGGGGGAGGGGGGAGGGATAGCATTGGGAGATATACCTAATGCTAGATGACGAGTTAGTGGGTGCAGCGCACCAGCATGGCACATGTATACATATGTAACTAACCTGCACAATGTGCACATGTACCCTAAAACTTAAAGTATAATTAAAAAAAAAAAAAAAGCATACAGCAAAAAAAAAAAAAAAAGAAAGGGTCAGGGGGCTCCTTCCTTCTAGGGAGCAAGGGCCTTGAGCTTCCACAGCCCTTTGTATTTATTGGGCAGAAAGAGCAGAGAGGAGGAGCTAACAACTGGTCAGCTGCTTGATTGATCACAGGCTCACATTATTGCTAACAGGCTTCAGATGTGCCTAATCACAAGAAACACTGCGCCTGGGGCGCGACTGCCCTCAGCATTCCTTCTGGGTGGCAGACGCAGTTTGTCAGTTTGCTAACAACCTGCTTTCATGAGAACAGTTTGCTGTTTACTCATATAGCCTCCAGTGGTACACTGAGTTGGTCATGACTCTCATTCTTTTGGCCTCCAACCCTTTTCTATTCTCTGTTTCTTCCTTTCTTATTTTGCCAATTGCATTCTTCTGATGCTTTATTTCAAAAAGATGACTATACCTATTGCTCCTGTTGACCAGCATTATCATTACATAAGAGATGATTTGCAAAATGGTGCACTAGCCACACGGTTTATGTCACCTGCTCCCTATTCCAGATGAAGAAGTCTAATCACAGGGGGTGAGTGACTTAAGTAAGGTCACATGGCAAGTGGCAGGCGGCCAGCAGCTTTTTCACTCACCACCCAGGAGCTGTTAATCCATTTCTCAGTTGGCTGGACCAGCATGCTCCTGGGCAGAAAAGGCATAAGAAGGATGGATGGCCATGCCAAAGCAAAGACCAAGGTTCATGTGGAAGGGAGCCCTCTTCTGTAGCGATGGTCACCTGGGTCAGGCAGAACTCTTATTCTGAACAGTTTGACACTGAAAATTCCATAAGAGGGTGGGGAGCAAGACAGCTGACTAGAAGCAGCCACAATCAGAGGCTCCCGTCAAAAAGAACCATAATAGCATGTGAATCCTGCACCAACAACCTAGGTATCCAGGTTCTCTCATCAGAACTGACTAGGCAGCTGGCATGATCCACAGAGAGGAAGGAAGAGCAGTGTGGTGCAGCAGCCCACCTGAGAGCCACAGGGAGCAGGGGAACCCCAGCACCCCAGCCAAAGGAGGCAGTGAGTGAGTGTGCCACCCCCTGGGGAAACCGTGCTTTTTCCATGGAACTGTGCGCCCCATGGAGCTGAAGACCCACTTACGAACCCATGCCACTGGGGCCTAGGGTCCCAACTCTGGAGCCGTGCAGATTCTCAACTGCCTCTCAGCTAGAATCTACTTAAGCCTACCCAGTCTTCAGGGAGAGGGGCAACCAGCACCACAGCTGCAGCTGCCTCCTGTCTGAGCTGTTTGAGCTCCTTGCGGGCGGAGAAGCAGCCAGCACTGGGACTCATAACTGCCTAACACGCTAAGCTTCCTGGGCGGGGGGAAGGGTGGCATCCATCTCTATAGCTCCAAGCCATGCTTTTCCCCTGATGGAGCCAAGGAGGCTGGACGGCCTGGTCCCAAGTGGTGTCCCCCACAGCCCAACACACTGGCTGTGGCAGACTGCAGCCAGAGCGCCTCTTCAGGCCTGACTCTGACTCATCCAACCTCACTGGTTGGGGCCTCCCTGCAGGAAACTGAACAACTCCAGCCAGAGTCTCAGGGACAGAACCGTGATCTCTCTGGGCCTGAGCCCCTAGGGGGATGAGTGGCCACAGTCTCTGCAGACCAGCAGATTTAGCCTTTCCTGATGGTAGTTCTGAGGAATCCAGGCAGCCCAAATGATTCTGTTTTCCCCAAGTGAAGCACACCCCCTCCACCAAGGGACAAAGTGCTTCGTTAAATGGGTCCTGTTCCCTGTGCCACCCAACTGGGTGAGACCCTCCAACAGGGATTGTCAGACACCCTATACAGGAGTGATCCTACTGGCATCAGGTTGGTGACCCTCGAGGTCAGAGATCACAGAAGAAGGAGCAGGCACCCATCTTTGCTGTTCTCTAGCCTCTTTGAGTGACATCTCTAGGTGCAGAAGTGAACTAGATGAACAGGGCTGGATGTGAACCCCCAGCAAACCGCAGCGGCCTGACAGAAGAGGGACCTGACCACTGAAAGAAAAACAAACAGAAAGCAACAACAGCATCAACAACAAAAAAAGTGTACACAAAAGCCCCATCCAAGGGTCAGGAGCCTCAAAGATCAAAACTTGACAAACTTATGAAGATGAGAAAGAATCAACAAAAAAAAACACTGAAAATTCAAAAGGCCAGGGGCCTCTTCTCCTCCATATGATTGAAACGCCTCTCCAGCAAGGGCACAGAACTGGACAGAGGATGAGATGGACAAAGTAACAGAAGCAGGCTTCAGAAGATGGGTAATAAACTCTGCTGAGCTAAGGCAGCATGTTTTAACCCAATGCAAAGAAGCTAAGAAACTTGATAAAAGGTTACAGGAGCTGCTAATTAGAATAATCAGTTTAGAGAGGAACAAAAATGACCTGAAGGAGTTAAAAAACAAAGCATGAGAACTTCCTGAAGCATACACAAGTATCAATAGCCAAAATGACCAAGAGGAAGAAAGGATATCACAGTCTGAAGACCACCTTGCTGAAATAAGGCATGCAGACAAGATTAGAAAAAAAGGAATTAAAAGGAATGAACAAAGCCTCCAAGAAATATGGGACTACATAGAAAGACTGAACCTATGATTGACTGGAGTACCTGAAGGAGATGGGGAGAATGGAAACAAGATGGAAAACACACTCAGGATATTATCCAGGAGAATTTCCCCGATCTAGCAAGACAGGCCAACATGCAAATTCAGGAAATACAGATAACACCACTAGGATACTCCAAGAGAAGATCAACCCCAAGATATGTAATCATCAGATTCTACAAGGTGAAAATGAAGGAAAAATTGTTAAGGGCAGCCAGAGATAAAGGCCAGGTCACCTAATAAAAAGGGAAACCCATTGGACTTACAGTGGACCTTTCAGCAGAAACTCTTCAAGCCAGAAGAGATTGGGGGCCAATATTCGACATTCATACAGAAAAGAATTTTTAACCCAGAATTTCATATCCAGCAAAACTAAGCTTCATAAGTGAAGGAGAAATAAAATCCTTTCCGGACAAGCAAATGCTGAGTGATTTCATCACCACAAGGCCTGCCTTGCAGGAGCTCCTGAAGGAAGAACTAAATATGGAAAGGAAAAACCAGTACCAGCCACTGCAAAAACATACTAAAATAGAAAGACCAATGACACTATGAAGAAACTGCATCAACTAGTGTGTAAAATAACCAGATAGCATCATGATGACAGGTTCAAATTCACACATAACAATACTAACCTTAAATGTAAATTGGCTAAATGCCCCAATTAAAAGACACAGTCTGGCAAATTGGATAAAGTGAAGACCCATCAGTGTGCTGCATTCAAGAGACTCAACTTATGTGCAAAGACACACATAGGCTCAAAATAAAGGAATGGAGGAAAATTTTCCAAGCAAACAGGAAAGCAAAATAAATGCAAGGTTTTCAATCTTAGTCTCTGACAAAACAGACTTTAAAACAACAAAGATCAAAAAAGACAATGAAGGGCATTACATAATGGTAAAGGGATAAATTAAACAATAGAGCTAACTATCCTAAATATATATGCACTTAATAGAGAAGCACCCAGATTCATAAAACAAGTTCTTAGAAATCTACAAAGAGACAGAAAATTAACAAGGATATTCAGGACTTGAACTCAGCTCTGGATCAAGTGGACCTAATAGACATCTACAGAACTTTCCATCCAAAATCAAGAGAATATACATTCTTCTCAGTGCCACATGCCACTTATTCTAAAATCGACCATATAATTGGAAGTAAAACACTCCTCAGCAAATGCAAAAGAACTGAAGTCATAACAGTCTCTCAGACCACACTGCAATCAAATTAGAACTCAGGATTAAGAAACTCACTCAAAACCACACAATTACATAGAAATTGAATGACCTACTTCTGAATGACCCCTGGGTAAATAATGAAATTAAGGAAGAAATCAAGAATTTCTTTGAAACCAATGAGAACAAAGACACAACATACCAGAATCTCTGGGACACAGCTAAAACAGTGTGAAGACAGAAATTTATAGCACTAAATGCCCACAACAAAAAGCTAGAAAGATTTCAAATGAACACCCTAACATCAGAATTAAAAGAGCCAGAGAAGCAAGAGCAAACTAATCCAAAAGCTAGCAGAAAACAAGAAATAATTAAGATCAGAGAAGAACTGAAAGAGAGACATGAAAAGCTCTCCAAAAAAAAAATCAATGAATCCAGGAGCTGGTTTTTTGAAAAAATAAATAAATAAATAAAACTAAAAAACAAAATAGATAGACTGCTAGCTAGAATAATAAAGAAGAAAAAGAAAGAAGAATCAAATAGACACAATAAAAATGATAAAGGGGATATCACCACTGACCCCAGAGAAATAAAAACTACCATCAGAGAATACTATAAACACTTCTACACTAATAAACTAGAAAATCTAGAAGAAATGGATAAATTGTTGGACACATACACCCTCCCAAGACTAAACCAGGAAGAAGTCAAATCCCTGAATAGACCAATAACAAGTTCTGAAACTGAGGCAGTAATTAATAGCCTACCAGTCCAAAAAAGCCCAAGAGCAGACGGAATCACAGCTGAATTCTACCAAAAATACAAACAGCAGCTGGCATCATGCCTTTTGAAATTATTCCAAACAATTGAAATGGAGAGACTCCTCCCTAACTCATTTTATGAAGCCAGCATCATCCTGATATCAAAACCGGGAGGAGACACAACAAAAAAGAAAACTTCAGGCCAATATCTCTGATGAACATTGATGCAAAAATCCTCAATACTGGCAAACCAAATCCAGCAGCACATCAAAAAACTGGTCCACCATGATCAAGTCAGCTTCATCCCTGAGATGCAAGGTTGGTTCAACATATGCAAATCAATAAATGTAATCCATCACATAAACAGAACCAAAGACAAAACCACATGATTATCACAATATATGCAGAAAAGGCCTGTGATAAAATTCAACATCCCTTCATGTTAAAATCTCTCAGTAAACTAGGTATTGATGGAACATACCTCAAAATAATAAGAGCTATTTATGACAAACCCACACCCAATATCATTGAATGGTCAAAAGATGGAAGCATTCGCTTTGAAAAGTGGTACAGACAAGGATGCCTCTCTCACCACTCCTATTCAACATAGTATTGGAAGTTCTGACCAGGGCAATCAGGAAAGATAAATAAATAAAGGGTATTCAAATAGGCAGAGAGGAAGTCAAATTGTCTCTGTTTGCAGACAACATGATTCTCTATTTAGAAAATCCCATTGTCTCAGCCCCAAAACTCATTAAGCTGTTAAGCAACTTCAGCAAAGTCTTGGGATACAAAATCAATGTTCAAAAATCACAAGCATTACTTCACACCAACAATAGGCAAGCAAAAAGTCAAATCATGAATGAACTCCCATCCACAATCACTACAAAAGGAATAAAATACCTAGGAATACAGCCAACAAGGGATGTGAAGAAACTCTTCAAGGAGAACTACAAAGCACTGCTCAAGGAAATAAGAGAGGACACAAACAAATGGAAAAACATTCCATCCTCATTCTTAGGAAGAATCAATATCGTGAAAATGGCCATACTGCCCAAAGTAATTTATAGATTTAATGCTATTTCCATCAAACTACCACTGACATTCTTCATGGAATTAGAAAAAACTACTTTAAATTTCATATGGAATCAAAAAAGACCCCATATAGCCAAGGCAATCCTAAGCAAAAAGAACAAAGCCGGAGATATCACACTACCTGACTTCAAACTATACTGCAAGGCTACAGTAATCAAAACAGCATGGTACTGGTATGAAAATAGACATACAGACCAATGGAACAGAACAGAGACTTCAGAAATAACACCACATATCTACAACCATCTGGTCTTCTACAAACCTGACAAAAACAAGCAATGGAGAAAGGATCTCCTATTCAATAAATGGTGCTGGGAAAACTGGCTAGCCATATGCAGAAAACTGAAACTGGACCCCTTCCTTACACCTTATACAAAAATTAACTCATGATGGATTAAAGACTTAAATGTAAGACCCAAAACCATAAAAACCCTAGAAGAAAATCTAGGCAATACCATTCAGGACATAGGCATGGGAAAAGACCTTATGACTAAAACACCAAAAGCAATTTCAACAAAAGCCAAAACTGACAAATGGGATCTAATTAAAGAGCTTCTGCACAGCAAAAGAAACTATCATCAGAATGAACAGGCAACCTAGAGAATGGGGGAAAATTTTTGCAATCTATCCATCTGACAAAGGTCTAAAATGCAGAATTTACAAGGTAGTTAAATTTACAAGAAAAAACCAACCCCATCAAAAAGTGGGCAAAGGATACAAACAGACACTTCTCAAAAGAAGACATTTATGTGGCTAGCAAACATATGAAAAAAAGCTCAACATCACTGATCATTAAAGAAATGCAAATCAAAGTCACAATGAGATACCATCTCACGGCAGTCACAATGGTGATTATTAAAAAGTCAAGTAACAACATATTCTGGTGAGGCTGTGGAGAAATATGAACACTTTTACACTGTTGGTGGGAATGTAAATTAGTTCAACCATTGTGGAAGACAGTATGGCGATTGCTCTGGGCTCTAGAACCAGAACTACCATTTGATCCAGCAATCCCATTACTGGGCATATACCCAAAGGATTATAAATCATTCTGCTATAAAGACACATGCACGCATATATTTATTGCAGGACTGTTCACAATAGCAAAGATTTGGAACCAACCCAAATGCCCATCAATGATAGACTGGATAAAGAAAATGCAGTACATAGACAGCATGGAATACTATGCAGCCATGTAAAGGAATGATATCATGTCCTTTTTAGGGATATGGATGAAGCTGGAAGGCATCATTCTCAGCAAACTAACACAGGAACAGGAAACCAAACACCACATGTTCTCACTCATAAGTGGGAGTAGAACAATGAGAACACATGGACACAGGGAGGGGAACAACACACACCAGGGCCCGTTAGGGGGTGGAGGGTGAGGGGAGGGAACTTAGAGGTCAATAGGTGCAGCAAACCACCATGGCACACATATACCTATGTAACAAATCTGCACATTCTGTACATGTACTCCAGAACTTAAAGTTGAAAGAAAAGAAAAGAAAAGAAAAGAAAATTCCCCAAGAAAACAGTCAGAAGAAATTGTTCATCTGGTCTTAGTCATTTTCCAAGCATTTACCAGGTGTCTACTCTTGCTGGGCACCCTTAACTGTAGGGCTAGGGAAAGAATTGGTGATACAGAGATGAATATGAGATCACCACTGTCACTGAGGAGCTCACTGCATGGCAGGACAAACAGAGTAGTGTGGGCCATGGCATTAGAATGCCATAGTGCTGAGATGCAGAGAGGGGAAACGGATTAACTCCTTTGTCTAAGGGATTTTCAACACTCTCACAGAAGAGGTGAGATTTAGTCTGAGTAGTGAAAGATTAGAACAGTTGACCAGAAAGAAAAGTGTAGAAAAAAATATTCTATGCAGAGGGAACGGCATGCATCAATACTCCATGTATGAAAAGGCACAATGCTTTCTGGAAACCATCAAAGGTGTGGCTTGTATGTTGAAGAGTTGGGAGATTGCTGGGTGATAAGCCTGGAAAGAAAGGTTGGGAAAATTTTTAAAGTGAGTGGCACAATAATGAGTTTTATTTTCACCTTCTAGGTTACAGCAGTTTTTATTCAAGGAAACAGAATTGCCTAATCTGCATTTTATGATCTAAAGACAGGGTATAAGATATGTAGAAGAGAGATGAATCCCAAAGTAGGGAGACAAGTTAGAGAACTAGTGCTAAAGGCCAGGCAGAACTGCCAAAAACCTTAACTAGGGCAGTAGCCATGGAAATGGAGGAAAAGAGAAAGATAATAATGGCAAATTCAAGAGAAAAATATTATCTTAATTAAATCCTATGCTGTCTACTATCTAGTCTTTGGCACTTTCTCTAAGGAAGATGTTGAAATCAATAAGAGTAAAAATCAGGTAGTAGAAGCTGGAATCAGAGATCCTGCAAGTCCAAAACCTTGGCCTCCCTGCTGACACTATAAATGGTTTGAATCCTGCCTTTGTCCTCTGAGCCCAGGAAGGGAGGGTGACAGACTAGTAACAGTAGAAAGAGACCATGCTTGCACTAGGAGAACTTTTACATCTAAGTCAAAGTGAATAAAGGCTGGAACAGTCTACCACACAATATCGTGGACTGTCTCCCTAGAGGCCTTTCAAAACAATTTCTTGGAAGGTTTAGGCTGGATTCCGTGAAGCTAAGGCACATCTGGCATAATGTGCCCAAATCATTCGAAGCTCCAAATGGAAATAACGTGCTACCCCAGGCTGTGCCAGTCAGAGCACATAAAATCTCCATGCTTGTTAATTTCTCTGAGTGTGCATATTGCACTAAGAGTGGCTCATCCAGTAAGACCAGAGGAAAAATCAGCAAGGGAATGGACATTAGGGAATGGACATGAGTGAGAGCAAAAGCACTGGAACTCTGACCTGAGGGACGGTGCCAGGAAGTCAACTTGGAAAATGATGGAGGAACTGAGTGTTGGAATCAAGCAGAGGAAATACTTGCTGATATTCAGTGATGAAACTTAACCTTTTGTTTCCCCTCTGTCCTTTTTCAACTTGCAAACATTTTCCAATACTTTCTTCCCAGATGAGAGTTTAAGAAAAAAAAAGAAAAAAAAGGTCCCTTACTGTTCTCCTTTTCAAAGCCCCCATTTATGACCATAGACTGCCAGCATTCCTAAAAATCTAAGTCTCTTCTCTCCAGAAAAGCCATCTGGATACAGGACTGCATCTGGAATGCGGAGCTAGAACAGGCAGAGGAGTGGGGCACATATACCTTCTTCAGAGGGGAAAGGAGGCAGGGGTTTACTTCAAAGATAGAGAGATGGTTTAGCCTGTCTTCCCTACCACAGCCAAACAGCTGTACTGACCCTGACCCCATCTCTTCCCAAAATGAGCCACAGAATCAAAGAGAGTATGTTGGCATCAGGATCTTGAGGGGAGAGAGTCTTGAGCCTGTAACAATAGAAAAATAGACAGTCATCCTCACACTCTCTTTCCAAAATTAGAACCTTCTCTGTCTTCTGTAACATATCGTGATCTAAAATGTATATTCCTATCCCGTCTGGCAGCTCTTCTACTCAGAAACCCCATTCTAGGTAAGTGGAGATCTTTCTGGTTCCTGTTATCTTGGAAATATAATTCCCAACCCTTGTCCTCCTCCTAACTCCACACTTGATCATAGCTCAGGATGTCATCAGAAACATCTTCTTTGAAAGTAGTAAGCAAATGGGAGTTCAACCTGCTCATGTGTGAAAATGCTGGTGCGTCTGGTTTACCCAGCTGGTGACGCTGTGGTCTTCTACTGTCCAACAGTGGTATCCACAGTACATCCGCCTCAATTTCTTTTTAGGACTGTGATGCTCTGAGTTGCAGTTCAGGAACATCTCCCCTAGGAATCCAAACTACTACACCCTGAAGTTTCATCTTTGTACGCAATTAGTTACTAAGTACACTGAATCAAATGCTACTTCTAGATTTGGGAGGCTCCCACTGTCCACAAGGGTCACCACTACAAGTCTGAATTATAAGGGACTTATGCACAGGGCCTTTCCTGAGTCTTCACTCTGTATGCCGTTGCTTTACCCCAACATCGACACATTTGTAAAAACAGGGTAGCCTCAGCAGGAAAAGAAAGAGCTCAGAGTTTTGTGGAAGAAGAAAAAGAATTGGGGGTACAGGGCTGTTGTTAAGTTTATAACTCCTGTTCCTTAGTGACGTCTTTCATTCTACAGGTCTAGCTCCATTCCTCTCTCCTTGCTGTCTTCTCAGCTCAGCGCACATCCGTTTGTCCCTATGCCAATGTGGAGTCTTTGGAAACTGCCCTGACTTAAGAAACTCTAGAGTTAGCTTCAGTTATTGTCAGTGAAGCTTGATTATTAAGGAATTTGAGAAGAAAGCAAGCCAGTCCACTGGTAATTACCTTAAATCTCTTCCAAGGAAAATAACCAAGAAGGTCTTAATGTTCCCCTCTACTTGATTAAACTTTAGACAGGTTTCTTCCAGACTGTACATCGTTGACCTCCCTTTTCTTAGAGCATTTACTTGTGGGGGTGGGGGTGGGGAGTCACGCAGGGACTTGTAACAAGTTTTTTATCTGCCCCTTTGAGATGTAAATCATCTCTAAGCATCTTACCAGTTTTACATCCCAGGAATGTCTTTCAAGGGTAAGGAAGCCATCTCTTTGATAAGTAACCATTAAGGAAAATAATGCCCCTATTCCCAAAGTTAGGTAGGAACCTAACTTTGACAAACACCAATTGGCAAACACAGAAGGGCAAATCTCACTGACCAACCTTCCCCCAACATTCTCCAAGATTTTTTCACTAGTTCATCCTGGTACACTTATGCTCCCCTTAATAATGGGAAGTGTGTCATTAGGCATCTTCAAACATCATAACATGCACTTACACAAACCTAGACAGCATAGCCTACTACACAGCTAGGCTACAAACCCGTACAGCATGTCACTTTACTGAATACTGTAGGCAATTATGACACAATGGTATTTGCACATCTAAACAAATCTAAATATAGAAAATGTTCAGTAAAAAGGATGTGGAGAAATAGGAACACTTTTACACTGTTGGTGGGACTGTAAACTAGTTCAACCATTGTGGAAGTCAGTGTGGCTATTCCTCAGGGATCTGGAACTAGAAATACCATTTGACCCAGCCATCCCATTACTGGGTATATACCCAAAGGATTATAAATCATGCTGCTATAAAGACACATGCACACATATGTTTATTGCGGCACTATTCACAATAGCAAAGACTTGGAACCAACCCAAATGTCCAACAATGATAGATTGGATTAAGAAAACGTGGCACATATACACCATGGAATACTATGCAGCCATAAAAAAGGGTGAGTTCATGTCCTTTGTAGGGACATGGATGAAGCTGGAAACCATCATTCTCAGCAAACTATCGCAAGGACAAAAAAGCAAACACCGCATGTTCTCACTCATAGGTGGGAATTGAACAATGAGAACACATGGACACAGGAAGGGGAATATTACACACCGGGGCCTATTGTGGGGTGGGGGAAGGGGGAGGGATAGCATTAGGAGATATACCTAATGCTAAATGACGAGTTAATGGATGCAACACGCCAACATGGCACATGTATACATATGTAACAAACCTGCACGTTGTGCACATGTACCCTAAAACTCAAAGTATAATTTTAAAAAATGACAAAATCTTATGGGACCACTGTCGTATATGCAGTCTGTCATTGACCGAAATGTCATTATACAGCACATGACTATACTTAAAACCACTCTTGCCTTTTGTTTCAGGGAGAGTTGGGTTCAGTCTTTTTCCTTCATTGGAATAGTCTTCACCCCATTCTAATAATCTTCCTGGGTTTGTTTTTTTGTTTTTTTTGAGGTGGAGTTTCGCTCTGTCATCCAGGCTAGAGTACAGTGATGCAATCTCAGCTCACTGCAAACTCTGCCTTCCAGGTTCAAGCAATTCTCCTACCTTAGCCTCCCAAGTAGCTGGGATTACAGGCATGTGCCACCACACCCAGCTAATTTTTATATTTTTAGCAGAGAGGGGTTTCACCATGTTGGCCAGGCTGGTCTTGAACTCCTGACCTCTGGCATGAGCCACCACACCGGGCCACAATAATCTTAAATAATTTTTTCCTTCCCTGCTTAACTGAAATTTTTCTCTTACAGAACCCAGAATTCCAAACTTGGATATCTGTTTCAACTTAATTCTCTGTATTGTCAATTCAAAAAGAGTAATTGTTGGATACACATCATTATTGATTAGTCAAAACCTGTAGAATATACAATACTAAGAGTGAACCTTAAGGCAAACCATGGACTTTGAGTGATAATAACATGTCAGTGTAAGTTCTTCAATCATAACAAATGTACCCCTCTGGGACAGGATGTTGATAATGGGAGAAGGCTGTACGTATGTGTGGGTGGGAGTTACGTGAGAACTCTATGTACTTTCTGCTTAATTTTCCTGTGACTCTAACCAAAAAAATAAAGTCTAATATTTTTAAACATTTCATTGTGCCATTTAAACTTGTGTGACATGTTTAAATTTTTATGTCCTCCTATCTGATTCTTACATTACCTTCAATAGATGCCTTGTGTGCCTTTAGAGAGAGAGATTGGAGCAGAATTCCTTAAACCTCTCAATGACAATCCAAAGCTGGAATCCAGTGGATCTGTCTCTGAATATTGTGACTAGAAAAAAACTGCATTTAAAACAGAAAGCTGGTAGAAAGTGAGACATTAAGTTTCACAAGCCCTGAAGGTGGGCTGGGGAAACTTTCTAATAAACAAGACTGTGTCCCGGTTCCTTACAGCGTTAAGCAGAGAGGACTGACGTTCATTTCAATCAGTATATGTTGTAATATGTGAAAATATCTTAGACGTGGAGTAAACATTTATAGGTTTGCCTTAAATATGTGACCCCTATTCCAATAACCTTTCTGTTGTTTGTTTGTTTGTTTTCTAGATGGAGTTTTGCTCTGTCGCCCCGGCTGGAGTGCAGTGATGCAATCTCAGCTCACTGCAACCTCTGCCTCCCAGGTTCAAAGTGATTCTTTTTTAAATGACTGTTATTTTAACTAAGATTTTTAAAATGTATACTATGTAGCAATGTTTAATTTCTTATCACAGGACCTATCTTCCTTTACCTTCTGATTTGATTACATTTATTTTTCTACTCCAACTTTCAGTGCATCAGGGTTTAGTTTTCCTGAATTAACTACTATGAAATTGATGGCTCTCTCTCACTGGTCTGCATACAGCTACCTAAGTCCAGGTAGAATAAGACTGATCACTCCTTAGTAAGCTCCTTTGCTCCTTAGCACACCCCATTACCCTTCTGTAGAACAGAGAATCCCACGTGCAGTTTCCTTTTTTATTTACGTAGCTCGTGTGCCGTTTTAAAATTTTTGTCCTCCTATCTGATTTGCCACTGCAAATTGCACACTACTAAATGTTTCCTAAGGAAAAGGAGGTTATGCAACAGAAAATTGGATCCCTACAAGTTATTAAATCCTTAGTGGTCACTTTGCTTTCATCATTTCACCTTTAAATAAAGGCTGTAACATTTACAATCCACTATGTGACTTGCACGCGTAAGAACACTGCCTGGCTATTTACAGTACATTGCCTCGCGAGATGGGGGGTGATTCCCTCTCGCATTAAAATGCTCAAAAGCAATCAGCTGTGCTGCCTATCATACAATCCAAGTAAGATCATAAAAGAAAATAAGAATTATGTTCAAATTGTATCAAATTGTGTCCTACATAGAAGGATGACTGTGTTCACGTAAACAAAAATATTTTGGTAGATGAATTACTTGATTTCTAGATTTTATCTTAAAATTCATAGACTGCATTTGCTTAAAAAGGCAGGGGGAGTATTGAAAATTTTGTAAAATTCATAACGGCTCTGTAAAGAGAAGTTATGATTCAGACGAATTTTAATTTCTTTCAGGCTAATCACAAAAGTTCAGTTAATTAACACCAAAATAGCTTTTTTCACTCTCATAGTAAATATACGAAAATTTTACCTTGTATGGCATTTTTAACAGCATAGATTTTTATTTGCAAACTCAAGATCCACGGAGAGGCAATCCTGTTAAACTCATTTTGACCACAGAAATTAATCCATTCTACAGTATTGCTCATAGTATTTAAAGGGCAGGGAGACCAAACACTGCCTGTCAAAATCCTGCACATGCCTGATGCTAAGCTGCCATCTGTGTCCTCAAGCCTTAGTGAAGTGTCACCACAGCCATTGGCCCAATGCTAAGCTCTGTGGCAGTACTTAAACTACTGTGCTTCGTACTATAACTACCTATATCATTTTGTTTTCTCCAAACACACAACCACATGTTTAACTGAAGGTTCTTTGAAATTAGACTGTGGGTCTAAATTTTCTAAGTTATAGCACCTAGTTCAGAGACCTATGCACAGTAGACGCTTGGAGAATGAATAAATCATTGCACATTTCAGGAAACCACTAATACATGGTATTAAACTATATTACCACTAAAGTATCCTATTTCCCAATTTCTGATTTGCTCTTCTACAAAACTCAGCATACATACACATAACAAATCAACACACATTTAAAGCCATTTCCCCTTGTTCTTCATCCTCTCTTTTTTAATCCACTGCAAAACTGACCCTAAAGATGGCAGAAAACACCAGTATACCCAGTCCAAAACTTAGCCAGATCTACAGAGGAATACACTCCTAGCTTGTCCCCTTGTTACTGAGTTCACATATACTCACTATGTCCCAGGCAATTTCCTTGAATAGAAACACAGTGGTGGGCAAAACCGACTTGGCACCTGCCTTATGGTGTCTGCAATCCACTTAGGGAGATAGACACTAAGTAAACAAATAAATACCAATATGACTACCATTTGGGTAAATGAAAAGAAAATGACTCTAAGAGAAATTTATGTTAGAGAGGACTCGCTTTAGAATGAGTGGTCTGGAAAAACCTCTGAAGTATTATTCAAGTTGACATTCAAAGGGTATGCAATAGCTAGTAAGGAAAAGAGAATTTTACACACAAAAAAACAGAGACGTAGGGAAGAACGGGTGTACTTCAGGCACTGACATTTAGTGGGAGATGGAGAGAGAATAGCATTTCTGAATATTGGGAAGAAAAGGCCAGAAGCTGATTATGCTAAGCCATAGACACCATGGTGAGGCGTTTGAAGAAAGCTAAGTCTGGCTTCTGTGTGGAGAATGGATTAGAATGGGAGCAAAATTGGAAGCGGGACCATTTAGGGCCACTGCAGTAGTCCACGTAAGAAATAAAAGATGTGGACCACAATGCCAGTGGGGGACATAAAGAAAAGTAGACAGGTTTAACATGTATTTTGAAGAAAAAAGTCTCTAAGAGTTGATGATGGATTGAATATATGAGATGAGGAAAGGGAAGAACCAAGACTGATTCTCAGATTTCAGACTAGCATCTGGATGAATGGAGATGCCATTTAATGACAGAGGATCACTGGAAAACAGATTAACAATATATACGTTCTATTCCAACAATCGTTTATTAAAATGAAACTAATAAATGCTGTGTTTTGGCATATGTTTGAAGAACATTTGCCTACACTATAAAAAGAAACCCCTGGGGTTTCTGATCAGATAGCATATTGTTACAAGTTGCTGTGTCCACCCTAAACCCAAATTGGCTGCCTCTCAGAATTGGAGAGTGTTTGATGGACCCCAGAGATGAGGGTTCTCAGGTCCTGGGGAAAAAGCATCCTGGAGAGGAGCGCTAAGTGCTATGGACCAGGGAGAGCCCAGAAATGCTGCCTAAGAATTTTCTTTTCTTTAACTGACATTGGCCTGGCTGGGCCATTCTGCAATGTGGTGAGGCAGGAAATGAGTCCTGTCAGCCTGTGTCCCACCCTCAGATACAAAGAAACATTAGGATCTGCCAGGGTTGTTTGGGGCATAGAGAAGGTACCAGCAGGTGCACCTCTTTCCCCTCTTATGGAGGGGTAGGTAAAACAACCTAGGGAAGATGGCTTAACAGCAACACTGGAAGCTAGAATATAAAGAAGGCTTGATTTCTGCATTCTAAGGTAAAATGATTTCAAAGGTAGAATTATGTCCCATGAAATCTGTCAATCAAATGTGAAAGAAAAGAAGATATTTTCAGCCAAACAAAGTGTCACAAATCCTCCTTCTATAGACTCTTTGTCAAGAAGCTGCTGGAAGATGTGCTCCACAGAGTAAAAGAGTAAACCAGAATAAAGGAAGTCAATAGAAACAGGAAATAGCTTCACAGGAGAAAAATATAAGGGAATCCCTAAGAAATTGGTTAAAAAAGTAATGTCCTTATGCACCAGGCCTAGAGCAGTGAATCCTAAATTACACTTAGGTAAAAAAAAAAAAAAAATTAACATTGCCAGATTATCTGATAATGTGTTTAATATTGAAAGGAATTTGACATTCCTGATAAATAGCAAATGAGAAAATGAGGCAAGTGTTAAACACAACCAAAAACATGTAATAAAGGGATACAACCATAGCATTCTATGCAGCTCAGCTATGAACAATATAACTGTATTGTGTGATGAAAGAAGAAAAGCAGGGATGGAGGGAGGAATGTGTATGATAATAACTAAGCCTTTATTTGCCATAATAGTGAAGGGAATCAAAATGTTACCCCAAAATGTCTAAAATCCTGAAAATCAAAATTCCAAATGTTGACATTCTGAAAGCTGAATTCTGGGGGAAGTGATTAGTGCATTTTGGGTTGTGCACAGGATAGTTGCATCATGTTAAATGGAACTATTATCTTATTATTGTCTTTATTTGGAAATTAAATATGGTTTGAAGAGGAGCATATGGATGCCAAGCTGACAAGGGGTAAACTTGTGGACTTAACTTTAGATGTTGACTGGACTGGATTAAGAAATACCTAGACACCTGGTAAAGCATTATTTTGGGTGTGTCTGTGAGGGTGTTTCTAGGGGAGATTAGTGTGTGAGTCCAACTAGGACTAGGTGGAGAAGATCTGCCATCAATGCTGGCAGGCACCATCCAACTGGCCTGGTGCCCAGAGAGGACAAATACACAAGGCAAATTGGTTCTGAGAGCTGGGACAGACTTTTCTTCTGCTGCCTTGAACATTAGAAATTTGACTCCACAAAAAGTGCATTATCACAAAGTTGACTTTGTGTGTAAGCATTGTGTGTGTACATAATGTTGAAACTTCCTCAATAAATGAAGAGTTTTTTTGCACATCTGCATTTGTGAAAGATAAAATTTCTCAAGATCTGGGCTATTTGGGCAAAAGTATAAGCAGTGGTGACCCATTGAGCTCTATAAGTCAATGCCATTTGTGCAAATGGCACAAAAGGTATAAATATACCTCATAATAGCTATGAATGTACTGCTTAGCATGTGCTAGACACTGTTCTAGTACTTAATATGCATTTTAATCCACTCAAACACCCATTGAGATGGGTACTATTACTATCCTTGTCCAGATGAAGATTCTGAGGCACAGATATATTAACTAATAAGCCCCAAAGACATGTGCCTATCATGGAGCTGGGGTATCATCCAGGCAGGTGGATCCAGCACCCACACTCTTAACCATTACACTTATCACCTCACAAAACAACTGTATATGTTCTTCATGGATATAAATTTATGCAAGAATGTTTATTAAACTCACATGGGACAAGGAAACATTAAACAAATGACAGTAACTCCTAATGTTTGGAGAGGTGCATGGGGAGAGAAGGGTAATTGTAATGGTGACCAGGGATGAAAGAGAAAAACAGTAACATAAATTTTAGAGGACCAATGATGACAGCACTGATATACTGTAAATTAATCAGCATGGCGTCATGCGCTGATTAACTCAACTCTGTATCCCTATGTTGAAAGAAAACAAATATAAAGATGTTTTTAAAAGAAAAAGCTACAATACTAATTAAGAATAGGATATACTGGTAACTAACATAACAGCTTCCCAGTAAGTTCAGAGCAGCTATGATAGATTCACTTTCAGAATCGGGGCAAATTACTCTTTCTTTGCCTGAGTTCCAGAGGAAATGGTTGTCTTTCTTGATAAAAGAAAAGGACATATGTGTACAAACGAATGGCTCACCCAGCCCATCAAAGATCAAACACGGGCCTCTTAGAGTCCTTCTTTCTCCTGTTCCATGTGAGGGCTTTTAGGGAGTGCACATTCTGAGGCATGTATCACGCCACATCATTTCAAAGGCACTTAGCTTAAATTGAGTCATCGCAACACCACTGAACAACATTCTTATAAAAGGCAATGTAGCACTTAATTTTTTCCTGTGTGGTCCACACTATCTCATACATTAATATTTTTTTTCCCAGAGTCTCACTAAACTTTATGTTCCTTATGGATAGAGACCATAATTTGTGTTATTTTGCATGTTCCACATTCCGTCACTTGGGAGTAGACACCAAATTGGCTACTAATAATTTTTTTTTTTTTGAGACAGAGTCTTGCTCTGTCACCAGGCTGGAGTGCAGTGGCACGATCTCGACCCACTGCAAGCTCCGCCTCCCAGGTTCAGGCCATTCTCCTGCCTCAGCCTCCCGAGTAGCTGGGACTACAGGCTCCCGCCACCACATCTGGCTAATTTTTTTGTATTTTTAGTAGAGACAGGGTTTCGCCGTGTCAGCCAGGATGGTCTCGATCTCCTGACCTTGTGATCCGCCCGCCTTGGCCTCCCAAAGTGCTGGGATTACAGGCATGAGCCACCACGCCCAGCTAATACTTTTTAATTAAAAAGAAAAATTAAATATTTAGGTAAAGTCTAAAATACAGGGTTCAGAACACCACCACCACTCTGCTGCCAAACTTTGTGCATGCACACACACACAATTGTAACAGAAAGTGTTGTGAGATAGTTAATAGATGAAGATCAGGTTTAAAGACAAAGTGAAGACAAAAATACTAAAAACGAAACTTAAAAGACAAAGGAAGCAGGGCTGTAGGCATCTGTTGCTGAAAATGAGGGAGAAGACATGAGACATGCTGGATGTCTTCCCCAAGACAGCAGGATGGTCAGTCACCATTCCAGAGCACTGCATTCCAGAAATAAATGCATAGGGAAGAGAAAGAGGAGATGCCATTGCTAGTGAAATGTACTCCACTTAAAACAACTGTGTGTGTGTGTGTGTGTGTGTGTACATAGAAATATATTTTCACATCATGTCCATCTGTTAAGCAGTAACTGAGTTATACCTTTTAGGAAGTCAGAAGTTGCCTCATAGTTAACTTGTGCAGAAAACTCCAGGTTTCTTTTCAATATAAAATCCTATTATCTTTCTGATGGATCATAAGGCATCAGATTTTAGAATCTCTTTGTGGTTCTGAATATTGACTTTTGGGTCACTGGATAAAAAAAAATATCCTTTTTGTCTATTGTCTACCCCTTCTATTGCCCAGAGTACCTGGCAAAGCAGCTCAAAAGCTCTGGGCAAAGGACCTTGGGGCATTTGAAGATGTGTAAGCAAGAGGGAAACACTTGGCTGGATTTCACCATTCTCCCACTTACCTTACAATGGCAACTGCAAAATTCTTATTGAATGGATTGAGCAGCTGTCTGGTTTGATTGTAGCTTCAGTGAATCTGTGCCTCAGACCTCTGTGGAATTGCTATTTCATTGCTATTTGCAGTAATGTTCTACAGTAAATCACAACTTCTGTCCCTATGGCAACCACAGATACCTGAGATGTTACTGCCTCTTTTTTGCCAGGAAAAAAACATAGTTAGAAAAGAAAGTAATAAATATGGCTAGTGGCCCTTTCTACATTGTTAGGCTGTTTCTTGCTCTGAGTTGTGCATTTTCAATTAGGAATCCCTGAGCTGAACTCAATAGTTGCATGCACAAGCATGCCATCCATTCAGCAGGTACAAATGAGAGACAAATGTGTAAACTGTATGCCTGATTACCATCTTCTGAATATGAGCTGAAGAATATATGTCATGTATGTGTGGGACAGATAAAGGACATCCTCTGGACAGGACTAATTTATTTTTGCTGTGTTCATTATCATTTCTCCTTCAATTTTAGGTCCTTCTCATTAGATCAGTACTTGTCAGAGGGTGATTTTTTGACTGACTCACACAGGGACTTTTATTAAAAATGTGGCATCCTAAATTTCCCAGGGACCCATTGAATTAGAATGCAGAATGAAGGGCATAATCCATATTCTAAATAACTTTCCATTTGATTCCCATGAATGTTAACATTTGAGAACCATTGCAGTAGGTAACCTTTGAGAGAAAGAATCTTATATTACTCATCTTTATATTCAAGGCTTCTTGGGTGATGCTGGTTAAGTTTTTTTTAAAAAATATGGCCTGTTCTCATAACATTGATCCGCATCATATCATCACCAGTATCTCCTGAGAGTCCATGAGTCAGGCTGATCTCTTGTCTTCTCCAAGAGTCTACAGACTATACTCAAGGGAGATTCAGGTGCAGGTAAAATTAGATGGGATGTTGTTTCTCGGATTGGTTCTAAATATAACTATACATTTATTATCTGGTCTTTAAGAGCATGTGTTTGGGACATTATAGTTCATATCCTACAACCCTGTTGGATCTCAAGAAGAAAGATCTTTTTCACCTTTGCTTTTACTGACTTTAGATGACTACTCTAAGATTTTTGGAGGGTGCCAATGAGACTAGCCTCTGCGCTACACAAACAGAGATAAACCTGTTTGCAATGAGTGCAGGATCTCGGGTCCATTCTTGTTGCTAAGTGGGAATACCCTGCCTTCACTGACACTGACACTGCCCCAGAAGTTTGCACAAGAGACACAAGAGTCTGAAAAATGAGACCTGGGGCACACACTGACAAGTGTATTCCTTCAAAGAGACGAATTAATTGATCCTGAATATCGGGCCCAGACACTGAAAAATCTGTGTATTCACTACTAAGGATGATTATTAGTTTCTCTTTGTGTGAGTCTACAAAGGATCCAGGATAATCTCCTTGTCCTTTATCATTTCAATATGTTTTTCCACACAGGAACATACAGTTTTCAGAGAATAAAATTAAACTAATGAGATTTAATTAGCACATTATTTTTTAGTGTCCTTTGGTTAAAAATCGGGAAAACACTGATGTGTTTATATTAGTATGTGGAGGGGGTGGGTAGAGGAGAAAGGAGAGAGAAAGAAGAGAGAAGTGGGGTGGTATTTTCCATACCCACAACCATCTCAGGATTTCTGGAACTTCAAGCCAGCAGGTAGACCACCAGGAGCTTTTTGTACGATAGATTCTAAGGAAAAAATGGTGGAGGAGATTAGAGGCCTGAAGGTAGATATTTGGATGTTAGGATTAAGATTTTTGAAAAATGAATACCTAAAAGAAATAAGGACCTGCCACGATCCCTAGGAGACTGACAGGAGCATGAGGAGGTTGGGAGAACAATGGAAGACAACAACCTGTTGGGCTTGGAACAAGATTTTTGGAAAAAAGAAAATACATAGGAGTGGAGTAACTGCCACTTCTTAGTATTAAAATAACCAGGGTCATTGCAGGAAGACCCAAGGTGAAAGAAAAGGGAGGGTAAGCAGAAGTTGAGCATGGCAGGGTGTGGGGGAAGCAGGCAGTAGGACAGGAATACAAGGAGGGCCAGCTTAGGGTTATAGGTAAGGCAAGGTCACTGAGGTGGCCAAGAGCCAGGGCTTCGGTGCACAGCAGGCAAGGCAGCAGGAGCCCAACTGCTGAGGACAGTCACCAAGGAGCCATCTGGAAAGGCACTGCATCACCAGCACAACTGGAAGGCTCTTTGGACCAAGAAGTTTCAGGAAGCCCTATCTGGACTCAAAGGATACTCACTCCCTGGCATTTAGAACTTACAGGCTTTGCACCTTCTAACCTTTTGCTGTCCTTCTGCTTCCCTTCCCCTCTGAACAGCCCAACCACAGAATATTCCACCATGAAGGTTGAGCTTTCAATTTAGCGATGGTTGCTTTGCTTCCCTGGCTTCCTCTTTCTCGCCCATCTACTCATGCTGGTTCTTGGGCTTGATGCGGCCTGTGGCCTCAACTCACATTGCCTTTTCTGCATTAGCTTCAGTTGTCTTCAAGTGCAGGCAACTCGACCATCATTATGGCCAAAGAGTAAGGGTTGTTGATTTTACCACTGTGGTCTTGGATGGATGAACGGGGATAAAATTGGGATTTAAGTGAGATTTGTCTTCATTGTCCCTTCCCTATAACTTACCACATACACTGTACAATTGACAAAAATGATGTCTTGCCCAATATCACACCTCTAAAACAAAAACAAATCTTTGTGGCATAATAGGAAATGTTATTTTATTATTTCCCCTTATGTGCCAGCCAAGTTTGAAACAGAACAGTTGATCTATATTTGCACTTTGTTGTATTTACTTTGTCTTGTAAATTAGCCAATTTTTCTTTCATTGTTGTCTCCTGTGGCCTTCGGGAACAGATGTTTCTTTTGAGCATCTGGTAGCTCTAGTCCTGAAGTGTCAACTTAAAGGGACATTATTTTGTCTAGCAGCTAAGGCACCACACAGATATAGCCTAGGAGGATTGTATGTGCACAAAGCAAGCCTGCACATGCGCATGCACACACACACACACTTACAAACCACAAGCCTGGGACTATAAATATGTGTGAGTCACCCAATAGAATAAGAGAAACAAGAAGGAAATGTAGACATTGTATTTCTCACAACATTTCTATTTTCAAAGCTGTTTGAATAATGGTTTTAGCTTAGGATGTTGTCTCCAGTAAGTGCAGCAGAACTAGACGCTCCAAGGTCAGTTGTGCTATGTTTGTCTAAGATGAGACTAATGTTCTATGCTTTGTGTGTAGTATCTTTTGTTAAGGTCTTTAGTACACTGTGAGCCTTTGTTGCCCTGACTATTGGCCTGATAATTTCAGCAAAGTTTACAGTAGCTCCAGGATCTTTCCTGAGGTATAGATTTTAATGGCCATTATCCTGAGTATGCTTTGAAATAGTTTCCCTCCCTTAATATGTCATTTCTTGTATTCCTTTACAGAAACATTACAGATTGGTTGACCCCAAGGTATGTGCTCTTAATTCATACACAGTACTTCTTTCCATGGGCTATTTTAAAACACAGAATATTACTCAGATGTAATGGGACTTTTTTTTCTGTAATAGTTAACATTTTAACAACATTTCAGGTACAACTTTTAGCAAATATGATTTCCTGCATTTTAATTCTAGAAAATATCTCCCTGTATACTACTAATTCCATAAATATGGAATGAAAATATCAGAAAGGATTACATGCCACTTACAGACTTAAAGGTTTTCTGTGCATTCTATCCCTTGGTTTCTTATTTATTTTACATACATACATACATAAATGCATGCATGCATTTATTTATTTTGAAGCAGAGTCTGGCTCTATCGCCCAGGCTGGAGTGCAGTGGTGCAATCTCGCCTCGCTGCAACCTCCACCTCCTGGGTTCAAGTGATTCTCGCCTCAGCCTCCCAAGTAGCTGGTATTACAGGTATGTGCCACCATGCCCAGCTAATTTTTGTATTTTCAGTAGAGACAGGGTTTCACCATATTGGCCAGGCTGTTCTCAAACTCTGGACCTCAAGTGATCCACCTACCTCGGCCTCCCGAAGTGCTGGGATTACAGGCTAGAACCACCATGCCCGGCCTCCCTTAGTTTATTTATTAAAGTATGTGACTTCACTGAAGCCAATGTTCTTTACTAGTAGTACTTACTTAATTCAGAGAGTTTGTTTTGAGGCTTCTGCCCAGAAAGAAGCTGTATTTCCCGACCTCTCTTGCATCTAAGTAGAGCTAAGCAGCTCAACTGTGGCTAGTAAAATGTATGTGGAAAAGATGTACCCCACTTTCAAACATCACCCATAGAAATCTCCTATGTGAACCTCAATTTTCTGTCTTCTCTCAACTTTCAGCTGGATTTCAATGCTCAAGGTGACTTTGAGAGTCTCATGTTGAAAGTGAAGATGTCCGTCAGTCTGAGTCCTTCAATGCCTGTACAGAGTAATTCTCCCAAGGATTGATTGGATTTTATATGAGCAAGACACAAACATATGTTTAGTCTTCTTTGTCTACAAATGTTAAGCTTAAAGGTCTGAGAAAGTTTTGTGTTTTTATGTTTTTTAATCTCTCTAGGATTCAATCATATTTAAAACCTTTTCATAAGACTAACAATGCATGCATTGTTACAGAGATATATTCATTACATGAGGGTCACTGTCAAACAATTTAACAAACCCTAGGGTACTTACTCCTTGTGTTTTATTTCAGGAATGGGAATGTAGCTCTCTACCTCTCTGGAGTGTAAATAATCTTTAAGCAAAGTGGGGAAAAACAGTTCTTCAGTTATCTGGAAGGTTTCTTGGTTGTTAAGCCAAAATTACCAAGTACTACTAGCCTGGACCATTTTTACCCTGGGTCACAGGATTTGTTGTAATTGCCTTAAAATATTATAATTATGTTGCAATTGAAAAACAGATGTTCATCACTTCTTGGCCTTTTGGCTAAGATCAAGTGAAAAACAGATGTTCAGAAGTGGAGGCAAGTGAGTGTGCCTGTGAATACACACACACACACACACACACTCCTATTTCTTTCTGCCATCATGCATTTTTACCTACAACCACACCAGTAAGACATACAATATCTCATCCTTTTATGGTTAGTTGTTCCTAAACATTTATTACAATGTTAACTGTTGGGGTAAATTATGTACCATTTTCAGGAAGCAATGTGTATTTTAAAATAACCCTATTAGAGTGGTATAGTAGATTGATTAAAAGCATGAGGCTTGGAATTTTAGACTAGTTTTTGAATAACGTTGCTGCCACTTACTACATGACCTTGGCCAAATTATTTAATCTCTTGGAGCCTTAGATTTATTTGGCTGCAAACCAGAATAACTTAATCATTGGATTAGTGTGAGGATTAAACAATACCTCCAAAGTACCCCCCAAAATTCTCAGTACTATTGGAAGCACTTAACAGATGTGGTTACTTTCATCGAAATGGTTTGACTTTTATAACTGTAAGTGTAATATTACACACAACACAGAAGACAAATCCAATACTTGTTTTTCATGGGTGAAACCAAAAAGTCTATCAAGAAAAGAAAATTACCTTTTCAAAAATAGAAGCAGTGTCCAAAGAAAGAATGGGGGTCTCCCTAAAAATGTGAAAACTAGAAATGTGCGATACCATTACAAGGTCTATGATCTACTTTGACATATTTCATCATAATTAGTGCAGTATTATATTTGTGCTGGTTAAAGTTTAGAGGCAGCCAGCTGGCCTTATATCTAAAGGGCCATGTTCCAGGGGCAGTTCCTACAAGTCATTCTGTTGGCCAATCTATACAACTAGAATAACTTTTTCTTCTAATGAGAGCCCATTTCTAATATTCATCACACTCAATAACATCACTGGTTCTATCAGTGACACTCAGTGACACATTGCTAGCATGCTAGAAAACAAAATGAATTTTCATGGATAGAACCAGTGACATTGAGTGTGATGAATATCAGAAATGGGTTCTCATTAGAAGAAAATAAAGTTATTCTAGTTGTATACACTGGCCAAAATTATTTAGAGATACTCTCTACCCCTCCAAGGAAAGGGTATAGGAATCCACTCAGGCTTGTACCCTTCACCCTGGGGATGAAGTCCATAGCTTGATCTCAAATCAGTTCCATTACTTGTCATTGGTTTAGGATAATTCTGACTATAGGATGCCGACTACATAGGGACAATCTTGCTTCAGAAGTTGTGTTGGCCTGAGTGAAATTTTCAAACAGGAGCAGAAAGCTGGAATTTTATTGAAGCTAGAGATAAAAATATGATGTAGAAAATGTGTTGAGCATTCTTTGCTAATGAATATTTACCTAACAAATGTGTCCCTGCATAGAAAAACTTCACTGCAGACTTGCTTTCATTATAACTTGATAGCAAGGTTATCAGAAGTAGCAGCTGGATACCAGAAAGAACCACACAGCTATGCGTGAACCAACTGGCTACATCAGTTCACAACACACTTCCTGCCATCTTCTTTTAATTTTCTTCAATAGCCAAGGACTTCCATAATAATCATGGAGCATCCTATTTGATTGTCCATTTACTAGATTGAAGCCTGTCAAGCAACATAGCCTAGTGGCTCAAGGTCAAGCCCTGCCACTTACTAGAAATGATAATTGGCAAATTATTTAACCCTCCTGTGCCTGAGTTTCTGCACTGGAGAAATGGTCTAATAAGAGTGACTACCTAGATAGATTATAATGATAATTAAATGATACCCATAAAGAACTCATAACCATTTCTGTCACGTCTAAGTGCTAGCGATTATTAATTCCCAAATTCTCCACCAGACTTAGTCTGGAGAGATTACAATACTGGTTGGCACCTCTGATTATTGTTCAATGAAGGCTACTTTTCATTGCAATCATGATACAATTTTATTTGTCTCTGGAAAACCCTTGAAAGGGTTCTGTTTGAGCTCTGTCATCATAAGCTTTCATCATTTTGATGTACCTGTGGCTCTGTCTGGTATATGCTATCTTCAAGCTGGAATCTCCCCAGTTTCCTCCTTGGTATAGACAGGCCAAGTCACTCCCTTATTCTAAAACCACCTTTCCATTTTGAAGTGCCCCTTTTGCACTACAATCATGGAATGGTCCCACTTCCATAGTCTAGCAGACTTCCTGCTTTTGAGGATAGCAAGGTGAAGGAGAAAGAAAAAAAATGTCTCACTAGAGTACCTTTTTTTTCTACCTACACCTAACCCCCACAACTTAGGCTGCAAGAGTGGTAGGAAAAGAGTGGAGTGGGGAGGAGAGAAAATGTGAAGTGAAAGGTAGCATGGAGTGCATTAGAAATCAGTCAGCACAGTTCTCCCTTGGACTGCATTTCCATGAATCAGTACGTCATTCTCTTTCCTTTTGAGGAGTCTCTGATTTTGTTGTTTTAACTTCAGAATTTTAGATTGCTATGTTTTGACATATACATCTTTAATAGGCAATCTTTTTGAGTCAAATATTTATCCCAGACTTCCAATACAGTGTTTCTCCCTTTATTAAAACTGAAAAGATAAATAAAAGTAATTCACACTCATAGAAAAAAAAAATGTGTAACAATACAGGAAATCAACAGAGTGAATGTAAGCCATCACCAAGCAATGCACCTATTTGTTCAGGGTTTTTTCTTCATTTATTTGACTGGGAAAGGAAAACTAGTATTTATTGTGCTTCACGTATATCCTGGACACAGATAAGTCTCATATTTTCTTGGATGGATATTAACACTATCCCTTTTGTTGATGTGAATATTGAATTCTGGAGGTTAATCTGGACAGAGACACAAGACATAAGTGACAAAGGTTTTATTTGACCTTCAAGCCTATATCCCTACCAGTGTACCGCACTGCTTCCAAAGTCATTTTTAAGTGAAATAATCCAGGTATAGAAAGACAATACTGTACATTTTCACTTACATGTGGAATCTAAATCAGGCTCCAAGAAGCAGAGAGTCGACTGGTGTTAGCGGATGGAGGGTAGGAGGGGTGGGGAGATGATGGTTAAAGGGTATAAAATCTCAGGAGAAATAAAGGTTATTTTTAGATTTCTTACACAGCATGGTGAATATAGTTAATATTAGATTTCAAAATTGCAAAGAGTAAATTTCAAATGTTCTCACCACAAAAAAAAGGTATTTGAGATAATGAAGATGTTCTTTAGCTTAACTATTTCACATTGTCTTCATAAATCATAACATCACTTTATACCTCATAAATATACACAATTGTAAATTGTCAATTTACAGTAAAAAGTTTTCAAAAGATGACCTTTACTAATATCTGCATTCAGAAACACTTCTTTTTCTAATGTTGACTAACCCTTCTATGGTTTTTAAAATGTTCTCGTCTCCCACCAGAATTGATGATGAGTCAGAAAATGAACCACTCATCCACTCATCTTGGCTTCCAGCTCAGGTACTCTCCCCATCTAAGCAACAGTCTGAAACATTTTCTGAAATCGAATGCTCAAGGTAGCAGCAATGTGTCCCAACCACAAGTCTTATCCTGTAGCCCCTCCCAAGATGTACAAAAGCAAAGCCTACAAACCCATGGAAAAATACGAGTGTTCTAAAAATACATCATCAGCTGAAAGAGTGAGAGCTGTTTTTCAGGTGGTGCTAAAAATGGGCAATTGAAAGTATTTGTTAGAAATGTCAGACTTTGAAAATGCAGTGATAAAAATGCAGATTTGAATTTGCCTGAGAGAATTGGATTTAGAAGGCTATGGAAATTATTAGGAAGGTGGGTTTTAAGTGACCAGTTTTTTATACGTCTTCTTTGACAGTGATTTGTGCATACGCTTCTGAAGTAGTTAACCAAAAGTCCTCACAGATATTTTTAATACAATGAACCCTTCAAGCTCTGATTTGTCAGAACTCAGAGAAACAGCAGGGTGTGTTGACTTGAGGCAGTTCCAGAATAATACAAAAATGTCTGGGCTTGCAGTGAGCAGCTGTAGAGCTGATTTAAGTCTTTTGAAAACTTTTAATTGTTTTATTCTTGTGTATATAAATCTGCTAAAAATCAAATCATATATAATCATATATATTTAAATTAAACCATACAAAAATCAAATAACATGGAAAAATATAAAGAAGAAAGTAAAATTCACCTGAAAACTCACTACAAAGAGATAGCTAAAACATTGTTGACATTTTCACATATATCAATGCAAGCTTTTTCTTTTGGAACCTCCTAATTCCTCCTTTATCTGCCCTCATACTCATTAATTCATTCCAGAAACATTTGGTACTTATTTGAAGCTACTGTTCCAGGTCCTGAAAATATAACAACCTCATAATAGTCTAACGAAGATAGATCATTAAATAGACATGTACAAATCAGAATGTAAAGCTGGGGTAATGGTTGCCTTCGGCATCTTTGCATCTTCATTGCCTGGGTAGGGGAGCAATATGCTAAGCAGACATTTGCTGAATGATGAATTACTTTTTCAATCAGTAGGGGAATACAACGTGCTAAGTGCCAATAGAAGTACTTCATGGAAGCACCTCGGAGAAGCACATAAATACGACCAGGAGAAATTTTCAGAGGTCATGTCCAAACTGCACTGGAGGCACAGGGAAGAACTTATCTGGAAGCTGGAAGAGCATGTGCAAAGTCTAGATGGAAAAGAGTATGGCACATGGAGGGAAACACAAGAAATTCAATTTGAATGATTCAAATTGAAATGAAAATTGTGGCAAAGTCTCGATAGGCCATCTATGCCAGCCAGGTAACGAGGCTGGAGTTTATCTTCAGGCCAACAGGAAGTCAAAAAGGCTTTGATTATTAGAAGAATGGCATGATTTCCATCTCAAGAGGCTACACTCTACAGTGCAGACTGTAACAGTAACTCCTGTAACAGTCTCTCAAACTTTTTGAAAAAATTCAAGTTGGGTTTCAAGTCTCTAGTGAAGACAGGCTAAATTATTTCGATCAACAGCTCTGCTGAAAATAAATTGGATTAGGTTTAATCATATTTTTTAAATTGATTAAATTATATTTGACAAATAATAGTTGCTATATTTATGAGGTACAATATAATGTTTTAATCTATGTATACATTTTAGAAAGGTTAAATCTTATCCCTTATCAGTTTATTTTTTGTGATGAGAATGTCAAAAATCTATTCTTTAAGCAATTTTGAAATATACAAAAATTATTAACTGTAGCCATGATGCAGTGCAATAGATCACTGAAACTTATTTTTCCAGTCTAACTCTAACTGAAACTTTGTACCTTTTGATTGTCATCTCCCCTTTCCCCCTTACCCCCATGGCCTCTGGTAACCACCATTCTATCCTCTGTTTCTATGAGATCAAATCTTTTAGATTTCACATATAAGTGAGATCATGTTGTATTTGTCCTTTTGTGCCTGGCTTATTTCACTTAGCATAATGCCCTCCAGGTCCATCCATACTGTTGCAATGACAGATATCATATGCTTAAACACATCAGGATTAGATATGACAGTTGCCAGTGGGGTTCCAGAGAAAGCCATCCATGGAAAAGTGCCACGACACTCATTGGGAAAATGCTCTCTGGGGTGCCTGAGAAAGCTCCCCATGAGATGATGCCACTCCATGAAGCTACACAAGGGGACATTAGGCAAAGCTATTCATGAAACCCTCTGAAAAGACACTAGAAGTGTTCCAGGGGAAGCTGATCATGGGGAAGTCCTAGTTTCTGCTGGCCACTGGGCTGTGCTGAAACTAGTTGCTACCAGAGTCAAACGTGTTTCAGAAACCCAGTAGACACCCACCTAGAAAAAGACACCAGAATCAAAATGAGAAACCCGTTCCTCCTCCTATATCCCTCCAGCACTCTCTACTGATAGTTTGATATCATGCCACCTGGCAAAAGAAAACTATTTACAGGTTCCAGATCCATTATTGCAGAGATGGCAATGAAGGGTGTTTGGGAAAAGGCACTAAATCAATAACTGCAACAGATAGTTAAAAAAATAAAAGCCAGAGAATTAAAGGTCACTTGGAGGTGATATTTCAACAAGGTCATTTTTTACCAGCCTGTGACTTTTTTTTAACCTCACAAAGTAAAAAGAAAAAAAAAAAAAAAAGCAAAATCCACAATTGTCATAAGCCAAGAAGTCTACAGGAGACCTTTACTGTGTGTACTGGGCCCAAGTTACAATATCAATACAGAGGTAAGCCAAAAGAGCCCTTGCATGAAAATTAAAGCCCAGGTTTGATTTGCCTGGGCCTTTCAAGAAACATGTCTATCTTTAACCTTAGTTTAAGATGCTCCCTGATTGGTTAGACACTGACCTGCAAAGAAACTGGTTATATATTTGAAGCTTCTTAAGGCTCCAAATTTGTTACCCACTGTGAGACCATTAAAGGCTCTGTTGGATCCTTGGCCCCCAGCAATTAACTTCATCATGAGCCTAGGGCATAGTCTCATCTTTTAGCCCATGGCAAGATTTAAAAGTGGATGCAAAGACAACTACATACAAGCACCTAACCTAAAAACTCTCTCCCCTTGGAATTTTACTCCACCAAATTCATGAACATAGGGTAAAACATGAACACAATGAGGAGGGAAAAGCAAAGTATAAAAAATAATCAAATAGAACCAAATGCATCTCTTACAGATGAAAAATGCAGCATCTAAATGAAAAACTCTCAAAATGGGACTAACAGCAAACCAGACACTGGTGAAAAAAAAGATCAGAGAATGCGACCCCACGTAGCAATAAAAACTGTTCAAAATGAAGCAAACGGAGGGAAAAAAAAGTGAACAAAGCACAAGTGACCTTTGGAATAAGATAATCTTACTTAAAATTGAAGTCCCAGAGGAAGATAAGGTAGTAGATGGAGAAATAGTTGAGGAAATAATGATGAAAAATATTCAAAGTTTGATGAAAACTATAAACACAAAGATCCAAAAAGCTGAAAGAACCCCAAGAAGAATAAAGCTATTAAAATGCCAAAAAAAACTATAATTTAAAAACCATATCTAAGATAAATTAAAGATGACCTAAATATGTAAGAGAGAAATACCATGTTCATGGATAAAAAGGTTCAATATTGTTAAGATAGTCAATTCTCCCCAAATTAATCTAGAGATTCAATGTAATCTCAAAGTCTCAGAATATATTTTAGAAGTCAACAAATTGACTTTAAAATTTTTGTGAAAATGAAAATCATCTACAATAGCCAAGAGAATTTTGAGAAAGAAGTTTAAAGTTGGAGAAAATAAATTTTGTAATTTCAAGACTTACTATGAAGTTGATAAAACAGTGTTATATTGGCATAAAATAGACATATGAGAAATAATAGAAAATGCTGAAATAGGCACATTATGATAAATACTGTGTCTTTTGACAAAGGTGCCAAGGCAGTTCAATGGAGAAATAATAATCTTTTCAACAAAAAGTTCTATAACAATCGGCTATGTATAGATGTAAAAAATATGAACCTTTACTTTTACTCACAACATACACAAAACTTAACTTGAAATGGATTATAGATCTAAATGTAAGAGCTAAACTATAAAACATCTAGAAGATATAGTAGTAAGTTTTAGTAACATTGGTTTTGGGAAAGATTTCTTCAAAACAACATACACACACAAAAGCAGGAACCATCAAGGAAAACTCAAGAAATTAGGTTTCATCAAAATTAAAATCTTTATTCTTCAAAAGACACTGCTATTAAAATGAGACAAGCCACACACTTAGAGAAAAATATTTTCAAAATATATATATTAACCAAAGTGTGTTCAGAATATACAGAGGACACTTACAACTCAATAAAACATAGAACTCAATAAAAAAAAAGCAAAAGATGTTGACATTCCACCAAAGCAGACACACGGATAACAAACACATGAAAAGATGCTCAGTATTATTAATCATTAGGGAAATGCAAACTCAAAGCACAATAAAATATCACTGTATACCTGCTAGAATGAATGAAGCCAGACAGAAAAGAGTAAATATCCATTGATTCTATTCATATGAAATTCTAGAAAATGCTAACAAATCAATAATGACAGGAAGCAGATCAGTGATCGTCTAGAGAAAGCTGTGTGAGGAGAATGAAACAAGGGGAGGGAGCAACCCAAAAAAGGAAATACAAAGATGCATGAGGAAACTGTTGGTATGATGGATATGTGCCTTATCTTAATCATGATGATGGTTTCATGAGTGTGCGTATGTCAAAATGTACCAAAATGTGTATTTTAAATATGTGCAGTTTATTGTATTTCAATAATATATTTAAACAGCTGTAAAAATAGACAAAACTAACTTATTTTCAATAGAAATGCACACAAAAACGGTGAAACTACAAAACAGCAAGTAAATGATGACACTCAAAAGTCAGGGTACTGGCTGCCTTCAGTGGGGTTAACGGAGAGAATGGTTGGTGATCAGGGAGGAGTACATGGTGGCTTCCAAGGGGCCAGTTTGACCTGGGGTGGTGATTTGTGGGAGTTTGCTTTATAAAGGCTGTGTGTGTGTATGTGTGTGTAGCACTTTTCTGTATCTTAATTGTATTTCATATAGCACACAAGGTAAAGAAGAAATAGAAGTGGATTAGGAAGGATGAAGGGAGGGAAGAAGGAAAGGAAGGAGGAGAATCAAAAGCAAGTAGGAGGATGGTGAAATGGAAAGATCACCCAATTAAGTACCTGGAGATCTAAGTTGCAGTTGTGTTTCTGCACATGAGTCAATGGAATATAGGAAAAGTCAATCAATCTCTTTTTTTTTTTTTTTTTTTTTTTTTTTTTTTTTTTTTTTGAGACAGAGTCTCACTCTGTCGCCCAGGCTGGAGTGCAGTAGCGTGAACTCGGCTCACTGCAAGCTCCGCCTCCCGGGTTCACGCCATTCTCCTGCCTCAGCCTCCCGAGTAGCTGGGACTACAGGTGCCCGCCACCACGCCCGGCTAATTTTCTTTTTTTTAATTTTTAAGAGAGACGGGGTTTCACCATGTTAGCCAGGATAGTCTTGATCTCCCGACCTCGTGATCCGCCCGCCTCAGCCTCCCAAAGTGCTGGGATTACAGGCATGAGCCACCGCACCCTGCCCAGTCAATCAATCTCTTTGTGCCTCACTGATTTCCCTACTGGAGGTTTATTAGATGCCACAGAGTCTGAAATAGTCGATTCCTAACAGGTCCTCCATCACTTTGAATCTTTAAGATCAGTCCCTCAACAAATAACTGCTAATGGACTAATGCTACTACTCAGATCAGAAGCAAAAACCCTTAAAAATCCAAAGGAATATGTTCCTGATATCAAAGCTTGTCCCTGGGGAAAGGCAGGTGCAACTTCAGTCATACTGTGTAAGAGAAGAGCAACTTTATGAGCTTGTCACTCTGTTCTTTCTTTAGTGCTGCAGTTGAAAGAGCACTGCAATTGGAGTAGAACGTTTTGAGAACAAGTAGCAGCTTCCCTTCCCACTGATTGTGTCTTAGTTTCATTTTCAAAGCAAGAATAATAACAGCTAACACTTCTATAGTGTGTATGGTGTATCAGGCACTGTTCTAAGCTTTACACGTATGTGTATTTACTCATTTAATTCTCACAATGCTGAAGGAGATATTATTATCCCCATTTTATGGGGTGGGGAGGGAACAAAGGCTGATAACAATGGTATGAGATTATTGTGAGCATCATCACATAAAATAATGTATATAAAATGTCTTCCTATACTTAAAACTACATGTATATATACAGTACTTTAACAATATACCAATATCAAGAGAACAAGAAGACACAGAAAATATTTGCAAAAGACACATCTGATAAAGGACTGTTGTCTAAAATATACGATGAATGCTTAAAACTCAACAAGAAAGAAAATAAATTTTAAAATGGGGAAAAGATCTGAATAGACACCTCACCAAAGAAGATATACAGGTGGCAATAAGCGTATGAAAACGTGTTCAACATCATATGTCATTAGGGTAAGTCAAATTAAAACAGTAACGAGATGTCTTACATACCTGTTAGAATGGCAAAAATCCCAAACACTGACAATGTCACCAGTTGATAGTGGGGGAGTCTGTGGGTGTGTGGAGGCAGGGGTTATATGGGAACTCTACTTTCTGTTAAATTTTGCGATGAATCTAAAAATGCTTTAAAAAATCTATATTAAATACATATATACACATATATATGTGTATATATATGTGTGTGTGTATATATATGTGTATATATATATATACACACACACATACTAATGAAAGTAAATTCACCCTTTTACCAAGATTTGAATATACTGTGATTGGGTGAACTTAGTAACACACACACACACACACACACACACACACACTACAACATTCCCGTTTAAGGATTTCTGATGTTAATTTGACAAATAACAGATTTTCTAAAGAGTTCTAACCATTTGCCACTTTAAAAGATTCAGTCATCCAGGCTTTTCCAGAAATTACAAAATGGACCTTTATACAAAATGCTTCTCATCCAGCATTGAGTTGAAAAGGAGAGACTACAAAGCACCTCCTCCCTTCATCCTGGCCCCTACTCCAGGCATTGCTCATTCATCACTGTCATCACACAACCCTGCCTGTATTCCTCTCCTGCTTAGGAAGACAAGGTACATAAACATTTTGAAGGAATTCACTGGGTGTCTGATATATGATGAGAATTTTAAAATAAATTTACACCTCTGGTAACCAATAAAATAAAGAAAAGCACAGAACAAACTGTACTTTTTTTAATGAAAAAATCATAGATAACTAAGCTAAAAATTGTGGCCCTAGTATAGCTGTTTAGAAAAATCCATTCGTCATATACCAAACAGATTAAAGTCCAAGTTGAAAATTCACATGCACTTTATAAACCCACCAGCTCTTTGGAAAGAACTTGAATTTCCCATGTGTATACTACATAAGTTTTTCAAGCATAAGCAATCCATTTGTCTTCATTTAGCCTTCAGCCACTTTTTATTCCCAAGGAATTGCTTGGCCATTGAAATACAACTTACTTTCAAGGTGGTATATTTCTCAGAAGAGAGTTTAACTTCCCAAGAGCCTGAGGCCTGAAGAGGAAATGTGGACCATCCTGGGAGGTTACATATAAATCACAGTTAGGAAATTTTCACAAAATACCCTGGGATATGAATGACCCTCCAGCCTCACCATCAAAGTAGTATCAATGAAGAAAGGAGCAAAGAAAGGCCTTCAAGCCCAATCTCCTACTTCCAAGTAGGACTGCACCAGCCACTGGCCTGCGTCATGTGAGGTCCGACTTATAGGAAGGCTTTGGAGTGGGACACTTAGGGGGAGCTTTGACTGTTATCAGGCAGGGTACAGCCAGGATATTGAAACCACCTAGTTATTTTAACAGAGAATTTGATATAGACAATTATAGAGAACAGCAAAGGCAAAGGGAGACGGTGAATTGTCACGGAGGAAGTAAATGTGAGAAGCACAGCTACCACCCCCAGGGCTGAGGAACAATGAATGCTTTGGAGATTACTAGAATTTAAAAGCTTGGGTGAGAAGTCCTGCAGAACTGGGAACAAGACCTGTAAAGAGGGGAAACTGCTGGCTGGTGCAGGCTGGTGCTGGCTGCTCAGAGGGTGGCAACCAGGCTGCCTCTGAAAGTGTGGATGAAACTGTAAAGTAGAACAGACTGCCACGTCCAGCATGAAGAGCTAATTCTGAGATGATGTTGACAGCAACAGGAAGCAAAGCAGGAAAGAGTAAGTTCCTTCTCCTTTCCTCCTTTTAGCCTCCACCAGTGAAGAATCAAACAGGGAGCCACATGGCAAAAACTAAATGTGAATTGCAGGGTTCCAGCCCCATCAGAGGAAAACAGAGTAAGGAAGATGGGTTTGTGCTGATAGTCAATAGCCTCACTGCCAATGTGACATCTAAATTGAGAGTGAGTGAGGCTTGACTACTGGAGCACGTAACCCTGAAAAAAGAGACTGTCTGGGCACGAGGCAGCAGGACAGAGCCCAGGAAATCAGTGGAGAGGAGAGAGCTGGAGTAGGGTGGTTGATGATGGGAGAGGCAGAGGAAATGAAAGCATTCTCTCACCACATAAACATCATAGGTAGGCTCATCTGGAAAATTCTTTTGAGAAATCTTTTAGTGTCTTGAAAGGGGTGATAAATGGAGTAAAGTAAATGAGCTTGTCTCTCTGTTTCTTCTTTAAGAGTTATCTGCACCTTAAGCCAAGAGAAAAAGGGAGCAGCTTTTTCTCCTATTAACACAAAGACCCTGCTAACACTTTGAAATTACAGCTGAAGGATCAACTGCAGTTCTTAATAACTGCACAGCCTTTCTTCTGTCTCAAGGACAGCAAGGTGATTTTATTCCTCCAGTTATATTTAGAAGACCACTTTACAGACATTTTGAGAAGGAGAATTCTTGCTCAGGTTTTCCTAAACACAGGATGCCGGATTCAGCGTGTCTTGAGAGGAGTATGCATTGGAACAAAGTGTCCTGTCCTCTATGACCTGGAGTTCGTTGCATTCATACCAGAAGATGAATCAGATATTCAAATGTCATCATTGCTCTGTTTTCCTCCTAGTCGTATGCCCATTACAGCTTTAATCACAGCTTTCCTCCTGAGTGGCAATGAAAGAGGAATGAGTGAAGAATTGTACATCCTACTGTGATTGGAGTTTTATAGCTAAGCTTGACTGTCAGACTTCATTCCCTTCTGAAGAAAAGGTGATAATTTCATTCCAATCAATATCTATTCCACTTTCCTTGAAAACACACACACATATATTAGGTAAAATGCCCTTTTGTAAAAAAAAGATCAAGGGAACAATAAAATAAGAATATTGACAGAAAATATAAAAATGAAGATATAGCAGAAAAACAGTAATACACATATGCACTGAGCTGTTTATAAATGTTAGAGGCAAAGAAATAAAGTGGAAGTCATAGCTTGCCTCATTCAGTCACGTCAGAGTAGAATGAATCATAGCAATAACTAGGGTGGTGACTCAAACAGTAATTTAAGAAGAAATCTGAGAAGGAGAAGGATAAAAGGAACTCTATAAACCTTGAGAGTATCTGTTCATGCAAAACTAGTGGACCATGGTATGGCTGATCTACTTTCAACGAACCGTGATTGGGTGTCTCTGCAAACTGATGTGATGAATACTTTTCTCCTTATTCTAAAGGTGAATAAGACAAATAGATCAACAAGATTTTGGTATCTTTAGACTACTATTTCCAAAAGGAAATGCTGCGACTTCTAGCTTTGGATTATGAACTGAGAGATGTAGCTAATTGAGAAATAGCACCATCCTAAAAGACTGGTTACCTGTTCATATCCTGAAAGAAACAAAAACAGTAATCAAATTTAATAACACATGGTAGCTTCTGGAATGAATTTAGGAGACCAAAAAATAAAAATTATTGTAAATCACTAAGTATTCAAATCAAACTGACTACCTCAGGTATCTTTGCCTAACAGGGAATCTATGGAGTGAGGATTCAACTCTTCCAGTACCTAACATGACTGTAGAGCCAACCAGGACTATAAAAGTGGAGGTTCACAGCCATTTGTCCCCTTCACAAAACGTGGAAAGATACATTTTAGGTGGGGAATAGGGGCACGTAGGGCCATCTTTCAATGAGACAACTGCCTCTAGTGGTAGGTTTACTTCTAACTGAAGGTGTTTCATGTGGAAGACCTTTAGGAGAAGAAAGAGCTCATTGCCTGGTTCCAGAGGAAATGTAGATCACCTAGGAGGGAACAATTGTTTCATGAATTAGGGAGGTAGCTGATAGCCACCCAGTAAGACCTGTTTCATTCCTGCTCCCTGGGCACTGCAGCCAGGAAGAGCAGACTTGGGTATTTGTCCCAGCCAGCTACTCCTTCTTTCTTGAAAATAGTCTTCTCTTGGCTTCTGTGACATTAACAATTTCCCTACTATGCTACAAACTGCTGCACTCCTCTTCCTCCTATGGTCATAAAGAAAAGACTGCTCCAAAGTCAAGTCTTGGGCCCCCTTCTCATTCTGTCTGCCCTTCTACCACTGTGAAGGTGATCTCCTCCTCTCCTGTGACATTAAATAAATCCTGTGGGCCAACAATCCCAAATGTGCATATATCCCTCCTGCTGGCCACTTGTGTGCATTCAACCCCCATTCACACATCTGCTGGGACAACTAACGTACCTCAAATATGCCCAAAATGCCCCACTCCCCTCCCGATCTGTTCCTAGGGAATCTTCCCAGTCTCAGTAAATGGTCCTACCCCTGCATAAGGCAAAAACTTAGATGTCATCTGTTTCCTACCCCAAAATCAATCCAGCAGCAAGTTCTGCCAGCCCTAAACACAATGTATCTCTCTAATCCACCCATTTCTCCCCACTGCCACTGCTCTCCCTCTAATCCTAGCATCACCTGCTGCCCCCATACTATGGCAATGACCTTAAAATGATCTCACTGCTTCACTCCTGTATCCTTCAGCCTATGCCCCACACAACTCTGCTTCAATGCTTTTAAAAACAAAGTGATGGCATCACTCATGTTTAAAGCTCTCCAATGACTTTCTGTCATACCAAAGAGTTAGATTAATACTCCTTCCACTGTTGGCCACACTTTGTAATATTTGTCCCTTGCCTCCTCCTTCAGCCTCGTCACGTATTTCTTCCTACTTTTAACTCATTGCACTCCAGTCCCATGGTCTGCAGTTTTTCTTCCAAAACTCCAGGCTCATACCTTTGCCCCTGCAGTCTGTTACGTGTAGAATACCTTTCCTCTCAGATTTTGCACAGCTGACGTGTTTTCATTCATGTCTCAGCCTAAACATCAGCACTTCACTGACAAAACTCCTAAAAGTTTTAAAACCAAAGAGACCCTAGAAAAACAGACTGGATGGGCAGAGAGAAGCTACTTAACACCTTAGTCCTGGGGATAGTGTCCTTTCTGAAAAAAGACTGAGACCGAGGTAAGTATATGCTTCTATTACCACAAGGCCAGATTCAGTGATCTCATTACAAAGAAATCCTATGCAGAGTTTGAATGAAGATAAAAAGATAAAGATGGGAGATACAAGATGGGAAGAGATACAAGACGGGAAGAGATACAAGAAGACAAAAGATGAGAATACAGCTGACCAGGATAAAGACAACATTAGAGGAGGGGAGGGGAGTGGAGTGGGGGAAGGGAGGGGAGAGGAAATGTCACTGAAGATGAGAAGCCCTCCAAAAATGGTGGATAATTAGTGTAAATGTTCGTTTCAGTCCTTCTTGGTGCTAGAGGTAAATAAATGACAGCTTGACCTCCTAAAATGAATTGCTGGCAGCCAAAAAGCAAAAAAGAAAGACCCCTTCTCCAAATGGGACCAGCTACTGAACAAAAGATTGTCACACTAAATTAGGTTGGGAAATTTATTTACCAGCTAAACAATACGCTAGAGGCAGAGAAAGAGCTGTCTGAATCAGCTGGACTAGGCTTACCACAGTTAATGAGGCTTGAGGGGAAATTATGAAAACCCTTTTAAGAAGCAGAGCAGCACAGACAGGAGAGGGACCATCAGGGTCTCAGTCAAAAGTGAAAGTGATTCTTAATAGGCACAAATAATTGGGCATTAAGTCTCCCTGCCAATATGCCAGTTCTCAGTCCATATGGAGCTGGGTTCAGACCCCAAGGTAGAAGCTGGGCATGACAGAGTGGGTCACTATAATTGATTCAAAAACAGAAACTGTGGTCTCTGGTCTCTCAAGAGTACCCAGGTGAATGGCCTCACTCATGGTTCCTGGTGTCTAAGATCAAGGAGCAGAGAAAGAGGAAAGCAGCTACGGTTATGATTGTCCCTAAGGAGCAACTAAAAACCCCATATAAGGGTGAAATATATATCTTGGGTTCTGTGTAATTCAAAGTCCACACTATTTCACATTAAAGTTCTCATTCTGAATAACTCCACTTAAACCTATGTGCATTTCATCTATGTTTCCTGAAAGGAAAGAAAAATGTTTCACCATGATAAAATAAACTTCTTGATTTATACAAGCTGATGAGGCTAATATTCTATAATTGCATACTTTCGTGTGTCAAAATGTGAATAATTAAAACTGCAAAACTGGAAACAGAAAATTTCATGGTTAATGTTTTTGTGCCTGTGTGCTGACTGACTAGCTCTGCTAAGTTCCTTGTGACAACCTCTATGTGGACATATGCATTTTCTGTTTCCTCTCTTGGATCATACTAAAGATAAAAATTCATCATGACAACTTACAACACCAATATACTATATAAAATTAATATATTCTTTGGTTTGGGGTTTGCTGGAGAAATAAGTGGACTTTGGAAAATAAAACCATTGGTGTAAGTGAACTCACAAACTATGTGACTAACTCTTTTTCAGACACAGTATCTTCTGAAATTTGAGGAAGAGTGGCAATGTAGGTTTTTTACCACTTCACATTTCAGTTGTGATTTCCTTGATTTGAGGAGAGATTCCTTCTTAGATTCCTTGAATTTCAGGCAAAATGTTCCCCTACTTTTTAAGAAAGGAACTCTCTTTGTGTCAAAAGTAGTCTTTAGTGTCTCTTCCAGGTTGGTTGATGATTAGGCACTAATAAAGAGAGAACAATAAAAGAATTGTAATGGCAACATGCCCACAGTCAGGAGTTGGATGAAACTTTTTAGCTTTTAAATAGTTTGGCATAAAGCCATTACCTCCCAGTTTGGCAGAACAGGTGGAGGTAATAACTCCACCGCCCTACTCTAGTGAAAGCACAGTATGATGCAATTTTGAAAAGATTATTACATACTCTTATTTCTAAATAAAAAGTAAAAGGTGATAAAGCATATGGTACAATATCTGGGGAATCTTACTTGACTGCAGTTGAATCACAAAGAAATCTGTCGGTAAATTGGGCCTTTAATCCTTTAAGGTGAAAATGTGTTTTATCTCATTTTCACCATGGAAACTACCGTACAATATACGATTGTGGTTATGGGCAGAGTATATCATAATTCAAACCCAAAAATATGAATACTTGTATTCCAGCAAATATAACTTCCTAACTTTCCATATTTCCTTCTGAAAACATTCTGGCCAGCCCCCAAAATGTTTGAAAATTGCATGAATATTTTAATGTATATATAATTATAAAATGAATATGGAACTGTAAATGAGATGTCCTATCTGTACTTATTCTTTATGATTTGATTTTTATGAACCCAGATCATATTATAAAAGCTCATAAAAAATTATCAGGATAAGTGCTTTCATGTTATATTATTATACATGTTTTTTAATTTCTTAAAATATGTATTCAATTGTACTTACTATGAGACTACAAGTATTGATCTGAGATTAAAGTTTGATCTGTAAACTTCAATACCCCAGAAAACTAATGGAAACACTACTTCTATTGAAGTTCTCTATCCGAAAAAGAATGTTTAAAGCTGGATCATCTTTGCCTAATGGCTTGTTTCTTACCTTTTGCATCTAGAGTTTCTGAAAAAAAATTTGTCATTTGCTTTATGATTCTGTACCCCACTGGCAGAACAGTCAATAAGATCATGAAAGGTGAATGGGCAAATGGAAAACAATCATTCCTTGAAAGGGTCACAGCAGGGTTGGAGACGAGAAAGCCTTCACATCGAGATGAGTTTTTAAATATAGAATGTTTTATCTTATTAATTATAATTCTTATTCTTATTTTTAGGTAAATTATTAATACTCTTTTAAAATAAAAGAGGGAAAATATCAACACTGAATATTTCTGGAATAAAATCTACATCAAACAGAGCTTTTACATCATGAATGGGATAATGTAAAAGTAGAATGCCTGTAAAGGCATTCTAGCTGATAGACTGAGGCCTGAATTTGCTGACATCTCCCTGTGGTCCCCTAGGGAGAAAGTCAGGATTTCTTTCTTTTGAGGGCAGCTGGTATTTAATGGTGCCAACATGGAAGATCATTTAGACCTCTTGCATTTTTTTTTTTTTGGTTTTGATTTTGAGACAGGGTCTCCCTCTGTCACACAGGCTACAATGCAGTGGAACAATCATAGTTCACTGCAGCCTCAACCTCCCAGGCTCAAGCGATCCTCCCACCTCAGCCTCACAAGTAGCTGGGAATAGAGGCATGTGCAACCACACTCAGCTAATTTTTTTTCTAAGGGACAGGATCTGTCTATACTGTCCAGACTGGTCTCAAACTCCTGAGCTCAAGCGATCCTCCCTCTTCAGCCTCCCAAAGTGCTGGGGTTACAGGCATGAGCCACTGCACTGGGCCAAGCCTCTTGCATTCTGGACCTAATCCCAAGATGTTTAGAAAGAGAGTCAAGAGAAATGAAGGAAGCAAGAAGAAAAAAACTGGGGATCACAACCACCATTCTGTTCCCATGGATGTCTAATCTATGTATCCACCTTTCATCACATTAGTCCCACAGCCCAAAATTGGATGAATAACACAGCCTCGATCTTCATTATCATACATGTGGATCAGAGCAAAAATGTTCCTGATATTAAATAACATAAATACCAAATATAGTGGAGATACATGAAACCTGTCATACAAAAAAGAATAAAGCAAAGTAAACAAAGGCTCCAGTAAGTCTTCCCAGACCTCAAAGCCCCAGCAGCCCTGTCTCCAGGATCAGGCAGGATGGACAGCTGCATTCTAGGCCCATGAAGTTGGGCAACCCCTCCCTGCAGCAGCGACAATGAAACCCAGTTCACTGCAGAGAAGGACCATCCTGAGAAAAGTAGCTCACCCACTGCCCACTGTCCATCATATCGCTCTGTTCAGTGTTTCTGCACCTACTGGTAATGGCAATTGTCTTCCATTTGAATGTATGTGTGTACATATGTATGTATGCATTTGCATGTTTTCTGTCCCCCACTACTAGAATTCAAGCTCCAAGAAGCAGGGACCTCATCTCCCTGGCTCACCACTGTATCTTCAACACCCATAACAATGATTAGGACAGGGTAGGTGAAATACTGGCTGATTTCATCAGTGAGTGTTGTGGATGATGAGTCCATACTGCCAGAATAGACATAAAATACATTTTTTGAAAGTCTGATGTATCTGTGAAATGAAAATAGGAAAAGACTGTCTGGTAAAAGTGCAACAGAAAACATCCCAGAGGCTATTTTGCAGTACAGACATGTAGGTTTGCAGTACAAACATGTAGGGTTTGAATATCATATAGTGTGAGGGGCGGGGAGCAGTGAAAGAAAAGGTGAAATGGGAGAGTTCCACTGCATCTAAAGTAGAACCTGATGCCTAGTAAGTCGCTGATGTTCTAAGAAGGCAAGGCCAACTGATAACCACTGCCTGCTGTGCGGTCTAATATGTTCCATATCAGCAAGTTGACCAGTTACTTCTTTAAACCATAACAAGACACATATAATTGCCTCTGTGGGTAACACTGCTCAATTTTGATTAAGAACTCTATCTTTAATGACATTTTCAGTGTGTATGTGAAACTTCAGTAGTGTGTTTCCAGGCCTTTAAGTATTTCTGGCCATGCTACTACAATTCTATCTCTAGTGTAAACTTTAGACAATTGATAGGACAAAACACCTTCTTGCTCTCCAACAAACTCTAACATTTTGTGGATTCCCAGAAAAAGAAGATTAAACTCTAGTCTCCCTAACCTAGAATTTTCTTGCAGATAGGCCAATAAGACTCATTTTGACTCAACTGACATTTCCTGCTGGACAAAATAAAGGAATTAAAATCATTATAAAACCACACATATTAAAAATCATATATTCAGTGACTATATAAGAAAACTATCATAGTGTAATATATAATACCATTATGGAAGAGTGTTATAAACAGTGTTTTCTTTTTTATACTTTTCTATATTTTAAAATTTTTCTTCAAAGCATATGTATTATTTTAAAAATAAGATTTAAAACTGTTTAATTAAAATTTTGTAAGTCTGTTTTAAGTTTTTACTCAAATATCTTTTGCCTTCAGTGTTGATTGAAGTACTGTGAAGGAAAGGATGTGCAATTCTTTATACAGTTCTCATTAGTATTTTCTATCTCAGCAAATCCATTTTGTTGTCATTTGCTACTTATTAAACATTGTTTTATAACCTTATCAACTATGTGCAAATAAAATCCATTGCTTTCAAGAAAGTGTACTTTTTAAATGCTTTTAGTTTTGATTGCAGTATTTTTCATGTTAGATTTGCTTAAGCCACATATTTTGTATTCAAGCAGATGTTCACAAAATAAATATTCACATCGAGTTTATGTGGCTCATAATTCCATGTAGTACAGATTGCTTCAAATGAGTCTACAAACCTCATTTTCTTCTGACTTAAAAAATGCACCCAGAATAATATTTAAATTACCTTTACACACCTAATAAAGATGTACAGTCATTTTAACAACCTCTGCACTGTCAATCATTGATAGGAAAACATAACTTGACATGCTCTAGATTTATTTTAATGGGCAATGCATTTGAAAGTGCTATAACTCTGTGATAGGGCAATCTTATCCTGGGGTGTCATCTACCTCAACATGGGGTGTTTTGAGACAGTCTTTTGTCCCTTGCCCGGTAAAAACACAATATACATGTATATTTCTCTTCCCTTTTAGCAGTCAGGTGGCTACCTCCATTTGGAGCAGGTAGTTTCAAATTCAAATTAATGACATGATGATTTACAAACATGAGTTATAAGTATTATATGAGTTTGCAAGATTAAAATGTAACAAGAACCAAATGATTGGTTGCTTCCAGGGGCTGAAATGCAGTATTCTCTGGGGTGATATCATATTCATTTCAAATAATAGCTATTATTTGTTGAGTACTAAATAGACATATTTTAATTGTTTTCAACTAACATTTAATTGTCGCAACCCTATAAGAAAGATTTTCTCATAATTCCCATTTTATAGATGACAAAACTGAGAAAGAAGAAAGGGGTGTACTAGGCCTACAGTCACAGCTAGTGATGGACTAGGCCCATAGTCACAGCTAGGTGGCTGTGCTAGAATTCTAACTTGAGAAGACCCCTCTCGCTTAACCATTACTCTGTACTTCCTCTCAAATATAAATCATAACTTTAGAAGTTACCAATACACATTTCTATATCCCCCTCCCTTCATTGCTTCCTTCCTTCTCTCCAAAATATCTTCATTTCTTTTGACCATAAGATTATTTGCTCATTATCAAAATGTAAAGTCCAGTCCACATTTCTTTATGCATTTTCATATCTCCATTAAATTACAGCCATCCAAAAGCTTAACAGCACAGTACATCACATTCTCATTTCTTTATTAACATGATATTTCTCCTTCTCAGGAACCCTATGAGATGGGCCAAAGGTTCAAATTCGCGGTATTACTTATAACAGCAAAACTTGAAATTAAACTTAAAATATACAGTCTCTAAATTTAATTTTCTAAAAAGACTAACATATTTTGAAATACTGTGTTATTGCATCCTCTAGAATGCACTAAGAGAAAGAAGAAAAAAAATGCAAACATTTACCAGGCACCTGCTAGATGCCTTGGAATTCAAAGTGTGGTCCTGAGCCAGCAGCATTATTATCATCGGGGAGCTTGTTAGAAATGCAGAATTTCAGTCTACACCCCAAACCTACTGAATCAGAACCTGAATATTAACACCAATCCCCAGGCAATGCACACACATAGAAAAGTTTGAAAATCACTATAGCAGAGAAGCACAGCATGTGTTCATGCCTCCAGTTACCATACTTCAGCTAGCATATTCCCCAGTGTCAGAACCATATGATATCACCAAAACAGACAGAAGTGAGAGCCATTCACCCGCCCAAGCTCACCCTTATTCTGCCAAGTCAGAAGAGGCATGGCTATTGTTAGGTGCAGAGTAGGAAATAGATTTTTGCCAACAAAACACTAACTGATTGGACCATAAGTTGAAGAAGTTTCAACTTGAGCATAATGCCAATGAGAATTCATTCAAGATTTTGAGAAAATGAGACATATAGTTAGATTGCATTTTAGAAAGATCACTAGCTGTAGGGTAGAAAACAAATGAGATGTGGTAAGCTTCGAGGTAGGGCAATCAATTAATAGTGGAGAAGTGTTGGTGGCCTGAGTACTCATAAGCAGTGGGAAGATAAAGAGGTGGAAGACTCAAAGGTATTTCAAAGGTAGACTTGTCAGGACTTGAGATTAGTGGGGAGGTACTCTGTGAGGAAGAGGGAGGAGAGAAGTGAAGGCAATATGTCTTGCCAAAAACCATTTATTTTTAAAGAAAGAGAAATGACTTGAAACAAACACCTAAATAGTTTTGTACTGGCTTAAGAATGAATAGGCAGATCAATCGAACTGAACAGAAAGACTATAAGCAGCTCAATTCCTTCCTACAAATGTTTATTATGATAAAAGTGACACTTAACCCATTAAGGATGGATTATTCAATGAATCATATGGAGATAAATGATTAACTACTAGAGGAAAAGTGTTAGCCCTTTCTTACACCAAAATGAGACTGAAGTGGATTGAAAACTTGCATGTGAAAAAAAAATTGTAATAATTGAACAATAAATGGGTTTCATGGCACAGAAAGCTATTTTAAAGCACAAAAGAAAAAGGTAAAAATCATAAAGAAAAAGAATGACAGTCTTGATTACATAAAAAGTAAAAACATCATTGCATTGCCAAAAAAATTATAATAGAACCACTTAGGGATAAAGAGATTTTAATAAATGAAAGAAGTAGATTAGGAAGCCAAGAGCGAAACAAGCAAAGAGTATTAGAAAATTTACCTAAAAATATATGATTCATTAAAAAAAAAGAAGAAGAAAAAGAAAAGAAAATTTATGGAAGCCTGGGCAACATGGTAAGACCCTGTGTCTCTCCAAAAAAAAAAGAAAAAAGAAAAAAAAAGAAAAAATCATTCAGACATGTTAGTAATCACAGAAGTAAAAACTAATATAATGAGAATGCTTCTCTTGTTAAATTGCATTACAAGACCCACTTACTGGTCTAACTGCAGTAAAATTAGTAATTTTTAAACAAAAGTTTCTGGAAGACAATTTATAAAAAGGTTATAAAAAGGTTAAAATGTTCATATTCTTTGAACCCCCAAAATTTCACTTTAGGAATTTATTCTAAGGAAATTGGAGCTGTACACAATAGTTACTATGTACAAGACATGTTCGTTTTAGCAATTTCGAAATGAAAAACTTTAAGTGACTAATAGTAAGGAGTTGATTAAATAAATTTTGCTTATTACTTAAAAAATATATTTGGCAGACATTTTAAAATTATATTTTTCAAGGTATATTTAATAATGCAATAAAACATATATGAGATAATACGTTTTAAAAGATATAAAGAATATACTTATCCTTCCAATATTTATTAGATGCCTACTATCTTCCAGGAATTGTTCTGTAAGTATAATCATTGTGTGATTTGTTTTGTATATAGAATTCCAACTTTCTAAAAATTATATATATATATGTGTATGTATGTGTGGATATATACATATAGAGAGAGAGAGAGAGAGCCATAGCCATAAAAATATTTATGGAGAAACACAACATGATGTTAACGATAGTTGCATCAGGATGATGGAATGTTCATTTACGTTTTCTTATTTATTTTTCTGTGATTTCTAATTTTCTACAATGAACATGTATTAGTTACATACTTTCAAAAAATAATAACTTTTGATTTACCTTAATTTCACTCTAAACAAAGAAGAAACTTCTCTTTAGGCTATTTTAAAGAAAACACGTTGGCATTTTCAAAGAGAAATTGACCCAGTTAAAAGGAAAAATAAAAGAAATAAATACCCAAAAAATGAAAAAGAAAACATTTACATCTGACTCTGCAAAGTAAAAGTCCTCATCCCGTAAAGGCTGTCACAACTCCACAGGCAGGCTGGCTCCTTCTCACCTGAGAGCACCTCAGGAACCTGCTCTAGAAACGCTCTGATGTTGCCCTTGGCCCTTCCTAGACCAAGGTCAAAGGCTCAGAGTCAAGCACTTTGATTATCCTTGGTAAAGTAATCCCCTTTATCAGTTGGCATACATGATATAATATAAAATAGTTTAAGTTTAGCTTTTTAATAAATGGCTTTACGATGACTGATTCTATAGCAAGATCAGTGTTCATTTTACCTCTTCAGTAGGAAACCTTAAGTAAATTGGCACACTTGGTGGAAAAATATGAAATGTACAGACATGGCCTGGGTCAGCTTTTAGCAACAGCAAAGAGAATCTTGCCAGATTCAAGGGTTATGATGACCACATAGAAGTAAAATTTAAATTTCTGCCTAACAATTTGATGTCTATGTATCCTTGCCAGGAACTGATACCTGGTGTCACTGTAGGCTACTTACAATGCCTTGGGTAACTGACATCTCAGGGCACACACTCCTGTTTCTGCCACTCCTGCCTCTTCTGATAAGGTGTCATTAACCCAATTTTATGCATTTGGACATCAAGGATGAGAGAGCATTAGTGACTTGTCAAAGGTCACAGACGAGGCAGAGAGGATCACAGTTTGAGCCCAGCATGGACTTTGTGTCCTCCCCTTCTGCCCTCCTCAGAAACCCTGAACACATGCTGATTCATCCTAATATACAACCCAAGGGGTATTTATTGTGTGCCAGGCACAATGCTAGAAATGCTTGTTTCTAACTCTCACAGCACCTTTGCTGTGAGGTTGGTTTTTATTTAATGATGAGAACATTGAGATATTGTAACTGCCCTAATCTCACGCAGCTAACAGATGCCAGGATGAGACAACTTACATATATTATGCACAGAAAATCCCATCATTTCCAGTGTTTCCCCAGGAAGCTTCTTACTGCAGATCTCAATAACAACATATACACACATGCAGACTATAGGCTGATGATCTAACACACAATTACCCTTTTGGCCTGTTTAAGCCAATTCAATGAGCTTCAGTGTACCCATCCCTTCTCTGCATTTGCTTACTCCAGAATCCTATTCTAATCCTGCTCTGAAGCATAAAATGTGATAGTTTTCTACATTGGAGTAAGGCATACATCAGGAATCACTGTATACATATGATGAGACATGTACTATGGTTCAGCCTGGGATAATCAACTGTGCTTCCTGGATTTGCTTACATCCTTGTTCAGGATTTATTTAGTTTTATTAAATTATCTTCCCTTATACTATCTAAAGCAAACCTTCCTCAGACTCTAAGGCTGCAAACACTGCTCAACAGAAATAGAATGCAAGCCACACAGTAATGTTAAATTTTCTAATGGCCACATTAAGAAAACATATAAATTAATAGGTGAAAGTCATTTTAATAACAATGTTTTTAAAAATCAAATCCAGTTGACCCTTGAACAGCATAAGTTTGAACTGTGCAGGTCTGCTAATAAGGGGATTTTTTTCAACCAAACACAGACTGAAACTATAGTATTTGTAGGATGCAAAGCCCACATACAAAGAGGGCCAAATTTTCATATATACAGATTCTGGAGGGTCGACCTCAGGGCTTGAGTATGCACAGATTTTGAAAAATGCAGAGGAGTTGCATTTACCTTGCTCCCCAGCTTGCAGACGGCCTATTGTCGGACTTCACCTTGTGATTGTGTAAGTCAATACTCCTTAATCAACTCCCCTTTATATATACACCCATATTAGTCCAGTCCTGTCCCTCTAGAGAACCCTGACTAATACAAGGGGTCAGGCACAAGTATGCATGTGGAAGTGGGGGCTAGGGCTCAAGGCTATATGCAGGCATGTATGTGTTGGCAGTGTAGGGTCTCTGGGCTGAGGTTCCTGGGTCAGCAGCAGCTGGGGTGACTCTGGAAAGGAGACAGAGAAAGATGGTGACTCAGGTACCTGAAGACGATGAAGGTGAAAAGCTGCGTGGCCCTCCGTGGTGAAGGCTGTAGGTGGTCCACTGCAGCTGTGCTGGCTATTGGTTTCCTTACTAAAGCTGCTGGAGTCCTCTAGAGCAAGCTGCTGGGGTCTGCTAAAGAGCACATTGCAGGGTTCTTGGCAGTGAAAGCTGTGGGGAGCGTGTGGTGGCCGTACGGGCTGTTGAGGTGCCTTGTGGGGAAGATTTGCTGGAGACCTATGCAGAGCAGGCCATTGAAGACTGCTGTGGCTCCCAGCATCTGGCTGATAACGATAGCATCTATCTTTCTTCTTTATACCCTGGCATCTTCAGATGTCTCAGCCATGCCAGTCTCCCCAGCAGTCTGGGTGGGGTGAAACTGTAGCTGGTCACTCGGTCAGTGCCCTCAAAAGCTGGGGAAGATGGTTTTTTACCCAACTCTCCTTTTCCTTGTGAAGGGAACTTGTAAGCTATGGAATTCCTGCTCTGTGCTGAGCAGTGCTGGCCTGGAAGATGGGAAGGAGATGGAGTCAAAATGAAACTGTCCTTCTTAGCCTTTTTGTGAAGTAATTTTGGGATTATTTCTTCCACCGTAACTGCTTAAGTGGACTCTGGGGTTTTTCCAGAGTTATTTGTGAATAGCTATTTAATTGTTCTTTGTCAGAAGAATGAAGGCTGAGGCCTCCTTTTCCACCATCTTGCTGACATTACTCTCCTTCCAGGTTTATCCTTGATACTCAAGATAATGTTGGTGAAAGCTCTAAAGTGCTCTATACATTCTAGCCATTGTTATTTACCCCCAAAGTTGTATTTTTTGATGCTACAATTTTAAATAACATATTTAAAGCACTTAAATTTTTATAAAAATAATAAAATCACTATGACACCAAAAAAAGTTTATCTCAATTTTGAAATGTGAATTTTATTTTGCATTTAAATTTATATCGTCTTCTATGTTGTTACCTTACCCATAATATTCATGCTTGCCAAATAGTGTTTAATAATCCATTGAATTGATTTAAAAATTTTATTTGAACCTTTGGACATTTGAGTTGAGATCATATTATTTTTGAGATCCATTTCTACTTCTTTTTAGGTTATACGAGTTTTCTTTTAAAAAATATTTAACTATCAAAGATACCTTTAAATTTTCTTTCTAGATATGTGTCAGAACACCAAGATTCAGAAGTGATTGGAGTCCCATGGGAATCTTATAGGAGCTCATCAACATTTGTGATAACCGATGCTCAATGACATGGTATTTTTTAAATAAAATCCAATGGAACAAATACTGGACTCATACTTCAATCCACCACTGGATTAACATTAAATTGTTATAAGCTTAAAATAGATGCTTATACTTATAAGATGTTACATGTAAGCCTCACAATAACCACAGCAAAAACCTGTATAAGATACACAAAAGATAAAGAAATCAAAACATACCTCTACAGAAAATTATCTAATCACAAAGAAAGACAACAAGAGGAAGAAAGGAACAAAGGATCTACATGTCCCACCAGACAAACTAGAAAACGTATAATTCACAGAGTATTGGGTAGATTACTCACAAGGGTCTTGTCTTACTAGCAGGCAATATTTGGCCCTAGACTAAATGCTGCTCTGGTCCCACTTAAATCATACAAGCAACCCATCCTCCACACGCACAAAAAATCACTTTCCAACCACTTTAAATACATACCAAAAAAAGCTCAAGCATATTTACAGGAATACAAAAATCAAAGATCACCAGGCACACCAAAGAAGTAGGAAAATATAGCTATAATGAGGAGAAAAATAAGCCAATCTAAATTGGTCCAGAACTGGCACAAATGTTAAATGTTAAAATTAGCAGAAAAATACATTAAGACAGTTATTATAACTATTTAAGATGTTCAAGAAGTTTAGCAGAACCATGAAAAAATCAATAAGTAATTCTAGAGGGGAAAATTACAACTGAGATGAAAAATACAATGGATGAGATTGATAGAAAATCAGATCTTGCAGAAGGTTAGTAAACATGAAGATAAAGAAATAAAATCTATGTTAATTTTATTTATCTTTGTTTGCTAACCTACAGATTTAAAAAAATTAGAAAAAAAAACCCCAAGTATCAGTGAGCTGTAAGATAGCTTTAAATAGATTAATATACATGAAGTTGAAATACCCAAAGAAGACAAGGGGGATAGAAAAAAATGTTTGAAGAAATAATAGAGAAAACTTTTTTGTATTTGATGAAAAAACTGTAAACTCACAGAACTGAAACTCCAAGCACAGGAAACATCGAAAATATTATGCCAAGGCACATCATAACCATAATGAAATGGCACCAAATCAGTGATAAAAGGAAAAATCTTAAAAGCAGAAAAAAAGAGAAGACATGTTATATAAAGAGGAACAAAAATAAAAACAATGGCATAATTCTGATCAGAAACATTGCAAGTGAGAGGACATTGAAGCGGCATTTTTAAAGTAGTAAAATAATAAAACTATCAATGTAGAATTTTATACCCAGTGAAAATATCTCTTTAAATGAAGATAATATAAATATGTTTTCAGGCACTCAAAAGCTGAAAGAATTAATCACCAGCAGACCCACACTATGAGAAATGCCAAAAAGAAGTCCTTCGGACAGCGTAAAAAAATTATTAAAGTATAACTGACACTCAGCAAACTGAGTAAATCTGGACATACATATACAACTGTGTAACCATCATCACAATTAATATAATGAACCTATTCATCAGACCCAAAATTTTCCTTGCACATCTTTGTACCCTCCCCCACACCCTACCTTCTACCCAGGCAACGATTGGTCTGTTTTGTGCCATTATAGATGAGTTTGCATTGTGGAGAACAAGGGACAGTTGCCTGCTAAGCAAGACCAGCCAGTCAGGGAAAGCAACCATAAATACTCACTGGTTACTATACTACAGCTAAATCTCCCTTCTATCTAGCTTCTTCTTTATTGTATCAATAAGAAAATTGAAGGCTAAGTATTTAACAGACCTGTCAAAGGTCACACTGCAAGTTAAGTGACAACACCAAGTTCAAACCTAGGTCATTGGATTCCAATTTCCAAACCTTTCTATTAAAGTATATGATAAATGTCTCTTCAGAAATGCATTAAAGTACATAATTCAAAATTTCCCTCCCAAACTTAAATAACTCAAAGCATGTAATGATATTATACAATTTCTCACATCCTATTTCAGACTTTGAAATTTATCACACTTTAGACTTACCAAAAAGCATCATGTAGATGTACTCAGCAATTTGAAACAGAAACTTTTCCATTTCTGATTCAAAGTGTGTAACTAAATCCATTCCGTGTTTTGCTATATTTGCTATCATAATAATGTGATGTATGCAATCCATTATAGGCCTTCTGTGAATCTTTAATGCCTATTTTATGGCTCTATTTTATTCTCAATAGTTAAGATATATATATATATAATATTCACTAGCTATATATAGAACATATATATATCAATATTCACTTGACATATGTATAGAATATTTTTTAAATATTCACTTCACTTGATTTATCTCTTACATACAGTTTAATTTTTCCAGACTTTGAACTTGCTTTTTTTCATATTTTCTAGTTACATGATTTGACATTTGGCTTTTACTCTTCAAGGAAACTGATTTATCCCAACAATCTTTCTCTCCTCTAAAATATTTATGAAAAAACTTTTCAAGTGCTCAAATGACAACTGAAAACATTTTTATTGATCACCATTAGCAACTTCCAAAAACATATTATTTATTAATTTCTTCCTAGCTTCCTACCTACTACTCCAACTCTACTGTTTCTTTTGTCAAACTTGAAAATTCTGATCCATTTATTTTACTTCACTTCTTCAGGTAGTTTCTCAATTTGGAGAAATTCTAACGTCGTTTGCTGGACAAGGCTGACCTCTAAGAATCCGATGGATGACTCACTATTTGAGATCCCTATAGCTGGCTCTATGACCAGCTAAGCATCCGTGCTTCCAACTCTTTAAGGCTTTGTCGCTACAGCCGTCACCAAAAAAGACATTGAAGGACCAATAATCTCTACTTTCCACTTGCCTCTCATGATGACTCTATGTGATAGTGACCTTTGGGAAGTGGGGTTTGCCTAGCATGCAAGAATGTGGTGTGCCGCCACTCCTCCAGTCCTGCATTAATTGCAGACATCTCTAATCCCTGCAGCCTCTTCCACTAAGCCAGCCTTGGCCTCATAATAATTTCCTACAGTTCTGTAAATCAAAAGTCCAATACAAGTCTCACTGGGCTATGATCAAGATGTTGGCAGGGCGGTGTTTCTTTCTGGAGGCTGCAGGGGAGAATGTTGCCTTGCCTTTTCTCACTTTGGAAGGCTACCTTCATTGGCTCCTTCCTCCATGTTCAAAGTCAGAAATAGAAGGGCAAATCCTTCTCACATTGCTTCATTCCTACTTTTCTGCCTCAATTTTCCACTTTTAAGGACTGGTGCAATTAGATTGGGCTCACCTAGAAAATCCAAGATATTCTCCCCATCTCAACCTTAGTCATATTTGCAAAGCCCATTTGGTCATAGAAGGTAACATAGGCTCCAGGGATTAGGACTTTGGACATCTGACTATTCTGCCATCTGCAGATAAATGTATATTCATACATGCATATGTAAAATGATTAAGATACACTAAGAAACAATGGGCTTTTTAATATATAGGATATAATTTTATCTGTGTAAAAAATATTTCTTATATCTACATTTAATGTGATGTTTGCAAATATGTAACAAAAGGAGGAAGACTCAGTCCTTAGTTATATATAAACGGTCTTCTACAGTGAGGAATGGGATTAGGAGTGGATAGGAAAAACAATGTACACATTTTACTTGACTTAAACGTACATTGTTTGATTTTTTTAAGCACATGGGGATTTTTACATTGTTATTATTTAGACAGCATCATGTTAAAAAATAGATCTACAAAATAAAATCACGGTAATTTTTAATATACCATATTATGGAAATATGTTACATCTTAGACTATATTTCTGCTTTTAAAAAGTGGTCAAAAAAATCACATGTACAATACTAAGAGGAAATACTTTAAAATTGTGGACAAGAAATGGGTACAGCTATTTATTAAAATTATGAAACATGATTGGGGAATTTACAAAGACAATTGAAATAAATACACAGATATTCTACAAATGTGATAGAGGAAATTGAATATTATATTGACATTAAGTCTTCCAAAATAATTTATTGGTTAACAGACTAGCCCAATAAAATATTAATACATTTTTAAATGCAATAATAATTAGAGCCATATGGTAGTGGCACCAAACTCAATTTCTGCAGAAGTGGAAGAGAATAAATAGCCAAGACATACGTGCATAAAAAGAGACACGCACACACTCTATTTGAAGAATTATTCAAGCTTATCTTATCACAAATTCCAAAAAGAATTGTGAATAGTTTAATGCAGGGTTTCTTGACCTCAGTGTTACTGATATTAGGACCTGATAATTCTTGAGGGTGGGGAGTACCTAGCAGATATCAGTAGCAATCCCACCCCACCCACCACTCCTGTCCTCCACCTCTGGTTGTGTCAACCAAAAATGTGTTTAGACATTGCCAAATGTCCCCTAGGAGAACTATTAGTTTAAAGTTTTATATATATATATATATATATTTCAAGTATCAGTAGTGTGTGTGTATATGTGTATATATATATATATATATACACATATATATACACTTTAAAATATATATATATCTTTTTTCAGACAAATATCAAAAGAAAAAAGGTTTTTTCCCTCACCTCACTAGTAATCAAAGAAATACATATTAAAATAAGAAGCATACTTTTTATTTAACAAAATTTAATCAAAACAGGGGCAACTAAAATGTGTGAGATACTAAACATTGGCAAAGCTGGATTAAAATAGCACTGATTGTGGGAAGGAAAGTTCATAAAAACTTCTGGAAAGATTTCTAGAAAGATATTTTGCAATATGTAACAAGGGCCTTACCTGTCATTCTAGTCATCTTGTAATATAGTATTATTGTTCTGGAGTCTTCAGGACTGTAACCTAAGGAAATAAATCAGAGATACTAAGAAATACACGGTTTAAGATGTTTATTACAGAATTATTGAAAATAGTAAAAGTTAGTTTCCAACAATAGGTGAGGGGTAGAAATAAATAAGATATAACCATATAATAAAATATTAAAAGCACATGTTTGAAAAATAAGTATATTGAAAACTGCTTGTGATATAATATTATATGGAGAAGCTAGAATACAAATCTGTGTCTAAATTATGCCCCAGCACCTGCTGTGGTACTCATTATGTATTTGCTGAATTAATGAATAAACAATTACAATTTCAGATATGTATGTCGAATGGTAAAAACTGTAATTACTATTGCATCAACCTAATATAATGGGGTAGGGAGTATTAAGAAGCGGTAACTGAAATGTGTGAAGTTAGAAGAGAGAAAAATAAAGGCAAGAGTAATAAGAATTTAGCTACTTAAAATTAGTTTTGGTAGCTAGACTGAATTTCTCAAACAGAAAGGAGTGAAAGTGGATTTGGGTGATTTCAATTTTTTTTGAAACTTCTACATTTTCCAATATTTGTATAATAAATATATTACTTCTATAATTATTCAATTTCTTTTAATTTGGGAAGTCCCTCTGGATTTTCAAACTCCATTCTCATTTGACTTCTTCTGCTACAGACCAGACTGTCAAATGATGTCACAAATCAACTAGATTATTTGGTATGTGCAACATAGTCCATTTAATTAATATCTTAAAAAAATGACTGCAATACAGTCTTCTTCTAACTCAATAATAGTTAAGGAAAGACTTAACACCAAAGTGGGTGCCTGTCTAGGTCACAATCCCCTTCAGCAATTCTCTTTCACAAGCTTTCAATTCATGTGACTCAGTCCCTATTGGATCCACATTTGTGTGTGAAAACTTTGCAAGACACCTTTCTGTGTGCTTCACCAAAAAGCAAAGGATATTGTCTCTGCAGCACCTCCGTTATCAATTAATTCTGTAGTTCCACCAAAACAGCAATCAAATCCTTCTGGCATCAGTTGTTGGACTGCCAGTATCTTCCATTATTACTCAAGAGATAATTATTTCCTGAAGGTTTACAGATGTTTCCCCATTTCTATTTTTTACTGTATTTAATTAAAATATGAACTGAAACAACCAGACAGCATTTCAAAATTCAGTGCCCTCCATTGGCTTGGTTTTCTCTTAAAATTCATAGACGGGCTTGTCTAGAATCCTGTAACCCTTTTCATCTCCCTTGTCCATAACTAGGTGAACTGCTCAACGAACGCTATAGGATTGTTCTTTTTGTTTCTACTTAGCCTTCAGAAAAAAACCCTTAAAGAGCACTCCCAGGAGAGAGTAAGCAAAAAAAAAAAAAAAAAAAAAAAAAAAAAAAAAAGCAAGCCATTCTAAGACTTCTGTTATAGTCTATTACTCTCCTGCCCCTCTCATTTAGTAAATTTAGCAAACACCTCTAGGCTTTCTCCTCACTGTTCACATAGTTCCCATAAACAGGCTTAGCTCCCTAGCAAAAATTGTTTTTCTATCTTTTCCAAAAGAGATTAAGTTTTCAGTTGTAGTTAACCACAGAATCTCTACAGCCACCACAGAACATTAACTAGTGTGCACTGGTTTTGTCTAATGAAATCATAGAACTATTATAATCGATATTTGGTAATAAAATTTCAGAATGGGCCATCTTTATGATGTTAAATATGAAGCAAATGAGATAATTACCATATAATATGTTGCCTACCAAAAGCCGTGATTACTTGCTGACCAGTAACTTTCCTTTATGCTGAAATTCCTTTTTGATCTCGTGGTCAGATGTCCATTTAAGTTAGCCCCCAAAACTGAGATTTTTGTTTTTTCAGCTGGAGTCTCACTCTGTTGCCCAGGCTGGGGTGCAGTGGCATGATCTCGGCTCACTGCAACCTCTGCCTCCCAGGTTCAAATGATTCTCCTGTCTCAGCCTCCTGAGTAGCTGGGATTACAGGCGTGTGCCACCACGCCCAGCTAATTTTTTGTATTTTAGTAGAGACAAGTGTTTCACCATGTTGCCCAGGCTGGTCTCGAACTCCTGAGCTCAGGCAATCCACCCACCTCAGCCTCCCAAAGTGCTAGTGTGTCTGAAGTTAGTTCCTTCCAGTGGGTTCTTGGTCTCGCTGACTTCAAGAATGAAGCCACAGACCTTCATGGTGAGTGGTATGGCTCTTAAAGGTGGCATGGACCCAAAGAGTGAGCAGCAGCTAGATTTATTGTGAAGAGCGAAAGAGCAAAGCTTCCACAATGTTCAATGGGACCCCAGCAGGCTGCCGCTGCTGGCTGGGGTGGCCAGCTATTATTTCCTTATTTGTCCCTGCCCATGTCCTGCTGATTGGTCCATTTTACAGAGTGCTGATTGGTGCATTTACAATCCTCTAGCTAGACACAGGGCACTGATTGGCGCATTTACAATCCTCCAGCTAGACAGAAAAGTTCTCCAAGTGCCCACTTGACCCAGGAAGTCCAACTGGCTTCATCTGTCAATCCCCCCTCTAAACAGGACACCCCAACTGCTGTTGGGAATTGGGTGATGACCGCTCTAGCTACTTACTGCTGGATAGGGGCGAAGAAGGGGCCCTGCAGTGTTAGTGTCCTCCAGAGGGGAACTCTCTAGGCCAGCCAAAGGGTCAGTGGGTTGGTCCAGGGGGTCCTCGGTAGAAGTTGTTAGTTGAGCTCATTTGGGGTTCCATTCGTAAGACCATCTGTAGCTTGATGGCCTCGATCCTGGAGGAAACAAATTTGATAAGGAGGTTAAAAACACAGAGCCCGAAGGCGAGTAATAGCAAGATGGCTGTCACAGGACCTAGAAAGGGGAGAAGCCATCTTGCCCAACTCCAGAGGTTGGTATAAGAGTTTGAAAGGTGTTGCCTGATGTCAGAAGCCTTTTCCTGTAAATGCTGGGTGGCATCTCGTATGATCGCTGACTGGTTAGTGTAAAAACAACACTCTTCCCCTAAGAAGGTGCAAAGTCCTCCTTTCTCAGCAGTAAGGAGGTCTAGGCCTCAGCAGTTTTGGAGAGTCACTGCTGCCAAAGAGTCTATTTGGGACCGTAGAGTAAGGATAGATTTTGTTATTTTTTGCAAACTGTCTGAGAAATCCTTTGATAGTGTGTGGTAGTAGGATAATGCAGTAGATAAACCTGCTATTCTGGTTTCTGTAGCAGTAGCCATTCCTAACCCTATAAGTAGGGGTATTAGTTGTATGGCCCTGCACTGATGGACTTGAGCTTTGAGGAGCACTGATAGGGTCTGACTAGGATTACAGGCTTGAGCCACCACACCCAGCCCAAACTGAGATATTTTTTATAGTAACAGCAATGTTTATTAAAAAGTAGAGTCAAGATAACATGAGTAAACAAAAATGTAAGTCATCCTATTTCTGGGACACCCACTTCTCATAGCCACGGCAACCAGAAACAGACATCAGAGGTGACATGGACTCCAAAAATAGTTGTGACATATCAGCTTTACCAGAATTTATGATACTATGAAACTTTGACCAAGAAGATCTCAAGGTAAGTGTATTTTATAAATTCTGGTACTTTAAAATAGCAGAAAGTAACTAACTTTTCTTATTCAGGATAATTTTTTATTTCAAAATTCTGAAGTAATCATCCAATTCCTTCATTAAACTGGAATTAAGTGTTGGAGATAAAGTGGACTATTGGCATGATCTTAGAGAACTAAGTTTTATACCAAGTTTTGTAAATAAATAAAAGTATGTTTCAATATTGATTTTTAACTTCTAAGCTTTCCCAGGACAGATTTCTTCCCCAAATCTCCACATTTTAGTGCAATTTATAATTTTTGCAAAGTGTCAGCTGGGAACATTTGTATCTAAAACACAGTTTAAAGATTGAAAAGGGGCTGGACATGGTGGCTCACTCCTGTAATTCCGACAGTTTTGGGAGGCCAAGGTGGGAGGATCACTCTAGCCCAGAAATTCAAGCCCAGCCTAGGCAACAGAGGGAGACCCCATCTCTACAAAAATTTTTTTAAAAAATCACCCAGGCATGGTGGTGTGCACGTGTGGTCACAGCTCCTTGGGAAACTGAGGTGGGAAGATTGTTGAGCTCAGACAATGTAGGCTGCAGTGAGCTGTGATCCCAACACTGCACTCCAGCCTGCGGAGCTTAGCTAGAGCCTGTCAATCAATCAATCAAATCGATGGATGCTAAATGTTTAAAAGCTATATAACCTTGTTGCTCCAAGCATTGATAATTTAGGAGTTCTTAATACCTCCTTCCATATTCAAGTCATTAATAAGTTATTTCGTATTCTTTCCCAAGTCTCTCTGGATTTTTTTCACCTTTCTCTGGTTTCATTATTGTCCCCTAAGCCCCAAATATGCCATTATCTCTAGCCTGGTCTACTGCAGCATTCTCCTAATTAGCTTCTCCTATCTACCTTTGCCCCTTTCCAATCCATTCTCCACATGGTACCAGAACAACCTTTTCAAAATGCAAATCTAGTTATATTACACCCCCACCCCACACAGAACTCTTCAAAAGCTTTTTATTTTCCCATAGCTAAAGGCCAAAATGTTTCACACGGCCATTAGCACCCTACTTGCTCTGGACCCTCAGAGCAAAATAATGTATTATCTTTGCTGCAGTCAGAAAATACTGTTTTCTATATTTTTCTATTCATCTGGCTGAGTTTCTTAACAAATATATTACCTTTTTCCAAGATGCATTTTATTAGAAACAACTCTAATCAGCAGAGTCTACATACTTCATACCAGTTTGCTTTGGTCTACTATTTTACTGCTTTGAAGCAGTTTTAATTAATGGTTTGCTGTTTTCTCTGGAAAGCAAACACTTTACTCCAAAGAGAATGAAAAACCCCTGAGATAAATTGTACAATAATCAAGAAGCTGAATGCAGTTTTCTCTAGGAATTGAAATCATTTCCTGAGAAATTCAATGTGCCTGTTTCACTGGAAGAAATTCTATTGCCAGCACTTTATTTATTGATTCTCTTAGGCTTGTGTGATCTTTTGTTCCATAAAATTGGGCAGTTTCAAGGTTTGATATACCTCAGCCAACTAACAGCAAGAAAACAATCTACCCATTTTCGGCACCATGCGGCAAAAAGTTGTCCTGAGCTTGACCTAGCCTGGGAACCTTACCTCTTCTCATCCTTTGTTCTCCTCTTTAATGCTAATCATGTGAACTGTGCTAAAAAAGCCAAGCCAAAAAAGTGAAATCCTGCTCTCAGCCCCAAGGACCTGTCACCTTTTATATGAAACTCAGCTTAACTGAGATCTAAGAGGTTCAGTTCTATAGAAGGTTTTACAGAATGACTGTCTGCTCCCAGGAAAGCTAACTTGGGGTCAGGCAACTAGATAATAGAGGAAGCTACCAATCTGCTTGAAAGACTTTTTATAAATCTTTTATATGCTGAGGTTTTAGGGGTTTTGTCCCAGCAGCCCAAGATCTTTGCCATGATTTCCAATATAGTCTTCCTTCGGATGTAACAGGGCTTTACTCATATCCAAGTTACTTTTTTTTTGGTGTATTCTCTTTATTCTGATCATTCTGATCATTTCCTTTATGCATTTCAAATACTGATATTAGACCTTAGAAGCTTTAATTATGTTTATGTGCATAGTATTATCTTCCCCAGAATCTTGTCTTTGAATCTGTTTGTTTACAACTGTGTCCTTAGTGTTACATGTAACAATATTGATCCTCACGCTTGTGCCTTAGTAACACTGGTGGGACATTCCTTGTGAATAATGGCTGCATTCATTTTCTAATGCTGCAGTAACAAATTACCAGAAGCTTAGTGGTTTAAAACAACACAAATTTATTTTCTCAGAGTTCTGGAAGTTGGAAGTCTGAAATGTTTCTCACTGGGCTTAAATCAAGGTGCCAGCAGGGCTTGTTTTTCCCTGGAGGTTCTGAAGGGAGGATCCATTTTTTTTTGCCTCTTTTTGGCTTCTAGTGAGGTCTCATCTTTGGCTTGTGGCCCTTTTCTCCATCCTCAAAGCACTTCACTGCATTCTTTGCTTTTGCCACCACCCCATCTTTTTCTCTGCTGCTAGTCAAATCTCACCCTGCCTCTTTCATATAAGGATTCTTACAATGACATTTAAGGCCCACACAGATAATCCATAATAATCTCCCCAATTCAAGATCCTTAATCACATCTGCAAAGTCTCTAAGGTAACATTTCTACAGGTTCTGGGGAATAGGGCATGGGCATTTGGGGGACCATTATTTAGTCTACCATAATGCCCATATGGTTGATATCTTCACGATCACTCTTTTGGAGAGTCACAGAAAACTTGCAACATGGCCATGGTTCAAACCCCTAGCCAATATAAACTAGGCTCACATAACACTTTCTTGAGATCTTAGTGATAAGGGTCCCCATCTTTCTAGTGATGAGCCAGTAAGCTCATCCTCCTCAGCATCTTACCTGACCACACACAGATGCAGCCTCACCTCTGCCCCAGAAACCAGTGTAGTGCTGAATGAGAGCACCTGGTTTTTAAAATCAAATACTTTACAAATGACAAGAGCAAAAATTGCAAAGTAAAAACAGTTCATACAGGTTACCCATTAGGTAATAGCAAAACATACTGTTTGGGCTCTGCCTTAACTAGGGTAGAAAGGAGGAAAAACAGAACTGAGATCTTAAGATGCCACTTTCTAGTTAATTTCAAAAATATTAGGCTCCAAAATGACAGATTAAAAGAATAATTTGAACTCAATAGACAGTCCCTAGATTATTTCACAAACATGAAGGGACCTCCTTGTCTATTTATAAACATCATCTAGTTCACCCTCTGCCTCCAGGATTGTACATATTAATACCAATAACTTTTCCTTAAAAAAGTTTCTAAATATTCAAAGTGGCTGATTCCAATCCTTAATCTTCTCAGGAAAGGACTTCTAAACATGAATGTAGGTGCTTTGCCAATGCTTCAAAATGCAGTGCGGCAGCTCTCTCTCACATCTTAGAGAAGTTATTTTCATCCTGTTGTGCTATCTCACACATGATGGTGCAAAACAGTTAACATAAACTGGTTTACACATTCTGGAGGGAACAAATTTAAAAAGTTAATGCAACTTATTTTTAACTTAAATATGAAATTACTTTCACAAAAAGGACTTAAGAGTATTTAAAATGGCCAAGAGTTTTCTGGATGATTATTGATTATGCCTGATGTTCAGTAGGTTACGGTATGGTTACAATAAAAATGAAGGATTCATTTATGCAGAATGACATTTTATCAAGCCCATTGAGAAACCATCTTTCTGCCTTTCCTCCACTATAATATTTATATTATTAATGGAAACATTATCTGAAGCCAGTCTCATGCCCATTTCCTGAGGCACTACTCTGGGCATCTTCCTGTGGTTTTAATACATTAATGACCATCTTTATTCTTTTTTTTATGAGAATTTGACCAAAATTGAGCCCTTGTGACAATATTCACATCTGAGCTAATTTGACTTAATTTTCCAAGTTGGCTTCATGAAGCACAGTAGCAAAGTGCTTTATTAAAATCTGGATAATCAAATTAGCCTATTCATCTACTAACCGTGTGCTTGTATCACATGATTAAATTCATTTTTTATACTAAACTCCTATCAATTATACCAGAGTAGATGAAGTCAATGATCATAAACATTTTGCTTCCCTATGTTTTCCATGCTAGGTAGAATTTTAAGGTTAGCTTTGGGCATGTAGCCTAAAATACAAACTGCAAATTTAACCTCTGTTGAGGTGATATTTATATTGAAGGGCTCACAGTAGAAATCTAGAATATTAGAAACATTATTTTAAAAGGTACCTCTCTGCTTTAAAAGAAAAGGTCTTTCAACTCCACTGGGCTACATAAAGATACCTCCAAAGTTATAACATGCGTTAATTTTACTTGGGGTGTAGGGTGTAGGGGGATGGTGATGCAAGGTCAATATTTCAACAAAATTGAAAGATTTTACATTCCAAATGTCTTACTTCTAGAACTTTATTCTCACACAAGTTGAACAGCCTGATCTGCAAGCCTAAGAAGCACTAACAGGATCAAAGACATCCTAAAAAGCCAGCTTTATAAATGGATCAATCTCCAGAAATATGTCTTACCAGGATGGGTTCTAAGTGTGCAGTGTTCATTGCTAATCTGGAAATCCTCATATAAACTCAATCCTGGAGCCAAATAAAATGGATTTAGTCCTACAAGTAACTCTGAGCTTCTTTGGGACAATATATGGACAAATATTTGGTTCCAAATCTAAACATTTTTCCAGAATCCTTTTATTCTCTGTAATCACCCATAATATTTGGAGATCTGACTCAGGCAAAAACATGTGGACTAAGGAGGGGAGAAGGTATCTTAGGGCTGAACTAGATTGATTAGCAAAAAATAATTGCCAATTTTCTGAAGAATTTTCAAGTCTAAATTTTCGACGAATATAAACCAGGCAAACATGATGCTTTTATCCAACCTTGGTGGAAACCATTAAATGTGCTTCCAGTGTCACGGGGCTCTGATTCTGAAAAATATCAAAGCCCAGGTCCCTCAGGTCCCCCAGTTCACTCCTACCCTGTTCCAGAGATCAGCATATTGTCAAAAGGACCTTTCTGATTCTCAGGCAAAATATTTTCTATCTCTTACATAGAGTAGTAACTAAAAAGACTGCATCTTTAGGAAACGAAGACAAATTGTTGCAGAGAAGCTACCTGTCTTTAAAAGAAGGGATGATTTATTTTTCTCTCTCTCTTAACTAGAACAATTAATTGGTAACATAATAGAAACTCTCAGCAGTAAATGAGAAATGGCCTAATCCCTGAATAGATCACAAACAGAGTGGGAAGTGTTTTTTCTGCTTTAATTGCAGGAGTTGATGTTCAACGAATTCCCCTGCTCCTCTTGTTTCTGTTGTGTTGCTGACTTCAGGACTTAAAAATCTGAGAATAGAGGTTCAACTTGTTAATCTAAGGAAAAATAAAAATTAAAAATTGGAGGCCTAATTATCTTTGTTAAAAATAAGAGAAGAGACAGTTTCTAGTTTTGTGTCTAAGAGCCTGGAAGTCACCACTCCGTCTTAACAAGTAAAAAGCTGAACCGATTGAAAAACCAACAAGTGTTCTAGAATCCGTAAGAGAAGTGAGGACACAGGGAAAATAAACAAACAAAAAGACTGCCCCCAATATTGGAGAAACAGGTGAATACAGGGAGTTGTAACTTACCAGAATAGAGACTTCTAAGTGGAAACTGCCACAAGAACCAGTGCTGCTGTGGGAAAGCCTGAACTGTAATTGACAAATTGCTAGACAACTCTGAGAGTTAAAAATAACTGCAAGGTGACTCAGTCATAGGAAGCCCCCACAATTTTATGAGGTTTATTTCCAGGAGCTGGACTAGGTTCTCACTGTAAATATCAGAAAAAATATCAGTCAGTTCTAGCCATCCTATCCCACCTAAGGGGAGGAAAAAAATGGATAAATATTTGTGAAGTTCACAGAAGAGAAGCACAGGCTTACTAAAAGGCTGAGACCTAATCATAGGCCGGTAGAACACTTCCCTTTTCCCCTCATCTCACCACCACATTACTGAATGAATGCTTATACCAGTTTATTCTGCTCAGTACATTTATGTTTGATTATCAAAAAATCACAATGCAGGCCAGGCACGGTGGCTCATGCCTGTAATCCCAGCATTTTGGGAGGCCGAGGCGGGTGGATCACCTGAGGTCAGGAGTTTGACACCAGCCTGGCCAACGTGGTGAAACCCCATCTCTACTAAAATACAAAACTTAGCTGGGTGTGGTGGTGGACACCTGTAATCCCAGCTACCCAGGAGGCTGAGCCAGGAGAATCACATGAACCCGGGAGGTGGAGGTTGCAGTGAGCCAAGATCCTACCACTGAACTCCAGTCTCGGTGACAGAGCAAGACTCTGTCTGAAAAAAAGAAAGAAAGAAAGAAAAATTAGAATCCATACTAAAAGGCAAAACCCAAAACTTATTTATTTATTTTTAGATAGGGTCTTGCTGTGTTATTCAGGCTGGAATAAAGTGGCGTGATAATAGCTCACTGTGACCTCCAACTCTGAGCACTTCAGCCTCCTAAGTAGCTGGGACTATACATGTATGCCACCACTAATTTTTTATGTTTTATTTTTTGCAGAGAGGGAGGCCTCACTATGTTGCCCAGGCTGGTCTCGAACTCCTGGCCTCAAATTATCCTCCTGCCTCAGCCTCTCAAAGTGCTGGGATTACAGGTGTAAGCCACCATACCCATCCAAAAACCACGATTTGAACAGATAGAGCAAGTTTCAGAACTAGACATAGCAGGGATGTTAAAATTACTAGATCAGGAATTTAAAACTATAATGAATATGCTAAGGGTTCTCATGGATAAAAAAGAGAACATGTAAGAACAAACAGGCAATGGAAGTAGAAAAATGAAAATCTTATGTAAGAACCAATGAAAACACTACAGATGAAAAACACTGTAAAAGAAATAAATAATGCATTTGATAATAGGTGAGGCTAGTTTGCAGATTGGACACAGCTAAGGAAAGAATCTCTGAGCTTGATGATATCTCAATAGAAATCTCCAAAACAGAAAAGTAAAGATATCAAAGACTGAAAACAACCAACCAAAACAGAAAAAACAGAGTATCCAAGGACTGTGGGACAACTACAAAAGGTGTAACATGTGCGTACTGGGAATACCAGAAGGAGAAGAAAGGAGAAAGGAACAGTAGAAATGCCTGAAATATTAATGACTGAAAATTTTCCCAAATTAATTTCAGACACCAAGCCCCAGGTCCAGAAAGCTCAGAGACTACCAAGCAGGATCAATGCCAAAACAAAACTACAATTGGGCATATCATTTCCAAACTACAGAAAATCAGATAGCCAAAAAGTGTGAAAGACGTCACAGGAAAAAAAAAAGACCTTACCTATGGAGGAAAGAAGATAAGAATTACATCTGACTTCTCCTCAGATAAGCGAAGATAAGAATTACATCTGACTTTCTCCTCAGAAACCATGGAAGTAAGAAGAGAGTGGAGTGAAATTTTTAAAATTAAAACATTGAAAATGTTGAGAGAAAACAGCAACATGGAATTCTGTACCCTTCAAAATTAGCCTTCAAAAGTAAAAGGGATATAAAGACTTTCTCAAATAAAAATTGAGGGAATTCGTTGTCAGCAGATTTGTTGCTCATATATAAGTAAAATGGATAATAGTAATGATACAAGAGACAAGAGAGAGGAATTAAAATTATTTATTATAAAATACTAACACTACCCATGAAATTATATAGTATTAATTAAAAGTGGCACCTGTAATCCCAACACTTTGGGAGGCCGAGGCAGGTATGTCACTTGAGGTCAGGAGTTTGAGACCAGCCTGGCCAACATGGTGAAATCCTGTCTCTTCTAAAAATACAAAAAAAATTAGCTGGGCATGGTGGTGCATGCCTATAATCCTAGCTACTCAGGTGGCTGAGACAGGAGCATTGCTTGAACCTGGGACACAGAGGTTGCAGTGATCTGAGATTGTGCCACAGAACTCCAGTCTGGGTGACAGAGTGAAACTATGTCTCCAAAAAGAAAAAGTGGATATGTATTAGGTATAAATGTGTATTTTAAAATCTACAGAAACTATTAAAAAAAGGTTTTTAAAAGGAGAAATATAGCTGATATGTTGAGAAGAGAAAATATATAAAATGCTAGTTAAAAACCACAAAAGCATAAAATACAGGAGGAAAATGGCAAATAGGAGACAGGACTGATGTGGAGCTCCTACTTGGACAGACAAAACGGCATGTGTAAACTCACATCATGAACTTTTGTGCCAACCACCACTGCAGGAACATACCAGGAAAATGTAAGAATTCACTGACCCTTTGAAAAAAGCAGCTTGGGGGTATATACCCAAAGGACTATAAATCATGCTGCTCTAAAGACACATGCACACGTATGTTTATTGCGGCATTATTCACAATAGCAAAGACTTGGAACCAACCCAAATGTCCAACAACGATAGACTGGATTAAGAAAATGTGGCACATATACACCATGGAATACTATGCAGCCATAAAAAATGATGAGTTCATGTCCTTTGTAGGGACATGGATGAAACTGGAAATCATCATTCTCAGTAAACTATCGCAAGAACAAAAAACCAAACACTGCATATTCTCACTCATAGGTGGGAATTGAACAATGGGAACACATGGACACAGGAAGGGGAACATCACACTCTGGGGTCTGTTGTGGGGTGGGGGGAGGGGGGACAGATAGCACTGGGAGATATACCTAATGCTAGATGACGAGTTGGTGGGTGCAGCACACCAGCATGGCACATGTATACATATGTAACTAACCTGCACATTGTGCACATGTACCCTAAAACTTAAAGTATAATAATAATAATAAATAAATAAATAAAAGAAAAAAGCAGCTTGGGCCTGGCGCGGTGGCTCACGCCTGTAATCCCAGCACTTTGGGCGGCCAAAGCAGGTGGATCACGAGGTCAGGAGTTTGAGACCCTGGACAAGATGGTGAAACCCCATCTCTATTAAAAATATAAAAATTAGCTGGGTGCAGTGATGGTTGCCTGTAATCCCAGCTACTCAGGAGGCTGAGGCAGGAGAATCACTTGAACCCAGGAGACAGACATTGCAGTGAGCCAAGATCACGCACTACAGTCTAGCCTGGACAACAGAGCAAGACTCCATCTCAAAAGAAAAGAAAAGAAAAGAAAAAAAAGCAGCTTGCTGCTGCAAATTCTGAGACAGCCAAAAAACTGGGAGTTCCCAAAGTGTGAGGGGAGAAAAGTCTACCTCCAAACACATATCCTTACTGGGGAACCTAAAAATCCAGATCATGGGAGAACGACTTAACCTTACCCAAAACTGAAATGGATTTAAGGAGCTGAGTGAAATATAAAAATAGAAGAAACAGCAAAATGAGCCCTTTAGTCACTTCCAGTCCCCAGCTGAAACCCAGGGAAGCCATCCCTGGCTGTATCTCACAGGAATCCTTGGGGAAGGCAGCTAGCAGAACTGGGGAGGGGCCACAGGATAAAGGAAGCTTCCAGCTGAACTTTATAATAATTTCAACTGAGCATAAATTTTCCTCAGAATCCAAGGAGTGAATGGGAAGTGCAGATACAAGTGCAAAAGCCGCAGCCAACAGTGTGGGCAGCGCACTAAAAACTACAACCAAGAACTCCCAGAGTCCACTTCAACCCCTGCCATCTCCACCAGAGCAGGTGCTGGTAACCATGGTTGGGAGACCTGAAGACATATCACATCACAGGACTCTGCAGACATTCCCCAGCACCAGCCCAGAGGTGGGCTGCTGGGTGGCTAGACCCAGAAGGGCAATAATAATATTTTAAAATCTACAGATTCCTGAGGATCTCAGTAAACCCCATCCCTTTGTGAAGGGGGAGAGCCCCCATTAAGAGATCACCCTGTGGGACAAAAGAGTCTGGACAGCAGCCTTTGAGTTCTGTATCTTTCCACTGAAACAGTCTACCCAAATGAGAAGGAACCAGAAAAGCAATTCTGGTAATATGACAAAACAAGGACCTGTAACACTGCCAAAAGATCACACTACCTTTCCAACAATAAATCCAAACCAAGAAGAAATCTCTGGATTGACAGAAAAAGAATTCAGATAGTTGATTATTAAGCTACTCAAGGAGGTACCAGAGAAAAGTGCGTACAACTTAATGAAATTCAAAAAACAATACAGTATATAGTTGGAAAAGTCTCCAAGGAAATAGATATCATAAAGAAAAGACAATTACAACATCTTGAAGTGAAAAACACACTTAGAGAAATAGAAAATACACTGGAAAGTTTCAACAATAGACTGGAACAAGTAGAAGAAAGAAATTCAGAGCTCAAAGATAAGGCTTTTGAATTACCCAATCTGACAAAGACAAAAAAAATTTATGTCCAGCAGGAAAATATCACAATTCTAAATATATATATATATATATATATATATATATATATATATATATGCCTAACCCAAGAGCTCCCAAATTTATAAAACAATTATAACTACAACTTAGAAATGAGATAGACAGCAACACATTAATAGTGGGGGACTTCAATACTCCATTGACAGCACTAGACAGGTTATCAACACAGAAAGTCAACAAAGAAACAATGGATTTAAACTATACTGTAGAACAACAAATGAACAGATATTTACAGAAAATTCTACCCAACAACTGCAAAATATACATTCTTTTCATCAGCAAATGGAACATTCTCCAAGACCCACCATATGATAGGTCACAAATCAAGTCTCAATAAAATTTAGGAAAATTGAAATTATATCAAGTACTGTCTTAGACCACAGTGTAATAAAACCGAAAATTAACTCAAAAAGGAACTCTCAAAACTCTACAAATATGTGGAAATTAAATAATCTGCTCCTGAATGATCTTCAGATCAATAATGAAATCAAGATGGAAATTAAAAAAATTCTTTGAACTGAACAATAATAGTGAAACAACCTATCAAAATCTCTGAGATATGGCAAAGTGATGCTAAGAGGAAAGTTCACAGCATTAAATGCCTACATCGCTCATCATCACAGGTCATTAGAGAGATGCAAGAATGGCAATAATTAAAAAATTGAAACATAATAGATGTTGGCGTGGATGTGGTGAAAGGGGACACTTTTACACTGTTGGTGAGAATGTAAACTTGTAGAGTCACCATGGAAAACATTATGAAGACCCCTTAAAGAACTAAAAGTAGAGCTACCATTTCATCCAGCAATCCCACTAGTAAGTATCTACCCAGAGGAAAAGGAGTCATTACATGAAAAACACACTTGCACCTGCATGTTTATTATAGCACAATTCACAGTTGAAAAAATATAAAACCAGCCTAAATTCATTGATTTTTGAAGGGTTTTTTGTCTGTATCTCCTTCAGTTCCGCTCTGATCTTAGTTATTTCTTGTCTTCTGCTAGCTTTTGAATTTGTTTGTTCTTGCTTTTCTAGTTCTTTTAATTGTGATGTTAAGGTGTCGATTTTAGATCTTTCCCGCTTTCTCTTGTGGGCAGTTAGTGCTATAAATTTCCCTCTAAACACTGCTTTCACTGTGTCCCAGAGATGCTGGTATGTTGTGTCTTTGTTCTCACTGGTTTCAAATAACTTATTTATTTCTGCCTTAATTTCGTTATTTATCAAGTAGTCATTCAGGAGCAGGTTGTTCAGTTTCCATGCAATTGTGCAGTTTTGAGTGAGTTTCTTAAACCTGAGTTCTAATTTGATTGCACTGTGGTCTGAGACAGTGTTTGTTACGATTTCTATTCTTTTGCATTTGCTGAGGAGTGCCTTACTTCAATTATGTGGTCAATTTTAGAGTAAGTGCGATGTGACGCTGAGAAGAATGTATATTGTGTTGATTTGGGGTGGAGAGTTCTGTAGATGTCTATTAGGTCTGCTTAGTCCAGAGCTGAGCTCAAGCCCTGAATATTCTCGTTAATTTTCTGTCTCACTGATCTAATATTGGCAGTGGGGTGTTAAAGTCTCCCACTATTATCGTGTGGGAGTCTAAGTCTCTTTGTAAGTGTCTAAGAACTTACTTTCTGAATCTGGGTGCTCTTGAATAGGGGCCATATATATTTAGTATAGTTAGCTCTTCTTGTTGCATTGATCCCTTTACCATTATGTAAGGCCCATGTCTTTTTTGATCTTTGTTGGTTTAAAGTCTATTTTATCAGAGACTAGGATTGCAACCCCTGCTGCTGCTGCTTCTTTTTTGTTTTTTTCTTTTTGCTTTCCATTTGCTTGGTTACTATTCCTCTATCCCATTAGTTTGAGCCTATGTGTGTCTTGGCATGTGAGATGGGTCTCCTGAATACAGCACACCCATGGGCCTTGACTCTTTATCCAATTTGCCAGTCTGTGTCTTTTAATTGGGGCATTTAGCCCATTTATATTTAAGGTTAATATTGTTATGTGTGAATTTGATCCTGTCTTTACAATGCTAGCTGGTTATTTTGCCCATTAGTTAATGCAGTTTCTTCATAGTGTCGATGGTCTTCATAATTTGGTATGTTTTTGCAGTGGCTGGTGCAGGTTTTTCCTTTCCATATTTAGTGCTTCCTTCAGGAGCTCTTGTAAGGCAGGCCTGGTGGAGACAAAATCTCTCAGCATTAGCTTATCCACCACAATCAAGTCAGCTTCATCCCTGGGATGCAAGGCTGGTTCAACATATGCAAATCAATAAATGTAATCCACCACATAAACAGAACCAATGACAAAAACCACATGATTACCTCAATAGATGCAGAAAAGGCCTTAGATAAAATTCAACACCTCTTCATGCCAAAAACTCAATAAACTAGGTATTGATGGAACATATCTCAAAATAGTAAGAGCTATTCATGACAAGCCCACAGCCAGTATCATACTCAATGGGCAAAAGCTGGAAGCATTCCCTCTGAAAACCTGGCCAGGACAATCAGGCAAGAGAAAGAAATAAAGGGTATTCTAACAGGAAGAGAGGAAGTCAAATTGTCTCTGTTTACAGATGACTTGATTGTCTATTTAGAAAACCCCATCATCTCAGCCCAAAATCTCCTTAAGCTGATAAGCAACTTGAGCAAAGTCTCAGGATACAAAATCAATGTGCAAAAATTACAAGCATTCCTATATACAAATAATACACAAAGAGCCAAATATTGAGTGAACTCCCATTCACAATTGCTACAAAGAGAATAAGATACCTAGGAATACAATTTACAAGGGATGTGAACGACCTCTTCAGGGAGAACTACAAACCACTGCTCAAGGAAATAAGAGAGGACACAAATAAATGGAAAAACATTCTATGCTTATGGATCGGAAGAATCAATACCATGAAAATTGCCATACTTCCAAAGTAATTTATAGATTCAATGCTATCCCCATCAAGCTACCATTGACTTTCTTCTCAGAACCAGAAAAAAACTACTTACATTTCATATGGAATCAAAAAGGAGTGTATAGCCAAGACAATCCAAAGCAAAAAGAACAAACCTGGAGGCATCATGCTACCCGACTTCAAACTGTACTACAAGGCTACAGTAACCAAAACAGCATGGTAGTGGTACCAAAACAGACATATAGACCAATGGAACAGAACAGAGGCCTTGGAAATAACACCACACATCTACAACCATCTGATCTTTGACAAACCTGAGAAAAACAAGAAATGAGGAAAGGATTCCCTGTTTAATAAATAGTGTTGGGAAAACTGGCTATCCCTGTGCAGAAAACTGAAACTGGACCCCTGCCTTACACCTTATACAAAAATTAATTCAAGATGGATTAAAGACTTAAATGTTAGACCTAAAACCATAAAAACCCTAGAAGAAAACCTAGGCAATACCATTCAGGACATAGGCATGGGCAAAGACTTCATGACTAAAACACCAAAAGCAATGGCAACAAAAGCCAAAATTAACAAATGGAATCTAAATAAACTAAAGAGCTTCTGTACAGCTAAAGAAACTATCATCAGAGTGAACAGGCAACCTACAGAATGGGATAAAATGTTTGCAATCTATCCATCTGACAAAGGGCTAACATCCAGAATCCACAAGGAACTTAAACAAATTTACAAGAAAAAAACAAACCACCTCATCAAAAAGTGGGTGAAGGATATGAACAGACACTTCTCAAAAGAAGACACTTATGTACCCAACAAACATATGGAAAAAAGCTCATCATCACTGGTTATTAGAGAAATGCAAATCAAAACCACAATGAGATACCATCTCACACCAGCTAGAATGGAGATTATTAAAAAGTCAGGAAACAACAGATGGTGGAGAGGATGTGGAGAAATAGAAACGCTTTCACACTGTTGGTGGGAGTGCAAATTAGTTCAACCATTGTGGAAGACAGTGTGACGATTTTACTGCAGCACTATTTATAATAGCAAAGACCTGGAACCAGCCCAAATGCCCATCAATGATAGACTGGATAAAGAAAATGTGGCACATATACACCATGGAATACTATACAGCCATAAAAAAGGATGAGTTCATATCCTTTGCAGGGACATGGTGGAAGCTGGAAACCATTCTCAGCAAACTAACACAGGAATAGAAAACCAAATACTGCATGTTCTCACTCATAATTGAGAGTTGAACAGTGAGAACACATGGACACAGGGAGGGGAGCATCACACACCAGGGCCTGTTGTGGGGTGCAGGGCTAGGGGAGGGATAGCATTAGGAGAAATACCTAATGTAGATGATGGGTTGATGGGTGCAGCAAACCAACATGGCACCTGTGTACCTATGTAACAAACCTGCATGTTCTGCACATGTAACCCAGAACTTAAAGTATAATAAATAAAAAACAGAAAAAAAACAACAACAGCCTGAATGCATATCAACCAATGAGTAGATAAAGAAAATGTGGTATGTTGGGGTGTGTGTGTGTGTATACACACGCATACATACATACCATGGAACAATACTCAAACATAAAAACTAATGAACTATTGGCATTCACAGCAACCTGGATGGACTTGGAGACCATTATTCTAAGTGAAATAACTCTCGAATAGAAAACCAAACATTGTATGTTCTCACTTATGAGTGGGAGCTAAGCTATAAGGATGCAAAGGCACAAGAATGATATGATGGACTCTGGCAAATCAGGGAGAAGGGTGGGAGGGAGGTAAGGAATGAAAGACTACACATTGGGTACAGCGTACTCTGCTTGGGTGATGGGTGCACCAAAATCTTAGAAATCATCACTAAGTTACTTATCCATGCAACCAAACACCACCTGTTTCCCCAGAAAGCTATTTAATATTTAAAACCATATTTTTAAAATCATTATTTAAAAATCATTTGGTTTTTAATTATTTAAAAACAAAAAAAAGAAAAAGAATAGAAGATAAAAATAGGAAAAAAACAGAGACAACAAATTTAAAAACAGTAACAAATATGGCAGCTATTAATCCAACTATACTAATAATGACCTTGAATATCAATGGTCTAAAAGCACTAATTAAAAGACACTTTCTCAGAGTGGATCAAAAAAGAAGAGTCAACAATATATTGTCTACAAAAAACCCATTTTAAATATAAAGGCACATATGGATTAAAAGTAAATGCTTGGAGATAAATATACTAACATTAATCAAAAGAAAGCAGGAGTTACTATATTAATTTCAGACGGAGCAAATCTCAAAGTAAAAGGAGTTATCAGGGATGAAGAAGGGCATTATGTCATATTAAAGGGTCGATTCTGCAAGAAAACACAAAAATCCTTAATGTCTTAATGTGTATATATGTAACAATAGAACTGCAGGGAGAAATAGACAAATCCACAATTATAGTTGGATAATTTAATGCTCTTCTATCAGAAATGGACAGTTCCAGAAGGCAGAAAATCACTTAGGATGAAGGTGAACTCAACAACACCACAATCAACTGGATATAATCAACCTGTAGACTACTTCATCAACAACAGCAGAATATCCATTCTTCTCAAGTTCACATGGAACATTCACCAGGATAGGCCACATTCTGGGCCATAAAGCCAACCTTAATAAATTTAAAAGAATAACAATCATACAATGTCTGCTCTCAAACCACAGTGAAATTAAATTAAAAGCCGATAACGGAAAGACAACTGGAATACTCCTAAATGCACAGAGATTAAACAACAAACTTCTAAAATACATATGGATCGAAAAGAAATATCAAGGGAAATTTAAAAATAATTTGAACTAAATGAAAATGAAAACATAATTTATGAAAATTTGTGGGATACAGTGAAAGCAGTGCTTAGAGGATAATTTATAGCTTTGAATACATATAGTATTTGGATAGTGCCAAAAATGAATCTAGACACAGACCTTACATTCTTCACAAAAATTAGCTCAAAATGCATCATCAACCTAAGTGTAAAATGCAAAACTGTAAAAGTAATAGAAGATAACATACAAGAAAATCAACATGGCCTTGGATACAATGTGCCAATTTTAAATAGAGCAACAAAGCCATGATCCATGGAAAAAATAACTGATAAGCTGGACTTCATTAAAATTGAAAACTTCTTCTCTGCAAAAATCAATGTCAAGAGAATAAGACAAGCCATAGGCTAGGAGAAAATACTAGCAGAAAATGTCTGATAAAGAACTGTAGTGTCCAAAATATAAAATGAACTCTTAAAACTCGATAATAAAAAGACAAAAAACAAGATTAAAAAATGATTCAAAGACCTTAATAGAGATCTCATCATAGAAGACATACAGATGGCAAATAAGTGTATGAAAAAATGCTCCATATCATATGTCATCCAGGAAATGCAAATTTAAAAAACAATGAAATACCACTATACACATATTAGAATGGCAAAAATCCAAATACTGCTGACAATGTATTGAGCAGTGTTTTACATTCTCATTCCATGAGAGCAACAAGAACTCTCATTCATTGCTGGTGGAAATGAAAGTTTAGAAGACAGTTTGGCGGTTTCTTATAAAACTATACATACTTTTACTGCATGATCTAGTAAGCATGTCGCCTGGTATTTATCCAAATAAGTTGGAAAATTTAGTTCACACAAAAACCTGCATGTGGATGTTTACAGCAGCTTAACACATTTATGCCTAGTGTTTCATTGCTGGAACGCTAAGCATTTGGAAGTTATTTATATCCTGTTGCTCAAGGTCATCACCAAAGTCTGCTTTTCAGACATCTCCAATTCAAAAAATTGCAACCTCCAGCATAAATGGATTAATTCATTACTGCCAAAACTTGGAAGCAATTTAAATGTCCTTCATTAGGCAAATAAAAAACCATGGCACATTCAGACAATGGAATATTATTCAGTGCTGAAAAGAAATCAGCTATCAACCTGAAAAGACATGGAAGAGCCTTAAATGCATATTTCTGAGTGTAAGAAGCCAGTGAAAAGGTTACTTATTATATGATTCCAACTATTAGATTATGGGAAAGGCAAAACCATGCAGATAGTAAAAAGATTAATGGTTGCCAGTGGTTTGGCAGGGAGCAGGATATAAATATGCAGGCACAGAGGATTTTTAGGCTAGTGAAAACACTCTGTATCATATTACAATGGTGCATACATTTGTCCAAAACTCCAGGATGTAAAACACCAAGAGCGAACCCTAATGTAAACAATGAACTTTGGGTGAAAATTATGCATCCCTGTAGGTTCACAAATTATAACAAATCAACCAGTTTCGTGGGAGATGTTGATAGTGGGGGCGACTATAGTGCAGGGGCAGGGGGCATATGGGACATCTCTGTACCTTCCTCTAAATTTTGTGGTGAGCCTAAGACTGCTCTAAAAATAAATAAATAAGTATTAAAAAAAATTTCCTCCTTTTTCTTAAGGATTTTTTTCTGTAAACTTGTAAATTCTTTCTCTTTGAGATATACACTGGTTTTTGAAAGTCTCTTGACAGTTTTACAACCCAAGAATGTCTTTCTCAAGGACCTGGGAGACATCCCTGAAATGTAACCATCAAGGACATAGCACCCCTATCTCCCAGTTTCTACGAGAAGGTGAGAACCTAACTTCAGTGGGTGCCTCGCTCCAAGTTGCAGACTATATTCTGTCATAAAGCCATGAGAAGTTTGCTTTTCTTTTCTATAAAGCCAATTAGCTAATGCAGATGGTCACCCAAATTACTAGGTAAATGTAGGATGAATTATGTGTGACAAATGGTCATGTCAAGTTCTCTTACTGGAGGACTAGTTATTCTATGTCTTGAGACATGTACATAATGTTCTCGGCTATGTAATCTGCCTGGCTATATAAAACAGTAACATTTCTTTCTGTCTTTACAATCTCCTGTGATGCACATTACATTTTGGTTTAATACTTCAATAACAAAACTGTTTTCTTTCTCTACTACCTTTGTGGAGAGGTTTTCTGGGCTGAGGGAAGATTTTTGTTTATAGTTATATTTCCCCAACATTCCCTCTTTATCCTAAAATCCTAATTCAAACCCACCAGGCTAGGAAGACTGAAACACAAACTACAAATCTCAGAAAAATATGCATTTTGGGTTAATTTTTTTAATAGTTCTCACTCCTCATTAGTCCTGAGATATTCTCTCCTATTAGTAATACAAAATTGTTAAGTACTGCAAAAATAAGGCCTCTGTGACCATGTACCTTTTATTAGGGGGATGGCAGGGGAGTTCTATTCTCTTGAGAGTTGGGCAAGATATATTTTATTTCTTTATTCTTCTGGCTATTTAATACAATTCAGAGGCATTGCACACATCCTTTATTGATGTGCGCTAATAAAAACCCTTAGGGTTTCTTATAATTAAAATACTCTGTCTTTATTTCTAACCACAAATCAAATTTCCTCAGGTTTCACCGATCTATGAAACAAATAAGGCTATATTTTTTAAAAGTAACTTGTTTCAATGGCTTATAACTCTCATTTGCTAAGACAGCACATTATAAAGATGCACCTAACATTTGAAGAAGACCCAGGAAAGGAAAAGATCCAGTTACCAGAACAGTGAAACAAAATAGAACAGGATCTCAAATGTGAAGCAAAGGCATCTTGTCGGGACTGAGGCTCGCAGTCAGAGTTGGATGAGAAGCAAAGGTAAATCCAAGCTAATGGCCACAAATCCCTCCTGGATTATACTCAGGTAGGACTGAACCTACGGGAAGCGATGAAGGAGCCCCAGCTATTGGAAAGGGATAGATCCAGACACTGGGAACTGTTCTCTCATAACTCCATTGTTACTTGCGATGGACCAGTCACTATTTCAGATATTGGTAATTTAACAGAGCAGCAATCAGTTAAGGAAACCCCTGCTCTCGTGGAGCTTTCTGTGTAGTGAGGAAGACAGATGGCAAACAAGGAAACAGGTAAGAAAAGTTCAGACTATGGAAATTGCTTTGAAGGAAACATACTGTGTTATGAAATGGAGAATATCAGGGAGGGAGGAAGATTCAAACTGCATCAGGAAGGGCTGTCTAAGGGGAAGCATCTGAACTGACTCCTGACCTGACAAGAGAAAAGCAGTCCCATAGCCTGGAAGGTCTATAAGAACAGACTTCCAGATACAAAAATCAGCAAGTTAAAAGGCCTAAGTCATGAATTTGACCGGTTTGAAGGAAAATCAGTTTGGCTGAGCAGAAGGCTGGAAGAGGATGAGGCAGTAAATCATGTAGGGTCCCATCAGCCATGTAAGAAGTTTGGATTGCATTGAAGTAGAATGGAGTGACAATGAGGATTTTTAAGAATAGAGGTGACAGAATCTGATTTATGTCATAAAATAAACCCTGTTTGGAAAATGGATTGCAGGTGGGCAAGATTGGAAACTCTTTGTATGTGTAAATGAAAGGTGATCGTGTTTTGGACTTGAGGGAAAAAAGTGAAAATGTGTAGAAATTGACAGATTCGAGATATATTTTTGCAGAGTAGCTGATGATAGAACTTGCTGATATATTATGTGTAAGGAATGAGGGAATGCAGAATGAAAAATAACCCCTAGTTTCGTTGACTAAAAAAATAGGCGAATCGTTGCTCTTTTTATCTGAGGATCTCCCCCATAATTCTTCTTCTCATGATACATTTGTTGTACTCCATTATATTCTGCTTTCTAGGTCTACCAGAGTGTTTGTCTGTCTCTCAAATTTTATTTTATAGCATTCTTGATCAGAAAGCCTCTGACTGAACCTAGTATTTATTCTAAGACTCCTTAGAACTCCCTTCCTTTTTAGAGTTTAGTGTTCCCATCTACCGGGCTCTGATGCGACCAAACTCCCAATCATTCTCTACACATCCCAGAGTGACTTTACAGAAATGTAAATATAATGCAAATTATTCCCCCACTTAAAATTATTTAATGATTCTCCATAGGTTTTTAGGTTTAAGTTCAAATCTATCGCTTAACCCCCAAGACCTTCTGAGATTCACCCCCATCCATCTGCTACCTCCTTTCCCTTCCAGTCTCCAAACACTCTCAGGGCTCCACCCTTGGCAAAATATTTTAGGTTCCAGGAATACAGTAATTTTGTGCTTTATGTAGAGTATTCACTCAGTCTGGAGTGTCCTTCCCCACATTATATCTACTCGGCTCAAGACAAGTCTTTTTTGGAAAACTTTGAGCCCCCAATTTGAATTAATGTTTCCTCTATGTCCTCATAGTTCTCTGGGCATAGTCCTATTGTATCCCTTATCACTCTGTGTTATTATATTTACTTCTCTCTTCCCCATTAGACAAAGATCCAATTTTTGAAAAGAACTATGTCTTAGTTTTATATTTTTCCCACCTAGTATAAGGTAGATGCTCCATGAATGTTGAATAAACTACTTATCAATAAATATAAGTGTACAAAATATCAAGCCATAGTCCACCTATGAAACCACCCATTAATTTCCTAAGCTGTCATTTTCTAAAGACCCAACTTTTAACTTAAGAGCTAAAATGCTATACGTGTCCTTAAATACAGCAATCCAGAATGCAATGATTCATTCTGGAGTTCTTCTGTTGGCACCATTTGTTCACTTATGAGTTAGGAGTGGGCAGCAGTTATAAGCAGTGTAAAGAGTCCAAGGATACCAAGCACATCTCAGATACTCAGTCCAGAAAGATAGCCCACCCCACGGGTCGCCATGTGAGAGCCACACTTAGCAACAACTTTTTCCATGGTGAAACCAACAGTCCTCAAATTAGGACAGCTTATATACTACTTACTTATGCTATCAAAATTTCTTTCACTTCTGAACAATATTCTTGCCTTCGTAATATTATCTCATGTATAAAAGTAATGTTCTTTCTCTTTTCATCACAGTACCAATTCTCTCTTCTCTTTTCAGTTTCCTTCTTAGATGATGTCTTACATCCTATCTAGGAATGTTTTATCCTCTCTAAGAAGCAAAATTCCTCAAGGTCTTCTGTCTTCTTAAGCAGGACAAAATAGGGCATTTATAGTACACATAATTGGTGAGTATTTTATATAAGAAGATAAACACTGTACATTAGAATAATTGCCTCAGTGGCCAAATTTCCTGGAAAGCAAAATGAGGCCACTTGGGAAATGCTCCCTAAAGCTTGCAATGGAACACCACTTGCCCTTTTGTGCCTGGACTTCTGCGGAATTGTTTACCTTTGTCTCTTTCATAGCTACCACCATCCCAAACAGCCCTGGGCATTATAGAGTGAACCACCCTGACCTTCTGGAATCTTTGCCATCATACCTTGCACCAGATTACATGTATTCTTCTTAACTGATTGTGAATGATTTTTTACTTAAGCTTTAAATCATTAGCTTAAATGAAAGGGAAATGTATTTTACAACTGCTAAAGCTTTCAGGGACTATTATAGTTTTCATAAGCCATACTGAAGTTCCTGTGATTTTTGCTGTCCTTTCCCAGTTTGTCCAGCAAACAGACCACAAAATTTCACCTCAATCCTGACAAGAACAGATATCAACTGCAAATATTCTTTAGGCCACCCTTCCTTTTGGAAGAAAGATAGACTTTTATTTTTATAATAATGGTATAAAATGTCAATTCTAATGGTATCAAGTGTCAGTTCAGTTAATACACAACATCAAGAAGCATTTTACTCGACTTTTATGAGAGCTTATTTTCATACATCTATCTTTTTAATTTTCTAACAAATATATGTGCTCAAACGAAGTTCTGGCAGTGCTTAACACCTAGACACCACTTCAGTCTCCAACTTTGGAACAGAAACATTTTCCTAACAAGTGATCTTTCTCTCATCTGTAATTCAGAATTTCCATCCCAGGAGAGGTGTTCTAAATTCGTGCTCAGTGTTCCAAAGACACATATGTACTCACTAGGAAGCAGAGCGATCTCAAAGGGGATCCAAAGGCCTTGGAGGTTAGCACTGTGCAGTCTGAAGCTGAGCCCCATGGCTGCTCCCCAGGACTACAGCTGCATCTCTAGGCAGCAGGGAGCATGACCACCTTCCTCAACTCTTCTGCTATGATCTCTGCTATGATCTACCCCAGGATTACAAAATAGACTTCCCATAGATCTGACCTAGGATGGATGCTTACCAATCCTATGTATCATTCAGCACATAAATCCAAAATTTTACAAGATCAATTTTACCTTATTTAATCCAATAAAGAGCCATAATATAAATGATTCTGTCTGAGGGATTCTTCTCTTCTCTAGTCCTTGAGGCCAAGGACTTTGTCTCATACACTGTGTCTCTACAGATTGGCACACAGATCATAGGAGTTCAGGAAATATTTGTTCTCTCAAATAAGCATGGCTGCCTGATGCAAGTCCTGGGAGACTTCCTACCTCCCGAATGTGCCCCATCCCTACTCAGAACACCATCTTTGCTTGTCCAGGCTGTCCAGAAGCCTCTTTGTGTTTTTCTGTACCTGCTTGGGTATCTACAAAGATTTCCTTTTTCTATGAATTGTCTTGTTGCTCTCCCATTCAAGCTGTTCAGTTGACTTATGCCTTTCATCTCTCTGGCAAAAGATGAGGATAGAGGATGTTGGACTTGTTCCCTGCAATTTAAGCCAAGGAGAGGATTTAACAATCCCTGAGCAGACTCTTCTCTCTGAAGAAATGTTCTGCATTCTTCGGCTTTCCAGCTTCCAGAATCTTCTTAATGATCTGGCCATTGGCCAACCTTCAGCAAAGTGTAAAGGAAAAATAATGGTATCATCTACAAATTATTCAGGATATGTGTAGGAGACCTTGGCACAATAAGTAGACACTTAACGAAGTACCTACTATGTGTCAGGATGTTGTCAGAATTTCTTGTCCTGGATAGCATTTTAAAAAATTGGATTATTTAGAATTTTTAGCTGCCAAGCATTTGACAGAAAAGTCTATTTAAAGTAAAATTGGATTGCCACTGGTGACAAGTTGCCCTCAAGCAAGACTTGTTTTCTAGAGTAGTTTCATTCAGTTAGAGGCTTTGGCAACAGAAGTGCATTGCTCAGCTGTAGCTCAACATCAGACTTGCTATGGTGATGCTGCTACAGTGTATCCAGGCTAGAGGAGCCTTGGAGCTACACGCTTGCTGAGAAGCACCAACAGATTCTCCTGATGCAGAAATGTGGGATTTTGATAGCACAGAGGAACCGCAGGTGACCGAGGCAGGATCTACAAGCACTTTGCTTTTTCACTCCCTGTTCTAATTTCAACACCCAAACCCTTCTTCCCCCACCCCAAAGTTCAACCTCCCTACCCCAAAGGGCATTGATGAATAGCAATGCAGAAGGATCTCACGCTCACTTATAACTAGGTGGGTTCAGGGAGAGCCCAAGAAATCCTTTCTTCAAACAGACAGTTATGTAATACCGGAACACACAGTGTTTCTCTCCCCATCCACCCTCTTCTGACTTTTTCTAACCTCCCCCATGATTAGAAAAAGAATCCAAATTCATCCCTAATATGAAAACCAACCATAGCAGACTCATTCTGAGGAATGGCGCAAAGATGACTGTGTTGTTGAATTCTCACTTGGAATGAGAATGGGGCTGTTCTGATGTTAGTCTGCTCAACAGGGAGTTCTCCTGAAAGTACAGTAAAGCTCTCAAGTGCTATTTAGACATTTGTGTCTTCACATGACTTAGTCGGGAGAGCAGACAAGAGCTGTGGCTCCAACTGCAAGATCTGTCTCTGGAAGCTCCTCACCAAGCAACAGCAGAAAGTAATCAAACAATGGCCCAACAATCTCACTGGCACCTGTAGGAGAAAAATGACCCTGGAGTGAAGCCAGATGCAATTTTTATATTCATATTGTTGTTGTGGAATGTTCCTAGCAAATGAGAAAACCAAGTCCCCCCAGAGCCCTGCACTCAAGGGCTGTAGACATAGAACTTGAGGATTAAGCTGCTGACTGTGTTTAAAAGGAAAAGATTACAAAGCGGAATAAATCAAAAAGCTACAAGAATTCAGAAGTCCCAAGTTCAGTAAACCCTGGCTAGAGAAGTGTGACATGAGCTTAAGCTACAGAATAAACACCAAAACCGAACAAGCCACTAGAGAGAAATAACAAAGTGAGGAAAACTCCAGAAATCCAAAAGAAAACTAGAACTAGAAGGCTGTCACAAAATATTTGGAAGAATTCTTTTTTCTGAAAATCTTAAGTATGTGATATTCAAATAAAAGCTCTTATTTATAACTTCCTTTCTAAATATACTAAACTTGTTACTTCTACTATAAAACAAATTATTAATCACAATTCAGCTAGCTAGACCAGGGGTTGGAAAACTCCTCCTGAAAAGGGTCAGATAGTAAATATTTTAGGTTTTATGGGCCGTTCTGTCTCTACTCAATTCTGCTGTCACAACACGAAAGCAGCCACAGACATATAAACAAATGGGCATCGCTGAGTTCCAACATAACTTAATTTGCACAGAGATAATGGACTGGATTTGGTCTGTAGTTTATAGTTTGTGGACCCTTAAACTAACTAAATAAAATAATACAAACTTGTAAAAATAACACCAAAGAAGTAATTTATATATTAAAACTTTCCCAATATTTGGAGCTGTCGAAACACCTTCATCCCTTCTTTAAAAAAGGAAATGTTTTCATGACTTCCACACTTAGATTTTAGAGCTTATCATTCAGTTCCACAGCAGCCACTTTCTTTGAGCTCCATCTGGCAATAATATGAAATCTTGGTGCGAGGAATACCAGCATCACTGAGAAGCTGCAACGCTGTCCTCTGCCTGCTAGGGTGGATGATAGGAGATTCTGTTACAGAAAAAAAGGGTAGAATCAAGACTGTCCTTGCTTTCCATCACTCTCAATATTTCCTTTGGAGAATTTTTGTTTGCCAGCTCCAAACCTCTGGCGCCTGTGAATTTACATGCTGACTGCCAGAGGGTACATGCTTCCACCAGGGGACACAGTAAGGGTCCCATTAAACTCTCAGCTATATCTACCATATCATCAGGAGGAGGTAGAACTGCTACTACACAATTGGGGCAGGTGTTTGACACACTGGTGACCCACTGGGGTATATCCTAGTACTTCCTTGCCCAGCATTGATAGTGAACGGACAAGTACAGCAACCATGATCAGAGGCAGGCACGATGGCCAGGAGCTCAGGCCTCTCAGGAATAAAGGTAAGCCACCTAGACCAGAAGAGGTCCTAGGCAAGGATAAGGGGAATGGGTAGGAGAGGCAAGAGGTGAAGAGTATTGGTGCTGTCAGAATCTCACTGCAGAAATAGGGGGTTGGGTTCATCTGATTTGCCTCCTCAGTTTTCCCAGGAAAAGAAACCAACAAGAATCATAAAGGAGCCATTCCCAGACAGGATGATAGTATATGAAGCAAGCAAGTCTGAGCAGCACAAGAAGTAAGCTTCAGGAGATGCTGTGATGTGTCACCCAGATACCCCCTGCAGAACCAATGTTCAGAGTGTCAGCTATCTTAAGTGTTGAGAGCTGAGCCACTCCTCAAGAATTGCTATCATTGAAGGGAGTTGCCTCACTAAAGATTAAACCCTCTCTGGGGCAAGTCCATATCTCATGGCTAGTTAATACAGAGGCACAACCCTTGCCTCAATCGAGGGCAACTCTGAATGACCATCCCAACTCTAGAGCTCTCCATGGGATCACCAGAGGCCTTTGTTGTTACTGCATGGCCTTCAACTCGACACTCTGTTCAATCCTGCTCTCATCCAGCCCCAGAGGTCATTGTTCCTGACAGCATTTACCAAGAAACTTCTTGAATAAACATTTCCAGCTCACAGACCTTTTCCTAGGAAACGTACCATAAATCAGCCAATACGTGTGAGGATTCATCTGGAACTCTGTTTTGACATGTAATGGGGGATGATAACAATTTCCAATTCATAGCATTGTTGTAAAGAGTCAACAAGTTAAATTAACAAAACAGCTGTGCAAACTGAAGAGCAACACAAATTTAACATGACATTTTTATTATTGTTATTACTTTTGTGTGTCAGATGTAGCAACCAAAGAGAGGTAGTGGTCTTGCCATGCTTGTCTGCAACAAAGGAACTTTTAAAACAGTGTTAGTGAATACACTATGGCTTAATGTTCAGAACTTGATATCTAGAGGCAGACAAACCTTTATCTCTATCTCGTCCTAGGCATTTACCTAATAAATTGAAGACACTGGTGATTATATTGAAGACATTAGCGATTATAGATTATGACATATGCCTTTTATCTGTTGAACACTTTATTTTAGAATGAAAGCCTACATTTAATTAGCCATGGGTTTTTATCATACATCATTTGTGTGTATGTTAAAAGGAAAATATGTGTGAAAGAAATTGGTTAATGTATTTCTAAAACCTGTTCACACACACAGTTTGACTCTTCTGAATCACTGGACAACTATGTTTTTCCACACCCTATCATTTCGGTGTCCATCCAGAGCATGGGTAATGCAGTGTTTTGTAAGGAAACCTCAAGCTACAGGAGCTGACTTCACAGTTATGCAGAGCTAGCCAACGTTTAATTCCAAATTGGAAAATGGTGCTAACAAAATCTAATATACCGTCTCTCTCACCATCCCCACAACCCATTTGGCTCTTGAGGATTAAAGCCTCACCACTGCCCCCTGGGATTTTCTTCTAAATCTTTGGTACACATTCTGCAGGTTGTCCTGTCACTCTTGATGTCTCTGCCTGAACAGACATGACTCTAGCTGGCTGAAGCAATTGTAAGACTCCATTTTTCAGATGCAGTGTGATGACATCTGACAAAATATTTTAAAAAGAGTCTGTCTTAAAAAATCAAACAACAGAATAACCTCTCTAAAGCTCTGTTTCCTTATAAGATAGGATAATAGTACCTACCTCTCATGGATGTTGTGAGGACTGAATGAGATAGTCCAGAGGGAGTAATTAGCAGTGTCTGGCACAAAGTAAGCATTTAATAAGTGATACTTACTGTTATAATTATTAGTTAACCTTGGCTGAAAAATGATTTTCTGTAAATACCACGTATTGCTTTATCCACGCTCCCGTTTGCTCTTCCCACCTTTATGTGTATATGTGAGGAGCTAATGACAGGGTGTTCTTTCCTTCAGTTTCTCCTCGGGATTTCATTATAGGTGCTTCCTGTTGCAGTAATTGATAGTTTCATATCCCCAGGTGAGGGATGGGTCACAATTCTGGGTGGTTCCAACATTTTGATGCATACCACCCTTGTGCCTTGTATCTGAACAAGAACTCAGGTGTAAGGGTTTCAAATGGATTTGAAAGAAATGCAGCAGGAAAGCTCCCCTTTGGACATTCTAGAGAGACTAAAAGCCCTCCAAGCAGAAAACTAGGGCAGAGGCTTCACGAGTTTAAGGTGTCAGGCGATGTGCCTATAATGTGCCCATAATGTGCCCAGGAGTATAGGAGCCATTCCCAGATGGATCAGTAGCTGAAGAATGATCACCCAATGACTGCTTTAATTACTTACCAACCTGAACGGGAAGTATGCTTATGAGTTCTTGAAGCCTCCTTTCTCTAATTTGGTTTTCTATTTATCCCTGGTATAAAGCCTCCTCTCCTACCAGGCTTGAAGTTCTCACCATTATTCTTTCTCTGGGAAACAGTGAAAATAAAGACACTAAGTCTAGAAGAGTAATGCAAAACAAAACAAAAAAAAAAGCACATTTTACCTAGGACATGAAGGTGCCCATCAGAGCTCTCTCATTGCTAAAATTAAGTTATTAATGAGATTATACTTTCATGTTTCTCAAATAGTCTAACTAGAGTATTACCTGGGTGAAATTCAAAATAAGAATATACCTTAATTTTTCTGAGATCTGAATTTAAATGTCTGTATTATTATAAACATGACATTTTTTGTACTAAAGACAGATCCCCATGGAACATTTGAATCAACATATTCCATGATCCTATTATTGCTTTTAAAAATATTGGCTTAGCGCATTGGGACTATTGTAACAAAATACCATACATTTGGTGACTTATAAACAACACAAATTTATTTCTCACAGTTCTGGAGGTTGGAAGGTCCCAGATTAAGGTATTGGCGAGTTCAGTAACTGGTGAGATCCCATTTCCTTATTTATAGATAGAGGCTTCTCGCTGCATCCACTGGGGCCTCTTTTTTTTTTTTTTTTTTTTCCCAGACAGAGTCTCGCTCTGTCTCCCAGGCTGGAGTGCAGTGGCGTGACCTCGGCTCACTGCAAGCTCTGCCTCCCGGGTTCATGCCATTCTCCTACCTCAGCCTCCCGAGTAACGGGGACTACAGGTGCCCGCCACCATGACCAGCTAATTTTGTGTATTTTTAGTAGAGATGGGGTTTCATTGTGTTGGCCAGGATGGTCTCGATCTCCTGACCTTGTGATCTGCCCACCTTGCCCTCCCAAAGTGCTGGGATTACAGGCATGAGCCACCGCGCCCGGCCTCTTTTAAAAAGGCACTAATCTCATTCATGAGGGCTCCTCCCTTGGGATTAAATCACCTACCAAAGACCCCCCCACCTCCTAATACCACCACATTAGTGATTAGGTTTCAACATATGAATTTGGAGGGGACACAAACATTCAGACCATAGCCATTACCAAACATATCTCTGTTCCAAGGAAGGGGAGTAAAACCTCTGTGCAACTGTTGTTTCAACTCCATGGCTGTTTATTATGACCACTGATGTTTACATTATTTATAGAAGCCAGAATATGGTGGGTTTTGTTTTCTTTGATTATATTACTCAGAAACCTCTTTGTTTCCTAGATACTTCCTATCCTTCCTTATAAGAATTACAAACATGCCAGCAATCATTTTCAAGCACCTTAGTTTCACTAGTTATCAGGGATGCAGATGAGCAAAGATAAATTCAAAGAAACATGCTTAAAGTGAGGGAATTTTTTTTTACCAGACCTAGAACAAAATATACACAATTCAGATTTCACAGACAGACAGGGTTTTGTAGGTGACCATATGCTAACACTGAATGGAACATCAGCTTCATTTGAGATGTGAAGGATTTCACTTGTTATCAGTCCACTGTAGAAGACTTTGTGCCATGGTTATGCATATTAGTTGTGATGACAAAATAAGAGGCAGATTCTACATAACATGCACAAAAGAGGAACATATGTACACCAATATAAATAGATATATATTAGCTTGTATTCACATCTCACATTTGCTTATTAACAAAAACGACATGAGAAATGCAGTCAGAGTTGCTTTCTTTTCCCTTATCCTTTTACCTATCTACCAATAGAAAAAAGTATCACCCAATTCCTGTCCTAAGACCCATCTAATCTCTTCTTATTACCACTTTTTAGGGCTTGTGGAATAAGCACATCTATTTCTACACATAATTAGAAACAAAGAAAGTCAAGATTGGAATGTGTCAGAAATGGTTTAATACTTGAGATTTACCAAATCGGAAACTTTAGAGGCTCACTAGAAGTCCCTATCAATGCCCAGTTGATACTGAAAACAATCTCACAAGTCACTGACACTGACCGCATGATATCTGCTGTATGCTCTAAGAATTACTTTGCCTGAACAAATTCCACCCGCAATGTAGGGCCTGGCTGGTAGAGCAGGCTGGAGCTCCAGGAACCAGTTCTGCAAATAGCCTTCTCAAGAAATTGGCCTCACGAAAGATCCAATAGCTGAAATCGATCTGTAGGCTTGCCTTTATATATCCAGAAAGGGAAAATGAAACTTGAATTTCAGAGCTAGTCTGAAAGAAAAGGAAAAGAAATGTGAACCATGATTTGCTCATAGAAAAGCACATCAGCCAGGAGGGTGACGGAGGAGAGATCCAATCCCAAAATGTGGTTGAGAACACAACCCCCTAGCCTGAGAGGCAGAAGGGGCATCATAAGGGCAGAGGCTGCCTCAGAAGCCACATGGGGACTACCATGCCAGATGGAAAAGGGAAAAACTAAAGCAGAATTTTGCTCAAAGTTGAAATTACTTTCATTAAATAATGCCCATTTATTTCACCGGCCCTGACTTAATATAGGCCTGATTCATTCATTTAGACTCAGGAGAAAGAAACAGATCTGAGTAAGGTCACGAAGAGAAAGCCATGACAAAAAGGGACTGTCTCTAAAGTTAAACAAAAGTGATAAACAATTAAAATTCAACAAAAATGATAGGGAGAATTTAAACCATTTTCTCAGATTTCTTAGGTCATAAAGGATATTATGCTGTTCTATGAGTTGTTGCCTTAAGACGTATTACTTATGTAACCCCAAATTTAATCATTTCAAGTGCTTCTTTTTAAGACAAGCTTTACTTTATCCCCCAGAAGACGTTTAGAAAGCACTTTTCACCACCCTAGTTATCCTTAAAGAAAAGCTTTATCCACACTTCAGTTTGTACTTCCCACCCTCATCTGTCTGTGTGAAGAGCTAACAATACAGTGTTCCTTCCCTTCAGTTTCTCCCTGGGGCTTCATTATGGCTGTTTCCTGTTAGTATAGTGGGGTATGCAGTAATTGATAGTTTCATATTCCCAGGTGAGGAATGGGTCACAATTTTTGGTGGCGCCATCATTTTGACACGCACCACCCTCATGCCCTGTAACTGAACAAGAGCTCAGGTGTAAGGGTTTTAAATGTATTTGAAAGAAATGCGGCAGGAAAGCTCCCCTGTGGACATTCTAAAGAGATTAAAAGCCATCCAAGCAGAAGACCAAGGCAGAGGCTTCACGAGTTTAAGGTGTCAGGTAGAGTGCCTGTACTTCACCCAGGAGTATACCAGATGCTAAAAAAATAATCAAAAGGAGTAAGAGCAAGCCATCCTGCCCTCTAGAGCTTAGAATGGCATTTCAAATATCATTGGGAGAAACAAGGTAACAGCAAATACCTCTTGGAAAGCATAAGCACTCTTTCTAAAGAAAATGGCTAACAAGTCCTTAGGGCTCCAGAGGGATGGCGGAGAATATGAGTAAGAAAGGTGGGTTGGCCATGACACAATTCAGAGAGGCAGATTCAAAGGCAACTGGAGAACACAGACTTCCCCCATCAACAAGCACAGCCTCTGCTCAGCCCAGCCAAGCATTGCCTGTACTCCCAGGCACAGTATAGGCACTCCTCCTGACACCTTAAACTCATGAAACCTCTGCTCTGGTCTTCTCTTGGAGGGCTTTTAGTCTCTCTAGAATGTCCACAGGGGAACTTTCCTGCTGCATTTCTTTCAAATCCATTTGAGAACCTTACACCTGAGCTTTTGTTCAGATACAGATCCGGTGTTAGAAAATATTCTGTTTTTTTTTTTTTATAGAAGCCAGGTATGTATGTGTGTGTCCATGTGTGTTGACAATGAATCCAAACAATATTTAATTACTGCACAGGCCAAACAACAACAACAAAAATGTCTGTGGCCTAATCCAAGCTCTCAGTCACTATCTTATAAGCTTAAGAGTTTCATTTTGGGGCATTCCCTAAAACTAAAAAAAAATTACATGCATATAAAATATAAATAAAAAAGGAAAGAAAAAAAGTATCCACAAATGGTATTATAGTTAGTTATGTCACCGGTTACCCTAGGCCCACAAAGACTTGGGGGTAGATATTAATGTAATGCTTGCCAGCTGCCATATCAGATACACCTTGAAATCTCGGAGATTTAAATTTCAGAATCTGTATTCAGAAAATCCTCATCATTCTAAATTTTCAGTTATTGGACAAAGCTGACCATGACTGATTCTCTTTCACTAATTTTCAGATCCCTCCCAAGAAGCAACTTGATCTCTTATGCAAAAGTATTTCCCTATAAAACCCATGCTATCTATCATTCCTCAAGGAGATTCAAACATGTTTACCTCCCATCAATGGATTAACTTTGCCTCAAATTGGAAATCTGGTTTCAAATGGCAGAGGTCTGGCCCAAGTCTGGTAGCTTGCCACACAGAAAGCCAATCACTAAGACAAGTATCGCCCAGAAAGAGCAGCTTTACTGCAGGTGTCAGCCTAAATCCATCTCTCCTTAACAGATTAAAGGTAGGCATTTATATAGCAGGGGAAAAAAACAGGAGAGGCAAGGAAGAGGAGTTGGTCAACAGGCAGCAGGTGCATCTCATTGTCTGGGTGCAGTGATCTCGAAAGCCTCAGTTCCCTGATGCCGTTCAGGAGGCCCGATGGTAGGTTTCCTGAGAAAAGAACTGAACTACAACAAATATAAGTTTCTCAAGCTTCAGTTCTATGGGATAATTGAGCTGGCTTCAAATCCTTTATTACACTTAAAATTTTTTTGCATGACTATCAGTAAAAATATATGATGGGAATGATTTCTAAATGTGGTGGGACACATTTGTTTCATGTGCAAAATGATTTTTATAACTTAACATTTTTAGTTTTGTTTCAGATCTCTAAGATCTCCAAAGAGCATAGCAATTTACAAGTATATTTTCTATTAACAAATTATTAGATGACCTAAAGAACTAGTCAGAGCCACACATCATCCAGGACACATATATCAGAAACAGAAAAGTTCTAATTCAAAGTGAGGAAGTTGAATATGCTCTCTGATATTTGATTCATAATAAGAGAGGCCTATTACGTTCTCACTAGCACTTTAGAAAATGTAAAGAATGTGCACATGTAAATATGAACAGGAAGGAATCTTACCCTAATCACCTCAATTTGTCAGTTGACAAATCTGTGGTTTTGAGTGATGGCATTATTTACTCAAGTACGCACAACTGGCAAGAGAAAAAACTCACTCAGGATCCAAGTCTTCTATACATGAATCTAATTCTTTCTCCCTGCACCATGCTGCTTCTCCAAATTTGTGTAGAATCCTAAGAACAGTCTCAGCACCTTGCCTTCTTTGTTCCACCTCTCCAATAATCAATATTTTGTTCTTTTTACTCATTAATTTTACTTCAGTAAGATTAATTCTCTTCACTTTCTTTTTCTTTTGACTACTCCACTAGGTATTTTTCAAAACTTAAAAATGGCAAGTCATGGAACATAAATGGCAATTCCAAGCACAATACCAGCCTTGACTTCTGGATATGTTTTATGTGTTAGAGCTATTTTCTAAATGACTCTGTTGTCAGCTATGTGACTAAAGAAGCAGAAAGTTGCTGCTTTCCAACCACTTTAATATTGAAAAATATTTATTACCCACTTAATGAAGGCCGTCTGTTGCACAAGCACTAAGCTGCATATATTAATCAACTCAAAATAGTCCGTTATGATTTCAATGTATTCTTGCACACATAATGCTTTTATCATGTACAAGATCTAGGTTCTTAGAGAGCTAAGCAGGAGTCAGGAATTTGAATTTAAAAGTGTATTTGAGACATGGACTGGGCATTAACATTCAAGGTACAATGCAAGAATTAATCTCAATAATTAACCACAATGTAATTATCTGAATTTTGAATTTCAAAGATTAAGTCTATTATGTTCTGAAATCTCTTGCAGTCTCTCTTGGTGTTCTAAATCTTTCTGAGAATATTAAGGCTTTCTTTCCTCCAGACCAAAGCATTCTGACTCTATCAAGTTTGTTGTTTTGTTTTTTTGTTTTGAGATGGAATCTCGCTCTGTTGCCCAGGCTGGAATGCAGTGGCACGACCTCGGCACACTGCAACATCTGCCTCCTGAGTTCAAGCAATTCTCCTGTCTCAGCCTCCCAAGTAGCTGGGACTGCAGGCACCCACCACCATGCCCAGCAAATTTTTGTATTTTTAGTAGAGACAGTTTCACCATATTGGTCAGGCTGGCCTTGAACTCCTGACCTTAGATGATCCACCCACCTAGTCCTCCCAAAGTGCTGGGATTACAGGCATGAGCCACTGTGCCCAACCAAGATTTCTTATCCTGGGCCATGTGTAACATGCAGGTGGCATCTTATGGTCTCCCCAGCAAGGTGTCAGCTCAGCTGTTTGTAGTCTCATTCCTCAATGAATACTGCATTGACCTAGGGCTGATTTTTCACTACAGCTGGAAACCTTAGCATTAGAAGCTGTGGGCAATGCATCTTATGCCATTAGCTTTGTGTTGTGGGTTTTCATTCTAACACATAGAGTGATAGCAATTATTTTCCAGAGTTGATAGGAGGGAACGCAGAGTAGATACCATGGAGAGCTGCCCAGATCCCTGGCCCCTCAGAACTGAGATGCTCTATTAAATACCCAGGGCCTAGGATTCACAGCTTCAGCCTTTTCCAGGAACTGCCCTCACCAAAAAAAGGCTGTCTTACCCAAAATTGCACCCACTCCGTGCAGTCTGCATGAACAGTTACATAATGTCATGGGTACAAAGGCTCAGCTCCCATTGAGGGTAATGGCAGAAACCGCAATTGCTTTCGCACCAAAGTAGTATCTATCTGTTTACCTGTCTATCTGTCCGCCTACCTTCTGTTGATCTATCTACTTATCTACCTGTCTACCTATCTATTGATCAATCTTTCTATTGATCTATCATCCCCCCGTCTCTTCCCCTCCCTCCCCCTCTCCTCTCCCTCTCTCTCTCCAGTTTCTCCAGGGAGACTATGGGGAGTATGACAGACTTTTCTCAGCAGGAGCCCATCCTGACAGTGATACAACCCCAGATTCCCCACCACGGTCGGGGAGCAAGTTATGCCCTTACTTAGGTCATGACTGAATACAGCAAAGGACACAAAGATTTGAGGAGGTCTGGAAGTTGGTGGATGCCACCGGAGTTGACTCAGACAGCAGTCCTAGGGTTACCCAAGGAACCTAACTGCTTCCTTGAGGGTCAAAAGGAGGACTTGTGTGGGTGGAACAGTACAGTCCTCTGGTAAGCAGCATCTGCCACGTGGGGAAGCAGGGGACGCCTTGGCTGCCATGCCACTTGATTAGCTTTACTCTCAGACCACTGGGTGTAGGGGGTCAGCCCTGTAGGTGGAGACTGGCTGATGTTAAGGACTGCAGTCTATTCAAGGTATCTTCAATATCCATATACTTCCCCAGTCACAGAGTAGAAGGAAGGATCAGATTTTATAAAGCAAAAAATCCGGCCTACAACAAAGCAGTAATCACAGTTTCTGTATTTTAAGAAATTGATACTTTGAAGCTAAACAGAATTTTAATAAAATATATGCTTCTGTTTTAAAGAGGTGTACCAATAAAGGGAGGAAGTTAGGCCAGTGTTGTCAGTACATAGATCTGAAATTTCATAAAGATCCAAGAAAGATGATGGTGAATTTAAATATTGTTTAGCATACTATTTTTTGAAAAAAGAAAGGAGAAACAATGCCAGTTATTTGATTATATTTGAAGTCAGTGACTTTTTCCCTTTTAAATACTATGTCAATTCTGTAATTCTTAAAAAAAATTATATTCCCTGCCTTCTCAAAAAAAAAATAAGTTTCACTATGGCATGAAATCCCTATTTTAAATCTACAGGTATTATGCTTATGGATGGGCAGTTCTACTTTTTGTCAACAAATTTAGAATCACTTTGAACTATGAGAGAGTAGTTTGAGGTTTTATCCTAAGGATTTCACAAAATCTATAGTGTATAAGTTTATGTATCGAGTCTATAAGTATACGTAGAGTGTATAAGCTTACATTGTAATTTTTGTCAAATAAAATTATATCATTGAATTTTAGAACTAGAAGAGAGATTTAATTTAGCCCTTTCATTTTACAAAGAAAGAAATATTGACTCAAAGTTGCTAGAACCTGAATCAATAGTTCCCCTCAAATTATTGGTCCTTCATATTTACGCAAAGTAGTGACAACTCTGAATTTTTTTTAATTTACTTATGCTCAAGATCATTTATATCAAGTTCTAGGCCAGAACTTTGTAATATTGACATTACTTCTCTGAGTAACTAAGTTATTATCTTTAAAATGATTGGTTACTTTCTTTTAGGCATGAATCCTCACTATTTAAAAACTCAAAGCAAAAGAATCGCTAAGTAACTCAGACCCTAATGGCTTTCTCAAAGATCACATTCTCATTTCATATTGTAATTTTTTTGATGAGACAGTGTTTTTATATTTATACTACTGAACGAATTTTATTTTAAAAATAACTAATTTGAAATTACAGCATCATGAAATAGAAATTGAGCACATAAATACATCTACCCAGCGTCTTCCTTATTCTAAGTGATAATTTCTTTGTGGCCCCAATTTCTAGTATAACATGCAGAATTTAGGAGTTTTATAACAACCAAAATTATTTACAGTGGTGATCCCCAAGTCCCTGAATGTCCACCTTGAAGTGCAATGTTATATCCTTTTTCTAGCCTCAATGGTTCCAGCCACTGCTCACCACCTTGGGTCAGTCCACCATCATCTCTCCTCAATAGTGCAGTAGCCTCTGTAGTGATCTTCCTGCTTCTTTCCTTGCTTATTTTAATCTTTTTTCAGCACCGTAGAAAGAATGACTATTAAACATTTGTTAGGCCATGCCAGTCTTCAGCCCAAACTGTAAAGGCAAAAGCCTTACAATGGCCCATAGCTCTGTGTTATCTGATCCCTCACTACCTCTTAACCCCATTTCCTACTATTCTCCCCTGACTCACTTGACTTCAGCCACAATGAGCTTCTTGCTTTTCCTCTAAGACATTAGGCATTCTCCCATGTTTCTCTTCTAAATACCCACATGCTTTGCTTTCTTTTCTCCTTCAAATCTCTGCTCAAATAGCATCTCAGTGAGGGCCTCCCTGACCACTCTTCACATTCCATCACACACACCCTTTTCTCCTTTTTCTCCATAGCAATGATCATCATCTAACACACTTATATTTTCTTTGTTCATTATATGTCTCCCCTCACTAGAAAGTAAGTTCCCAGAGTTCAGGGATTGTTACCAGTTTGCTCATTGCTAGATTATAGTGCCTGGAGCAGTATTTTTCATCTAGTGTACCTTCAATAAATATTGTTAAAGGGATTGATCTTAAGTGATCTATAAGATTAAGCTTAAAAATAGTAAAGATACAAAGAAATAATAAAAACCACAGGCAAGAGCCAATTGCTATAAAAAGAATAGAAAAACTTTAAATCTAACAGCTGTCTTAGAAATAAAAATAATTGTTATTGAATGTAAAAACTTGATGGTGGCAGGGCGCAGTGGCTCACACCTGTAATCCCAGCACTTTGGGAGGCCGAGGCAGGTGGATCACGAGGTCACAAGATCGAGACCATCCTGGCTAACATGGTGAAACCCCATATCTATTAAAAATACAAAAAATTAGCCGGGCATGGTGGCGCATGCTTGTAGTCCCAGCTACTCAGGAGGCTGGGACAGGAGAATCACTTGAACCCAGGAAGCTGAGGTTGCAGTGAGCTGAGATTGCACCACTGCACTCCAGCCGGGGCAACAGAGTGAGACTCCGTCTCAAAAAAAAAAAAAAAATTATGGCTAGGGACTAGCTGATTAGAGACACCCAGCAAGATCATTAGAAAACTGAAAGAAATTACACAGAAAGCAGTATAGACAGATTAAAAGATGGAAGTTAAGGAAAATGAGAGGGTCCCCAAAACTGTCTATAAGAGTTCCAGAAATGAGAAAGTGAGAAGTAGAGGAGAAATTCAGAAGAAATAATTGCTTATTTTTTTTCCATAGTGAAAAATAAGAATCCATGAGTCCCAAACAAAACATATTCATGTCTATATTCAAAAAAAGGAAGAGACTGGGTACAGTGGCTCCCACCTATAATCCCAGCACTTTGGAGGATCACTTGAGCCCAGGAATTTGAGACCAGCCTAGACAACAAAGTGAGACCCCCGTCTCTACAAAAAATTAAAAATTATTCAGGTGTGGTGGCACATGACTTTAGTCCCAGTTACTTGAGAGACTGAGGTGGAAGGATTGCTTGAGCCCAGGAGGTCTAGGCTACAGTAAGCCACGTTCACACCACTGCACTCCAGCTTAGGTGATGCAGTGAGACCCTGTCTCAACAAAAAAAAAAAAAAAAGAAGAAAACTAAAACACTAAAAACAAATAGAAACGTATAAAACAATCAGAGAGAATAAACAGATTACTTGTAAAGGAACAACCATTAAGTCAACATGGTCAAGTGGTCCCTTTCTTTTATCTTCCCTCCTTTTGAAAAGTAACCACTACCTGATTAAAACAAAAAATAGGTCAAAAAGCAACATAAAAAGGAAAAAGCAAACTTTGAAAAGAACCAGAGAGAATTTCTAGAAATGAAAAGCAGAACCACTGAAACAAAAAACTTAACGTATGAATTAAACAGATTCTATCATCGGCAATGAACAAGGTCCATTGGCAATTATCTCTGGAGGTTAAGATTTCAAAAGCTTTTAATTTTTTCCTCATTCTTTTATGTATTGTTTGAATATGTGTATAATTAGCTACGATTAGTATGTCATTTCAATAATTAAAAAAATAAGTCAACTGCTTTCAAAAACTCGAGACAATGGAAAATTCTCTTATTTGAATGTGTGTATCTCTGATTACTGTGGAAGTTTGCATTTGTCAGGATGGATGAGATAGGCTTACATCATCGGAAGGCTATTTGATGCTCATGCTAGATCCCCACCATGGGTTGTCTGGGGTCTCTGTCATTCTCACGGGGGATCCAGGCTCAAGGAACAACTGATCTCTCTGGAGTATTGCAGTAGCCACGGCACAGAGAGCTCAGTGAATCAACGCTGGCTGTTAATGCTTCCTGCTACAAGTGATGTACACAATTTTACTCACATTTCATTGCCCAAAGCAAGCCTATGTCCATGTGTGACATGTAAATCTACCTTGTGTCTGGTAGCAAAAATAAAAATTTCATGAAAAGCATAAATGGCTGCTACATAAACATGTTTCCATATGTTGTCCATTCTTCGTATTTCTTTTTAAGTGTATTGTCCATTTAGTTTCTTTATCTATTAGAGTCCTTAGAATTCTAATAACACTTAGTTTATTCTTAAACCTAACCAGAGCCCTAGTAAACTATACTTCTAACCATGGTCTCCAGTCAATTTGAAACAGCTTGCTTTCACCTTAAATTGATGAGTCTTTTTCCTGATTTAGATATTCTCTTTTCTGTGTTATAGTCCAGTACAAAAGGTCCAACAAAGGCTTCTTTTTGTTCTTCTACCTCTATATAGATTATTACTATTACCCTTCTTCCTCATAATTTCTGGACCTAATTCTTCTAAAAGCCCCAAGATTTTCCATTAATTTCATTACCCGCATCTGCCAAATCCACCTCCATACTCAGACCAGCAGCTCGCCTTGGTCACAGAAATGGTGTTCCCTTCTGCAGATGTCACCATTAATCCATGTGTAGTATTTTGTAAGGAGAGCTCTTAATAGACACCAATGAGTATTTTTATACAGTAATGACAAAGACAAGGAGGAGGATGCCCAATGTCCACGCAGTCACTTCGGTCTTTGTATACTTTGTGAGCCAAATTTTGCTAAAGCAACAACAGAAAAAAGAAAAAAACCACTGATAAATTCCAAATACTTTTTGTATTTTCTTTTTTTTTTTTCATATTTTCTAAATGTCCTAAAAGTACTAACTCTGTGTTGGCACATAATAGGTATTCAGTAAGTTGACTCTGAATCAAATAGAGTGAAACTACATATTCAGAGTTCACAGACGCATGAGATACTGTGTACAGATGTTTAACTAGTTATCCACAACAAAAGCCTACTACTTTTGGATGCTCAAAACAACCAAAAAGCAAACAAAGATTTTAATACCTTAAGCGTATGCTCTGTAAATTATTCGGCAAATCATCCAACTTAACTTTTGGCTAATTAACACTATTTTGGTGAACATTAAAAGTATAATACAGTGTATGTAATTAAATTTTAAAAAAATTATTACCTGTTTAAAACTAGTTGCAGGTAGGAGGAAATTAATCTGCTAAACAAAGTACTCTTGTTTGGTTGCAGAGTATAAACTTGTTACAGTTTACCCCATTGTCTCTGTTTCAGGGACTTGATATTTTTATGGGGAAAATTTAAAGCACAGGGCACCCTGATCTTTACATGATTTTGTTTTATTCTTATAATTCAACATACAGTAGAGATTCATGTGTGATGCAGATATTTGGCTATTAAAGAAAAAAGAAGATGGCATATGGTCAAAATTATACTTGGAAGATCCTTTGGCTTACCCAGTGGGTAAGGCACAGTGGCTCATGCCTGCAATCCCAACACTCTGGGAGGCCAAGGTGGGAGGATTGCTTGAGCCCAAGAGTTCAAGACCAGCCTGGACAACATAGCAAGACCTCATCTCTACTAAAAATAAAAATTAGCCAGGCATGGTGGCACATGCCTAGAGTCTCAGCTACTCAGGAGGCTGAGGCAGGAGGATTGCTTGAGTCCAGGACTTTTGGGTTGCAGTGAGCTATGATCATAGCACTGCATTCCAGCCTGGGGACAGAGTGAGACCTTGTCTCAAAAAATAAAATGAAGCACATATGATGTAGCTCTATTATAAATTCTCAAAAAGACCATAGTGTAGTTATATGCAATACTGGCAGCCTTGTTATTTATTTAATGTGTAAAATTTTATTATGGAAAAGTCTACAAACCAAAAATGAAATGCAAGTCTAGGATCTGTAGAATCAGTATTTTATTTCACATTTGATTGATTAACGGTCCAAATTTCATTAAAAAAAAATAGCACTCCTGCTTTCAGAAGCAGTCTGTGGGAATGATAGTAGGAGCACATAAGAGACACATAAAGTATTAGTCAGTAATTGACTTCGGTTTATACAAACTGAATATTTAAAAGCACTGAGCCATACCTTCAGCCAAAATGTTTCCATATTTCTACATTTTTAAGGCCTGACATTACCAAGAGTATTGAAGCTAAGAATGTTCTCAATAATTTTCTGACTTCTCTTTGTAACAAGAGGATTCTGGTCTATATAATTTTATAGGCTTTACTGTTTACAGGCTTCCCAGCTGTACAACGGCTATCCCTGCTAAAATCTGCTTAGGTTTTTCAAAATAGCACTCTTCATAGTATCGTAATTTTTTGTTTGTCAGAGGAATAAACTAAAGATAACAAAAACCTTCATTACTATATTTCTAATGCTACCATTACTATATTGTGTTGTGAAGTGAAATCCCTAAATTTTTTGCCAGGATTAGAAACATTAATACCAAAGTAGAGAAAATAATGAGTGGAATATTGTTTTCCTATCAGTTATTCATCTAGGAATATATTCCCAAATTTAAGAGAGAAACAATCATCCTAAAAATATCAGATAACTTTTCTGCTTTGGTGAGAATTGCAGTGTAGCTGCAAAAAAGCATTTTTCTTTAAAAATACAATATGTTACAGAAGACTGAGGTCATTGTGAATGACTGAAAATCAATACTCATTATACCAAGATGTTTATGTGAACGATCAGGTTGATTGTGTACTGACCCCAAAACAAAGCCTGAAGTGTTCTTTTAAAAAAATAATATTATGTAACTTTTTGTTTCCTTATAGTTTGACTTTCTTTTGGAAAGAAAAACTTTTAAAATACAACAAACCGAAATTTTGTTTAATTGTGACCAAAAAAGTAAATAAATATTTTCCTTAAGTAAAACATAGCCTGGCTTCATTGGCAAGATGGCCGTATAGGAACAGCTCCGGTCTGCAGCTCCCAGCAAGATTGACACAGAAGGTGGGTGATTTCTGCATTTCCAACTGAGGTACCTGGTCTATCTCACTGGGACTGGTTTGAAAGTGGGTACGGCCCATGGAGGGTGAGCCGAAGCAGGATGGGGCATTGCCTCACCAGGGAAGCTCAAGGGGTCAGGGGATCTCCCTCCCCCAGCCAAGGGAAGCCGTGAGAGAATGTACCAGAGGAATGGTGCACTCCAGCCCAGATACTGCACTTTTCCCATGGTCTTCACAACCAGCAGACCAGGACACTCCCTCCCTCCAGTACCTAAGCCACCAGGGCCCTGGATTTCAAGCACAAAACTGGGTGGCTATTTGGGCAGACACCGAGCTAGCAGCAGGAGTTTTTTTTTTTTCCCCCCCATACCCCAGTGGAACCTGGAAGTCCAGTGAGACAGAACCGTTCACTCCCCTGGAAAGGAGGCTGAAGCAAAGGAGCCAAGTGGTCTAGCTGGGATGGTCCCACCCCCACGGAGCCCAGGAAGCTAAGATCCACTGACTTGAAATTCCCGCTGCTAGCACAGCAGTCTGAGGTCGACCTGGGATGCCTGAGCTTGGTGGGGGGTGGGGCATCTGCCATTGCTGAGGCTTTAGTAGGCAGCTTTACCCTCACAGTGTAAACAAAGCTGCCAGCAAGTTCAAACTGGGAGGAGCCCACCACAGCTCAGCAAGGCTGCTGCGACCAGAATGCCTCTCTAGATTCCTCCTCTCTGGGCAGGCCATCTCTGAAAAAAACGTAGCAGCCCCGGTCAGGGTCTTACAGATAAAACCCCCATCTCCCTGGGACAGAGCACTGGGGAAGAGGTGACTGTGGTGCAGCTTCAGCAGACTTTTAAACGTACCTGCCTGACAGCTCTGAAGAGAGCAGCAGATCTCCCAGCCCAGCATTCAAACTCTGATAAGGGACAGACTGCCTTCTCAAGTGGGTCCCAGACCCCCATGTATCCTGACTGGGAGATACCTCCCAGTAGGGACCAACAGACACCTCATACGGGAGAGCTCTGGCTGGCATCTGGTGGGTGCCCCTCTGGGACAAAGCTTCCAGAGGAAGTAACAGTCAGCAATCCTTCCTGTTCTGCAGCCTCCACTGGTGATACCCAGGCAAACAGGGTCTGAAGTGGACCTCCAGCAAACTCCAGCAGACCTGCAGCAGAGGGGCCTGTTAGAAGGAAAACTAACAAACAGAAAGGAATAGTATCAACATCAACAAAAGGATGTCCACTCAGAGAATCCATCCGAAGGTCACCAACATCAAAGACCAAAGGTAGATAAATCCACGAAGATGGGGAGAAACCAGCACAAAAAGGCTGAAAATTCCAAAAACAAGAATGCCTCTACTCCTCCAAAGGATCACAACTCCTCACCAGCAAGGGAACAAAACTGGATGGAGAATGAGTTTGACGAATTGACAGAAGTAGGCTTCAGAAGGTGGGTAATAACAAACTCCTCCCAGCTAAAGGAACATGTTCTAACCTAATGCAAGGAATCTAAGAACCTTGAAAAAAGATTAGATGAATTGCTAATTAGAGTAACCAGTTTAGAGAAGAACATAAATGACCTGATGGACATGAAAAACACAGCACAAAAACTTCAAGAAGCATACACAAGTATCAATAGCTGAATCGATCAAGCAGAAGAAAGGATATCAGAGATTTGAAGATCAACTTAATAAAATAAACAAGAAGACAAGATTAGAGTGGAAAGAAAGCCTCCAAGAAATACAGGACTATGTGAAAAGACCAAATCTACATTTGATTGGTGTATCTGAAAGTGACGAGGAGAATGGGACCAAGTTGGAAAACACTCTTCAGGATATTATCCAGGAGAACTTCCCCAACCTAGCAAGGCAGGCCATCATTCAAATTCAGAAAATACAGACAACACCACAAAGATACTCCTCAAGAAGAGCAACCCCAAGATACATAATTGTCAGATTCACCAAGGTTGAAATGAAGGGAAAAATGTTAAGGGCAGCCAAAGAGAAATGTTGGGTTACCCACAAAGGGAAGCCCATCAGACTAACAGTGGATCTCACTGCAGAAACCCTACAAGCCAGAAGAGAGTGAAGACAAATATTCAACATTCTTAAAGAAAAGAATTTTCAACCAAGAATTTCATATCCAGCCAAATAAGCTTCATACATGAAAGAGAAATAAAATCTTTTATAGACAAGCAAATGCTGAGAGATTTTGTCACCACCAGACCTGCCTTACAAGAGCTCCTGAAGGAAGCACTAAACATGGAAAGGAACAACTGGTACTAGCCACTGCAAAAACATACCAAATTGTAAAGACCATTGACGCTATGAAGAAACTGCATCAACTAACAGACAAAATAACCTGCTAGCATCATAATGACAGGATCAAATTCATACATAACAATATTAACCTTAAATGTAAATGGGCTAAATTCCCCAATTAAAAGACACAGACTGACAAATTGGATAGAGTCAAGACCCATCAGTGTGCCGTATTCAGGAGACCCATCTCAGAGACAAAGACACACACAGGCTCAGAATAAAGGGATAGAGGAATATTTACCAAGCAAATGGAAAGCAAAAATAGCAGGGGTTGCAATCCTAGTCTCTGATAAAACAGACTTTAAACCAACAAAGATCAAAAAAGACAAAGAAGGGCATTACATAATGGTAAAGGGATCAATGCAACAAGAAGAGCTAACTGTCCTAAATATATATGCACCCAATACACGAGCACCCAGATTCATAAAGCAAGTTTGTAGAGACCTAAAAAGAGACTTAGACTCCCAAAAAATAATAGCGGGATACTTTAACACCCCACTGTCAATATTAGACAGATCAGTAAGACAGAAAATTAACAAGGATATTCAGGACTTGTACTCAGCTCTGGACCAAGCAGACTGAGTAGACATCTACAGAACTCTCCACTGCAAATCAACAGAATATACATTCTTCTCAGCACCAGATCACACTTATTCTAAAAACTGACCACATAATTGGAAGTAAAACACTTCTCAGCAAATGCAAAAGAACTGAAGTCATAACAGTCTCTCAGAGCACAGCACAATCAAATTAGAACTCAGGATTAAGAAACTCACTCAAAACCACAAAACTACATGAAAACTGAACAATCTGCTCCTAAATGACTCCTGGGTAAATAACAAAATTAAGGCAGAAATAAAGATGTTCTCTGAAACCAATGAGAACAAAGACACAATGTACCAGAATCTCTGGGACACATTTAAAGCAGTGTGTAGAGGGAAATTTATAGGACTAAATGCCCACAAGAGAAAGCAGGAAAGATCTAACATCAAGAGCTTAACATCACAATAAAAAGAACTAGAGAAGCAAAAGCAAACAAATTCAAAAGCTAGCAGAAGACAAAAAATAGCTAAGATTGGAGCAGAACTGAAGGAGATAGAGACACAAAAAAACCCTCCAAAAAAAAAATCAATGAATTTAGGAGATGGTTGTTTGAAAAGATCAACAAAATAGAGAGCTAGCCAGACTAATAAAGAAAAGAGAGAAGAATCAAATAGATGCAATAAAAAATGATAAAAGGAATATCATCACTGATCCCACAGAAATACAAACTACTATCAGAGAACACTGTAAACAACTCTATGCAAATAAACTAGAAAATCTTGAAGAAATGGATAAATTCCTGGACACATACACCCTCCCAAGACTAAACCAGGAAGAAGTCAAATCCCTGATTAGACAAATAACAAGTTCTGAAATTGAAGCGGTAATTAATAGCCTACTAACCCAAAAAAGTCCAGGACCAGATGGATTCACAGCCAAATTCTACCAGAGGTACAAAGAGGAACTGGTACCATTCCTTCTGAAACTACTTCAATCAATAGAAAAAGAGGGTATCCTCCCTAACTCATTTTACAAGGCCAGCATCATCCTGATACCAAAACCTGGCAGAAACACAAGAAAAAAAGAAAATTTCAGGCCAATATCCCTCATGAACATCAAAGCAAAAATCCTCAATAAAATACTGGCAAACCAAATCAAGCAGCACATCAAAAAGCTTATCCACTATGATCAAGTCAGCTTCATCCCTGGAAGGCAAGGTTGGTTCAACATACGCAAATCAATAAACGTAATCCATCACATAAACAGAACCAATGGCAAAAACCACATAATTATCTCAATAGATTCAGAAAAGGCCTTTGACAAAATTCAACAGCATTTCATGCCAAAAACTGTCAATAAACTAGGTATTGATGGAACGTATCTCAAAATAATAAGAGCTATTTATGACAAACCCACAGCCAATATCACACTGAATGGACAAAAACTGGAAGCATTCCCTTTGAAAACCAGCACAAGACAAGGATGCCCTCTCTCACCACTCCCATTCAACACAGTATTGGACGTTCTGGCCAGAGCAATCAGGCAAGAGAAAGAAATAAAGGGTGTTCAGTTAGGAAAAGAGGAAGTCAAATTGTCTCTGTTTGCAGATGACATGATTGTCTATTTAGCAAACCCAATTATCTCAGCCCAAAATCTCCTTAAGCTGATAAGCAACTTCAGCAAAGTCTCAGGATACAAAATCAATGTGCAAAAATCACAAGCATTCCTATACACGAACAGACAAACAGCCAAATCATAAGTGAACTGCCATTCACAATTGCTACAAAGAAAATGGAACACCTAGGAATCCAACTTAAAAGGGATATGAAGGACCTCTTCTAGGAGAACTACAAACCACTGCTCAAGGAAATAAGAGAAGACACAAACAAATGGAAAAACATGCCATGTTCATTAATAGGAAGAATCAATATTGTGAAAATGGCCAACTGCCCAAAGTAATTTATAGATTCAATGCTATCCCCATCAATCTACCATTGACTTTCTTCTCAGAACTAGAAAAAACTACCGTAAATTTTCTATGGAATGAAAAAAGAGCCTGCATAGCCAAGACAATCCTAAGCCAAAAGAACAAAGCTGAAGGCATCATGCTACCTTACTTCAAACTATACTACAAGGCTATGGTAACAAATACAGCATGGTACTGGTACCAACAGATATACAGACCAGTGGAAAAGAACAGAGGTCTCAGAAATAACACCACACATCTACAACCATCTGATCTTTGACAAACCTGACAAAAACAAGTGATGGAGAAAGGATTCCCTATTTAATAAATAGTGTTGGGAAAACTGGCTAGCCACATGCAGAAAGCTATAGCTCAATCCCTTCTTTACACCTTATACAAAAATTAAGATGGATTAAAGAATTAAACATAAGACCTAAAACCATAAAAACTCTCGAAGAATATCTGGGCAATATGATTCAGGACATAGACATTGGCAAAGACTTCATGACTAAAACACCAAAAGCAATGGTAATAAAAGCCAAAATTGACAAATAGGATCTAATTAAAGAGTTTCTGCACAGCAAAAGAAACTATCATTGGAGTGAACAGGAAACCTACAGAATGGGAGAAAAATTTTGCAATCTATCCATCTGACAAAGGGCTAATATCCAAACTCTACAAAGAACTTAAATTTACAAGAAAAAAAAAATAACTCCATCAAAAAGTGGGTGAAGGATATGAACAGACACTTTTCAAAAGAACACATTTATGCAGCCAACAAACATGAAAAAAAGCTCATCATTGGTCATTAGAGAAATGTAAATCAAAACCACCCACAATGTGATACCATCTCACACCAGTTAGAATGGTGATCATTAAAAAGTCAGGGAACAACAGATGCTGGAGAGGATGTGGAGAAATAGGAACACTTTTACACTTTGGTGGGAGTGTAAATTAGTTCAACTATTGTGGAAGACAGTGTGGCGATTCCTCAAGTATCTAGAACTAGAAATACCATTTGACCCAGCTATCCCATTACTGGTCATATATCCAAAGGATTATAAATCATTCTACTATAAGGATACATGCACACATATGTTTCTTGTGCCACTGTCCACAATAGCAAAGACTTGGAACCAACCCAAATGTCCATCAATGATAGACTGGATTAAGAAAATGTGGCACATATACACCATGGAATACTATGCAGCCATAAAAAGGATGAGTTCATGTCCTTTGCAGGGACATGGATGTAGCTGGAAACCACTATTCTCAGCAAACTAACACAAGAACAAAAAACCAAACACTGCATGTTCTCACTCATAATTGGGAGTTGAACAATGAGAACACATGGACACGGCGGTGGAGGCATCACACACTGGGGCCTGTCAGGGGGTGGAGGGCTAGGGGAGGGATAGCATTAGGAGAAGTACCTAATGTAGATGACGGGTTGATGGGTGCAGCAAACCACCATGGCATGTGTATACCTATGCAACAAACCTGCACATTTTGCAAATGTACCCCAGAACTTAAAGTATAAACAAAAAAAAATAGCCTAAAGAGAATTAACATTCAATCAGTGAGATTAATTAATTTTATTCTGCTAAGAGTTTCTTATTGTAGAATATGCCCTAATATGAAGTTCTACCTTCCAACTTTGACTCTGCCACAGGCTTTGTGGCCTTGGACACACTACTCAACCTCCCTTATCCTATATTTCCGCATTTGTAAAATGAGGATTCACTTTTCTAAAGAGCTCCATTTCTCTCTGAAATGATTCTCCAGAGATGCTGTGTCAAGATGGGGCAGCTTAATTCATTTAAAGCATTTCAAGACTAATTTAAGACCTCTATTTCTCACAGATTTATTCGCCTTCCTAAAACAATGAACAAAATGAATGAAATATAGCCATATATCACTTAATGATGGGGATACATTTTGAGAAATGCATCCTTAGATGATTTCTTCCTTGTGCGAAACAACAGGGTGGACTTACACAAACCTAGATAGTACAGCCTACTACACACCTAGGCTATAAGGTTTGTTATTTATTTTTATTTATTTATTTATTTATTGAGACAGAGTCTCGCTCTGTCACCCAGGCTGGAGTGCAGAGGTGCAATCTTGGCTCACTGCAACCTTCGCCTCCTGAGTTCAAGCAATTCTCCTGCTTCAGCCTCCTGAGTAGCTGAGATTACAGGCGCATGCCACCACGCCCAGCTAATTTTTGTGATTTTAGTAGAGATGGGGTTTCACCATCTTGGTCAGGCTGGTCTCAAACTCCTGACCTCATGATCTGCCTACCTAGCCCTCCTAAAGTGCTGAGATTACAGGCTTGAGCCACCACACCCAGCCTGTTATTTATTAATATTGAGTTGTTAATTATCAGATTTTCCGGTCTGATGTAAGCTTATGCAGGGAGAATGAGTTCTTGTTACTTATACTAACAGTATTTCTTCTATTAAATAATAGATTAGTGCAATGTGGTGCTAGGAGCTAGGTAAATTGTTTGGGATTAAGAACATATGAATGTTGAGCTTAAACGCTTTCTTAATTGATGGCTGATTTTAGGCCAGCTATTGTTATGTAGTGTTTTACTCTCTATGGGGAGGTTATTTCCTAGTGTCTAAAGAGCTGTCCCTTTTTAAACTAATCCCTATATAGCCAAGGTGTGTAGTAGGCTATACCATATAGGTTTATGTAAGTCCACTCTATGATGTGTGTACAATGTCTAAGCTCCTAGGCTACCCACCTGTACAGCATGTTACTTCACTGAATACTGTAAGCAACTGTGACACAATGGTATTTGGGTATCAAAACACATCTAAATATAGAAAATGTACAGTAAAAAAACAGTATAAAAGACAAATGGTATACCTGTATAAGACAGTGATATGGCTTGGCTCTGTGTCCTCAACTAAATTTCATCTTAAATTGTAATCAAAATTGTAATCCCCACATGTTGGGGGAGGGACCTCATGGGAGGTGACTAGATCATGGAGGTGGTTCTCCCATGCTGTTCTCATGATAGTGAGTTCTCATGAGATTTGATGGTTTCATAAGGGGCTTTTCCCTGCTTTGCTCTGAACTTCTCTCTCCTGCCACCATGTGAAGAAGGGCGTGTTCACTTCCCATTCCACTATAAATGTAAGTTTACTGAGGCCTCTCCAGCCATGCAGAACTGTAAGTCAATTAAACCTCTTTCATTTATAAATTACCCAGTCTTGGGGTATTTCTTCATAGCAGCATAAGAACAAACTAATACAGTAAATTGGTACTGAGATAGTGGGGCACTGCTATGATACTTGAAAATGTGGAAGCAACTTTGGAACTGGGTAACAGGCAGAGATTGGAACAGTTTGGAGGGCTCAGAAGAAGACAGGAAAATATGGGAAAGTTTGGAACTTCCTAGATACTTGGAGGGCTCAGTAGACAGGAAGATGTGGGAAAGTTTGGAACTTCCTAGAGACTCTTTGAATGGTTTTGAACAAAATGCTGATAATGATATGGACAATGAAGAACAGGCAGAGGTGGTCTCAGATGGAGATGAGGAACTTCTTGGGAACTAAAGTAAAGGTGACTCTTGCTATGCTTTTGCAAAAAGGTGGCATTTTGTCCCTGTCCTACAGATCTGTAGCACTTTGAACTTGAGAGATAATTTAGGATATTTAGCAGAAGAAACTTTTAAGCAGCAAAGCATTTAAGAGGTGACTTGGATGCTCTTAAAAGCATTCAGTTTTATGCATTCACAAAGATATGGGCTGGAATTAAAACTTTTGTTTAAAAAGGAAGCAAAGCATAAAAGTTTGATAAATTTGCAGCCTCATGATTCAGTAGAAAAGAAAAATCCATTTTCTGTGGAGAAATTCAAGCTTGCTACAGAAATTTGCATAAGTAATGAGGAACTGAATGTTAACCACCAAGACAATAGGGAAAATGTCTCCAGGGCATGTCAGAGACCTTCACAGAAGCCCCTCCCATCACAGGCCCAGACACCTAGGAGGGAAAAACGGTTTTGTTGGCTGGGCCTAAGGCCCCCTGCTGTGTGCAGCCTGGGACTTGTGCCCTGTGTCCCAGCCAGTCCAGCCATGGCTAAAAGGGGCCAAAGTACAGATCAGGCTGTTGCTTCATAGGGTGCAAGCCCCAAGCCTTGGCAGTTCCCATGCAGTGTTGGTCCTGCAGGTGCATGAAGTCAGGAATTGAGGTTAGAGAACCTCCTAGATTTCAGAGGATATATGGAAATGCCTGAATGTCTAGGAAAAAGTTGCTGCAGTGGTGATGCCTGCATGAAGAACCTCTATTAGGGCAGTGCAGAAGGGAAATATAGAATTGAAGCCCCCCTCCCCCAAGGGTCCCCACTGGGGTACTGCCTAGTGAAGCTTTGAGAAGATGGCCACCATCCTCCAGACCTCAGAATGGTAGGTCCATTGACAGCTTGCATCATGCACCTGGAAAAGCTGCAGACACTCAATGCTAGCCCATGAAAGCAGCCAGGACTGGTGCTGTACACTGCAAATTCACAGGCCCAGAGTTGCCCAAGGTCTTAGGAGCCTACCTCTTGCATCAATGTGACCTGAATATGAGACATGGAGTCAATGAAGACTGTTTTGGAAGTTTAAGGTTTAATGACTGCCCTATTGGATTTCAGACTTGCATGGGACTTGTAGCCCCTTTGTTTTGGCCAGTTTCTCCCATTGGTGCAGGTGTATTTACCCAATGCCTCTACCCTGCACTGTATCTAGGAAGTAATTAACTTGCTTTTGATTTTACAGGTTCATGGGATGAAGGGACTTGCCTTGTCTCAGATGAGACTTTGGACTTGGACATTTGGGTTAATGCTGAAATGAGTTAAGACTTTGGGGAACTGTGGGAAAGGCATCATTGTGTTTTAAAATGTGAGAAAGATGAGATTTGGGAGGGCCAGGGACAGAATGATATGGTCTGGCTCTGAATTCCCATCCAAATCTCATCTTGAATTGTAATCCATATTATAATCCCCACATGTTGGGGTAGGGACCTCATGGGAGGTGATTAGATCATTATATCATGGAGGTGGCTACTCCATGCTGTTCCTATGATAGTGAGTTCTCATGAGATCTGATGGTTTTATAAGGGGCTTTTCCCCACTTCACTCAGCATTTCTCTCTCCTGCCTCCTGCCACCATGTGAAGAAGAACATGTTTGCTTAACCTTTCTGCCATAATTGTAAGTTTCCTGGGGCCTCCCAGGCCCTGAAGGACTGTAAATCAATTAAACCTCTTTCCTTTATAAATTATACAGTCTCAGGTATCTCTTCATAGCAGCGTGAGAATGGACTAATACAGTTACTATGAATGGAGCTTGCAGGATTGGCAGTTGCTTTGGGTGAGCCAGTGAGTGAGTGGAGAATAAAGTGAAGGCCTAGTATTATGGACACTGCTGTAAACTTTATAAACATTGTACACTTAGACACACAAAATTTATAAAAAGTATTTTTCTTCAATAACTTTAGCATAATGTAATTTTTTAAATAACTTTTTAATTTGTTAAGCCTCTTGGACTTTTATAAAAATAATTAGCTTAAAACACAAATACATTGTACAGATGTACAAAAATGTCTTCTTTATATCCTTATTCTATACACATTTTTCTGTTTTTAAGGTTTTTTTTTGCTTTTTAAACATTTTTGTTAAAAGCCAGAACACAAACATTCATATTGGTCTAGGCCTACACAGGGTCAGCATTATCAATATCACTGTCTCACTTCCACATCTCATTCCAAAGGAAGGTTTTCAGGGGCAATAACATGCATGAGCTGTCATGTCCTATGATAACAATGCCTTCTTCTGGAATATCTTCCAAAGGACCTGCCTGAAGCTGTTTTACAGTTAATATTTTTTATAAGTAGGAGCATGCTGTAAAATAAAAATAAGGCTCTATTTTCCCCAAGATGGCAGATTAAAGGCTTTCAGTATGCCTCAGCCACTTGGAAACAGCAACAGAGTACATAAAGTTCAACTATGTGAACTTTAATTCGAGAAGGAAAATGAGAAACCACCAGAATTGTGAAGGACACCCCAGATCCTGGAAAGGAGAATGCCGACAAACAGTCCCTGTGATGGTGTCCAGCTGATAGAAGTGAATGAAGCCCCAGTACGTGAAAGAGGCAGAGAGCCTCCTGTGACTCCCCTTTCCACTGGGGATCTGAGCAAACCAGGCTGAGGGAGAGCACTTTGTTTCTTCTGAGCCCTGGAGCTAACTAGGAGAAAGGCTTGGAGACAATCCCAGAGCTAAGACTGAGAGCAGGATGCCATTTTTAATCTGAGCATACAAAGTCAGCCATTCCTTAGCAACCTGGAAGTGTCACTGCCCAAGTATTTTTAGTCTTGGGCCAGAGATCGGGGAGTCTGCTCTAGAGTGGGCTATGGTCCTCCATGACCAGAACTGTGGAAAGTGCTTCAACAGTAGGTGCTAGAATTGTGCTCCCCTCTGTCACAAATCTAGGGCAAGAGGGGAGCTGCTACAGCTGCAGTTTCTCCTGGGTGGTGAGACTTGCAGCTAGGACCAGCTTGACAACCTGGAACTGATTTCTGTTTGTCATTGCTGGGTGCCCCACACAGCTCCCCCGAGATCACGGTGAAACAGGGCCTTCTCTGCTTCACAGCCAGGCAGAAATCCAAGCATTTGAAGCATTGGTTTGCTTAGATCAGCAGCCTTACCCACTGTACCTTTCCTAGGCATAGATCATGGTGCAGAGGGGTTTTCACATTTGCTCCAAGACCAGGCAGATCTGAAGGTATTTTAAACACCCACTTGCCTGGATCAACAGCTTTGACCTGCCCCACCATTCATGGACATAGATTGTGGTGCAACAGGGCCTTCTCTGCTCCAGCCCAGGCAGATCTCCAGGCATTTGCAGCAACTGCTCACCTGGATCAGCAGCCTGAGCTGCCCCACTCTTTCTGTGCAGACATCTTAGTACAAGAGGACCCTCTCTGCTTCACGCCCAGGCAGATCACCAGACCTTCAGAACACCCACTCACCTGGTTAAGCAGCCTGAGCCACACTACCCTTCCCATGCAAGGTTCCTGCTATGGGGGGCCCTCTCTGGTATATGCCCAGGAAGAACTCTAGGCATGGCATTCACAACACCAGCTTGTCTTGTTTATCAGATTGAGTCACCCTACACCTCCTCTACAGATCTTGCCACAGCGGGGCCCTCTTTGCTTCACATCCAAGCAGACATGCAGGCATCTAGAGCACCCACTCTCCTAGATTAGGAGTTTAGCCTGTCCCCTTCCTATCATCCATGTGTGGAGAGCTTGAGGCCAAAGAGGTTTCCCAGCTCCATGTCTAGGCAAAAGACTGGGCATTTGGTGGCAGCACTGGATTCTCCCTCAGTGTTGGTGCTTGTGCCTGACATCGGCAGATCTGTAGGCAAACTTCTCCAGCCCAGCACTACCCATCTTGCCCCTAGCCCCTGAGGCTGAGCAGGGAGCTCAGACCACTGTGCATTTCACAAATTGGGCCATTGCCTGAGGCAAAAGAAAGCTTCTGCCAGCAAACAAGGATCAAGTATTGTTTTAGGCTACTCTTGAATTGCTATAAAGAAATATCTGAGACTGGGTAATTTAAATAGTAAAGATGTTCAATTGGCTCATGGTTCAGAGCAGGCCTTACAGAAAGCATGATGTTGGCATCTACTCAGCTTCTAGAAAGGCCTCAGGAGGCTTACAATCGTGTCAGAAGGTGAAAGAGGTACAGGCATCTCACAAAATGGGAGCAAGAGGGGGGCGGGAGGCACCAAAGAGTTTTTTTAATATTTTTTGAGATGGAATTTCACTCTTGTTGCCCAGGCTGGAGTGCAATAGTGCGATCTCAGCTCACTGCAACCTCCACCTCCTGGGCTCAAGTGATTCTCCTGCCTCAGCCTCCCAAGTAGCTGGGATTACAGGTGCACACCACCACACCCAGCTAATTTTTGGATTTTTAGTAGAGACAGGGTTTCACCTTGTTGGTCAGGCTGATCTCAAACTCCTGACCCTCAGGTGATCCACCTGCCTCAGCATCCCAAAATGCTGGGATTACAGGTGTGAGCCACCATGCCTACCACACAGTTTTTAAACTACTCACAAATAGTGAGTTCTTGCACCAAGCAAGGGGATGGTGCTAAACCATTCTTGAGAAATCTACCCCCATGATCCAATCACCTCCCACCAGCCTCCACCTCCAACATTGGAGATTACATTTCAACATGAGATTTGGGTGAAGACAAATATCCAAACTATATCATTCCTCACCTGGCTCCCCAAACCTCATGTCATCACAGTTTAAAATACAATCATGCCTTCTCAATAATCCCCCAAAGTCTTCCTCAAAAACCCAAAGTGAAAAGTCTCATCTGAGAAAAGGTGAATCCCTTCCACCTATGGGCCGGTAAAATCAAGAACAAGTTATTTACATCCAAGATACAATGGAGGTACAGGCATTGGGTAAACATTCTATTGCAAAAGGGATAAATCAGCCAAAAGAAAGGGACTACAAGGCCCCATGTAAGTCCAAAACTCAGCAGGGCAGTCATTAAATCTTAAACCTCTTAAACAGTCTCCTTTGAGTCTATGTACTACATCCAAAGCACACTGATAGCAGCATTGGGCTCCCAAGGCCTGAAGAAGCTGTGCTGCTGTGGCTTCGCAGGGTTTATCTCCTGAGGCTGCTTTTATGGATTGGAATTGAGTGCCTGCAGCTTTTCCACACAGAAGGTGCAAGTGCCAGTGGATCTACCATTCTGGGGTCTGGAAGACAGTGGCTTAGTTCCCACAGCTCCACTAAGTAATGCTCCAGCGGGGACTCTGTAGGCCCTCCAACCCCACATTTCCCCTCCATACTGCCCCAGCAGACATTCTCTGTGAGGGCTCTGCCCTTGCAGTGGACTTCTGCCTGAGCACTCAGGGTTTTGTATATATCCTCTGAAATCTAGGCAGAGGCTGCCAAGTCTCATACATTCCTGCACTCTTTACACCTGCAGGCTTAACATCAAATGCAAACTGCCAAGGCTTATGGCTTATATTATCCAAAGTGGCAGCTGTACCTGAGTGCCTTTGAGCCATGACTGGAGTGGCTGGGATATAGGGAGCAGTGTCATGAAGCTGCACACAGTAATGTGGCCCTGGGCCTGACTCCCAGAACCATTCAGTCCTCCTAGGCCTCAGGGCTAACAATGGGAGGGGCAGCCTGGAAGATTTCTGAAATGGCTTCAAGGTCTTTTTCCCATTGTCTTGGCTGTTAGCACTTGAGCCTTTTTTACATATACAAATCTCTCTAGCAAGTGATTGCTCCACTGCCTGCTTCAATTTCTTTCCTGAAAAAGCTTTATCTTTCTCTGCCACATGGCCATTCTGCAAATATTACAAACTTTTATGCTCTGCTTCCCTTTGAAATGTGTATTCCAATTTTAAGTCATTTCTTCATTCCCACATCTGAGTATAAGCCCTTAGAAGCAGCCAGATCACTTATTGAACGCTTTGTTGCTTAGAAACTTCTTCTGCCAGATACCCTAAATCATAATTCTGAAGTCCAAAGTTCCACAGATCCTTAGGGCATGAACACAATCCAGCCAACCTCTTTGCTAAGGCATAACATGTGTGACCTTTACTCCAGTTCCCAATAAGTTTCTCATTTCTATCTGAGACTTCCTCAGCCTGGACTTCATTGTCCATATCTCCATCAGCATTTTGGTCACAACAATTGAACCAGTCCCTAAGAAGTTCCAAACTTTCCCACATCTTCCTGTCTTTTTCTGAGTCCACCAAACTTTTCCAAACACTGCCTGTTACCCAATTCCAAAGCTGCTTCCACATTTTTAGGTATCTTTATAGCTATGCCCCACTCCTGGCATCAATTTTCTGTATTAGACTGTTTTTGCACTACTATAAAGAAATACCTGAGACTGAGTAATTTATAAAGAAAAGAAGTTTAATCAGCTCATGGTTCTGCAAGCTTTACAGGAAGTGTGGTGCTGAAACTTCCTATGCAAAAATTATAACTGAGACAATTATGACAGTGAAAGAGATTAGACCTAACCAGCTCCATCTTACTTCTAACCCTCAAGCTGTCTTTGTTCATTCCTGAGCATAGGCTGAACCTTGGGAAAAAATTCAGTTTATGATTTGACTCTGAAACAAAATTGATAATACTTCTTTCCTAAAAAGACCCTCCTCACCTGGGAACTAGTCTGTCTTCGTCAGACTAACAAATTATCTACAAGACTAGAAATTGCTACAGTTTAGGAGTCATGCAGCCTCTGGCTTCAAGAGTCTGAAGCTCTCCAAATTGCTCCTGGTCATAACATCAGTATTGCAGAACCTAAGATTGGTGCTTATGATATGTTGCAGACCCTGCACAATGGATCAGTTTACACCACCCAGAGGGTAATCTGGCTCAACCAGTTCTGTGATCCCACCCAGGAACAGAAGACAGCAAGAAAACCTCACTTCAACCCTTCTATAATTTCATCTCCAACCTGACCAACCAGGAGTCCCCACTTCCCGAATCCCTACCTGCCAAATTATCTTTAAAAACTCCAATCCCCTAATGCTCAGGGAGACTGATTTGAGTAATAATAAAACTCCAGTCTCCTGCATGGCCGGTCTATGTGGATTATTCTTTCTCCATTGCAATTTCCCTGTCTTGATAAATCAACTCTGTCTAGGCAGTGGGTAAGGTGAACCCACTGGGCAGTTACAGTGCTGGCATTTGCTTGGCTTCTGGTGAGGCATCAGGAAGCTTACAATCATGGTGGAAGACAAAGGAGAAGCAGGCATCTCATATGGTGGGAGCAGGAGCAAGAGAGAGAGAGAGTTTGCGGGGGAGGTGACACACACTTTTGAAAGACCAGATCTCACGAGAACTCATATCATGAGAAGAGCAAGCAAGTTATGGTACTAAACCATTCATGAAAAATCCACCCCAATGATCCAATAACCTCCCCCACCAGGCCTAAACTTTAATACTGGGGATTACATCTCACTATGAGATTTGGCAGGGACACATATTCAAAGTATATTAAGTATATACTAAGCCACATTGGCCACAGCTGGCTCTTATGTATAATTGCCATCTACAAGCTTATAAGTCAGACTACACAACGCAATATAAAACCTGCCAAAAGAAGTGCATAGGGCTATAGTAGCAAAACCAAAGGATCCTATGCAGCTTTCTCTACTGTCACACCCCCTAGAGAGGGGGGAAAAGAGAAAGAGAAAGAAAATAATAATAATATAGGGAAAGAAAGAAAAAGAAAAAATTCTAGTTGCATGAAAATAATTACAAAAATTAGAAATGCCAGCATCTCTAGATGAGAAAAAACCAGTGTAAAAATTTTGGAACCATGAAAAATCTAAATGTAGTGGCACCATTAAAGAATTGCATTTGCTCACTAGTAATGGTCCCTAACCAAAGTGAAAACTGAAAATTATTGATAAATAATTCAAAGCATGGGTTGCAAAAAATCTCAGTGAGATTGGAGACAAGCTTGACAATCAACAGAAATACATTTCTAAAGCAATCCAGGAAATGAAGAGACAGACATCTTAAAAAGGAATCAATCAGAGATTCCAGAATTGAAAAACTCACTTAAGGAATTTCAAAATACAATTGAAAGCCTTATCAATAGATTAGACCAAGCAGAAGAAATAATTTCAGAATTTGGAGACTGGTCTTTCAAACTAACCCAATCAGACAAAAATAAAGAAAATAGAATTTTTAACAATATACAAAGTATTTGAGAAATATGGGATTATGTAAAATTCCCAAACCTAGAAATTATTGGCATTCCTGAGAGAGGAGAAAAAGTAAACAACCTGAAAAAATATATTTGAAAGAATAATTTTCCTAATCATGCTAGAGAGGTAGGCATCCAGATACAAAAAAATCCAGAGAACACTGGTGAGATACTATACAAAATGAACCCTACCAAGGTATATAGCCACCAGACTGTCCAAAGTCAACACTAAAGAAAAGATCTTAAAGGTAGCTAGAGAAAAAGGACAGATCACATATGAAAGAAACCTCATTAGGCTAACAGTGGATTTCAGCAGAAACCTTACAAGCCAGGAGGGACTGGGCACTTACTTTCAGCATTTTTAAAGATAAAAATTCAACTGAGAATTTCATACCCCGCCAAATTAAGCAAAAGAGAAATAAAATATTTTCCAGAGAAGCAAGTGCTATGGGAATTCGTTACCACTAGGCCAGCCTTACAAGAGATTCTTAAGGGAGTTCTAAACATGCAAACAAAAGAACAATACTTGCTACCAAAAAAACACACATAAGTACATAGCCTACAGACCCTATGAAGTAACCACAAAATAGAAACCATAAAGCAACCAGCTAACACCTTCATGATAGGATCAAAACTTCACATATTAATATTAACCTTCAATGTAAATAGTCTAAACACCCCACTTAAAAGGCAGAGTGGCAAGTCGGATTAAAAAAAGAAGACCACCCATATATCTCCTGTCCTCAAGAGACCCATCTCAAACATAACAGCACCAATAGGCTCAAAGTAAAGGGTTGGAGAAAGTTCTATGATGCAAATGGAAAACAAAAAAGAACAGGGGTCATTATTCTTATATCAGACACAACAGAATTTAGCAACAGTAAAAAAGGACAAAGAAAGGCATTACATAATGAAAAAGGGTTCAATTCATAAAGAAGGCTTAACTATCCTAAATATATATGCACCCTACATTACAGCACCCATATAAGTAATGAAAGTACTTCTAGACCTAAAAGACTTAAACAGCCACAGAATAATAGTGGAAAATTTCAACACCCCACTGACAGCTTTAGAGAGATCGTCAAGTTAGGAAACTAACAAAGAAATTCTATATGTAAACTTGACACTTCATCCATTGGACCTAATAGAAAACTACAGAATAATCCACCCACCAACCATAGAATATATATTCTTCTCATCTGCACACAAAAAATACTCCAAGATCTACCAATGTTCAGCCATAAAGCAAGTCTCGATAAATTAAAAAAAAAAGAAATTATTCCTATCATACTCTTAGACCACAGTAGAGTAAAAATAGAAATCAATACTCAGAAGATCCCTCAAAACCACACTGTTACATAGACCCCAGCACTTTGGGAGGCTGAGGTGGGCAGATCATGAGGTCAGGAGTTCGAGACCAGCCTGACCAATATAATGAAACCCCATCTCTACTAAAAATACAAAAATTAGCCAGGCATGGTGGTGTGCACCTGTAAGCCCAGCTATTCAGGAGGCCGAGGCAGGACAATCGCTTGAACCCGGAAGGCAGAATTTGCAGTGAGCCAAGATTGCACCACTGCACTCCAACCTGGGTGACAGAGCAAGACTCTGTCTAAAAAATAAATAAATAAAATAAGAAAGAAAGAAAAGAAAAGAACAACTTGATCCTGAATTACTTTTGGGTAAACAATGAAATCAAGGCAGAAATTTAAAAATTATTTGAAATAAATGAAAACAGAGATGCAATACACCAAAGTCTCTGGGATGCAGCAAAAGCAGTGTTAAGCGGAAAGTTTATAGAGCTAAATGCCTGCCCAAAAAGTCAGAATGATCTCAAACTAATGCTCTAACTTCACATCTAGGGGAAATAGAAAAACAAGAATTAATTCGAAAGCTAGCAGAAGAAAACAAATATGTAAAATCAGAGTGGAACACAATGAAATCGAGATTCAAAAATCCATACAAAGAATAAGTAAAACCAAAAGTTGATTTTTGAAAGAATAAACAAGATCCATAGACCAGTAGCTAGATTAGAAAGAAAAAGAGAAGCTCTAAATAAGCAAAATCAGAAACAACAAAGGTGACATTACAACTGATCCCAGAGAAATACAAAACATTCTCAGAGGCTATTATGAATACCTTTATGAACACAAACTAGAAAATCTAGAGGAAATAGATAAATTCCTGAAAACACACAATCTCCCAAGACTGAATCAGAAAGAAAGTAAAACACTGAACAGACTAATATGGAGTCTCAAAATTGAATCAGTAATAAAAATCCTACCAACCAAAAAAATCCCTAGACCAAGTGAATTTACACTCAAATTCTATCAAACATACAAAGACCTAGTACCAATTCTACTGAAACTATGAAACCAGCATTACCCTGATACTAAAACCTAGCAAAAACATAATGCAAAAAGAACAGGTGACATCTCTGATGAACATAAATGCAAAAATCCTCAACACAATACCAGCAAACCAAATGTAATAGTAAATCAAAAAGTTAATTCACATTCTAAACAAAAAGAGCAAAGCTGGAGGCATCATACTACGTTTCTTCAAACTAATTTACAAGGCTACAGGAACTAAAACAGCATGGGACTGGTACAAAAAGAGACACAGATTAATGGAACAGAATACAGTACCCAGAAATAAAGCTGCACACCTACAATCATCTGATCTTTGCAAAGTCAACAATAACAAGCACTGGGGAAAGAACTGCCTATTCATTAAATGGTGCTGGAATAACCAGCCAACCATATATGGAAGATTAAAACTGAGCCCCTACCTTTCACCATATACAAAAATCAGCTCAAGGTGGATTAAAGACCTAAATACAAAATCTCAATCTATAAAAAACCTAGAAGAAAGCCAATGAAATAGCACTCTGGCATTGACCCTGGCAAATATTTTATGATAAAGATTCCAAAAGAAATTGCAACAACAACAAAAATTGACAAGTGAGACCTAATCAAACTAAAAAGCTTCTGCACAACAAAAAAACTATCAAGAGTAAACAGACAACCTACATAATGAGAGAAAATATTTACAAACTATGTGTATTAGTTTATTTTCATGCTGCTGATAAAGACATACCTGAAACTGGAAACAAAAAGAAGTTTAATTGGACTTACAGTTCCACATGGCTGGGAAGGCCTCAGAATCAAGGCAGGAGGTGAAAGGCACTTCTTACATGGCAGCAGCAAGAGAAAAATGAGGAAGCAGCAAAAGTGGAAACCCCTGATAAACCCATCAGATCTCGTGAGACTTATTCACTATCATGAGAATAGCATGGAAAGACCAGCCCCCATAACTCAATTACCTCCCCCTGGGTCCCTCCCACAACATGTGAGAATTCTGGGAGATACAACTCAAGTTGAGATTTCAGTGGGGACACAGCCAAACCATATCATCCCACCCCTGGACCCTCCAAATCTCATGTCCTCACATTTCAAAATCAATCATGGCTTCCTAACAGTCCCCCAAAGCCTTAATTCATTTCAGCATTAGTCCACAGTCCAAAGTCTCATCTGAGACAAGGCAAGTCCCTCCTGCCTATGAGCCTGTAAAATCAAAAGCAAGCTAGTTATATCCTAGATACAATGGGGGTACAGGTATTGGGTAAATACAGCCATTCCAAGTGAGAGAAACTGGCCAAAACAAAGGGGTTATGGGGGCCCATGCAAGTTTGAAATCTAACAGGGTAGTCAAATTTTAAAGCTCCAAAATTATCTCCTTTGACTCCAGCTCTCACCTCCAGGTCACTCTGATGTAAAAGGTGGGTTCCCATGGTCTTGGGCAGCTCTGCCCTTGTGGCTTTTCAGGGTACAGACTCCCTCCTGGCTACTTTCACAGGCTGGCATGGAGTGGCTATGGCTTTTCCAGGTGCACAGTACAAGCTATTGGTGGATCTGCCATTCTGAGGTCTGGAGGACAGTGGCCCTCTTCTCACAGCTCCTCTAGGCAGTGCCCCAGTAGAGACTCTGTGTGGGGGTTCCGACCCCACATTTCCCTTCTGCACTGCCCTAGCAGAGGTTCTCCATGAGGGCCCCGCCCCTGCAGCAAATTTTGCCTGGTCATCCAGGCGTTTCCATACATCTTCTGAAATCTAGGTGGAGGTTCCCAAGCCTCAATTATTTACTTCTGTGCACTTGCAGGCTCAACACCACATGGAAGCTGCCAAGGCTTGGGGCTTCCACTTTCTGAAGCCACAGCCTGAGCTCTACGTTGGCCCCTTTCAGCCATGACTGGAGTGGTTGGGGTACAGGGCACCAAGTCCCTAGGCTGCACACAGCATGGGGACGCTGGGTCCAGCCCACTAAACCACTTTTTCCTCCTGGACCTCTGGGCCTGTGATGAGATGGGCTGCTGTGAAGGTCTCTGGCATGGCCTGGAGACTTTCCCCATGGTCTTGGGGATTAACATTAGGCTCCTTGCTACTTGTGCAAATTTCTGCAGCCAGCCTGAATTTCTCCTCAGAAAATGGGTTTTTCTTTCCTGCTGCATCGTCAGGCTGCAAATTTTCTGAACTGTTATGTTGTTTCCCTTTTAAGTGGAATGCTTTTAACAGCACCTAAGTCGCCTTTTGAATGCTTTGCTGCTTAGAAGTTTCTTCTGTCAGATACCCTAAATCATCTCTCCCAAGTTCAAAGTTCCACAAATCTCCAGGGCAGGGGCAAAATGCCGCTAGTCTCTGCTAAAACATAACAAGAGTCACCCTTGCTCCAGTTCCCAACAAGTTCTTCATCTCCATCTGAGACCACCTCAGCCTGGACCTTATTGTTCATATCACTGTCAGCATTATTGTCAAAGCCATTCAACAAGTCTCTAGGAGGTTCCACATTTTCCTGTCTTCTTCTGAACCCTCCAAACTGTTCCACAACCCCTGCCTGTTACCCATTTCCTAAGTTGCTTCCACATTTTTGGATATCTTTTCAGCAACGTCCCATTCTATGGGTACCAATTTACTATATTAGTTTGTTTTCACACTGCTGATAAAGACATACCCAAAACTGGGAACAAAAACAGGTTTAATTGGACTCACAGTTCCACATGGCGGGAGAAGCCTCAGAATCATGGTGGCAAAAACAGGTTTAATTGGACTCACAGTTCCACATGGCTGGAGAGGCCTCAGAATCATGGCGGAAGGTGAAAGACACTCCTTATGTGATGGCAGCAAGAAAAAAATGAGGAGGAAGCAAAAGCAGAAACCCCTGACAAACCCAGCAGATCCTGTGAGACTTATTCACTATCACAAGAATAACATGGGAAAGACAGCATCCATGATTCAATTACCTCCACCTGGGTCCCTCCCACAACATTTCAGAATTCTGGGAGATACAATTCAAGTTGAGATTTTGGTGGGGACATAGCCAAACCATATCAGCATCTGACAAAGATCTAATATCCAGAATCTATAAGGAAATTAAACAAATCAACAAGCAAAAAACAACTCGAAAAATGAGTAAAGGACATAAACATACTTCTCAAAAGACATATGTATGGCCAACAAAAATATGAAAAAATGCTCCACCTCACTAATCATCTAGGAAATGCAAATCAAAACCACAATGAGACACCATCTCATGCTAGTCAGAATGGCTGTCATTAAAAAGTCAAAAAATAACATGCTGACAAGGTTGCAGAGCAAAGGGAACACTTATACACTGCTAGTGGGAATGTAAATTAGTTCAGCCAGTATGGAAAGCAGTTTGGTGATTTCTTAAAGAACTTAAAATAGAACTGCCATTTGACCCAGCAATCCCATTACTGAGTCAATCCCAATCCCATTACCCAAATGAATATAAATCATTCTACCACAAAGACACATGCACATATATGTTCATCACAGGACTATTCACAATAGGAAAGACATAATATCAACCCAGATGGCCATCAATGGTGAACTAGATAAAGAAATGTGGTACATATATACTATGGAATACTATGTAGCCATAAAAAAGAATGAGATTATGTTCTTTGCAGGAACATGGATGTAGCTGAAGGCCATTTTACTAAGGAAATCGACACAAACAGAAAACCAAATAACACATGTTCTCACTTATAAGTGGGAGCTAAATATTGAGTATACATGGACACAAGGAAGGGAACAATATACACCAGAGCATTTTGTGGGGAGGAAGGTGGGAAGAGGCTGAGGATTGAAAAACTACAAATTGGATATTATGCTGATTACCTGGGTGTCAAAATTATCTGTACACCAAACCAACAAGACATGCAATTTGCTCATGTAACAGACCTGCACATGTACCCCTTGGATCTAAAATGGAAGTAGGAAAGAACAAAATATTCCATTTACAATAACTTAAAAATACTTAGAAATAAACTTAACAAAAGAAGTTTAAGATTTGTCCACTATAAAAAGTTAAAATTTTTTGAAAAAAAAAATAGACAATCTAAATAAATGGAAGGACAGCTAATATTCAAAGGTAACAAACTTAATTTTGGTAAGATCACATTCTTCAAAGGGATCTGCATATTCAATGCAATTTTTGTTACAATCTCAGCTGTCTTTTTACAGAAATTGGCCAGCTGACCCTACAATTTATAGGTAAATGCAAAAGAAATCAAATAACCAAATAAATGTCAAAACCAAAAACATTTTTTAAAAAGTTAATTTACCATGACCAAGTAGGCTTCATTTCTGGGATGCAAGATGTGGTTCAACATACACAAATCAATAAATGTGATTCACTACATAAACAGAATTAAAAACAAAAATCCAACTTCATGACAAAATCCCTCACGAATATAGACATCAAGGGAACATACCTCAAAATAATAAGAGCCATCTATGACAAACCCACAGCCAACATCATACTGAACCAGGAAAAAATGGAAGCATTCTCCTTGAGAATTTTGACAAGACAAGGTTTCCCACTCTTACCACTCCTATTCAACATAGTACTGGAAGTGCTAGCCAGAGAAATCAGGCAAAAGAAATAAAAGGCATCGAAATAGGAAAAGAAAAAGTCAAACAATCTCTCTTCAAAAAGTCAAACGATTTTTCTTCATGTATTCTTAAAAGTTAAAAATACATCAAATCCATAATCTAGCCTCTACACTTTCAGATATTTACCAAGAGGATAAAAAAAGTATACTTTTATACAAAGATCTACAGACAAAATTACTACAATAAAAGCAGGTATATTTGTAATAGTCAAAAACTGGAAATGACCCAAATGGCCATCAGTAAGTAAATGGATAAAAGGAAAAGGTGGCATATCTATACAATGGAATACTAATCAGTAACAAAAAAGAATGAGCCATTAATAGATGCAACAACATGGATGAATCTCAGAATAATTATGCTGAGTGAAAAAATCAGACAAAAGAATACATATTGTTTGATTTTATTTATATGAAACTCAAGAGAAAGTAAATCAGTATATAGTGGATCAGTAGATACCTGGAGAGAGCTGATGTGGGGAGGAGCCAGAGACAGGGATCACATAGGGCTAGGAGGAAATCTTGGGGCATGATGGATCCATTCACTATCTTGATCATAAGGCTGGTTCCATAGGTGTGTATACATGTCAAAACATCAAATATTATACTTAAATATATGCAATTTGTTTTAAGTCAATTATACCTCAATAAAAAATATTTTGTATGTCATTCTAGTCTGTGTTCCAAAGTGGAAATATACCTTGAAGCTAAATATACTCTTTCAAGATGGCCTCATTAGATAGAGAAATAAATGTCAAATTATACCGTCCTTTTAGAGACAACACAGGTAGCATGTTTGAAATACATTATCCTTGGAAAGAATGTTCAAATATATGCTTTGTTCCTAGGAGTCTTTGGAAGGTGAAGTGATTATTTTTGCCCCTATGATATTACTTTAGGTACAAGTACTTAAAGGAGATCATTGCTGTGACTTACTCTTAATTAGCTGAAAGTGTCATTGGTGAATTAATAAGATTCCACATAGTTTAATTAAATTACCAACCTCAGGAGCACACTGAGGGTAAGAATTGCAGTGCGGAACTTGCCAACTGCACCCTTGAAGGGCCAAGGGTCAATTGGCCCCTCCAGGAGAAAGCAGCTGTTTTCACTCAATACAACCATCCTGGACTATTCTGGAGGAAGGTCGAGAAGTCACAAATCACACAGCCAAAATTAATAACTAAATAGCATATAAACCACTTGTATGTACAAACTTGTAGAGAAAATATTTTTTATAATTTTCAGTGAAAACCTGTCCCAGCCAAGTTGACAGTGTCCAGACCTCTGTGGTCATGTGTGTCCAGTGACTTCATTTATTTATCTATTTCAGAAGAAAAGAGATGAGTTGGAAGGTGATTGAAATTTAAGACAACTAGAGAGAACTTTAGTTCATTTATTTGTTATACCTCATAATTATTTGTTAAATTAATATCTTCTAAAATGAAACTTCACTGAGGAATGGGTTATATTTCTGTTTTATTCAGGCTAAAAGCCCAGGGCTTGGCATAGTGTAGAATAATATCTAACACTTGAGTAGCATTCACAGTATTCTATGAACTTTGCCAAGGGCTTCATATGTATTAATGTAATTTCTCCTAATCACACCATGAAGTTGATATTAATACCATTTTACAGATGAGAAAACCAAGGCACAAATAATTTAATAATTGATTAATGATGAAATGTTTGCCACATCCACTAGGTGGCAAACACAGTGCAGATATTGGGTAGGTCAAGGTGGCACACTACTTTAGTTGAGAAGATTCTAATGTGGTGGTCTCTGCTCTAGCAGGTTTAAAAGCCTAGTGTTGCTGGGTACAGTGGCTCACACCTATAACTTCAGCATGTTGGGAGACTGAGGAAGGAGGATGGCTTGAGGCCAGGAGTTCAAGGCTGTAGTAAGCTATGAAAGCACCACTGCACTCCAGCCTGGATGAAAGAGTGAGCCTCGTCTCTTAAAAAATAAAATAAAGGAAAACTTAGTGCTGTGGGAGCTTCCTCAGGGTACAGACAACAGCTTGTTCAGTCATATTCCTGGCAGAGGAGGAATGGAGTATGTGTCCAAGACATTTTGTTGAAGTAGAAAGACACATATCAAAAAGGGGGAAATATTAAATCTGAGGTCCAGTTTAAAGAAAATATGAATAGGAAAGTGTGAAAACACAAGTTGTAAAGGGAAAATAATGAGGAGGTGAAATAGAGTATCCCAGAAATTATTTTTGCTTTTGAGGAAAAAATACATTCAGAGAATGAACTGAGCTCCTTCTCGCCATGAAAATGAGGTATGCCACCCTCCGGAGCCAGTGAGCAACTAGGGGTAGAGAGAAAAGTTCCTTTAATAATCAGATTAAATCATGCTTTGGGGTTCAGGGAAATTGCTCATATTTTTTTTGGTGCTGCTCCAAAGAGATGTAGTCATTCTGAGTAACAAATGAGAATCTGCCACACATATGTGCACATGTATACAAACACACACACACACACATACACATATATCAGTGCTTTTAGTAGGATTTGATTTCAGTGACAGGAAAAGGGATGGGGAATTGGCGCAGTCACATCCAATAATGTTCAGGCTCAGATAATCTTTGTGCATTCCTTGGCACCAACACTTAGTGATCTCCTATTGGCCAAAACTACAGAAACCAATAAGATGTGGGTGCCAAGGCACGGGTTGCAGCAGAGGTGCCAGTAGTAGGAAGAAAAGCAGTAATTGGCTGTACTGCCCTAGGGAAGGATTATCTTCTCCTGGGACTGGGGGTGGGGGCAGACAAAACTAATATGGCAAATGTTAGGGATTAGATTGAATGCATCAGGAGAAATACAAGGAGACAATGGACTTCATCTTGTAGCTCTGGGGATTCAATGGTAAGGAAAATATGAAAAAAAAATTTTTTAAGAAAGAATACAGTAGAGAAGATAGATTTTTATATCTATATTGTAAAAATCTGCTCTAAAAGATTTCTCATCCGTTTTTTCCAATATTTTTGCTAATTTCCCCAGATAATTAATACTTATTCCAATTCCACATTGTCTTGTCCGTAAGAAAACACCTTAGACTGGACAATTTATAAAGAACAAAAATTTATTTATTATAGTTCTGGAGGCAGGGAAGTACAAGATCAAGGCACTGGAATTGGTGTCTGGTGAGGGCTGCTCTCTGCTTCCAAAATGCTGCCTTGTTGTATCCTTACATGGAGGAAGGTGGAAGGGCAAGAGTGCATCTCTTCCAACCTTGAGTCCTTTTGTAGAAGTGCTAATCCCACTCATAAGAGTTGTACTTCTCCATTCTCACATTGTTATAAAGAAATACCTAAGACTGGGTAATTTAAAGAAAAGAGGTTTAATTGGTTCTGCAGGCAGCACAGGAAGTATGGTGCTGGCATCTGCTCAGCTTCTGAGGAGGCCTCAGGAAGCTTACAATCATGGCAGAAGGTGAAGGGGTAGCAGGCATGTCACATGACCAGAACAGAAGCAAGAGTGAGGGGGGAGATGCTACATGCTTTTAAACAACCAGATCTCACAAGAACTCACTCACTATCATGAGGATAGTACCAAGGGGGATGGTGCTAACCATTCATCAGAAAACTGCCCCCATAATCCAGTCACCTCCCACCAGGCCCCACCTCCCACCTTGCAGATTACATTTTAATATAAGATTTGTACAAACTTAAACAAATTTACAAGAAAAAAATCAAACAACCCCATCAAAAAGTGGGTGAAGGATATGAACAGACACTTTTCAAAATAAGACATTTATGCAGCCAACAGACACAGGAAAAAATGCTCATCATCACTGGCCATCAGAGAAAAGCAACTCAAAACCACAATGAGATACCATCTCACACCAGTTAGAATGGTGATCATTAAAAAAGGAAACAACAGGTGCTGGAGAGGATGTGGAGAAATAGCAACACTTTTACACTGTTGATGGGACTGTAAACTAGTTCAATCATTGTGGAAGACAGTGTGGCGATTCCTCAAGGATCTAGAACTAGAAATACCATTTGACCCAGCCATCCCATTACTGGGTATATACCCAAAGGATTATAAATCATGCTGCTATAAAGACACACGTATGTTTATTGCGGCACTATTCACAATAGCAAAGACCTGGAACCAACCCAATTGTCCATCAATGATAGACTGGATTAAGAAAATGTGGCACATATACACTATGGAATACTATGCAGCCATAAAAAAGGATGAGTTCATGTCCTTCATAGGGACATGGATGAAGCTGGAAACCATCATTCTGAGCAAACTATCACAAGGACAGAAAACCAAACACCACATGTTCTCATTCATAGGTGGAAATTGAACAATGAGAACACTTGAACACAGGGCGGAGAACATCACACACCAGGGCCTGTCATGGGGTGGGGGAAGGGGGCAGGGATAACATTAGGATAAATACCTAATGTAAATGACAAGTTAATGGGTGTAGCACACCAACATGGCACGTGTATACATATGTAACGAACCTGCACATTGTGCACATGTACCCTAGAACTTGAAGTATAATCAAAAAAAAAAAAAAGATTTGGGTGGAGACATACATTGAAACTATATCAAGGGTGGTGCCCTCACAACATAATCACCTCCCAAAGGCCACACCTCTTAATACTGTTGTATTGGAGATTAAGTTTCTATTTGAATTTTGGAGAGAATACTATCATCCAAACCATGGCTTTCTGCCCCTGGTCTCCTAAAATTCATGTTCTTCTCACATACAAAATACATTCATTCCATCCCAATAGCTCGAAATATTCTTAACTCATTCCAGTATCAACTTTCAAGTCTGAGTCCAAAGTCTCATCTAAATATCATCTAAATCTGATATGGGTGAGACTCAAGGCACAATGCAACCTAAGGCAAATATCTCTCCAGCTGTAAAATCAGCTTGTTTGTGAAACCAAGCAAGTATGCACTTCCAAAATATAATGGTGGCACAAACATACGATAGGCATTCCCATTCCACAAGAGAAAACTAGGCAAGCATAAACGGGTAACAGGTCTCAAGGAGGTCCAAAACCCAACAGGGAAAATAACATTAAATCTTAAAGCTTGAGAATAGTCTTCTTTGACTCCATGTCCCACTTTTCAGACATACTGGGGCAGGAGTTGCATTCCCAAGAGTCCAGGGTACCCTGCCCAATGGCTTTTCTGGACACAGCCCACAGTGCAACACTAACAGGTTTGAGTCAGAGGCCTACAGCTCTCCCAAGCTGGCATTGCACACAGGTGGCTTTTCAGGCCTGGGGTCTCAGGGATAGCCCTGCTCCAGTGGCTCCACTAGGCATTGCCCTAAGTTGGGGCTCTCTGCAGTGGCCCTGACCCTAGGGCTCTGCTGGGCACTGCCCTAATTGGAGCTCTCTGTGGTAGCCCCACTCCTGCAGCAGGTCCAAAGCGTGGGCCTCAAGGTTCTCTGAGGCACCTTTGAAATCTAGGTGCAGGTAGTCATGCTCCCTCAGTTCATGCACTCTGTACACCTGCAGAGTTAGCACCTTACAAACACCATCAAGGTTTATGGCCTGTATCTTCTGAAGCAGGGACCCAAGCCCCACTGAGGCACATTTGAGGCACAGCTAGTGACACTAAGGAATGCTGCTCTGAAATTCAGGGAGCAGAAACTTGAGAAGGCCCTGAGCAGTGAGCTCTGAGGTCCCTCTCTTGAAATCATTCTGCACTCTGGGCCTGTAATGGGAGTGGCAGCCTAGAACAACTCCAAAATGCCTCTGGAGTCATTCTTCCATGGTCTTAATGAATAGCACCTGACTTCCACCTATTTATACTAATCTTCTTTTCAAGTGTAGCTTTGTCACACCCGTGGTATTCTCTCCCAAACTCACTTTGTCATTCTTTATATGGCCAGGCTAAGAGTTTTTCAACTCTTTAAATTCTGCTTCTCTTTTGACTATAACTTCTGTCTTTAATTATTTTCTCTCTTTTCAAATTTCACTATAAGCAGCTGAGAAAAGCCATGTGGCACCCTGAACACTTTGCTTAGAGATTTCTTCTGCCAAATATCCTAGTTTATTGCTCTTAAGTTCTGCCTTCTACAGAGCATTAGGACATGGACATAATGCAGCCAAATTCTTTGCCACTTCATAACAAAGATGGCCTTTCTTCCAGTTTTCAATAAGATATTCCTCATTTCCATCTAAGATCTCATTAGAATGACCTTTACTTTCCATCTTTCTACCAGCATTCTGATCATAACCACTCAGATCATCTTAAGAAGATTCAGGCTCTGTTTACAGCTCTCCTCATCTTCTGAGCTCTCACCAGAATTACCATGGCAATGTAGGCTTTTTCTAGCCTCCACCGCTACAATCTTCCAGCATCCACCCATTACCCAACTTCTTGGTACAAATTTGTTTGGCCTGCTATAACAAAATACTCTGTGTAGTTTATGAAGAATAGAAATGTGTATCTTACAATTCTGGAGGCTGTGAAGTCCAAAATCAAGGTGCCAGCAGGTCTAGTGTCTGGTGAACACTGTTTTCAAGATGGTGCCTTATTACTGTATCCTCACATGATGGAAGGCAGACCAAGAGAACACTTCCTTCAACCTTGAACGCTTTTATAAGGGTGCTCATTCCATTTATGTAGGCAGAGCCCTCATGACTTAATGACTTCCCAAAGGCCACATCTCTTTTTGTTGCATTGGGAATTAAGTTTCAACATGAGTTTTAGAGAGGACACAATCATTGAAATCATAACACACAAGCTCAAAGATGTGTTATGTAGGCGCCGATGATAAAGCCTAGAGACTGTAATGATCCTGGGCATTTGAAATTGCTGAGAGATACGTAATAGGAATATGAAGAAATAGGTAAGAAATAAACTTTTTTTCCCATAGCTCGCAGGCAATACATCCTCATTATAAAGAAAAAAAGATTTGCATGATCAGCATGAAAGAAGAAATCATGAATTGCACTTAGCTAGGACAGAATGTAAGATTACCCTGCATTTAAAAACCGGAAAATCTGCACACACTGGAGATCCTTATTTGAGCCTGATGATGTGATAATAAACTAGAGCTGTTTTAACCACTTTTTGTCTTGTTTTGTTTTCTATAAGACAATTTGCCTCTTGGCCTGCACCATTCCACCAAAACTACCCTTCAGAGGTCACTAGTATCTTCCTCAGCACTGCCAAATCCAATAAACTTTTTCTAGTTCTCGCCTTGATTGACCTAATTCAGCACGGTTGACGACTCTCACTGCAAAGTTATCCTTTCACAAGCCTCCCTCTTCTGCTTCTCTAACATTTTCGACAGATTGTTTTTTGTGTGTTTTAAATCACCTCTTATAAAGACTCTCATCCCATGCCTTCACTACGGGGGAACCTCAGGGTTTTGTCCTCAGCCATATGTATTTTGTTTTAATCTAAACTCCTCATGCCCCAAACTATAGCACTGGCTGTTCCAGCACACCATGAACAGGAGGTTCTGCCCTCTATGCCTTTGTTCATGCTTCCTCCTTTGCCTGTAACATCCTTTCCTCTCCCTTCTTTTCTGTCTATGGAAACCACTTCCTTCAATATCTAGTCAAGTGTTACCTCATTGGTGAAAGTGTTCCCTGATTTGCTGTCTCAGTTAGCATTTTTTGCAAAAATCACTCCAAAATGTAGTGGTTTAAAACAGCAACCATTTATTTAACTCATATTTGATGGGTTAGAAATTTAAGCTGAGCTCAACTAGGCAGCTCTTCTGTTTCCTGCAGTCTCAGCTGGGATTTTTTGTGTGTCTGTGCTTAGCTACTGACAGGCTAGTGTTGGGGATTCTTAGCCAGGAGACCTGGCCTCTGCTCCACATGGTCTCTCATCCTCCAGCAAGCTATCCCAGGCTTGCTCACATGGTGGCATTAGGGTTCCCACAACAAGAGAGGAAGTACGTAATAGCTCTTTAGGCCTAAACTCAGAACTGGTACACTGTCACTTCTGATCCATTCCATTGGCCAAAACAAGTCACAAGGCCAGCCCAAATTCAAGGGGTACAGAAATAGATTCCATATCTGCATGGGAAATTACAAGGGCATGGACACAGGAAGGGGATAAATTTGTAACCAGTTTTTGCAACATACCACACTCCCTTATACAAAAGGGACACTAATCACTCTCTTCCCATGCAATATTGTTCAAATCCCAAGTGCAATATTATGTTATTCACTTAGCTGTACTCCTTTCAAAGAAAAAATATCCTAGTGGACTACTACTATGCCATCTACATTTCCCTATAGTTGGAGTTGGAATAGAGAAGCCATATTTTATTTATCTTTGTATACGTATAGCTCCTAGCGCAAGGTTTGATACCAAGTAAGTGTTCAGTGTATACTTACTAAATGCTGATTAAAATAAATGGATGACTTTTTTTATCCAAAAGTGGTTTCTGTAATTAACTGTAATTGTTTTTGCAGAGTTAATGGTGGTCAGTCTTTTTATCAAAGATTTAAAAACAATGGTAAATACTTCTTAATTTCATGTTCCCAGATTTCTTGAAGTTTACAACTTTGTCTTTACAAAAGTGCTTCTCAGATTTTAAAAAGTCTAGAATCCTTTTACGTTTTGTTTTGTTTTGTTTGAGAGATGGAGTCTTGCTCTGTCGCCCAGGCTGAGTGCAGTGGCACAATCTTGGCTCACTGTAACATTCACCTCCCGGGTTCAAGCAATTCTTCTGCCTCAGCTTCCCAAGTAGCTGGTGAGGGGTGAAGACAGCTGGGCTTCTGGGTCAGGTGGGGACTTGGAGAACTTTTCCGTCTAGCTAAAGGATTATAAACACACCAATCAGCGCTGTGTCTAGCTAGAGGTTTGTAAACTCACCAATCAGCACTCTGTAAAAATGCACCAGTCAGCACTCTGTGTCTAGCTAAAGGTTTGTAAATGCACCAATCAGCACTCTGTAAAATGGACCAATCAGCAGGACATGGGTGGGGCCAAATAAGGGAATAAAAGCTGGCCACCCGAGCCAGCAGCACAACTTGCTCAGGTCCCCCCTTCCACGCTGTGGAAGCTTTGTTCTTTTGCTCTTCACAATAAATCTTGCTGCTGCTCACTCTTTGGGTCCACACCACCTTCAAGAGCTGTAACACTCACCATGAAGGTCTGTGGCTTCACTCCTGAAGTCAGTGAGACCACAAACCCACCAGAAGGAAGAAACTCCGGACACATCTGAACATCTGAAGGAAAAAACTTGGGACACACCATCTTTAAGAGCTGTAACACTCACCGCAAGGGTCTGCGGCTTCATTCTTGAAGTCAGCAAGACCAAGAACCCACTGGAAGGAACCAATTCCAGACACAACTGGGACTACAGGTGCATGCCACCATGTCCATCTAATTTTTGTATTTTTTTTTAGTAGAGATGGGGTTTCACCATATGTTGGCCCAGCTGGTCTCAAACTCCTGACCTCAAGTAATCTGCCCACCTCGGCCTCCCAAAGTGCTGGGATTACAGGTGTGAGCCACTGCACCTGGCCTAAACTCCTTTTAAAGAAAAAATGTCCCAGTGGACTACTGTCGTGTTGACATAAATTACTGATATTATGCCACTCAACATGTACAAACATAAAATTTGATATAACTCTTGTAACTCTTAAATAACTATAAAAAACCAATATAAAAACTGCAAAGCCAATAAAATTCCAATTAACATTAATTTAATGTGACACATAATCTTGATTTGCTAAAATTAAATCACTGCTTACAACAAGAACGGGGATTGATTTGTTATTGTGCAGGTTCATTTGAGTTGGTATGCCTATAATAAATATTGTAGGGGCATGCCCCTGTGTTCATAATCTCAGGTGTACCTGAAAATCATTTTCTTCATTACTTCAGTGACTCAATTTAATTTCTCTTTTCAGCTGTCATCTGCCATGACAGTTGAAACTTAATCTCAGTCAGTTGAGGGTTTGTCTTGCTTCTCTCCATGACTGCACTTAAGTTCTGTTGTTCTTAGATGGTACCAAAGTGTATTGAGTTGGGAGAGGGATGTATAGTAGGAGAAAGGGTGGTGGAACAGAGAAGGTCACAGTCTAATCTTCAAATCCTCCACCCACACCAGTGCTTGTGGAGAAACCCATTGTCAACATATGCTAGTTACCATGAAGAATTCCCTCATTTCTATCCATTGCACTCCTTCAGTTTCCCAGTGCTCTCTTCCCATGTCTACGCCTAGCTGAGGCACAGAAATGTGCATCACACGGTCAATCATTCCATCTTCCCAGACATACTCAATAGCCATAATCCATGTGGGTTTTGCCACCTCCAGAGGACTCTCTAACCCTAGAAGCCAAGTCCAGATATCCTCTACTCTCGGGTTCCCCACATATATGTTAAGATTTTTCATTCCCTACACATTCTGTATAGGAATCAAGATGCACAGGAAAGTTGAAGGATGATAGGGCTCTTCTAGCCTGTCTGCTAAAAACTGTATAGACGAAAACAATTGTTTAATATTTTAAAAATATTGAGTCACATTGCCATTTGCTGTTTGACAACTTAGTTATCCCTTCACTTTTATCTACTCAAACTTCTACTCTAGCACACCGTGGCATCATTCAGCTGTCACTTGGCATTAACATTCATATTCATATACAATCTGCCTATTTTTCTCACAAACACATAGCAAACTCGGGCACTGAAATCAAGTGGAAACATTCTACCATATTTCCATAAAAATAATGCAGACATATAAATAATCTAGAATATTCATTTGTTGAAGAGGAGGGGTGGCGTGAGTTTGGATTCCAAATGAAAATATATTATCTGAAAAATTTTATAAAGAACTCTCAGGGGTCTAAGAATACATGTTTTAGTCTCAGGAGGCTGGGAACTCCACTTTGAAAAACATAGAATTACAACAACCTTCTCTTTTTTCAACCCACTTTCATGAAAAGAGATAAGTTCAAGACTGGTAAGTGGTTTTTAGTTTGATTATCTTTTAGTTTTACTTTCAGATGACATTTTGTGGACCTATATTACATCATCAGTGAGACACTTTCAGTTATCCCTGTCATATGTCTTACTTCAGGGAAAGACCATTCTTAGTTTCTGCAAACCTACCCAGTGTTATTGCCTGCTTCCTGGCCTCTGCCTGGAAAGCATAGTGTTTGATCCTTTTCTCCATGCAATGCAAATTCTTATTAATTTTAGCATTTTACTTTTTTCTGCTATTATTCCTCAGTTTTTGTCAAACTCATTTTTACCTTCTGTCCATAAATTGTATTTGTTTAGCCCAGGTTTCTCTTCTCCACAATTAGAAATTTTGGTTAAAGAGTCTGGGAATCATATGGCCAATATGCACAAAGGTGAGCTTGTGATTAACACCCTCTGGTGTATAAAAGGGAAAATATATAACATTAATTAAAGCTTTGAGAAAACTTCAGAAAACTTTGCTAAGTGTCTTTAATCTAATTCTGCCATTTAATTAATGAAAATCTATTGCCCTAGGTGCTGATATGGTATGTAAGATAATCAAGGAGTAAAACAATGTTTGCTGTTTATCTTATCTGTGTCTGCAAGCACTGGAATCTTGGCAAGTTACTGTTGGATTCTGGTCTTTCAGATATCCTTTGATAACAATGCCAAAAGGTGTGTACTTTTTAACTTGAGTGTTCTTAAAGATAACAGAAAAACTTAGTTTCGGATTACTTCCCTCCTACCCTTGGTACATCTTTAAGCACCAAGTATATGTTTAATAAGTATTTCTACATATTAAGGCAGTGAACTGCCAAATATTGAAAAAGGCACTCCTGGCTTTCAAGGAGTTCACAGTATAATAAACTAGTAGGCAATGTGAAAGTTATTTATTCATTAATTTACTAAATACACATACTCTTACACACAAACATACATGCACTCGCGCACTGATATGGTTTGGATCTGTGTTCCCGCACAAATCTCATGTCAAATTTAATCTCTGATGTTAGAGGTAGGACCTAGGGGTAGCTGAGTAGTTTCTAATGGTTTAGCACCACCCTCCTTGGTGCTGTCATTGCAATAGTGAGATCTGGCTGTTTAGAAGTGTTAGCACCTACTCCCTCTATCTCTTGCTCCTACTCTGTCTATGTAAGATGTGCCTGTTTCCCCTTGGCCTTCCACCACGATTTTAAGTTTCCTGAGAACTCCCAAGAAGCTGTGCAGATGCCAGCATCATGTTTCATATACAGCTGGCAGAACCTTGAGCGAATTAAACCCTTTTTCTTTATACATTACCCAATCTCGGGCATTTCTTTATAACAATGCAAGAATGGAATAATACATGCACACAGCATTTACAATATGTTAGTCAGTATTCTAAACCCTTTAAAAATAATTTAAGTCTCATAACCATCCTATATGGTAATTACTATTATCTCCATCTTGGTGAAGTGGTTTATTCAAGGTCATACCATTATTAGTGGAGGAGTTGGATTTGAACCCAGAGAATCTAGCTCCAGAACACTTGCCACATACGCTGCCTCCAATGTTTCCCCCAAGTGTATTTTTACAAAAAATGTTCAATGGAAAGAGTAATTTTAGGAAACATTTCATCCTATCTAGCATATTAAGAAGTCCAACTAAAGGAACCTGTATAGCTTTACTTAAACTGAATATCCAAATGTATTTAATTTCAATTTATGAAGACCTCTCAATAGGTAAGAAAATAATCAGAACTAATATTTTCTGAGAGTATCCCATGTGCCAGGAGCTGAAAAGCATTATGCTACATTCAGCTAGAGATGGATAATCTCTACAGCCGGAATGCTTTGGTTCAAACCCCAGTGCTAAGGTACTGTTAGATAGTCTAGGTTAGACTCTGTTGTGCTAACAAATAAATCCTGAAACAAAGTTTAATGTAGATGTATCTGATGAAGAGGTTGTCTAGCAGTTCTCTTCTAAGCAATGACCTAAGACCTAGGACTTTATTTTTTAAGTCTTGCAGCTCCACCATCATCAAAAAATGACTTCAATGTTGCCAGAGAAAAAGAAAGAGGGAAAGCAACAGTTTGTGTGTTTTATAGCCAGGCCTGGATATAATATACATTATTTCTGCCCACTTTTTTATTAGACCAAAATCAATCATACAGCCTCTGCCTATCCACAGCATGGACTAGGAAATGTAGCCTTTCAGTATACTCAGGAAAGTGGTAACTGGTTTTAGTGAACACATAACACTGTCTCTGCCACACAATTTGCTAGCCATGTAACTTTGGGCAAGTTACTGAACTCCTTTGTGCTTCAGTTTCCTTGTCTATAAAATGGGAATGTATCTCACTGGATTGTTATAAGGGTTAACTGAGCTACTATCTTTAATCATTTAGAATTGCATATTAATTTGGGACATTGATACATGTGTTCAATCACATATAATCCTAACTCAAAGGCAAATATTACTATCTCTACTTTTAGACATGAGGAAAGAGAGCTTCAGAGACAATAGGTGACTTGCCTACAATTAATCAGTTGCTATATTAGTCAGAGTTCTCCAGGAAAAGCCAATAGCATATAGATGAAGAGATTTAGAAAGAAATTCTCCGCCGGGCGCGGTGGCTCACGCTTGTAATCCCAGCACTTTGGGAGGCCAAGGCGGGCAGATCACGAGGTCAGGAGATCGAGACCATCCTGGCTAACACGGTGAAACCCCATCTCTATCAAAAATACAAAAAATTAGCTGGGCATGGTGGCGGGCGCCTGTAGTCCCAGCTACTCGGGAGCCTGAGGCAGGAGAATGGCGTGAACCCGGCAGGCGGAGCTTGTGGTGAGCCAAAATTGCGCCACTGCACTCTAGCCTCGGTGACAGAGCAAGACCCCATCTCAAAAAAAAAAACAAAAAACAAAAAAGAATTCTCTCTTACTCAGGAAAGGATCAATCCTTTTGTTCTACACAGGCTTTCAACTAATTGGATGAGGCCCACCTACATTATGGAGAGCAAACTTTACCAACTAAAATGTTGATCTCATCCAAAAACCTTTGCCTAATCATCCAGAATATTATTTGATCAAATATCTGGGCACCTCGTGACCCAGATAATTTGACATATAAAATTAACCATCGCAGTTGCCAAGTGCCAAAGCTTTCAGAACCTTTCTTGAATCTTTTGATGCACTCATAGTTTTAAGGGGCCTATTGATTCACATGGAAACTGATCTTCAGATAAATAATTCTTTCATCAAACCAACAATTTTTTTTGCAATCACTTATACTTTTTAGAGCATGGGATAAAGAAGGGCAAGCAAAATGAACCCAGCTCCTGCCTTCATAAAATGTATAGACACTGCAAAAATCAATTACTTGTGCATTTGTAAACCCAAAATCGATCATGTTGGTGTGCTGTCACCCTCCCCATCCCTGCCTTCACATACTCATACACACATATGCTGTCTCATTCCAGTGGGGCTAGTGCTTCTCGTAAAATGCCTTTTTTTCCCCAATATCCCCAATGCCTCAAATGCCACATGAAATACCAGAAAAGAAGGCATCTGGTCAATTCTCAGAGGAAGCAAGATTGGTTTCTGTGTACCTATTTAATACGGAAAGTCACATCCTAGTCCTCTTCATTGCTTAGTACAACAAAAAATTTCCTAAGTTGAGCATACTTGAAAACTGAGAATTCTAAAGGTCTATAAGTTATTTGGTTCTGGTTCCAGAGTGGTCCAGCAAGATCATAACTATCTCTAATTGGCATTTACTCCCTTAAACTGGTTTTTCTTCCTAGAACCATGCAACACCCAGCAATGTATGAAATGAATTAATGTCATTATCCTAGTAAGAAAGGGAGGGACACAGCAAAGTTGTTTTCAATCTAAACCTTGCAATTGAATAAGCACTGATCAGAAGCATATTGCATTTAACAAAAACACATGCCCAAAATATGTGTTTGAATCATCATCTTTGATTTAAATTCTTATCTCATGGAGAAGAACCCTGTCCAATTTGCTTGTATAAGCAAAATACACTTGGTAAATATAATTGATTTAGAATCAACTAACATTACTGGATACCTATAATGTGAACAGTAACCATATTTTCAAGTATAAAGATAAAGGCACATCACCTAATACATAGTTTGAATTATAAATGTATTTGTGTGAAAATCTTATAAATGAAGAAAAATAACATTGCATGTGGTTTTATAGTGAATGAAGTGCTATTACTGAAAAGCAAAAAAAGAATACATGAAACGATACTGTCCCAGAAAATCTAAGATAGTCTCTATTACTATAGTCTGTTCTAGGCACTTAACAGTCTCAACTCATTTTGAGATTAATTTTAAAAAAATAATGATTCATGAAAATATTTAATAGGACTAATAAATGTTATTAACGAATCCAATTTAATAAATTTTTATTGACCACATAACTGCAGGCTAGTTACTAAGAATATAAAAATAGGTGAATAGCCTCTAACCTCAAGCAGTTTATAATTGAACAAAATAAAACCAAGACATACTTAAATAATCATGACACAAGGCAGATTGTAAATGTGGCTGGAGGTCTCCCCAGTTTAAGCAACTATCTTTTCTGGTAGATTTGGGGAACCAAGATTGCTGCTTCTTTTACAACTCCACAACATTCAGAAAAACCACAAGTCAGGAAAGTCCTGAGTGAAACGGACTCAGGGTTATTAAAAATTTTTGCAATGAATGTTCCTATTGTGGATTCAGATATGACACTTAATGCCATTACTCTCATGTCTGAGTCCCTAGAGCTGGGTTTCATATCACCCTTTAAGCTCATTTGATGAACGATTCCCTCCCCTATCCTCCATCTAAGCTGATCAATGGTCCCTACTCCTACTGGTTATCCAAAATGGTTACCATAAAACGTATTCTTTTTTACCCTCTGCCTATTAATTATTAATGGGGAAAAAGTTATGAGAATAAAACTTGCAGGCATTTGTAGTTTGCAAGAGTGAACTCATACAATTTTAGAACTTATGGGTTTGACTGCATTTACATCAGAGATGAGAGTAAATGTGGTGTCTGGCCTTTCTTATTCAGCATGGGCCAGAGGATAAGTGGGTGCAAAATGTCTTGTGAGTTTAGGAAAGGAGAACAACAGAAAGGTTTTGCGAAGGAGATGGCTTTGAGATGGTGTTGAAAAGCTGGTGGGATGTAGGAAAGGAATGTTGGAGGAGGGTTTTTCTAGGCAGAGAGAGAAAGGCCAGCAAAGGATCAGGAACAGGAAAACATGACCAGGAAATTGAGAATAGACTATGTCTAAGTAAAATATAGAAAACAAAAAATGGAGACTTCTGGTTTTAAAATAGCTGCACAGAAGCAAGCTGGCTTCACTTCTCCCCACTCCCCCATAGAAAACCAAAAACAAATATACAGTGCTGAGATAATCACCAGGAACAACCCAGAACACAAATATGAAGATGAGACAGTTCCTGGCACCAAAGATAAGTGAAAAAACTACAAGCAGATGGTAAGAGAATTGGAATTCCACATCTGCAAAGCCCCTAACCCCATTCTGTCCAGCATCAAGAGGTGGATAATCTCCCCCAACTCATTTTCTACACTAGAAAAAGTGAGACTGAGGTGGTCAATCAGCTTCCCCACCATCTTGAGTTCTCTTTCAGTAAATATGTCCTTGCCTTAACCTACAGGAAGCATTGTTACTGCCTAAAGGAAAAAAAAATATCTCTGGGAAAAGGCAGAGACAAAGGGGGCAGGTGGGACTACCAGCCCTGGAAACTCTGGTCTGTAATTCCACCAAAGGAGATGCCAAGTCAGAGTGGCTGATTTGCAGCACAAACCCCTAGCCAGGCTTCTCACAATGTCAAAATAATCCCTTTGGGGCCTCCCTTATTTAGATAGTGCTCCAATCATTTACTAGAGCCAAGGTTTACCTAAGGTACCACTTAGACCCAAAAAGGAAGCAACAATGTAGCGATAAAGATTTGTTAAGCAAACATATTCAATTAAAAAAAAAGCCAGACAGAAATATGAAATAACCAAATTCTTCAATGAAAAGACATGTATGTTTAGACATATACCCAAAAGAAACAACAACAAACAGGGATCTATGACCTTCCAAAAGAACAAAGCAAAAATCCAGTGACTACATGTAACACAGCAACATGTGAGCTCCCTGAAAAAGAATTAAAAATAGCCATTTTAAGAAAACTCAGTGCTCCCCAGGATAATACAGAAAAGCAAATCAGAAATTTATCTGAAAAATGTAACAATCAGATTGAAACAATAAAAAAGAAATTAAACAAATTATAAAACTGAGAGGTACACTTGCTGAACTGAAAAACTCATTAGAGGATCCCAACAGCACAATGAACCAGGTAGAGGAAAGAATCAGAGAACTCTGAGATCAACTATGTGAAAATATACAATCAGAGTAGAAAAATGAATGAAAAGGAATAAAGATCATCTACAAGATATAGAAAATAACCAAATCTAAGAATTATTGATGTTAAAGAGGGAGCTGAGCAACAGCAAGTACAAAACTTCATCAAAGAAATAACAGAACACTTTCCAAAACTTTCAAAAAAGATAAATATCCAGGAACAGGGAGGTCTGAGAACAACAAATAGATTCAATCCAAATAAGACTACCCAAAGGCATATAATAATTAAATTCTGAAAAGTCAAGGACAAACATAGGATCCCACAAGAAGCAAGAGAAAAGAAGTAAATCACCTATAAAGAAGCTTCTATTCATCTGGCAACAGACTTTTCAACAGAAACCGTGCAAGGCCAGGAAAGAGTGGACTAACACCGTTAAGTGTTATTCTAATAACAGTCTAAGCACTAAGTGCTCAAAGGAAAAAAATGCCATTCAAGTATATTGTATTGAGCAAAATTATCCTTCAAATATGACGGAGAGAGATAGTCTTTCCCAGACAAACAAAAGCTGAGATAATTTACCACCACCAGATTGGTCTAACAAGAAATGCTGAAAGGCATTTTTCAATCTGAAAGAAAAAAACGCTAGCAATAAAAAGAAAAGTTTTCAAACCCACTAATAAAACTAAGTACACAGAAAAACCTACAATAGTCTATTACTGTAATTGTAGTGTGCAATTCACTCATAACTCTATATAAAACCCCAAAGTTAAACCTATCAAAAGCAATAGCTATAGCAACCTGTTAAAAGATACATAATATAAAAATGTGTAAATTGAAACAAGTAAGTCAAATGCTGAGAAAATAGAGTTAAAGTGTAGAATTTTTTGTGGGTTTTTTTTTTTTGCCTTGGTTTGGTTTTATTCATTTCTTTGTGATCTAAATTATCATCTATTTAAAATAACATGTTATATCAATACTATGTTTTTGTAAGCCTCATAACCACAATGCAAAAACATATAATAGATTCACTAAAAATAGAAAACTACTAAATAAAGCATACTATTGGAGAAAATTACTTAAACATATAGGAAGATTGTAAGAAAGGAAGGAAGAGAGAAATCTAGCAGCAGCCAGAAAAAAAAGTAATAAAATGGCAACAGTAAGTTACTTACTTATTAATAACACTGGATGTAAACAGTCTCAATTCTCCAAGTAAAAGGTATAGAGTGGCTGAATAAATAAAGAAAACCCAACTATATGATGCCTTCAAGAAACCCAATTCACTGATGAAGACACACATAGACTGAAAGTGAAGGGGTAGAAAAAATATTCCATGCAACTGGAAACCAAGAAAGAGCAGGAATGTCTATATTTATATCAAATAAAATTAACTAGGATTATAAACAGACACCAAGAAGATCATTATATTATGAAAAAAGGGTCAATTCAGTAAGAAGATATAACAATTATAAATATCTATACACCCAACAAAGAAGCTCCCAAGTATATAAAGCAAACATTAATAGATCTAAAGGGAAAGACAGATTGCAATGTAATAATAGTAGAAGACTTTAACACCCCACTGTCAGTAATGGAGAGACATAAAGTCAACAAAAAAGCATTGGAGTTAAACTGCACCCCGGATCGAATAGGCCTAACTGGCATTTATGGAACATGTCACCCAACTTCTGCAGAATATACTTTCTTTTCATCAGCATATGGAGGTATATTTTCCAGAATAATCCATATTTTAATCCACCACACAAGTCTGAATGAATTCAAAATAAAAGGAATCATATCGAGTATCTTTTCTGACCACAGTGGAATAAAACTGGAAATCAATAAGAGAAACCTTGGGAAATACACAAACACATGGAAACTAAATAACATGCTTCTGCATGAACGATGGGTCAATAAAAATAAATTAAGAAAATTTTAATAATTTGTTGAAAGAAAATGGAAATACAACATACTAAGATCTATGGCATACAGCAAAGATAGTACTAAGAGGGAATTTATATAATAATAAATGGCTATATCATAAAAGTAGAAGGACTTCAAATAAACAGACTAACAATGCAACTCAATGAACTAGAAAATCAAGAACAAACCCAAAACTAATAGAAGAAAACAAATAATAAAGGTCAGGGGAAAAAATAATGAAATTAAGACCAAAAAATCAGTACGTAAGATAAACAAAATGAAAAGTTGGGTTTTTTTGATAAGACTAACAAAATTGACAAATGCTTAGCAGCACTAAGACAAGAGAGAAGATTCAAATAAAATCAGAAATGAAAAAAGGAGACATAACAACTGAGACCTCAGAAATATAGAGAATCATTAGAGATAATTAGGAACAACTATATGCCAACAAATTGGAAAACTTACAAGAAATTGATAAATTCCTTGACACATACAACCTACCAAGATTGAACCATGAAGAAATAGAAAACTTCCACAAACCAATAACAAATAACAAGATTGATGCCATAATAAAAATGTCTCTCATCAAAGAAAAGACCAGGATCTAATGGATTCGCTGCTGAATTCTACCCGACATCTAAAGAATAATCTCAATCTGAAACTCTTCAAAAAAAAATTGAATAGAGGGAATACTTTCAAACTCATTTACAGAGCCATTATTACCTTGATATCAAAATCAGATAAGGGCACAACAAGAAAACTACAGGTCAATATCGTTGATGAACATAGATGTAAAAATCTTCAACAAAATACTAGCAAACCAAATACAACAACACATTAAAAAGATCATTCACCATGATTAAGTAGGATTCATCACAAGGGTACAAGGATGGTTCAACATGCGCAAATCAATAAACATGATACATCACATTAATGTAATCAAGAACAAAAATCATGGTTGTCTCAATAGATGCTGAAAAAACATTTGATAAAATTCAACATCCCTTTATGATGAAAAACTGTCATCAAATTGAATGTAGACAAAAACACAGCTCAAAATAATAAAGACTATATATAAGAAACCCACAGCTAACATTATAGTGAACATAGAAAAATTGAAGGCCTTTCCTCCAAGGATTGTAATAAGACAAGGATGCCCACTTTAGCCACTTTTTGTTCAACACAATACTGGAAGTCTTTGCCAGAGAAATTAGGCAAGAAAAAGAAATAAAGGGTATCCAAATTAGAAAGGAGGAAGTCAAATTAGCTTTGCTCACAGACAACATGATCTTATACCTAGGTAAACCTAAAGAATTAACAAAAAAAATTTAGAAATAATAAACAAATTTGGTAAAGTTGCAGGATATAAAGTCCACATACAAAAATCAGTAGCATTTATAAATACCGACAGTGAACAATCTGAAGAAATAAAGAAAGCAATCCCGTTTACAATACTACAAAGAAAATACTTACGAATCAATCTAACCAAATAGGTGACACAGCTATACAAAAAAACTATAAAACTCTGATGAAAATATTGAAGAAGACACAATTAATATTGTTCAAGTAGACATGCTATCCAAAGTAATTTATAGATTCAACACAATCACTATCAAAATACCAATGACATTATTCACATAAATAGAAAAACAATTCAACATTCATATAGAACCACAAGAGAGCTCAGTCAAAGCAATCCTACGTGAAAAGAATAAAACTGGAGGCATCATGCTCCCTGACTTCAAAATTTACTACAAAGCTATAGTAATCGAAATTGCATGTTACTGGCATAAAAATAGACATAGACCGTTGGAACAGAATAGAGAACCCAAATATGAATTCATGCATTTACAATCAACTCATCTTTAACAAAGGCGCCAAAAACATTTGTTGGGAAAGGACAGTGTCTTCAATAAATGGTGCTGGGATAACTACATGCTACTACTTACTACTAGATAATTACATGCAGAAGAATGAAACTAGACCCCTATCTTTCACCATACACAAAAATCATATTTAAATTGGTTAAAGACTTAAATTTAAAACCTGAAACCATGAAAATATTAGAAAAAAATTGAGCAATGCTTCATTGGTCTGGGCAAAGAATTTTTGCGTAAGACCCCAAAGCACAGACAACCAAAGCAAAAATAGGCAAATAGTATTCCATCAAGCTAAACAGCTTCTGCACAGCAAAAGAAATAAAGTGAAGAGAAAACGTACAGCATGGCAGAAGATATTTGCAAATTGTCCATCTGATAAGGGATTAATAACCAGGATATATAAGGAGCTCAAACAACTCAATAGCAAGAAAAACAAATAATTGATTAAAAATGGGCAAAATATCTGAACAGACATTTCCCAAAAGAAGACATGCAAATGGCCAACAGGTATATGAAAAATGCTCAGTATCACTAATCATCAGAGAAATGCAAATCAAAACCACAATGAGATATCATCTCATTTTAGCTAAAATGACTTTTATCAAAAAGACAGACAATAAAAGATACTGGTGAGGATGTGGAGAGAGGGGAACCCTCATACATTGTTGGTGGGAATATAAATGAGTACTGCCACTATGGAGAACAGTATAGAGGTTCCTCAAAAAACTTAAAAATAGAACCCCTGTATGATCCAGCAGTTCCACTACTGGGTATATATAAAAAGAAAGGAAATCAATATACTGAAGAGATATCGGCCCTCCCATGTTTATTTCAGCACTACTCACAATAGTCAAATATGGAATCAACCTAAGAGCTCATCAATGGATAAATGGATAAAGGAAATCTGATTTATATACATAACAGAATGTGATTCAGCCATAAAAAAATGAAATCCTGTCATTTGCAGCTACATGGATGAAACTAGAGGTAGGCTGTTACCTTAAGTGAAATAAACCATGCACAGAGAGACAAATATTGCATGTTCTCACTCATATTGGAAGCTAAAAAAGTAGATCTCATGAAGATAGAGAGTAGATTGGTGGTTACCAGAGGCCAGGAAAACTAGGGAGAAGGGGTAAGAAAGGGGGGAAAAAAGAATATAAATGTACATATTACCACTGAATGGTACCCTTAAAAATGGGAAAGATGATAAATTTTGTGTATTTTACCTCAATAAAAAAATAAAAATAGAATTAAAAGATAAAATGAAATGTGATAGGATAAGAAATAGTAAAAAATGGACATTAAAAAAACTTAAAATGTTGATTCAAGTTCCATTCTACAAGGCTCTATGTCAATGTTGTGTTAAATTAATGAATCTTAGTCTGTAAATTTCTGTGTGTAAGCATTATAGCCTCCTTTACTTTCAACTACTCAATTTCTATTTTGGGCCCTATTCTGCTGGGCTGGCAGGAGAATTTAATCCCAGCTTTTTTGTTTCTCTCCTTTTGTTACCCTGAGAAGTTGAGTTGAAATTTAGCATCATGCTAAGGTGCTGGAAGGACCACTGGATCCTTTAGTCTTTCATGAACTCTACTGAAAAGTTGTGGTTTTTCCCAGTGTGTCAGTTCCTGAGATGCTTTCTACAAACCTGATTATGGCTGTATCTAATATAATATGTGGCCACACCCAGCACCTTGCATCTCCAGCAGTGATTCTGGAAAGCACAGGTTTCCACTCTCTAGAGCATCATAAACTTCTTTAAGGTCCTCTCATCTACTGGTAGCACTGCTTGGAAAATGATGCATGACCCTTACCACTATACCATCACTACCACTACCACCATCACCACCATCACCACCACCTCCAACGCTATCACCACTACTACCACCGATGACACCACCATAACCACCCTTCTTTTCCCTAAAGCCCAGGATCAAATTGCTCTTTAGTCTGGAACAATCTTTAGTCTTGAAAATTTTTGACCAAAAAAAAAATTTTAATAACCTAATCTCTCTTTTGATTTATTCTCTGGGGCTTAGGGTTTGGAAGCAAAATTTAGGAAGAATCCCTGATTATTTCTGCATCTCATTCCTGCCCTGAGAAAATGAGCAGAGGGCTGGCTGACTGAGAGAATGAGGAGGTGTATTAGACTGTTACTCCCTTGCTGTAAAAAAGTACCTGAGCCTGGGTAATTTACAAGAAAAGAGGTTTAATTGGTTCATGGTTCAGCAGGCTGTATAGAAGGCCTAACACCAGCCTCTGCTTCTGGGGAGGCCTCAGGGAGCTTTTATTCATGGTGGAAGGCGAAGTAGAAGCAGACACATCACATGGTGAAAGCAGGAGCACACGAGAGAATTGGGGGTGAGGGTGCTACCTGCTTTTAAACAACCAGATCTTGTGTGAACTCAAACTGAGAGCTCACTTATCACCAAGAAGATGGCCAAAGCCATTCATCAGGGATATGCCCCCATGATCCAAACACTTCCCACCAGGCCCCACCTCCAACACTAAGGATTACATTTCAGCATGAGATTGGGGTGAGGCCAAATATCCAAACTATATCAGGAGGGGAAATCAAGGGAATGAAAAAAAGGTATTTAATACATCAAAATAGTATTCAACTAAATATACATGCAATGGAGGATGTGGGAGTCATTGCAAGTTTAAGGAGCACTATAATAATCATCTGGGAGCAGGGCACAGGATGCCTTGGAGGAGGTAGAAAGTGAAATGTAGAGACAGTATTATTATAACAACTCACAGTGAGTCAGGCCAGGGGCAGTGAGAATGGAAAACCACACACAAACATGAGCAACTCCAAAAAGGTAAACCCAATGGGACTTAGCCAATGACTTAATGAACTTGAGGAAGAAAGAAAAAGAAAGGGTTACTAGTAAGAGGTTGGAAGAATAATGATGTCATTTATGAAGAAAAAATATCAAGAAGTAGAAGAGCTTATTTATGAGAGAAAAAATTCCTTTTTTACTTATACCCAGTTTTAGATGTAAATATGACCACTAGGCGGAAATTTTCTGGAAATGTTTAAAAATTCAAAATCATGGCTCAGGAAAGAGGCCACATCAGTTAGTTTTGCATGGCACATGTATACATATGTAACTAACCTGCACATGTACCCTAAAACTTAAAGTATAATAAGAATTTTAAAAAAGAGGAGAAAAAAAAAAGAAAAACCTTTTACTTTAGGTTCAGGGGTACACATACAGGTTTGTTTAGGTAAACTTATGTCACAAGGGCTTTTTGTACAGATGATTTCATAACCCAGGTACTAAGCCTAGTACCCAATAGTTACTTTACTGCTCCTCTCTGTCCTCCCACACTCCACCTTAAGGTAGGTCCCATTGTCTCTTTTTCCCCTCTTTTTGTCCATGCGTTCCCATCATTAAGCTTCACTTATAAGTGAGAATGTGTCACACTTTGTTTGCTGTACTTATCAAGCTGTACTTGATAAACCTCCAGCTCTATCCATGTTCCTGCAATGGACATGATCTCATTCTATTTTATGGCTGCATAGTATTCCATGTGTGTATATACCACATCTCCTTTTATCCAATCTATCATTGATGGGCATTTAAGGTTGATTACATGTCTTTGCTCTTGTGAAGAGTGCTATGATGAATGTATGAGTGCATGTATCTTTATGATAGAATTATTTATATTTATTTAGGTATATATCCAGTAATGGGATTGCTGGGTAGAATTATTGTTCTGTTTTTAGCTCTTTGAGGAATCACCATACTGCTTTCCACAATGTTTGAATTAATTTACAGTCCCACCAACAGTATATAAGCATTCCCTTTTCTCCACAACCTTGTCAGCATTGCATCTGTTATTTTTGACTTTTTTTAGTAATAGCCATTCTGACTGGTATGAGATGGTATCTCATTGTGGTTTTGAATTTCTCCAAAGATCAGTGATATTGAGTTTTTCTTATGCTTGTTGGCTGCACATATAACTTTTTTGAAAAATGTCTGTTCACGTCCTTTGTCCACTTTTTAATAGGATTGTTTTTTATCTTGTAAATTTAAGCTCCATATAGATGCCGGATATCAGACTTTTATCTGATGCATAGTTTGCAAAAATGTCCTCCCATTCTGTATGTCGTCTGTTTGCTCTGTTGATAGTTTCTTTTGCTGTGCTAGAGCTCTTTAATTAGATCCCATTTGTCAGTTTTTGCTTTTGTTGCAATTGCTTTTGGCATCTTCATCATGAAATATTTGCCTATTACTATGGCCAGAATGGTATTTCCTAGGTTGTCTTCCAGAATTTTTATAGTTCAGGATTTTATATTTAAGTCTGTTATCCATCTTGAGTGGATATTTATATGTGGTATAAGGAAGGGGTCCAGTTTCAATCTTCTGCATGTGACTAGCCAGTTATCCCAGTACCATTTATTGAATAGGGAGTCTTTTCCCCATTGCTTATTTTTGTCAGCTTTGTCGAAGATCAGACAGTTGTACGTGTGCAGAGTTATTTCTGGGCTCTCTATTCTGTTCCATTGGTCTTTGTGTCTGACTTTTTTTTTTTTTTTTTAACCAATACCATACTGTTTTGGTTGCTGTAGCCCTGCAGTATGGTTTGAAGTTGGGTAACATGATGCCTTCTGATTGTTTTTGCTTAGGATTGCTTTGGCTATTCAGGCTCTTTTTTTGGTTCCATATAAATTTCAAAATAGTTTTTTTCTAGTTCAGTGAAGAATGTCATTGGTAGTTTAATAAAAATAGCATTGAATCCATAAATTGCTTTGGGTAATATGTCCATTTTAACATTGATTCTTCCTATCCATGAGTATAGAATGTTTTTCCATTTGTCTGAATCATCTCTGATTTCTTTGAGCAGTGTTTAGTAATTATCATTGCAGAGATCTTTCAGTTTGCTGATTAGCTGTATTTCCAGGTATTTTCTTTTTATGGCAATTGTGAATGTGATTGAGTTCCTGATTTGGCTCTTGGTTTGACTGTTGTTGGCTTATAGGAATGCTAGTGATTTTTTGCACAGTGATTCTGTATCCTGAAACTTTGCTGAAGTTTATTAATCAGCTGAAGGTGCTTTTGTGCTGAGACGAGGGAGTCTTCTAGATATAGAATCATGTCATCTGTAAACAGGGATAGTTTGACTTCCTCTCTTTTTATTTGGATGCCCTTTATTTCTCTTGCCTGATTGCTCTGGCCAGCCCTTCCAATACTGCATTGAATAGGAGTAGGGAGAGAGGGCATCCTTGTGCCAGTTTTCAAGGGGAATGCTTCCAGATTTTGCCCACCCAGTATGATGGCTGTGGGGCTGTCATAGCTGGCTCTTATTATTTTGAGGTATGTTCCTTCAGTACCCCCTTTGTTGAGAGTTTTTAAGATAAAGGGTTGAATTTTATTGAAAGCATTTTCTGCATCTATTGGGATGATCATGTGGTTTTTGTCTTTATTTCTGTTTATTTGATGAACCACATTTATTGATTTTTCACATATTGAACCAACCTTCCATGCCAGGGATTAAGTCTACTTGATCTTGGTGGATTAGCTTGTCATTGTGCTGCTAGATTCAATTTGCTGGTATTTAGTTGAGAATTTTTGTATCAATGTTCATCAAGGATATTGGTCTGCAGTTTTCCTTTTTTTGTCTCTGCCAGGTTTTGGTATCAGGATGATGCAAGCCTCATAGAATGAGTTGGGGAGGAGTTCCACCTCCTCATTTTTTTTTTTTTTTTTTTTGGAATAGTTTCAGTAGGAATGGTACCAGCTCTTCTTTGTACATCTGGTAGAATTCAGCTGTGAATCCATCTGGTCCTGGGCTTTTTTTGGCTGGTAGGCTACTTATTACTGATTAAGTTTTGGAGCTTGTTATTGGTCTGTTCAGGGTTTCAATTTCTTCCTGATTCAGTCCTGAGTGGGTGTATGGGTCAGGGAATTTATCCATTTCTTCTACATTTTCTAGTTTGTGTGCATAGAGGTGTTCATAGTAGTCTCTGATGGTTATTTGTATTTCTGTGTGGTTACAAACCAGATGTTTCAAAGCCTTTGTAGAATACAGTCATATGTGAGTTAATTAATTTAATTCAAATAAATTATGACAGGCTAGAAATACAGAATGGCATCTGTAGTTATAGGAAATAATTTTTTATATATGGTTATAGAAAGAATATGTAAATGTAGTAGATGGGAAAAAAACAGGAGAAATAATACAGAGATTCAAGAGATGAGACATTTAAGGCGGATGGATGGCCATCTGTGCAAATAACTTTAGAACCTTCAAAGTAAAGAACTCAAAGCTACTCAATGAATTGGAGATGTAAAAAGGTTACTGGACGTGCTCCTGAGACTAACTTCAGCAAGGTATTAGGGTGTGGAGGCATATTGCAAGAAATTCAAACCTGCAAAGATGGTGTGTAGATGTATGGACCCTCTTTCAGAAAATGTACTATAAATAAAAAGGGAGAAATGAGGCTAAAAAACTGATTCAGAAGGAACGACAAAGTGATGGAGATAAAAGAACTCCAACTCATTTACCCAAATTCTTTGGATTTTGGTTTAATTGGCCACTAATTTATGGCTCCCAGATCTTTGCAGAGTCCACTAACTGCCTAGACTGCTTTCTTCTATCCCTCCCTCCTTAATCTCTGTAAGCATAAGTTTTCTCATTTGTACATTGAGGCTAATAATTCCTATCTTAAGTGTTATGAGGAAAATAAATCAGGCTGTGAAAGGGCCTAGATAAGTGCCTGTCACATACTAGATGTATAATAGTATTTCACTCAGAATTGCAATTAGCAGAAAAATATAATCCACATAAAATGACCATGAGGCAATAGGAAAGTAATTATTAATGTTAATATTGGAGAGGCAATGATTGGTGCTAGTATTAAGTTGCTTATACCCCTGAGAAGAAAAGAACAGCCTAAAACAGAGCCTCTCCCAAGGCAGAGAGTGAGAAATGGACCAAAGGAAATGACAACTGAAAGGGGTACTTACGACTGCTGGGAGGGTGCAGGGGGAGTTCCTTCCTAATCTTCATCAGACCTTCAAGCCATTTCAAATAAGCCTACATTGTTAATGAAAACTTAGCCTCAATTGTGGTCCTGTTCTTCCAAAAACTGGAAGAACTTTGACCTCCTATTTACCCAAACGTTTAGGGAGCAATAGGATGGAATATAGCAAAGTGTGAGATAACTCTGGGCCGGGGTCACGGGGAACTACTCCTTGTTCTGCCTCTTAGTGACAGCTTAGTGACCTTGGAACAGTCCATGTAACTCCTTTGCTCCTCTGTTTCCTTCTCTCCAAAACAAAAGCATTCCATTAGACTCATAGTTTTCCACAAGGTTCTCCACATTGCCCCACAGGGGGACATTTTGACCATGTGGGAGAAAAGTTCTGCTTGTTGCAAGGATTGGGCAGTGCTACTGGCATTTAGCAGGTGTGGATGGGGACGCTGAATGTCCTGGATGCTTAGCATAGTCTGGCACAACCAAGAACTGTCCTCCATCCTGCACAGCTTTCTAATGCTCTTCTGACATTGAGGTAGGTGAAAACCCTTGTTATCATTAATAAGCCTAACACCTAACTCTGTTTTACAGAGTTTATGTTACAGAGTTTAACTCTGTTTTACAATTTTTATGCATATGGATCCTACTATCTAGTTTCTATTCTAATATCCACCTGTCCCTTCTGCTCTTGCGTTTTTCTTTTTGCTTATACAGAATGGCTCCAGATCTTCTTTCAAATCTTAATTTATTCACTGTAAAGTAGTACAAGCCTCTGGCTAATTCAACATGTCTTCAAGACTGGCATATCAGATCTGTGCATTTATATACTGAATATAAATATTATCATAAATGACTCATTTTACTTCTCACTTTTAGTTAGGGCATTTTTAGTTATATGAGTATATAAATCATGGTATGAATTTTATTTTAGGGTAGTACAGGGGTGTTACAAAATATTTGTTATAAAACGTGCTCTTGGGTCTGAATATTTGAAAGCTACTGGGCTGAATGCTTTGAGGTTCCCATCCCCTCTAAAATTCCACGACTTACCATTTGTCCACATTATCTTCTGCTGAGGGCAAACTACAGAAAAAAGTAGAATATTTTCCTTGTAACACTCTATACTATACTGTATGCTTGATTGTACTTTTCAGCAATGATGGTGATGTGGGTGTTAACCTGTCCCCTCCAGAAAATATCCACTATTTAAGTAAATTATAACAAATAATGGAAACTGAGTTGAACTACATCCATATCTACTACCAATTTCTTTACACTTAAGCAGGACTCATGCAGGGCATCTCAATTATGCTGATTTTCAATGATATATGAAGATTACTCTCCTGTTAATAGTTCTGTGAACCTCATGCCTTATTTTCTTTGCCTCAGTGAGCTTCTACACTGTTCTTGTTGAAAGACACTTCTTAATTTGTTTTGCCATCAGAAGAGATAAGTGAAACTATTTTTCAGGAAACACAGAAACTGTTGATCAAGCTGAAATGGCATGTCAAATAAAGACAGATGAAATAACCTGTGTTTGGTTACTGTCTTTCTCAAGGAGAATAATCACCACCTGGGAGCTATATGCAATTCTGCAGCAGTTGAACAATCTAAGTCATTTATTTTTGTTTCATCTCTGAAAAAAATTGCCACGGCAGAAAGTACAGAAACAATGCATATTTTAAATAATGAATACTTCATTTTCCCCTCTTTTTTATTGCAAAATATAAGTTCTTCATTTTTCTATAACCAGACTAAATTTGTTTTACCCACCACCACCTCCAACTGATGGCACAATACCTAACTGACTCAATTCCAAGACAATTTTGTCAAATCAGTGACCTCTAAATCATTTGGGTTTAAGACTCACTCATTTTTAACATTGTCTCCACCCCTTATTCTACAGGATGTAGCATTGGTAGGAGGAGGCTATCCACTCCTCTGTCCTGATCTGCCCTATAAGGGCCTGTGCTGAGGCCATGGGCACTCAATAATGTTGATATCTGCTGGGAAGCCACTTCCCCCATCAGGCTTGCATTGTCCATACAGCTATCCAAAGATACACTGCCCAGTCATGATGAAATGGGAGAGTTCCCTGACCCTCTTGTGGGACTTGCAACAGGGGTGTGGCTTGTTTGCTTGGCTGCCACATGCCCAAACCCCTTCCTTACAGGAGGGGGAGCACGCAGACAGGCAGGTGCAGGAGCCAGGACAAGTACTTTTGGGTTCCAGCCCCACAGTAGCATCTGGGGTGTATTACAATTAATGCTCTTTTAGCAGCTGCTGTCCATGGACAGCTAAGTGTTAACCAGTCAGGGTGACAGCCTTTTATACACTGCTTGGTACCCAGGTCCTTGTCCACCATCCAAGAACAATCAGATCACACAGAACTGAAGTATGGGGGATGCAGGGATTTTATTGAGTGATGGAGAGCTGGAAAGGGGATGGAGTGGGAAGATAATCTTCCCCTGGAGTTCATCCATCCCATGGACAAGAGGCAGGGAAATCCTGGGTAGAAGAGGGTGGTTCCCCAGCAAAGGCCCCACCTTCAAGCCTGGAAATCTACAGCCCTAAATGGAACCAGGCATTCCTGTTTGCGCACCCAAATGTTGCCTTTTCCAAGACCACTCTGGCCTACCATGCTCCTATCCTGTGCCCATATGAACCCCAAGCTCCATTGGCAGAGTGGCAGAATGGCATGGCAGAGAGAGAGAGAAGAGACGGAGCATCTGAACATCAAGAGGAGTTCAGCTGGGCATGGTTGGAGAGGAGATTGGCCGCAGAATGGCCGAACTTCAGGGGAAGATTTATCTTCCCATTCCATCCCCTTTCCAACTCCCCATCCCTCCCACTGAAAGCCACCTCCATTACTCAATAAAATTCCCACATTCACCATCCTTCAATTCCGTGTGACCTGATTCTTCCTGGACACCTGACAAGGACCCGGGTACCAAGAAGGCAGGGTCTAAAAGACTGTCATCCTGACTCTCCACTGATCTGGTTAACACTTAGCCATCCACATGGCAACTGCTAAAGGACCATAGCCATTTCTGAGTCCTTCCTGCTCTCAGTGCCTCACTCAAGACACTCTTTACCATCAATGAAAATATGAGTCCGCTTCCCAAACAGCCATGGAGTTAAAAAGAATCCAGATGGGGTTACTCTGACCCATCTGCCTAGGCGCTGCATGCAGCTATCTCTGATGGGTTGTTTTGGCATAAGGATGCTTCCATGAGAAAAGACAGCCTTCAGGGAAAGCCACCCAAGGGTGGCATTCACCTCCTTTTCTCACGGATCTCCAAACTTAAAGGGGGGCATAAGATTCCTTCATCTCTTTCCTCTGCCCAAGACTTGGCCCATAGGAAAAAACAATGAAGCACACAGCTTCCCACATCAGGATCTAAGTCTCTTGCTTTATGTCCAGGTTCTCTGTCTCTCTCCCCACCTCCACACTCCACAGGTTCCTATCTAATTTTGATCGGCAAATGAGGAAACATACTTCTCTCATTCACTGTCTTTCACAGATTTTTTCCTGTCTTAAAAGTAATTTAAGGCTTTGAGGAATGTTGACACCTTTGTTGACCCCTTCCTCTTTCATTTACAAGTATGAAGTAAAATGAGCTCTCTCATAGAATACTAATGAAAGTTTGGATGGTACAAACTTTTGGCATTAGGTTTTATGACATCTAAACAGTAAATCTGTTCTTATCAATCTGGTTTAAGAAGAAAATCATAAACCTGAAAATAATTTTACACAAAAATGCTAAACATCCCATCAATTATAATACCAGCTCAAAATGACAAACTTCCATGTCCGAAAACAGAAATACAAAATGATAGAACTTACCTGTGATGCAATAATATGCAAGCATTAGAAATTGTGTTGAATAAAGGAATTAGCGATATAAGTACTTGTGATAAAAAGCTAAAATAAGGGTAGAACATCAGGTTTCAAAGACTTATGATAAAGAAGAATATAAAATAACTCATTATTTGTATACTAATTACATATTAAAATGATAATATTCTGGGTATCTTGGTTTAAATAAAATATATTATTAAAATAAATTTTGCCTTTTTTTAACTTCTAGTAACTCTAGTTCCTGGGAGAGTTAAATGTACATATGGCTCCAGAGACTGGACAAGTAGAAGAATCAATGAACGCTATTGTATTCCAGTAATACAGGCTTACATACATAAAGAGAACCATGCCCAACACAAAGATGCTTTCAACAGCTACATCTGTCTCTCCTAAAAGTGCTCGCTATTCTAAATTTTTTCTGCTCTTCTGAGCACACAGAGTGAGGATTTCTGATAGATGTGAACCTCTCTTGACCTTATTACTTGAGCATTTGATGGAATTTGTTGTTGCTCCCCTAAGAGAGGACACCAGTGGCCTGTCTCTGGGAGTTGAGCAGCAGCCATCAAGGGGGACTGCACCCAAGGAACAGCAGGCAGCTGAATCCGTGATGAGTAGGCAGGGCAGTAGGGAGCACTTTCAAATACTAATAAAACCAATACATGATCTAAAATCCATTCACTCGATTTATTTTGTAGTAATCCCCTGTGGCATTTTGTTCAGAAGATCTTCAAAACAAAGTCACAAATCCTAAGTCTCCTGTAGAAAACAGCTTTGTCCCTCCACCTGAAGTGAAGTCCTACACAGGGACTCAGCCTGTTTCTTCAAAGGACTGTGGTCCTGGAGGACAGAGTTGGGCAGGGAGGCACTCCCTGAGAGGCAGGGATCCAAGTGCTGCTGAGCCATGGGGACTCATCCCCCAACTCCAGCCATTTGGACACACCAGGGGCAAGAGCAGTGTTTTACTCAGCTGATGCTATTAGCTGGGGCTTTGACGAACTGATTTGCTTTTGCTGTTGTTTTTCTTAAGAGGAATTGTGTAAGTCAGCAAAACACAGAAAATAAAGCTTCTTCTCTAAGCCTGATATAAAACAAACATACCCTGATGAAGAGCACATCAATTCCACAGGCTGCCATCTACCAGCTAGCACACGATTCTGCTGTGCTCCTTTATTAAGGAGTTTAAGTTTGTGCATTCTATTTGTTCTAAGGATTGCTATTATTCATTAAAAGATGATGTGCACATTATTTTGGGGTTATTTTTGGAAACAATGAGTTCACTTAATTTACAACAAAGGAAGAGTTAAAAGTGTGTGATGGGAACACATTAAATTTCTCAAAACTCTACCTTTGCTAAATGACAACCTCATTATGCACATTTGCCCTCCAGGTTTCCCTATAACTATCTCTCTAACCAGATGAACAGAAGTGTTTTATCTGCTGTTCAAACTGCCTCAATTGAGGTAGAAAAATCTCAATTTTTCTGGAGCTCTGCTAAACTTCACCAACAATGCAACTGACTTGGTTTAGCAATCTTTACTTTCTATCACATTCTCCTCCCTTTTGACCAGCTGAGTAGTTTTGCCCCAGATCCGAGCAATAAAGATTATCTGAAGTGAGTCCCTCAGTTCCCTGTCCTAATGTCCCTTTTATCTTTCACAAGATTCTGGGCAACACTTGCATCTTGGTTAACTACTTTTCTTCTCTTGCCTCATCTAAGCCAGAGCTGCAGTGAGAGCCTTGGGAGTTTGCAGGCACTAAAACTGAGAGAAAAAAACCACCATGTGTTTCCATGAGAGGAAAATGATTGAAAGAGAAAGATCAGCAAAGGGGTTAAAGGACCTATCCTTCAATGCTGGTGTGAATGGAACTTTCATTTCATTACACCAGCAGCCAGTAGGGAAACTCTACTCCTGTCAACTGAAAAGAGGCTTAAAGAAGAAAACGGATCAAATAGATCTTCACGCTTCCTGGCCAACAGGCAATTTCCCCGGGGTGATCCTTTGACAATTGTGACTGTGCAGGCTTCAGTGTAACAATCTATTTTCTTCTGTTAGGAGGACTGTTCAGGATATACACAGCATCCCACTGCTGTTGGAGAGTCCAAAGAAAGAAATACATCTTGCTTAGGGATTTTCTCCACCTGAGTCCTTCATTGTGAAACCCTGAAACCAGACTGACTCACTCAGAAGTCTGTTCTATGCTTTAAATTTAGAGGAAATATCTTTCAGACCTTTTGGCCATACAAACAATAGGTTCCATTGTCCTGTCCCCAGCCTTATATCCAGCAGCACTTCACTCCTAGTTTTCCTTAGACTTTCCATTGTAAATCTGTGATGTCTATCGGGTTTTCAAGGAAGGCTCTGTCTGACTTCTAATTTCTCATATCAAAAATTTCTTCTTCAGTGGCGACTGCCATGCAGACTCATTGTTATCTCATATTACTTTCATTCTGCCTTCTTTCTGGAAACAGGGATTTACCATTTGTTTGTCTTAAGGATTTGATGTCTGCCTCACCTCTTCCACCCTCCACATTCAGATCTTGGGCTTCTTTGTTTTCTATACCAGCCCCTTATCTCTAGTCAAAAAGATCATACAAAAATTTACTTATGGAGTATTTGCAGAGGAAAGAAATGCAAAAGCATACATTACCACACATTAATCTCTGCCATGGAACAGAGATTATTTAGCTCACAAATTTTAATATCAATTAACTTTCTGGCTAAGGCTTTATTATCAATGGTTAATCATTTTAGAGAATTTCTTCATCAGTGAACACTCAAGCATTCAGACCAAAAGAAAAAAGAGAAAAATAAGTTTTGAATCCTGTTTCGCTTTGCCAATAGCCCATTTAATAAAGAAGGCTGATTTCACACACATTTTAAAAATAACCCCAGCAAGTTCCAGTTTCGAACTAATGTAAAGACCATGAAGCAATGCTGTTAATTAATCAACTACGTAGCTATTTGGCTGGTGCAAAAGTAATTGCTGTTTGTACCATTGAAAGTAATGGCCAAACCCGCAGGTACTTTTGCACCAACTTAATATAACTTGGAATCGTTTTCTAAGTTTCAGGACGACTTTTATCCAAGGGGCCATATCAGCTTGGAAGCCCTGCTCCTATTTGGGGATGTTTCTGTGGGAAGGGGCTGCAGCCATAGAGGCCAGCAAGCCCCCGGGAATGAAGCTACCTCCCTTTCAGCTACAATCACATGTGACTTACAGACATTGCCGCTCACACTCCCTGCAGTCTCAGATCTGAGTAGAAAGTAAAGAGCTTTCTCCATTCAAAAGGGTGGAAAGCCTTCATCTTGTCACCTCACCCATGACATTGGGCATAAGTTAGATAAGCTTAGGAAGCCCTAGGGTTACACAGTATCTATGTCTGTCCTTGTGTCTGTCCAATGAAGGATGCATTCCAGCAGTAGCTCCAAAAATGTTATTCTCTCAGCCAAAAGGAGTTTAAATATTTTACCATAATGTAACTTAGAACACACATTGAAGAGCTGAAAGTTCACTGCAAACAGGTTAACACACACACACACCTCCACCATTTTCTATAATTAAAGCAGGTGGCCAGCATTTTGTTGAGCATAAAAAAGAGAAATTTAATCTCTTAGCGATATTATAGGTAAGGATTTTGCTTAACATGTTGATCAAGTACACAAACAGATCAAGGGCCTTCTGAAAAGTTATAGGCTTCCTGACATATACACATCATATAACCTTGGAAATCAGTGAACTAGAAGATGAAAGGGCAAAGACTATTACCAAGGTTAAGTTTTCTCTCCAGGTATGATTATAGAAAGATATGTAGAGTAAGGCTCAGGGTGGTCAAAACAAGGTAAAAGGGACCTTGAACGTGTTTCAAAGGCAGAGGTTTACTTACCTAGGGTGGAATTTAAAGTGTTAGCAACCCAATTCTCTCATTTGAGTTTTACCCAAATTTCTTTAAAGAATTATTTATGCATTCTGTCTTCATTTTTCTAACCTTTTACTCATATTTTACTTTTACCTTCATCATTTCACTGACCTCTTTTGGCAAAGTCAACAATGACTTCCATGCCACTTAAGCTCATGGACAATTTTTGTTTATCTTACATTACCTCTTGGTAACACTTGATCCTGCTGACCAGGCACTTCTTCCTACAACATTCTCTAGCTTTGGCCTGTGACACAGCCCTGTCCTCTGGCCACTTGTTTTCTGTCCTCTTCACAACATGCTCTTCCTCCAGTCTATTGGCCAGTAAATGTTAGAGTTTCCAAGGTTCATTTTTAGATCTTTTTCTCTTCCTCCTCTCTACCGTCTTAATAGGTCATTTTATTCACGTGTGTGATCTCACTCAAGATTATCTACAAAGATAACTCAGAGCTCCCTAAATATCTCTAACCTGTATTTCTCTCCTGAGCTCTTGACTACTTAACATCTGTACTTGTATATTGAAAACACACCTCAATTTCAACATGTCTAGAAGTGAATTTGTGATCTGCCCCAAACCTGGTTCTCAAATCATTCCCATCTCAGTGATAGTATCACTGTTGTCTTGTGCATGTCTCAAATAATGAGTTTGCTTTTTTACCTGCCTCTCCCTTACTCCCAATAACTAATCCATCAACAAATTCAGCCGCTTTCCCTCCTCTATATCTCCTGAATCTATCCTCTTCTGTCCATCAACAGCTAGAAGATCCCCTCCCCTTGTCTTCTCTTGCCTCCTTTGATCTATTTCTCCGATTATAGTGACCTTTCCAATACAGAAATCTGATCATGTCACTCTCTTCAGATTTAAATGCTCCAATGGCTTTACATTGTTTTTAAGATAGAAATCTTTAATATACATTATAGGGGCTGCATTACCTTGGCTCTTTATTTTTTCTATACTATTTTTCACCACATTAGTCACTATTCTGTTTTCCAGCCACAGTGGTCACATTTCAGGTCTTACAATGATCCATACTCTTCTTCCACAGGGCCTTTGCATAGGCTGTCTCCTCTGCCAGGAACATTCTTCCCATCCCCCAGTGTTGTATCTATTAACTCCTCTAATTCTTGCAAATCCTCAGCTCAATCATCTTTTACTTAGGAAAGATGTCCTGGATCTTTCGTCTCATTTTTAATTTTACAATTAAATTATGTGTTCTTTTCCTAATATTGATTTAACCCACTAAACAGTAATTTCCAAGGAAAAAGAAACATGACTGCTTTGTTAACTGCTCCATGCACATCACAATTCCTTGAACATAGTGGGTGCTTGATAAATACATGTTGACTAACGCAAGGAATAAACTCTCATGTCCAACAACTTGCTTCCCTTTCTGCAATCTGATAGTCCATCTCATACTATCAGTAGACAGTCCATCTTATATTAAGCCCTTTTTGTGCTGTTGAACAATGAATCAGGGAGAAAGGGAAAGCAAGAATATATCCAGCATCTGAAGCTGAGATTAAAGATGTTAAGGTAATGCAGAATTAAAATCAGTCTAAAAGGGAAACACATTACGAAGAAAGAACCACACTGTCACAATCTGACCAGTGAGTAAGATGACATTTCTGGAGGGTAATTGGGTGTCATCTTGGCAGTCTGAAATTGTAAAACAGACTCCTGAAGAAATCAAGGACTCATCACTGAGCCAGGGAATCCCATCATTAGCCTGATTATGAGGCATTTTATAGCCCCTTTTATTAAATAACACAGTGTATTAAATAGTACAGCTGCAGAGCATCAGAACCATTTAGGAGCTTTTATTTTAAAGTACAGCTATATGGACCACACTTCCTGACACTTAATTCAGTTAGCTTATGGTTGGGATCTGTAAGCCCAGGTCTGGAACAAGGTAGTTACAATAGGAGCTGGAACATCTTGCTATTCGGGAAAGTAAGGATATGTTGCTAACCACTTCTCACCATACACACACACACACACACACACACACAACGTGGGCATGTCAAAAAGACATAGGAGCCAGCTTGAAGAAGAGGGGTTCCCACGGCCAAAGCTGGAACAATAAATAAGATTAGTTATAGATTATAACCCATTGAGTATAATAGGAATCTATGAGTCCATATGGATAACAGAGGTAGATGTAAATAGATGATGGATGAATAGAATATATAGTTAATACATAGATACATAGGATACTGGCTTGTTCCTTATAGTAGAAAATCAACTGATAATTGCGGAGACTGGCTTGGGCAAGAATCAACAATGGTTGTTAAATCTTAGATGCAATGTTTAATGACAAGTAGGATATATGCACAATCTCACAGCATTTTCTCATAAGTTATTTATAAGAGGAAAAATGGTAACTATACAGTGGAGAAACTGGATAAAACCTTTACCGGGTGATCAAAATTAAAACTACCAAGAGGCAGATAGGTATTGTGGCACCTCTGGATGTGAAGCCCTGCAAAAGACATACATCACTTTTGTAGTGTTCTGGTAAGGGATACATAACCTAAATTCAATTATGAGGTAACACTAAATGAACCCAAAGTAAGGATCATTCTATAAATAACTGACCTCTATTGTTTTAAAGTATCAATGCAACAAAAGACAAAAAAAGACAATATTCCTTTAAGAGAGATTAAGGAAATATGAAAATTAAATGCAATACATAATCCTAGACTAGAGCTTGGACTGGAAGAAAAATTATTATATAAAGACATTACTAACAAAATGGACAAAATTGGAATATAAATTATATAGACAAATAAAAATAGCCATGTTAAGTTCTTGAAACTTAATAACTGTACGATGATAAAAGAATATCCTTGATTGAAGGAAATATAAAAAACATTAAAAATTATTAAATCTTAATAAAAAGGATATAGGAGCTCTCTGTATTAATATTGCAATTTTCTGCAGATTTAAAAATTATTTCAAAGTAAAACTGTTTTTCATTTAATACCCCAGGTAATTCTGATGACTCTTATTTGGGAATCACAAATAACAGTGTGAAAGTCACCTTAAGAACATAGCGGAATGTTTCTTCTGTCCTGTTATGTTTATAATAGCCCTCGAATGAATAATCAATGTATTATCTGGAGTTATCACCCAGATAAACAGCCAGGTAGAAACGATCACTGGTATTAAATAAAGAAAAGACACCAACATGCATTTATACCTAAGCTTCTGCACCAACTTTCCATGCAATCAATTACTTGTCTCAACAATTTCAGAAATTCCTAATATAGTTGCATGTGCAATAACGATCTGCCTGCATGCGTATTCATTATGGTCATGTATTACTGACTATAAAAAAGAAAGCTCAAAATTCCACAGATATTTTTTGCTTCTTCTTTCCTATTTCTCATTAATTACAAGACATTGAAACAAAACATCTTTGGAGAATATGCCTAACTAAACCATAATAAGATTTCTCATTTAATCACTATATTTTTGACTACTTGCTATGTACCAGAAGCTTTGTCAAGTGCTTTCATACTATTTCAGGAAAAGACAGGTTATGTTGCTGTAACCAACACCACCAAAGATCTCTGTGGCTACAACCACAAAAGTTAATGACTTCCTCACACTACAGGCCCATTGAAGATCAGCAGTGGGATTTTGCTCGCAGTAGTTATTCAGTGAGCCAAATTAACAGAGAAGTAACCATTCTGAACATTTGATCACCATGCCAGAGAGGAAGGGGTCTCTGGAGGGTCTTGTACCAGCCCTGAAATGACACAGATCATTTCCATTCACAACTCATTGTCAGGAATAAATCATGTGGCCCCAGTCAACCAAAAAGGAGCTAGGATATGCAGTGCTACCATGGACCTGGAAGGTGAACAGTCTCCCATCGAACAGCATTAATGACTACAAACGTGCATTAAATCCTTTTTCTTTATCCCTACCCAACAGCTGAATGAAGTAGTGACTTTCGTTAACCTCATTTTACAGAGGGACAAGCAAGGCTTACAGAAATGTAGAATATTGCCCACAGTTACATGGAAAAAGAGCCAGGATTTGAGCATAGATTTGCATGATTCCACAATTTGTGATCATATCCTCTAAGATACAGTCCCTCGTTGCTTATCCCCCCTCTTTTTAATTTCAGTGCAGACTTCCATGTACAGCCATGAAATGGTTTCACTCAGAGGTATGTGAACTAACATGGCAATGGAGGGACATCCTTACCTGTGAGAAATGCTCTTTTACTCCAGCTGTCTGGAGCTGTCCAACTCCTCTACCCTTGCCTCGGCAATGTTTTCCTTGTCTCACCACCTAGCTACCATCTCCCACAGTTCACTTCTGCTGCCAGCACATTTCCCTCCATCTACAAGGTCTTTTTGCCTCCTTTACTCTTAGACAAGCACTTCTGGGCCCTGGCTGGTAGAATTTGTTCCGATATCCTGACAACACTGATTGTCAGATGTGTGGGTACAACTGAATTAGGTAGGATTCTTTTGTGCTCAGGGCCCATCTACACGTTGGAATCCTGTAATCCAAGCTTTATGATCTTATAATCTTGCCAAAGCATCCTATTGTCGTGTTTTTTCTATCAGTCAGTCAGTGTTTTGGACTGAATGTTTGTGGACCCCCCTAATTCACATGCTGAGATCCTAACTCCCAATGTGAGGGTATTAGGATAATAATTAGGTCATGAGGGTGGAATCCTCATAAATGTAGTGCCCTAAACAAAGGGATCCCAAAGAGCTCTCTCCCTCTTTCCACCATGGGAAGACACTGTGAGAAGCCACCAATGTGCAGTGCAGAAGAGTGCCCTTGCCAGAACCCAACCACATAGGCACCCTGATCTGACTGCCGGCCTCCACAACTGTGAGAAATAGAGTTCTGCTGTTTAAAAGTCACAAAATTTACTGTGTTTTGTTAGGGTAGCCCAAAATGACTAAGACAGACAATAATGCTCAGTGAATCACCCTACATAAGAGTGGCCTAGCTCAACATTGGTGAGGTGGGGAATATACTCTGCCAACCTGGCTGGAGAACTGCAAAGCTACATGACAAATAGTGTGCACGGATATGTATTTCTTTTAAAAATAATGAGTAATGAGGAACAATGTGTCAGACTTTGAACCCAGAGAAACAGATGAATGGGGCTGATGGATAAATTCCTTGCCCATTCATACTCCCACCCCTTCACCACAAGAATGGTTTTCAGGCAATGTGGTTCCCTATGGCCAGTTAAGAGACATGGCACATGATAAAGCACCAGCTGCATTTCTTGAAGGATCATCACCAGCACAGTAATATGTCACCTTGTATTCACTTTCTCTACTTCTATATTTCACTTCTTCCATGTTGCAATCCTAGAATTGCACCTTTAATTAAGATTTGTCTTGGGCTAGCTTATGGAACAGAATTATAATACCAGAATTATGAGATACACATCTCTGAAATGTTTTCTATTAATGGTGGTGGTAGTGGGGTGGGTGTGTGTGTGTTTAAGTTCATGATTCAAATATTCAGTCCTAGGATTTGGAGGTACCATCATGCTTTATCATAACCCAATACCAAACCCAGATTAGAGTCAGTATGTTAAACTGTGATCACAGTAGAAAGTTTTGAAGGTATCCTCTGTGCCTCTGAACATTGTTTTCACTCTGCTTATAATGCCCTTGTCCCACTGCAAAAATATATTTATCTTTCCAGGCTCTGAGGCTCGCTACCTACCTCCCCTATAAAATTTTACTTTGGCAGACACTTTATTAGGCACAGCCAGATGACCTGTTTTCCTACTTATCATACTATTTAGCTTTTTATTGATTTTATTATCAAAAAAGATAGAGTTGACTTTTTATTAACATGTGCTTTTATTATATTAAAAGACTACTTATTAAATGCTGTTATCTAAAATTCTACTTAAAGAGGATATTATAACCTTGGAACCAAGGTTTTCTCCCAGAAAAAGATTAATGGAAACATCAATTGCTTTTCAGAGTTGATAGCTGCTGCTTCAAAAGTATTTTATTAAAATACTAAATTAAACCCAAAAAACCCTTAGGACACAATAAATTGATTTTTGGTTTACATTCAAATGTCAGCCCTTAGTTGTCCTGAAAAAAAAAAATCATGAAAGGTGGTGATTTGTAAGGAAGTGAAACCAGCCAATTGAGGCTCTGCTAGGCATGCTGAGTTCTTTCTTAGTCCCTGGAGAGAAACTTATGGGGCAGAAGCACTAAAAACAGGACAGGCATGGAATTCAAGGTTAGTTTGTTCTGTATTTGTCAACTTCTAACCAGTAGTCAAACAGACAACAAGAGTGACCAAAATCAGACACCTGTTTGTTTAAAGTATATCTTTTCAATTTCAAAAGCAAAAGTAACAATGGAAAAAGAAAATAATTCACTCAGAGGACATGTGTGTGCCTATAAATGTCTATACATGTTCTTTCTCCAAATGTAGCCACTAAGGCCTTTGAGAGCAGTCAGCCCTGAGCAATCCTCACAAATTACTATTCTTTTCCCCAAATCAAAATTGGAGCTAAAGATACATCAGTTGATGACGCCATCCGAGTCCACTACTCCATTAGAACCATTTAGTCAATTTATAAAAATTTAGTTTACAAATCTTAAAACAGGGAGTGCTTCTGGCTATTGGCCCAAAGTCTATTTTAAGACTGGTGCTGGAGAGGATGTGGAGAAATAGGAACACTTTTACATTGTTGGTGGGACTGTAAACTAGTTCAACCATTGTGGAAGTCAGTGTGGTGACTCCTCAGGGATCTAGAACTAGAATTACCATTTGACCTAGCCATCCCATTACTGGGTATATACCCAAAGGATTATAAATCATGCTGCTATAAAGACACATGCACATGTATGTTTATTGTGGCACTATTCACAATAGCAAAGACTTGGAACCAACCCAAATGTCCAACAATTATAGACTGGATTAAGAAAATGTGGCACATATACACCATGGAATACTATGCAGCCATAAAAAAATGATGAGTTCATGTCCTTTGTAGGGACATGAATGAAGCTGGAAACCATCATTGTCAGCAAACTATCACAAGGACAAAAAACCAAACACCGCATGTTCTCACTCATAGGTGGGAATTGAACAATGAGAACACATGGACACAGGAAGGGGAACATCACACACCGGGGTCTGTTGTGGGGTAGGGGGAGAGGGGAGGGGTAGCATTAGGAGATATACCTAATGCTAAATGATGAGTTAATGGGTGCAGCACACCAACATGGCACAGGTATACATATGTAACAAACCTGCACGTTGTGCACATGTACCCTAAAACTTAAAGTATAATAAAAAAAAAAAAGTGAACAATTTTTTTCTATAAATTGTTCTTAGAGGCCCAATAATCATCCCTGTATATCTTGTACATATTATGCCTTTGTCATCTTCCAGACTACAGCTGTGTCATCTCCCACTCCATTTGAAGTTCTTCCAATGCCAGAAATTTCAAGTGACTTTTACTCCCAAGTCTGCTGTGTTTGCCCTCTCACCACTGTCATTGAGAAACTTTCCCTCTCTATATGGGAGTTGCAGAGTGCTCCTGATGTTTATATCCGATGACCCCCTCAGTTCATAGAGAACTACCATTATGAGACTACACAAAGCTCTTTTTCATTAATTACTATTATTTTTGTTATTATTCCTCTTGACTCTGAATACCATCTCTCTTGGATTTAATCTTTCCAATCCATCTGATGCACAGTTTTTTTGTTTTTGTTTTTTTTCTTTTTTGCTCCTTTAGCTCAGCTAGGACAGGTTCTTATCTCACAACCAGGAAAAATTAGGTGCACAGACACCAGAGAGTGGAGTAGAATTTATTAAGCAAAAGGAAAGCTCTCAGCAAAGAGAGGGGTCCCGAAAAGCAGGTTTCCAGTTGCCCCCTTCATAGTTGAATATCAGGGCTATATAAGCTAATAGGGCTGGGTTCCCTATTTGTATAAGGCATGAATTCCTGGTGGCTCCCCCTCACTCCCCCAGTACATGCAGGCCCTTAGTCTGCTGCAGGCATGTTTAGGCAAGCCCCCTGTGTAAGTTCCCTTATCTGCACAAAACATCCGATGTAAGCACTTGTGGGGTGGGTCAGAGGTTCTCTGGGGACCCTTCCCTTGCTGTCTGCCTAAAGCAAACTAGCTAACTCCTTTCACATCTATGACTTTATTCTCAGACATGTTATGCTTGGAAATACGTATTATAGGGGCAGGGCCAAGATGGTCTACTGGAAGCCGCAGCATTTGGAGGCTTTCATCAAAAAAAACCGTAATAAGCATATGAATCCTTCACTGGCAACCAAGGTATCCAGGTTCTCTCATCAAAATTGACTAGAAGGCTGGCATGACCCACAGAGAGAAGGAAGAACAGTGTGGTGCGGTGACCCACCTGAGAGCCACAGGGGCTGGGGAACCCCCTCCCTGACAGCCAAGAAAGGCGGTAAGTGAGCGTGCTACCCAGTCAGGGAAACCGTACTTTTTCCACAGAACTGTGCAAACCACAGATTAGAAGATCTCACTCGTGAACCCACACCACCAAGGCCTAGCAACCCAAACCCAGAACACACAGATTCTTACAGTCTCTCAGCTGGAATCTACTTAAGACTACCCAACTCCCAGGGGGAGGGGCGACCAGCACCAGCTGTGGCTGCCTGCTGTCTAAGCCATTTGAGCTCCTTGCAGGAGGGGCAGCAGCCAGCACTGGGATTCACAACTGCCTAACATGCTAAGATCCCTGGGTGGGGGAAGGGCAGCACCCATTTCTATAGCTCCAGGCTGCACTTTTCCCCTGTTGGAGCCAGGGAGGCTGGATGATTGGTCTCAAGAGGTGTCCCCCACAGCCCAACACACCAGCTGTAGCAGTGTGCCACCAGAGTGCCTCTTCAGGCCTAACCCTGACCCATCCTTCCTCATTGGGCTGGGCTTCCCTGCAAGATCTTCAATAACTCTAGCCAGAGGCTCAGGAAGAGAATTCAGATCTCCCTGGGCCTGAACCCCTAAGGGGAGGGGTGGCCACAGTCTCTGTAACCAGCAGACTTAGCCTTTCCTCCTGGTAGTTCTGAGGAATCAGGAGAGCCCAGAAGAGAGGGGTCCCCCAGCAAAGCACAACCCCTCCACCAAGGGACAAAGTACTTTGTTAAACATGTCCCCCCCATGTCACCAAACTGGGTGAGAACCTCCAACAGGGTTTGTCAGACACCCTAAACAGGAGTGCTCCTACGGGCATAAGGTTGGTGCCCCATGGGGTCGGAGGTCCCATAAGAAGGAGCAGGCACCCATCTTTGCTGTTCTCCAGGCTCCTTGAGTGACATCTCAAGGCACAAGAGTGAATCGGATGAATAGGGCCTGAAGTGAACCCCCAGCAAACTGCAGCAGCCCTACAGAAGAGGGACCTGACTATTGAAAGAAAATCAAACAAGCAGAAAGCAACAGCAGCATCAATAACAAAAAGTCCCCACAAAAACCCCATCCAAGAGTCAGCAGCCTCAAAAACTGAAACTAGACAAACTTATGAAGAAGAGAAAGAATCAATGAAAAAATGCTAAAAACCCAAAAGGCCAGAGTGCCTATTCTCCTCCAAATAATCAAAACATCTCTCCATCAAGGGCACAGAACTGGAAAGAGGATCAGATGGATGAACTGACAGAAGTAGGCTTCAGAAAATGGATATTAAAAAACTATGCTGAGCTAAAGGAGCATGTTCTAACCCAATGCAAGGAAGCTAAAAACCTTGATAAAAGATTAGAGGAATTGCTAACTAGAATAACCAGTTTAGAGAGGAACACAAATGGCCTAATGGAGCTGAAAAACACAGCATGAGAACTCTGTGAAGCATACAAAAGTATAAAGTATCAACTGCCAAATCAACCAAGTGGAAGAAGATATCAGTTGAAGACCACCTTACTGAAATAAGACATGCAGGCAAGAATAGGGAAAAAAAAGAGTATAAGGGAATGAACAAAGCCTCCAATAAATATGGGACTTCATAAAAAGACCAAACCCACAATTGACTGGAGTACCAGAAGGAGATGGGGAGAAAGGAAACAAGCTGGAAAACACACTTCAGAATATTATCCAGGAGAACTTCCCCAACCTAGCAAGACAGGCCAACATGCAAATTCAGTAAATACAGAGAACACCGTTAAGATACTCCATGAGAAGATCAACCCCAAGACACATAATCATCAGATTCTCCAAGGCTGAAATTAAGGAAAAACTGTTAAGGGCAGCCAGAGAGAAAGGTTAGATCACCTACAAAGGGAAGAGCATTAGACTAGCAGTGAACATCTCAGCAGAAACTCTACAAGCCAGAAGAGATTGGGGGTCAATATTCAACATTCTTAAAGAATTTTCAACTTAGAATTTCATATCCAGCCAAACTAGGCTTCATAAGTGAAGGGGATATAAAATCCTTTCCAGACCAGCAAATGCTGAGGGATTTCTTAACCACCAGGTCTGCCCTGCAAGAGCTCCTGAAAGCAGCACTAAATATGGAAAGGAAAAACCAATACCAGCCAGTGCAAAAACACACCAAAATATAAAGACCAATGACACTATGAAGAAACTGCATCAACTAGTATGCAAAATAACCAGATAGCATGATGCCGGAATCAAATTCACACATAACAATACTATCCTTAAATGTAAATGGGCAAAATGCCCCAATTAAAAGACACAAACTGGCAAATTGGATAAAGAGTCAAGACCCATCAGTGTGCTGTATTCAGGAGACTCATCCAACATGCAAAGACACACAGATTCAAAATAAAAAGATGGCGGAAAATTTACCAAGCAAATGGAAAGGGAAAAAAAAATGAGTTACAATCCTAGTCTATGACAAAACAGACATTAAACAACAAAGATCAAAAAAGACAAAGAAGGGCATTACATAATGGTAAAGGGAACAATTCAACAAGAAGAGCTAACTATTCTAAATATATATGCACATAATACAGGAGAACCCAGGTTCATAAAACAAATTCTTAGAGACCTACAAAGAGACTTAGACTCCCACACAATACTGGGAGAATTTGACACTCTACAGTCAGTATTAGACAAATCAATGTGACAGAAAATCAACAAGGATATTCAGGACTTCAACTCAGCTCTGGATTAAGTGGACCTAGTAGACATCTAGAGAACTCTCTGCCCCAAATCAACAGAATATACATATTTCTTAGTGCCACATGGCACTTATTCTAAAATTGACCACATAATTGGAAGTAAAATACTCCTCAGCAAATGCAAAAGAACTGAAATCATAACAGTCTCTCAGACCACAGTGCAATCAAATTAGAACTCAGGATTAAGAAACTAACTCAAAACCGCACAATTACATGGAAATTAACCTGCTCCTGAATGACTCCTGGGTAGATAATGAAATTAAGGCAGAAATCAAGAAGTTCCTAGAAACCAATGAGAACAAAGAGATGATGTACCAGAATCTCTGGGACACAGCTAAAGCAGAGTTAAGAGGGAAATATATAGTACCATCCATGTTAGAAAGCTAGAAAGATCTCAAATTGACACCCTAACATCACAATTAAAAAGAGATAGAGAGGCAAGAGCAAACTAATCCAAAAGCTAGTAGAAGACAAGAAATAACTAAGATCAGAGAAAATTGAAAGAGAGACACGAAAAAGCCTTCAAAAAAAAAATCAACGGATCCAGGAGCTGATTTTTTGAAAAACTTAACAAAATAGATAGACTGCTAGCTAGAATAATAAAGAAGAGAGAAAAATCAAATAGACACAATTAAAAATGATAACGGGGATCTCACCTCTGACCCCACAGAAATAAAAACTACCATCACAGAATACTATAAACACCTCTATGCAAATAAACTAGAAAATCAAGAAGAAATGGATAAATCCCTGGACACATACACCCTACCAAGACCAAACCAGGAAGAAGTCAAATCCCTGAACAGACCAATAACAAGCTCTGAAATTGAGGCAGTACTTAATAATCTACCATCCAAAAAAATCCCATGACCAGATCGATTCACAGCTGAATTCTACCAGAAATACAAAAAGAAGCTGGTACCATTCCTTCTGTAACTATTTCAAACAGTTGAAAAGGAAGGACTTCTCCTTAACTCATTTTATGAAGCCAGCATCATCTTGATACCAAAACCAGGAAGAGACAACAAAAAAAGAAAACTTCAGGCCAATATCCCTGATGAACATCAATCAAAAATCCTCAATAAAACACTGGCAAAATGAATCCAGCAGCACATCAAAACATTTATCCATTATGATCAAGTCAGCTTCATCCCTGAGATGCAAGGCTGGTTCAACATTTGCAAATCAATAAATGTAATCCATCACATAAATAGAACCAAAGACAAAAATCACATGATTATCTCAATAGATGCAAAAAAGGCCTTTGATAAAATTCAACATCTCTTCATATTAAAAACTCTCAATAAACTAGGTATTGATGAAACATATCTTAAAATAGTAAGAGCTATTTATGACAAACCCACAGGCAATATCATATTGAATGGGTAAAAGCTAGAAGCATTCCCTTTGAAAACCGGTATAAGACAAGGATGACCCCTCTCACCACTCCTATTCAACATGGTATTGGAAGTTCTGGCCAAGGAAATCAGGCAAGCAAAAGAAATAAAGGGTATTCAAATAGGAATAGAGGAAGTCATGTTGTCTCTGTTTGTAGATGACATAATTGTATATTTAGCAAACCCCATCATCTCAGCCCCAAAACTCCTTTCACTGATAAGCAACTACAGCAAAGTCTCAGGATACAAAATCAATGTGCAAAAATTACAAGCATTCCTTTATATCAGCAATAGGCAAGTAGAGAGCCAAACCTTGAAGGAACTTCAATTCACAATTGCTACAAATAGAATAAAATACCTAGGAATACAGCTAACAACAGATGTGAAGGACCTCTTTAAGGAGAACTACAAACCACTGCTCAAGGAAATAAGAGGACACAAACAAACGGAAAAACATTCCATCCTCATGGATAGGAAGAATCAATATCGTAAAAATGGCCCCACTGCCCAAAGTAATTTACAGATTCAATGCTATTCCCATCAAACTACCATTGACATTCTTCACAGAATTAGAAAAAACTACTTTAAATTTCATATGGAATCGAAGATCCTGTATAGCCAAGAAAATCCTAAGCAAAAGAATAAAGCTGGAGGCATCATGCTACCTGACCTCAAACTATACTACAAGGCTACAGTAACCAGAACAGCATGATACTGGTGCCAAAACATACATATAGACCAATGGAGCAGAACAGAGACCTCAGAAATAACACCACGTACCTACAACCATCTGATCTTCAGCAAACCTGACAAAAACAAGCAATGGGGAAAGGATCTCCCATTCAGCAAATGGTGCTGGGAAAACTGGCTAGTCATATGCAGAAAACTGAAACTGGACCCCTTCCTTACACCTTACACAAAAATTAACTCAAGATTGATTACAGACTAAAATGTAAAACCCAAAACTATAAAAACGCTATAAGAAAACCTAGGCAATACCATTCAGGACATAGGCATGGGAAAAGTCTTCATGACAAAAATGCAACAAAAGCCAAAATTGACAAATGGGATCTAATTAAACTAAAGAGCCTCTGCACAGCAAAAGAAACTATCATCAGGATGAACAGGCAACCTACAGAATGGGAGAAAATTTTTTGCAATCTATCTATCTGACAAAGGGCTAATATCCAGAATCTACTAGGAACTTAAACAAATTTACAAGAAAAAAAAAACATCAAAAAGTGGGCAAAGGGTATGAACAGACACTTCTCAAAAAAAGACATTTATGTGGTGAACATATGAAAAAAAATCTCAACAACACTGATCATCAGAGAAATGCAAATCAAAACCACAATGAGATACCATCTCACACAAGTCAGAATGGTGATTATTAAAAAGTCAGGAAACAATAGATCCTGGCAAGGATGTGCAGAAATAGGAATGCTTTTACACTGCTGGTGGGAATCTAAATTAGTTCAACCATTACGGAAGACAGTATGGTGATTCTTCAAGGATCTTGAACCAGAAATACCATTTGACCCAGTAATCCCATTACTGTGTACTTAAATGAACTAAAAAAGCAAGAACCAAAACTAAAATTAGTAGAAGAATAATAAACATCAGAACAGAATTAAAATAGAGGGAAAAAATACCAAGGATCAATGAACTGAAAAGTGTATAAAAAAAAAAAAAGATGGACAAAATCAAACTGCTATAGCTAAACTAACCAAGAAAAAAACCCCAAAAAATAAAATCAGAAATGAAAAAGGAGACATTACGACTGATAACCACAGAAATGCAAAAGATCATTAGAGACTATTATGAACAACTACATACTAAAAAATTGGAAACCTAGAGGAAATAGATAAATTCCTGTATACATAAAACCTACAAAGATTGAATCAGGAAAAAACAGAAACCTTGAACAGACCAATAATGAGTAACAAGATTTAATCAGTATTAAAAGTCTCCCCCCAAAAAAGCCCAGAACAAAACAGATTCACAGCCAAGTTCTACCAAATTTATGAAAAAGAATACAAATCCTCCTCAAACTATTTCAAAAAATTGAAGAGGGAATTCTTCCTTACTCATTCTATGAGGCCAGCATCATTCTGCTACCAAAACCAGACAAGGAGACAGCAAGAAAAAAAAAAACCAACTCCAAGCCAATATCTCTGATGAATGTAGATGCAAAAATCCACATCAAAATATTACCAAACAGAATGCAGGAGCATATCAAAAAATAATACACCATAAGGTGATGAGAGCTAAAAATATTACCTATTAGGTACAGTGTTCACTATTCCAGTAATGAGTACACTAAAAGTTCAGACATGGATGGGGGAAGGGGAGATGGGGGAAGGGGAGAGGGAGGAGGGGGATTTTTAACTAGAAATTCAAATAAGAGATGGGGCTATTAAGGTCAACTACTTCTTCTTGAATGAGCTATGGCAGTTTATCTTTCAAGGAATTTTCCCATTTTATCTAATTCGTCATATCCATTAGAATAAAGTGTTCACAATATTCCTTTATTGTCCTTATATCTGTAGAATCTTTTTATGTCACCTCTCTTCATTTCTGATCATTTCTTGACCATTCTGCCTAGTGATATCAATTTTATCAGCCCTTTCATGAATGAGCTTTTGGTTTCACTGATTTTCTCTTTAGTTTTTCTGTTTCTAATCTATCTGTTTCTTTTCTGGTCTTTATTTTTCCTTTTCTGTTAACTTTGGGTTTCATTGAAAATTATTTTTTTAGTTTCTTATTATGTATTAACTTTCCACTCTAAAACCTCTAAGATGAATGTTGATTGACAATTACTTGAGTCTGTAAGGTTAACTTCAAAATATTGGGGTTGATTGCTTGGGGACTTAAGCATTTAGTTATTGCATCAGTTCTTGCAGAGCATTTTACAGGCATCCGTATTACAATATATCATATTATAGTCTGTGATTAGGTGGGTTTTGTTTGGTCCTATTTTGTTTGTATTTGACTATTTCCCAATTAGTCTGAAAACCATAAAGGGAAGGACATTTTTCTAATCTCTTACCCCCAGAGCACCTATTACAGAACATTCTTGAGAAAAATGTTTAATAAGTGTTTACTAAATTGATTTGGCCTAAGGCAGCACAAGGCAGTTTTCTGAGATGCCACAAGCTTGTGTTCTGACAATGCAGAATTCAAAGCTGAATTTCAATGAAGCTAGTTTAGGATAATGGTACCAAGCCACGGCTAAGTTTATGAAAATCTAAGATTGTATTTGAGTTTTCCCAAGAATCATTCATTCTGGTAAACCTTAAAACGTTTGAGAAGCAAGTGGACAATTATTTATTTTTAGAAGTGACTATGGTGGTCTCCATTCTCATTGATTATTTCAGCCTCAAAGAATGTAACTCTAAAAACTACATTAGGCTTTAAACACCTTCCTAAGCAATGTGAGGCCTACCTGCCCAGTGCCTGTCACATGATGTGTTGTTCTACTTGAGGTTATTTGTGGTCTGACAGCCAGGATTGGAGAGGACTCCCAATAATTTCCTTTAAGCCACCATTGTCATTTTATGCCTGAGTCATCCCTACTTTAAAAGCCTTAGGAGTGTGTTCAAAGAACAGATTGCAGATGACCTTGAACAAGAACATCGACTATAAGACAATGAAATTAAGAAGCAAAACTGACTCTTCCTCTAGTTTTGAGTGAACTTAGGCAAGTTGCATAACTTTATGTCACTGTTTTCTCATTTATAAAATGAAACTTTATGGCAAAATATCTCATTGTCCACTTGCACTGCAACTTTAAACTGGAAAAAAAATCATACTTTGCAAAAAAACTCCTATAGAGATAGCTATCTGGATTAGCTAATGTGAGTAGACAGATTGGGTAATAGATAATCCAATGTTTGTCCTGAAAATAAATAGTTGGTTGGTAAATGATTGCCTAGAATCTGCTTGGAATACATGTGTTAATTTCAACTGGGAATCTTGATCTTCATAATGAGAAAGCAGATTTTTAGAAAAACTGTACAATCAGAAAGCAAAACAAAATTTTCAAGAAAATTCTGGCCTAAGAAAATTACCTTAGAAACAGACAATTTACTATAAGAAAATTATGTTAGAGAAACTTGGAGTCTTTTTTTCTTTTTTTTTTTTTTTTTTTTTTTTTGGAGATATAGTCTTGCTCTGTCACCCAGGCTGGAGTACAGTGGCATGATCTGGGCTCACTGTAACCTCTGCTTCCTGGGTTCAAGCTATTCTCCTGCCTCAGCCTCCCAAGTAGCTGGGACTACAGGCATGCGGCACCATGCCTGGCAAATTTTTTTTTTTTTTTTGATTTTTAGTAGAAACAGTGTTTCACCATGTTGGCCAGGCTGGTCTCGAACTCCTGACCTCAGGTGATCCACCACCTCAGCCTCCCAAAGAGCTGGCATTACAGAGTCATTTTTAAACTAGGGTTTGGTGACTAGAAGTACGGAAGTTTCAATTAGGCACAAAATAGCCCAAAATAACCCCTCCTCATTGTATTTACTTAAGTATTCTTTGTATATAGCTTAATTCGTTCATGTAATAAATACATATGTGCATCTGTTTATATGTGAGTGTGAATATGGATGTAAGTATGCATGTGTGTATGTGTGTTTACATGTCTGTGCTCACCTATGTGTGTTGAGCACAGATGCTAGGCCCTAGATACAGTGGTTAACAAGAAGAAAATAGTCTCTGCCTTCATAGGTTATTTTCCAGTGGGGGTTATAAGAGAGTGACACTAGATTTTGAGATTTTTTTGAAGGCCAGGTCTGACTGTATCAGATTATCTATGCCTAGCACAGTGCATTATAAATCTTAAGTTCTCAATTAATATCTGCTAAATAATTTTTCAAGCTGAAAATGTCAGTTTCAGGTTGAAATCACTCTCAAAGCTATGATTTGTTCCAAGATGAATTGTTCAACATGAACATATATATGTCTATTTTAGTAAACAGATACACGTGGATATATATAGTTTAAGCGTCATCATTCTTAGGTGTAGTCAACAGAATCTACTCCAGCAAGTTTAATCAGAAAGGCATTTATTAGACAGTACCGGGTGATGTACAGCATCTCCAGGAGGGCCAAGAGCCAAGAATAGATGCTCCATAGCCAGGAGCACCTGCAAACAGAGAAACATCTATCCACCATGAGACTGTTCTAGGAAAAACCTCTTTCCTCCTGTGACTCAACTCTTTCCCCAGGTTTCCCATCAGAGCTTGCCCCAGAAAAACTAAATGCTTCTATTGTCATCCCATACATTGCTCCCTTCCCTTCTTCCAAATCTCATGTGTGTATAAAACCTGAGCCATATATGGAGCTCTGACTGCGAGAAAGCATGAAAATTGTCGCTATTAACTTTCCGGCCTCCCCAGTACTGAAAGGCATACTGGAAGGGGAATTGGAATGAGTATGCAAGCCAATCCATCATGAAATTGCTACAGTTTACACTAAGATTGTTGTCATAACTAGCTGACTGCTTGGACTGTGTTCCTAGAGCGAACCATAAATAAAAGGATAGAAGAAGGTTTCATTCAATGCCTAGAATGTGTCAGGGTGAGATGGACAATCCCCTTCCCTAAATTCTACTCCCCAGACCCGAGGCGCGGCGGTAAGCAAGAAGTGACTCTACACATCCTAGAAATCTTAAGCTTTGCAACGGAACTGAGCTGCATTCTCTCAGAGAGAAGTAACAATGCCTATCTGACCCACTTCAAAGAGCTCTTCGGAAGATAATGCATACAAGTATTCCGTAATTGTCACACTGGTATCATATCCATCATCTGCTCCTCCATATATATTTCTGTGAGCCTGCCCTAAAAAGAACCTCTTTTCTGCCCGGACTCAACTCTTTCCCCAGATTTCCCATCAGGGCTTGCCCCAGAAAGACTGAATTCTTCTACTACCATGCCACACATTGCTCATTTCCTTCTTCCAAATCTCATGTGTGTAGAAAACCTGTTCTACCTGTGGCTATACATTGGCCTTATCACAGTCTCTTCTCTTTATCTCACCTGCCTCAATCGAATCAGTCAACAACATCTGTTTATTCTACTTCAAAAATTGCTCTCAAATCTAGGCTCTCTATTGTCAATTAGTTGGTTCAGTCTCATTCTATCTAACCCAAGTTGTTACAGGTTTTCTAACTGATTATTTTGCCTCTGGTCTAACCAACTTTCCACCTCTCCATCCTAAAAAACAAATCAGATCATGCCACTCTTGCTTCATCATTTGCGTTGTTATTTGCATTAAAATTCATACTGTGAAAACACCACCATCTGAGTAAAGAAAGCCCCCTCATCAGCAGGTCTGAAATATTTCTCTACTTTCCATAGATGAGTGAGTGATTCCAACAGAGACCTATGACTGCTTACGCGCCACCCTGGAAGTTCCAGAAGGTGCCAGTTCAAAATTAAATGATGTTCCAATGATCATTTATAGAAATGGATCGATATTAAAGCTGAAATATGTTCTTTGTCAAAGATGTTTTTAAATCTCCTCCACGTGATTTCTCTGTGTTCCTCATTTCATTAGTCACGAATTACACAACTCTTTTTCCTATTTTTCTGCTTCAATATTTCATCTTACCTCTGCCATTCCCCACCCTACTTCCCCTTGGCAGTCTTCACTCCTGTGATTTTGAAAAAAAAAAAAAAAAGTGGGATATGGGATGTTTTATTTTTATATTGCACCAAATGATACATCTCAGCCACATTCTTCCTGTCATCCAAACTACCCCATGCTTTCTTTGCTTTCAAAGAAACACTATCTATATCTACTACCTAATTTGGCATCTCCTTTTTCAAGTTCTCATCTCATTTACCTCAAAATAGTTATTTCTCTGACAAGTAAGAAGCTGAATAAACTACTTCTAATAAAGCAAACCACCTGATACTCACCTTTTGAAATTAATTGTAGACTACTATTTTATTCCCTTTACACTCAGGTAGCTTCTAGACAAAAAGAACACAATATGCTAAATAAGTTATTTGGGAACAGAGATCAGCATTCTAACATAACACTTCTAATGCTTAATTATTTTAAACAAACATCTCATTCACAGAAATCACAGATCATCAGAAACTGCCTATTAGACTGTGAAATATGAAAGGTGCTTGATGAAAAAGGAAAAGCTCTTTTTAAAGGTAATTGGAGAGGCATAGTTAACATTTCCAATTTTTTGACAGAGATTTTGTATTATTTTACGTGGGCTAGGAAATTGGATATCGAATTGTATATTAGGTTAGAAATTGTATACATATACAATATATATTATACACATACTATATATAATATTTAAATATATATTTATATAATATATTGCATATATACAATTTTCTAACCCACATAAATATAAAATCTTGATATAGAATATACATATTCTATATTTTACAGACACATCTACATTATATATTTTACATATTATATATATCTATTTTTTCCCCACCAAAAATACACTCAATCTCTGGCCATTTCCACTTCCTTTGGAAGTTAAGATACAGGTTCTCAGTTCCTTCACCTAAGATTTTCTCTCTCCTCTCTCTGCAGGCTTCTCCTAAGCATATCTCATCCATTCTCATGGCTTTATATATCATGACTACCATAATTGTATTTCTGGATCAGAATTATTTTCTGAGCTCCAGATACGAACGTGCAGCCAGCCTCTTGAAAAGTCCACTTAGTTGTCCCAAAAGCAATTTAACACTCATCTTAAACCAAAACCTTGATTTTTCTCCTTCTGAATTAATTGCTTCTCCTCCCGCCTGCAGATTCTCAGTAAATGGCACTGGTGATTACCTAGTAGCTTCAACCCCAACAACCTAGAAGTCACACTCTGCACAGCCCTTCACCAAGACTTGTCAATACAGTCTCTATAACTTTACTTCACTTTATAAATTTCTGCATTGCCCCTCCAACTCCACTGCCAGTACTTTACATCAAGCCACCATCACCCCATGCCTGCATTGCCTCCATAGGCTGCCACAGTTTTCTTCACGTTCTATAGTATGAGCAGCAATGAGTGATCTTTGTAAAACACAGATTGGTTCACATTACTGTTTGCTCAAAATCTTTCAATAGACTGAGAGATTGTGTTCTCCACAGATGACCAAAATAACTCCATCCCACGGGCTCATATGACCACATGTGCTATGTCTAAATGTGTCTCCCCCAGAATTTATGTGTTGGAAACTTGGTCCCCAGTGCAACAGTGTTGGAAGGTGGGGACTTTCAGGAGGTGTTTTGGTCATAAGGGCTCTACCCTCATGAATGGATTAATGCTGCTATAAAAAGGGCTTGTGGGAGTGGGTTTAATCTTTCTTTCCCTTCCTCCTTCCACCATATGAGGACCCAGCAAGAAGACACCTCGTCAGATGCTGGTGCCTTGATCTTGGACCCCCCAACCTCTAGAATTGTGAGATAATATATCTCTGTTCTTTATAAATTACCCAGTCTCGGGTATTGTTATAACAGCACAAGTGAACTAAGGCATGTCACTATGATTCTTCTACACCAAAAGGTGGAGTATAGCTCCCCTCCCTTGACTCTGATCTAGCCTTATTATTGACTTCCAATAGAAAGCAGTGGAAGTGACACCATGTGACTTCAAAGGCTACGTCAAGAAGAGCCATGAAGATTCCAGTAATCTGAAAACAGTAATCTGTTTTCTTTGAGGCACTTGCTTTGGGAAGAGCCAACTGGCACATGAAAGTTCAGCTATCCTGAGACTACTGTTTTGCAAAGGCCACACATAGGCGTTCCAATCAACAGCCTTAGCTGAACTCCCAGGACCAACTGCCGGCCATGAGTGACACATCTCAACCATCCAGCTCAGTCATGACTTCAAATGACTATAGCCCCAGCCAACACCTGGCCATAACCACATAAGATACTCTGAATGAGAACTTCCTAAACAGCCCCTTCCTTAATTATTGGCCCGCAACATTTTTAGCAGAAACAAAATGGTTGTTCTTATACCACTAAATTGAGAGGTAATTTACTATACAGCGTTAGTGGCTAGATCAGCTTCCCATCATCCTCAGGATAAATCCAAAATTATTTCTGGAACCTACAGGGCCCTGCATGATCTGGCTCCTGGCTATTCCCCTGGCCTTTTTTGTGCCTTGGTCACCAGGCTTCAAACACACTGACCCTTGCTTCTTCATTAGGAATTTTGCTGAGGCTATGGTTTTCCCATCCTGGAATGCACTCTTCACCTGGCTAACACCAACTCAGTCCTCAGGTCTTAACTGCCAAATCTTTAAGAAAGCTAAAAGGATCCATGGCATGGAGCGAAAGCTTGGGTGGCAGTGGTTATTTTTAAGATGAAAGAAATGAGCTGAAGTATGCTGTGATGGGAAGGAGTCAGTGGAAAGGGAAAGATCAATGATGTGGGAGAGAAAGGATGATTAATGGAGATGGGGTGCTCCAGGCACTGCATGCCCACCTCAGATGTCAAAGAGAAGAAATAAAGGACAGGTAGCATGTGATACCACATGCAATCAATGCAAACCTGCTCTACTCAGCTAAGGCTGACCTGTGAGGACTACCCAACCAGCTCTGAAGCTCTAGTTTCCCTTGGGATCAGCCAGTGTGAAATCCTGGTGAGAAACTGGTGGGAAAGAGGAGAGAGAAGTGGGAATATTTGGTCCCCCAGATTTCTCCCTATGGGATCACTTCTGGTTGGCTGCTTTCATCGTCTTGCAATGGTCACACTCCTGTTAAAGTGGCCCTCTTCTCACTGGCTGCTTTGAGATTCCAGGAGCTACCCTCCCTTTCCCCATCGCAGTCCCCTCTGTTACTAGTACTGGGTGATCCACTATCACCTGGGGTACCCTATATCCAACAATGCCTTTAAAAATAGGTTGTTTATTCAGCCATACTCAAATTACCCCAATTTATATATGACATTTGTTTCTTGTTGTGCCCCTGTCAGATATGAGTGGGAATGCTGATGAATAAACAAATGGAAAGAGCAAGAAAATGTGAAGCAGGCAACAAACTCAACATCTGATCTTATTCCAGTTAATAGGTCACTAGAACAACATTACCATTAGATCAAGGAACAAAATGAAAGCACTGTGGGATTGTCATCTATATAAATAGAAAGAATGCCTCTCCCATTAAACAATGAAATCAGGCTTTTCTTTTTTCCACTTGGAAGCTCTGACCTAACAGAGTTCATGAGCAATCACAGAAAACAAATCAGATGAGCCATTTTACTCCTTTTCAGTTACCCACACATGGCAAACTCAGAACACCACCTTTCCCATAAATATCACAGTGGCCTCTGCAAACTAGAATACTTTAATTCTTTCTATAAGTTGTTCAGAGTAAAAATAAATAAATACATGACTGAATTAGGGAAAATCTACTCTGCCTGAGATCCACTGGGTGTGTGTCAACTCTTGAAATAACCCTGGCTCCTGAAGAAGGGATAGCAAAAGTATAACTGAGAAATTCTGGTTCCAGTTAATTTCCCACCATCTTTAACATCCCTCCTATTTTAAAAGCCTATTTTTAAAGCTTTTAAAATTATTATTATTGTTATAATTGTGTTTTTACTACTGAAGAGAAATTCTAAGATTATTTATACTGCTTGTGGAGCATTTGCTCTGTGCCAGGCAGAGTCCTAAGAAGTTCTATAAATCAAATCATGTCATCCTCATGTCTATCCTATAAGGAAAACACTCATTGCTCTTATTTTCAGATGAGAAAACAAAAGTACAGAGAGGTGACACAAGTTGCCAAAGTCACACTGTCTTTGTTATGAAGACACCCAGCAGGGTAGCAGGGTCATCAGGGGACAATTTATAACTGGAATGCTTGAGAGATGAGCTTTTGTTTTTCTTCTTTTCTTTTTAACTGCCAAAAAATGGTCTCCAATTTATGGAAGTTTGGATCTGTTTTGACCTCAAGATTATCTGGGAAGTAACACAGAGCCTTACTTTTTTTTCTGCTATATTAACCCCAAATAAAGATTACCAAATCACATTCATTGTCATGAAGGTTTTTCCTGTAACTTGTCCATTTGGTATCATCAGATGTGATTCTAGAAAAGCAGAATTACACTGAGAATAAAAAGAAGTATATTTAACTACTTCATAGCTGCTAATAGCTATTATATTTTTTAAAACAGAAAATAATGTTGGCAAGGATATATAGAAATGGGAGATCTTGTGCATTACTGGTAAGAAATGGGCACAGCTGCTATGGAAAAGTTTGACCTTTCCACAAAATGTTCAACATATTACTATATGATCCAGCAATTTCACTTCTGGGTATATGCCCATAAAGAATTTAAAGCAAGGACTTAAACAGATACCTGTACACCAATGTTCACAGCAGCATTTTATTCACAACAGCCAAAAGGACAACCCAAGTGTCCATCAATGGAGAAACAAAATGTGGACAGTGGAATAGTCAGCCTTAAAATGGAAGACAATTAACACATGCTACAATGGATGAGCTTTTCATTCATTATGCTAAAAGAAAAAAGCCAAACACAAAAGGACAAATATTATTCCATTTTTATGAGGTATCTAGAATAGACAAATTCATAGAAACAGAAAGCAGAATGGTGGCTACTAGGGTGTAGGGGAAAATGAGAGTAGAAAGTTGTTATTTAAAGAGTACAGAGTTACAGATTGGAAGAAAGAATTTTGGAAATGGATAAAAGTGCTGATTGTATAACATTGTGAATATACTTAATGCCCACTGACTTGTACACCTAAAAATGATTAAAATGGTAAATTGTACCTTATTTATATTTCACCACAGTAAAAAAAGAAAAAGAAAAAGAAAAAAAGTGGATTTCATTTCATTCCACCTGACCTTTTCTTAGTAACTTCGAGCAAACCACAAAATCTCTGAAACTCAGTTTTATGATTTGTAAATTAATGAGGTTTTTGGATTTATCAGAAATCAAAAAATAGTTGTTGTCCATAGAAGAGGTGAATTTAACAAAGTCTGTGCTTTTCAAAATACCCAACTTATAACCTTTAAAAAGATTTTACCCAAAAATCCAAATTTGCAGCTTTTATTTTTTTAAAAATCAAAATAGGGGAACACATTCTATTTTATGGAATAAGGTCTGGCCCATTCTTTTAAAAACAAAAAAAAGTTTTTAATAATTAAAAATAGCAGTTTCCACTCATGGATGTAAAGGACTATAAAGAGCTTTTTTCCAACTCTTACATCCAAAAAAAAAAAAAAAAAAAGACAAGTAAACTCCAAGTTCATAAGTCTTTTTAAAACCAGAGTTGAGGTGACAGATAATCAAATTATTCCAAAATAAAAAAAGAGACAGATGTCTGCAGAGAAACATAGGACATAGACACTTGCTTACCTGGGGCAGACCCAACTGAACACTAGTTGGAAAAATTCAGCTGGAATAGTTAACGACTCCATGGAGCATGGGTATGGTCCAGCAAGAGACTGAAGACCCAAGTCTTTAGTTTTTGTTTGCATAGATAAACAACAGAAATTTATTGCTCACAGTTTGAGGCTGGAAAGTCCAAGGTCAATGCACTGGCAGATTCGGTATCTGGTTCAGGGATGGTGCTTTCTTGCTGTGTCCTCACAGGGTGGGAGAGAAAACAAGCTCCCTAAGGCCTCTTTTGTAAGGGCACTAATTCCGTCATGAGGACTCCACCCTTGTGACCTAATCACCTCCTAAAGACCCCACCTCTTAATACTATTGATTTGGGGATTAAGTTTCAACACATGAATTTTGGAGGGATACATTCAGATTATAGCACTCTAAAGCAAACTCCTCAAACTTTTCTAACTTTTGTGGTTTCAAATGATGTTTGGCACCTGTGGGTGTCAGGTAGAACCTGAAGTCAATGTGTCATATAGCTATGTTTTTATTATAATGATACTGGTCGAAAGGCCCTGTGCATCAATTAATAAGAAAAAATATCACATTTTTAAAACATCTTGAGATCTAATTTACATGTACTAAAATACACAGCTTTTGAATGTATAAGTTAACAATTGCCTACACTTGAGTAAGCTCCTTAATCAAGATATGGAATACTTCCATCACCCCAGATGTTCCTTCATGTCCCTCTCCATGTATTCCTCCAGCACCCTATGTCTCTGCTCCAGAGGCAGCCATAGTTACTGAAAAGTTACTTCCTTGATCATCTGTGTTGTAGGTACAGAAGCTTTTGGCGAGATTAGAAATTAAATCTCTGCTTCAACATGAATATGCAAAATATGGTGATACATTTGCACAACAGTGAGCATTGAGTTGTTCTGACACCTTTCTTGATATAGTGGGAAGAACTGCTGTGCCCTCAAGGGGATTTTCTACTTCCTTATGTTCTGCTTAGATGAAATAGAGATGACGGTATCGAAGTGTTCTCCTTTATGCTAGCACTGTAATTGAGGATGAATTTATCAGAGTGGGAGAGTGATGTATTTTTGTAGCATGAAAACAATATAAAAGTCAGAAATGGTTTTTTTTTTTACTTTAAAAAATGTTAAGATAATTTCAAGAGAGTAAGGAAGATATTCCTCACCCAGAGCAACTTATGTCTCATCTTCTTCTAATTAGATGGCTGTCAGTGCTTTTTGAAATTCTGATTCATCAGGGTTGCCCCCTCTTGCTAGAAGTAGTATTGAGGGAAGAGATCGTGCAAGTAAATATAGAGTTGGCACTTTCACTTATGTATCTGTGCTACAAAGTTATTTAATGATAGGCAGAAATATAATTTAAAGGGAGAAATTGGCAATTAGTTAACTCTCCCTTTGATTTACACAGGGCCAACAGTGGATTTGATTGAATGCCTTGAAATAATTACCATGTATGGGGAAAGGACTCCAAAATCAGCCCCCTGACAGTGACACATGGCTTATAACCTCGCATGTCCCATTACCATTTCCAATATGACTGACCTCTCCTCTGCCATCAGCTTGTTCTTGATCCCTTAAATGGTCATTAAGAAGTAAAGACTGAAAATCCTTCACCTCCCCCAAGGCAGAGCAGGATAAAGAAACTCAGACATCATCAGAACCAACTGTCCAGGGTTGATTATGTCCCCAGGGAAAGCCATCACTTCTAATCAGTTCTGAAAGGAGCTATTTCCCTTTCCCAGGGAAAACAAAATCATTCCTCTGTGGAGTTCTAACAGATCCACTTAAGATTTCAGGGTTTATAAAAGGGACTCACTCACAGGGAGAGACAGACAGAGGTGAAAACTTTGCAATAGACAGATTCTTTGAGAAAAATGTTACTCTTTAGAAAGATGACATTATGACCTGCACTCAAGACAATATTTTAAAAGCAGGTATGGCCTGTCAGTCAGAAATTCTACATTCAAGTGCAACTCTCCACTTACTAGCTGTGTGGCCCTGGGTAAGTCACCTGAGTTTCCAGGCCTCAAATGTTCCCATTTGTAGATGAGGTTAATGTTAATACCACTTATTGGGTATACTAGATGGTTTAAATGAGAATGAATTTAAAATATATTTGATTATTGTTATTTTGATAAAATATTGAACACAGACATGAATTATTACCTTGTCAGAGTTAAAATTGAGTAAAGGAAATAGACAAAACAAGTAGGCAAATTGACCGACTGCTGAGAAGAGGGAGAGGGAGACAGAGATGAACCTGCATTTGGTGATCAGGGAAGAAAGCGGCGTATGAATGGAAATGTGAAGGACAAGAAAATGCCAGCCATGATAAAAACTAGGTGGAAAAAATTCCAGGCAAAATGTACCAAAGTCCTGTGGTAGATAAAACAGCTCAATGAGTTGAAGAGAATGAAGCCAGACCAGTGACACTAGAATACAGTAACTGAGTGGTATTGTAACACAAAATGGTGATGGACAAAAGTTCTGGAATTTTATCTCCTATTTTTCCCTTAAATTCTGAGATAGAAAATTTTGATGTGACAGATTAGAGGGGAACAATGGCAGATGGCTCACAATCAACGATAACAGAAATACTCCCGGGGCTTAAATTCTAAAACTTGGCTTGACCATCCTCATCAAAATTCCAAATCTCCATGTACATTAAGCCTACAACATTCCAACATTCTTCCACTGACAAAATACAGGAAGATAAGAAATTGAGAGTATTTCATGATTGACCAGTGGGGGCCATTATTTGTTACCCAGATCAGTTGTTCTGACCTCCCCAGAAGACCCACCTCCAGTATAGAAGAGTGGACCCCTGAGATTACTTAGAGTGAAAACTTAAGCAATATTGCATAGCCCAGTCAAGTGCAACAGGGTCAGGCACCACTGATTTTTCCATTCTAGCCCTCCTCTGCTACATGATAACCAACAACCAGCTGATCCATATAGCTAGAAATGTTCATTCATTGCTTTTAGGTACCCTCATCAGGAAATTGTTTAAAAATAATAATAATAATGGCTGCCCAATTTGTACAGGAAACACCTCTGTCCATTTGGGGCATCAACCCAGAATTTCTCTTCTTTACTCTCTACAGCCCCATCTTGCATGGTCCTACCCAAATCTTTGCTGTGAAAACCACATATATTCTAATAACGCCCAAATCTATTGGCTCTAACCTCTCTGCCATATAGCACTCTTTGCTAACCACCTCCTAGATAGCTCCATTTGTTTATACCACTAGCCTCTCAAATTTGAGATATCCAAAACAGAAATGATCAACTTTCCCCAAGGCAACTCCTCCCCATTAGGGGTACCATCCTCCACCAAACTACTCAAGCAAGAAAGCTGGGGCTCAATTTCACTTCTTTCTCTTCCACATTCCATTATCAATCCCCATAGCTTCTACTACCTGAATGTCTCTTGAGTCTTTCCTCCTCCCACCCACCCTATTAGGTCGGGCCCTTATTTTTTGCCTGGGTCTCCTGGCTTTCTCTGTGGCCTGCCCAAATTTATCCTCCACAGATATCATAGTGGTCTTTGTCAAAGGCAAACTTAGTCACATCAGTTTTCTGCTTAAAATTATTCAGTAGTATCTGCTACCCGTGTGTGTTTCAAAACAGCGGTCCTGTGCCCTCGCTTAGGACATCAGATCCTCCATGATCTGACTCCTTCCTGCCTCACTGGTTTTGTTTTCTTCACTCTCTCACATGCACCTTTCACTGCAGCCCAGCTCACCCATTTGAACTTCCACACCCACACATCTTACAGTCGATTGTTCCCTATTTTTCCGTTTCTGCACCTGTTTTCTGAAGAAAACAAGTTCCTTCAGAACTCAGCTCAAGCCTTTTCCTTCCTTTATTTAGTTTAGCTGTGCTTTCTCCATGCCCCAAAAGCACCCTATGCCAATTTGTACCTAGCACTCTCCATACTGGGCTATACTTACTGGTTTGCTTGTCTCACTAAATTGACTACAAATACTTAAGAGAGGGCATCTCTTTTTTTGTTTGCCTGATGCCTAACACCATGCACTGTATAAACATGTAAGCAGAATATTTAGCCAGCAGGATATTAATGCACAATATAAATGATCCAAAACTATAAAATGTACAGAGAAGAATGAAGTTTGGTTTTGTCTGAGCATTTTCCATATACATATGTATTTGATTTAAAAAATTTCTTCATACCATTCAATCAAGTGAAACTATAGGTAAAGATATATTTAAAGCATGAGTCTTCTTTTCTACTCTTGTAATGATTTTCCAAAGAATAAAATATACTTCCACTCTGCCACAGAGGACAACAACCCTCTTCTGACACTGATAAATACAAGGAAAATTATTTCTCTTAACTGAAATGTTCACATCCTAAAAGCTCTAAAACCAAAAGATTTTCAGAAACTCATTTGGCAGCAAAACCTGACCTGACCTGAACCAAATTGAGGACAAAAACCTGACCTAAGAGCTATATAAAGTCTTTATTTATCACACCATCAGGGCTACAATTCAACACTTTTTTCAATAATCTTTCTGCAGTTTCATTCTAAAATCTGGTTAGTAGCCAAAATAAGAAAAAAGAACTACTTGTGATTTGTCCTCAACTATCTGGTTCTATGCTCTCATAATACTCTAAGGCTTCTTGATTTATATTCTTCCATTCCATACCTACCTCTAACTCAGAATTGGGTTTTCCGTGTATATAGGAATGGCATATAAACTATTTTTTTCAGACTTATTGAGGTATCATTGACAAGTATATGTAAGGTGTACAACTTGATGTTTTGATATATGTGTACATCCTAACACGATCAACACAATTAAGCAAACATAGCTATCACTTCACATGGTTACCATTTTGTTTCTTGTGTGTGGGGCAAGGAGGGAGTGGTAAGAACACTTAAGGTCCACTCTCTTAGCAAATTTCAAGTATACAATGCAGTATTGTTTACTGTAGTCGCCATAGCTGTACATTAGATCTCCAGAATGTTTTCATCCTGTATAAGTGAAACTTTGAATTCTTTGACCAAAATCTTCCTATGTCTGCTTCCTCCAGCCCCTGGCAACCACCATCCAACTCTTTGCTTCTGTGAGATTGATTATCTTAGATTCCCCACGTAAGCGAGATCATGCAGTATTTATCTTTCTGTATCTGGCTTATTTCACTTACCATAATGTCCTCCAGATTCATCCATGTTTGTTGCAAATGGCAGGATTTCCTTCTCTCTCCTCCCACCCTCCACCCTCAAGTAACCCTTGGTGTCTATTGTTCCCCTCTTTGTGTCCATGTGTACTCAATGTTTAGCTCCCACTTGTAAGTGAGAACATGCAATATTTGGTTTTCTGTTCCTACATTAATTCTTAGGATAATGGCCTCCAGCTGCATCATATACCCAGTAATGGGATTGCTGGGTCGAATGGCAGTTCTGTTTTAAGTTCTTCGAGAAATCTTCAAATTGCTTTCTATAGTGGCATCTTTCATCTTTTCATAATAGCTATCCCAACAGATGTGAGGTGCTATCTCATTGTGATTTTGACTCGCATAGTCATAATTTTGTGTCTGACTCCAAAACCCTCTAAAGACTTTCTTTACCCAGCTAAATTCTATTTAAAACATTGCTAAAATAAACCACGAAAAATGAAATTACTTCTAGTGGTTTTGTGTATTGAGATCATGTCAGCCATCTTTGACAACAAAACTGTTTCCTCAATTGCTCTGCTCTTTAAAAGAACTTCAAGTTTCTCTCTCTGTTAATTGATGTCTCATTTAAAAACAACATTTTCTAGGTCTAAGCTAAGTCCCTATGCAGGAACTCCAACTGTGCATCAGGAAAAATTCCAAATAGCCTTAAAATTAAAACACAAACAAAACCATAAAGCAATAAAAGATAGATTTTTTCTTATAACTTTAGAATGTATAGCTTATGAAATTTAGAAATACTTTTAAATAATAAATGTGATCACAGAAAAGTCAAAGGTTTCTGCAAAGCACAAACCACCATAAGCAAAGTTAAAGACAGAATAACTTCGGGAAAATGTACATACTAATTTCGCTAATACATAATAAATTTCTACAACCAATTAAAAAAATTAACAGGAAAATTAAAATAAGAATAAGTAGGTCACAGAAAAGGCTTTACAAATGGCTCTCAAACGTAGAAAATATATTTGATCACATTCAAAAAAGAAATGCAAATTAAAACTATACTGCATTGTTTTTCTTTTATCAGATTGTGAACATTTGAAAATTTGGACAGGTTTTGTTGCTAAAGCAGTGGAGAAAACATGAACTCTTGTATGTTGCTGGTGAGGATGCAATGTGGAATGACCCCTGCAGAAGCAATTTGGCAGTATCTATTGAATTTACAAATGCACATATTATTTGATACAGCAACTCCACTTTCAGGAATTTATCCTACAATAGCAGATTGTAAAAGTGACATACATACATAGTTATTCATTGCAGCATTGTTTGTATGGATAAGATTTAAAATCACCTAAAGTTTCATCAATATGGGGTTGGCTATCTATTGTACATTCATTCAGTGGAATACTGCACAGAAACTTTAAAGAAATAGGGAAATTCTTTGTGTACTGATACAAAAAGATAATTAAGGTATACTTTTAAATGAAATAAAAAGAGACCCACTGGACACAATTATATCTGATGTATCTATGTATGTATATATATATTTTAATGTTTCAGATACTATTTTCTAAAATATCTCTTCGATAAAATCTAACTTTGGAACATGAGTGTTTTCTTGAACTAAACTTTTAGAAAGAAGAATTAAGGTAATATAATAAAAGTGAGAGAGATAATATAGCTTTCAAATGAACTACTCAAAGAAAGTTAACTTCATACTGAGGGTTTTTCATTTGCTCCTCTGTATTCTGGATCAAACTGGCTCCTTACATTATAAGTTTCCAGTCCCTCTTCAGGACTAATTAAGAGTCTTTTGACACACTCAGTTTTAGGATAAGCATTCATTCTGGAATATTATCCTGAGCATCAACAATAGAAAGAGCTCTAAATTTGAGCATGCCTGTTATTTGACTGATGATTCCATTCATTTGCTGAAGTACTCCATTTTAGCCATTTAACCTATGGGATTAGAGGCATTTTGCATGGTTAAGAGGTTCTCCTATCTTTCTGGCAAATCTAGTTTTTGGCTGACCTGTCTTCCTCTTTTACTGTTTTTCAACTGCTGGTATTCCCAAAGATCCATTTTCTCACTCTTTGTAATGCCCCAGGTGATCCTGTTTACTTTGAAAGTACACGCTTTATTGTATATGAGGCTGACTTCTAGTCACTATTATATATAAGGCTGACTTCTATGACCCCTCAAGCACATGTCCAAAGGTAAATTATTTCTCTCCAAAATGTCTTTTCCACCTCCTGAATTATAGAATCTCCTTTCCTCTCCACTCCTAATATCCAACAAGTTACTAAATGCTATTGTTTCTACCTCCTAAATATATCTGACTCCTGTATGCATCCCATCACTCCCACCTACTTCAGACTTCTCATACCAACAGTTGCAATAGTATGCTAACTTGTTTTCTTCTTCTATTTAACCTGTCCTCAAATCCATCCTCAGCACAACTAATGATATTTTATCTTTAAAACCAAAACCTAATCATAATTCTTCTTGCCTCAATCCTTTAATAGCTGACCGTCACCTACACCATGCTCCAGGAACTGGCTCCTCTTCACCTTTTCATCTAATCTCTCATCACTTCCTTGAACCTTCCATCCACTTCTGAAAGGAACCATGCTATTTGTTCTCTCCACCCTATTAATATCACCCAGGACATTCCCTTCACCCTGAACACCCTTCCCCTCTTTTTCCCCCATGGCATATCTCCACTTCCATCTCCCACCATTTAGTGAGCTATTACTATCTCTCAATATTCTACTCAAATGTAACCTCCCTTGTTGAGCATATATGGCTGTAAGCAGTATCTGCTGAAGGCAAGTCTTTCCCCCACTAAACTGCTGGAGCAATAAGGTCAAACAAAACAGAGGCAGATTTCTCATCTCTCATCTCATCCACACACTGAGCAAAACATCTGGTATATGAGCATTCAGTAAACTGTGGTTGAATCATGACCCAGCAATCACATTACTTGGTTCAAACCCAAAGGAATATAAATCATTCTACCAAAAAGATACATGCCCTCATATGTTCATCATGGCACTATTCACAGTAGCAAAGATATGGACTCAACTTGGGTGTCCATCAATGGTGGATGGATAAAGAAAATGTGGTACATATATACCATGGAATACTAGGCAGCCATAAAAAAGAATGAAATCATGTCCATGAATGGAGCTGGAGGCCAACACTTTAAGCGGGTTAACACAGAAAAGAAACAGAAAATCAAATATCATGTTCTCACTCACAAGTGTGAGCTAAATCTGGGGTACACATAAAGATGGGAGCAACAGACACTGGGGACTCTCAAAGGAGGGAAGGAGAGTAGCGGGCAAGTTCTGAAAAACTTCCTATTGGGTACTATGTTCACTATCTGGGTGATGAGATCAACAAGAAGCCCAAACCTCAGCATCATGCAATATACCCTTGTAACAAACTTGCATATGTGCCCCCTAAATCTAAAATAAAAATGAAAAAAATTAAATAAATTGTGGTTGAATTAAATCTAACTGAATAATATATGTTTGCTTTTAAAGGTTCAGTAGCATAGTGAGTTAAAGAAGAAATGTCCCAAAGATTAGAGGTTGGGTATTTTAAAAAGTAAAAGAAAAGATTTTATGCTTCAGTGTTAGCCATTGGGAAAAAGAGAAAAAAGAAACACAGGATTTTTTTTTTTAATGTGATGACAAATGTTCAAGAAAGAGAGCTGAAAATGATGTGTCTGAAGTAAAGAGTGGGGATGAGAAGGGAAGAATAGCAAGATTAATAGATGCCTCCCAGGAGTTCTAGATGTAATAACCTTTCTTCTTTTGCCAAAATCCAAGTAGGATATCAGGACTATTGCCTTATCTTTTCACTTTTCTGGAGTCACTTGGAATTTATAGATACAGAGTCACTTCTAGACTGCACTAACACCCTATAATGTGTTAATCAGCCTTCTATTCTATCCCATTTCCAATTCCACACGTGTCATTACTTGCTTGTAATCCCAATCCAAGCGCTCAACTTTTTGATACTGGGGAAAAAAGTACCTTTGGAGATCAATTTCTGAGTAATCCTCCTCTCGTATTGCACTTTGAAACTGTGGCTGCAGAGGTCAGCTATTTATGTAGAAAAGGGTTCCTCCTCTATTGTCACTAGGACCTTGAATTAGCCTCTCTTTCTAGAACACAGAACTCAGGAAAGGAAGAGTAGCTGGATTCTCACATCATTCCTATTTTCCTTCTCTGGGGCCTTCCTGTCTATCTGAAAAGGTTACCCTAAGTGGTTGCTTCCCTTTTCTCATCATTTTCTTGCTGTCTAATTAGTATACATAGTCCTGGTGTGATTGTCTCTGCAACCCTGGCACCTGCTTCATGTCAAACTGATTTATGTTTATCGACTGTTTCAAAGAATTTATGTTTTCTTTTTTCTCATCTGCCTCCTCCTTCTGACTCCCTCCTATTTGCACTTTCGCTCACTCTCTCTCTCCCTGTTCCTGCCCAACACACACACACACACACACACACACACACACTTTGGCCCTCCCTCTCTCTCTCCACTCCCTTTTCCTTCCCTTTCTCTCTCCTTCTCCCTCTGTTACTCTCTCTCTTTCTCTCTCTCTCTCTCTCTCACACACACACACACACACAGTTACTCACATATACACAGAATTCATACATCAAATCGCCATCACTTTTCTTTCCCAAGAATTTACTAATGTTCACAAAGTACACATTTACATTTAAGATGGCTCCAGACTCTCAAGACAGATGCACTTTCAAACCCAAACATACTTTTGGGAGAAAGACTATTGCCATCAAGAGAAATGCCTAAGAGATAAACACCTCTGAGAACTACTTGGTAAGAAAAAAGTTCAAGCCAAAATAAGAGAAAACTCTATTTCCTTCTTCGCACACTGAGAATTGCATACTGGCCTCTTCTAAAATGCAATGTGTGCGCTGAAGTGATAGAAGCAAAAGATTTAGATTCACAGTGGGATGAGATATCTGTAGCTTAATAAAAGCCAGCAGAGCAATTGCAGAGAAATAATAGAGATGCCAGAGGGAGATGGATGTACAAAGTATTTTCAAAAACAGCTTGACTCTGCTCTTGTAAATACGAGTCTAGCCATGTGCTTGGTCAATATATGCTAGATAGAACTCAGTATAACTCCTTATAATTTTAAAAGATCTTTCTCTTATCCTAAGAATTTCTAACATAGTATTTCACCATACCATTCTTACCCAACTTATCACCAGATTACATTCCAAATATATACACTTCTGTTCGTTTTGTTATATTTTCCTTCAATTTCCAGAATTTAAAGTGCTTATAAAATTTATTTCTGAATTTCTATTACAAATCTCATCTATATTATATCTACACACATGAGCAAACACAATTTTGCACCAACTCACCCAATTCAAAACTAATGAGAATTAAACACTGTATTTTCCTCTTCTCATCTTTTGAATCTCAACTTAAATGCTAACTCCTCAAGAGACTTTGCTAGAAAAGATCCTCTAGTTATTCTAGAGCACAGTAGCCTATTTATGTCTTCTATGCAGTTATTCAAATGTGTAATTTTTAAATTGTATTTAATTGTTATTCTGAATCTTCCAATAAGCTTTATGAAAGCAGGGATCATATCTGTCTGTGTATCCAACTCCACTGCATAGAATTGTGCCATATACATTGTAGAGGTTTAGTAACTTAACAAGTATGTATTTTTAATTCTCTGTAAACACAAGCACATATGACATAAAGGGATTTAAGCAAATCTGCTTACACAGTGCTTACCAACAAAAGTTCTTGACATTAATACATCAACTAAGCCAATTGTAATAAAATAGGAGATCAAAATGAAATAAAGCATAGAACTGGCAGGCAGCAAATTAAGACACTTTATCCTTGGTACTCTAAAACAAACAATGGATTTAAAAGTTTTCTATTGCTGTGTAACAATATTACCACAAACTTAGCAGCTTAAAATGATACCCATTTATTATCTCACCATTTCAATGAATCGGGAGTATAAGAAAGGCTTAGCTGAGTCCTCTGCTTCATAGCATAAGGTTCCAGTCAAAATATCAGCCAGGGCTACAGCCTCATCTGAGGACTGACTGGGGAAGGATCCATTTCAAAGCCTACATGGTGGTTGGCAGCATCAATTTCTTGTAAGCTGTTGGACTGAGGACCTCAGTTTCCTAATCACATACAACCCATCACTCTTGTCATATTCTATTGGTTAGATGCAAGTTACAGATCCCGCCCACTTTCAAAGCAAGGAGACCACAATGGTTGGGGTACCAGGAGGCAGGGGTCGAGGAGGCACCCTGGAGTCTGCCTATCACAGATGGAACAGTTATAAGGAGCCTGGTTCATTTAATTTTTTTAACTTTTAAGTTCAGGGGTACATGTACAGGTTACATAGTTAAACATGTGTCATGGAGGTGTGTTGTACAGATTATTTCATCACCTGAGTATTAAGCCTAGTACCCATTAGTTATTTTTCCTGATCCTCTCCCTCCTCCCAACTCCCAACCTCCAAAATGCCCCAGTGTGTGTTGTTTCTTTCTATGTATCCATGTGTTATCACTTAGCTCCCACTTGTAAGTGAGAAAATGCAGTATTCAGTTTTCTGTTCTTGTTTAGTTTGCCAAGGATAATGGCCTCCAGCTTCATCCATGTCCCTGAAGGACATGATCTCATTCTTTTTTTATGGCTGCAGAGTATTCCGTGGTGCATATGTACCACATTTTCTTTATCCAGTCTATTGTTGATGGGTATTTAGGTTGATTCCCTGTCTTTACTATTGTGAATAGTGCTGCAATAAACATACATGTGCCTGTGTCTTTATGATAGAATGATTTAGATTTCTTTGGATATATACACAGTAATGGAATTGCTGGGTCGAATGGTATTTCTGTCTTTAGGTCTTTGAGGAATCACTACACTATCTTCCATAATGGTTGAACTAATTTACTCTCCCACCAACGGTTAATAAATAAAATATTTTCTGGTAGTAAAGAATATGTCCAGTCTCACTGGATTCCCCAGAGTTTCATGAATAAAATATTAAAATAACTCACAAAAGTAGTCTAGGCATTCACATAGAAGAGCGTTTAATAGCTCTTTACAGCAGGAAAATAAACCAAAAAAAAAGTGAAAATCTTCAGAGTTTTATCAAAGACAAATAAATAAGTTATATAATGCAAATAGCATAAAAAGCAGCTAAAGATATTATATACGGAAGCTAAATGAAAGCCAATGGCATATGTGGGAGACTGTAACACAGTCCCATCCTTGCCACAATTTACTGTGGGTGAATCATACTTCCTTGCCCCCACTGGCTTTGGGCTTAGTCATGTGAGTTTAACTGATTGAATGTGCGTGGAGATGACAGTATGCCAGATCTGAGCAATGACTGTGAGAGGTATTACAAGTTTTGGTCTGTTCCATTTGCATTCCTGCCATCCACCATGACAGTAACTGATCCCAGAGAAGATCCCAGAGTGAGAAGACATGCCAAGCATGGTGAAGCCCAGCAGAGCCTTGGCCAACTCTCAGACTTACAAGTAATGAATATTTGTTGTCATAAGAGACTGAATTTTTGAATTGTTCATTATAAAATATGGTATCAGCAAAATGCTGACAACATAGTATAGAATTTTCCAAGTAATGGATCAATAAAATGAGAAGTAACTTAGCATATTCCCTACAATTAAAATGCTTGTTTCCAGATGAAAGTGTTTCTATGCATTTTATACCCCTCACTCTCATCTCTAACAACATAGTTTCTTCTTCCTGGAATGTCCTCTTCGGGGTTTTGGGGGGTTATTAAAAAACCGCTCCTTCCCCCAAAACCTGAATTTAGGATACAGTAGAAGTTTCAGAGAAATCAGCCAGAGACTAACAAATCCCTTTTATTCTCATTAATTTACTATCATTGTTGAAAAAAAAGGTTTATGTGTTACAGTCCAAGAGGCCTAAGATGAAGCCCAGATCTAAGCTTCCCACTGAAGCCCAGGGAGACATGGACTGATACAGCCTTTGCTTCTGAGGGTTTCTACCACTAACTTTAAAACATTGAAGAAAGCAGGCCTGAGCTGAACTCCTTTTCCAAAGCCACTAGACTAATACATTACTCCTGCTCACGTGGTGGGGAGAGACACCAAGAATGTTAGTCTAAGAAAATTTCTGGGAGAAAACAAGAGGGGGGAAAGTCTTTTGTGTTTTAGAAGCATTAATCTCTTACACTCCAGTATTTTCTCAACATCCTAATTACAGCACTTATTAGTGTTACCTTATAATTTAAACCCCATTAAAAAGTGGACAAAGGACATGAACCCACATTTGTCAAAAGAACACAAATGACCAACATGAAAAAATGTTCAACATCACTAATCAGCTGAGAAATGTAAATTAAAACCACAATGAGATACTAACTTATATCAGTCAGAATGGCTATTACTAAAAAGACAAAAAAAAAAAACAACAGATATGGGTGAGGATGCAGAGAAAAGGGAATGCTTATACACCATTGATGGGAATGTAAATATAACCTCTATGGAAAACAATATGCAGATATCTCAAAGAATTAAAAATAGAACTACCATTTGATCCAGCAGTCCCACTGCTGGGTATCTACCCAAAGAAATGAAATTATTTATGATGGTTAGTACTGTCAGCTTGATTGGATTGAAGGATACAAAGTATTGATCCTGGGTGTGTCTGTGAGGGTGTTGTCAAAGGAGATTAACATTTGAGTCACTGGGCTGGGAAAGGCAGACCCACCCTTAATATGGGTGGGCACAATCTAATCAGCTGCCAGTGCAGCTAGAACATAAGCAGGCAGAAAAATGTGGAAAGAGAGACCAGCCTAGCTTCCCAGCCTGCCTGCCTACATATATACATACACACATACATACATTCCATTATATATTATCTCTCCATATATATTCCATTAATTCTATCTTCTAGAGAACCCTAATACGTCATTATATAAAAAAGATACCTGCACTTGTATGTTTATCAAAGAACAAATTATAATAACAAAGATATGGAATCAATCTAAGCATCTATCAATGAAATACTGGATAAAGAAGATGCGGTAGGCTGAGTGCAGTGGCTCATGCCTGTAATCCCAGCACTTTGGAAGGCTGAGGTGGGTAGATCACCTGAGGTCAGGAATTGGAGACCAGCTCGGCCAACATGGTGAAACCCTGTCTCTACTGAAAATACAAAAAAGTAGCCAGGCGTGGTGGTGCATGCCTGTAGTCCCAGCTACTCGGGAGGCTGAGGCATGAGAATTGCTTGAACCCAGGAGGCGGAGGTTGCAGTGAGCCAAGATTATGCCACTGCACTCCTGTCTGGGTGACAGAGTGAGACTCTGTCTCAAAAAAAAAAAAAAAAGAGAGAGAGAAAGATGCGGTATATATACACCATGGAATAATGTTTAATGTTTCATCATAAAGCAGAATGAAATCATGTCTTTTGCAGCAACATGAATGAAACTGGAGGCCATTATCTTAAGTGAAATAACTCAAACAGAAAGCCAAGTACCATATGTTCTCATTTATAAGTGAGAGCTAAATAATATGTACACACACACATAGAGAGTAGAATAATAGACATTGGAGTCTAGGAAGTGCAGGAGGGGGGTTAGGGATGAGAAATTACTTAATGGGTACAAGTCCATTGTTCAGGTGATGGCTCTACCAAAAGCCCAGACTTCACCAATAAGCAATATATCCATGTAATAAAACTGCACTTATATCCCCTAAATCTATTTTTTTAAAGAAATCATAAAATAATTTCTGAAAAAATACAAAAAGGAGAATTACCTTGTATTTAAGCTATTTATGTCTGTACCTGTCCCTGCCACACTGTGACTCCAGTTTATTAATTTTAAAATTCCCTGTGGCGCACAGTACCCACAGAAAACAGGCATTTGGGAAACGTGTGCAAATTGAATATCTGTGTTCTTTGCTAAAAGTTGTTCTTTGCCTATCAATAAGGAATAACTAGAGACAGGTAACATAATTGCTAAATGGAAGGCAAACTGGTAGAGTTTCATTATAAATAAAACTTAGGAAATTCTCAGGTTCTCTTAATGATAGAAGGCCAAATGCCCCATGCCTGGAGACCTAAGACTTTAGGCACATCCTTCCCCATAAGCACTGGATTTGTGCACGGATGAGCTCTAATTTCTGGGAGTACTTGTGGAGATTTATCTTTGATGGGCTAGCTCCACAACAGTATAAATATTGCTGATAAAATCATAGTTCATATATCAAGAAATATAACCGTTTGTACACCTTGACTAATAAAACAGATACTAATCTCCTGGATGATTTGAATGTAACATAATCAAAAATGTATTTTTAATTTACTCCTAGATTTTCTGACCCTATAGCTTGTTATTTCTACATAAATACTAGCATAAGACTGCTTTCTAAGACTCAACCTTTAAACAAAACTAATTATACATCCATTTAAAGATGAAAAATCATGCAGTCCTTCACAATAAAAAGTGCATTTCTGATCCAAGAGAAAACAACTGCAGTAATGAAAATCCCTAAACTTACTGGAGAGTGTTTCTTTCCGAGAATTGGTTCCAACTTCATAGAAGTAAGAGGTGCTGAGGTCAGAGTGAGCAGACTGTGTGATTCAAAGCGTGTATCCAAGCAGCAAATGTACTAGAATTGGGAAGTATTCAGCAAGCAGGTGTCTCCAGGCAGGTAGGGCTCCATTCCCCAATCAGGCTAAATACTGGCTTTCAGAAATCCACTTGACAACTCTGATTGAGATGAGATTGCAGTCTGTAAAAGGTCAAGAAAACTTTTATACTCTAGCTACCATGATCACAAAAGTGCGAAAAAGCAGGGACAAAGAATAGGGAGTTTGCAGAAAAGAAGAAAATGTAATAGCCCTGTCTCCTCCCAAGCATGGTGAAAGGTAAAATGTGGCTGAGAAAAAAAATATTTGTGTCAGGCCTAGATTCTCAGTCTGAATTGAAAACAATAGCAATGAGATTGTCCTATACAAAGGCAACGTGTCAGAGGCACCCTGCATAGGCTGTTGTATCTTGTTTTGTAATTCCAAGTAAAAGCTCTGTTTGGGCATATTTGCTGTAGGATTAGAATCACAGAATGTTTGAGTTAGGTAGGATCTTGGAAACCACCTAGGACACCTCCCATTCCTCCCAATCCCAACACCTCCTGTCAGTTTTACACACAGGGAAGCTAAAATCCAAAAGCGATGGGACTTGCTCTCTGGCTTAGCTCTGCATTTGAGCTAAAGTATGCCTCCAGCCTGCAAGCTCAGCTCCCATGGAGACAGGATAGTATGAATATAAAACGCCCCAGATGTGCAGCCAGAAACAGCTGGTGGCTCATTCTGACTCTGCCACTCATTAGCTGCATGAATAAATCATTGAGCCTCAGTTACCTCGCATGTAAAATGGAAATGACATATGCCACATAGGGAGTTATATTTAGTAAAATGTTATTGTAAAATGCTTAGTATATTGCTTAGCACATAGTAAATGATTATTATTCCTCATTCTTTAGCAACATAAATGTATAATGACTCACCTTGCCAGCTCAGTTGGGTCCCCTTCATACCTTAGCAGAGCTTTCATTAGTCCTTAGAGGGTCACTTAACCCTCTTTCTCATTCCCCATCAAATCACTTCAAATTCTCATTTATCATATCAATCCCTCTATGTTCTTGCCAACTCACTCCTTTTCATTTTTCCTTCTACCATGCAAAAAACTTGCCATACATCCTATCAACCCATCTTTTTATTTTCTTTTGTTTTACCTTCTAAACATACCTGGCCTTGTCCTTTTGCTAAAGAGACTGGTCCATCCTTTTCCATGCTATTCAGAACCACATTCCATTTTTTTCAGCCCTCTCTATTTTCATATCTCACTGTGCCCTTCTTCCTTTCCTCCTTCCTATCCATCAGCCTATAAACTTAAACTTCCTTCATTCCAAGAAAAGTTACAATAAGTATATTAGTTCCCTCAATTTCCATGAAAATATAGCTCTTTTCCCCTTGTTCTCATTTTGTGTTCTGGTTTGTTTTTTTTTTACTGTCAATTGTCTCCTAAGTACAAGCTGCAGTTGGTCATTGTCTTCTAGTCTGCTTTATCATCTGCCTTCACACTGTAAAGGTGAAGGTCCTAAGAACACCATAGACCTCCTTATGTCCAGACTCAAAGGCCTCAATGAACTCTCCACCCTCCTGGATCTCATGGCAGCAACAACACTGCTGGCCACCTGCCCCTCCTTAATGCTCTCCACCCCTTTACCTGCCAGAGCACCTGGCTGCCCTCCTGCCTCTCTGATCCCACTTTTTCTTGTTGTAGTGGTGGTTGTTTCTGTTAACTCCATAACTGTTGGATAAGCTCAGAGTTCCATCTTTGGTCGTCTTCTCCCTATATTTACCTGCCTTGATGATCTCATTATTGCCCTCTTCCATTGCTCCTTACCTGAATTCCAGCTCTACTCAGTATCTCTAAAGCACTCCAGACTTAATATATGCATAAAAACACATTTCTGCTCTCATTCCAATTCTACAAGTTTCAGTTAATGGAGCCTACTAACCCTGTTAGCCAAAAAGCCTGTCTTCCCTCTTCCTTACAGCCCACCTCATCTTCCATATCTAACCAGTCATCACATCCTGCTATTCATCCTTAGAAATGTCCCCCTCCAGCCCAGGCCAGCATCTCCATGCCCATGGCCTTGGCTTTAGTAGGAACCTCATCATTTCAGAGCTAGAATATTACAAAGAGTCTCCAATGTGGTTTCAACCGATCCTAGCCTTCCCACTTCAGTACAACCTCTATACATTAACGAGAGGTGGAAATAGATTGGAGCATGAATCTGTTCCACCCCTGGGCTACAACATAAAACCACCTTCCGTAAAATGACATAAAAGTCTTTTCAGACATGTAATTACCTCCACACCAGGGACTCTAGTCACTTGTAGTATCTCACCATTCCTAAGCACATTGCCCTTTCACAAATCTTGATCCTACACATTCAAGTCTCATTGCCAGGAATATCATTCCCCTCTATCTCTTCCTGTTACCACCTTCAGCACCCAATTCAAATGTCATCCATCTCTCTGGGTATCCCTAGACAACCCCAGGCAAAACGTGGCCATGGTACTTTGTTCACACCTATATCAAGCTCTTACCCTGTGGAATTGTAATAAAACACTTTAATGTGTCTGTCTTGACAGTGGCATTGTCAGTCTTTCACAGCCAGAATTATACTTTTTCACCTTTTATTTCAGCACCTATTAGAAAGCCTTGACATATTAGGTGATCAAATATACATTTGTGGAATAAATGAATGACTATATAGTGGAATGTAGCCAATTGAGACTGATGCTTTTATTGCCCTTTCAATTGTTCTCATGCATAATTGCACTCCTTGTAACCTACAATTAAATGACAAAGTAGCCAAACCAATCATTCTAATAACAAAATATCAACTTTCGATTCAGAAGATTTTTGGCAGATCAGCAACAGTAGAGGTGGAGGAGAACTGGGAATGGAGAGTGTTTAGGCAGAGATGGCCTCTGCCCACAGATGCAGAGTGGCACCAGAGAGCATCCAAACACACCCTGTCAAAACTCCCAACCCTGGATAGGGATTCCAGAAGAAACTGCCTCATCTCAATAGAAGGGCACAGAGGAAGGACCCAATAGTGACAGTCAACTTATCATCATGTATCTGAAATATTCAATTAATTTTCCATTCCATGCAGTGCAACAGAGATTTATGAAGTGTCAGCTACATTTCAGGCAGTGTGCTAGATCTATAAAATAAAAATAGTTTACATTTGCATAACTATTTTTAATTTTCAAAGTGCTTTCATATACATTAATTTTGATTTTTATGCTAAATGAAAGTTAGATATTCTAGGAGGCAATCTCATGAAGTAATCCCTCTAACTCTGATATGATAACCAGGGAAGCTGAACTTACTTAAACTTTGAGATAAGGCCAAATACAAGGATGAAAAATATTTGATTATTCAGGATAAGGCTCTTCTTTCACATTAGTGTGGCAGTGTAACATCATACGCTAGCCACTGTGCATGTGATCACTATCATCAATCCCTGCCCACAGGTGGCTTCTAATAGAAGATGGAAACAATGCAAGTTTATACACCAAATATAAGTAAAGATCACCACCGATCCCACAGAAATACAAACCACCATCAGAGAATACTATAAACACTTCTACGCAAATAAACTGGAAAATCTAGAAGAAATGGATAAATTCCTCAACACATACACCCTCCTCCCAAGACTAAACCAGGAAGAAGTTGAATCTCTGAATAGACCAATAACAGGCTCTGAAATTAAGGCAATAATTAATAGCTTACCAACAAAAAAAGTCCAGGACCAGATGGATTCACAGCCGAATTCTACCAGAGGTACAAGGAGGAGCTGGTACCATTCCTTCTGAAACTATTCCAATTAATAGAAAAAGAGGGAATTCTCCCTAACTCATTTTATGAGGCCAGCATCATCCTGATACCAAAGCCTGGCAGAGACACAACAAAAAAAGAGAATTTTAGACCAATATCCCTGATGAACGTTGATGCAAAAATCCTCAATAAAATACTGGCAAACCAAATCCAGCAACACATCAAAAAGCTTATCCACCATGATCAAGTGGGCTTCATCCCTGGGATGCAAGGCTGGTTCAACATACACAAATCAATAAAAGTAATCCAGCATATAAACAGAGCCAAAGACAAAAACCACATGATTATCTCAATAGATGCAGAAAAGGCCTTTGATAAAATTCAACACCACTTCATGCTAAAAACTCTCAATAAATTAGGTATTGATGGGATGTATCTCAAAATAATAAGAGCTATCTATGATAAACTCACAGCCAATATCGTAACGAATGGGCAAAAACGAAGTATTCCCTTTGAAAACTGGCACAAGACAGGGATGCCCTCTCTCACCACTCCTATTCAACATAGTGTTGGAAATTCTGGCCAGGGCAATCAGGCAGGAGAAGGAAATAAAGGGTATTCAATTAGGAAAAGAGGAAGTCAAATTGTCCCTGTTTGCAGATGACATGATTGTATGTCTAGAAAACCCCATTGTCTCAGCCCAAAATCTCTTTAAGCTGATAGGCAACTTCAGCAAAGTCTCAGGATACAAAATCAATGTACAAAAATCACAAGCATTCTTATACACCAATAACAGACAAACAGAGAGCCAAATCATGAGTGAACTCCCATTCACAATTGCTTCAAAGAGAATAAAATACCTAGGAATCCAACTTACAAGGGATGTGAAGGACCTCTTCAAGGAGAACTACAAACCACTGCTCAATGACATAAAAGAGGATACAAACAAATGGAAGAACATTCCATGCTTATGGGTAGGAAGAATCAATATCGTGAAAATGGCCATACTGCCCAAGGTAATTTATAGATTCAATGCCATCCCCATCAAGCTACCAATGCCTTTCTTCACAGAATTGGAAAAAACTACTTTAAAGTTCATATGGAACGAAAAAAGAGCCCACATTGCCATGTCAATCCTAAGCCAAAAGAACAAAGCTGGAGGCATCACACTACCTGACTTCAAACTATACTACAAGGCTACAGTAACCAAAACAGCATGGTACTGGTACCAAAACAGACATATAGATCAATGGAACAGAACAGAGCCCTCAGAAATAACACCACATATCTACAACTATCTGATCTTTGACAAACCTGAAAAAAACAAGAAATGGGGAAAGGATTCCCTATTTAATAAATGGTGCTGGGAAAACTGGCTAGCCATATGTAGAAAGCTGAAACTGGATCCCTTCCTTACACCTTATACAAAAATCAATTCAAGATAGATTAAAGACTTAAATGTTAGACCTAAAACCATAAAAATCCTAGAAGAAAACCTAGGCAATACCATTCAGGACATAGGCATGGGCAAGGACTTCATGTCTAAAACACAAAAAGCAATGGCAACAAAAGCCAAAATTGACAAATGGGATCTAATTAAACTAAAGAGCTTTTGCACAGCAAAAGAAACTACCATCAGAGTGAACAGGCAACCTACAGAATGGGAGAAAATTTTTGCAATCTACTCATCTGACAAAGGGCTAATATCCAGAATCTACAATGAACTCAAACAAATTTACAAGAAAAAAACAACCCCATCCAAAAGTGGGTGAAGGATATGAGCAGACAGTTCTCAAAAGAAGACATTTATGCAGCCAAAAGACACATGAAAAAATGCTCATCATCACTGGCCATCAGAGAAATGCAAATCAAAACCACAATGAGATACCATCTCACACCAGTTAGAATGGCAATCACTAAAAAGTCAGGAAATAACAGGTGCTGGAGAGGATGTGGAGAAATAGGAACACTTTTACACTGTTGGTGGGACTGTAAACTAGTTCAACCACTGTGGAAGTCAGTGTGGTGATTCCTCAGGGATCTAGAACTAGAAATACCGTTTGACCCAGCCATCCCATTACTGGGTATATACCCAAAGGATTATAAATCATGCTGCTATAAAGACACATGCACACGTATGTTTATTGCGGCACTATTCACAATAGCAAAGACTTGGAACCAACCCAAATGTCCAACAATTATAGACTGGATTAAGAAAATGTGGCAGATATACACCATGGAATACTATGCAGCCATAAAAAAGGATGAGTTCATGTCCTTTGTAGGGACATGGATGAAGCTGGAAACCATCATTCTCAGCAAACTAATGCAAGGACAAAAAACCAAACACCACATGTTCTCACTCATAGGTGGGAATTGAACAACGAGAACACATGGACACAGGAAGGGGAACATCACACACTGGGGCCTGTTGTGGGGTGGGGGGAGAGGGGAGGGATAGCATTAGGAGATATACCTAATGCTAAATGATGAGTTAATGTGTGCAGCACACCAACGTGGCACATGTATACATATGTAACTAACCTGCACATTTTGCACATGTACCCTAAAACTTAAAGTATAATAAAAAATAATAATAATAAGGTGTATATTAGAAGTACAAAATGTCGTGGTAGTTTAGAGAAAGGAGAAGCACATCCAATTGGGGGAATTAGAAAAAGTTTCATAAAGAAGGTTGCCTTGGGGCTAAGTTTGAAAGAGGAAAAGAATTGGTCAGAGAATCAGCATGAGCCAAGTTGTAGAACCAGAAATGCCCAGAGTACAGAACAGGAAGCATAATTCTCCTAGTTTTCTGGGAATATGAAAATGATCAGCTAAAAATCTATGAAGGTAATCTGAGGCCTTTAAAGAGAGCTTTGAGTAAGTTGCTGAAGAATTTCTGCTTAGTTATATAGACACTGGGGATGATGGAAAGTTTCTGAGGTTAGCATGAGATGGTCAGATCTGGGCTTTAAGGAGGGAACTGGATGGAGTTGTAGAGGATAATGCAGAGGCAGAAAGGACTAGAGACAGAGAAAACAGTCTGGAGGCAACATTTGCAGCAGGCAAGTGCAATTTCTATTTCATGAGAATAGACTCTGAGGTGCTATAGCTGTCAATAATAGAACTATTAACAACCTATGTTTTGAAAATAGTTATTGTAAGATGGAAAATTCCTATAGCACTTTACAGTTAATCACCATATACTTAATTGGTATCTACAAAGTGCCTAGTGCTATGCTAAATCCAGAGGAGGAGGAGATGGTCACATGAAAATAAAATAGAAAGTGGTGCGCAATGAAAAGACATCAAGGTATCACGTAATTATGAGGATCAGACTATATTAGATCAGTTTGACTACCATGCAAAGAGCTAATTTTATGGGGTTTGGTAGCCAAGAGTAAGACGAAAATGTACATGATTGGTAAGGAATTCATGTTAAAACTTATGATAGATGTCGATATATTACATCATGAAAATGTTCACAAGTGAAGACTGCTTGAAGAGCTGAATTAATTGGCTGCCCAAAATAAGAAATAAACTTGAGAGCTGATGGTCATGTTCTATTCTTGTCACGAGACATCATTCATTCATTATGTGCCAGGCACTATTCTAAGTAAGTGCTCGGCATATGTGAGTGAACAAAACAAATGTCCCTGCAGTCTTAAGATTCACAAATAAGTAACATAGTAGCTTTGAGTGTGACAAGTGCTAAGAAAAACAAAAGAAGAACATGGCATGGAGTGGTGGCTGTAGTGTTGCAATTTTAAACGGGATGGTGGTTAAGGGTGGGCGTCCTTTAAAAAACAATATGTGAACAATATGTCACTAGTAGATCACTGGTAAAGGCTATGGCTGTAAAAGACTGCTAAAAAAATTTCCACCCATGATGCTGAAGAGTTTGTCATTTGAGATTTAGAAAATGTCAGCTCAGATTCCAAACTTCTAGAGTCAAAACAAGGTGAAAGGCATAGCTGGCATCACCTTGAAACTGCAGGTCCACTTAATTGCCGTTGTATAGAAAGTAACGTGTAAGACATAGCAAAAGACAGCAGAGTTAAAGCCTGAGCACTGCTCTTTCATTTCCTTTGCCACCTCCCTTTTGCTCTCAATCCTGAACTCTTCCTGTATTTGCACTGTGTGATTGGGCTATTCTGTTGTATATTCTCAGATTTTAGTTCAAAATAACCAAGTCTTCCAGACTTGATTTTTGCTGTTAATCAAAATTCCTGAACTAAACTCAATGCAGTCAGCAAGGATATTTTTTAATCCAGAGTTTACAGCAAGGGGAGGGGCACTGTTTGTGAGAGATTAGATATTTATGCATCATGCAAGTTGACAAAGATGTAAGTACAGAAGAGAACAGAGTACAAGCTTCATGAGACTGAGAAAAACATCTGGGATGCATTTATTACAGCATTAGCCCACAATTATCAGCCTATGTGCAGAGACTAAATGGAGAAGTAGCCAAAAGACCTCCTGGTACTGGATCTATATCAGCCAACAGACAACTGGGGAAATGTTAACGGATCTGTGAAGAACATAATTTGGCAACCTCAGACACTGTATCTCTAATTATAATTCACACACAAGTTGACTTTTATTGGCAATGTTTTTAAACAAGAAAAAAAATAGTAAAAAAAAAAAATTGGAAAGAGGCAAAAAGGGAAGATTTGTTTGAAATTGCTTTCCTTTTAAAGTTTCATGGGAATGGAACATTTCAGGCATCTCTGAAGAGTCAAAGCAGCAGTTAATGTTAAGCAATCCAGTTCTGTACTTGGACATGGTCTAAAATAACTGTGGTGGTTTTCAAATGACGTCTACTCTAAACAGATCTATCCAGAATACTTCAGCTATTACTCAATGACTTGGCATAATTAAACTACATCTGATGTAATAAATTGAACGACTTGGAGGAGAGATAAAAGACCACATGCAAAGCCATCATTGCAGTTTAATCCTCACCTTTGGTAACTTCACAATGTCAAGTGGTATAATGGGGGGTTATATTTACGCAGGGAGAAGTCTCCTGAGGCTGAGTGGGATGGAAAGAGGAGGAAGCAGCCAGGGTAGCACATGTCACCAGAAGGACCTGTTAAAAACATGTCACATGTCACTTTGCAGCTTAACACCTTCCCATGGTGTCCCTTCAATCCAGACACATCCAAACTCCTTACAGTGGGTGCCAGGCCCTTAGTGGCCCTGCCCTTGCCTTCCTCTCCTTGCTCACTAGAGTCCTGCCAAGCTGTCTTCCTGCTGCTCTCAAATGTCCCAAGCTCCTTCCCACACCTCTGCACATACTTCTACTTGGTTCACCCCTCAACCCCTCCTATCTTCATGTGTCTCATTCCTTATCATTCAGAATCTGCTCAAATGTTGCCTCCTCGAGGAGGTCTTGCATCCACTACATATCTGAGCACCAGCTTTATCACCCACATCCCCCAAGGCACATAAACTCAAACCCTGTCCTTGTTTTATTTTTATAGCACTTATCTCCACCTGAAATCATATTGGTTTCTTTTTCACTTGTTCATTTTCTGCCTCCCTAACTACAACATATGCAGAAATTACATTTCCAGATTACCCTTGAAAAACTAGGAAATAATAATTATGTTAAATGCCAGAGAAAGCAGCAAAGATGAGCTAAGGGAAAAATTAATATGTAAGCTAATTTAAAATACTCACGTATTTAAGATGGTAAAAAAAACACATTTCAGAAGCTGTAGAAATATCCTGAAGGAAGTGAATATAGGGAATAAAACTAAAATGGTCAAATAACAAGTGTTTAATTAGTACTTATAAGATTTTCTTGGCCGTGCGTGGTGTCTCACGCCTGTAATCCCAGCACTTACGGAGGCCAAGGCAGGTGGATCACAAGGTCAGGAGATCAAGACCATCCTGGGTAACACAGTGAAACCCCATCTCTACTAAAAATACAAAAAATTAGTTGGGCGTGGTGGTGGGTGCCTGTAGTCCCAGCTACTCGGGAGGCTGAGGCAAGAGAATGGCATGAACCCGGGAGGCAGAGCTTGCAGTGAGCTGAGATCATGCCACTGCACTCCAGCCTGGGCTACAGAGCAAGACTCCATCTTAAAAAAAAAAAAAAAAAAAAAAAAAAGATTTTCTTTGTTTTTATTCTAACTGGGGTTTGCAATTCATAAATGAGAAGTGGAAGTTATTGATGCCTAAATAAATTATTTGGTGGGGAGAGATGGGATAAATAAAAATGAGTAGGAGTTCACCTATCAGACAACTATTAAAAGTCTATTTTCCAGTCTTATGAAATATTAAGTGTAATAACATTCAGATTTGTCAAGTTGAATAAAATTTAGTATGCAGTGCTCTCATACATTTATGGATGTGAGCATAAAAAGGTTCAGCTTTTGGAAGATAACATGGAAATGGACGTCAAACTTAAAGCTACTTAATTTCCTTGAATTTATCTATTCCACTCTTAAGAATCTGTCCATTCCAACTTCTATACTGTTGTAATACCAAACAACATAAATATTCCTCATTTGGTTTGGTTACTAAATTATGATGATTCCTAATGTAGAATACCATGCAATAATTAGAAGTCAGATGGAAATTAAATGGCATTATATTTTTAAAATTTTGCATTTTACATAGAGTACATAATCTAGGTTGAAACTTTACTTGCAAAATATGGAATATATGAATGTGCAGGCAGGTATGCAAAAAAAATTATCTGTAAGAAAACATGGAAATGTCTTAATGCTTTTTGATCCCTCTAGGGAGTTAGACTGGAGTGTGAAAAACTTACCTTTCACCTTGTATTTTTCTGTATAATTTAAAAAACTTAAAAGAACTATTCTGATAATAGAATACAAGCTAATTAATAGAAAAAGGAAATAAAATAGGAGGCAATTTTGTATTGTGATCTGACTCCTGCCTAGCTCATGGCCATTCACCTGTCTCCCACACAGTTCACCTTTGCACACACCATTAACTCTTAACAGAAACCTCACCTTCCCCATCCCCCACCTCATAGGGCGGCAAACTAATTCTCCTTTAAGACTAAGCGCAGACGCAACTTCATTTTAGCAGGTGTTCCTAACCTCAGGAAACTGAGTACTGGGCCCTCTCTGTGCACTTCCATCCATCTCTGGCTGCTTTACCACACCTTCAGAGAGATGTTTCCTCCCAACCACGAACTTCAACTTGAAATTGTGGCCATATCACTTTTCTGCAACCATCTTAGTACGCACAACTGTCTCATGATAAACTTTGTTCCCCTAACTTCAAACACTCTACTACAGATATTTTCAGGAACAACCTGTGCAGGAAGTAATACCGTCTTGTATTTACAATTGAAATTGCCTTAAGCTCTTCAAAGCAAGGACTGTGTCTGTTTTGCTCTGTAATTCCCAAATCTATCCATGTCTGGCATACAGTAGGCTTTCAGTGAATACTAGTAAAAAGAAGGATGAAGACTCATGTGGAAAAGAATCTAAAAAGTTGTTTAAAGTATTTACATTTTAAAGAAGAACTCTTTCAAAAGCAATGCACTAACATCTCAGAAAGTGTTGCCTGTTTGGTGGAAAAGGTGTTGCCTTCTTGGCATGAGCTTAATGCTGATTCCAGGAGCCTGGACTTTGGAAGGAGAGTCTTAATAAAGGGCAAAGATTAAGAACATCTGTGTCCTTTTTAACTCAGGTGTCCCCAGGGCATTTTATCAAATTGAAGATCTAAATATGTAGGGTAAAATCTGCCTCAGGTTAGAATTTTCAGTTAGCAGGAATTCTCGACAGTTCAGTATGAATGAATCATTGAAAGTTGCAAAAGGACCCCAAAAGAATACAGGAGAAAATAGCTTATTAAAAACGATGAGCAAGGTTTTATAGTAGTTGCCATTCTTGAATTTTTTTATTCCACCCATCTGATCATTCGCCAAGTTCTTTTTTATTGTTTTCCTTCTACATAATTTTTAATGTGTTCCTTTCTGTCTACCCCAGCTCTTTACCATGGCCTAACCATTTCCCTGTCATCTGAACTCTGCAGCATACCCCAGCATCTTCAATTCCCTGCCTTCCTTCATTCTTCCATTTATTTGGCAAATGTGATTGATCACAAATGATGTATCTGGGGCTTCAGTGGAAGCTGAGCCTGTAACAATAAGCAAGGTAGGTAATGATGCCTTTGCCTTTGGAGCAATATGTTTCAACCACAACAAACTAGTACTTTCTTCAGTTCCAGCTGCTTGAAATCTCCTCCCCACTAGGCTAACCCACAATTTGTTTCATGCTCGACTTCCTCCAAATACCTTCTAGAATTTCCACATGCTGTATTAAGTGCCCCATCTTATATTTCCAAGATACCTATTATATCAGGCAAGGTCTTAGCAGAAAACAATTGGCAAACTCAGGGAAGGCACTAGAGGAGGCCTTAATAAACGGACTTGTATTAGTCTGGTCTTATGCTGCTAATAAAGACATACCCATAGACTGGGTAATTTATAAAGAAAAAGAGACTTAATGGACTCACAGTTCCGTGTGGCTGGGGAGGCCTCACAATCATGGTGGAAGGTGAACGAGGAGCAAAGTCACGTCTTATACGTGGCGGCAGACAAGAAAACTTGTGCAGGGGAACTCCCATTTATAAAACCATCAGATATCGTGAGACTTATTTACTACCACGAGAACAGTATGAGGAAACCGCCCCCATGATTCAATTATCTCCACCTGGCCCCGCCCTTGACAGGTGGGGATTATTGCAATTTAAGGTGAGATTTCAGTGGAGACACAGCCAAACCATATCAGGACTCTCCAAAATTTGGCCAGGATTAAGGGACAAGGGATAATGTAGTACACTGAGAGTAGCAACATTAGGGAGCTGTTTCTTCCTCCAAGGTCTGAAGCAGCAGAGGGAAGAGACAACTGCCAAAATCTTGAGAAAGTCGGTGAAATTGTAAGGGAGGACCGCTTGACAGAAGCTGTGGCTATAAGTAGAAACCCATCTAACCTGCAGTGACAAGCAGGGAAGAGCCAAGAAATAAACACCCCAGACTTACGGTCCTCCTTTCCTTCCATCTCTTGCTAGTTCGATCCTTTGATCAAACACTACCTGGAGCCAGAGGGCAAGAGAGCCCTCTGATTCAGCTTGTAGTGATTAACCTCCTAGGGATCAGAGAAAGAGAAGGAGGTAGAGCTAGAAAGACAAACAGAAAACATCCAACACAACTTCAATCATTGCATTCATATGGTACAATATCTCTCCCAACTAAACTCTGACTTCAGTGGAAGAAGGACACATGCCTCTTTGATGCAGGAAATGAGTGGGTACTCAGTAAGCTCACTGACCACAAGAATAAAGTTAGAGTTTTCTTCTACTTATCTTTAATGTTTTCTTTTTGTTTCTACTTGGAAAAAATGAAGCCACTGAAATACTGCTGTCCTTTAGCCTTCACAGGAGAAATGTCCATCTATGCTTTGTTGGGGTTTAATGTATTGAGGGATTTTAAAAATTAAACATGAATCTTTCTGGGTCACAGAATGGCCGTGTCTCATGCCGCATATTTTAATAAGCATTTTCAAGTCCTAGAAGCCCGAAGGTTACCTTGCTGGGACTTCTGTCCTGTTGTTAGAGGAACTGTGGGGAGGTCATCACTTACCACCACCTCGGGAATGACCAGGGTCCAAGTATGAGCCATCCAGGGCTAGGCACAGCCTTGCTTCCCTTAGCAGGCAAGAAAGGAGCTGGGGCTGCAGGCCTGTTTTCAAGCCTGTTTTGAAACAGCACATGATGAAAACATATTAAAATAAAATATTGAAATTTCTAATGCCTTATGAGAAAATCAAATAAAATGTTGATTGTTGGTAAATTTGATATTTAATGGGCCCCTCCTTCTGGTCAGGAGTGTAGATCAGAATAAGGATGAGGTCTGAGCTCATTTACTTGCCGAAGGCATGCGCTGTACCAGAAGCTCAGGTTGTTCCACTTAAGCTTATTGTTTTTACCAAGTCAGGCTTTTTTTCCTCTCCAGTGATGCTTAATTTAACCAGAGATTAGACTACTAAGACCTCTGGGAGCAAGAAAGGAACACTCCTCAATCGTGATATTTCAGCCAAGGGAACTGAGCCGGAGGGAATGCATTGTCTCCCACAGTCTCCCATGGCTCAAGAAGATTTAATCACCTCCTTTGACATCTTCTAAGAACAGCCTTTTAGAAGCTTCACCAAACTTAGCCCCAAAGTCCAATCAGAAGCTTAGATGGGCTTAGTGAAAAGGCAGTTTTTGCTCCTGCCCCAGGATAAGAGTACAGAGGATATACCAAACACTCCTATGTGGGTTAAGAGCATTTCTGTGGGGCAGCTTCCTTGTGGAGGTAGATTTTTCAAACCTGCACAAGCCTCTCTCTCAGCAAGTATTCAGCTTCTGATTTCTGGAATGACTGGCCTATCTGACATTAATAATCACAGCATGTGCTCTACCCACATAATGTTCTCACCAGTTTAGGAATCTACAGCTCCTTTATGTTCTCATTGGAAAACTCCTCATTGCTTGACTTAAAACAATGTTGATTCATTTTAATAGACATCAATCAAGCACTTCCCATGTCAAAGCATTGAGACGGGCATTTGGGGAAAGGATGAAAAAAAATGAGGCAGAATCTCTTTCTTTGGGGAACTTACAAATGCCTTGGGTTGAGCAAGAGAGACTCAAATACAGAGCAAGAGGGAAGTGTCTAAGACAGGGATCAGCTAGAATTGGTATTTAAGCACATGAGGATGAGCGATTCCCTCCAACTGGAGCATCTCAGGAAGGACTTTCCAGAGGAGGAATAATTTGCAATGGTCCCAGAAGGATGTGCTCAAACTTCAGAAGCAGAAACAACTGCAAGCAAATAGAGTAAACACCATGAACCAATATCTCCTTTAGTAGCCTGATTCAGTCTTCCATTTGTTCGTGCAATAAACATTTATTGAGTGCCTAACTATATGCTTTTATGGGGGTATAAACATGAGTACGAGTAAGTCCAGTCACAACAAGCTCACAGGCTGGTAGGGGAGGAAAGGTAAACAATAGTTGCTGTAAACTGTGACAGCAAATCATAAAAATGCAGCCCAAGGTGGCAGAGATTCTCTGTCTAGGTGGGAATGGAAGGCTTCACAGAGGAAAAGACATTTGGACTGTATCTCAGAGGATGAGTAAGTGCTTGATACATAGACACAGGAGTAAGGGACAGCTCTGGTGCAAGGAAATGCAAAGGCATGGACACAGGAAATAGAATGGAATGTCTATTAGGTAACTGCAAGTCAACTAGACTGGCTAGAACATAAGTCTCATGAAAGGGAATGGGAAGGAAATGAAGTGAAGACAGCCAGGCATAATCAACAAGGCCCTCTGATGATGAGCCAAGAAGTTTCAGGTTTTATCTGTGAGCCCTACAGAGTGGTTTTAAGTAAAGGAGTAACGTGTTCTGGTTTACATTTAGAAGAATTGTAGAAGCTTTATAGAGAGTTGAAGGCATGGGCTGGAGAGGAAAATATTGGTTAGGAGAGAATTGCAAGGGTATAAGGAAGATGATTAGAAGCTGAACTGAGTCAAATGCTGTGAATATAGGAGAAATGTGTGAATCGTGAAAAGGTGCAGAGATACTGCAAGAAGGTCAAGTAAAGTGAGTTCTGGGAGATGCCCAGAGGATTCGGATATTAGGAGGTCCTCTGTAACCTAAACTCAAGCAGTTTTGATGAAATGATAGGGACTAGAAGCCTCAGAAGGCTGGAAGGTGAGGAAGTGTGCACCAGGAGCACAAACATATCTGTCACAGAGTTTGATGGTGAAGGGAGACAATGACAGTGGACAATAATGAGATGGAGTCAGAATCCGAGGTTGGGGTATCTTTATTAAAATGATAGATGTTTTAGCATGTGTCTTTTCTGCTCAAGATAATCTAGTAGAGAGGGAGGTTTGAAAAATGACGTCCAAACCCTAAATCAATAGCTATATTTATTTTTTTATTGACTTCTAACACCAGACAATATGTATTATCTCATGAACATCAGATGAAAAAGTATCCATGTTTTATTATGTGAAAATGATAAGATGTTTTTAACACGTCCCACTGTGTTATCTGCTTATTTCTTGTTACACAGCTGTCAAAAACACTGTGGCAAGACACACACTTAGGACATGCCAATTCATTAATGTGAGTTTTATTGAAATATAAATATAAGCCTAAGGTGATTGGAAACTCATAGAATGAGGGGAGAGATGCCTTTAGAAGCATATTTCTCAAGCTTTAATGTGCAGGCAAATCTGGGCTCTTGTTAAAATGCAGATTCTGATTCAGTAAGAACAGGATGGCACCCAAAAGGCTGCATCCAGGTGATGTCAATATTACTAGCCCAAAGATCACATGCTAAAGAGCAAGACCCTGTTTAGTAAGATGTCCTGCTCAGTACCACAAAAATATAAGTTCTCCCTCAAACTTACTTATAGATTCAGCACAATTTTAATCAAAATCCCAACAGGGGTTTTCATAAAATTTGATCCTAACATTCATTTGAGAGAGTAAAAGGCCAAAAATAGCCAAGACAGTTTTGAAGAAAATAAATAACAATGAGTCACTAACCCTTGATTCCACCATGAGTCACTAACCTTTGATTCCCTGTCAGAAATTAAGACAAACTATAAAGCTACAAGAATTTAAAGTGTGAGAACAGGGATAATCACGTAGACCAGTGGAATGAAATAAAGTGCTAGGACAAAGGGCCCACAATGTGGGAAATGATAAAATTATATTCTAACTTCATCCCATACTCAAAAGTTAATATTAGTACATCAAAGGACAAAATTTTTGAAGAAAAATTTTAGCTTTTAGAAGAAAATATAGTCAAATATCTTAATGACCTTGTGGTAAGAGAAGGTTTCTTACGTAACACATTGAAAAGTACAAATTCATAAAGAAAAAGACTGATAAACTTGGTTTCTTTAATATTTAAAGCTTCTCTACGACAGAAATCAACATACAGCACTGGTGTATTTGTAAGGCAATTTGGCAATACCTAGTAAACTTCAATAGGTGTATATCCTGCCATCCAGCAATCCCACTTCTATTATACCCTAGACAGATTCTTGAACACAAGCTCAAAGACACATAAAGAAATATCTTCCTTGCAGCAACTACCAAACACTTATAAAACCATCAGATCTCATGAGAACTCACTATCACCAGAACAGCATGCGGGAAACTGGCCCTGTAATTCAGTTACCTCCACCTGGTCTCTCCCTTGACATGTGGAGATTACGGGGATTACAATTCAAGATGAAACTTGGGTGAAGACACAAAGCCTAATCATACCACATATTGTAATTAATTTTTAAAGAAGAAATTAAAGCATATTGATACAAAGTTGACAATTAGCTAAACAACTATGACATGGGATTAAAGGGAAAGTACTGGAAAGTTGAAGGTGCCAGCAGGAGAGTAGCTGAAGAGATGTGCCGTGGGGTCAGACTGGATGGTGAGGTAGACAGAGGAGGGGAGACATGAACTGGCAAGGAAAATGGAAAAGAGGAACTAAGGCAATTGGAGATTTCCTTGAAGCAAAGAACACATTTTGTGTAAGAGAATAAACTCTGGAAGGCCATGAAATTCTGGTTGGAGTGTGAATGTGAACATTGGGATGTCCAACATTGGCCTAGGCAAAGAATGTATGATACAGACCTCAAAAGCAAATACAGCAAAAACAAAAATAGACAAATGAGACTTCATGCCAGTACTCTACCAATTGAACCATCACCTATTCATCCATTTCTTTCCTCTTTGAGGAATATCTCATTATTTGATATATTTTTGTGGACTCAATTAAATATGGTGACTTTTGACCAGTGCAATTATGTGTATTATTAAAGGATACGGTGCTTTCCAATCCATGATCAAGTGCTTTATCTCTTTAAGTACCATTAGTATAAATTTCTAGGCATGCCAAAAACCACTGAGGTTTCATCAACATTTCCCATTTAATTCATACGTTTTCCATCAATTGAATCATATGTTGCTAGAAATTAATCAACTTCTCTGTTCAAAGTTAGCAAGAAGTTTCTGACAAATTGTTGTTCAGTGATTTAATGCTATAATCATAGTTCTCTTCAATACACAGTTTTTGTGGCTTTGACATTTTTCATGTATACTGAGGAGTTTTATAATTTCTCCATCTTCAGTTACTTATGTAGACATGGGGTCCACAATCCTTGTACAGATATCTCCACAAACATAACACAGCTTCATCTACTTGAGGGAATCTTCTTTCCTTAGATCTTATTATACTCGGCTTTTGCTCTTCAAAAGAATAAGGAATTATGCCTCCAACTACAAATATCTATTTCAGTAATATCAAATGCACATGCTGCTGTTCTGTTTCCATGTCTACTTGTTTTCATAGTTTATCATTTCAATGCCAAATATCAGTGTAATTCTTATTAAGATATTTAAAATAGCAACTAAACTGACAAGGTACACGAGTCCATTGCAGTAACAACAGTATGAGTAGCTATGATCTAGTTTGGGTATGCAATGACAGGCAATGACAACTACATCAAAATTCCTGCCTGGTCTATAGCAATTGTAAAACACTGTCAATATTTTTTAAATTTTTTCTTTAAGTTCTGGGATACATGTACAGAACGTGCAGGTTTATTACACAGGTATACATGTGCCACGGTTGTTTGCTGCACCTATCAACCCTGCATGAATTAGGTATTTGTCCTAATGCTCTCCCTCCCCTTGCCTCCCCACCCCCTGACAGGCCCTGGTGTGTGATGTTCCCCTCCTGTGTCCATGTGTTCTGATTGTTCTACTCCCACTTATAAGTGAGAATATGCGGTGTTTGGTTTTCTGTTCCTGTGTTAGTTTGCTGAGAATGATGGTTTCCAGCTTCATTCATGTCCCTGAAAAGGACATGAACTCATTCTTTTTTATGGCTGCATAGTATTCCATGATTTATATGTGCCACATTTTCTTTATGCAGTGTATCATTGCTGGGCATTTGGGTTGGTTCCAAGTCTTTGCTATTGTAAATAGTGCTGCAATAAACATACGTGTGCATGTGTCTTTATAGTAGAATGATTTATAATCCTTTTGATATATACCCAGTAAAGGGACTGCTGGGTCAAATGGTATTTCTGGTTCTAGATCCTTGAAGGATCACCACATTGTCTTCCACACTGGTTGAACTAATTTACACTCCCACCAACAATGCTATCAATTTTAAGATGCATCCCAATTTTAGACATGTGAAAAAAAATGTACCTCTTAGAGCCGTTAGAACTATATACTAGTGAAAGTTGAGAAGAAAAGGAACTTTGGACCTTGGTGCTAGTAAGTCATCTATAAAAACATTGAAGTAGTCTTAACTAATAGTGAATCTAAGATGAAGAAGCTGCTTATCCATTTATGTACCTCATATCTCCCACTTCTACTTGTCCTTTCCTGTAAGCATATAGGTAATACAAATATTAATAATATTTATGGAGTGATTCCCATGTTGTCAGCATTGTTTATACATGCAGTAATCCTCTTTTACATTTAATCTTTACAACCACCCAACAAGGGTGCCATCGTTATTATCCTCATTTTACTAAGAAAACTGAAGAAAAAAGAGGTTAAATAACTTGCCTGAGATAGTAAGTGGCAGGTCCTGAATTCAAATCGGGCAGTGTGAATCAAAGCTTTGCATTAGGCCATTGTGCTTCTCCTTTTTTTTTTAACTTTTATTTTAGGTTTAGGAGTACATGTGCACATTTGTTATAGAGGCAAATTGTGTGTCACAGAGGTTGGTGTACAGATTATTTTGCCACTCAGGTAATAACCATAGTACCCGATAGGTAGTTGTGATCCTCACCCTCCTCTCACCTTCCGCTCTCAGGGAGGCCCTGAATTCTGTTGTTCTCTTCTTTGTGTCCATATGTACTCAAAGTTTAGCTCCCACTTACAAGTGAGAAAATGAAGTATTTGGTTTTCTGTTCCTATGTTAATTTGCTTAGGATAATGATCTCCAGCTCCATCCATGTTGCTGCAAAGGGCATGATATTCTTCTTTATGGCTGCATGGTATTCCATGGTGTACATGTACCACATTTTCTCTATCCAACCTACCACTGCTGGGCATTTAGGTTGATTCCATGTCTTTACTATTGTGAATAGTGCTACGATGAACATATGTGTGCCATCACATTACCTGACTTCAAACTATACTGCAAGGTTACAATAACCAAAATAGCATGGTACTAGTACAAAAACAGACACATAGACCAATGGAACAGAATAGAGAGCCCAGAAATAAGGCCACACACCTACGATCATCTGATCTTCAGTAAAGCTGACAAAAACAAGCAATGAGGAAAAGACTCCCTGTTCAATAAATGGTGGTGGGATAACTGGCTGGCCATATGCAGAAGATTGAAACAGAACCCCTTTCTTACACCATATAGAAAAAATCAACTCAAGATGGATTAAAGACCTAAATTTAAAACCCAAAAACTATAAAAAATAAAAAACCCTGGAAGGTATCCTAGGAAATACCATTCTGGACATAGGACCTGACAAAGATCTCATGGTGAAGATGCCAAAAGCAATTGAAACAAAAACAAAAATTGACAAATCAGACCCAATTAAACTAAAGAGCTTCTGTGCAGCAAAAGGAACTATCAACAGAGTAAACAGACAACCTACAGAATGGGAGAAAATGTTTGCAAACTGTGCCTCTGACAAAGGTCTAATATCCAGCATCTATAAGGAACTTATACAAACTTAAAAGCAAAAACCAAACATCCCCATTAAAAAGTGGGAAAAGGATGTAAACAGACACTTTTCAAAAGAAGACATACATGCAGCCAACAAGCATATCAAAAAAAGCTCAACATCACTGATCATTAGAGAAATACAAATCAAAACCACAATGAGATATCATCGCACACCAGTCATAACGGCTATTACTAAAAAGTGAAAAAACAACAGATGCTGGTGAGGTTGTGGAGAAAAGGAAACACTTATACACTGCTGGAAGAAAAGTACATTAGTTTAGCCATTGTGGAAAGCAGTTTGGTGATTTCTCAAATAACTTAAAACAGAATTACCTCATTATGGTTTTGATTTCTCTAATGACCAGTGACGATGAGCTTTTTTTCATATGTTTGTTGGCTACATAAATGTCTTCTTTTGAGAATTGTCTGTTTGTATCCTTCTCCCACTTTTTGATGGGTTTTTTTTTCTTGTAAATTTGTTTCAGTTTCTTGTAGATTCTGGATATTAGCCCTTTGTCAGATGGATAGATTGCAAAAACTTTCTCCCATTCTGTAGGTTGTCTGTTCACTCTGATGATAGTTTTTCTTGCTGTGCAGAAGCTCTTTAGTTTAATTAGATCCCATTTGTCAATTTTGGCTTTTGTTGCCATTGCTTTCAGTGTTTTAGTCATGAAGTCTTTGCCCTATCTCATGCCAGTTAGAATGGTGATCATTAAAAAGTCAGGAAACAACAGACACTGGAGAGAATGTGGAGAAATAGGAATGCTTTTACACTGTTGGTGGAAGTGTAAGTTAGCTCAACTATTGTGGAAGTCAGTGTGGCAATTCCTCGGGGATCTACAACCAGAAATACCATTTGACCCAGCAATCCTATTACTAGGTATATAACCAAAGGATTATAAATCATTCACCTATAAAGACACATGCACATGTATGTTTATTGCGGCACTATTCACAATAGCAAAGACTTGGAACCAACCCAAATGCCCATCAGTGATATACAGGATAAAGAAAATATGGCATATAATACTATGCAGCCATAAAAAAAGGATGAGTTCATGTCCTTTGCAGGGACATGAATGAAACTGGAAACCATCATTCTCAGCAAACTAATACAGGAACAGAAAACCAAACACCACATGTTCTCACTCATAAGTGGGAATTGAACAATGAGAAAACATGAACACAGGGAGGAGAACATCCCACACCAGGGCCTGTCGGGGGGTGGGGGACTAGGGGAGAGATAGCATTAGGAAAATTACCTAATGTGGATGATGGGTTGATGGGCGCAGCAAATCACCATGGCATGTGTATACCTATGTAACAAACCTGCACATTCTGCACATGTACCCAGAACTTAAAGTATTTTATATATATATATATAAACAGAATTACCATTCAACCAAGCAATTTCATTATTGGGTATATACCCAAAGGAGTAGAAATCATTCTACTATAAGGACATCATGTTTCTCTAATCATACCTACCCCTATTTCCCTGCAGGGGCAGGAGATAGACCACCAGAAGTGCTGCATGCCCCTCCAGAGACTTGATTATTGGTACTCACCTTATATCCAATCATTTGCCATGCTCCACCTCTTGGTTTTACAAATGCAATGAATGGCAACAACTACAAAAGATAGCATTGTCATAGTACTTAACAATTTGTAAAACATTTGTATATATCATGTGACTTAACCCTCACAACAGCTCTGCAAGGTACATATGATTTCCCCAATCTTACCAATAAAGATACAGATGTTCTATTAACTAAGGCTAAGACTAAGCAGGTATCATATAGAGGCAAACAATACAGAGGATTAAATAAGACAGACATTTGTTCCTCTCCCATTTTATCCTGTGGAGCTAAGAGGTCCAAGCTGGTGGGAAAGCTATACTTCACAAAGTCATCTTGGGAACCAGGTTCTTTCATCTTCTTGGTCTGCTGTTTCTAGGGAAGTTGTTCTCATCTGCACCATAGAATCTGGATCACCCCTAGGTCCAGGATCCAGCTCAAGAGAAGGGGAAGGAGGAGAGAGTCTAGGATAGGCAATTTTCTGAAACAACACCTCTCCTTATATTCCACTGGTGAGAACTTAGTCATGAGACCGGTCATATCCAGCTATGAAGGAAGCTGAGAAACGTAGTCCTTAGCTGGGCAACCATGTGCCCAGGAGGAAGGAACAGACTTTGCAGGACAACAGATGCTCAAAAAGACTAAGTGACTTTCCTAAGGGCACTTAGCTAGTGAGTCAGAACCTAGTCTTCCAACTCCAGACCCAAAGTTGATTTTTCTATACCACAGCATCTTCACAATGAAAAAGTCAGAGACGTCTTAAGAAACATTGCTACAGAACATTTCAAACAACTAAATTTAAAGGGACTAAAGCCAATCCTTTTGATATTAAGGAAAGATGGGGCACTATGGACAACGTGTCCCCTCTAAATAGGTAACAACAGCCCCTGAGGATCAGTTTCTCTCAGAGGTCCTAGCAGAGGTGACAAGTGACTCAGTCCCTTCCACATTGTGCAAGGGTTAATTATGCTGTCTTTCGCTTATCTAGTTTATTTTTGTTGTTTTTTGGCACTATTTGGAATGCTAGCTTTTCAGTCATTTCTGATTTCTCTGCACGTCTGTAGCTCATGTAAAAATTTGGCAGGAGATGGGACTGAAAAGGAACAGCTTAACTGAACAGCTGTTTGTCAGTTCCAGGCAGCACCTGTGAGATGTACTGTGGCATTTTTGAACAGGGGGATATGGAGGGTGAAGTGAAATAGAAAAGAGTCCGGAGCTCTCAGGCTAGCATTAAATGAAAAAAGATTTCAGGCACATCAAGACCAGGCAAATATTTAATGGTAGTTAACATGAGTAGACCAGTAAAGACTAGGTGGAAGTCACTGGGGTAGATCCAATGAGGACTCTGTGGAGGAAAAAGCAAGGTGAGTGTGCTGTTATTAATGTAGCCCGAAAAGATAACACCCTCTTTCCTTTTCTCCTTCCCACCCCACACACAGAGAGCAGAGAGGATTGATTTGAAGTATACTTCAGTACTCTGTCCATTTCATGATTCAAGCTGTCAGACATCCCTTGAGTCTATCCCCTTCTCATCAGCTCTTCTGGAAAATCTTGCACTGAGGTTTCCATTTGCATCTCATGCTGAAATCTCCCATGGATCAAACACTCTCTCACTCTTGCAGTTTTACACCCCTCAAATTGTCAGACAGCCCTGCTCTGCCCCTATTAAATCTCTGCTTTGCCAAGCCCCATGGCTCTGGTTCCTTCCACTTTGTTCTAACTTGGTCCTGTCCTCCCAGGTCATTGCAGCTGCTCTGCCCTGAGCTCACAAGCCCTCTCTTGCTCTCTCTCCTTTGACTTCAGCTCCCTGTTGTCCATAACTGATGGCTGATGACCCCTGCCATCACAGTATGGCACTCCGAAGGAAAAAATGTCACCTTTTCTGGTCTGGCATTTCATCAACTGATAGAAGAGTTTTGCATGTATATTGCATTTTACAGGATACAAAGTCCATGATGTTCAGCACAGCACTTGCCAGGTATCTGGCACGGACATAGCTCTCTCCCTCCCAAGAGTCCCTCCACTTCAGTGTCTCTTCAAGCTCAGGAATAAGAACCTAGTGACTAACCCCACTCTATCCAACCTACAGATGGAAAACTAAGGCCCAGAGATGGGGGTGGTGGGTGTGGTGCAGAATGGTTGAACTAAAATCTTAGCATGGATAGCCTAGAGCAGTGCTGGGATTTCAGATTCTGCATTTCTAACAAGCTCCCAGAGGAGATCCTAACAATTCTCTGAGTATTGAGAGCATCTTCTAATCAGAGCCTGCAAGGTGACTTATTTCTTCAAACAAACCAACTGCTATGACTTTAAATTTTAGGTCTGGCGTTTCAAATCCCTTATTGGTAATTAACAAATGGTCCCACTGAAAATGACATATTTCGTAAAGTAAATTACCCTGAAAATGAGACATCATGCCCTCCCCACTCCCACTCCATCTCAAAGGGGGATTAAAACAACAGTTTCGTTTCAATAAAAGATAAACCGGAAAGATATTTTGTCATCATCAATTTAATTACTCTTGACATTACATCATATATTAGTCCTCTTTACCTAATGTAAATTAACTTTCTCAGCAGCAGAAATACACTGCATAATACCCCTTGAGTTCTTTAAAATCAAAAGCTTTGTTCCAAGCAGTAAAATTAGATCTAATCAATAGATTGTATTTTTCTACCTAATTTCAACTCTATATTTGTTAACGTTTGTTTCTTAAGCCATGTTGTCTATAACTAGAATATATTTTACTAAATTTCTAGCAATGGAATAGACATTTTTTAATCCTTAAGTATAGTGATCTTGTATGTGATTAAATGCAGGGTATTTTTGAGCCTACATAAGAAAAAATGTATTGTTAGGTGCTGGGTAAAGATTACTAATAACAACCAACTCAGTGAAACAACAGCCAATCTGTTGCCTATTTCAGTTGCCCATTCATCCATTAAGTATGTTTTGAATGCCTATCATGTCATTGACACTATGCAAGTTACTTGGGATCCAAAGATAAACAGGCCATGGTCGCTATTGTCAAAGTGCTCAAGGTCTACTGGAGAATAAGAGTGGCAAGGACTATTGTCTTTTGCTGTGATAAGTGCACTGCAGAGGGACGCTTGCAGTTCTGCAGCAGCACACTGGAGGAGAATCTAACTATAGATATCAAGGAAATATTATGTAGAAAATACTTGAGTTTGATACATAGGAGTTAGCCACGCCAAGATGGGAGAAGAGGATACGGGCTTACCTGACCAGGCAACTAGCCCCTGCAAAGGTCAGGAATTTATGGGGAAATGCACATGAAGGAACTTCAAGTAGGTCAGAATGACTGGAATAGAAAGTGGGAAGATAGGAGTGAAAAGCCATGTGCATTGAGAAGCATTGGCAGATAGGTGGGGGAAGACTCAACCCCAGTCTTTTCAACCACACCCTGGTGCTCCCACCACACCAAGCTGTGCAGGACAGATGCGAAAAACACCATACATAGCATACATTCTGGAGACTGGAGGAGACTGAGGTAACTTTAGGTTAGGTCAATCAAGGAAGGCTCCATGGAGTACCAAGAGACTGTACCTTATCTAGAAGAATGGTTCCGGTCGGGTGGTGCCATATTGTGTTATGCTTAGAATAGCTCTCACCCACATAATCTATGGTTCTTCACAATTGAGATTGACTTCCTCTGTGCTCTCTTCACCTCTCCCAGCCCCCTTGCCCCTTACTAGATGGCTAGACGGCCCTCCACCATGCTGCTAAAGCAGCATGTTCTCATCTCTACCATAGCACTAAAAGCACGCAATATGATAGTGATTTCTCTCCCTTACCTCCCCAGGTGTATACTTCTTGATGAAAGAGGTGGCATGTTTTTCTATTACTAATATTATTATTTTTATTATACCCATAATATAGGGCCTGGACCACAACAAGTATTTGAAAAATGTTTGTCAAAATGGATGGATAATGGATAGATGGATTAATAAATGGATAGATTAATGAATTATAATCTACTTGAGAACACATCCTGTTTGTTTTGTGTGTCAATTCTACATTCTCATATAAGTGTTTTTAAAACATTTCTTTACTTGGTAAATAAACCAGACTAGAAGTGAAGGCCTAGATAAGGAGGAAGTGGAAGATCAAAGCAAAGTGCCCCAGGAATTAAGAAAGCAGAACATATTCTATTAAGTATAGGAAAATCTGTATGTATATCCCATTAAGTGAAGAAAAATCAACAATAAATTAATTGAAACAAATTATCTGACTCAAAAAGTAAAATATGCAACACTACCAAATCTGTTTCATAAAAGAATTTTTGTAAAGTCTTCAGAAAACACAGTTCTGTCGCAGAGAAATGCATTAGAACTGGAGTTGTGAAGCCCTAGAAAGAGGAGGCTTCAAGTCAAAACAAGCTCACGCACCACCATGGACAGCCACTTTCCCATCCACTGCCTCATTCTGTCAACACTACGGTGAAATAGACATCCTTTTCCCCAAAATTCACAGGCCAAAAGACCATAGATTTATATATGGACTAAAACAAAATTAAATGCATACTTAAATGACTACTTCATTTAAATTCAAATACTAGTTTTTTAGTATCTGTCACATCCCAGTACTGTTCTAAGCACAATAAAGGAACATTTTAGAAAAAAACAAAAAACCTATAGAGCAGCTGCTTGCCTTCAAAAATTTGTACTTTTTGCAGGGAGAAAAAATGTGTGTGTGTGTGTATGTGTGTGTGTCTGTGTGTGTGTGTGTGTGTGAAATTTGGAAATTATTAGCAGCACAGAAAACTAGCTAGATTATTAGTACCAGTACTAACAAAAGTACTAATTAGTACCAGGTGACTGACTATCCTAGGAGAAATTATTTCACCCCCCACAGTGTCTTACAGAGAGCTACTGAATGAAATACAAGTGTAGAGTACCTTTGTATTTGATTCCTATGCCTGCTGCAATAAGTTACCACAAACTTAGTGGCTTAAACAACAGAAATTTATTCTGTCAGCTTGAAGACCAGAAGTCTGAAAGCAGTATTGATGGGCTAACATCAAGGTGTCAGCAGGGCCACATTCTTTCTGGAGGCTCCAGAAGAGAATTCATCCCTCAGTTCTTCCAGCTTCTGGTAGCAAGTGATATTTCTTGGCTGGTAGCCCCTCTCTTCTCCATCTTCACACCACCTTCTCGTCTATTTGCCTAATATAGTGTTGATGTTTGTTTCCACCCAAATCACTGGGGGTTGCATTGTAACCCCCAGTGCAGGCGGTAAGGCCTGGTGGGTGATGCATGGGAACAGATCCATCATGAATGGCTTGGGTCATCTCCTTGATAAGTGAAGTCTCACTCTGAGTTCATATGAGATCCAGTCATTTAAAAGTGTGTTTGACCCAGCAATCCTATTACTAGGTATATACCCAAAGGATTATAAATCATTCTACTATAAAGACACATGCACATGTATGTTTATTGCAGCACTATTCACAATAGCAAAGACTTGGAACCAACCCAAATGCCCATCAGTAATAGACTGGATAAAGAAAATGTGGCACATATACACCATGGAATACTATGCAGCCATAAAAAAGATGAGTTCATGTCCTTTTCAGGGACATGGATGAAGCTGGAAACCATCATCCTCAGCAAACTAACACAGGAACAGAAAACCAAACACCACATGTTCTCACTCATAAGTGGGAGTTGAATAATGAGAACACATGGACACAGAGAGGGGAACCTCCCACACCAGGGCCTGTCAGGGGTGGGGGGCAAGGGGAGGGATAGCATTCAGAAAATATCTAATGTAGATGACAGTTTGATGGGCGCAGCAAACCACCATGGCACGTGTATACCTATGTAACAAACCTGCACGTTCTGCACACGTACCCCAGAACTTAAAGTATAATTTTTTTAAAAAAAAGGGTGTGGCACCTCCAACCTAACTCTCTCTCACTTGCTCCTGCATTTGTCATGTGGTGTATCTACTCCCCCTTCACCTTTCACTGTGATTGAAAGCTTCCTGAGGCCTCCCTAGAAGCTGAGCAGATGCCAGCATCATGCTTCCTGTCCAGCCTGCAGAACTGTGATCCAATTAAGTCTCTTTTCATTATAAATTACTCCTCTCAGGTATTTCTTTTTGTTTGTTTGTTTGTTTATTTTATTTTATTTTTATTATACTTTAAGTTTTAGGGTACATGTGCACAATGTGCAGGTTAGTTACATATGTATACATGTGCCATGCTGGTGTGCTGCACCCATTAACTCGTCATTTAGCATTAAGTATATCTCCTAATGCTATCCCTCCCCCCTCTCAGGTATTTCTTTATAGCAATACAAGAATGGCCTAACACAGTGTCTGTGTCAAATCTCCCTCTGCCTTCCTTTTATGTGATTCCATTTAGGGCCTACTCAGGTAATCCAGGACAGTCTTCCCAAGGCAAGATCCTTAATCCCATCTGCAAAATATTTGCCATGTAATGTAACATTTACGGATTCCAGGGTTTAGGACTGGATATCCTTGTCTACTACAACCTTCATACCTATTCTTTTAGACTTTTCTCACCATCTCCTTCCCCTCTATTCCACCTGAGGTCTCCACCTCATATTTTATTCAGGAAATAGAAATAAAATCCTTCATCTTCCCACCACCAAATCTGCCTGCATCCTTGCCTAACTGATACCTCTCCTTCTCTCCTATTAGAGTGGAAGACATGTCCCTCCTGCTCTCAAAGCTCAGTTCCCCCACTGGGGTTCCTCTCTTCATCACTCATCTCTTTCTCAAGGACTTCTCTTCTTTAATATATATATATATATATATCTCCTCTCTCCCTCCCTCTCTTTCCTCATCATTTCTCTCTCTGTCCCCACTGGATTATTTCCAATAGTATTAGAAGAGGCTCGAGCACTTTTTATCTTTAGAAAATCTTCCTCTTGACCCCACACTTCACATCCCCTCCCACTCTACCTAATTTCCCTGCCCCTCTTTTTATGTAATTTATTTTTTTCTTATTATAAATTAAATTTTTAATTGAGAAATTTGTAGATTCACAGGCAATTGTAAGAAATAAAACTTAGCAATGTCATGTACCCTTTACCCAATGGTAACATCTTGCAAAATTATGATACAATATCATGACTTGGATATTGATATTCATATAATCAATGGATCTTATTTAGATTTGAGCAGCTTTTTGTCCTGTGCATGTGTGTGCATGCGCATCTATTTAGTTGTACTTAATTTTATCACATGTATAGGGTCATGTATCCTTCACCACTGTCAAGATACAGAGCCATTCCATCATCACTAGGATCCCTCCAGTTGGTTGCCATTTAATAAACACGTCCCCCTCTCTCATTCTTTCCTGACTCCTTTCTCCTTCTCATCTCCTCCCCACCCAACTTTCTTTCCCTAAGCCCTGGAAACCATTAATGTGCTCCTTTTCTAAAATTTTATCATTTAAAAAATACATATATGCATGTATATATGTGTGTGTGTGTGTGTGTGTATTTGAAATTTTACAGTATGTAATCTTTGGGGATTGATTTTTTTCACTCAGCATAAATTCTGAAGATTTATATAATTGTAGCTAGTATCAATAGTTCATTCCCTTCTATTGCTCAGTAATATTACACGGTATGGGTGTATTATAGTTTGTTAACCACTCACCTGTAAAAATAATATCTGGGTTTTTTCTACTTTTTGGCTATTACAAATAAAGCTGCTATGCATATTCATGCATATTTGTGTATAAGTTTTCTGTGCGCGTGTAATTTTTCATTTCTCTGTAATAAATGCCTAAGAGTGAAATTTCTGAGGTGTACTATACATATTTTGTTTTATAAGAAATTGCTTAACTTTTTCAGAGTGACTGTACCATTTTACATTCCCACCCATGCATACCAACAATGTAAGAGTAATTCAGTTTCCCTGTAACCTGCTAGCATTATGTCTTGTCACTAATTTTTATTTTAGCCATTCACATAGATGTGTAGTGATATTGCATTGTAATTTTTTTTTTTTTTTTTGAGACGGAGTCTCACTGTCTCGCCCAGGCTGGAGTGCAGTGGCGCGATCTCAGCTCACTGCAACCTCCGCCTCCTGGGTTCACACCATTCTTCTGCCTCAGCCTCCTGAGTAGCTGGGACTACAGGCACCCACCACCACGCCCAGCTAATTTTTTGTATTTTTAGTGGAGACAGGGTTTCACTGTGTTAGCCAGGATGGTCTCCATCTCCTGACCTCGTGATCCACCCGCCTCGGCCTCCCAAAGTGCTGGGATTATAGGTATGAGCCACCGTGCCCAGCCTGCACTGTAATTTTAATTTGAATTTTTCTAATAGCTAATGATGAACACCTTTTTTTATTATCTCAACTTTTATTTTAGGTTCAGGGAGTGCAGATTTGTTATTAGGTTATATTGCATGATGTTGAAGTTTAGGATACAGATGATCCCATCGCCCAGTACAGAGTATAGTGCCCAACAGTTAGTTTTTCAACTCTTCCCCCTTTCACCCCCTCCCTCCAGTAGTCTTCAGTGTCTATTATTGCCATCTTTATGTCTATGAGAACCTAATGTTTAGCTCCCCTTTATAAATGAGAATATGTGATAGTTGGTGTTCTGCTCCTGCATAATTCACTTAGGATAATGGCCTCCAGCTCTATCCATGTTGCTGCAAAGGACATGATTTCATTCTTTTTTATGGCTCTGTAGTACTTCATGGTATATATTACTACATTTTCTTTTTCCAATCCACTGTTGATGAGTATTAGGTTGATTCTATGTCTTTGGTATTGTGAATAGTATTGTGATGAACATATGAGAACATGTGTCTTTTTGTTAGGATGATTTATTTTCTTTGGATATATACCCAGTAATGGGATTGCTGAGTCAAATGGTAGTTCTGTTTTAAGTTCTTTGAGAAATCTCCAAACTGTTTTCCACAGTGGATGAACCAATTTACATTCCCACCAACAGTGTGTAAGTGTTCCCTTTTCTCTGTAGCCTTACTACTGGTTGTCTCCTCAATCTGCTCTAGTCTAGGTTCCAACCATCATCCCAGGAAATGTCTCTTGTCAAGGCCACTGATGGCTCCCACGGTTATTTCACCAGTCAGTAGAACTCATAATGGTGGCCACATCTTCCATCTTGAACAATATTTCTCTCTTGGCTTCTCTGACCTCATGCTCTCCTGATATCCCTTCTACTTTTCCTTCTGCTCTTTCTTGAACTCCATTCCTACCCAAACTCTAAATGTTGAGGAATCTTAAGTCTCAACTTCAGGCACTTCTTTATTCTCTACCCTCTTTCCCTAAATAATTTCAACAATTCTTTTGGAGCTAAATGCAAGTATTAGGTTATTGACTCTGAAACTTTTGCTTTTGCCACATTTCTCCTCTGAAATCCATAGGCAAATATCTAAATTTTTTTTGAGACAAGTTTTGCTCTTATTGCCCAGGCTGGAGTGCAATGGCATGATCTTGGCTCACTGCAACCTCTGCCTCCTAGGTTCAAGCGATTCTCCTGCCTCAGCCTCCCAAGTAGCTGGGATTACAGGCACCCATAACCACGCCTGGCTAATTTTTGTATTTTTAGTGGAGACAGGGTTTCAACATGTTTGTCAGGATGGTGTCCAACTCCTGACCTCCAGTGATCCACCCGCCTCAGCCTCTCAAAGTACTGGTATTACAGGTGTGAGCCACCACACTGGAGTGCAAATATCTAAATTTTTGCTTGACATCTTCACTTGAACATCTCACACACAACTCAGATTAATATCCCCAAAGCAGAATTTACAATCTCTCTATTCCACCCTCTACCTCATCTTACTCTTCTAATTAGCCATTCACCCAGGAAAATCATGGGAAGGTAAGAAGAAATAAAAGAAGACAAAAGAAATTTATGTGATAGAGATGGCACTGCCCAAATGTTTATAAACTGTCCACACAGTCATTCAGGATTCAGGCACCTTCCATCCCGTGGTTCCTCCATCCCCTTGGGCTTCAAAGTTCTTTGAATCCAGCCAAATGTCCTGAGAAGAAAGAGTAGAGAACACACAAACATTTCCTAAAACCCTAGCCCAGAAGAGGAGTATATTATTCCACTCACATTCTGTTGGTGAAAACTAGTCATGTGACCCTGCCTTGATGCAAAGGCTTCTGGGAAGTGTAGTCTCACTGGGCAGCTGCCCACTGTGTAAAGAGGAGCGCAAATTTGTTTCAGACAGCTAGTGGTCTCTCCCATGGCCAATTAAACCACGGAATGCAGGATTGTGGTTGATCTGAGGAGATTAAAAATCTGAGAAATTACCATTTTTTAAAAGAATTTTTTGTGGGAAGAAAGAAAAGAAAGAGAGGTTAGAAACAGTAAATGAGATGTTGAAGTATTACAATCTATTTATAAGAGGATTTCTTATTCCACACTTTCCCTAGTCAGCTTACCTGAAGTCCCTGACTTAGGTAAGTGAGTAGTTATGAAGGGCAGAATTTACAACATCAATGAAAGAGTTACTTTTAGGCAGGTAGGACATAGGAAGATACTGGGTCACACCATACAGAAGTCTCCTACTTTGCCCAAACAAAGGTGTTTTGGCTGTAGAAATTCTCCTTAAACTCATTCTAGTGGCACTGACTATCCAGGCCCCATCTGAATGCTCCCTGAATTCCTAACTACTCAGCCTTAACTTTCTGAATTCCTGTGGGCTGTATCTCTCTAGGGCATGAACAAGACAACTGCTCCATGAGACCACCATAGAAGATAAACTAAAAAATGGATTTCTACAAACTCCTGCCAGCATTTTGAAATGACTGCCCAAACAAATATGTTCTGACAGTTGCAAGAAAAGGATAAATAATAGATTCAGAAAAAAAAAATATCGTCAGCTAATTGTTCTGTGAAACTCTCTTATGTTCCCCTAGGTGTCTGTTACAAATGAAGTTTTTAGTAAATGTAGTTTCCAAAGTAGCCTGACATCTCACCTTGGGATTTGGCAGCTTTGTCTAATGAGCTGCCAGAGAATGGGATGGCAGGCAATGAAGAATTGAGTGCTCTAAGCCTTCCTTCCTCTTCCTTCACTTTACGTTGTTATTATGCAGAAGTGGGTCATGAACATTAAGAGAACTTTATTCAAATGTGGTGATAGATCAGCTGACAAAGTATATGCCTGGCTTGGCGAAGGCAGAAAATCACAAAGTCATCACAGAGTATGGATCATAGAGGGCACATAAATGTCACAAACGACGACCATATTAGCAACCACAAGCCATTCTGCCTCTGAGAAATTTGAATTTCCAACAGAATCAGGGAATTTGGACATTGGCCACACCACAATAGAGAACATGGGCTGGAGGGGTAGGACATGGGGGTAGGTGGTGACATGTCAGGCAGAGAGCAGTGGAGTCCCCCATCCTGAAATGTAAGTGTCTAAATCTTCTTCAGTACAAAATTTTTGGGGATAATTCAGCTCTAATGAGATGCTCTGTATCTGATAAGAATAAACAGCTATTGGCAGTTTTCCACAAGTCAAAGTGGCCTTGGGACATGTTCTCACCCACTTAGTTGCCACGAAGACTTCCAACTATGTTACCATGGAGACAGCTTAGAAATCAAAGATATGACTTAAATTATTAAAGCCTACTAATCTAAGGAGAAACCCTGATAATTTGAATAGTTTTCCATTTAGACTGGCAATACTTATCTTGGAGCAAAAGAGAAATTAACATTATTTTCTCAAAAGTTTATGAACTGTGACACTAGGTTTATCTCACTATATTTATTATTAGTCTAGATGCAGAAATTTTATGGTGCAGTAGCTTACGTAGCTTTATCCTGTCAGTTTGTCAATTTATATATGTATGATTTATAAGATATACTAGAGGATATAGTACAGAGTTGCACATCACAAATGAGTTAACTACCACAGCCCCGCCCCCAAATAATCAATGTTCTATTCTGGTACAGTGTCAGAAGATGGCATACTAATAAGTTGTTGGCAGAAAGGCCTGCCACTTAACTAATATTCAGTACAGCTGATGTCTTGTTAATTAAATATTGTCATGACCATAGGATAGAAGGTTTCTGCAGGGTAGGCCACCCTGTTCCAAGTTTATTCCACAGGGATTCAGGAAGCATTCAGATGGGACCTGGGTAATCAGTGCCACTACAATGAGTTTAAGGAGAACTTCCACAGCCATACCTGTGTTTAGGCCAAGTAGGAGACTTCTGTATGGTGTGACTTGGTATCTGCCCAAGTTCCACCTGCCTGAAAGGAACTCTTTCATTGATGTTATAAATTCTGTCCTTCCTAACCACTCAGCCTAAAATCATAAGCTGAGAGTCATTCTCTTACTTTGACAGCAAATTTACAAACAATGTCTCCAAGGAATGGAAAAATGGAAATCCAAACCCAAAGAAGTCACTTTGGTTGTTGACAGAGAAGACACAAGATCACCAAACAGGTATCGTGGGCCAAAGCAAACCCTCATAAGACTCAGCAAGCAATAATGGGGAAAAAGAGGTTCTCCTTTCAGAGAGAAAAGGCAGCAGAAGTGGCTTGAAGTTTAAGGAATCTTTATCTCCCAAGCCTTCTCTCTTAAGAAGAGAATGAGAGTTTACATGCAGTGAAAATTACCTATATTTACTAAAACTGGAGGGAATCCATTCCTCTAGCATCCATTACTCCTCTGACAGCCCCCTCCTCCTCTTCCTCTCCCTTTCCACAGATCCCTCAATCTGCTTCTCATGTCTATCCACCAACTTCAACATATACAAATTCTGGAAAAGAAAAAAATCACAAGCAGTAGGAACTTCCAATATCCATTATGCCTCTCTTCCTTCCATAGACAACCCCATTTTTATTTGGGAAGAAAATATGCCCAGTAAAAAACACTTACCTCCCCAGACTCCACTGCAGCTCAGAATGGTCATGGAACTCGGTGAGATAAGAGCAGAATAGGGATGCTCTTGTTTTCCTCATTAAAAAGGATAAGAACTTGTTGGTACAAGCCTTCCATTCTTGCTCCTCCTCTTCCTTCCTGCTAGTATCCAGGCACAAAGCTGTAGAGAAAAGGTTAGAAGAACTTTGCTATTTTCTTAAAACCAAGAGTGGGAAAAGCATGTCCTAGGGATGGTAGTGGGAGGTTAAAAGGAAACTTGATCCTTGAGGTTTCCCTTGAGGAATGAGCCTGGACTGCCACCTTTAGACTAATAGTTATATGAGAATAATCAATCTCTCTTTGAAATAAGACATTAATCAGTTTTATGCCACTAAAGATGATCTTGTTTGATATACCATGGCTGCTACTGAACAATGAGGAGACAAATAATGAAATATGAGGGAATGACATGAGAATAAAAGCTTGAAAATAGTGGGAGGAAGCATGGCTTCTGTATCAGTCAGAGCTCCACAAGAGAAAAAGAACCAATGGGAAATATGCATTAAGAGATTTATTGCAAGGAATTAGTGACTGTCGGGGTTGGCTGGGCAAAGCAAAATCTGCAGGGCAAATTGTCGAGAAGGGTAGGCTGAAAACTCTCAGGCAAGAGCTGATTCTGCAATCCATGAGCAAGTTGTGCCTGGTCACCATAATGCACAGCAAAGCCAAAGCAGTATTCATATAGTCTGAGATCTTCATTATTGGCTAGTTGATCATGGTAACCCTAGAACTGAAATATAAGGTCAGCCGACTAAAATCTTACTTGATCTGTATAGGAGGAAAGCTCTAGAGATAGTGAACAGAAGTCTAACTTGAATCACCAAAACAGAGTCACAGGCCCTCACTCAATCCCCAGCTTCAGCCAGTTGATAGGCCCAGATCTCCTTAAATAAAGAGGAGGCCAGATCCTTCTAAGAAGAAATCCTGCTATGCTTCCAAAAAAGTGCCTGTATACTATTAATCTTCTCAGTAGTCCCAAAATGTACCTGAAGCCATTTACTGGAGTAATTGCACATTGAGGAAGGGGAAATAATCAGGCTTTCTAGGGGTTTACCAGATACTGACTCTAAACTGTCACTAATTCCTGGAGACCTAAGTGTCACTTCTCTATCACATCACAGCAAAAGAAGCTTGTGGAGGACAGGTGAATGGAGATCAATGAGTTTGGCTCAGGTCTGTTATAGTAGGCCCAGTGAGTCTAAACACAATGTATGGTTTTTACACCATTTCAAGAAGGTGTAATTGGAATAGATATGCTTACAAACTGGAAGAATATCCACATTGGTTCTCTGATCATGGAATAAGGCGTAGTACTGTAGGAAAGTCCAGTGGAAGCCACTAGAACTGCCTTTACTTAGGAAAATAGTAAACCAAAAGTCATACCATTCTTGTAGAAATTGCAAAGATTAATGCCATGATCAAGGACTTGAAAGATGCAGGGGTGCTTATGCCCAACTCCTAACACATTCCTATTCAGCTTGACTGTTTGGCTTCTGAAGAAGGCAGGTCTTGGAGAATGACAATGAACTATGACAAGTGTAATTAAGTAGGGACTCCAATTGCAGCTGTTCTTCCAAATGTGGTTTCATTTGGAAACACATCCATTGGTACTTGTTATGCAGGAATTGATTTGGGAAATTATTTTTTTTTCTAGATCTATTAGTAAAGACCATCAGAGGCAGTTTGCTTCCAGCTAGGAAGACAGGCCAAATACCTTTACTGACCTACTTCAGTGGTATATCAACTCTCCAGACCTATGTCATGATCAAGTTTGCAGGGACCTTGACTGCCTTTCCCCTCCACAGAATGTCCATTACATTGATGATGTGATGTTGATTGGTCCTGGTGATCAGGGAATAGCAACTACTCTAACTATATTGATAAGATACTAATAGACCAAAGAATAGAAAATAAATTCCACAACAATTCCAGGGCCTGCCACCTCAGTGAAATTTCTAGAGGCCCACTTGTCTGGGGAATGTTGAGATAGGCTTTCCAAGAGAAAGACAGTTGCTGCACTTGGTACTCCCTGCCAATAAGAAAGAAGTATAACACCTATTAGCCCTCTTTTGATTTAAGGGGCAATGTATACCTCAACCCACTTACCAAGTGATCCATAGGAGCTGCCAGTTTTGAGTGGTGCTCAAAATAAGCAACAGGCCCAGGCTGCCATGCAAGGTACTCTGCTACATGGCCTGTACAGCTCAGCAGATCTGGTGGTGCTTGAAGTGGCAGTGGCCCATAAAGATGCTGTTTGAAGCCTTTGGCAGGCCCCTATACATGAATTTTAGTGAAGATCGTTAGGATTTTGGAACAAAGTTATTCCAACCTCTGAAGATAATTACACTCATCTTGAGAAACAACATTTGGTTTGCTGCTGGGCATTGGTAGAGACTGAATACTTGTCCATAGGATATCAAGTTAATGTTAAACCTGAACTGCGCATCATGAACTGGGTGTGTTCTAACTCACCCAGTTATAGAGATGGGCATGCACAGCAGCACTATGAGGTCAGGCTTAAGCAGGTCTTTAGACACAAGTCTGACAAGAAATGATCCAGATGCCCATGGCCTCAATCATGATACATTATATTCTCTCTCTCTCTCTCACACACACACACACACACACACATACACACACACAATATCTATGGCCTCTTAGGAAGTTCTCTATGATCATTTGATTGAAGAAAAAAATCTAAGGCTTGGATTACACATAGTTCTGCACAATATGCAGTTACCAACCAAAGTGGAGAGTTGCAATATTACAGTCCCAATCTGGAAAAACCCAGAAGGTGAAGGGAGGTTCTTCCAGTGGGCTGAACTTCAAGCAATGCACCAGATTGTTCACTTTTCAGGAAAGAGAGATGCCCAAAGATACACGTCTATATCAATTTATGAGCTGTGGCTAATAAATTGTTTGGCGGGATGGTCAGAGACTTGAAAGAAACACAACTAGAAAATTGGTGGCTAGGAAGTCTAGGAAAGAAGTATGTAGAGAGATATGTTCAAATGAGTAGAGTGTAAAGATATTTGTGTCCCTCATGAATGCTTATTAAAAAGTGACCTCAGGGAAGGATTATAATAATCAGGTGGGTTGGACGGCCAGTCTGTGGAGGTTAGTCAGCCTCCTTCCCTGCCATTCCTGTCATTGCCCACTTGGTTCACAAAGAGGCCATGGAGGCAAGAATGGAGGTTATGCATGGGCTCAGCAACATGGACTTCCACTCACCAAGGCCAACCTGGCTACAGCCACTGCTAACTGCCCATTCTGCCAAGAGCCAGCAACTGTGTGAATGAGCTTGGAAACAGATCCTCCCACGGTCGAGCCTTGAGGTGACTACAGCCCTAGCCAACAACTTCACAACAACCCCAGGTCAGACTCTGAGACAGAACCACCAGCCAAGCCGCTTCTTGGTTTCTGATCTAGAGAAACTCAGATATAATAAATGTCTGCTATTTGAAGATGATAGTCTTAAGCTAGTTTGTTACATAACAATGATAATATACACCCAACATGAATAAAACCTTGTCCAGGAGTCCCAGATAACCCAGATGTGATAGTGATAGGAATCTCCAAGAGAGAACACTCACTGCTTTCCTTATTTTAGTTTTCTTTCTTGGTACTTTTTTAAAATTCTTATATTTATATGAAAAGAAGAATCACGCCTTATATTTACCACTGAATAGCTGATTTCCAAAAATTACACATTCTTTTTTATCTATTTCCCTAGAAAACTACATGTAGGCATTAACAGTTGGGGGGAAAGGACTGTTGCCCTCTATATTCTTTTTTTACCTTTCATTCAAGCACTATGATAATGATAGGGACTTATTTAAAAAAAAAAAAAAGAAAGAAAGAAAGAAAGAAAGAGAGAGAGAGGAAGGGACCTGAGCCATAGGGACAGTTGTGTGATGTCTCTGACCCAGTATCAGCCATGAAAAAATAGAATTTATGATGGATATTACAGTTAAAATAGAGAAGTTATAAAATTGTGACAAAATGGGGAAGAACAGGAACATCTCCACTTCTATTTTTTGCTCACCAGAATTAATTTGCCCTTCCTGCAGCACAGAGCTAGGCCACCTCTGAGTGACCAACAACTCTGACCTGAAATCAAACCCAACTTCCACAGCTCTTGTAACCAGGAAGATTTTTTAATTCATGTGTGAGTCCCTACTCACCTGACACTCAAAGAGGAACTGCATCCTTTTGAACAGATTGACTTCCAGGTGTAAATCTATATATTTTAATTGCATTTTTGTTATTGTTGCTGTTCAGAGAAAGATTAATTCTGTGCCCTTGCAACATAATTTTTCTCTTGGATTTTCTGACAATGAAAATAGGCCCTTAGAGAACTCATTGCTGTGGACAGGTTTCTTTCATCAGAATGCCATTCTTCTTTCTCTCCTCACTAGTAAGATACAGATACTGCACCGCATTCGCTTCAGAAACAGAATCCTTATCTCAAGTCTTTAAGATTTAATCTATTTCATTTTCCATCTTAAGTCTGCAATTATTCACTACAAATCACTTACACATAGCCCTTGGTCATTTTATTCATTTCTAGACGTTAAGAGATCACTCTGATTTTTACCTCAATAGTACTCTACAGGAATTTACTTTCATTTTAAAATGATGCATACTCTTCACTGTGGCAGTTGTCACCTCCTTGCAAAGAATGTATTAAACTACTCATTGGCAGGATCTTCAAATCTAGTGGCACCATGTTGCTGGTGAGCTAAAATTAATTTGCCAGGTAATGAGACAATCTTCTTTGCCCATTTCCCTAATTAATATTTTATATTTAATGGAAATTCTGACCTCACCTTTCTGCCTTCCTCTAAGCAAATGATTACAGACAAAAAAGCTGACCTTGGGTCTTCAAGACCCAGTTTTCCAAACTCTCCAAACTCCACTCGAAGTCATCTGACCTTGCTCTATTCAAGATGGGTTAGCGGAGATGCTGCAGCTACACTACCAGCTGAGGCAGCTGCTGCATTAAGATTTATATCTTAGTTAAGATAAGAAATAAAGCTGATAGTTGCTTCAAAGCTTGGAGCAATGTCTGAGATAGAAATCACAGAAGAGGGTAGGTCCTCAAGAGATATAATTTCTTATAATTATATTTATCATATACAGATAAAAACATGGTATATTACTTTCCTGGGGTTTCAGTAGCAAATTACCACCAACTTGGCCACTTGAAACAACAGAAATTTACTCTTTCACAATTCTGGGAACCAGAAGGCTGAAATCATGGCATCGGTGGGGCTGTGCTCCCTCAGAAATCTCTCCAGGAGGCTCCTTTCCTGCGTCTTCCAGCTTTTGGTGGCTTTAGGCATTCCTTGGCTTGTGGCTACTTCACTCCAATGTCTTATTCCGTGGTCACATTGCCTCCTCCTCCTCTCTGTGTTTTCACTCCTATCTGTCTCAAATTCCCTCTGCCGTTCTCTCATAAAGACATTCATCATTCGAATTAGGGCCAACCTGAGCAATCCCAAATGATCACCTTATCTCAACATCCTTCATTTAATTACACCTGCAAAGACCCTTTTTCCAAATAAAGTCACATTCATAGCTGCCAGGAGTTTGATATGAATATCTTTCGAGGAGTCATTTTTCAGCTGACCACACGTGGGTATATGTGAAAGTCCAGACGTATGCACAAAGGAAACCAATTTCTGCAAGTTGAGGAATGGAATATTGAGTCAGCAAAACACAACCACAGCAATTTAGCATGTTGTTTTGTCTGCTTTGTGTTTATCATAAGTGATTCTGCAAGAATACAAAACTGCAAAAACTTGATCCAATTTTCAAAGTGCCAGAGTAAAATAAAATACAGTTAATGCTAGAATCTTGCTAATTGCAACAGAGAGAGAAATAAGAGAAAAAAGTCTGTGGGCATATGAGTCAGAAAGAATGGGATTTGAATCCTGGCTATGCTGAACTCCAGACCTATATCCATGTATAAATTAACTTGTTTTTTTTTACTAGGAAATAAAGATAATGCATCTTATGATAAAAACAATAGTTTAGAGTGATGCATGAAGAGGCACACTAACCACTGAGGGAGGGTGTCGCAATGGTCCGGGACAGTAAGGAGATTCAGCAAAAGATTCAGCACTTCCTTGTTAGCACCCTTAGGTATGTTATACCTTCTACTTTACTGCATCTTCACAATAATGCTAAGATATAGCTGTGTCATCCACAATTCAGAGGTAAGTAAGGAGGCTCAGAGAAGGTAACTTGCCTGAAGTCTTGCAGCTATTAACTAACACAACTTGAATCGAAATCCAGGTCTTTCTAACCACAAAGTCTATAGAAATGAGAAAAAAAAATAGATAAGGTTGATAGAGAAAAGCTCAATATCAAAACAATCAAATACGTATTCAAATGTTGCCTTGACATGTTGACTATGCCCAATGCCTAGTGAGAGGTGCTGAAACACATAGGAGGGTGAATAAGGCACAGAGCCTGTCCTCAAGAAGCGTCACCCAACTCTGGCTACTGAAAATAGACTAAGATCAGTCATCTGATTGCTTAACTATGAAGCAATAAAGTCCAGTCCAGCATCAAATTGAAAAATTCTTAGCTATCTCTTACCTCAAATCTGAATATCTAGAAGCAGAGCGTTCTAAGTGCAATACCAGCATAAGGTTATGGCTTTTCTGCATTGTTCCCATTCCACAGGGTGTTCCTACCTTGACCAGAACCTGCTACCATCTTAATCCCCCCTTGCCCCAACCACCTACCACCACTCCAAAGAGAGGGGACTCAAGCAGTGGTCCTCAGTTCCAACCAGTGAGCCAGGCAACCTCATATACTTTGCCTAGTACTTGTCAGTTCCCTTGAGAGTTGTAACCAGCTACTGGTTCTTCTTACTTGGAAACCAAACCCATATTTTAGACAGGATTGGGGTACCCTGGCCCTTTTAAAGTTCAACCTGGTTCCTTGGATAGTGAGACTACCCTGGATTTGATTGAGGTTTTTCCACATTCATTCAGTCTTCGTTGTAAGGAGACAAGGTTCCTGTCATTTCTTCTGTCCTGAAGCTTTTTCTATTCCCATTGGCCAGCCCTGTCCCAGCAAATGAGCAGAGCTGAATGACAAATCAATGAGCTAAACAAGGAGATATACAGCAAATGAACAAAATGAGCAAGATGTATAATAATGGATTAAATGAACAAGAGGCAAGGCATGGTGGCTCACACCTGTAATCCCAGCACTTTGGGAGGCCAAGCAGGTGGATCACCTGAGGTCAGGAGTTCAAGGCCATCCTGACCAACATGGTGAAGCCCCGTCTCTACTAAAATTACAAAAATTAGCTGGACACGTGTCATGCACCTGTAGTCCCAGCTACTCGGGAGGCTGAGGCTGGAGAATGGCTTGAACCTGGGAGGCAGAGTTTGCAGTGAGCCGAGATCATGCCACTGCACTCCAGCCTGGGTGACAGAGCAAGACTCCATCTCAAAAAGTAAATAAATAAATAAGATATATAATAAATGAATGAAATGATTGGGGGGTATATGGCAAATGAACGAAATGAATAGGGGTATATATATGAATTAAGGTAATCAGGAGCAGACAGTATTTGGAGGTCTCAGTGGGGGCAGAGAGCTGTACACAGGCTCAGGCAGGTCCCCCGGCTGCAGCTGAATAACAGGGTAGCTGGATTTAGACAGGTTCTGTTTCCTTAAATGTTTGTCTCCACATTAATGAGTCAACTTCTGTCATGCATTTAAAGAAATTTTTTTTGTTGCTAAATTATTGTCTCCAGTCAGCTCGAATAAAGGTAGGGTCAGCATTCAAAAGAGCAAAGTATTCCTGTGAATGAAAAATAAGCTAATTCCTAAAGGAGAGAAGGAAATGTTAAACTTTTCAGTAGATGCTATTCCTGACTGTATTGATTTTATGTGTGGGGTTTTTTTTTTTCTAACAATACTAGAGAAAGTGACCCCAAGATTCTCAGAATCAAACATGGCAAATCTCAATAGTGTTCTATTCCAGGAACTGGTCTGACCCAACAAAGGTTTGTTTCACATGCAGACTCAATCACCTAAAATTTATACCGCCCAAAGCACTGAGCCTCCTGTGATTCTGTCAGTGGTAATTTTCTTGAGTTGTATAGGCTTCATTATTAACAAATCCAAAGAGGAAGAAAAACAGGTGCAGGGTACATCTATCCTGTCACATTTCACAGACTGTGGGTTTAAATCACCCAGACACTTACACATAATCACAAAACAGTATTTATAGCTGACTCCAAAGCATTCAAAGGCTGATGATGCAGTTTACGAATTCGACTACCCTGTTCCATCACTTTACCTACTTTCTTTTCATTTCAGTGCTTGTCATTATCCCCAAGTATTAGGTTGGCAAGAAGAAAAAAAAATAAAACTCAAACTAGTCTATTAAGAATTTAAGGTCTCAGTGAAGATGGCTGGTAAGGATTAATGCAATTGACTAAGATGACATTTTTGGATTATGTGTGTATTTCAATCATCTATGCTTTCCCCAGGCCAGTTCATGTCATGAAAATTGATATTCACTAGCATAGTCATGCCTTCCAGATCCTCCTTACCCTGAGAGTTTGTACGTAGGCTCTTCTCTACTTATAAGATGCAGGCGTGGAGAAATGGCATGATTTAGGATTTCAAAAAGATGGAATTATGCTAATCCCACACCAAAGCCAAGAAGAGCAGGAATGGATTCACACCCTGCTATTCCCATGACCTATGGACCATTGAAAACCACAACTCCTTCCCCAGTTTACTGAAATGTCTTGAAGGCTTTATAAAGGGGGCTTTTCAGGGACAGCATCTGGGAAATGTCACTCAAGGTGGGTCAACATCATCCTGCTCCCTGGGAGGGACAGCACATTTGTTCAATACAAATGTGTATTGTGTATTAAGAGACTTCATCTTTCCTATTTATTTCCTTGGCATTTTCCCAGGCAAGTGGGTCAGAGGGTGAACTTTAAAGTATGATTTGATTACTGACATTCTTGGATTTTTGGTTGTCAGGCATTGCTTAACTCTTGTTACCTCGTACCCTCTGTGTCTGCAAAGTGGTGATTTAGTTCTGACTCACTTGATACACAGGGAAGATAAAAAGGATGATCACAAAACTGCCTTTCACTTAGCACTTACCAAGAATTTGCCATTTACAGCAACATATCAGGTTCTGCGTGGCTTATTACATGAGATGGTCACAACAAGGTACAACCAGGAAACACTTCTTTTTTTCTCCCATTGCTGGTCTGCTACGTCAAAGCTTTCTGTCCCATCCCTGGACAAGAGCTCAGGCAGTTCCCACCACTTTCATTCACTTTAAGACTCACTGTTAGATATTGAAAGTCCAGTAGAGTCATATCAAAACACCAAGATCACATTTACAACTTTCTCCTCCCCTTTAACCCAGGCCTAGCCTGCAGGTCAGACAACTACAGTAGGTATAAGGGTGCCCAAATTGGTCTCTCATGTCTTTTCTGCCTTTCCTTCTCTATCTTCCTTCTCTCTCAGCCTCATAGAGCCAAAGGGGAAGAGGAGCAAACTACAGAAACTCCCCCTGAGATCACCCCAGCTGGACATCAGCCCTCAAGTGATGAAGACGTCCATACTTCCAAGGTTCCCCGCAGCTGTGTTGAGCTCTCAGACCTGGGCAAGGGGCTCTCTGGCCAGCCTCTTTCAAACTTGCTCTAATAAAGGCAGGAGGCAGACAAATGCCTAGGCAGCTAGGGAAGGGTCTCGGGTGAGACCCCCCCTTCAAGCTTAAAGCAGCCTGAAAGCTGAAAGACCAGAGTGCTGGTTCCAGATGAAACCTGCAACCCAGAGGGAAAACTTCTGACCCTGTTTGCCCACCCTTTCCCAATTGATTCTTTCTAAATAAGGCCTTTCAACCAATCAAATGCTGCCTTTTCCAATACTATCTATGGCTTGCCAGGGCGTGCCTGCCTGCGCACTGGGGGAATGGGATGGAGCCACCAGGAATTCATGCCTTATGCAAGGGAGGAGTGGCCTCTTGAGCGCGTGTGTGGTAGCCCTGATATTCAATTAGGGAGGTGAAAACCTGTTGGCAGGACCTCCCCTCTTTTGCCAAGAGCTTTTTTTCGCTTAATAAATTCCATCCTTCTCACCATTCAATGTTTCTGCATGCCTAATTTTTTCTAGCTGTGAGACAAGAACACACATTTAGCTGAACTAAGGAGCAAAAATCCTGCATCACCTCCATCTCCTATCCTCAGCAGTCAAACCCACAAAAGATCTAACTGTAGGTGATCTTTGGAAAGGATCTCATCCAGATGGCCCTGTTACTTTGGTCCGTGGGAAATCAGCATTGTTATAAATCCACCCAGGTACAACCCACCCACCCTCTGCCTCTGTGGGCTACTTCAGATACTCTCCTGCCTTCAGAACTTGCAGGACACAGGCTTCAGTCTTAATGTCACATCTGTGGACACATGAGGTTTCCCAGGAACTCCCTCTCCATGCTCCATACAGATGGTGACACTCCCCAACAGACCTCCCGCCAGGACTGAAGAACCAATCCTCCCTTCTGTAGGCTGCGGGCACTGCCAGTCTCTACAGGGGTCCTCCTGGGAGGTCTCACTTGCTGGAGGAGGGGAAGAGTTGTTGGAAACACCCTGAGAAAAAGGGCAGAGATCTCTATTTATGTGGACTCCTTCCAATAAAACCCATTCAAATTTCTTTTCATTTCTTTATAAGCTGAAAATGCAGCCGGGTTGGGGGTGCTATTTGCTGGATCAGATTTTCTATCTTTTAGTAAGACTGGCTTGGATGTGTCTATTACTTGTCTTTCCAAATGTGAGGATACTTATCCCCTAGTCTAAGGTTTTGGACTTTGATAGGGTTTGGCTGTGTCCTCACCCAAATCTCATCTTGAATTGTAGCTCCCATAATTCCCATATGTTGTGGGTGGGACTCAGTGGGAGATAATTGAATCATGGGGGCAGTTTCCTCCATACTGTTCTCATGGAAGTGAAGAAGTCTCATGAGATCTGATGATTTTATAAGGGGTTTCCCCTTTCGCTTGGCTATCATTTCTCTCTTGTCTGTCACCATGTAAGATGTGCCTTTCACCTTCTGTCATGATTGTGAGGCCTCCCAGCCACATGGAACTGTGAGTCCATTAAACTTCTTTTTCTTTATAAATTATCCAGTCTCAGGTATGTCTTTAACAGCAGCGTGAAAACAGACTAATACGGACTTCAACCAAATTTTGGAGATTGACCTTCCATTGACATTCTATTACACATCTACCACACATGTAAAATCCAGATGTCCACTTCCCTTTCTTGCTCAGATTCCAGCCTCCTAACATATAAGGATAAGCACAGGCTTTATACAGCTGTGAGTGGCTCCTGAGGAGCTGTTCTCAGTATCAAGACTTCATCCTCCATCCCTCCTAACCCCCACCATGAGCAACTTTTCACAGCACTAATGGCCATGTGCAGAAATCCTGACTGTCAACTCAACAGGATGAGGCTTCCTCTCCAGGATAGGAGTGAGTCTTCCATTTCCCCCCGGCTGTTGCAAGAAGCTATACCTTCATGAATTTCTTCACTAAAGGGTTAGGACAAGTTTTAAAAAGGAATTACAACATGGAGAGAAGGAGAGGCTGTTTTCATTAACTACTTCCAGAAGCCAGAGGGAAAGTCCCCAAGGAAATGAACACTCCACAAGAGGATCATTCATGGATACTCCACAGATCCTACCTGGCTGCCCTGCCCTGCGGTTCCTGCTTCTCTCTCTCCCACTCACCTCTTTCTGCAAGTGTCCATGTGTGAATTCCACCCATCTCTCAGTGAAATCATCCCTATCCACAGAAAGGAGTCTCACTCTCCTGGATCTTACAGAATCTCTATTTTTGCATAGTATGTTATAATATAAAGTCTTTCCAACAATGAGAAAACTGTGATGAATCATATACTAAAGATCTGTGCACCCTCCTCCAAGCTTTATCAAATCTAAACACTTTTGCTATATTTACCTGTGATTCTTTTTCTAAAAAGTAACAATATTTTACAAAAATAATTAAATCCCATAATCCTAACACTTCCCACCCCATGCCCTCCTTCCTCCCTCATCCCCTAACTAGAGGAAACTGCTTTAGGGATATGATGTTTTGCCTCATGCATTTTTCTCAAGTCTACACTTTTGGGGCTGGAGAAGTCTAGGGTTTGCTTTCCCATGATGCCAGCAGGATTTCCAAGCTCCTCAAAACATTTCAAAGTGGGGAAAAGTGGTGGAATCTGACTATGCAGACACCATCGTATAAAGTGAATATGGGTCTTCCAGGATGAGTTTCCCTTTTCCGCTCCTTAACTCATTTATTTCACACATTCATTATTCACAATTAGTGGATTGCCAGGCACTGTTCTAAACTCTGGGAACATGGTAAAGACCAAGACTGAGAAACCCCTCCCTAGAGGGCTTACATTCCAATGAGGGGAGAGGGACAAGACGAAGATAACTCAACAGATCAGAATACATTAGATAAGTGCTCGGTAGAAAAGGGGGAAGGAGGAGGAGGAGCCAAGGTGGCCGAATAGGAATAGCTCCAATCTACAGCTCCCAGCGTAAGCGACGCAGAAGTTGGGTGATTTCTGCATTTCCATCTGAGGTACCGGGTTCATCTCACTAGGGAGTGCCAGACAGTGGGCGCAGGATAGTGGGTGCAGCGCACCGTGAGCCAGCTGAAGCAGGGTGAGGCATTGCCTCACTCGGGAAGCACAAGGGGTCAGGGAGTTCCCTTTCCTGGTCAAGGAAAGGGTGACAGATGGCACCTGGAAAATCGGGCCACTCCCACCCGAATACTGCGGTTTTCTGACAGGCTTAGGAAGTGGCGCACCAGGAGATTATATCCCGCACATGGCTCAGCGGGTCCTACGCCCATGGAGTCTCACTGATTGCTAGCACAGCAGTCTGAGATCAAACTGCAAGGCAGCAGCAAGGCTTGGGGGAGTGGGGTGCCCGCCATTGCCCAGGCTCACTTAGGTAAATAAAGCAGCCAGGAAGCTCGAACTGGGTGGAGCCCACCACAGCTCAAGGAGGCCTGCCTGCCTCTGTAGGCTCCACCTCTGGGGGTAGGGCACAGACAAACAAAAAGAAAGCAGTAACCTCTGCAGACTTAAATGTCCCTGTCTGACAGCTTTGAGGAAAGCAGGTGTTCTCCCAGCACGCAGCTGGAGATCTGAGAACGGGCAGACTGCCTCCTCAAGTGGGTCCCTGACCCCTGACCCCCGAGCAGCCTAACTGGGAGGCACCCCCCATTAGGGGCAGACTGACACCTCACACGGCCGGGTACTCCTCTGAGACAAAACTTCCAGAGGAACGATCAGACAGCAGCATTTGTGGATCACGAAAATCCGCAGTTCTGCAGACACCGCTGCTGATACCCAGGCAAACAGGGTCTGGAGTGGACCTCTAGCAAATTCCAACAGACCTGCAGCTGAGGGTCCTGTCTCTTAGAAGGAAAACTAACAAACAGAAAGGACATCCACACCAAAAACCCATCTGTACATCACCATCATAAAAGACCAAAAGTAGATAAAACCACAAAGATGGGGAAAAAGCAGAGCAGAAAAACTGGAAACTCTAAAAAGCAGAGCGCCTCTCCTCCTCCAAAGGAACACAGTTCCTCACCAGCAATGGAAAAAAGCTGGACGGAGAATGCCTTTGACGAGTTGAGAGAAGAAGTCTTCAGATGATCAAACTACTCCAAGCTACAGGAGTAAATTCAAACCAAAGGCAAAGAAGTTGAAAACTTTGAAAAAAATTTAGATGAATATATAACTAGAATAACCAATACAGAGAAGTGCTTAAAGGAGCTGATGGAGCTGAAAGCCAAGGCTCGAGAACTACGTGAAGAATGCAGAAGCCTCAGGAGCCGATGCAATCAACAGGAAAAAAGGGTATCAGTGATGGAAGATCAAATGAATGAAATGAAGCGAGAAGGGAAGTTTAGAGAAAAAAGAATAAAAAGAAATGAACAAAGCCTCCAAGAAATATGGGACTATGTGAAAAGACCAAATCTGCATCTTATTGGTGTACCTGAAAGTGACGGGGAGAATGGAACCAAGTTGGAAAACACTCTGCAGGATATTATCCAGGAGAACTTCCCCAATCTAGCAAGGCAGGCCAACATTCACATTCAGGAAATACAGAGAACGCCACAAAGATACTCCTCGAGAAGAGCAATTCCAAGACACATAATTGTCAGATTCACCAAAGTTGAAACGAAGGAAAAAATGTTAAGGGCAGCCAGAGAGAAAGGTCGGGTTACCCACAAAGCGAAGCCCATCAGACTAACAGCAGATCTCTTGGCAGAAACTCTACAAGCCAGAAGAGAGTGGGGGCTGATATTCAACATTCTTAAAGAAAAGAATTTTCAACCCAGAATTGCATATCCAGCCAAACTAAGCTTCATAAGTGAAGGAGAAATAAAATACTTTACAGACAAGCAAATGCTGAGAGATTTTGTCACCACCAGGCCTGCCCTAAAAGAGCTCCTGAAGGAAGCACTAAACATGGAAAGGCACAACTGGTACCAGCCACTGCAAAATCATGCCAAAATGTAAAGACCATCGAGACTAGGAAGAAACTGAATCAACTAACGAGCAAAATAACCAGCTAACATCATAATGACAGGATCAAATTCACACATAACAATATTAACTTTAAATGTAAATGGACTAAATGCTCCAATTAAAAGACACAGACTGGCAAATTGGATAAAGAGTCAAGACCCATCAGTGTGCTGTATTCAGGAAACCCATCTCACGTGCAGAGACACACACAGGCTCAAAGTAAAGGGATGGAGGAAGATCTACCAAGCAAATGGAAAACAAAAAAAGGCAGGGGTTGCAATCCTAGTCTCTGATAAAACAGACTTTAAACCAACAAAGATCAAAAGAGACAAAGAAGGCCATTACATAATGGTAAAGGGATCAATTCAACAAGAAGAGCTAACTATCCTAAATATATATGCACCCAATACAGGAGCACCCAGATTCATAAAGCAAGTCCTGAGTGAACTACAAAGAGACTTAGACTCCCACACAATAATAATGGGAGACTTTAACACCCCACTGTCAACATTAGACAGATCAATGAGACAGAAAGTTAACAAGGATATCCAGGAATTGAACTCAGCTCTGCACCAAGCAGAACTAATAGACATCTACAGAACTCTCCACCCCAAATCAACAGAATATACATTTTTTTCAGCACCACACCACACCTATTCCAAAATTGACCACATAGTTGGAAGTAAAGCTCTCCTCAGCAAATGTAAAAGAACAGAAATTATAACAAACTGTCTCTCAGACCACAATGCAATCAAACTAGAACTCAGGATTAAGAAACTCACTCAAAACCGCTCAACTACATGGAAACTGAACAACCTGCTCCTGAATGACTACTGGGTACATAACGAAATGAAGGCAGAAATAAAGATGTTCTTTGAAACCAATGAGAACAAAGACACAACATACCAGAATCTCTGGGACACATTCAAAGCAGTGTGTAGAGGGAAATTTATAGCACTAAATGCCCACAAGAGAAAGCAGGAAAGATCCAAAATTGACACCCTAACATCACAATTAAAAGAACTAGAAAAGCAAGAGCAAACACATTCAAAAGCTAGCAGAAGGCAAGAAATAACTAAAATCAGAGCAGAACTGAAGGAAATAGAGACACAAAAAACCCTTCAAAAAATTAATGAATCCAGGAGCTGGTTTTTTGAAAGGATCAACAAAATTGATAGACCAGTAGCAAGACTAATAAAGAAAAAAAGAGAGAAGAATCAAATAGACGCAATAAAAAATGATAAAGGGGATATCACCACCGATCCCATAGAAATACAAATTACCATCAGAGAATACTACAAACACCTCTACGCAAATAAACTAGAAAATCTAGAAGAAATGGATAAATTCCTCGACACATACACTCTCCCAAGACTAAACCAGGAAGAAGTTGAATCTCTGAATAGACCAATAACAGGAGCTGAAATTGTGGCAATAATCAATAGCTTACCAACCAAAAAGAGTCCAGGACCAGATGGATTCACAGCCGAATTCTACCAGAGGTACAAGGAGGAACTGGTACCATTCCTTCTGAAACTATTCCAATCAATAGGAAAAGAGGGAATCCTCCCTAACTCATTTTATGAGGCCAGCATCATCCTGATACCAAAGCCGGGCAGAGACACAACCAAAAAAGAGAATTTTAGACCAATATCCTTGATGAACATTGATGCAAAAATCCTCAATAAAATACTGGCAAAACGAATCCAGCAGCACATCAAAAAGCTTAACCACCATGATCAAGTGGGCTTCATCCCTGGGATGCAAGGCTGGTTCAATATATGCAAATCAATAAATGTAATCCAGCATATAAACAGAACCAAAGACAAAAACCACATGATTATCTCAATAGATGGAGAGAAGGCCTTTGACAAAATTCAACAACCCTTCATGCTAAAAACTCTCAATAAATTAGGTATTGATGGGACGTATCTCAAAATAATAAGAGCTATCTATGACAAACCCACAGCCAATATCATACTGAATGGGCAAAAACTGGAACCATTCCCTTTGAAAACTGGCATAAGACAGGGATGCCCTCTCTCATCACTCCTATTCAACATAGTGTTGGAAGTTCTGGCCAGGGCAATTAGGCAGGAGAAGGAAATAAAGGGTATTCAACCAGGAAAAGAGGAAGTCAAATTGTCCCTGTTTGCAGATGACATGATTGTATATCTAGAAAACTCCATTGTCTCAGCCCAAAATCTCCTTAAGCTGATAAGCAACTTCAGCAAAGTCTCAGGATACAAAATCAATGTACAAAAATCACAAGCATTCTTATACACCAATAACAGACAAACAGAGAGCCAAATCATGAGTGAAATCCCATTCACAATTGCTTCAAAGAGAATAAAATACTTAGGAATCCAACTTACAAGGGATGTGAAGGACCTCTTCAAGGAGAACTACAAACCACTGCTCAATGAAATAAAAGACGATACAAAGAAATGGAAGAACATTCCATGCTCATGAGTAGGAAGAATCAATATCGTGAAAATGGCCATACTGCCCAAGGTAATTTATGATTCAATGCCATCCCCATCAAGCTACCAATGACTTTCTTCACAGAATTGGAAAAACTACTTTAAAGTTCATATGGAACCAAAAAAGAGCCCACATCACCAAGTCAATCCTAAGCCAAAAGAACAAAGCTGGAGGCATCACACTACCTGACTTCAAACTATACTACAAGGCTACAGTAACCAAAACAGCATGGTACTGGTACCAAAACAGAGATATAGATCAATGGAACAGAACAGAGCCCTGAGAAATAATGCTGCATATCTACAACTATCTGATCTTTGACAAACCTGAGAAAAACAAGCAATGGGGAAAGGATTCCCTATTTAATAAATGGTGCTGGGAAAACTGGCTAGCCATATGTAGAAAGCTGAAACTGGATCCCTTCCTTACACCTTATACAAAAATTAATTCAAGATGGATTAAAGACTTAAACATTACACCTAAAACCATAAAAACCCTAGAAGAAAACCTAGGCATTACAAGGACTTCATGTGTAAAACACCAAAAGCAATGGCAACAAAAGCCAAAATTGACAAATGGGATCTAATTAAACTAAAGAGCTTCTGCACAGCAAAAGAAACTACCATCAGAGTGAACAGGCAACCTACAACATGGGAGAAAATTTTCGCAACCTACTCATCTGACAAAGGGCTAATATCCAGAATCTACAATGAACTCAAACAAATTTACAAGAAAAAAACAAACAACCCCATCAAAAAGTGGGCGAAGGATATGAACAGACACTTCTCAAAAGAAGACATTTATGCAGCCAAAAGACACATGAAAAAATGCTCACCATCACTGGCCATCAGAGAAATGCAAATCAAAACCACAATGAGATATCATCTCACACCAGTTAGAATGGCAAACCTTAAAAAGTCAGGAAACAACAGGTGCTGGAGAGGATGTGGAGAAATAGGAACACTTTTACACTGTTGGTGGGACTGTAAACTAGTTCAACCATTGTGGAAGTCAGTGTGGTGATTCCTCAGGGATCTAGAACTAGAAATACCATTTGACCCAGCCATCTCATTACTGGGTATATACCCAAAGGACTATAGATCATGCTGCTCTAAAGACACATGCACACGTATGTTTATTGTGGCACTATTCACAATAGCAAAGACTTGGAACCAACCCAAATGTCCAACAATGATAGACTGGATTAAGAAAATGTGACACATATACACCATGGAATACTATGCAGCCATAAAAAATGATGAGTTCATGTCCTTTGTAGGGACATGGATGAAATTGGAAATCATCATTCTCAGTAAACTATCGCAAGGACAAAAAACCAAACACCGCATGTTCTCACTCACAGATGGGAATTGAACAATGAGAACACATGGACACAGGAAGGGGAACATCACACTCTGGGGACTGTTGTGGGGTAGGGGGAGAGGGGAGGGATAGCATTAGGAGATATACCTAATGCTAAATGACAAGTTAATGGGTGCAGCACACCAGCATGGCACATGTGTACATATGTAACTAACCTGCACATTGTGCACATGTACCCTAAAACTTAAAGTATAATAATAATTTTAAAAAAAACATTACACCTTAAACCACTCAAGGTTCTACCTTCCATTTACAAAAACATGGGGAATAGAAGATGAACTCAAATGACACCACAAGGAACAACCAGACAAATCCTCTATGGCTGGAATTTACAGGACAAGTAATATAATGTTGGGAAAAAAGTTAATGCAGAAAACAAAAGGGGACCAGGGACTTCTGAGCAATAAAGAGACTTAAGAGACTCAACATGAAAAAAAAAAAAAAGAAAAGAAAAGGGGGAAGAAAGCAGGATTGCAGGGTCCACTGGTGCACAGAGCAGTGTTTGGCTCTTTCCCTGCTTCCCTGGGAGCCTGCAGAATTAAGAACTTGGCCTTAGCACACCTTAATGGTATAACCCAATTGTTTACACAAGAGACATACTAAATGGCCCATTCAGGACACAGTCATATTAAATTATTTCCATAAGTCTTGGCTGTCGTTAGTCTCCCTTTGGGAGAAGAGAAATGGGATGGCCCTGTCTCCTCATTTTTTATAGACTCCTTTATTTAATCCCCCAGCTATCCAAAGAGGGGGGAATCGTTAACCTTGTTTTTCAGGCAAGCGGTCTGAGGCTCAGAGAACTTCGTCAACTCCCCAGTAGTGCATGTAGCCACATCCAAAACCAAATACATTACGTTTCAGTGACACATAAATATTTACACAAACTGGGATGAAAGATTACAAATACCATCATGTCAGTCTGGTCATCAAAGGAATTACTTTTTAAAAAGGATTCCCTTTTGTTTTCAGGGTTTTTTGGCACAAAGGATTATGAACCTGTAGTTGGGTGACTCCAAGTTATTCATCTGTTAAAGGAGAACACAAAATTGTCCTGTCCAGATCACAGATTTTCTGGGGAAAAAAAAAAGGTACCAAGAGCATCACTGAATACTTACCGTGTGTGCACTGTTCTAAGTTTGACTAAAATGTCACAACCCTATAAAGCAGGTAGGTATTTTTATTATTACCCTTTTACTGGGTTGGGGCAAAAGTAATTGCAGTTTTTGCCATTGAAAGTAATGGTAAAAACTGCAATTACATTTGCACCAACCTAATACAGAGGAAACGAGTCACAAAAAAGTTAAGTCAACTGCAGAGCCAGGAGTTCAACTTAGGCAGTCTATTAAACTGAGGTGCCTTGGCCACTGTACCCTTGTCTCACTGTAAATGGAAAACAATGAAAACAGAAGCCCTAGACTTAGTAGCTACACAATGTAAGGCATTCAAGGAAAGGGGAATGGCACTGGTCACCCCAGGAAAAGGTGTACAAAGCAGGAGGGTGCTTAACCCAGGAGGAGGGTGCAGAAGGGTACAAAGAGTGGGTGAGGGACCAGTGCTCATCAGTCAGAGGTCAGACTCACACCCGTGATACCAGCAAGCCTCCCAATGGCCAGATCCCAGTATGCCATGCCCCTGTGTGAACCCCGCCCCCAGTGTGTGCCAACCAAGATGTCTCCTTGGTGACAAAGAAAGGGGGCCTTATGACATAAGACGACACAGGGAAGAAAATTGGGGCAATTAAGAATGTGTAGATTGTATTACAGATTGCAAGCCAGCTATAGTTTGCTCCTAAACAAAAAAATGGCATTCACTCACTCAAGCTGAAACACTTCCAGAATCACATCCATAGCCAGGAGATATTGCTAGAAAATACAGAAACTGACATTTGCTCATCGTCCAGCTTGCTTCCCGCTAAGCAAATAATTTCAAAAGAAGCCTGATGCCTCTGGGTAGATATGATGTTTCTGATCCCACTTATCTCGCTCCAGGTTTCTTGCAACAGGAGTGTGTGTGTGTGTGTGTGTGTGCGCGCGCGTGTGTGTGTGCACGTGTGTGTGTGTGTGTGTGTACAGAAAGGGTTTTTGTCCTTGAAAACAATCAGAAATCACACTTTGCCTGGAAATTCATGCAAAAATACTTGCTCAGTCCAGTCCTCAACCACAGGTTTTCATTCTTATACACATAATAAGCATCGTTTGTTAAACTCTGGCTAAGTCCTTTGCAGGCGTTATGGTAGAAGTTTTGGAATACTGACAAGTGAGTATTAGAAAGACTATTTTACAGGAAATATATCAAGCTTTTCTTTATCTGTGGGCCAAACACTGAGCCTGCCAATTTGCGTGATTCTTGCATTTTACGAAATGACATCAAAGCTCTAAGACACAATTATTTCCATGAGTCAGGTGTGTAGGCTAAGGTTCAAAGAAGGAAGGTGACCAGTAGTGATGTGCAAGGCTTTTGAGGCAAGTTGCCTCGTTTTACTCCACTGGATAAATGAATATGTAAGTTACTTAAATCTCTCTTAGCCTCCCTTTCCTCCTCTGTAAAATGGGCTATGACAGTTCCTCACAGAGAAGCCAGAAGAACATCTCAAACTTTAATGTGCACATAAATCACCTGGTCTCTTGTTAAAATGCAGGCTCTAATTCAGGAGGTCTGGGGCGCGACCTGAGGTCTGCATTTCAAACAAGCTTCCAGGCGATGCCCATGCTGCTGGCCTGTGGACCACATTTTGAAGGGCAAAGCTTGTCTGGGTTCTTGTTTTAAGCTTAAAGGAGATAATGCACATGAAGTTCTCAGCACAGTTCCTGGCACACAGTAAGCATTCAGTAACTATAAGCTGAGCTGATTATGGTTGTTTCTGTCGTTATAGTGAACTTTAAATTATCGGGCTCCAAGCTAGTGATTGTGTACTCTGTAAGATCTTCTTTATAATGTCCTGAAAAGCTCTTGAAAGAGCATGGTAATGGGCAAAGCAGTGTGACATGAATTAGAATTCTCGTGTTACCCTTTCGTCATGCCTTGAAACCTCTGTGAGACCATTTAGGATAATCTTTTAGGATAGGTAAGACAACTGTCCTACTTAGTAGATGGAATTGTGAGAATCCAATGTAACTACATGTGAGAAAGTTTTCTAACGTAAGCACTAGAGTACTGTGTGCACTGGTAGTCATGGTATTTCTGCAGACGTAGGAATATTTTCCAGCCACTCTCCCCTTGTGACCCTCTTCCCTCAGAGTGTAAGAACTGTTGGTGGCCTCTTAGGTCAGAAAGCACAAAGGGTAATGAGGCCCAACCTTTGACACTGGGTAGGAGAAATGGGCTCAAGCCATGTTCAATGCTGCTTCTACTCAGCTCACACAAGTCACAGAAGAGAAGGAGAGTTGTTAGGAAAAGAAATTGTAGAACAGAAATAAAAAGCCAGGCCAGCTGACCCTAAACCCAGTCTCTTAACCCTGACACTATACTGCCTCCTATAAGTATACAGAAATGATCAATCACACAAAATAGTAACAAATGCTGAAGGCAATGTGATGGTTAGGTGTCACCTTGCTTGGATTGAGGGATGCCTAGATGACTGGTAAAGTATTGTTTCTGGGTGGGTCTGTGAGGGTGTTGCCAGAAGAGATTGGCATTTGAGTCAGTGGGCTGGGAGTCAAAGACCCACCCTCAGCGTGGGTGGGCACCATCCAATCGGCTGCCAGTGCAGTTGGAACAAAGCAGGTAGAAGAAGGGGGTAAGCAGCTTGCTGCACCCTCTCACTCCTGCTGTCTCTCCACGCTGAGATCTTGCTTCCTCTCCCTCTGCCTTTGGACATCAGACTCCAGGTTCTTCAGCCTTTGGGCTCTGGAACTTGGACCAGAAGCCTCCCAGGGGCTCTCTGGCCTTTAGCCGCAGATGGAAGGCTGCACTGTAGGCTTCCCTAGTTTTGAGGCTTTAGGACTTGGACTGGGCCACTACCGCCTTCTGCCTTTCCTCAGCTTGCAGATGGCCTAGTATGGGACTTCATTTTGTAATTGTGTCAGCTTTTAATCTGATAAACTCGTACACACACACACACACACACACACACACACACACTATTCGTTCTGTCCCTCTGAAGAACTGACTAATATAGACAATGAGCAGACAGCCCCAGATCTCAGTTCTCACCGTTAGAGGGGTAAGACCTCGAGAGTCAAATTCAGCCTGGGGCCTGGGGAAAGAAAACAGAAGATCTTGAATGTAATTTCCATTTAGGTCCCAGTCTAGAGAGGAAAAAGGGGTCCTCCCAGCTCCTACCCTCCCCAGGACAGGAGCTACATGCAGTCTGAAGTCAATAGTCCATCTGGCAATGACATGTGGCTTGGAACCTCCCAGGATGCTCTGTGGTCTGTGTGGCACCCTCAGGACTCAGGAATGACAGTCAGGTGGTTGCATTTTTCAATGCTATCATGTGAAGGTCATTCCATTAAACATGGCAGTCAACTGAACAGAAAAGATAGACCATATTTACAAATAAACTCGTTACGTTTTCTAAAACAAAAGTTTCCACCTGCAAATAAATGAACATCTGATATAAAATTTTGTATTTGACATGGCAATAAAATTAGAGTTGAAAAGGTAAAATTGGGTTCAGATCTCAGCCTATATTGTGAATTAATTACAGTAAAACCTAAAGGCCAGTAAAACCAGCATGGGCTGGTTACCTGGAAGGCTTTGGAGGCAGGCAGCCTCCATGAGTCAGACTTCCTGAGTTCAAATCCTGACTCAATCCATGGCTTTTTTGCTATGAAATCAAGCTAATTAACTGGGTCTTAGTTTTCTTATCTATAAAAACAAGGCTGAGAGTTGACTCTACCTCACAGGGCTATTGTTAGGATTAAATGAGTTAATATGTACAAAGTGCTTTGAAGACACAGTAAGCACCAAAAAACAATCTATTAATGTATGACCTTAGGGAATCAATTGGCCTCCTGAGTCACTTTTTCCCATCTGTGACAGAATAAGTATATTCTGAGGGAAAAAAAATATGTGGAGGTATTCTGAAAAGTTAAGAGAGCTAGATAAATTGTGAAATTAGACAAGGTTTGTTATTGCAAACAGTATTTTTATTTTGGACCACACTTCAGTTTGGTAAACTGAAGGCTAATAGCCTGAGTGTGCATTGTCTCTGGAATGAATATTCTACAACTTCTCTAAATGTCTAACATCTCTTCTGGGACCTCAGTCTCTCAAGAGCTTTTAATGTGACACATCCAGAGGTCACTGGGAGGAGGAATTAATTAATACAAATTTGAAAAGAATATGAAATGGGACTTAACCCACTGCTTGGAGCAAGAACAAGCTCTGTGACTAAACAAAGCTCTCTCAAAGGTGTAACCCATGTTTTAAACAAATTCTCTTTATCCTTGACACAATTCCACATCCTTGGCAGGCACCAAATATTGGAGAGAGAGGCCTAGTGAGCTCAGGCTTTAGGTCCACTTGAGCCCTTTAAGTCACAGATTTATAGAGTGATCCTGAGTTGGCCAAAAGTCCTACATACACAGCATACTTGATGCAGAAAGTTGACCCACAGTGAGCAGGGAGCTTATTCTTCCCATAGTGGCCACAGATTTATACCCCGTCTTCCACACTGAAGAGCACCCCAGATGATCTCACAATATACATCTATAAAAATGCCCAGAGGCAATCTAGCCTATAGGCGACAGGCTGTACAGACAGACTGGAATTTCCACCCCAACTCATCATTTAAGGGTCGGCTTGGGAAAGTTACATATCTGGCAGTGTCTTGGTTCTTCCGTAAAATAAAATAAAAAAAAAATAGTACCAATTTGTATTTGTTATCCATTGCTGTGTAACTATTTACCCCCAAAACTTGGCACATAAACCAGTCATTTCTGTGAATCAGGAATCAACAGAGCCTTAGCTGGGAGGTTCTGTCCCGGGTCTCTTGTGAGGGTGCAGTAGAGCTGTTGGCCAGGGCTGCAGTCCTTTGAAATAAGATGATCTGCTTCCTAGCTCCCTCACGTGGTTGTTGGCAACATTCATTCATTGTGGGCTGTTGGATCAAGTCCTCAGTTCTTCTCCGAGAAGGAAGCTGCAATTTTCTGTAGTTTAATCTTGAATAGGACATACCATCCTTTGTGTCCTACACTGTTGGCCACACAGACCCACCCTGATACAATGTTGGAAGAGATCACCCAATGATGTGAATTCCAGGACATGGGGATCATTGGGGATTACCTTGGAGACTAGCGATCACACTACCTGATGGACTTATCCAGAGAATTAGTGCATTAATATGTGTAAAGGTCTTAGAACAGTATCCAGCACATCATAAACACTCAGTAAAATGTTAGCTAGTATCGTTTTTATGTTAGGGTTGTTGTTGTAAGCATTCAGGGCTTAATTGGAAGCCATGAAACAGAAACACTCGCCAGATCACCCAGGCAATGACTACTACCACCCGACTAGTGAGAACTCATGACATACTTAATCTACTTTTGCTTTCCTATACACTTATAACAATTAGGGCATGAGAAGCATAGATGGGTTTTAACTGGGGGACAAGATTTCCATCATAGGAGTCAAGGACACAGGAACTTGCCAAAGTTAACCTTGCATAGACATCTCCCAAGACAGGGAAATCAATTAAACAACTTGGAAAGGAGGATGCTGTTTGATGCAGTCCAATTAGACCTGTATGTAGATAGAACAGGACATCTAACCTGGGTTTTGCCTAAAATATTTGGCTCATAACTCTTGGCAAATTAAATTTTCATAGGTGAAAGCCATAGAGGTAGGAAGGATGACTGTTTTACTTCTATGTCCTAGTTGGCAGTGTGTCTGAACATAGTTTAACATTCCCTGAATATCAGAGCTTTCATTATGGGTATCAATTATTGTACTCTGCATGAACATTCTAATGCCCCTGAGGTTCCATTTGCTCCAACACTGAACACTCATATCTTGCTCCAGCCTGCTGGGGGGGTCTACACTATACTTCAAAATATCTGTAGCTCCTTGTGAAAATACCTTCTCCTTTGAAGTCATCCTTGCTTTCTACTGTCACTTCTATCTCTCCAGAACTTCTAATGTTAGTATCTGCTACTGTTTGTACTTTAATAAAGCTTAGGGTGGCAATGAAGAACACCAGAGGTAGCCAGGAGGGGTCCCTGGCTTCCCCACAGGAACATGGTGGTAAGGAGAGCTTCCCAGCAGAGGGAGTTCAGAAGTGACTGAATGCTCTCTTTGCAGGCCAAGGAATCCAGCTGACACTCAGTTAACCCATTACTAGTCTGGAAATGGTCAGAGCAGTTTGGAGGCAGCAGGTTTACTATTCTAAAAACCTCAGGCAGGGTAAGTGGGTCATATCCTAACCAGAAAATCAGACATTTTGATAGAAGGAGAAAGAATGAGTGGTCTAGAAGTATGAAGTCCTGCAACAGAGGGCAGGCTTGTGGGGATCAACAGCACTGTGAGGACCCTGGGTGCCGGAGGAGTGCAGGAGATGATGCTCAATGTGGAACCTGGCGTTGCTTCCACTCTGCTGTAGAGGACAATAAACCAGCACTGGAACCTCTTGTATCTAGGGAATTTGGGGCTCAGTTCCACATTTGGCAATCGGTTCCAAAATCTGAAATGACCTCAAATGTTCTCACTATTCAAGTGGGACAGGAATGTATTACGATGGTGCTTTAATAGCTTTCAATATTGTATCGAACTTTGCAATTAACTAGGTTGAGTCATCCTTCCAACCTCTTTGGCTTTCACCTATGAAAATTTAATTTGCCAAGAGTTATGAGCCAGATATTTTAGGCAAAACCCAGGTTAGATGTCCTGTTCTATCTACATACGGGTCTAATTGTTTGGACTGCATCAAACGGCATCCTCCTTTCCCAGTTGTTTAATTGATTTCCCTGTCTTGGGAGATGTCTATGCAAGGTTAACTTCGGGAAGTTCCTGTGTCCTTGACTCCTATGATGGAAATCCTGTCTCAGAATTAAAACCCATCCATGAGTCTCATGCCCTAATTGTTATAAGTGTATAGGAAAGCAAAAGTAGATTAAGTATGTCATGAGTTCTCACTAGTAGGCTGGTAGTAGTCATTGCTTACCCTGGTGTTTCTAACATCTGGACTAGGGAAGGGCCCTTTGCTGTCATGTAGGGTTTTCGATTTACAAAGGAAGTACCTGGTCCAGTTAGTACCTACTGGTCAAGGCAGAACTGTGTGGGATAAAGGATTGCCTCAGACAGGGGTTAACTAAGCATAGGTTAGCACCTAGTTAACCAAATTAAACTTCTGTTTTAGAAATAGTGTCATTCATAATTATGTACAGTCAGTCCTTGTTATTCATAGATTCCATGTTTGTAAATCTGCCTACTGACTAAAATTTATTTGTAACCCCAAAGATCAATACTCGTGATGCTTTCATGGTTATTAGTGAACCTGTGCAGAGTGGTGAAAAAATGAGTCACCCAACGTGTGACTCAGATCAAACAAGGTAACACTCTGCCTTCTGGTTTCAAGTCTCATTCTGTACATAATTATCCTTTTTGTGATCTGTCTAGTGCTACGTTTTTAGCATTTCTGTGTTGTTTTTCTTTTTGGTGACTTTGCTATTTAAAATGGCCCCAAGCACAGCACCAAAGCGCTGTCAAGTGTCTCTAATCATAAAAAGACTGTGATGTGTCTTACAGAGAAAATACACATCTTAGACCAGCTTCATTCAGGCATGAATTATAGTGCTGTTGGCCATGAGTTCCGTGTTAATGAATCAATAATATATATGAAATAAGATGTCTTTAAACAGACACACACATAAAATAAGGTTACGTATCAATCAGTTGGTGAAAACGTTGAGACCAGAGGCTTGCAGGAACCTAACCCTGTATTTCCCCTAGAAGCAATGGTTTGGTATCACTCATAAGTAGGAGTTGAACAATGAGAACACATGGACACAAGGAGGGGAACATCACACACCGGGGCCTGTCAGGGGGCATGGGGCAAGGGGAGGGAGAGCATTAGGACAAATACCTAAGGCACGCAGGACTTAAAACCTAGATGACAGGTTGATGGGTGCAGCAAATCACCATGGCACATGTATACCTATGTAACAAACCTGTACATTCTGCACATGTATCTCAGAACTTAAAGTATAATAAATAAATACGGCTGGGCACAGTGGCTCATGCCTGTAATCCTAGTACTTTGGGAGGCCGAGGTGGGCAGATCGCCTGAGCTCAGGAGTTCGAGACCAGCCTGGGCAACACGGAGAAACTCCATCTCTACTAAAATACAAAAAATTAGCCAGGCATGGCAGTGTGCGCCTGTAATCCCAGCTACTCAGGAGGTTTAGGCAGGAGAATTGCTTGAACCTGGGAGGCAGAGGTTACAGTGAGCCAAGATCATGCCAATGCACTCCAGCGTAGATGACAGAGCAAGAATCCATCTCCAAAAAATAAAATAAAATAAAATAAAATAAAATAAAAATAAATACATACATAAATAGGTAAAAGAAGCAATGGTTTGGTATTAAGTGATTACAGTGACTTTATAGGTCACAACTACTGCAAATCATGTGACTCAACTGTATTATGAATATGTTATAATTTAAATCAACTTTAGATAAATACACAAAGCCAGGCTCGGTGGCTCACGCCTGTAATCCTAGCACTTTGGGAGGCCAAGGCAGGTGGATCATCTGAGGTCAGGAGTTGGAGACCAGCCTGGCCAATATGATGAAACCCCGTCTCTACTAAGATAAATACACAGAACTAGATATAATTATTGTATGTTTCTCATTAGAAATACCTAAAATGCCTGCCTCATTCCTGGACTAATTTTTATTTATTTATTTTTTTTTTTTGGAGACCAAGTCTCCCTCTGTCACCCAGGCTGGAGTGCAATGGCATGATCTCGGGCTCACTGCAACCTCCACCTCCCGAGTTCAAGTGATTCTCTTACCTCAGCCTCCTGAATAGTTGGGATTACAGTCACCTGCCACCATGACCAGCTAATGTTTGTACTTTTAGTAGAGACGGAGTTTCACCATGTTGGCCAGACTGGTCTCGAACTCCTGACCTCAGATGATCCACCTGCCTTGGCCTCCCAAAGTGCTAGGATTACAGGCGTGAGCCACCACGCCTGGCCATCCTGGACCTTTCTTAATACCAGGAACCTTCTTGGGCATAGACGGGCCTCCAACTCTCAAACATTTATGGCATCTGAGCAGTTGTAGCAACAAGTTTATCCCACCTGTAGACCCCTCCTAAATATTAATAAATTAAGACCCTTTCTCTTCTGCTTATCTGATAAAACTAAGAAAAATATTATAAAAAGTCCTATCTGATATCAACAATAGAGTAAGATTGTAGTATGTTAGGAACTGGAAGGCGATCAAGTTAAAGTTCTCAGTCTTTGTGACCATGAAGAAAGCCCTAGTAAGCCTTGAGAAAGGCACAGATAACGGCTACCATACTAAATGTAACTTCAGGGAATGCTGAATCCTGTTTCCCATTTTTATTGTGGCATATCTCCCAGTATTCTCCACGTGGTAGATGAAAAATTCAGCCAAGGACACAGGGACAGGAGAGGGACAACCAACATCTCTTCTAAATTAACCTAGAAATACCTTTAGAGGTCATTACTCTGAGAATGCAGATTCATGACTTCTTATTATCTAGTTTTGAATTTATGGCATCCCAGTTCAAGGCTTTATCATTGTGCTCGAATACTACTGCAACCTGCCAAAGCTCTCTCTGCCTCACCTCTTCTCATGCCCTTTGATTTTTCACAACTCTAGACTGATTTTTATTATCTAAGCCCCCACAGTTCTCAGGATAAAGTCCAAAATCTACAGCCTGCCATGTAAGGCCACCTGAAATTTGGTTCAAATCTACATTTACTTTAGCTACCTCCACTTCTCAACACACAGCCTTTCCTCCAACCTAGTTGGTGTGCTTTCTGTTTCCAAATGCAGCTTGTATCTGCTCCGCATAGTGTTTGAGTGGTTAAGCTTAGGCTCTGGTGTTAGACTGACCTGAGTTCAAATCCTGATTCAGCCACTTGTTATATAACTCTGGGCAAGTAGCCTCAGTGCCCTCATTTTTAAAATGGGGTTAATAATCAGAGTAACAATCTCAGAGATTTGTTCTGATGATTAAATGTTATTATGCATAGAAACTGCTTAGCAGTACCTGGCACATTTAAAGAACTAATAAACATTAGTTTCTAAAAATTAACATTGAGGAGTCCCACTTTCATGTTTTCACCTCAGCCTTGAAATTCTGTCCTTCCTATAATATCCATTCTCTTCCTCACAACTCCCAGATTCTGCCTTTTTTTAAAATTATTATTATACATTAAGCTTTAGGGTACATGTGCACAATGTGCAGCTTAGTTACATATGTATACATGTGCCATGCTGGTGCGCTGCACCCACTAACTTGTCATCTAGCATTAGGTATATCTCCCAGTGCTATCCCTCCCCGCTCCGCCCACCCCACAACAGTCCCCAGAGTGTGATGTTCCCCTTCCTGTGTCCATGTGTTCTCACCGTTCAATTCCCACCTATGAGTGAGAATATGCGGTGTTTGGTTTTTTTGTTCTTGCTATAGTTTACTGAGAATGATGATTTCCAATTTCATCCCTGTCCCTACAAAGGACATGAACTCATCATTTTTTATGGCTGCATAGTATTCCATGGTGTATATGTGTCACATTTTCTTAATCCAGTCTATCATTGTTGGACATTTGGGTTGGTTCCAAGTCTTTGCTATTGTGAATAGTGCCACAATAAACATACGTGTGCATGTGTCTTTAGAGCAGCATGATTTATAGTCCTTTGGGTATATACCCAGTAATGGGATGGCTGGGTCAAATGGTATTTCTAGTTCTAGATCCTTGAGGAATCACCACACTGACTTCCACAATGGTTGAACTAGTTTACAGTCCCACCAACTGTGTAAAAGTGTTCCTATTTCTCCACATCCTCTCCAGCACCTGTTGTTTCCTGACTTTTTAATGATTGCCATTCTAACTGGTGTGAGATGATATCTCATTATGGTTTTGATTTGCATTTCTCTGATGGCCAGTGATGGTGAGCATTTTTTCATGTGTTTTTTGGCTGCATAAATGTCTTCTTTTGAGAAGTGTCTGTTCATATCCTTCGCCCACTTTTTGATGGGGTTGTTTGTTTTTTTCTTGTAAATTTGTTTGAGTTCATTGTAGATTCTGGATATTAGCCCTTTGTCAGATGAGTAGGTTGCGAAAATTTTCTCCCATTTTGTGGGTTGCCTGTTCACTCTGATGGTAGTTTCTTTTGCTGTGCAGAAGCTCTTTAGTTTAATTAGATCCCATTTGTCAATTTTGGCTTTTGTTGCCATTGCTTTTGGTGTTTTAGACATGAAGTTCTTGCCCGTGCCTATGTCCTGAATGGTAATGCCTAGGTTTTCTTCTAGGGTTTTTATGGTTTTAGGACTAACGTTTAAATCTTTAATCCATCTTGAATTGATTTTTGTATAAGGTGTAAGGAAGGGATCCAGTTTCAGCTTTCTACATATGGCAGCCAGTTTTCCCAGCACCATTTATTAAATAGGGAATCCTTTTCCCATTGCTTGTTTTTCTCAGGTTTGTCAAAGATCAGATAGTTGTAGATATGCAGCATTATTTCTCAGGGCTCTGTTCTGTTCCATTGATCTATATCTCTGTTTTGGTACCAGTACCATGCTGTTTTGCTTACTGTAGCCTTGTAGTATAGTTTGAAGTCAGGTAGTGTGATGCCTCCAGCTTTGTTCTTTTGGCTTAGGATTGACTTGGCGATGCGGGCTCTTTTTTGGTTCCATATGAACTTTAAAGTAGTTTTTTCCAATTCTGTGAAGAAAGTCATTGGTAGGTTGATGGGGATGGCATTGAATCTATAAATTACCTTGGGCAGTATGGCCATTTTCATGATATTGATTCTTCCTACCCATGAGCATGGAATGTTCTTCCATTTCTTTGTATCCTCTTTTATTTCATTGAGCAGTGGTTTGTAGTTCTCCTTGAAGAGGTCCTTCACGTCCCTTGTAAGGTGGATTCCTAGGTATTTTATTCTCTTTGAAGCAACTGTGAATGGGATTTCACTCATGATTTGGCTCTCTGTTTGTCTGTTATTGGTGTATAAGAATGCTTGTGATTTTTGTACATTGATTTTGTATCCTGAGACTTTGCTGAAGTTGCTTATCAGCTTAAGGAGATTTTGGGCTGAGACAATGGGGTTTTCTAGATATACAATCATGTCGTCTGCAAACAGGAACAATTTGACTTCCTCTTTTCCTGGTTGAATACCCTTTATTTCCTTCTCCTGCCTAATTGCCCTGGCCAGAACTTCCAACACTATGTTGAATAGGAGTGGTGAGAGAGGGCATCCCTGTCTTGTGCCAGTTTTCAAAGGGAATGGTTCCAGTTTTTGCCCATTCAGTATGATATTGGCTGTGGGTTTGTCATAGATAGCTCTTATTATTTTGAGATATGTCCCATCAATACCTAATTTATTGAGAGTTTTTGGCATGAAGCGTTGTTGAATTTTGTCGAAGGCCTTTTCTGTATCTATTGAGATAATCATGTGGTTTTTGTCTTTGGTTCTGTTTATATGCTGGATTACATTTATTGATTTGCATATATTGAACCAGCCTTGCATCCCAGGGACGAAGCCCACTTGATCATGGTGGATAAGCTTTTTGATGTGCTGCTGGATTCGTTTTGCCAGTATTTTGTTGAGGATTTTTGCATCAATATTCATCAAGGATATTGGTCTAAAATTCTCTTTTTTGGTTGTGTTTCTGCCCGGCTTTGGTATCAGGATGATGCTGGCCTCATAAAATGAGTTAGGGAGGATTCCCTCTTTTCCTATTGATTGGAATAGTTTCAGAAGGAATGGTACCAGTTCCTCCTTGTACCTCTGGTAGAATTCGGCTGTGAATCCATCTGGTCCTGGACTCTTTTTGGTTGGTAAGCTATTGATTATTGCCACAATTTCAGCTCCTGTTATTGGTCTATTCAGAGATTCAACTTCTTCCTGGTTTAGTCTTGGGAGAGTGTATGTGTTGAGGAATTTATCCATTTCTTCTAGATTTTCTAGTTTATTTGCGTAGAGGTGTTTGTAGTATTCTCTGATGGTAGTTTGTATTTCTGTGGGATTGGTGGTGATATCCCCTTTATCATTTTTTATTGCGTCTATTTGAGTCTTCTCTCTTTTTTTCTTTATTAGTCTTGCTACTGGTCTATCAATTTTGTTGATCCTTTCAAAAAACCAGCTCCTGGATTCATTAATTTTTTGAAGGGTTTTTTGTGTCTCTATTTCCTTCAGTTCTGCTCTGATTTTAGTTATTTCTTGCCTTCTGCTAGCTTTTGAATGTGTTTGCTCTTGCTTTTCTAGTTCTTTTAATTGTGATGTTAGGGTGTCAATTTTGGATCTTTCCTGCTTTCTCTTGTGGGCATTTAGTGCTATAAATTTCCCTCTACACACTGCTTTGAATGTGTCCCAGAGATTCTGGTATGTTGTGTCTTTGTTCTCGTTTGTTTCAAAGAACATCTTTATTTCTGCTTTCATTTCGTTATGTACCCAGTAGTCATTCAGGAGCAGGTTGTTCAGTTTCCATGTAGTTGAGCGGTTTTGAGTGAGTTTCTTAATCCTGAGTTCTAGTTTGATTGCACTGTGGTCTGAGAGATGGTTTGTTATAATTTCTGTTCTTTTACATTTGCTAAGGAGAGCTTTACTTCCAACTATGTGGTCAATTTTGGAATAGGTGTGGTGTGGTGCTGAAAAAAATGTATATTCTGTTGATTTGGGGTGGAGAGTTCTGTAGATGTCTATTAGGTCCCCTTGGTGCAGAGCTGAGTTCAATTCCTGGGTATCCTTGTTGACTTTCTGTCTTGTTGATCTGTCTAATGTTGACAGTGGGGTGTTAAAGTCTCCCATTATTAATGTATGGGAGTCTAAGTCTCTTTGTAGGTCACTCAGGACTTGCTTTATGAATCTGGGTGCTCCTGTATTGGGTGCATATATATTTAGGTTAGCTCTTCTTGTTGAATTGATCCCTTTACCATTATGTAATGGCCTTCTTTGTCTCTTTTGATCTTTGTTGGTTTAAAGTCTGTTTTATCAGAGACTAGGATTGCAACCCCTGCCTTTTTTTGTTTTCCATTTGCTTGGTAGATCTTTCTACCAAGCAAATGGAAAACAGATTCTTCCTTTTTTCACAGCCTTTAGTCTTTGACCAATGGACCAAGTCTCACACCTTGAAGACAAGGGTAAGCAGGAGTAAAGCACAAGTGATAGGGAGAGAACAACTTACCAGGTTCCCTAAAGAAATTGGAAATCGAAGTAGAAATAGAAACAGAATGGTCTAGAGCAAAACTTGGCAAACGTTTTCTGTACAAAGCCAGATAGTAAATGTTTTAGGCTTTGTGGGCCATTCAGCTTCTATCACAACTATTCAACTCTGTTGTTAAAATTTGAAAGCACCCACAAAAAAAATGTAAATAAACAGGAATAGTTGAATTCCAGTAAAACCTTAATTACAAAAATAGGCAGCAACAACTTAGCAAGAGAAAAATAAGCAACCCAATTCAAAAATAAGCAAGGGACTTGAAGAGACACATCTCCAAAGAACATATAAAAATGACAAGCACACAAAAAGATGCTCAATATCACTAAACATTATGGAAATGCAAATAAAAACTACAAGGTACCACTTTACATACATTAAGGTGGCTATTATCAATTTAAAAAAAACAGAAAATAACAAGTGTTGACAAGGACATGGAGAAATTAGAACTCTTGTGCATTACTAGTAGGAATGTAAAATGGTGCAAACACTGTGGAAAAATTATATGGTGATTCCTCAAAAAGTTAAACATGGAATTATCTTATGACTCAGACATTCCACTTCTAGGTATATACACAAAAGAAATAAACTGAGGCACAAAAACAAGTATTTGTACATCAATGTTCATAACAGCACTATTCACAATAGACTAAAAGTGAACCCAACCAGATGTCCATCAGTAGAAGAACAAATAAGCAAAATGCGACATATATACATATATATAATGGGGTATTATTCATCCTTATAAAGGAAGGAAATTCTGACATGTGCAACAACATAGATGAACCTTGAAGACATCATGTTAAGTAAAATAAGCCAGTCACAAAAGGGCAAATATTGTATGATTCCACTTAAAATTCTTTTAAGCCTTGGTTTTTTTTCTAGTTCCATATTGTTTTTGTAAATAAGGTTTTATTGGAATAGAGTAAACGAATTCACAGAAAGTACAATGGTGGTTGGCAAGGGACTAGGGGAAGGGGAAATGGAGAGTAAGTGTTTAATGGGCAGAGAGTTTCAGTTACAGAAGATGAAAGAGTACTGGAGATGGATGGTGGTTGAACAACAATGCAAATGTACTTAATGCCATGGAATCCCTATACACATAAAAATTGTTAAAATGGTTAATCTTATTATAAATATTTTACCACAATAAAAGAAGTAAAAATAATTAAAATTTAAAAAAATAAAACAGGCAGGCTGCAGTTTGTTAAGCCTTGAATTAAAGCTGGATATTGTATATATTTCTGAAGAGGAAGCATATGATAGTTAGGATGGGTTAGATTATGCTGCAGTAACAATCTCAGAAAACTCAGTGGCTTAAAACTAGAAGAGTTGAGGTTGATCTCTCCAAGATGGCCAAATAGGAACAGCTCCAATCTGCAGCTCCCAGCAAGACTGATGCAGAAGATGGGTGATTTCTGCATTTCCAACTGAGGTACCTGGTTCATCCCACTGGGACAGGTTGGACAGTGGGTGCAGCCCATGGAGGGTGAGCCAAAGCAGGGAGGGTTGTCGACTCCCCAGGAAGTGCAAGGGGTTGGGGGATTTCCGTTTCCTAGCCAAGGGAAGCCATGACAGACAGTACCTGGAAAATTGGGACACTTCCACCCTAATACTGCGCTTTTCCAATGGTCTTAGCAAACAGCACACCAGGAGATTATATCCCATGCCTGGCTCGGCAGGTCCCATACCCACGGAGCGCTGCTCACTGCTAGCACAGCAGTCCGAGATCGAACTGCGAGATGGCAGCCTGGGCTGGGGGAGGGGCGTCCGCCATTGCTGAGGTTTGAGTAGGTAAAAAAAGCAGCCAGAAAGCTTGAACTGGGTAAAGCCCACCGCAGCAAAACAAAGCCTGCCTGCCTCTGTAGACTCCACCTCTGGGGGCAGGGCATAGCTGAACAAAAGGCAGCAGAAACTTCTACAGACTTAAATGTCCATGTCTGACAGCTCTGAAGAGAGCAGTGGTTCTCCCGGCATGGATTTGAGCTCTGAGAACAGACAGACTGCCTCCTCCAGTGGGTCCCTGACCCCCATGTAGCCTAACTGGGAGATACCTGCCAGTAGGAGCTGACTGACACCTCATACAGACGAGTGCCCCTCTGAGACGAAGCTTTCAGAGGAGGGATCAGGCAGCAATATTTGCTGTTCTGCAGCCTCTGCTGGTGATACCCAGGCAATCAGGGTCTGCAGTGGACCTCCAGCAAACTCCAACAGACCTCCAGCTGAGGGTCCTGACTATTAGAAGGAAAACTAACAAACAGAAAGGAAGAGCATCGACATCAACAAAAAGAACATCCATACCAAAACCCCATCTGTAGGTCACCATCATCAAAGACCAAAGGTAGTAAAACCATAAAGATGGGGAGAAACCAGAGCAGAAAAGCTGAAAATTCTAAAAACCAGAGCACCTCTTCTTCTCCAAAGGAGTGCAGCTCCTTGCCAGCAATGGAACAAAGCTGGACGGAGCATGACTTTGATGAGTTGACAGAGTAGGCTTCAGAAGGTTGGTAATAACAAACTTCACTGAACTAAAGGAGGATGTTCGAACCCATTACAAGGAAGCTAAAAACCTTGAAAAAAAGATTAGATGAATGACTAACTAGAACAAACAGTGTAGAGAAGACCTTAAATGACCTGATAGAGCTGGAAACCATGGCACAAGAACTATGTGACACATGCACAAGCTTCAGCAGCCGATTCGATCAAGTGGAAGAAAGGGTATCAGTGATTGAAGATCAAATGAATGAAATGAAGCAAGAAGAGAAGTTTAGAGAAAAAAAGAGTAAAAAGAAATGAACAAAGCATCCAAGAAATATGGGACTATGTGAAAAGACCAAATCTACATTTGATTGGTGTACCTGAAAGTGATGGCGAGAATGGAACCAAGTTGGAAAACACTCTGCAGGATATTATCCAGGAGAACTTTCCCAACCTAGCAAGTCAGGCCAACATTCAAATTCAGAAATACAGAGAACACCACAAAGATACTCTTCGAGAAGAGCAACCCCAAGACACATAATTGTCAGATTCACCAAGGTTGAAATGAAGGAAAAAATGTTAAGGGCAGCCAGAGTGAAAGGTCGGGTTACCCACAAAGGGAAGCCCATCAGACTAATAGCCAATCTCTCAGCAGAAACTCTACAAGCCAGAAGAGAGTGGGGGCCAATATTCAACATTCTTAAAGAAAAGAATTTTCAACCAAGAATTTCATATCCAGCCAAACTAAGCTTTATAAGTGAAGGAGAAATAAAATCCTTCACAGACAAACAAATGCTGAGAGATTTTGTCACCACCAGGCCTGCCCTAAAAGAGCTCCTGAAGGAAGCACTAAACATGGAAAGGAACAACCGGTACCAGCCACTGCAAAAATATGCCAAATCGTAAAGACCATCGATGCTAGGAAGAAACTGCATCAACTAATGAGCAAAATAGACAGCTAACATCATAATGAAAGGATCAAATTCACACATAACAATATTAACCTTAAATGTAAATGGGCTAAATGCCCCAATTAAAAGACACAGACTGGCAAATTGGATCAAGAGTCAAGACCCATTAGTGTGCTGTATTCAGGAGACCCATCTCACGTGCAGAGACACACATAGGCTCAAAATAAAAGGATAGAGGAAGATCTACAAAGCAAATGGAAAGCAAAAAAAGCAGGGGTTGCAATCCTAGTCTCCAATAAAACAGACTTTAAACCAACAAAGATCAAAATAGACAAAGAAGGCCATTACATAATGGTAAAGGGATCAATTCAACAAGAAGAGCTAATGATCCTAAATATACAAGCACCCAATACAGGAGCACCCAGATTCATAAGGCAAGTCCTTAGAGACCTACAAAGAGACTTAGACTCCCAGACAATAATAATGGGAGACTTTAACACCCCACTGTCAATATTAGACAGATTAATGAGACAGAAGGTCAACAAGGATATCCAGGACTTGAACTCAGCTCTGCACCAAGCAGACCTAATAGACATCTACAGAACTCTCCATCCCAAATCAACAGAATACACATTCTTCTCAGCACCACATCCCACTTATTCCAAAATTGACCACATAGTTGGAAATAAAGCACTCCTCAGCAAATGTAAAAGAACAGAAATTACAACAAACTGTCTCTCAGAACACAGTGCAATCCAATTAGAACTCAGGATTAAGAAATTCACTCAAAACTACACAACTAAATAGAAACTGAACAACCTGCTCCTGAATGACTACTGGGTAAATAACGAAATGAAGGGAGAAATAAAGATGTTCTTTGAAACCAATGAGAACAAAGACACAACATATCAGAATCTCTGGGACACATTTAAAGCGGTGTGTAGAGGGAAATTTATAACACTAAATGCCCACAAGAGAAAGGAGGAAAAATCTAAAATCGACACCCTAACATCACAATTAGAAGAACTAGAGAAGCAAGAGCAAACAAATTCAAAAGCTAGCAGAAGACAAGAAATAACTAAGATCAGAGCAGAACTGAAGGAGATAGAGACACAAAAAACCCTTCAAAACAATCAATGAATCCAGGAACTGGTTTTTTGAAAAGATCAACAAAATTGATAGACTGCTAGCAAGAATAATAAAGAAGAAAAGAGAGAAGAATCAAATAGATGCAATAAAAAAATGATACAGGGGATTTCACCACCGATCCCACTGAAATACAAACTACCATCAGAGAATACTATAAACACCTCTACACAAATAAACTTGAAAATCTAGAAGAAATGGATAAATTCCTGGACACATACACCCTCTCAAGACTAAAGCAGGAAGAAGTTGAATCCCTGAATAGACCAATAACAGGCTCTGAAATTGAGGCAATAATTAATAGCCTACCAACCAAAAAAAGTTCAGGACCAGATGGATTCACAGCCAAATTCTAACAAAGTTACAAACAGGAGCTGATACCATTCCTTCTGAAACTATTCCAATCAATAGAAAAAGAGGGAATTCTCCCTAACTCATTTTATGAGGCCAGCATCATCCTGATACCAAAGCCGGGCAGAGACACAACAAAAAAAGAGAATTTTAGACCAATATCCCTGATGAACATCGATGTGAAAATCCTCAATAAAATACTGGCAAACTCAAGCCAGCAGCACATCAAAAAGCATATCCATCATGATAAAGTTGGCTTCATCCCTGGGATGCAAGGCTCTTTCACCATACACACATCAATAAATGTAATCCATCACATAAACAGAACCAAAGACAAAAACCACATGATTATCTCAATAGATGCAGAAAAGGCCTTCAACAAAATTCAACAGCCCTTCATGCTAAAAACTCTCAATAAACCAGGTATTGATGGGATGTATCTCAAAATAACAAGACCTATTTATGACAAACCCACAGCCAATATCATACTGAATGGGCAAATACTGGAAGCAGTCCGTCTGAAAACTGGCACAAGGCAAGGATACCCTGTCTCACCACTCCTATTCAACATAGTGTTGGAAGTTCTGGCCAGGGCAATCAGGCAGGAGCAAGAAATAAAGGGTATTCAATTAGGAAAAGGGGAAGTCAAATTGTCCCTGTTTGCAGATGACATTATTGTATACTTAGAAAACTCCATCGTCTCAGCCCCAAATCTCCTTAAGCTGATAAGCAACTTCAGCAGTCTCAGGATACAAAATCAATGTGGAAAAATCACAAGCATTCTTATACACCAATAACAGACAGAGAGCCAAATCATGAGTGAACTCCCATTCACAATTGCTTCAAAGAGAATAAAATACCTAGGAATCCAACTTACAAGGGATGTGAAGGACCTCTTCAAGGAGAACTACAAACCACTGCTCAACCAAATAAAAGAGGACACAAACAAATGGAAGAACATTCCAAGCTCATGAATAGGAAGAATCAATATTGTGAAAATGGCCATACTGCCCAAAGTAATTTATAGATTCAATGCCATCCCCATCAACCTACCAATGACTTTCTTCACAGAATTGGAAAAAACTACTTTAAGTTCATATGGAACCAAAAAACAGCCACATTGCCAAGACAATCCAATCTTAAGCAAAAAGAACAAAGCTGGAGGCATCACGCTACCTGACTTCAAACTATACTACAAGGCTACAGTAACCAAAACAGCATGGTACTTGTACCAAACAGAGATATAGACCAGTGGAACAGAACAGAGGCCTCAGAAATAACACAAACCTGACAAAAACAAGAAATGGGAAAAGGATTCCCTATTTAATAAATGCTGCTTGGAAACTGGCTAGCTATATGTAAAAAGCTGAAACTGCATCCCTTACTTACACCTTATACAAAAATTAATTCAAGATGGATTAAAGACTTAAATGTTAGACCTAAAACCATAAAAACCCTAGAAGAAAACTCAGGCAATACCATTCAGGACATAGGCATGGGCAAGGACTTCATGACTAAAACACCAAAAGCAATGGCAACAAAAGCCAAAATTGACAAATGGGATCTAATTAAACTAAAGAGCTTCTGCACAGCAAAAGAAACTGCTATCAGAGTGAACAGGCAACCTACAGGTAATGGGAGAAAATTTTTGCCATCTACCCACCTGACAAAGGGCTAATATCCAGAATCTACAAAGAACTTAAACAAATTTACAAGAAAAAATCAAATAAATCCATCCAAAAGTGGGCGAAGGATATGAACAGACACTTCTCAAAAGAAGACATTTATGCAGCCAACAGACACATGAAAAAATGCTCATCATCACTGGCCATCAGAGAAATGCAAATCAAAACCACAATGAAATACCATCTCACACCAGTTAGAATGGCAGTCATTAAAAAGTCAGGAAACGACAGGTGCTGGAGAGGATGCGGAGAAATAGGAACACTTTTACACAGTCGGTGGGAGTGTAAATTAGTTCAACCATTGTGGAAGACAGTGTGGTGATTCCTCAAGGATCTAGAACTAGAAATACCATTTGATCCAGTGATCCCATTACTGGGTATATACCCAAAGGATTATAAATCATGCTACTATAAAGGCACATGTACACATATGTTTATTGCGGCACTATTCACAATAGCAAAGACTTGGAACCAACCCAAATGTCCATCAGTGATAGACTGGATTAAGAAAATGTGGCACATATACACCATGGAATACTATGCCGCCACAAAAAAGGATGAGTTCATGTCCTTTGTAGGGACATGGATGAAGCTAGAAACCATCATTCTGAGCAAACTATCACAAGGACAGAAAACCAAACACCTCATGTTCTCACTCATAGGTGGGAATTTAACAATGAGAATACTTGGACACAGGGTGGGGAACATCACACACCGTGGCCTGTCATGGGGTGGGGGGAGTGGGGAGGGATAGCTTTAGGAAATATACCTAATGTAAATGACGAGTTAACAAGTGCAGCACACCAACATGGCACATGTATACATATGTAACAAACCTGCACATTGTGCACATGTATCCTAGAACTTAAAGTACAATAAAAAAATTAATAAAACCACAAAGAGATACCATCTCACACCAGTTAGAATGGTGATCATTAAAAAGTCAGGAAACAACAGGTGCTGGAGAGGATGTGGAGAAATAGGAACACTTTCACACTGTTGGTGGGAGTGTAAATTAGTTCAACCATTGTGGAAGACAGTGTGGTGATTCCTCAAGGATCCAGAACTAGAAATGCCATTTGACCCAGTGATCCCATTACTGGGTATATACCCAAAGGATTGTAAATCATGCTACTATAAAGACACATGTATGTATATGTTTATTGCGGCACTATTCACAATAGCAAAGACTTGGAACCAACCCAAATGTCCATCAGTGATAGACTGGATTAAGAAAATGTGGCACGTATACACCATGGAATATTATGCAGCCATAAAAAAGGATGAGTTAATGTCCTTTGTAGAGACATGGATGAAGTTGGAAACCATCATTCTGAGCAAACTATCACAAGGACAGAAACCCAAACACTGCATGTTCTCACTCATAGGTGGGAATTGAACAATGAGAACACTTGGACACAGGGCGGGGAACATCACACACTGGGGTCTGTTCTGGGGTGGGGGAAGGGGGAGGGATAGCATTAAGAGAAATACCTAATGTAAATGATGAGTTAATGAGTGCAGCACACCAACATGGCACATGTATACATATGTAACAAACCTGCACGTTGTGCACATGTATCCTAGAACTTAAAGTATAATGATAATAATTAAAAAACTAGAAGAGTTGATTTTTCACTCATACTCTATGCTAGTACAGATTGGCAGGTCGGCTTTGCTCCACGTGCAGTTTGCTCCATTTGCTCACTGTGTCTTGAGATGCCACCGTTTTCCTGTGATGCTTCATGGGGTTCACCACTGCAAAGAGGGAGCCGAGCTGGAGGATTGCACAGCAGCCATGAAATGCTCTAGCCCAGACGTGACACAGCTCTTTTGTTCACAACCCAGGGGCAATAATTAATTACTCAACTGCAAGGAAGCAGGAAAGTGTAATCCTCCTATGTGCCTAGGAAGAGAGGAGAACTAGATTTGGAAGAAATTAGAACTCTCTGTGAGAAACTAAATATTTTTCACAAGATACTAGAAACCCAAGATAATATAAGTTCAGGAACATATACATCTGAAGCCAGGCACAGAAAGTCAAACATCACATGTTCTTACTTATTTGTGGGATCTAAAACTCGAAACAATAAAACACATGGAGATACAGAGTAGAAAGGTGGTTATCAGAGGCTGGGAAGGATAGTGCAGGGTGGAGGGGAGGTGGTGATGGTTAAGAATAAGAATAAGACCTAGCATTTGATAGCACAACACGGTGACTATAGCCAAAATGATTTAATTGTGTATTTTAAAATAACTAAAAGAATATAATTGGATTGTTTGTAACATGAAGGATAAATGATTGCAGGGATGGATATCCTCTTTTCCATGATGAGATTACTACACATTGCTTGCCTATATCAAAATATCTCATGTACCCCATAAATATACATATCTACTACATACCCACAAAGATCAAAAATTTAAAAAAACTGATAAAAAAGAAACATATACATCTGTTTACCAGGCTTATTGTAAGTTCTTCAGTGGCTATGATAATGTGTTCCATTTTAGTAAGAAATCATAAAAAATATCCCTAAAATTATTACAGTAGTGCCTATGAGGAAATTCCAGGAGCTTATTATAATGCCTCAACCCCAATAAAAATAGAATAGAGGGCTTCTATAGGTTACCACCCACCTGAATAGCTGGAACTAAGGCTCAGCAATTATAATACCCCTGCAAAACTAAACACACCTAGTTAGCGAAAAGGAGAAAGAGTGACCTTAACGTTGGAAATGCCTGAGGGAAGCAGCATGCCAGCCAGAACAATTACCTAGCAATACCTTGCAAATTAGTACAAGCCCATAGTTCAAAAATATTCCCAGAACTTACATAAGAGCCATCATTAAAGACTAAATATTATTGGCCTGGATAGAAGAAAAACTCTTTAAAGTCTTAATTTCCAAAATAATTTCATTTTATTTTTAATTAGACAAAAACATTCAGCCATATGAAACACTCAGTTCTTACACCCTATGGTAATAAGGAATGACAAGCCCTTTTCTTTCTAACTTAGCCTTCTGCCTTTCAAAATTGAAGCTTGTAATACTGCTATCATAATTTAAATTAAGGTGCTTCCCTAGCAGCTCCTAGCAGACTGTCTTGGACATCTCTCTTGCCTATCCAAACTCCTAGAAATTGTGTTCTCAAAAGTCCAGTGTCTTGACTGGATGTGGTGGCTCATGCCTTTAATCCCAGCACTTTGGGAGGCTGAAGTGGGCAGATTACTTGAGGTTAGGAGTTCGAGACTAGCCTGGCCAACATGGTGAAACCCCATCTCTATAAAAATACAAAAATAGCTGGGCGTGGTGGCATGCACCTTTAATCCCAGCTACTCAGGAGGCCAAGGCAGGAGAATCGCTTCAACCTGGGAGGCAGGGGTTACAGTGAGCTGAGACTGTGCCACTGCACTCCAGCCTGGGCGACAGAGCGAGACTCCGACTCAAAAAAAAAAAAATCTAATGTCTCTTTTAGAGCAAAGCATTTTTAAGCACAACATTACTATATCTCTGTATGTTACAACAGAGATTTAAACTATGTGACATCCCCAAATTTTTCTAACCATCTCTCAAATCTCCTTCCCATTAGGTCAGGTTTGTGAGGTCCCTTGGAACAGAGGCTGCTAAGGACCATCGAAATAGAGTTTGGCCCTGCTGCAGAGGGACTCCTGACCGACAATCAAAGGTTGTTTCTCTTTCTTATTTTCTTAAAGGAAAGTTGCCTTATTTTCATGCTAACCTGGACATATCATCAGGTTATTTGTCATTGGTCTTCCTAAAACAGAGGACAAGGTAGAAGGTGCGAGGTGTCACGCGACTGTGCAGGGGCCCTCACAGGAGAAGGTTCAGGTGTGCAGAGTGGTGAGAGGAGGGCCTGCAGGACACTGCCCATGCTGTAGCTGTTCTTTTAACTCCAGATTTGCAATTCCAAATCTCTTACTTCTCCTTTCTCTCCTTGCCTTTTTTCCCTCTCCCATGAGCACTGACTCCTCCCTCTTGCGTCTATCCTTATATTGAATTAAACCGGAAATAGCGGTCCATGTGACCTTCCTCTAAAGGCCCTATAATCAAAAGGAGGAGTTGGCCGGGCGCGGTGGCTCACGCCTGTAATCCCAGCACTTTGGGAGGCCGAGGCAGGTGGATCACGAGGTCAGGAGATCAAGACCATGCTGGCTAACACGGTGAAACCCCGTCTCTACTAAAAAATACAAAAAAAATTAGCTGGGCGCGGTGGCGGGCGCCTGTAGACCCAGCTACGTGGGAGGCTGAGGCAGGAGAATGGCAGGAACCCGGGAGGTGGAGTTTGCAGTGAGCAGAGATCGCGCCACTGCACTCCAGCCTGGGAGACAGAGCGAGATTCCGTCTCAAAAAAAAAAAAAGGAGGAGTTACATCATGTAATGTAGCATCAAGTTTCCTTTGTAACGAAGAGTTGGGGAAAGTACTTTTTATCTCTGACACCCACATATGTAAGGGAGGCTAGTATTCCCAGCCCAAGTAGCAAATTGAGAGCCACCAAACGGAGGATGGAAAAAAAGAAAATGCATCCTTGCTCTACCTCTAGCTGCATGGAATGCAACTGGTGTATGAAGGCCCAATGTTTGGCTTGTTTTGTAGAAAGTAAATCATAGGCTTCAAAATCCTGTTGCTGGCTTCCCTGGAGGAATCACTTTAAATCGTGACTACTACACTTCTCCAGGGCACATGACCAACCCACCAGCCATTAGTCACCTTGTCTGTCCCTGGCTTATAACTTGGATAATGTATTGTTCTGGAAATGTCATCTGGGCTTTTTAACATTTGAGTTCTTTGCTGAAATGTACTCTGAACTGGCATGCTTAGAGGAATGAAAGGATAAAGATTTTTTATTTCCTGCAGAGAGGGAAGAGGGCAGTTCTCACAACAGGCTTACTTCTTCCTTCTATTTCTTCCCTTTCCTCTGTCATCCAATATGGGTAACAATAAAGAGAATCAGTTTGCAAAGTGAAGCTAATGGCTGAGTTGACAGTAGCATTTTCAATGCAATGCTTACATATTCAGTGCTCTTGCCTTGACTCACAAATGTCTGTTCCCATGGAACACTGGCTACATCACACTGATATAAGCATCACCACACTTTTACATATTAAGGATTTTAAGACAAGAGGAAAGTAATTACTTGGAGGAAGAATAATTGACTGTACCAGGAGTCAGTTGGAGAGGGTCTAGGAGTGGTGGATCCACTGGGTCAGAAAGATTCTGTAGCCATTCCAGTCTGTGATGGTTCTGCCTCACATCAGTGATGTTTGGAAGGTTAAGGTGGACATCATGGCTGGATAATAACTCATCAGGCTGGGTTTTCTTCTGCATTGGAGTGCTTTAGAAAGAAGGAAGCCAGTGCAAGGAAAGCCCTGAGCTGATTCCTTACTTGGGTTGAGCCCTCTTGAAGAGGATGGGCATTTCCCCATCCTCCTGTGGAGATGCCTGAGAAGGTCAGCAGAGGTGACACAGCAGATCTTATAGACATGAGAGCACTGAGTGACCGTCAATAGGTGAAGAAATATGTCTCACTAATACATTAAGGTCATTTCTTGCTTATAGAGGGAAAACCAGAATATAATTCTAACTCTGAAGGTCCAGCCTTGTACAGAAGGACAAAACCCAAGAAACATACATACATTTCTATTCAAATTTATTTATGCTTCTTTTTATTTCCTTTAATGATGGAATGGTTTTTATCTGATCAGGAACTTATCATAATTGTCTTTCTTAGAAGACTTAATAGAAGACAGTTTTTTTCACTTCTAATATCATTTGTTTAATATGTTCTAGATATTTTTTCAAAATTGATTGAATCAACATCACTTTTAACTTCAAAAGGCATCATTTATAAGACAATATTTAAGTGGCAGTTCACCATTATAAATTAGTTTGATGAATTATGATATTATCTACATTTAAGGTAAAAGATCTATTTGATTATTTAGGAAAAATCAGTAAATAAGGACCTGTGCAATTGCCTTTTGGGACCTTTGTTGATTTCTCTCATTCAAAGGGACACTATTATGGGTATTATCTGCAGCTAGATGTTTAATGGCAGTGATGGTGATGATGATGATGATGATAGCAATAACATATGGCTTTATTTGGGAAATAATTCCTTTTATCTTATACTAACTGCTAGGTGTCAGATATTCTATTTCAAAGCTGGTGTGGAATCCACAAGCTTGCTTTTAAATATCCATGGCAGTGCTGTATTCATAAACACTTCCTTGGAAAAGTTATAGTCCTGGTAGGCATACTCCCTTAAGAAATAATAATAGTGACTACCTAAATGAGGACACTGAATCTTTTTAAAACATTGATCCCTCCTCATGGTTTCCAAAAGTCAAGATGTATTGGTTATCCATTGCAACATAACAAATGGCATGCAAAACAAATCACTACCCCAAAATGTAGTGATTTTAAACAATAAAATATATTATTTCCACTTTCGGAATTTAAAAGCAGCTTCAAGGGTGGTTCTGGCTTAGGGCGTCTCATGAGTTGTGGTCAAAATGAAGGCTGGAGCTGATGTCATCCACACACTTCACTGGAACTGGAGGATCTGCTTCCAGGTTGGCTTACTCACACGCCTGGTGAGTCGCTGCTGCAAACCTCGGTTTCCCCCTACGTGAGCCTCTCCTCATGCAGCTTGGATGTCCTCAAACACAGTGATGAGTGACCCCCTGTTGAAAGCAATCCAAGAAGGCAAGGCAGAAATAGCGCCTGTTGTGATCCAGCCTCAGAAGTCACATACTGTGACTTCCAGTACATTCTATGAGTTAGAAGCAAATAACTAAGTCTACGCACATGCCAGGGGAGGGAAATTAAGAAGGGGAGGGACATGAGGTACGATCTTTCGAAGGAGCAATTTTGAAAGATTCGTGGACATATTTTAAAACCACCACATAAGGTTGTGTAGTCCCCAGATGAAACCGTTTGTGTTCAGTAAAATATTCTCACTTTAAAAAAATACATTTATTGAGCATTTTATAAGCATGACTTGAAAGTGATAAAATACTTTGATCACAGTCATTCTTTATGTGTGGCATGCTGACTGCATTGAAACTACAGAACTTGAATAACAATCCTTTGCAAATACAAGCATTTGTACAGTGATAGCTCAGTGTGCCAGATAATAGGCCACTGCCTCTCAGTGCCAAACCCACCCTCTGTACTCTCCCCTGTGATTCTCCTGCCAGCTTCTCCTTGTCAGGTGCTGCCGACAGGAGAATTAAACGGAGATTGCAAGGCTAGAGGAGGTAGAAGAGATTTGCTCCTTCCTGCTTGCTTCCTGTGTCACCCTGCTTTCCTTCTCTACACCAGCAGGTGCAGCTCCTTCCCAGAGCATCAACGGAACCAGTGCATTTTCCCGGTACTTGTGCATCTAGCCCCATTGTATGCCATCAGAAATACCGGCCAACCAGTGTCCCTGCCTTAGAAGCCAGGAAACCTACTCTCAGCTCAGAGAAACAAGTACCTGCTAAGCAATGGCTCCTTCTCAGAATTCTCAGTTTCAGTTCCGTGAGATCTCTCTTCCATGTTTCCAAGGTTTTCCAATTCCCACCTTTTCTCCTTGTTCTCCCAGCCACAACAGTGGTAGCTACTTCCTGCAATTGATCCCTCCACAATAACTTCATTCATTTTGCCTTTCATTTCTTAGTTAACCGTTCTTTACATTAAATTCTCTCTTTTAAAACAAAACAAGTGGTGGTCTCTGTCTCCTGACTGTGTCCTGACTGCTACATTCATAATGTAATTGTCCAAAAGAACAAGGAGATATGTGTAATGGAGGCTGTTGCTCAGAGTCTGGAAATTAGGTAAAGTCACAGGAAAATATTAGGATGCCCTTACCAATGCTTGGAGTCATTTAAGGTTGTACAACAAAATTATCAGTCATGAAATGGGGAACTATTATAAGCTGAATGCTTTGAATGTGAAAAGATAAATCTATTAGTGCTGTGGGTCTTTAAAGATCAAATCAGATGCACAGGGAAACACTGACTACCTTCAGAGCACCCTAGAGATGCACAGGGAAACACTGACTACCTTCAGAGCACCCTAGAGATGGATAAAGGGAGATGAGGGGTCCCACTTATGAAGAGGACATGCGGGAAGTACTGGAGAACAGGCTATCCTGATACTTACAACCCTTTAACCAGATACAAACTCCGCTAAGGTGTCACTCTGACACTAAAATTAGGAATCTTCTATCTTGTGCTGAAAAGGGAAACCTTTGTGTTCATTCTCCCCGGGCGTGAGAGATATATGAAAAGTAATCCTGTGTCACCTTGCTGCCTATGACAGAAATATTAGCTACATCCTCAATTAATAGCAAAGATTTTCATCAAGTGAAGGAAATACTGTCCCAAACTGGCAGGTATAGATTAAAGGAAAAAATAAGTCCAGAAGTCTGTTTTAGAAGGAAACTGTTATATGATTTTTTAAATGCCATCTGAGCAGAGAAAACACATTAAAAGTGGGGTGCAGAGGGTCACATATAAAACACTGGTTTTGACCCCAAACCATCTAGTGTATTTCTTGTAGAAATACTAATAAAGAACTTTTCTATTTCTCTCTCTCTCTGTCTCTCTCCCTATCTCTCTCTCTCTGCCTCTCTCCTGCCCCCCCCCCCACTCCTCCCTGCCTGTCTCACCATGGGTCTGCCTAAGCACAGACACATCCATCTATCTGATTCACGGGGTAGTGGGAAGAGATAGTCTGCCTTTTCTGTTTCAACCCCAGCTACTTTGTTCTTTTTATCGTTTTTATTCCTTAGATATGACTATGATTTACATGCATATTTCTTAAATATATTCTGGGGGGTTAAAAAGACATCACTGCCAGAGCTACAAATTAGACTACCCAAGGCCTCTCCCCTTTACCCATTATATAAAGAAAGGAAAAAGAAACATGGTTACAGAGTCACTGACGTGAATCCAGAAGTCAAATTTTTTTAAAAAAAAACAAAAAAGGAGTTTAATATGAGTTGGAAATAACAGAATATTAAATCAACCATAATAGCATGGATTACAAAATTTTAAGTATATACACAGTAAGTTCTAGAGAAGAACTACTATAATTGAAATTTTATTATACAAGTACTTATTTCAAAATTGCTGGGTTGAAACTAAATTAGCTCTTCCATATGGTTAAGTGGTTGTTTTTAGTTTGGGGTGAAATTTTGTTGCAAGGCTAAGTATGAAATCTGTTTCCATAAATTTGCTTTAATTGCCTGCGTCTCCTAACCAAGAAGGAATATAAAGAACTGGGGCTATAAAGTGATAGTTTACCACCACCAAGACTTTAAGAAAATGTTACCAAATATTACAAGTTTAATAAAAGTCTTAACTATTGGAAATGTGAGGTGTTCTCAGAAAACTCAGTTCTTTATAGGGGCTAAAATCCAGGATCAGAGCACTAGCCCTCCACCACCCACAACACATAAAGGGCATAAAATCAGGGCAGAGGCAGCAAGACTCTTCCCTGTGCTCATTCTCAGAGGGAGGAAACATGTACAGAAATTAAGGGCATGGGCCGGTCGCAGTGGCTCACGCCTGTAATCCCACCAGTTTGGGAGGCCAAGGCGGGTGGATCACGAGGTCAAGAGATTGAGACCATCCTGGCCAACATGGTGAAACCCCCTTTCTACTAAAAATACAAAAATTAGGTAGGCATTGTGGCACACGCCTACAATCCCAGCTACTCGGAAGGCTGAGCAGGAGAATCACTAGAACCCAGGAGGTAGAGGCTGCAGTGAGCCAAGATTGCACCACTGCACTCCAGCCTGGGCAACAGAGTGAGACTCCATCTCAAAAAGAAAAGAAAAAAGAAATTAAGACCATGGTCTTTGAGGCAGGCAAACTGAGCTGTGAGTTTGAACTCGGACTACATAGTTCACCTGTCTCACCCCAATTTATTCGTCTGCAAATGGGACCACCAGCAAAGCTACTCTCAAGGGTACCAGAGATGCCCACATTGTCAAACTGAATGAGCCCTTTTCCACCTGGATAGTAGAAATACCCCTGAGATGCTTAATTCTATGTGTCAACTTGGCTAGACTGTGATGTCAAGCTATCTGGTCAAACACCAGTCTAGAAGTGGCTGTCAAGATGTTTTTCAAATGGGATTAACATTTAAATCAGACCTAGAACTCTTGACTTCATTTGGCACAGCTAAGACTGCCCCCCTTTTGAAACAATTTTCCCTATGCTTTCCACAAAGGAAGCCTTCTCAGCTCACACTCCTGCTCTGGTTCACAGTGGAATTAACCAGTCCTTCCTGACATCCTTTGGGCCATGTTTAGTAGGAGTTGAGGGCACTATTGTATAAGATCACTGATGGAGAATGCCATGTCCCCTGCTCACTCTGCCATGGGATTTCCCAGGTGAATTATCAGCTTCTCAACATCTGAGCTAAGCTCCCCCCCTTCCCTGCCTTTTCTGCACCTAAGGATGCCCACACTGTTTCTTTCTCTCTCTTCCTTCTTCCTTCCTTCTCTCTCCACTCTCCCTGGTAGTATCTCTCTCCCCTACCCACTGAAGTTGCCTGGATGGATGAGGTAGGGCTGTGCTCTTTGCTTACCCCAGAAATTGAGGGGATGATCTTGATTGCTCCTGCTTCTTATCCCCTTTCGCAATCAACACCAAGTTTGCTCATTCTATTTTCAAACTAAAGCTTGACTCCAGCCACTTCTCTCAATCCCCTCAGTCATCACCCTAGTCCACCATCTTCTCTCACTTTGTTGGTGGAAATACCCCCTGAGATGGTTAATTCTGTATGGCAACTTGGCCAGGCTGTGATGTCAAGCTGTCTTGTCAAACACCCATCTAGAAGTGTCTGTGACAGTGTTTTTCAGATGTGATTAACATTTAAATCAGTAGATTTTCAGGAAAGCAGATTATCCTCCATAGCTGGGCTTCATGCAATTTTTGATAGCCTGAAGAGAAAAGATCTAGGTCCCCTGAAGAGGAAAGAATTCTGCCTCCAGATTGCCACTGGACTCAGGACTGCATCATCAACCCCTGCTGGAATTTCCAGCCCACTTGCCCTGTAGACTTGCTAGCCCCCACAATTAAGTGAGCCATCTCCTTAACATTCTCTCTCTCTCTCTCTCTCTGTGCCCCTAACCTCTAGTCATGCTCTCTGGAGAACCCTAATATAGCCCCCACAGTGGTTTCCCTGCCACAGCTCTTCTGTCTGGTCTCCACAAGGTAGCCAGACTGTTTGTTTTTAAAGCATAAATTATATCATGTCATTTTCCAGTGTAAAACATGTCTGTCGCTTTCCATCACATTTAGAATAAAATCCAAAATCCTTAAAATGTTCTTCAAATCTTGACATGATCTGATCTCTGTCCCCACTCTGGAGCCTCCTCTCCATCCTGTGGCTACTTGGTGCACCCCAATGGGCTTCCTCTCTGTTTCTCCAGTGTGCCAAACTGCTTCTCCCCTCAGAAGCTCTTCCCTTGGCTTGGGGCACACTTCCTAACCCTCTCACAGGGCCTCCTCCTAATCATCCCTGTCACTTCCTCAATGAGGCTCTCTCCCTGACCCCCAGTAATAATACTAGCTAAAGGTTAACACTGTGCTGGGCTCTGTTCTAATCATTTTGCATATGTTAATTCATTCAGTCCTCACAACAACTCTATAAAGTAGGTGTTATTATCGCCATTTTACAGATGAGGAAAAGGAGGCACAGGAAGCTTAAGTAATGCACCTAAGATGACACAGCTAAGAAGTGGCAGAGCTGGAATTTGATCCAGGCCTCCTGGATCCAGAGTCTGTGAATTTAACCATTGAGTTAATCTGCCCCTAGGAGGCAAAATTGAATGGCTGCCTTTCATTCACAGTATTTACTAAAATTCATATTTTACATATAAATATACACACAAATACACACACATACACATACATATATACATATAACATGCATACACACATATGCATGTTTGTATGGTTATTTGCTAGCTCCCACCACTATCCGAGCAAGTACCATTAGGACAAGGACACTACCTTATGTTACTCATCTGTGTATCTAGTTCAGTGTTTGGTACATTAATAGTATTCAATACTTATTAATATTTATAGTCATATGCCCTTGTCCTTTTTTTCCCTAGCTCCTCATTTTAAAGGTTGCAAATCCTCAAAACTCAACTTCATTGCACCAAAATCAGATAGGAATAAAAATGGCAGTCTGTAATAAAGAGGAAAAGAGAAAACAATAAAGTAGACACAATAAAAAATGATAAAGGGGATATCACCACTGATTCCACAGAAATACAAACTATCATCACAGAATACTATAAATACCTCTATGTAAACAAACTAGAAAATATATAAGAAATGGATAAATTCCTGGACACATACACACTCCCAAGACTAAACTGGGGGAAGTCTAATCTCTGAATAGACCAATAACAAGTTCTGAAATTGAGGCAGTAATTAATAGCCTACCAACTAAAAAAACCCCAGGACCAGAGGGCTTCACAGCCAAATTCTACCAGAGGTACAAAGAGGAGCTGGTTTCATTCCTTCTGAAACTATTCCAAACAATGGAAAAATAGGGACTCCTCCCTAACTCATTTTATGAGACCAGTATCATCCTGATACCAAAACCTGGCAGAGACACAACAAAAAAAGAGAACTTCAGGCGAATATCCCTGATGAACATCGAAGCGAAAATCCTCAATAGAATACTGGCAAACTGAATCCAGCAGCACATCAAAAAGCTTATCTACCACTATCAAGTTGGCTTCATCCCTGGGTTGCAAGGCTGGTTCAACATATACAAATCAATAAACGTAATCCATCACATAAACAGAACCAATGACAAAAACCACATGATTACCTCAATAGATGCAGAAAAGGCCTTTCATAAAATTCAACATCCCTTCATGCTAAAAACACTCAACAAATTAGGTATTGATGGAACATATCTCAAAATAATAAGAGCTATTTATGACAAACCCACAGCCAATATCATACTGAATGGGCAAAAGCTGGAAGCATTCCCTTTGAAAACTGGCACAAGACAAGGATGCTGTCTCTCACCACTCCTATTCAACATAATATTGGAAGTTCTGGCCAGGGCAATCAGGCAGGAGAAAGAAATAAAGGTATTCAAACAGGAAGAGAGGAACTCAAATTGTCCAATTTGCAGATGACATGATTGTATATTTAGAAAACCCCATCATCTCAGCCCAGAAAATCCTTAAGCTGATAAGCAACTTCAGCAAAGTCTCAGGATACAAAATCAATGTGCAAAAATCACAAGCATTCCTATACACCAATAACAGAGAGCCAAATCATGAGTGAACTTCCATTCACAATTGCTACGATGAGAATAAAATACCTAGGAATACAACTTACAAGGGATGTGTAGGACCCGTTCAAGGAGAACTACAAACCACTGCTAAACAAAATGAGAGAGGACACAAACAAATGGAAAAACATTGCATGATCATGGATAGGAAGAAACAATATCGTGAAAATGGTCATACTGCCCAAAGTAATTTATAGATTCAATGCTATTCTCATCAAGCTACCATGGACTTTCTTCACAGAATTAGAAAAAACTACTGTAAATTTCATATGGAACCAAAAAAGAGCCTGTATAGCCAAGACAATCCTAAGCAAAAAGAACAAAGCTGGAGACATCATGATACCTGACTTCAAACTATATTACAAGGCTACAGTAACCAAAACAGCAGGGTACTGGTATCAAAACAGATATATAGACCAATGGAACAGAACAGAGGCCTCAGAAGTAACATGAAACATCTACAACCATCTGATCTTTGATAAACCTAACAAAAACAAGCAGTGGGGAAAGGATTCTCTATTTAATAAATGGTGTTAGGAAAACTGGCTAGCCACATGCAGAAAACTGAAACTGGACCCCTTCCTTACACCTTATACAAAAATTAACTCAAGATGGATTAAAGACTTAAACATAAGACCTAAAACCATAAAAACCCTAGAAGAAAACCTAGGCAATACTGTTCAGGACATAGGAATGGGCAAAGACTTCATGACTAAAACACCAAAAGTAATTGCAACAAGAGCCAAAATTGACAAATGGGATCTAATTAAAGAGCTTCTGCACAGCAAAAGAAACTATTATCAGAGTGAACAGGCAACCTACAGAATGGGAGAAAATTTTTGCAATCTATACATTTGACAAAGGACTAATACTCAGAATCTACAAGGAACTTAAACAAATTTACAAGAAAAAAACAACACCATCAAAAAGTGGGCAAAAAATATGAACAGACACTTCTCAAAAGAAGACATTTATGCAGCCAACAAACATGAAAAAAAGCTCATCATCACTGGTCATTAGAGAAATGCAAATCAAAACTACAATGAGATACCAGCTCACACCAGTTAGAATGGTGATCATTAAAAAGTCAGGAAACAACATATGCTGGAGAGGAAGTGGAGAAATAGGAATGCTTTTACACTCTTGGTGGGAGTGTAAATTAGTTCAACCATTGTGGACGACAATGTGGCAATTCCTCAAGGATCTAGAACCAGAAACACGATTTGACCAGCCATCCCACTACTGGGTATATACCCAAATAATTTAAATCATTCTACTATAAAGACACACGCACATGTATGTTTATTGCAGCACTTCACAATAGCAAAGACTTGGAATCAACCCAAATGCCCATCAATGATAGACTGGATAAAGAAAATGTGGCACATATACACCATGGAATACTATGCAGACATAAAAAGAATGAGTTTATGTCCTTTGCAGTGACATGGATGAAGCTGGAAACCATCATCCTCAGCAAACTAACACATGAACAGAAAACCAAACACTGCATGTTTTCACTCATAAGTGGGAGTTGAACAATAAGAACATATGGGCACAGGAAGGGGAACATCACACACCAGGTCCTGTTGGGAGGTGGGGGCCAAGGGGAGGGATAGCATTAGAAGAAATCTACCTAATGTAGATGATGGGTTGATAGGTGCAGCAAACCACCATGGCACATGTATACCTATGTAACAATCCTGCACATCCTGCACGTGTATCCCAGAACTTAAAGTATAATAAAAAAAAATGGCAGTCTAGATGAAGAATTGGACTAATACCCTCAATGTCTCACCTTGTCTATGTATCGTCTGTGTTCATTACACGGACCAGCCCATAGCAGCATAGGCAAACTGCTATCTATGGGGTAAGATCTGAGAATTTCCTAACCTCCAAAATTTCATCCATTATCTACTTGAAATAAAATCATTAGAGTTGCTGCTCCTTCCAATCACTCATTTGAATTCAAATATTCCCTGGAAGGTAACAGCCTGAAGTCACTATTAGTTAACTCCACTATTAGTTAACTCCCAGCTAGGATTACAAGACAGATAGCTCTGTGGGATCACAACACTGAGTGGGTGTTTCCATACCCCATGTGCTGGTACCTGGAGCTGGGTCACCAGAACTAGAGTGGGAGGGATCTTTAAGTAGAGCAGAGAGGATGCAAAGCTAATTTTGCCTTTGCCACTATGCTCAGGGGCTCCCAACTTGGCCCTGCTAGAGCTGCTTTGACAGGTATCATAAATGCCTCCTGTGGTTTACAGAAAATCTCTAATTTGTATTTGGTTTAGCTAATGCTGTATCCATGCAACAAGAAAACCACCAATTTAAAAAGTGAGAAATTTAGTTAATCAAGAAGTTGTTTTGGCTTCAAGACACCAAAGTAGTTCGGCTGACTTGTCACGGATTTAATGAAAAGTGCTGGGGTCATGTAGTTGCAATCCAATTAAACATTGTTTCTTTCCACCTTTCCCCTACTGGGGACAGTGGAAGACAACTTAGCAGTTAGGCTTAAATTGGGAAAATGATGATAGGCATCAAAAAGATTTCAGAAAATTAGCTTTTTCTTCCAACTTCTCAAATTCATACCTTTTCCTTTTAATTGTGCTATGCCAGCATTTACAGACAAACTCTTAAAAACTAACTTTGCATTCAAATTGACTATTTCAGGAAGGAATTATTGAGCTTGCATTTGCTAGGTTGATCACCTTTCAGGCAAAAAAAAAAAAAAGGGTCCAGTTTGTTTTCAGAATAGCGTTAAAGAATCCTAACTCCAGTCCACTAATTCTGAAAACAAGAGTAGTTAAAACTATTTGAGATTTCACTTAGATAAAAAGTTACATACAGTTATATTGTGCTTACTAATGGATAAAATAGTAAAAGATGATTAACAGGCATAATTATTTGACTGCCGTTATAAATCAGAACAAATAAAATGTTCCTATTTCTAGATCTGTGGGAAGAATTTCCAGAATAAAGTGCAAAACATTGAGATGACACTCAGATCACCAGTAAAAGGTCTAAGAAATCATCAGAGAAAAAGAACCACAAACACAATTGATCCTGAGAATCCTGCTGCTCACCTACCCTTTCTGATTGAACTTACTAAGTCAACCCTCTTAAACTATTCACTAACACACCCATTGCTCTACATACTAAAAAAGAAAATAACTTTTTGAAATAAGGTTTAAAAGAGGTATAATGTACAACATGGTGACTACAGCCAACAATGATATATTGTATTCTTGAAAAACACTGAGAGATTTTTAAGTGTTCTCACCAAAAAAAAAAAATAACTATGTGAGATAATGCATATACTAATTAGCTTGATTTAGCCATTCCACAATGTAACATATTTCGAAACATCACAATGTACATGACATATACAATTTTATTTGCCGATGTAAAAAATAATACAGACACCCTAAACTCCTTTAAAAAATAAAGTTTTTTCCCTCTGGCCAACAGTTGCCTAACCATTCTCCCCCATCCCATCAAACTGTTGGGAATGTGTTTATTGTTTTTAATAGCTAACATTTATTGAGTATTTACTGTATATCTGGCAAAAATGCTAAGTATTTTGCATGTAGTATTCCAAAGGGAAAGGGTCTTTTATAATCAATATATAATGCCTCACAGTACATTATAGTGGCTATGAAATAAGTTTATGGGGAGTAAAAGAGAATAAAGAGATAATGGCTCATAAATGTTTTTCCTAAACTCTCTTTAAACCACAATGTATCAATCTTTTTACTACTCCAGATTGAAATTTAAGGGAAAAAAATGTTTAAATATGTTAAACACATAATAATTCTGGGAGCTTACATATGAAATTTTCATGTTTCAAAAACTCCCAATACAGTTGTAGGAGGTGAGATTCCACATTAAAATATATCAATTGACAGAACAGCTTTGAATATTGGAAGCATTTATGTTACAGACTGGCAGTCAGAGTTGGCTGACTGACTGGCTGATCCTTCGAGTTCTCATCTTAGAGTTCCAGAAGGTTTCTACGAAGTTTCTTACACTGGGAAACTTTTAAGATTTCAAAACAGGGTTTGTTTTCTTATCGTTTTCCCTGACAAACTTTTAACATTCTGTTTCCAAATAGACGAACAAATCATTTCACAAATGGCAAGTGGTGAAGCTGTACTTACTGGAAAGATAAAGATGAAACAAACCTGCCAACACAAGACATCAAATTTCGTAAGGGTTCAGATGAAAAAAATTGCTATTGATTGGACTTGAGGCACATATATGTCAGCAGCCTTAAAGCTCTGTTCCATGAAGCATTTAAATGACTGCAACTAAAATTATTTCAAATGAGTCAGAAAACAAGTTGTTCCAAATAAGCAAAAGTCTATCTTCTTAATAACACACTAAATTTTGTCCTTGTACCTCTATTTTTATATTGAGGCCCCTCTTGATTTTTCTCTTTTATGCAACTTCGTTTTTACTGTGCATTTCCATATTTTACCCTATTATAAGTGTCTGTAATTCTGTAGATCATTGTGGTAGTTTTTATTTTTATTCCCAATTATTTGCTGATCCTTCCAGTGGGATGATTTTGCTTTCTGCTCCATTGATGTCAGGCCTGGCCATGTGGGTTGCTTTGGTCCGGAAAATGGGATGAAAATCATGGCACCATTTCCAAGCTTAAGCTTTGAAAGTGACCACATGTGACCTCTATGTCTTTCACCTCTGCCAAGAACACAGTCACGTCCCAGGTAGGCATCTCTTTGGCCTGAAGCATGGAGGAGAGGCACAAGTAAGATGAACGAGAAACAAATCCACATTGTTGTAAGCCTCTGAGGTCTGGAATTCACCCAGTATTCCTTAGACTATTGTTGACTAAGGCAATCAATGGCCTTCACATTTTTTAACTGTATATATCCTAAAATAATTTTGAGAAACTAGAGGTATCCTCTAAATTGTTAAAGTGAACAGCTAAAACTTTCCATTTTATGCCTTAAAATGTTCAAAAGTTGTCATTTGCAGCACATTGTAAAAATCAACCATTTAAATAAAACTATTCCATCATTCTTTCAAACATGCCAAATTGGGTAAAATATCTAGTCATAAGACAAGCTATCATATGCTTTAAAATGACCTAAATAAGTTTTCTTTGATAGTTAGAAAACTTACATCATTCCTTTTTGCTCCAGAACTTATATTTTTCAATTTACTTTCCCCACAAAGTCAAATTCTGATATTATTAGTCACCTATTCAAACTCTTTCAAAATCAAATCCATTACTCTTTTTTCATTTTTATAGATGTAAGCAATTAAAAAATTCTTCACATAGGTAAGTAAATTAGAATGAAAAAAATTTTGCTTCTGACTTAAATGCCAAAAATTATATTGCAATCTGTCAAAAATTATTTTAATGTTTTATTGGCTGACAACTCAATTAGATTCTCCTTTAATTTTGTCAAAACCTAAGAATTGTAAATAACTGAGTTTTAAAATTATTCATTATCTAGTCACTATACTCATTCACTTAATTTCTGAGAATTATTTTTTAAATGGCTTTACTGAGGCTTATCAACAAATATATATACCTGCTACTCTATGTGAAAACATTTTGTGTAATCTAATATAGAATGAATTTGGAAAATCAAAATATTGTTAATTATAATACTCCTTACAAAAAATATTTTTGATAACTTTTTTTTTTTTTTTTGAGACAGAGTTTGACTCTTGTTGCCCAAGCTGGAGTGCAATGGCATGATCTCGGCTCACTGCAACCTCCACCTCCTGGGTTCAAGCAATTCTCCTGCTTTAGCCTCCCAAGTAGCTTGGATTACAGGCGCGAGCCACCGTACCTGGCTAATTTTTTGCATTTTTAGTAGAAACGGGGTTTCACAATGTTAGCCAGGCTGGTCTCAAACTCCTGATCTCAGGTGATCTGCCCACCTCGGCCTCCCAAAGTGCTAGGATTACAGGCGTGAGCCACCACACCCAGCTGATAACATATTTTTATCTGATCATTCAATATATGCATCCAAACCTCATAACTGCAGACTCAGCTCTGTCAACTTATGGAGGTATCCACCACGCAAAGCCAGTTGTCATTACAAAACCAATCAATCAAATTGGATTTGCTTTCTATTAGAAAAAGTCTGTCCTCGTTTTTCAATCTAAGTAACTGTTAACACATGTTCTTGTAACAAGCATCTCACTTCTGAATTCTAACATAGATATATATATTGAAACAGACCTTTTCCATGAGGTTGCTACCTGGACAAAATAAGGCTTCTCTGATCTTCAATATTTCCAAGAATCTTTAGGAGCAACCACGTTTTACTGCTATGTCTCTTCCTTCTGTCGTGAGCACTGTCACATACCAGGTAGGAGCTGCTCTGTGACTGCATCCTGAAGTGAAGAGAGAATGGAGCATATTCCCTTCTCTCTCCTCTCATGTGCCTCTCCCCAGGAAGTATTGCAGTCATTGACAAGTAGGGGATATAAGAAAATGTCATCACTTCTGCTACCCTACTTTACAATATATTTGAGTTTGGAGCATTGCCACAGAAGCTGAAATACCATTTCTAATGCCACAGTTTTCACCCCACAGAAATATGTAAAAGACAGAGAAAGTCATAAAATCCTTTAATCAGTGAAATCGTTATCATAACTGATATTTTTCATTGGATTGGAGATTTTTATACCCCTGAACTATTCACTGTGGTAAGATTTCAGAGGTGTGAATTTATGCCTTTCTTTTGGAAAGTGAAAACAAAGGCAGAAGAGAAGGATGCACGTGGCTTCCTGAATTGCAGGCTCCTTTCCAAGACAATAGATCACAGAAAAGAGTATGTATGGATGTTGAACATATGTAAACTGATGCTCTTAAAACAATTTGTTCCCATGTAGCTTTTGGAAAGATTTCCTATTCCCCAACAGGTACCAGGACCCCAATGTTGCTATAGATGTCAAAGCAACTGGGAAGATTATATGTAATTCACAATTCTTGAAAAATAAGACATTTTATTCTCTACTATGTGCATGAATTTTCTATTACTGTATAACAAACATCAGCAGAAGAAAATATACATTTATTACTTCACAGTTTCCACAAGTCTAAGTACACACAATCCCAACACATCTTCACTGGGTCTTCAGCTCAGGGTGTCACATGGCTGCCTCAAGATGTCAGCTGGTGCTGCAATCTGAGGCTGAGCTCCTCTTCCAAGCTCACTGGTTACTGACAGGATCCAAGTCTTAGGATTGCAGGACTGAGGATCTCTCTCTCCTAGAGGCTGCACATGTTCCCTGCCGTATGACCCTCTCCACAATGTGGCAGTTTGTTTCCTTAAATCCAGCAGGAAGACATCTCTGCTTCTTTTCTCTCTACCTCTAGACCCTCGTCTAAAAGGCTCAACTGATTAGGTCAGGCCTACCAAAGTAATTTCCCTTTTGGTTAACCTAAAGTGAACTAATTAGGGGGTTTAATTACATCTGTAAAATTCCTTTACCTTTGCTATATAAGGTAACATAATCCAAAAAGTAATATTCCATCATTTTTGCTATGGTCTACTGATTAGACACAAGCTACGGGATCCACCCATAGTCAAGAAAAAAGAGTTTTACAAGGGGTGAGTCATTGGGCATCATCTTAGAATTCTGCCTACCACACTATTTAAGCCAAAAATAACATTAAAATTATCAATATAACAAACAGAGAGTGTTTTCTTCAAGTTTAGAGTATAAAATTTAAAGGACAGCCCCTAGAGCACTCATTATTTAGTGACTTAGAAGAATTATAAGGGAAATTAGTTTACAACATAGATTTTCCTAGCCCCAACCCTAGAGATTCTAATTCAGCTGGCAAAGAGTTGACCAGGAATCAGCATTTTAAATAACTTCTCCCTGATGATTCTGATATAAGCTCTGACCACACATTGAAAACCCCTAAATAGGGCTTCCATAATTAAAGAATGACTTCAATTTTCCTATGGCTCTGCAGTTTGGGCCAAAGAATTCCTCCAAATGGGCTTCTTAGTCCCTTTGTTTTATAAAAGCTATATTTCACAGGCTCCACCTCTCTGCTTAGCACCTAACATATTGAGAAACCTTTATATAGGCTCAGGAAGTACCCTTCTGTGTAGATAGAGTCCTTCTTGTAAGAGTAAGCAGACATCCTTCTCTCTGCTGTAAACCAAATTTAAAAATAGCATAGAGTGGATAGAAACCTGGTTTCTTCTCCAACTGGAGTTTCTACCATTCTTCAGAAAAGAATGGGAAAGGACAAAAGTCTAACTCTAAAGCAGGCCAGGAAACTCCCTTAAGCAGTGACCACTTCATTTATATGTTCCCTACTAAGGCTCTTGCTGGTTTCTGAAGATAGGACCTCCTTGGACACTCTTTGGTCAAAATAGGGTGGGAAAGCAGTGGTGGCCCCAATGATGTGCCTCTCTATTTTCCAGATAGACGCTACCTAACTTATGAGACACAACAAAAGTTCAAGGTGGTATGTAACTTGGGTTAGATTGAATTGTAAGACCTTCAAATGCCAGAGTGTTTCAGAGAAGAAAAACACTGGGAAAAGTTTAGAAGTTACTGAGGGACATCAGGACATCAGTAGACATCATCAGCATCAGTTACAGATACCCAAAGAGTAATAAGGTGCCATAAAGACAAGTAAGAGGGAAGAAACCCACAGCACTTGATTCACCCAACTAATAGCTATTGAGTGCTTATAATGTATTGCATCATGCTCTAAGCATTATCATGGCCCCTCTACACTTTGCACTAAAGAGAAGAGGTTTGCTTTCTCACTGCCTGGTTTTGCCACTTCTTGAAAAGCTTATAAAACATACCATACTCCTCTCAGCATAGGATCACCTGTGATCAAAAGAAAGAAGGGTGCTTTGACAACTGTTCCTTACTCCCTCTTAACCCAAGGATACCAAACCAGAACAATTACAGCTCCCCCTTGCAACTTGACCTTGACGTCTAAGGAAAATTCTCAAAGATAGAAAAAGAGGGAGATCAGTGTGGCTCTTAGGAAGTAGGGAATAATGCATGTGGCTCAGTCCCCAGGTAGGTAACCCACAGAGAATAGGTAAAATAAAGGAACCAAGATTTGCAGCCTCATAAGATGGTGGAGGTTGAAACATGCACTGTTCTACTTTCTCCACATGTTAAACTGGCAGTTCACACTGGCTGACCCAAGTGAAATATCTGAGTAGGAGAAATGTGACTGTGTCAACCCAACCTTCTAGATTGTATCTACATTCTTTCCCTGCCATAACCCTTCCTGTGTGTCCATGTTATCCTTCCTGGATTCCACGTACTGTATCCTTGAGTTCTCTTCCTATTAAAAAAAAGTTCTCAGGAAAGAATCAGAAAAAGCCATTCATATGACCTTAAAAAACAGGTTGATTTTTTTAATCTTTATTTTTATTGTAGTTTAACAAATTATAGTTGTATATATTTATGGAGTACAATGTGATGCTATGATTTATGAATACAGTGAGAAATAATTAAATCAACCTAATTAACATAGTCATGACCTCAAGTACTTGTCATGTTTTGTGGTGAGAACACTTGAAACTTACTCTCAGTGATTTAGAAATGTGCAATGGATTATTATTTACTATATTTGAAAATTTTAGTGGTGAAAGTTACCTAATCAGTTGTCACTACTGTATCTAGAAACCAATCTTGAAAATGTGTGATGGCTTTTTTGGCGCCATCTGCTCATGGAGCCACCGCTGCAACCCTGAGTCACTGCCTGCGCTGCTCTGGCTGCCTGGCTCCCCATACTAGCTGCCAATATTTGGAGTTCTTACAACATGGCAGACATTGACAACAAAGAACAGTCTGAACTTGATCAAGATTTGGATGACGCTGAAAAAGTAGAAGAAGGAACTGGTGAAGAAACAGAAATCAAAGCACATCAGCTAACTGTTCAGATGATGCAAAATCCTCAGATTCTTGCAGCCCTTCAAGAAAGACTTGATGGTCTAATAGAAACACCAACAGGATACATTGAAAGCCTGCCTAGGGTAGTTAAAAAACAAGTGAATGCTCTCAAACACCTGTAAGTTAAATGTGCACAGATAGAAGCCAAATTCAATGAGGAAGTTCACAATCTTGAAAGGAAGTATGCTGTTCTCTGTCAGCCTCTATTTGATAAGCAATTGGAGATTATTAATGCAATTACGAACCTACAGAAGAAGAATGGAAACCAGATGAAGAAGATGAGATCTCAGAGGAGTTGAAAGAAAAGGCCATGATTAAAGATGAGAAAAAAGATGAAGAAAAAGAAGATTCCAAAGGAATTCCTGAATTTCGGTTAACTGTTTTTAAGAATGTTGACTTGCTCAGTGATATGCTTCAGGAGCATGATGAACCTATTCTGAAGCACTTGAAAGATATTAAAGTGAAGTTCTCAGATGCTTGCCAGCCCATGAGTTTTGTCTTAGAATTTCACTTTGAAGACAATGAATATTTTACAAATGAAGTGCTGACAAAGACGTATAGCATGAGGTCAGAACCAGATGATTCTGATCCCTTTTATTTTGATGGACCAGAAATTATGGGTTTTACAGGGTGCCAGATAGATTGGAAAAAAGGAAAGAATGTCACTTTGAAAACCATTAAGAAGAAGCAGAAACACAAGGGACGTGGGACAGTTAGTACTGTGACTAAAACAGTTTCCAATGACTCTTTCTTTAAATTTTTTGCCCCTCCTGAAGTTTCTGAGAGCGGAGATCGGGATGATGATGCTAAAACAATCCTTGCTGCAGACTTCGAAACTGGTCACTTTTTACCTGAACATATAATCTCAGGATCAGTGTTATACTTTACTGGAGAAGCTATTGAAGATGGATGATGATGATTATGATGAAGAAGGTGAAGAAGCAGATGAGGAAGGAGAACAAGAAGGAGATGAGGAAAGTGATCCGGACTATGACCCAAAGAAGGATTAAAATCCTTCCTCCCAAAAATGCATACCCTGGCCTAATTGCAAAGAAAACAATTTCCAATTAAGGAATATTATACAAAATGTGTAATCAATACTCAAGGTTTTCAAGTCATTAATGACAAGGAAAGTCAGAAACTGTCCACCAAACAAAGTATAAGAAGATATGGCATCTAAATGTAATGTAGTATCCTGGGTGGGATGCTAGAACAAAAGAAGAACATTAGGTAAAAACTAAGGATATCTGAATGAAGTATGGATTTTAGTTAATAATACAGGCATATTTCTTTTTATTGCACTTTGCTTTATTGCAGTTTGCAGACACTACAGTTTTTATGAAATGAAGGTCTGTGGCAACCCTACATCAAGCAAATTTATTGATATCATTTTTCCAACAGCATGTGCTCACTTCATATCTCTGTGTCAGCATTTTATAGTCATGAAGTATTTTTTAACTAAGGTATGTACATTGCATGTACATAATGCCATTGCACACTTAATAGACTACAGTATAGTGAAAACATAACTTTTATATTCACTGGGAACCAAAAAAATGTGTAACTCACGTTATTGTGATATTCACTTTATTGTGGTAGTCCGAAACCAAACTTGTAATATCTTTGCGGTATGCCTATATTAATGTTGGCTCATTAATTATAACAAACATACCATACTAATGTAAGATATTTATAAGAGGAAAAACTGGATGTGGGGCGTGAGAAACACATTTAACAATCCAAACTGTGTCTCTGGACTCAGAGACACAAAGAACAGTGGAAGCAAGTCTTTTAATGGTGATCTTGGAAGATCAGGTGTCTGGTAGGCAGGCACATCTGAAGCAGTTACAGCAGGTAATTTATCTCCTAGCATGCAAGTCTCTCCCCCAGGTCCTCAATGGTAGAGTGCTATGGGATTAAAATCTTCCTGGATGTCACCCAGGTTTCATTATCCCCCTTATAAGATTATACCCCAGTCCCTTTCCCTACTTAAGTTTTGATTTCCCAATAATGAAACTTTTTTCCCTTTTATGGGCTAACCCACCTCTACATTCTGTCCACTTATTGTGACTTTCTAGGTGCATGAGCCGTGTGGTTTGTCACATCCACAGGCTGGTTGCCAGTACATAAGATTTATCATGCCTTGAAAATGGACCATTTAAATGTTTTCTCACAGGGGTATGTGGAAACTCTCCACACAATTTCACAATTTTTCTGCAAATCTAAAGCTATTCTAAAATTTAAAAGTTTATTAAATGCAGTATCCAGCACACCATAAAAAAGTATGAGATGTGAAATAAGTAACATATGACTGATAAACAGAAAGTTAAGAAACAGTCAATGAAAGGAAACCAACAGATTAAAAAGTTATTGGAATTAGAATAAAATGACTTTAAATTGACTCTTATAGACTAAATTAACCTGTAAGTAGGTTAAATAAATGGGAGTAAAAGATGAACAAAACGAACAAAAATATGGAGAACTTCAAAAGAGAAGTGAAATCCCTAAAAACTAATTCACATATATCCTAAGATTGAAAAACATAGTATCTGAAATTAAGAATAAATTGGAAAGGCTTAATAGCAAATTGAACATCAAAGGAAAGGATGCATGAATTTGAATACTGTCAATTAAATTATTCATACTGGAGAATGGAGAGAGAAGAATGTGGGGGGAAAACACAATGTGAGAGGCACATGGGATAATACCAAGCTTTCTAACATACATGTAATTGGAGTACATTTATTGACTTGCATATGTTGAACCAACCTTTTTAGACATAATGGCCAAGAACTTTCCAAAACTAATTTTAAAAAACCAAACCACAGAGGGTGCAGCAAGATGGAGGAATAGAAGCCACACCATTCATCTCCCCACTGCTGGAACTCCAAATTTTAACAACTATCTGCACACGGGAAAGCACCATCACAAGAACCAAAAATCAGGTGAGCAATCACAGTACCTGGATTTAACTTCATATTTTGGGTTTTTGTTGTTTTTTTTTTTGTAGCAGTTGTTAGCATTTAACAAACCTCCATCCATGTGGTTTCATACCACCAGGACTCAAGCCCCACCTCCAACACCCTTAATCCTCTCCTCAGCTCTTCTGCTGAAGAATTTGGCCTTCATGATGACAGGTTGCTTTGGTAGATTTCCGTTTCCCAGAACTCCAGAACTTTGTAGTAGCCTGATCACACCACATCAATGGTGGGAGCAGCTCCAGTTTTGTCCTTAGCAGCATTCACCTGTGTCTGTACACTGACCAAAGTCCACAATTTATCAGGGTTGGCATTTGAGCAGGAGCTCTGGTTCCTCTTTAAGTGGTAACCCTTATACCAACTTTCCCAAAGGAACCTAGATGAGGTTTGTCAAAGTTGATCCTGTGGTGATGCTTGCCACCAGTATTACTCCCGCCTCCGGAGTGCTTTTGGTGCTTGCTGATGAGGCTGTGGCTGTGGCTTACATGGCCCAGAAGTTTCTGGGTCTTCCTCAGCCTGAATGGTATGTCAGAAACTCTTGGGTTATAGCCTACGTTCTTGATTTTTTCCAACAAACAGCATAGCCTGGAGGACATTGGGCTGTCATGTTGGGTTGTCATGGATGGCACCTTATATTCTAGTTGGGCACATGCTGCGATGTGAAACAGTTGCATAGTCTTACCATTTCTCACTATTCTGATGTTTTGTCACTGCTCACATTCATTTCTGAAGAATTCTTGGTTTTAACAGAACTCTGTCTCATTATATCTTCACATTGATATGAAAATAAATCAAGGACAAATATAGTCTCATGACATTAAGTCATAGTTCTTAATTGTGGATATGTGTTCATCAGACTTAGCAGAGGGGTTTTAAATACGCATAAACAGACTTGAAATAAAATTCTCAGTATGGCCCAGGCACGTGCATTTTAAACAAGCTCCATAAATGATTCTTTTTTTTTCCTTCAACTTTTAAGTTTCGGGGTACATGTGCAGGATGTGCAGGCTTTTTACATAGGTAAATGTGTATCATGGTGGTTTGCTGCACAGATCAACCCATCACCTAGGTATTAAGCCCAGCGTTCCTCAGCTATTCTTCGTGATGCTCTCACTCCCCAACCCCCACCCCAAACAGGCCCCAGTGTGTGTTGTCCCCCGTCATGTGTCCATGTGTTCTCATCGTTCAGCTCCCACTTATAAAAGTGAGAACATGCGGTGTTTGGTTTTCTGTTTGTGTGTTAGTTTGCTAAGGATAACAGCTTCCAGCTCCATCCATGTCCCTGCAAAGGACATTCCCTGTTATGGCTGCATAGTATTCCATGGTGTATATGTACCACATTTTCTTTATCCAGTCTATCATTGATGGGCATTTGGGTTAATCCCATGTCTTTGCTATTGTGAATAGTGCTGCAGTGAACATACGTGTGCATGTATCTTTATAATAGAATGATTTATATTCCTTTGGGTATATACCCAGTAATGGGATTGCTGGGACAAATTGTATTTCTGCCTCTAGGTCTTTGAGGAATCGCCACACTGTCTTCCACAATGGTTGAACTAATTGACACTCCCACCAACAGTGTAAAATCATTCCTTTTTCTCTGCATCCTTACCAGCATCTGTTGTTTCCAGACTTTTTAATAATCACCATTCTGACAGGCATGAAATGGTATTTCATTGTTGTTTTGATTTGCATTTGCTTTTTTTCATATGTTTGTTGGCTGCATGAATGTCTTCTTTTGAGACGTGTCTGTTCATGTCCTTTGCCCACTTTTTAATGGGTTTTTTTTTTCTTGTAAATTTGTTTAAGTTCCTTGCAGACTCTGGATATTATACCTCCATCAGATAAATAGATCACAAAAATTTTCTCCCACTCTTTAGGCTGTCTGTTCATTCTGATTATGGTTTCTTTTGCTGTGTAGAAGTTCTTTAGCTTAATTAGATCCCACTTATCAATTTTTGCTTTTGTTTGCAGTTGCTTTTGGTGTTTTTGTCATGAAATCTTCACCCGTGCCTATGTCCTGAATGGTATTGCCTAGATGTTCTTCTAGGGATTTTACAGTTTAGGGTTTACATTTAAATCCTTCTTGGGTTAATTTTTGTATAAGTTGTAAGGAAGGGGTCCAGTTTCAATTTTCTGCATATGGCTAGCCAGTTCTCCCAGCACCATTTATCGAATAGGAAATCCTTTCCCCAGTGCTTGTTTTTGTCAGGTTTGTTAACGATCAGACAATTTTTAAGTGTGTGGTCTTGAGTTCTCTATTCTGTTACATTGGTTTATGTGTCTGTTTTTGTACCAGTATCATGCTATTTTGGTTACTCTAGCCTTGTAGTATAGTTTGATGTTGAGTAGTGTGATGCCTCCAGTTTTGTTCTTTTTGCTTAGGATTGTGTTGACTATTTGGGCTCTTTTTGGTTTCATATGGGTTTTAAAATAGTTTCTTCTAATTCTGTGAAGAATGTCAATGGTAGTTTAATGGGGATTGCACTGGATCTATAAATTACTTTAGGCAGTATGGCCATTTTCATGATATTGATTCTTCCTATCAATGATCATGGAATGTTTTTCCATTTGTTTGTGTCCTCTCTTATTTCCTTGAGCAGTGGTTTGTAGTTATCCTTGAAGAGGTCCTTCATTTCCCTTGTTAGCTGTATTCCTAGGTATGTTATTCTTTTTGTAGCAATTATGAATGGGAGTTCATTCACGATTTGGCTCTCTGCTTGCCTGTTGTTGGTTTATGTGAATGCCAGCAATTTTTGCACATTGATTTTGTATCCTGAGACTTTGCTGAAGTTGCATATCAGCTTAAGAGGCTTTTGGGCTGAAACAATTGGACTTTCTACATATGGTATCATGGCATCTGCAAACAAAGATAATTTGACATCCTCTCTCCCTATTTGAATATCCTTTATTTCTTTCTCTTACCTTATTGCTTTGGCCAGAACTTCCAAAACTATGTTGAATAGGAGTGCTGAGAGGGCATCCTTGCCTTGTGCTGGTTTTCAAGGGAAATGCTTCCAGTTTTCACCCATTCCCTATAATATTGACTGTGGGTTTGTCATATAATAGCTCTCATTATTTTGAGGTATGTTCCTTCAGAACCTAGTTTATTGAGAGTTTTTAACATGAAGGGGTGTTGAATTTTATCAAAGGCCTTTTTTTGCGTCTATGGAGATCATCAAGTGGTTTTTGTCTTTAGTTCTGTTTATGTGATGAATTACATTTATTGACTTGCATATGTTGAACCAATCTTGCATCCTGGGGATGAATCCAACTTGATCATGGTGGATAAGCTTTTTGATGTGCTGCTGGATTCAGTTTGCCAATACTTTATTGAGGATTTTCGATCAATGTTCATTGGGGATATTGGTCTGAAGTTTTCTTTTTGTTGTTGTTGTATCTCTGCCAGGTTTTGTTAAGGATGATGCTGGCCTCATAAAATGAGTTAGGGAGGAGTCCTTCCTTTTCAATTTTTTAGAATAGTTTCAGTGGAAATGGTACCAGCTCTTCTTTGTACCTCTGATAGAAGTCAGCTATAAATCTTTCTGGTCCTGGGCTTTTTTTGTTGGTGGTGGTAAGCTATTTATTATTGCCTCAATTTCAGTACTCGTTATTGGTCTATTCAGGGATTCAATTTCTTCCTGGTTCAGTCTCAGGAGGGCGTATGCATCCAGGAATGTTTTCATGTCTTCTAGATTTTCTAGTTTATGTCCATAAAGGTATGTATAGTATTCACTGATGGTTATTTGTATTTCTGTGGGGTCAGTGGTAATATCCCCCTTATCATTTCTGATTGTGTCTATTTGATTCTTCTCTTTTTTCTTCTTTATTAGTCTAGCTAGCAGTCTATCTATTTTATTTTATCCAAAAAACATCTCCTGGACTTGTTGATTTTTTGAAGTTTTTGTGTCTCTATCTCCTTCAGTTCCACTCTGATCTTGGTTCTTTCTTGTCTTCTGCTTGCTTTGGGGTTCGTTTCCTCTTGATTCTCTAGTACTTTTAGTTGTGTTGTTAGGTTGTTAATTTGAGATCTTTCTAGCTTTTCGATGTGAGCATTTAGTGTTATTAATTTCCCTCTTACCACAGCTTTAGCTGCATCCCAGAGATCTGGTACATTGTCTCTTTGTTCTCATTAGTTTCAAAGAACTTCTTGATTTCTGCCTTAATTTCATTATTTACTTAGGAGTCATTCAGGAACAGGTTGTTCAATTTCCATGTAGTTGTGTGGTTTTGAGTGAATTTCTTATTCTTGAGTTCTAATTTGATTGTGCTGTGATCTGAGGGACTGTTTGTTATTATTTCAGTTCTTTTGCATTTGCTAAGGAGTGTTTTACTTCTGATTATGTAATCAATTTTAGAGGAGATGCCATGTGGCAATGAGAAGAATGTATATTCTGTTGTTTTGGGGTGGAAAGTTCTGTAGATATCTATCAGGTCTGTTTGATCCAGAGCTGAGTTCAGGTCCTGAATATCTTTGTTAATTTTCTGTCTTGATGATCTCTCTAATAATATCAGTGGGGTGTTAAATTCTCCCACTATTATTGTATGTGAGGCTAAGTCTCTTTGTAGGTCTCTAAGAACTTGCTTTATGAATCTGGGTGCTCCTGTATTGGGTGCATATTATATTTAGGATAGTTTGCTGTTCTTATTGAATTGAACCCTTTACCATTATATAATGCCCTTCTTTGTCTTTTTTTGTATCTTTGTTGGTTTAGTCTGTTTGTCAGAAACTATGATTGCAATGTCTGCTTTTTTCTGTTTTCCATTTGCTTGGTAAATTTTCCTCCATTCCTTTAATTTGAGCCTACGTGTGTCTTGGCATGGGAGATGGGTCTCTTGACAATAGCATACTGATGGGTCTTGACTCTTTATCCAGCTTGCCATTCTGTGTCTTTTATTTGGGGCATTTAGCCTATTTACATTTAAGGTTAATATTGTTATGTGTGAATTTGATCCTGTCATCATGATGCTAGCTTGTTATTTTGCAGACTTCTTTATGTGGTTACTTTATAGTGTCACAGGTCTGTGTATTTCCGTGTGTTTTTGTAGTGGCTGGTAATGGCTTTTCCTTTCCATATTTAGTGCTTCCTTCAGGAGCTCTTTCAAAGCAGCCCTGGTGGTGGTGGATTCCCTCAGCATTTGCTTGTCTGAAAAGGATCTTATTTCTCCTTCATTTATGAAGTTTTGTTTGGCTGGATATGAAATTCTGAGTAAGAAATTATTTTACTTAAGAATGTTGAATATTAGTCCCCTTAGTTTCCAATCTCTTCTGGCTTCTAGGGTTTCTGCTGAGAGGTCTGCTATTAGTCTGATGGGTTTCCCTTTGTAGATGGCTTGGCCTTTCGCTCTGGCTACCCTTAATATTTTTTCTTTCATTTCAATGTTCAAGAATCTGATGATATTATAGATCTTCTCATGGGGTATCTTACTGGGGTTCTCTGGGTTTCTTAAATTTGAATGTTGGCCTGTCTTGTGAGGTTGGGGAAGTTCTCCTGGATGATATCCTTACGTATGTTTTCCAACTTGGTTCCATTTTCCCAGTCTCTTTCAGGCACCTCAATCAGTCGTAGGTTCAGTCTTTTTACATAGTCCCATATTTCTCAGAGGCATTGTTCATTCCTTTTTATTCTTTTTTCTCTATTCTTGTCTGCCTATTGTATTTCAGAAAGACAGTCTTCAAGTTCTGAAATTCTTTCCTCCACTTGGTCTATTCTGCTATTGATACCTGTGATTGCACTGTGAATTTTTCATGTTGTGTTTTTCAGCTCCATCAGGTCAGTTATGTTTCTCCCTAAACTGGGTATTCTGGTTATCAGCTCCTGTATTGTTCTATCATGATTCTTAGCTTCTTCACACTGGGTTACAACATTCTCCCGTAGCTCAGCATAGTTCATTTTTAGCCACTCTCTGAAGCCTACTTCTGTCAATTCAGGCATCTCAGCCTTTGCCCAGTTCTGTGCCCTTCCCAGAGAGGTGCTGTGGTCATTTAGAGGAGAAGAGGCACTCTGGCTTTTTGAGTTTTCAGCCTTGTTGCATTGATTCTTTCTCATCTTTGTGGGCTTATCTACTTTCCGTTTTTGAGGCTACTGACCTTTAAATGGGGTTTTTGTGGGGTCTTTTTTGTTGATGTTGATGTTGTTGCTTTCCATTTGTTTGTTTTTCTTTTCATAGTCAGGCCATTCTTTCACAGGGCTGCTGCAGTTTCTTGGGGGATCGCTCCAGACCCTAGTTGCCTCAGTTTTCCCCTTACCTGGAGGTACCACCAATGAAGGCTGTGAAATAGCAAAGATGGCAGCCTGCTCCTTCCTCTGGGAGTTCCATCCCAGGGGGCTAGTGACCCGTTGTCAGCCTGGACGCTCCTGTAGGAGGTGTCTGGAGACCCCTCTTGGGAAGTCTCACCCAGTCTTGGGGGACAGGATCAGAATCCTTCTTGAAGGAGCAGTCTGGCTGCTTTGGGTAGAGCAGGTGTGCTGTTTTGAGGGGAACCCTTCCTCGTCCAGACTGCCTGGACTCTCCAGAGCCAGCAGGTTGGCAAGGCTGTGTTGACTGAACCACAGAGATGTCAGCTGCACCTCCCTGAGGGGCTCCATCCCAGGGAGAGATCCGAGTTCTTTCCATATAACCTTGGCTGCAGTTGCTGAAATTCCTGCAGGGAGGCCCCACCCAGTGAGGAGGGATGGATCAGGTTCCCTCTTAAAGACGTTTTCACTTTGTTGAAACACAAGGGGAAAAAATAAGCTATAAAGTGTTATGTTTATCAAAGTATAAAATAATGATATCCTTATATCTTTTTCTCTTTTGACAGACATTAACTTCTCAAAGGAAGTGATCAAGATCAATTGGAGAGTGTTCTGCTAATGAGTAAAACATGAAGGACTGGAGGAGGATGAAAAGTCATTCTCTTATCTAGCAAGGAATGACAGGAACTCATCTTAATTAGCATGAAAGGAAAACCACCATGGAAGGGAAGACTTTTAGGGAAGGTGTTGGGGTTCCTACCTTGTTAAGGTAGGAAGTGTAGATAGTCCTAAACTTCAAGAAAGTTAATGCAATGAGACCCTTCATAGTGCAAGAGGTGAAAGGGTAAAAGTTGCCCAATCCCTAATAATATAAATTTGCAAAGAGACCTAAGGAATTGTTTTTTGTTGTTTTTTGTTGGGTTGTTTGTTTGTTTTGAGATGGAGTTTCGCTCTTGTTGCCCAGGCTGGAGTGCAATGGCACCATCTCAGCTCACCACAACCTCCACCTCTCCGGTTCAAGCAATTCTCCTGCCTCAGCCTCCACAATAGCTGGGATTACAGGCATGCGCCACCACGCCCGGCTAATTTTGGTTTTGTTTGTTTGTTTGTCTGTTTTTAGTAGAGACCGGGTTTCTCCATGTTGGTCAGGTTGGTTTTGAACTTCCGACCTCAGGCGATCCGTCTGCCTCCGCCTCCCAAAGTGCTGGGATTACAGGCATGAGTCATCGTGCCTGGCTAGGCATTGTTTTGCAAGGAGCAGACTCCAGTGTCAGTTTGTTAACAGTGCTCTTGGGGCTTCTGGTGCCTTGGAAAATGACTTCAATGGGCCAGAAAGAATTGGGTGTCAAAAGCTGTATCCCTAAGAACTCAAGTGTGTGATACCCTTTACTAAACATGACAAAGAAACAGTGGGTTATACACCACTGAAGACTAACCTTTAAAGATTCTCAGTGGCTTACACAGACCTGAGCCAGAAGCAGGCTGGCAGAATCTGTCAAAATGACTGACTGTTCACAGTGACACCGTGTGGCTGCAAGAAGTAATGACAATATCTGACCCATCTCCATGTTTCCCTCACTAATCGCAACCCTTACATACATGTAAGTCCCTAGAGTTCATAAAATATCAGAAGGCACACTAAAAGGAAGATGCTGTGAACTTCCTCCAAATCTGGCATTAGCGAGTTCTGCTTACCTTGTGGTTTTTGCTGTTGTTGTTACTGTTAAAATGAAAAACAAAGAAGTTACAGCCATAATTGTCCTGTAGTACTGTATATATAGCAATTCAAACTGGAAAAAAAATTTGCAACTCATATCACAGAAAGAGGAGCCTTTTTAAAGATCCCTGGAATCCTTTTTATAGAGGAATTATATTGGAAACTCTGGAACTAGATACACCAGAAACTATCAGTCTGAATCCAAGGGGGCTCCAGGCCCCCAACCTCCACAGCTGTGTGGCTGCCTATGTGGCTGCAGAGGATGATGTATGGCCCAAGAGCACTGCAGAACACTGGGTCAAACCCAGTTTCTGGATGACATAAAACTGGGGAAGAATTTAAATCAGAGGATGATATCACCACATATCTGTGTGCTGCAGAGGATGTTTTTTAAGGGTATGAAGAGGACTAGGTAAGAGTGGGAACAAGATGGCAAGAGTTTCACCAAAGGACAGACAACCTTTTGACAGGTATCAGGTCATAAATAATGTTAGACATCTACACAAGCAAAACATGCTGAACTGAATTTATTCATAAATATAAAGTCTATTCATAAATTATTATAACAGGCAAGAAAATCAATCACATAATACTAATAAGAAATCTCTGACTACCTTGGAAATATGACTATCATCACAATACTCTTAAACACTTTTCTGTTGAAAAGTTGTTTTATACTAGATTTTTTTTCCTCAAATCCAGCTTGTAAAAATTATTTTCATCAAAATGCACTCAAATTCCACTGAAAACTAGGGGATTTAAATGTGTTGTGATGAAATCATGTTTCCAAGCTAATTTTTAGGGAGAATCTAATAAAAGAATTCTTAACAGAAAAGTACAGAGTGCCTGCTGGGATAAAAATGAAGTGAAGTTTCAAGCAACTTTTGAGTAAAAATCTGGTAGAAAACACTATTTTTAACAGAAAATGTGAAATTTAAGCATATTGTAATGCATGTCATGTTTTCAAGCTAGTTTTGAGAAAAAAAATCAGTAAAAAAACAACATTTGAAATAGAAACATTTGGGATTTAATCCTGTTGTGTTTTCCAAGCTAGTTTTGAAGGACATTTTAGTATAAAAGACATTAATAACAACAACAACAACAACAAAGAACAGTTCAGGAATTAAGCAATACTATTGAAACAAAGGACACAGACTAACCCTCCGGAGGTACCCTCAAGTTGACATGAGATTGTCCTAAATATGTCAGAAGTGGTCAGGCCTTTGTGTCATCTGCTTCTCAGCTTTCCCCAGTGACCAGGTATAGAGTGTAGGCTGTCCCCAGGTTTGGGCCAGAAACTTGGGTGAAGCAGTTGCCTTTACCTCAGGGCGATTCCCTAGAAGTGACTGAGCTGTGAGCTGTCAGCAGCCTGGGAAGTGAATGCCGGAGTCCTCTTTGGGGGATCTGGGTAGTGCTTGCAACACTGTGGGCAAAGAGCATCTGCAGGACATTCAGGGAATTTAGGAAGAGGTATGAGACGACACCACAGAGAACTCCAGGTACATCAGAGCTTAACAGTCTCACTAGCTCAAGAACAGATGTCTGAATGAAGATTCAAGTTCTCAAACAGGCAGCAAGAAACTGTTTTAAAATATTTAAACAAGAAAAAGGGAGGGAAGCTAAACAAGGTAACCTTTTTCACCATGTGGAAACTGACATATTCCAACACCACATGCTGTTGAAATACAAGAGACAACTTAGAATAACAAAAGCAAGTTCAATCACAACTTCAGATGAGAAAGTCTGGGATTGCCTTGATGCAGCTGTGTTGTAGTATGTACAGGATGTGGAAGAGAGTTTTTCCTAATTCCCAAAATTTGAAGTCAGCTACCCCAAGCTGAGACCAAGAAAACAACACATAACACACAACTAGAGATGGACACCCACCACGGAAGACTCTCAAAGTTCACTGCCCATCTCTCTCTTAGTCTATAAATGCAAACCTGAGAATCAAAGAAATCATTGGAGGATACAAGTCAATGGAAATGCAGTATTCATTATGAGTTTTCCCCACCCTTCCCTGGGATCCCTATCTCAAGTCAAGCAAGCAACTGGCCAAGAGAATCATTCTACTTGGCCGCCAGAAGTGATACTAGCATTTTATTCTCTCACTGGGCAGTGGCCTTGCTGATCTCTCTGTGTGTCTATTTGAGAAAAATGCAAGAGCATGGGGACAGGGTTGCCAGATAAAATATACGATGTATGGAACTTACTTATACTAAAAAACATGCATTGTTTATATGAAATTCAAGTTTAACTGGACATCAATCACTTCTTGACCCTTTGGCTAAGATCTAGTGCAAATTCAGCTGGGTGTCCTGTGTTTTATTTGCTCAACCCAGCCATTGGAATTGGGAGGAACAGCAAAGCAGAAAGAGCTGGAGGCAGATGAACAGCGGAAAATGGACAAAATTGAAGGTAGCTGGACTTGAGCCAGCTTGCAGATGCCCATGCAAGATCCTGCTGGCAGGTGGATCCCAACAATGAGAACCTGTAGAGTGGATTGTCTGGGATGGAGACTCTGTAGAGGAATCAGAAAAGATCAGGAACCTGCGGGGAAGCTCCAAAGCATTCTACAAAGAACCCACTCACACATATGTCCTGAAAGAGGGGAATGCTTCTCCAAGAGACATTTACTCAAAGCCAGAGAAGCAAAGTAACAGCAGAAAAATGATGAAGATGTCAGACAAGAAACACTGTGTCTTTCCATATCCCTCCACAGCTCCTACCAAGGGAGACAGAAACCCAAAAGAGCAGAGGTGGAGGAAGAAATGAAAGGGCAGGCTCTGCAAGTCTCCTGACCACAGACAGAAAGGGGAAAGGAGGATGATAGAAAATAATCATTAAATTGGATGTCCAGTTGAAATTTTAAGCTGGGTCAGTACATTCATTATTGATATAGGTTGGATGTTTGTCCCTTCCAAATCTCATGTTGAAATGTGATTCCCAGTGTTGGAGGTAGGGCCTGGTGGGAGGTGACTGGATCATAGGGGTGGATCCCTCATGAATAGTTTAGCTCCATCCCCTTGGGGATAAGTGAGTTCTTGCTGTTAGTTCTAGAAAGATCTAGTTGTCTAAAAGTCTGGGACCTCTCCTTTCTCTCCCTCTTGCTCCTTCTGTCACTATATGACATACTGGTTCCCCTTCTCCTTCCACCATAATTGGAAGCTTCCTGAGGTTATCACCAGGAGCAGATGCTGGCACCACACTTCCTGTACAGCCTGCAGAACCATGATCCAAAACAAACTCTTCTTTCTTATAAATTACCCAGCCTCAGGTATTTCTTTATAGCAATACCAGAATGGACTAACACAGTTTGGTCTCTTATAAGAGATGTAGTGGCTTAAAACCACACACATTTACTCTCAGTTTCTATGGGTCAGGAATCTGGGTACAACTTAGCTGGGTGTTCTGCTTCAGGCTGCAATCAGGATGCTAGCTTGGGTTACAGTAATCTCAGGGCTCCACTGGGAAGAATCCACTTCCAAGCTCATTCATGTGGTTCTTGGCAGGATTCCATTACTTATGAGCTCTTAGACTGAGGGCCTCAGTATCTCCCTTCCTCTTGGCCAGAGGTGACCCTGAGTTCCCTGCCATATGGGCCTCTCCAACATGAGGGTCATTCCAGAAGCTGCCTCCCACAGACTGCATTAACAGAATAACTGAAAGTGATCTGAGGGCTATGGTGCTACCCAAAATGTCATTTATGGCTGGAGAAAGAAGCCTGAACAAAGCACAGGTGAAAAAGGCATTGGAGAAAAACATTCAAACATTTACATTTATATCCATCAAGTTCAAACAGCTCTATAAATTGGATAAAAGCATTTACCTTCTTAACGGAGGCATCAATTGAGTAGTAAGGAAGGAAGACAGTGTGGTCATAGAGGGATCTCCTGAACTCATTCTTTTTTTTTTAACTTTTTTTAAAATTATACTTTAGGTTTTGGGATTCATGTGCAGAACGTGCAGGTTTGTTACATAGGTATACACGTGCCATGGCAGTTTGCTGCACCCATCAACCCATCATCTACATTAGGTATTTCTCCTAATGCTATCCCTCCCCTAGCCACCCCCACCCAACTGGTGTGTGATGTTCCCCTCCCTGTGTCCATGTGTTCTCATTGCTCAACTCTTACTTATGAGTGAGAACAGGTGGTGTTTGGTTTTCTGTTCTTGCATTAGTTTGCTGAGAATGATGGTTTCCAGCTTCATCCATATCCCTGCAAAGGACATGAACTCATTCTTTTTTATGGCTGCATAGTATTCCATGGTGTATATGTGCCACATTTTCTTTATCCAGTCTATCATTGATGGACATTTGGGTTGGTTCCAAATCTTTGCTGTTGTGAACAATGCTGCAATAAACATACGTGTGCATGTGTCTTTATAGTAGAATGATTTATAATCCTTTGGGTATATATCCAGTAATGGGATTGCTGGGCCAAATGGTATTTCTGGTTCTAGATCCTTGAGGAATCACCACACTGTCTTCCACAATTGTCAAACTAATTTACACTGACACAACAAAAAAAGAAAAATTCAGGCCAATATCCCTGATGAGCATTGATGTGAAAATCCTCAATAAAATACTGGCAAACCAAATCCAGCAGCACATCAAAAAGCTTATCCACCACAATCAAGTCAGCTTCATCCCTGGGATGCAAGGCTGGTTCAACATACACAAATCAATAAACATAATCCATCACATAAACAGAACCAATGACAAAAACCACAGAATTACCTCAATAGATGCAGAAAAGGCCTTCGATAAAATTCAACACCCCTTCATACTAAAAACTCTCAATAAAGTAGGTATTGATGGAACTCATTCTTTGGAGACCATGAGAACCAGATTTGAAGCCAAGCCTCACCACAGCAAGTACCCTTGGGTTAATTAACACCTTTGAAATGCAATCTTCTTCTCAGTGATCAGGATTGGATGAGCATAGTAGATGATGTATATGTTTGTGTGGGGTGTTTAGCTTATACATAGTGGCTATTAATATCATTATCCTTATGTAGTCCTCTAAAGCAGTGGTCCCCAACCTTTTTGGCACCAGGGACTGGTTTCATGGAAGATAATTTTTCTATGGACTGTGGTGGTCATTAGGTTCAGGAAGAAACTATTCTACCTCAGATCATCAGACATTAGATTCTCATAAGGAACACAAAACCTAGATCCCTCACATGCGCAGTTCACAGCAGGGTTCGCACTCCTATGAGAATATAATGCTGCAGCTGATCTGACAGGAGGCAGAGCTCAGGCAGTAATGCTCACTCACCCACCACTCACTCCTTCTGTGTGGCCCAGTTCCTAACAGGCCACAGACAGTACTGGTCCATGGCCTGGGGGTTGGGGACCCTTGCTCTACAGTTCATCTATGCAACATTAGTGACTGACAGAACCCAAAGGCAATTGTCCTTATTTTTATTTTAAAGAACAAACATGGCAGAAGTCACAACAGTCATTTATACATATGTAAGTACAGATTTTTAGATTGTACCTGAATTTTGTCTAGGTAAGTAATTTTGATAAACTAACTCTCTGCTCAGTGACCTGAACTTTCACATAGAAAGTGAAAAAGCAGTCTGCTGACATCTAGGCAGAGAGCTCTGCATGAAATGAAATATCACCTGTGTGTATCCTCCCATAAAGCATCACAGGGTCAAGGTGCCAGGAGAGAAACCAACACAGTCATGAACAAGTAGAGTTTCTTCACTCACCAGCAAGAGCCTCTCCCTTGAAGCAACATTGCAACACTCTTTGCCCCATAGTTCAGAATAAAAGAAAAAATACAAAAGGGCTTTTATAAAAAAGATTTATTTTACCTCCTAAACAGGAGACTTTGGGGCTCATACCAGCAGCTTCCTCCTCGTCTTGCATCATCATCACCACGACCATCACCACTACCACCATCACCACTATTAGTTACTGAGGTTTCCCCTTGTATATTATTTATCTATTGCTTATACAGACTATGCTAAAACCTAGCAGCTTAACAGTTTAAAACAACAGATGTTTATCATCTCACATAGTTTCTGAGAGTTAGGAATTTTGAAGTCATTTATGAGGTTCTTCTGGTTCAGGGGCTATCATGAGGTTGCAGTCAATCTGTCCATAGGGTAGGGGGGACAGGCTACAGCAATCCGAAAGCTCAACTGAGACTGGAGGATTCACTTCCAAGTTTAGATAGGTGACTGTTGATTGGAGACTTCAGTTCTTCATCATGTAGGCCTCTTCATAGAGCAATATGGAAGCTGGCTTTCCTCAAAGCGAATAATTCTAGAGAAAGTGAACAAGGCAGAAGTAACAGTGCCTTTCCATGACCTATTCTCCAAAGTGTTCGCCATCACTTCCACTTCTATCTGTTTCTTAAAGGCGGGTCACTAAATCCAGCTCACACTCAAGGGGAGAGGAATTAGGCTTTAACTCTTGAAAGAAGAAGTATCAGAGAATTTTTGTATATATTTTTATAATTCCATGTTATTTGGACTATGGTAAACATGATACATATATTTCCTAATGCGAAAGAAGTTATTTTGTTCATGCAACAAACATGTTGGATGCCTCTGTTCATGCAATAAACTTTTACTGTAGTCTTTACCTCCCCAGGAGTGAGTTCTGAGTGCCTGCTCTGTACAGGAGTTTTAACCCTTGATGGTTCTTTTAACTAGCCTATTATTTTCCTTATGGTACCTGTGAGGGTCTCTTCCTACAGACTTGCAATAGCATCTTCTTGCTTTTGTCCACAAAAACATCCCCACACTTAAATTTATTTCAAGCCAACTTAACTCATTATAAACTAGTACTTTAAGTCTGCACTTACATATAACATTTATAATTTAACCACTGTCTGCAGCAGAGACATAATACAACATACATAGTGGCTATTATTATCACTATCTTTATGCAAGTTGGTATCTTCTCAAAAATTTAAACACAGAGTTTCCATATGAACCTGAAATTCCACTCCTAAGCATATAACCAAGAGAAATACATATGTATATTCACACAAAAATCTGTAAATGAATGTTTATAGCACACTATTTACAATAAACAGAAAAGTGAAAACAAATTAAATGTCTATCAGCTTAAGGAAGAAGACAAAGATGGCCACTCTTACCACTTCTATTCAACATAGAACTGGAAGTCCTAGCCAGAAAAATTAGGCAAGAAAAAAAAATACAATGGATCCAAATAGGAAAGGAAGAATTAAAATTATCTGTTTGCAGATGATATGGTGTTATATATAGAAAGCCCTAAAGAGTATACCAAAAAACTGTTAGAACTAATAAATGAATTCAGTAATGTCACAGAATACAAAATCAACATACAAAAAATTAGTAGTGTTTTTATACACTAACAACGAACTATACAAATGAGAAATTAAGAAAACAGTCTCATTTAAATCAATATCAAGAAAAAAACAGGAATAAATTTAATGAGGTAAAAGATCTGTATACTTAAAACTATAAAATGTTGATGAAAGAAATTGAAGAATAAATAAATAATTGGAAAGATATCATGTGTTCATGGATTGGAAAAATTGAAATTGTTAAATTGTCCATACTACCCAAAGTTATCTACAGATTCAATGCAATCCCTATCAAAATGGCAATGGCATTTTTCACAGAAACAAACAATTCTAAAATTTGTATGGAATCACAAAAGATTCTGAAGAGCCAAAGCAATCTTGAGCAGAAAGAACAAAGCTGGAGGCATCAAAGTATCCAATTTCAATATACACTACAAAGCTATGGTAATCAAAACATCATAGAACTGGCACAAAAGCAGACATATTAACCAATGGAACTGAATACAAAGCTCAAGAATAAATCCATGCATTTAAGGTCAATTGATCTTTAACAAAGTTGCCAAGAGTTCATAATACAGAAAGGACACCCTCCTCAATAAATGACGTTGGGAAAACTGAAAATCTACATGGAGAAGAATGAAATGGGACCCTTACCTCAAACCATATAAAATATCAACTCAAAAGTGAATTAAAGACTTCGATGTAAGACCTGAAACAGTAACACTACCAGAAGAGAACATAGGGGAAAAGCTCCACGGCATTAGTCTGGGCAATGATTTCATGGATATAACCCCAAAAGCACAGGCAATAAAAGCAAACATAGACAAATGGGATTATATCAAATTAAAAGGCTTCTGCACAGAAAAAGAAAACCAAGAGACAACATACAGGGTGGGAGAAAACGTTTGCAAACTACATACCTGATAAGGGGTTAATATCCAAAATACATAAGGAATGCAAGCAACTCAATAGAAAGAAAACAACCCAGTTTAAAAATGGGCAGAGGACCTGAATAGACATTTCTCAAAAGAAGACATACAAATGACCAACAGGCATATGTAGAAATGCTCATCATGACTAATTATCAGGGAAATGCAAATTAAAACCACAATGAGCTATCACCTCCCACCTGTAGAATGACTATTATCAAAAAGATAAGAAGTGTTGGTGAGGGTGTGGAGAAAGGGAACCTTTGCACACTATTGGTGGGAATGCAAATTAGTAGAGCCATAACTGAAAACTGTATGGGCATTCCAAAAAAATTAAAACTAGAACTACCATATGATCCAGCAATCCCACTGCTGTATACACATCCAAAGGAAATGAAATCAGCATGTTGAAGAAATATCTGCACTCCCATGTTCATCACATTACTCACCATAGCCAAGACATTAAATCGACCTAAGTGTCCATCAACAGGTGAACATATAAAGAAAATGTGATGTATATATAACATATATATAATATATACAGATATAGGAATATTATTCATCCTTTAAAAAGAAGGAAATCTTGTCATTGTAACAGCATGGATGAACCTGGAGGACATCATGCTAAGTGAAATAAGCAAGACACAGAAAGACAAATACCTCATGATCTCACTTATATGTAGAATCTAAAAAAAAACTGAACTCCCAGAAGCAGAGAATAGAATGATAGTTGCCAGGGTCGGGGGGGTGAAGGATAGTGGGAAACAGAAAAATATCAGTCAATGGGTACAAAGTTTCACTTAGGATAGTTCCACAGATCTATTATACAGCATGGTAACTATAGCTAATATTAATATATTGTATGCTTGAAAATTGCTGAAAGTAGATCTTAAATATTCTCACCACAAAAAAAAACTTTGTGACATGATTGATATGTTAATTTGCTTGTTTAAACCATGTCACTATGCATACATATATCAAATTACATTGTATGTGATAAATACTGCATATATCATTTTTATTTGTCAATTACACCTAAATAGAGCTGGGAAAAAATAAATGTCTAAAAACAGATGAATAGATCAACAAAATGTAGTATATGCCTCAACAAAATGTAATATATGCATGATATGGTTTGGCCGTGTCCCCACCCAAATCTCAACTTGAATAGTATCTCCCACAATTCCCATGTGTTGTGGGAGGGACCCAGGAGGACGTAACTGAATCATGGGGGCAAGTCTTTCCCATGCTATTCTCATGATAGTGAATAAGTCTCATGAGATCTGATGGGTTTATCAGGGGTTTCCACTTTTGCTTCTTCTCTCATTCTCTCTTGCTTCCACCAGCAAGAGAATGCCTTTCGCCCTCCACCATGATTGTGAGACCCCCTCCAGCCATGTGGAAGTGTAGGTCCAATTAAACCTCTTTTTGTTCTCAATTTTGGGTACGTCTTTACCAGCAGTCTGAAAACAAATACAGTAAATTGGCACCAGTAGAGTGGGGTGTTGCTAAAAAGATACCTGAAAATGTGGAAGGGACTTTGAAACTGGGTAACAGGCAGAGCATGAAACAGTTTGGAGGGCTCAAAAGAAGACAAGAAAATGGGGGAAAGTTTGGAAGCTCCTAGAGATTTGTTTAATAGCTTTGACAAAAATGTTGATAGTGATATGGACGAAAAGGTCTGGGCTGAGGTGGTCTCAGATAGAGATGAGGAATTTGTTGGGAACTGGAGCAAAGGTGACTCTTGTGTTTTAGCAAAGAGACTGGTGGCATTTTGCCCCTGCCCTAGAGATTTGTAGAACTTTGAACTTGAGAGATGATTTAGGATACCTGGTGGAAGAAATTTCTAAGCAGAAAAGCATTCAATAGGTGACTTGGGTACTGTTAAAGGTATTCAATTTTAGAAGGGAAACAGAGCATAACAGTTCAGAAAGTTTGCAGCCTGATGATGCAATAAAAAAGAAAAAACAATTTTTTGAGGAGAAATTCAACCCAGCTTCAGAAATTTGAATAGGTAGCAAGGAGCCTAATGCTAATCCCCAAGACCTTGGGGAAAATGTCTCCAGGCTATGTCAAAGACCTTCACAGCAGCCCCTCCCATCACAGGCCTGGAGGCCCAGGAGGAAAAAATGGTTTCATGGGCCAGGCCCAGGGTCCCCATGGTATGTGCAGCCTAGGGACTTGGTGCCCTGTGTCCCAGACACTCCAGCCATGGCTGAATGGGGCCAACTTAGAGCTTGGGCTGTGGCTTCAGAGGGTGGGAGCCCCAAGCCTTGGCAGCTTCCATGTGGTGTTGAGCCTGTGGGTGCACAGATGTCAAGAATTAAGGTTTGGGAACCTCTGCCTAGATTTCAGAAGATGTATGGAAACCCCTGGATGTCCAGACAAAAGTGTGCTGCAGGGGCGGAGCCCTCATGGAGATCCTCTGCTAGGGAAGTGCAGAAGGGAAATGTGGGGTCAAAGCCCCCACAAAGAGTCCCTACTGGGGTACTGCCTAGTGGAGCTGTGAGAAGAGGGCCACCGTCCTCCAGACCCCAGCATGGTAGATCCACTGCTAGCTTGCACGATGCACCAGGAAAAGCCACAGACACTTAATGCCAGCCCATGAAAGCAGTCAGGAGGGAGGCTCTACCCTGCAAAGCCACAGAGGCTGAGCTGCCCAAGACCATGAGAACCCACCTTTTACATCAGCATGACCTGGATGTGAGACCTGGAGTCAAAGGAGATTATTTTGGAGCTTTAAAATTTGACTGCCCCGCTGGATTTCAGATTTGCATGGGCCCTGTAACCTCTTTGTTTTGGCCAATTTCTCCCAATTGGAAAGGCTGTATTTACCCAATACTTGTATTCCCATTTTATCTAGGAATTAACTAGCTTGCTTTTGATTTTACAGGTTCATAGGCCAGAAGTGACTTGACTTGTCTCAGATGAGACTTTGGACTGTGGACTTTTGGGTTAATGCTGACATGAGTTAAAATTTTGGGGGACTGTTAGGAAGGCATGATTAGTTTTGAAATGTGAGGACATGAGATTTGGAGGGGCCAGGGGTGGAATGATATGGTTTAGCTGTGTCCCCACCCAAATCTCAACGTGAATTATATCTCCCAAAATTCCCATGTGTTGTGGGAGGGACCCATGGGGGCATAATTGAAACATAGGGGCTTGTCTTTCCCATTCTATTCTCATGATAGTGGATAAGTCTCACAAGATCTGATGGGTTTATCAGGGGTTTCCACTTTTGCTTCTTCTTTCATTCTCTCTTGCTGCCGCCATGTAAGAAGCACCTTTCACCCTCCACCATGATTGTGAGACTGTCCCCAACCATGTGGAACTGTAAGTCCAATTAAACATCTTTTCGTGCCCAGTTTTAGGTATATCTTTATCAGCAGCATGAAAATGAACTAATACAATGCATAAAATAGAATATTATTCAGCAATTGAAAGTAATTAAGTGTTGACACATACTACAACATGGATGAACATTGGAAACATCATGCTAAGTGAAAGAAGCCAGTCACTAATGACCACATATTGTATGAGTCCATTTATATGAAATGTCCAGAACAGGCAAATCTATAGAGACAGAAAGTATATCAGTGGTTGTCTAGGGTTTAGGGGCAAGGGAGGAGTTGGATGGAAATAAGGAGTGACTGCTAATGAGTACAAGATGATGAAAATGGCCCCAAAATAGATAGTAATGATAGTTGCACAACTGTGAATATATTAAAAACCATTAAAATGTACACTTTAAATGGTGAATTGTATGGTGTGTGAATTACATCTCACAGATGTAATTAGAGCTCAGTTGAGCTGTTAAAAAATTTAAAATAAAAGATGAATGTAATGGTATAAGACCAAAAGGCAATATATATTAATATGTATTGTAGTCAGTTTATAAGACACTGAGCACCTGGTGTGTGCAAACCACCATCAGTAAAATTATGAAAAAATTTACAGTGCATGTTAAAAATAATTCATTCCATGATACTATATGAGTAGTTCAATGCATGCTATAGATGCCTAATAAACGAAGAAAAGGTTACTAACATTTCTTTTCTGCACAGGCACTTCTTCAGCTTTTTAAGTGAAGGAGAGAAATCACGTTGCATAAAATTAAAATGCTAATTGCTCAGCCTTAGCTGTATTTTGTAAAGAAGGTAAATAAACACAAGACTGTGATCAGAATCTATGGAAATCCTCAGAGAATATCAGAAGCAAATGAGCTGCTGGAGGATGTTTCCATACAGAATTAAACACTACCCTTTCAAGACTAACAATTGATTTATTTATAATTGCAGACTATTAGTTGAAAAGGCTAAAAATTACTTCAAATTTAAGAATTTTCTAAAATTTTAGCTTTTACCTACTATCTCACAGTGAAAAAATTATTAGTTGAGAGACTTCACCTTGAAAGATGAGAAAATGAGGTGATTCATTCTCATTCTAATAATGAAGTAAAAACATCCCCTATTCAATGAGCATCTGAAATAGCCAATCCCCAAAGAAACTAAAAATTATGTTCAGTAACAACACATTATTTAACTCACCAGGGCATTTTGAGATAACACAGTGTAACTGAGATCTGTGCAAGGAAATTTGTCAGGCGAAAGCGTTTCTTCCTTAAGAAACACCTTTGGCAACCGAGATGGCAAAAAATGCATGTAAAATTGTGAGCATGTTTAGAGAATGACCCTGACTGATTCTGTAACTCTGTACAGATTAGTTTCCTTCCAGATCTTTAGTGGGGGCATTTCCAAAGGCTTCAAGCCAGATAGATGGCTTGATGGGAGAAGGTAGAAGTTTTAAATTTTTATATATTTCATATGTATTTATGTATAAAATATATAATTTATATATTTATAAATATTTTTCTATTTTTATCTATATATTTTTAATTTACTTATAATTTTTACATATTTATATTTACAACTTATATATGTGTGGGTGGGTGGGTGTGTATGTATGTGTATATATATTTGTGTGTGTGTGTGTGTATATGCATATGTCTCCAACACATCCTAGGTAAATTTTGAGTGGGGAAAAAGTCATAACATAAAGCTGGCTGTGCTTTTTGACCCACTAAGTCAGCACTTAATTTTCCCCTGAAAGTTTCTCAAACACCCTCATGTTAGCTTTTCATTTCACACATCCTCTACGGGAGACAGGAAGGAAAAGACTCAGCATCCCCTTTGTCACATGTGCTCATGGGTTATCTGAGATGCAAAATAAATGGGAGGGGACTACCATATTGTCTCTCTATAATTTCATATTTGCAATTTTACCTAAGCAGTGACTTTGCTAAAAACCTTTTTAAAGTACTCCATTTCTAGGTGAGAACTGCCCTCACCCCTGTATCAACTGCTATAAACACCTATACTACTCAGTCATTTGATGTCTTTAATTAGCACCCCTCTGAGATTCACAAGACTGAGGTGCTCATACACATACAATACATAAAAAAGATCTAACTGGACTGTAAAGTAGGCAATAATTGGTTTCTGTCTCCCATGGGAGTGCAGCCCCCAGTGTACTTCATGAGTAAGTGTGAACAGCACCCTACTTTGAGGGTCTCCGAAGCCTATTTTACTCTGTGCCCAGCACCTTCCCTGCACTGGCTACAATTTAGTCTACATGTCCCACGATGACTCCCTGCTGCATGTACATTTCCAGGGTTTTCCTTGCTGTTTCTGACAAGTGATCACAGCAGCAAAGAGTATTAAATTTAAAATTATTAGGGATTCTTTTTCCTACCACCTTGAAACTACTTAACCTGAACATTTCTTAGGATAAGCTCAGAGTAAAACTCACCATTCCCTAATTCTGCAAAGAGAGACTCTGTTCTGAACAAGTTTTGTAAGGAAGGAAAAAAGAAAAAGAAATAAATTATTATTAAGCCTGTAAATGCCCGGCACTTTAAAAACAGGCATAGAAAAAAGTAAGGGTGTATGCCAAAATGATAGAAGTGATTATCTCTATGCAGCAGGATAAGAGGACTTTTTTATTTTCTTCTATGACTGAGCAGTATTTTCTAAATTTTCTATGAAAAAAATGTATTTTGAAGTAAAATTTTTAAATGGAAGGGAGGGGAAGATTCCAGATAATAAAAGGAATTCTCACTTGCTCTCCCTAAAAATAATCACACTAGCTTTTTATTGTCTTTTTACCAGCTTTTCTCCTAACTGATGTGGATGGGAAACAGACGACGTTAACTAAAACTATTACAAATTTATTTGCTGTTTTTAATCCTGGTTTTACTTTGTTGGATGATTCTTTAGACACCTAAAGCCTTCCTGCTCTTCTCTTCAATTCCTGTAGGGGGAGTCACCCAGGCTACTCCCTCCCTGTGTTCTTGGTCCTCCCCTGAACCAGGAAAGGGTTCCCCTTACAAGAAGTATCAGGAACTCCACACTACATTTGCAGTCTCCTCAAGCCCCTGGAAAATGCCCCCACCCCATCCAGTGAGGGGTTTATATCTCAAATGCCAGAGAAGCTCTAAAGGGGAATCTCCCTATACACACAATTTCAGCCTCCTCAAAGTTCACAGGAATGATGGTCACTTCAAGCCACTGTCCCACTCATGTGAAAGAATTGGATATCCAGGGATCTTCTCATGTGGGCTTGCTCTTGTACTCCCAAAGAAAGAGAATTTAGCACCTGTTCCAACAAAACTTTAAACAAGCCAGTGTTAATCTACAGGGAAAAGACCAGGAGGAAAGAAGAATGAAATGAACATTATTTAGAAACCTTCTATTAAGACTGCAGAAAGCTATTTTATCTGAAGACAGGAACCTCCCTGGGTTGGGGGCAGACTCCTGGGTACCACCATACCTAATATTTCAAATGGAGTCCCCTACAGCTTAAGTAGGACACAGACTAATTAAAACTCTGAAAAGAAAAAACAACCAAACTATGCCAAGATTAAACAATATCTATAAGGAGAAACTTGGGAGGTACTAATCTCTCTAATAGGAAAACGGAATAAATCCTTGGCAAGGTAATACTTTCAGTGAAGAAAGTAAATTATTCAAAAAAAACCTAAGGAAATTTTAGGATTCTAGCTGGAGAAAAAAGAAGACCTTAGTTCTAGAGAAAGCCGGGTTGAGGCCGCTACTTACTGAAGTTCTTTGTAGCAAGCAGAGACAACATAGCCTACGTTCTCATCCCAGAAGATATCAGGTGCCCTCAAAGTAGGGTCTTCTCCAGAGAAAGAAGTTTTGAAGAATTACAGGTCTAAAGACCCTAATCCCAACCCCTTGGCACCCGGTATGTTTTAGAATTCTGAATTGTGGGGATTTTAGGAAAGAAATCTGGTGCATAATTAACAATATTATATAACTTCTGCAGTGGGATCTGGGGCAACACCCCGTTAATCTTTCTTAAGCAAAACATACGAAGATCCACACTAAGTGGGACAAATAAAGGATATACATAAATAGACTCACATCAGTTCAAGTTTTGCTGCCAGAAAAGTTGTGGAAAAAAGAATTCAATTTTATGAGGTTTTTGGATTTCAGAAATGTGACTCAGGGATTATGGACCTGTACATTTTTTAAATGTCTGTCTTTCCCAGCAGAGACTGAGATCAATGCTTTATTTATCTTCCCCAGTTTCTAGATTATGACTGGTGTTCAGTAAACATGTTGGATTTAATTGATTAATTCTCGGGCTGTGAGCCTCTCTCCCATTTGCTAGTGGCTGTTCCCTAACGAGCCACTGGACACCCATGGAGGGCCAAATTGCAAGAACAGGGTACTCAGCTCAAATGTACTCTTCTTTGAATTGAAGTAATTAAAGACAAGTAAATGTTATGCCTAATTTTAATCCATTATTTTCCAATTCCAAGTACTTCCATTGTTTAAGCCACCCAAGGATTATAAAGACCAATAATTAGATATTTGCAATATTGTCTTGTTTGAGGATTTGGTGACAATATTCTGGAAAACACTGCAACAATGACAAGAATGTCCCATCTGGTTCCCATAATTATTCATTCTTGTCTCTTTGAATGTACTGGCCTGGAGACAAAGGTAATACTAAAGGCATAATAAGAATAGCAGTTCCGTCACACACCCACGGCAGACGCAATTCAGTCCCCATTTCTCCTCTCGGCCAGGTTTCCATGCAGGGCCCCGTGCAAGTGGCCACGTGCACGTTTCCCACTCACCGCTGCCAACCAGACGTCTTCCTTATAGACCCGCCTCCTCTTTGTCTTCCTGCCAGTCACTGCTGCTCTGGCTGGAAATAGATGTGTCAAGTTGTTCTCTAGATTTCAGGTCCTTTAGCATATGGGACAAGGTCATCCTTCTTTCTCAGTCATACAGGCAGTATAATTAGTCTTATCTTTCACTCCATGAGAATTAGAATGCAACTTTAAACTTTAAAGCAAGGAGAACAACATGGGTTTACTGTTAAATGCCCAAAGCAACATGGACGTCAGAAAAGACAGCCACAAATAGAGCATCAGCATTTAAACACCCAGACCAACTAGATATGTCTATCTGCTATCACGTAAGACCGGTCCTTTCACATACAGAGTTGCTTGATCTAGAAAATGCCATATGAAGACATTTAAATCTAGAGAACAAACACATTTACTCTCTAATGACAATATTGCAAATTTTTTAAAGTCACCCCAAGATTGCTTTACTTAGTAAAATGCCTCACATGTATTTTTTGCTTTTTTTAAGTTATTTATAGAATAGGTGATACATGTACAGAGTTTTTAAATGGAAGCAATTAGGCCAGGCGAGGTGGCTCACAAGTGTAATCCCAGAGCTTTGGGAGGCTGAGGTGGGAGAATTGCTTGAGGCCAGAAGTTTTGAGACCAACCCAGGCAAAATAACCAAACCCCACCTCAAAAAAAAAAAAAAAAGAATGTAAGTGTGGTGGTGGTAAGTGGTGCCTGTAGTCCCAGCTACTCTGGATGCTGAGGTGAGACGATTGCTTGAGCCCAGGAATTTGAGGCTGCAGTGAGCTATGATTGCACCTCTACACTCCAGCCTGTGTGACAAAGCAAGACCCTGTCTCTATTCATAAATAATAAAAACAAAATAGAAGCAATTAAATATTGCTTAAGTTAAATGTAGTGGAAATTAAGTCTCAGCTCCCACTCCTGTCCCAAAGGCCCCAGTTCCTCTTTCCAGAGGCAACTACTGTGACCAGACTGTAGATTATTCCCAAAGTATTCTCTACATATACAAGTGTATATCACCTTTTCAATATAAACTCTATCACACCACACACACTGTTATATATTTTGTTCCTTTAAGTGCATTGAAATGGTTAATTAGGAAAGATTCTCTTCACCCCAGAGTCAGACAGGACTCCAGGATTTTCCCATCCCTTCTCAACAGTTAGTCCCACTCTGGTTAACTGGACAGGGAGGGAAAACTGGGAGGGGCAGGCATCTAGAACACCACCACCTTCTACAACAGGTCTGGCAGCAGGTAAACAAAGGTACTGCACGTTCCATCCAGAGGATTCAGCAAAAAGTACCCAAAAGACAAAAGGCTGCAGACAGTCTACATCTGGAGGACAGAGTGACAGACTTCTGTTCCAGGATCAGGGGAAGGAGCAACCTGGCTGTCCAGGTGCACAGGCAGAAAGCTGGCATTTGGCAGCCTTCCAGCAGGCTGTGGGGCTCACAACTCGAAGTGGGTCCTGGGGAGGGGACTGACAAGAAGACAGAGGCCCAGTGTTGAGGATGTGAACTCGGGCACAGGGAGGACACAGAAGCCAATGCCCAAGCAAGCACACAAGGGATGTGGAACCTCAAACAGATTATTAGGACTGTGACATGAGGTTAGAAGGGGGCTAATGCCAAATCCCTCAGTATGTAGCTAGATCTCCTAGAATCAGACCCCAAAAGCTGAGAGTACAGCTGGCGCATGTGTTGAGTGGCTTCTGGAGAGGCAAAAGGAGGCAGGAACCAGGCAGCACCAGGCCACAGCAATCCAGGCTCCATCATCCATCCTCATACCATTGTCACTATCCCCTAACTAGTTCCTCATCCACAAAATGAGGTTTAACCACCTTATCTATAAGGTCCCTTCCAACTCTAATTATCTGTCCTCCCCTCCTGAAATAATTTATCTTTCCAGTTTTCCCAACTGTCAGCTGGCAACTTAATAACCTTTATGTATGAGTCTGTCACCCTCCTCTGCAACAGACACACACATTCAGAACTCTTCATGGGCTCACAATGCCTACAGCTGAAGCCCTCAGTGCAGCATTCAGGGTATTCAAGTTCAATGCTTCCTAACTAACCCCAATAGGTGGTGCTATGGGTTGAATTATGACTCCCAAAAAGACACAGCAAAGTCCTAATCCCCAAAAACTATAATTGTGACCCCTTAATTGGAAATAGGGGCTTTGTGGATACAATTCAGATGTAAGTTAAGATAAGGTCATACTAGAGTAGAGTGGGCCCTTCATCCAACATGACTGGTGGGAGTCCTTATAAGAAGACACTGAGATACACATACACAGACAGAAGACAATGTATGGAATGAACCCTCCATAAAAAGCCCTAAGTCATACAGTTCTGAGAGCCTCTGGGTTGGTAAACACACCGAGATGCTGGAAAATGGTGCATCCCAACTCCACAAGAGCAGAAGTTTCTGTGCTTGGGACCCTTCTGGACCACACTTTATATACTTCTTCATCAGGCAATTCATCTGTATCCTTTACAACTCAACCATTAAATGTAAGTAAAGTGCCTTCCTAAGTTGTGAGCCATTTAAGCAGATTACCAAACCTGAGGGTTGTGAGAATCCCCAATTTATAGCCTGTCAGTCAGAAATACAGTTGGCCTGGGACTTGCAGTTGGCATCTGAAATGGGACAGTCTTGTGGGATTGAGCCCTGTCAAAGAGTTAGAAAAGTGGTGTTGGAAAAGATATTATGTATTTGGTATCAGGAGGTGAAAATCCTCTGATTTGGTGTCAGAAGTGATGTGATTTAAAAAAAACCCACTCAATATTTAAAAAGAAATCGATGATTCAATGGTATTAAAGGATTACTACTTTCAAGAAAAATATAAGGAAAATGATAAGAAAATTTATCAAAAAAATAAGAAAAAATTTATCAAAATTTATCAAAAAATAAGAAAAATACTCTGTGACTCTTCATTAGGTATTCCAAGTTTATGTTCGATATCTCTAATACAATGAAAGAAACCCTATTGAAAAGATATTTTATTCTTTACCGTATTTCAAAAAGAAAATTGATCGTTTAAATGTAGAATTCAAGGTAAGATAATTACTAGAAAGTTTACTACGAAAAATAGTGAATTGAATGCTAATGTGTAAGGTGACTCATGAAACCAAATGTAAATTACCAGAAATATGTTTCTTTGGAGCCAAAATAGTATCTCATTTTGGAATAATATGCATTTTAAAAATCTAAAATAATGATTAAAGGAACTCTAATAGGCAATTGATTTAGAAAGTCTGACAACATCCCGCCAACTTATAGATGTTATTGGACTAGGAGAGGTGAGTGGACATTTATCAGCAGACTAGTACTAATGACCATCTGATTTACCTAGATCCTAATTTCCTTCTCACTAAATTATTTTACGAGTAGTGCAGCTCCTAGAATCAAATATCTTAGATTAGAAAAGACCTTGAAAGTTGTATCATCCAATCTCATGCCCAGTGTAGAATTCCTGCCACTTCCTCCCTGACATGCCCATCAAATCTTTGCCTAAATATAGCTGACAACAGTCTCTGCTTTGAAAATCATCTACTCCATTGCTGGGTTAGGAAAATAGGGACCCTAGTACCTGTTCCAAAGGGGGCATCCCAAAGGAGAAAGCCCAAAAAGAGGCCTCTCAACATTATCACCTGGCCCTCAGCTTTCAAACCTCAATAGGAAGATTGCACATCAGAAAAAAGATGAGTGGTGATTCTTTACCAGAACTGGTTTCACTAACCAGGTCAGTCAGCCCTCTCATTTCAGTAACCGCTCCCTCAAGTCCTAGGAACCACCTATCTGACAGTACACCTTGGCATTTCCTTCCACATGAGGTTACCTCCAAGCATCACCAGTAAGATCAGAAGACCCTGAAAACACCATGAGTTTGGCCTTTGCTCTCATTACCAGCACATTCTTATACAAAGGCTTTGGGAATGGAAGAGCTGGACTGGGGGTCCTGAGGTTAACCTGAATGGATTTCAGGATGACAGCTCTTAGGTCATTCCACAGGCATACAGATATTTGACCAGGGAAGTAGTCTGCATCTTTTCACGTTAAAATGAGGCCTTAAGCAGGATAGGTTATAAAGAAAAAGGTTAAAAGGCCTTATATTAGTTTTTTTGTTTTGTTTTTGTTTTGTTTTTTGTTTTTTTTGTTTGTTTGTTTTTGAGACAGGGTCTTGCTCTGTCATCTAGGCTGAGTGCAGTGGCACAATCACAGCTCACTCCAGCCTCGACCTCCCAGGCTTAAGCAATCCTCCCACCATATCCTCCAACGTAGTTGGAACTACAGGTGCAAGCCACCACACCCAGCTAATTTTTGTACTTTTTGTAGAGACAAGTTTTGCCATATTGCCCAGGCTGGCCTCAAACTCTTGGCCTCAAACAATCTACTCACTTCAGCCTCCCAAAGTGCTGGGATTACAGGTGTGAGCCACCATGCCAGGCCTCCTATTATATATTAGTTTTCTATGCTGCATTAAAAATTGCCACAAACTTGGCAGCTTAAAACAACACATATTTATTATCTCACTATTTCTGCAGCTTAGGATTCTGGGCACAGCTTATATGGGTCCTCTGTAAGCTGCTACCAAGATGTCCACCAGGGCTCAGGTCTCCTCTAAAGGCACAACTGGCAACAAATCTTCCAAGCTCACTGGGGCTGTTAAATAGAATCCACTCCTTTGCCCTGGTCAGCTCCTAAGCACTGCCACTCGCAGCTCCCAAAGGCCACTCACAGTTCCTTGCCACATGGCCCTCTCCATTGCCTTCTCATAGCATGGCCAATTGTTTCTTCAAAGCCCGCAGGGGGAAGAGCAAGTCCACTTGCAAGGATTCTTACATAATCTGACATGATCACCATCACCGTTGCCACATTCCACTGGTTAGAAGCAAGTCACAGACCCCACCCAAACTCACGGAGGGGGTTTACAAGGGTGTGGACACCAAAAGGTGGACTTGAGAGGTATCACCTTAAAGTTAGCCCACCACAAGCCCAAGAATCTTTATTTTTTAAAGTACCTCAGTGATGTTGATGTTTAACCAGGTTTCAGAATATTGTTATAAGGTACAGCAGAGGAGGCAAAATAAGGGGGAGATTATTTTAATGTTGTGGTTTGCAAACCTTGACTGCACCTTAGAATCACCTGAGGAGTTTTCAGCACTCCCATGACAGGGGGCACTCCAGACCGGTTGAATCAGAATATCTGCGGGCGGCTCAGGTTTCTTTTTTTAACACTTTAGGTGATTCCAAAGTGCAGCCGAGGCTGTGAATCACTGTTTTACCTGCACAATGAGGAATTGGAGTCAATCTTAATGGGAAAAGGGCAATATTTGGAGCAAGTTTTGAAAACCAGTGTTTTGAAAACCAGTCTTAATGGGAAAAAGGCAATATTTGGAGCAAGTTTGAAAACCAAGATGTTTTCTAGGTGAGAAGAAGGAGTGGCAAGAGATAAGGCAGGAACATTTGCAGTGATTTAATGAAGCTGGTGGATTCAAAGAAAGAAATGGATTCGAGAAATACTTAGGAGGTAACACTGATTAAGACTTTGTGCCAAATGTGAGGCTAACCAAGAAGGAGGAACCTCAGATAACTCCCAGATCTTGGGTTGAGACACCTCGAGAGCACAGGAGCCACTAACTAAAAAAAGAATCAAGAGGAGAAGCTGGTTGGGGGACAGGGAAGGTGGAGAAGATGATCAGCTCAGGTCTAGATACGTCAAGTTGCACACATTTTTAAAGGAGATTTAAATTAACTTGAATTAATTATTAATTAATTGAAATTAAAATGAATGTTTTTTTGGTTTGCTAAATTCAGTTAATATAGATTGGGCACTGCCAACATTTTCCCAATTAATTTATTCTCCTCTATTTTCCATAGCACTCAGCTGCCCAGTGCAGAGCCATGTAAATTCCATATCTGCCTCTGACTTCCTTTCCTCTAGGGTCATTTATTCTTTCACTAGTGGCATAACCTTTGGATGCCCCTTCCCATCACTAAATGTCAAGCAACTGCTTTGCAATGCTAAGTACTGAAATCTTCATATGTGCTGATGTAGCAATTATTAGGTGTAAGGTTTTTCAGAACCGTAAAAAATGAATTGTTTGTAAAAAGCCTCTTTAATGTGTTCAAGTTGAGCTCTTCAGTTCCACTTTCTGAAGGCTTCCACTGAAATGAAGAAAAAGTTCCCTGAAGCCCTCAGAATAAGTCATCAGTCTTAAGCAAACAACCAGCTTAAAACTATTTTGCTCTAGGATGGAAAATTTTCACCCTAGGGCTTAACACACAACTACCGAAGGTATGATGTTGTCACAAAGTAGGAAAGCTAGAGATATTTTAGACTTCTGTAATCCTGGTTACAGTCAAATGTTGATGAATGAATATCTCTAAAATTTACAGAAGCTAGAGTGGTAAGCTATGTCATGTGGTGTTTAATTATCCAACTAGTCCACACCAACATTCACTGGCTTATCTAAACATTAATCAGGAGTCTGACTAGTGTAAAACCTTGGGAGAATTTATGCTTTTGCACATAAGAATTTGGCCTAAAAACTTCTCACAGTCTTGAAGTGTTAGCAATTGCTGACCTTTAATGATCCAATGAAAACAGTATTATAACTATTGCTTCCTCTTATAGTGTCCATAATAAATGTTCAGTAAAAAATTTATTACCCAGCATTTCTATTCTAGTCATTTTCTTAAGCATTTTATCCTAAAATATAGTTTTTTAGTTCTCCTCCAAGGGAAAGAAAACCTCTTTCCAAAATTAAAAACATAATATTTGGACAACAAAAGACATTTAAAATACCACCTGAAGGTTTTGAAGAGAATAAAAAAATTGCATTGACATTCTTTTCTCTTTACTTATGAAAATAGAACACATTTTAAAACCCAACTCCAAGTTTTAGATGGTCTTTAATGTGAAAGGAAATTTCCACAAAAGATATTGCTAACTGAAAGCTCTTGGAAAGAGTAATAAATTGTGATTAAATAATACATTCACATAATCATTATTAAGAATGTTATTCAGTAGTCAGAAAATATATTTTACTACAAAATAAAATGATAAGGTGTTTATTGACAAGATTAGTTTGGGAAATGAAATAAATCTTCCCATTAATTAGATGAATATTATACTGTAAAATTCCCATAGACTAAGTGAATATGAGTCAATAAGAAGCCAATGACTGAAACTGGACCCTTCCTTACACCTTATACAAAAATTAACTCGAGATTGATTAAAGACTTAAAACGTAAGGCCTAAAACCATAAAAATCCTACAAGAAAACCTAGGCAATACCATTTAGAACACAGGCATGGGCAAAGACTTCATGTCTAAAACACCAAAAGCAATGGCAACAAAAGACAAAATTGACAAATGGGATCTAATTAAACTAAAGAGCTTCTGCACAGCAAAAGAAACTATCATCAGAGTGAACAGGCAACCTACAGAATGGGAGAAAAGTTTTGCAATCTATCCATCCGACAAAGGGTTAATATCCAGAATCTACTAAGAACTTAAACAAATTTACAAGAAAAAAACAACCCCATCAAAAGGTGGGCAAAGGATATGAACAGACAATCTCAAAAGAAGACATTTATGCAGCCAACAAACAAGAAAAAAAGCTCATCATCACTGGTCATTAGAGAAATGCAAATCAAAACCACGATGAGATACCATCTCCCACCAGTTAGAATGGCGATCATTAAAAAGTCAGGAAACAACAGATGCTGGAGAGGATGTGGAGAAATAGGAAGCTTTTACACTGTTAGTGGGGGTGTAAATTAGTTCAACCATTGTGGAAGACAGTGTGGCGATTCCTCAAGGAACTAGAACTAGAAATACCATTTGACCCAGCAATCCCATTACTGGGTATACACCCAAAGGATTATAAATCATTCTACTATAAAGGCACATGCACACATATGTTTATTGTGGCACTATTCACAACAGTGAAGACTTGGAACCAACCCAAATGTCCATCAATAATAGACTGGATAAAGAAAATGTGGCACATATACACCATGGAATACTATACAGCCATAAAAAAGTGAGTTCATTTCCTTTGCAGGGACATGGATGAAGCTGGAAGCCATCATTCTCAGCAAAGTATCACAGGAACAGAAAACCAAATACCGCATGTTCTCACTCATAAGTGGGAGTTGAACAATAAGAACACATGGACACACAGAGGGGAACATCAGACACCGGGGCCTGTCGCGGGGTGGGGGGCTAGAGGAGGGATAGCATTAGGAGAAATACCTAATATAGGTGATGGGTTGATGGGTGCAGCAAACCACCATGGCACTGTATACCTATGTAACAAAACTGAACGTTCTGCATATGTTCCTCAGAACTTAAAGTATAATAAATATATATATTTTTAAAAACACAAAATAATAAAAATAATAAAAATTTTAAAAAGAAGCCAAAGTGGAAAATCAAGCCTTTAAACTTTTTCATTTGTAAAATACTTCATATTTTCAAAATACCTTCACACCATTATCACATTTTATCTTAATAACATCTCTATGATAGGTAGATGCTCATTGTTCAGAAAAAAAAGAGGGGAAATGAGGTTTGCTAATAGACCAATAAGCTTTGCAAACTCTCTCCTTTGAAGTGGGTCAAGGTGAAAGCATGCAGGGGTATTTCCTATATAATGAGGATGATCACCCTCATTATATCAGCCTGAGGTCATTGTTGAGCCACTACACATAAAAACCTATTTCAAAGCTTCTTTCCTCCTCACCAAACAGCAAGTAGAACACATGAGACTCTGATTCACTCTTCAGAATCCTTCAGAAAGGATTTCTGATTTCCTTCAGAAAGGAAAAGATATTGTCTATTCTCTAATATTTCATTTTCAGTAGCATCACTGTTTACATGTGACAGTCTACTTCTTCACAATGATTTCCCGTTTTTCCTGCTTTATCCTTCGTCTTCAACTTTAGGCAGACCATCTCAAAGCTCAAGAGAACCCTGAGTGATTTCTAGTTTTTCAGACTTCCAGAAAAATGAAATACAAAGAGAACCAAAATAGAATTGCAAATTTATGATTTAAAAAGTAATACTTTTAAGCAAATATGCATATAAAAAGACACTCAACATCATATGTCATTAGGGAATTTAAAATAAAACAACAATGAGATACCATTACACACCTATTGGAATGGCCAACATCCAAAACACTGACAATACCAACAGCTGGCAAGGATGAGCAACAAGAACTCTCATTCATTCATTCTAATTCTGGTGAGAATCCAAAATGATACAGCCACTTTGGAAGAAAGTTTGGCAATTTCTTACAAAATGAATGTACTTTTACCACATAATCCAGCAATCATGCTCCTTGATATTTACTTAGATGAGATAGAAATTTATTTCCACACAAAAATCTCTACATCGATGTTTATAGAAGCTTTATTCATAATGGCCAAAACTTGAAAACAATCAAAATGTCTTTCAGTAGGTGAGTGGTTAAATAAACTGTGATACATCCATACAATGAAATACTATTGGGTGCTAAGAAGAAATTAGCTATTAAGCCATGAAAAGACACGGAGGACACTTAAATGCATATTACTAAGTAGAAGAAACAAATCTGAAAAACTATGTGATTCCAACTCTAAGACATTTTGGAAAAGGTAAAACTACAGAGAGGTAAAACGATCAGTGATTGCCAGGGGCTTAAGGGGAAAGAGGTAGAGAGAGGTGGAACATGGAGGATTTTTAGGGCAGCAAAATGACTCTGCATGATACTATAATATTGGATACATATAATTGTACATTTGCCAAAACCCATACAGTGTACAACTCTAAGAGTAAATTCTAATGCAAACTATGGATTATGGGTGATAATGACATGTCATTGTAGATTCATCGATTGTAACCAGTCTTGTGGGGGGTGTTGATAATGGGGAAAACTATGCATGTGTCGGGGCAGGGAATATGGAAACTCTGTGTACTCTCCACACAATTTTGCTGTGAATCTAAAACTGCTCTGAAAAATAATCTATTCAAAAAATTAATGCTTATAACATGTACATACACACACACAAAAATACAAATGTATGTATAACTCCATTGAGAGATAACATCAAAGCTCTTAATTTGAGGCCCATAGCAATTAGTATTGGTAGTTGCAAACAATACTTTCTGGTTTAAACAGAAGGTAATTTATTAAAGGATATGGTTAGCTGCAGAATTTCTAGAGAAACCAAAGAATTCCATCTAAATGGTGCATATCTTGAAACCATCCACAAGCAATAATCACAGGAAAGACTAGCCACCTTGGCCACCAGCCACTTGTCCCAGAACACACATGGGACTGGATGCCAAAACTCTGCCACAGGAGCCCCAGAAGAACCAGATACCTCCACCATCGCTTACCAGATGGTCAGTCTTCCCACAGCTGCCTCCTTATGTTACTTCTCTATCCAAGTCTTGCACGGATGTATCTGACTGGAAGTACCTGAATCACATTCTTCCAAATAGCCTAGAACAAAAATTTTTTAATCTATCATGAAATGGTGAGACTACCAACATGGGAAACTATCAAAATGCTGGAAATCTAGAAAGTATCTCAAATCTCAAGTTATAGTAAACAGATGTAGTATGGAACAAGTTAAACCTGAAGAAAATCCAAAAGAGCCCAACAGAGAACTAGATGTGGGAATCTGTAGCTAATTGGAGAGGTTAAGCATGGAGATATACAGATAAGGAATCATAGTATATGGTGATAGTTAAAACCTAGAGAGCAGATGAGAGAGACCAGGAAGAGAACATTCAGTGAAAAGAACAAAGACCAAGGCTGAAGCCTTTGGAATCACCAGTGTTTAAGGGTAAGATGGCATAAGATAATTCATGAAGGAGATGAAAATTGATGAAGGTCCTCAGCTTTCAAGAAGAATGGAGCATCAAGGTTCAAAATCAGCAAAGCATTCCTGTAAGATAAGGACTGAAAAATCCCTGTTGGATTTGGAGATCTAGAGACAGCTGGTGAGCACCATGAATGTACCTGCATTCTAACACTACCATGGTACATCAAAATGGTCTGTTTTGTTGGCTCCTCTCTTAGCCTGTTATCTTCTAAAAGGCAGGAATGATGTCTCATTTAACTCAGAATCTCAGCACCTAATACAGTAGATGGAACAGGAAATTCATTAAAGATGTGTTGATCCTAACTGAACTGAGACCTGAGGTTTCCCTTTGAAAGTTCATCCAAGAAGCTAACAGTGAAATTCCTAAGCATTCAAATCTTTGTGCTTCTTGACACCCTGACTTGCCAACTTCTCTGATCCAGAATTACTCATTATTAGCTCCTAATATCACAAGTTTAAATGAGACCCCCCTTCCTTGCTTTTTGGAACCTTTCAAATAAAATAATTACCTTCTCTTTAACAAGGTAATGATAATTAAAACAATAATAGCAGAAATAGCACTCACCTGTAGAGTACTTTACATTTTACAAAGTATTTTAATACTCATAATTCCCGTTCAATAAAAATAACAGCCCTGTGAAATGAGTATTTTTATTTTCCCTATTTTGTGACTGATCTAAAAATCACTCATACTTAGAGGTTCCTGCTGGACTCACCAAGGTCCTCTGGCTTCAAATCTCAAGCTCGTTTCTCTCTGCCACACTAGCTGGGATGGCCCACAAAGATGTTGGTTCCATCATTTTATGCCTCCAGGCTCATATGTGATTAGCATTTGGAGATATAATTTATCAGTTGGCATCTGTTGCTGGAGGTACTGAGAGTGGATATTAGTCATTTCAAGGGATTCAATTTAAACCTAGTGAGTGAGATGATTTCTTAAACTCTTGGAGGAAGATGTTGAAAGACTCACATCTTGATATATTGAAGAGGGAAGAGATTTTTCTAAGTATTTGGGAATCAGGATTCCAACCTGGCCAGTTGACTTGACCTTTGAGTTCCTTCTTACATTTAGGAGAATGATGATGTGGGTAGGACCCAGGGTAAATTATTAGGACTACTGGGGTTGGTGGTAGGTTCTGCTTCACCAGGTTCTGATGATACTGCAACTGACCAAGGAACCCAAAATTCCAGGGTTACAGCAATAGGGATAACGAAAGTAACTGCTGCTGCCCTTGTTTTCCCCAAGTTTTACAAATACTTGCTCTTGTGTCTCGCTCTCTCTCTCAAATTTGAGCACAAAACTCAATTTCAGGCTATATGGTTCAGTATCAGATAGCCCAGAACAACAAAAAAAAAGCAGGAGAAACTGGGCAATTTCATTCAAAGCAAATCAAGCAAAGCTGTAACCTGAGCTTTTTTCTTCCTTAAAGGTGTTAAAAATCCTTCAGTACCTCAAGTGGATAGGAAATTAAGATTACATTCTTTGATTTTAAAATAAATTCAGTTTCTTTCCAAAATTCAGCTCTCAGGATGGCTCAACTCATAGCTCCTTCCTAATGTAAATGAATTCAAAAGCAAGACATGCTGGGATGGGAGGGCAACTTGGAGGCCAGCAAAGTGGGGTATGAGGAAAAACTAGGCAAAAACTTGTAGCAAGGGGCCCAGTAGTAATGGCTGGCCAGGGAGAGCTTAGCCAAATGGTCTAAAGTATCCAAAGAATGTGGTTAGTCCAGATATGGCCCTGGGACTGTAACCTGGCAGCCAGGGCAAGTCATGGAGTGAGCCCATGGGTCAGAGGATAATGCAAAATTGGGAAGAGCTGCATCAGCATCCTGGAAAAGAGCAGAGAAACAACATAGTAGAGAGCTCTGCCATTGAGCCAGAGAAACGTGGCTTGAAATTCAGCTTTGCTCTTCCTTAGCTGTGTAACTGGGGCTCCTCTTGAACCAGTTTCTTTTTTATAATGAGGGTTGTTCATACCTTCCTTTTATGATTGCTGTGAGAATTAAAGAAAATATTTGTAAAGCACCTTCTATAATACTTCTACAAAACAAACACAAAATGGATGTAAGCAATTATAATTATATAATGATCTGTCCTTTCACCACAGCCACTAACAGTAGCTGGGAACATGGAGAATACAGAGAACGTTAGCCAAAATTAAGAGGAATTATATCAAGATTGGGGTTTGGAAACTTGAAACGGTATTTATTCCATAAATACATGAGGAGCTGCATATTACCCCAGGCATTGGGGGATTTTTCCTTAAACAAAAAATACCAAATAACACATAAGAACAGTTATTATTACTTTTAACATCCCCCTAGTAGAGACTCTTATGGATAAATTCCAGCTTAGTTAGGAAAGGAAAGATGGATGTGCAAGTATAAGATGCAGCCACGCATTATAAATCATTTCTGACCAAAAGGGCTGTCTAAAGTGAAACTGGCCACTACATCTGATCACAAATTACTTCCAAAGACACATAGAATAATTGGAGATTAAGATAAGAAAGATCGCCTGTAGGAGAGAGTATAGGTTCTGAGTTGTTTCTCTTAAAAGTTTTGATACAGATTTTTCTGAATAGGTCTCCATCCTGAAGAGCAAACCATCAATATAAGCACTCATTACTTCAACATTTGTGTTCATTGTTAAACATATTTCTCCAGCAAAGATAGGCTAAAAATGCAAGGAAGATAAAATTCAATAAGTTTATTTTGCAATCCTTCTCAAAGACACTGAAATAAATATTCAAAAAAGTTTAGTGATAGTGATTATCCCTAGGAATAGGGATAGTGCATTTCATTTTTCACACAGATCCCAGCTTCATCCAAGGACAATCAAAAAGTCACTAAATGACGAGCTCTGTAAAAATGGCAAAGACAGCCAACAAATTAAGTAAGCCCAGAGACACAGCAGGAGGGAAGCCATGAATCCAAGACACAAAAGGAAATTTGTTCTTTGAACTTTTTTTCTTCTTTCCTAAAATTAATGGCCTAAAACTGTAGCAATCATTTGTAAAAATATAAGTCACATATTCACTTACACAATTTGCCCATTTTACTTTCTACATTTACTCTCAAGTAAGGGAGGCTGACAGCTGGAGAGAAAAAGGTGCAATCAGCCAAGAAAGTGGCTTTAGAATGAAGCTAATAGGCAGTTATTATGTTGGTTAAAGCTGGTCTCATAGCCAGGGTTCTTTAGAAAAACAGAACCAATAGGATAGATTCCACATAAATAGAGATAGAGAAAAGATGTTTCATGGGAATTGGCTCACGTGATTATAGAGGCCGAGAAGTTCTATACTCTGCCACCTGCAACCTGGAGAATCAGGAAAACCAGTGGTGTAATTCAGTCCAAGTTGGAAGGTCCAAGAACAAGGAGCACCAACGTCTGAGGGCAGGAGAAAATAAATGTTCCAGCTCTAACAGGAAGAAAATTGGCTTTTACTCTGCCTTTTTGCTTTACTCAAGCTCTCAGTGGATTGGATGATGCCTGCCCACCTTGATGAGGGTGGGTTGTACTCAGCCTAGAGATTCAAATGTTAATCTCTTCCAGAAACACAGACGCACCTAGAAGTACTGTTTGCCAGCTCTCTAGGAATCTTTTAGCCCAGTCTAGCTGACACATAAAATTAACCATCACAGCTGGTAAAAGAATTTCTCATGATAGTTTTCATTGTTCTTCAGGATAAAAATATGAAAATGTTAAAGTGCCCTAAGAAAATTCAGGAAATTGAGAGAAGGGCCTCATTTTGGGAAGGTGAGCAGAGAGCCTCAGTTGCTACCGTGCTGAGGAAAAAACAGACTTTGTTGAGTGAAAATGTAAAACTTGATTGATGTGGAAAAATCTCCTCCTCTGCCTTCCCTATAAAACCCTCAGTGACATCTTCTGTGGTCTACCAGGTATCTGGGTAAGTTGCTTCTTTAAGAGATGACAAAGAGTTGCTGGGTCTGCATCCAGGTAGTTACACAATGAACACAGAGAAGGTGGTTGTGGCTTCTGGAGCCAGAGGATGACCGTACAGCTGACATCTGGGTTACAGGATGTGGGGAATCCAAGAATCAATCCACAGCTATTCATCAAAAACCTGATAAGTACTTAGCAGGGACCTTGCCAACCAACATAGGGAAACAAATTAAAAATAACACATAGTAGGGCTGGAAAGAGAATCTTGAGTGAAGAAAAAACCCACTCATAAAGCACCACTTGGAGTAGACGAGGAAGCCACAAATGAAACCTGAGTTTTCCAAATATTCTTAGCTTGAAAGCAGCCTGTTCATTAGAATAGCACAGGAATCTAGGGAAATCATCACTGATTTCTTCCTTCAAATACATCAAAATCAAAAAAATCATCTTTCTTTCACTTATCTTTTATGTTTAATATCTGGAAGTCTTTTCCATCCCTAGTCTCTCTTCTCTCAGCCTTTCTCACTTCATCTTTAGGTCCACAACATCAGAAAAGAAATGTAGTCATGTATGGTATAGATAGGTGTTTATGTCTCAAAACATTGCCACTTTCCAGTAAACAGTCATCAAATCCAGGAATAAAAAAGAGCCATCTCTCAAAATAAGGATGGACAGTATAGAGTGCCTTCTGTACAGTCAGTTTGGAGACTTATCAAGAGCAGAAAACACTGAGTTTCTTCTTTTGTTTCCTTGTATGTCTGTCTCCCCTATTTGAATGTCTCCCCTACTAGATGCTCTAATGTACACACATCCTCTTTCTTGTTCATTGTTAGAGCCCCAGCACATATGACAAGGCCAGTAGTAAATTCCAAAGGAAAATTTGTTGAATGAACAAATGAATGATGTGTTTTTCCTGAAAACTTGGCTAGTCTATTCAACTCTTCAGGAGGGAAAGATGTGTTGCTCATTTAAATCATTGGAATATTTCTTTAGAATTGTAGTTGTAACAATTGAGGAAGGAAAAAGAGCAGCCCCTGACACCCAGAAGCTGGCCTGGCTCTCACAGGTAGACCCTGTGATTCTCCCATTAGACATGAACCATCTCACAGAAAACCAGCCTCTGACCAGGCAACTTTGAGATCATGATTAAATAAGACCAAGCAGGGCCACTTCATAATTTTGTCTAAGTACAGACAAAAGCAAGTCACTGTACCACCCACAAAATACCAAACACCCTATCTCTTGGCCGAAATGAGGACTGCTACTTCTTTACCAATGACAACTTTATTCTCCCTATAGTTTCCCCTTCCTATAGATAAAAGTCACTGAGATCCATAATCAGAGAATTGCCCTGCTTTCTAACACCATCCAATCTAGAGGGAATCCCTGCTACCTCAGACCCTGCCTCAGATCACCCAATCAAAGTCTAATCTTATAAGGTCCTTTCTAACACTCTCTTACTGAGACACCCATAATTCCTATAATGTGTGTTCTCCCTCACTGCAACAAGTAATGAACCAGCCTTATTCACGTACAAGAGTGTTTCTGGAGGTCTTTGGCTGGACATCATTAATGGGGTATTACATCAAAAAAAAAAAACAAAAAACAAAAACATGAGATGAGAGTTAGAAGTTCAAACTTAGAATGATCACAAAATACCAGCTACTGTTAGATATTTGATTGATAATAGTAATAATAGCTAGCACTACTTGAGCTACTACACCCTGCCAGACACCGTGCCCTATCTCCTTTAATCCCTATAACACTATTAGGTCAATTCTATTATCTTCCCCCCTTACAGATGGGGAAACTGAGGCTCAATGAAGTAACTTGTTCAAGTTCACACAGTAAGTGGAGGAAGTGGCTTTAAACCCAGATATTATACTGACCTTTCTACAGGTGGTTTACTTTCAGAGGGGGTTAAATTTTAATGTACTACATTCCTGAAGTTTCTTGACAAAGATACTATGTTCAGTGTGAGAGAGACAACCTTCAAACCAAGAAAGGTAAGAACTTCAGCATCTGTTCAGAATATCCTGGAGGGCTCCAGGCCTCTGCCAAAGCAACTCTCCAACTTTCACTCTTCAAAGAAGCTTAGTCATTGGCACCAAATTTGCATCACAAAACTACTTCTCAATTGGTATGTTTTCTAAAAGCTAAAAGCAACTGTCTTTCTGTCTGCATAAGTGTTTCTCTCTGCCAGATAAGAAAGAATATGGGTTTTGTTCCTGCCAAAGGAAAGATCATGCTTTCAATAAAAGCAACAGACTATTTTTCCAACTGTGCCATGAATGTTCTCCAGCCATCCTGAATGGGCTGAATTGACAAAATATCTCTCTCTCTCTTCTGAACCAATAATAACCAGGAATGGTTACATCTAAAGCTAAAACAGGGCAGAAAGTTGCAAGATTGGCACCCCAGAGAAATCAAAAGAAGTATCAACAATGCAATATCTTATCAAAATGTGATTCTATTTCTTCTCTCACTTCGGAATGAAATCTGCAGAATCGCACTGAAGTTGCATTATTGCTCTCCAATGCCAATCCAGGTGAGAGGCACATGAGATTATGAGAAAAGTTCTGAGACACTTGGCCCACATGTAACAATAAAAACAAGACCAATAGCCAACCAAGAGGCTCTTCGCAATGTCATCATTTGGCTTAATTCTGTTGGGACAAAGCGGGTGTTTACAATATTCCAAAGGAAGGAGACACAGGGCCATATTGCAGGAATATGATTTCCTGTGTGGGCCTGGCATGAGAGACCTAAATAAGATAAATTCACACAACAAGGAAGCTGGAAAAATTTCTGCAATATGAAGACATTCCCAGGGGCCCCTGGGAACACTTCCATTTCCCACAATAAGAGTCTTTCTTTACAATTTGTTTCCTCTTCTCTAGTAACTCAGTGGCTAAAGCCCAGCCTATGGACTGGGGCTGGGTAATTATTTCACAGAACCCATTAATCCACATACATATTTACTTAAATGAAGTAAACAAAAACATTATTATATGAGGGTCTATAACATCATTTTACTTTGTAAAGAGGCCAACACTGGAAACATCTGGTCTACACCATATCTCCTCATTCTGCTACTAACAATTTCATGCAAAACAAAACTCAAAAGCTTACTAAAGTCAATGCTTGTTAAGCAGCAATTTAATTTTTTTAAACCTACAACTCTCAAAAGAATTTCCAGGTCACTGAGATATGGAAAAATGTAATGAAACTGTAACAATTAAATTTATTTTGGACAAGGATCATTAGATATCTCAAGTAAAAAGTAATCTACTGAGTGCTGCCTTCATATGATTCACACTTCCGTTGTGTCTAAAAGTTGTTTGTGTATTTACTGTCATATTTACTTGTCCCTGGTTTGGGTTCATTAGTTCTCATTTATTAATTCTCTCTATAATGGGTCACTTTTAGAGCAGTCTTAAAATAGTAGATGAGGACTCTGAAGTCAGATGTGCTCCATTTCTCATTATAATATAAATTAAGATAATAAAATATACCAGACCACTCTTTTAGATTTATTCCAAACAGTGTTTCTAAGATTTGGAAATTCAGCCCTGAGTATTTCATGCATTTGTTACTTATCTCCTGTTTTGTCTTCTTAAATTTTTCTTCCTAAATTCATATCCATGTTTCCCAGAAGCTTCTGAGAATTCTTCAGATTTCCATTTTAAAAATTGCAGGAGGAAATGCACTAAAGCAAAGTGATTGCTCCAGACGATGAAAGTAATTTCTTTTTTTACAATGAGCATATGCTTTTATAATGAGGAACATATATTAAAAATAAAATGTGGAAATAATAATTCTAACTCCATAATCATGTGCAAACACTGCAGTAGCTAACTTCCTCCCCTTATCATACATTCTGATCTCTTAGTTTTTACTCAATACTTACAAAAAAGCATTTGCAATAACATTTGATAAAAACAGAAATATCCTAAGACTGTTTCTTGTTCACACAGATCACAGAGGACAACTGGTCCTTCCACCTGTCTTTCCTTGTCGCTCTCGGCAATCAACAACCATGGAGTTTGTACTTTACTTTTTCTGTTTCATATCCTTCCTCCACTACTGGGAAGTAGGACTTTGAAATTTTGGAGGCAAAGGAACAACCCTGTATCTGCATCCTTCAGGACTGGTTCTTGATCTACTAAATTAATCTAGAAAATTCTGTCTTACCCATGCCTATTTTCAAAACTTCTTAGTTGTACTGAAAAGATGGAAGTCTATAGGGAGAACTTTGTTTAAAAGAAACATTTAAATGCATCCAGTTATTATTTGTAAGATATTTCCCAGTTGTACATTTTCTGTTTATTGTTGTGACCAATATTTTAAGTATTTTTGTATTATTAACTGGGTTTCCAGGAATAGTCTTAATTTATGATATTGCTTTTAGAGAAAATAAGGACTTAATACAACCCTCATATAGGATGGAATTAGGTAGCAAGTTGAAGGCATAAAACCCAGTTTCCTCCTATTTCCACCCTTTTTTTAACCATCTATTTTAATGAAGTTTTCCTTCTTAAAGCAATGGCCTGCCATAATTATTTGACCAGCTTCCAATTATTTGTCCTTTCTGACAAAATAAAGAGGGAGCAATGACATTCTGGTTTTCTATAAAGAAGAATATCAAAAGGTGAATGCAGAGACAAAAGAAAACAACTGATGATGTTGCCTGTACCCTGGAGAAGAAATATACTTAACATAATCCATGCCCAGGGAAGTATCCCCTTCTTATATTGATAGGAAATTAGATGCTCAAAAATTAAACTGCAAAGCCATGGTGATTTGACCACATATCAAGTTGACACTATTGAAAAAGTAACAGCCCAGATCCAAGATTTCAATATCATCAGGCATCTCTAGAACTGTTGTTTCCTTTTCTCTCTGTATGATGCCACATAGAATAAATCTGCCTCCACTAGTAATTTGCATACAGAATCTGGTGACATCCATCTTCCCTAATAACTCAACCAACTTCATTTCTTAGGTTCTCTGCATAGTCCCTAAAAAACCAGCCAGCCACCCTCCCAGGTCACTGTTCCTAAACCTTAGGCTTTCCCTGCACACAGCACTTCTTCGTTGTATACATACAATTGCAGTTATTTCTAACTTGCTTCTCTGTGGTTTATCCTCCCATTCTCAGCAGGGCTTCGTAACATAAGAGTAGGGTATTAATGATCTCCATTCAATCTTCTCTATTCTTATCAGCAATGGAATAATTGGGCTGGGCCGCTGACCTTTCTGGGTCCTGCCTCCCTTCCCACCACCTCAGCCTCACCCAAGGCCCGTTTGTGAATATGATCGGTCCCCCTTCACTTCCCTCCACTCAGCTCTCTGTGGGGCTTGGAAACATGCCACAAGCATTATTGTGTGTTGTCAGAAAGAGGCTTCCCTCTGGATGGTGTGTTTTGCTCCCTATAATTCATCATTACTTTCTTTGAAAAGATTACTTTTGTAATCCTTCATCCTAGAATATTGATCAAATCAGAGGGGGAAAAATGCAGGCTAAGAAATATAATTAGGGTCCCTTACTGGGTTGGTGTGAGGGAAGTTACTGACTATTTGTGAAGTAAGAAAAATAAGAACATAGCTTTAAGGACCACTAGAGGACTTAGGTTTATGTTTAAAGCATTTTGAGATGCTAAGAGATGTTTAAAGGTTAAATAAAACCAGAACATGTTTGGTATAATTGAGAGTACATACCTCTTAAAGACACTGGGCACTTGATTCTGTAGGTTACCGAGGGAGGGCAGAGCTGTATCAGTTAGGATATGCTGGACTGCAAGTAACAGCAACCCTGATTCAACTGGCTTAAATAAATAAGGAAGTTTATTAGATTACATATGAGGAAGTCAATAGTCAAGGGGGCTGCACACACAAAATGACCAGGGTTCCAGTCCTGTTTGCCTACAGCTCATTTGATTCAGATGTCTTCTATGTGTCTATGTGTATGTTTTGTCCACAGGTTCCCTGTCCTCATAGGTCACTGAATCACCTGTCCTCATTCAAGAAGGCTACCAGCCATGACTAGCACAACTTACTATCTTGTTTATTTCCTGTAGGTGAGACAATCTCTCCCCTCATCATGAAACATAAGGCCATGCTTGGGCGTAGTTAAATCTCATGCCCCACCTAGACCAATAATTGACTGCAGAACTGTCACATACTTCTTCCCTAAATCACAGGACTAAATAAACAAAAGCTGACACCAGAACCAAATCAGAGGACTGTCCTGTTAGGATGGGAGGAAGAAGAGGACAGGCAGCCAATAGTATCCATTGCAAAAGCATCATGATTACAATTGTGGGTTTTGGTGTCCCACGGACCAGCACTGAAATTCCAGCTTCAGAACTTAACCTTAATTATTTAGCCTCTTCTTGCCTCAGTTTTTGCATATGTACAGAATGTCAGATGGTTGGTCTGAGGATTAACTGACACTGCATGTAAAGAAGCAGGCACAATATATGGGATGTTGGTGAGCACTGAGTAAATGATGGCCTGTGAGGAATATTCCTAAGGCTACTGTTACTGACATCATTGGAGATGTTGTTATCATGACAATCATTATTCATTATTAAAGTCCTCCTTAGCAGCTCTGATTCTGGGCCCAATTTGTAGATTTGGGGGGTTTCTGAGCAGCTAATGAATCAAGGCTCATAAACTGGACAAGTTCACCCCCTCATCCCTGCATGAGGGGATTTCTGTAAGTAGATAAGAGGTGCTGCCCTCCCCACTCCCAGGGAAGCCATGGCACAGACCTCCACTGTCCTTCCACTTTTTAAAAATTCTCCCGATGACCGTGCTTACAGAGACGTGCAACATACCTGCAGACCAGGAGCATGCAGCCCGGAAGAAAGTTGCAGCACCAGTCCTGAGAGTTCATCTTTCCCCTTTCCTGGCTGCCCCTGGTATCCGGTGTCAGAAGAGGCTCCCCAGGAAGTAGCATCTGTGGATCAGGATGGTTTCTGCTTCCCTTTCTTTTTATTATATTCTTGTCTCGCACATGGAAAAGGTGAGCCAGTGAGTTCTAAGGATATTTGTTCTGCCACTATACTCCGAAACTAAACCATCTGCCATCCCCAGTATACAATCCTGGTTGAGTACAGATCAGCTACAGGGTAGTTATGAATTTAAGAATACTGTAGTGCCTTTTCCCATTTCCACCATCAGCTATGAGAATTCCACGGACACCAGGTGAATGTTCTTCCCCGCCTAACTGTCATGCACCATTCTTCCCTGCATCCTGGAGACTACCCCCGCTCCCCTGTCCTGTCATGACCCTGCTCCAAGTAGGTCTGTTGGCCTTGTTAGCTAGTGTAAACCTTCAGACTGCAACAGAGTCTGATGTGTTTATCTTTATTTCTCAGTGTCCTCGCCCTTCTTATCCTCCAAAGCCCTCTCTTTACACATCTCCTCTACCCCTAATACCCCCATTTATCTTCAGCATTAGTTCCTGGGAGCCCTTTCTATTCTTTTGCTTCAGTCAGTGATATGGTTTGGCTCTGTGCCCTCACCCAAATCTCCTGTTGAATTGTTATTCCCAATGTTGGGGGAGGGACCTGGTGGGAGGTCCCTTGGATCATGATCATGAGGGTGGATTTGGATCATGGGGATGAATTTGGACCATGCGGGTGGATTTGGATAATGGGGGCAGATTTCCCCCTTGCTGTTTTCATGATAGCAAGAGAGTTCCCATGAGATCTGATGGTTTGAAAGTGTGTGGCATCTCCCCTTCACTCTTTTTCTCTCTCCTGCCGCCGTATGAAGACATGCTTGCTTCCCCTTCACCTTCCAGACATGCCTCCTTCACAGCCTGTGGAACATTTTTATGAGTCAACTAAACCTCTTTTCTCCATAAGTTACCCAGTTTCAGGTATGTGTTTAGAGCAGCATGAGAAGGAACTAAAGCAGGCAGTGATGGTGTTTTCTAAGGGAATCAGCAAAATTGAAAATAGTTTTTCCATGAACAGTGACATTAGTGGCAGAGTGGAAGGAACAGGAATCTAGAGTCAGTCATACCTGGCTTCAGAGCCCAGCACTGCCACAGCCATGTGACCCTGTGGAAGTTACTTAACTTCTCTGAACTTCAATTTATTCATCTGTCTGCTGGCATTTTTTAAAGGTTAAATAAGACATAACTGAAAAGTGCTGAGCTTAGGACCTAGCCCAACAAATGACAGCTTTAAATTGTGATAGTTACAGCACTAACAGAAGTAAGTCAATAAGGAAGATTCTATTTTAGGGGAATTCTCAGCCAAGATAAGGGGCACTGTCTTCTCCTTGTCAAGTCCTAATTTAATAAACAAATCATTTTTACAAGATTGTGAAGGAAAAATTCAGAACACCAGGAGGTGGACATCAACCAGAAGGATTTTTACACAAAGCCCTTTCATTTTCTACTTAGCCCTTGGCTGGTGAGTTTTCTGTCATGAAAGGCTTTAAAAGGGATTTCAGTGAGGACCCCTCTGTCTTTCACAAGTCAAGTAAAAAGAGTCCCTTCTACTGTCAACCTTCATGGACCATCCCTGCTCACTCTTCCTGGAGGTGAGGTCACCTCCTCCCTCTTTTATCCTGAATAATTGACAGTAATATATCCCGTTACAGCTTTTCATTTCTCATTTGGAGCAATGAACAGTGGGCTTCCTCTATTCTCTAATAGTGATATTGGAAAGTTGCAAGTAGGTAAAAATTATCATCACAAGTTATATAGCCAGGTATAGAGATTTTTGAAGTATAACTTATGTTCTCATTCTCTCTCTCTCTCTTTTTTTTTTTTTTTTCTGAGACAGAGTCTCACCCTGTCACCCAGGCTAGAGTGCAGTGGTGTGGTCTTGGCTCACAGCAACCTCCGCCTCCCGCATTCAAGCAATTCTCCTGCCTCAGCCTCCCAAGTAGCTGGGACTACAGGTGCATGTCACTATGCCTGGCTAATTTTTTGTATTTTTAGTAGAGATGGGGTTTCACCGTGTTGGCCAGGATGCTCTCAATCTCCTGACTTTGTGATCTGCCCGCCTCAGCCTCCCAAAGTGCTGGGATTACAGGAGTGAGCCACCACGCCCGGCCCATTCTCTCTAAGTGTATAACTTGTATATATCATCTCTTGGGATCCTAACCTCTCTTAGTGACAATTTACTGATGTTATCCTTTTCCAAATGAAGGTCAGATTATTACAGTGTGTCAGTCAGACTCCAACCAGGAGACAGCAACTACTAGCAATTTGAGCAGGAAATTGAATGTAAAGAATTATTGGGGCTGGGTGCAGTGGCTCACGCCTGTAATCCCAGCACTATGGGAGGCCGAGGCAGGTGGATCACGAGGTCAGGAGTTCGAGACCAGTCTGGCCAGCATGGTGAAGCCCCGTCTCTACTAAAAGTACAAAAACTTAGCCTGGCATGGTGGCACGTGCCTGTAGTCCCAGCTACTCAGGAGGCTGAGGGAGGAGAATTGCTTCAACCCGGCAGGCAGAGGATGCAGTGAGCCAAGATCACACCACCGCACTCCAGCCTGAGTGACAGAGCAAGACTCCATCTCAAAAAAAAAAAAAAGAATTATTAACTAAAATAGGGGATTGGCATGACAGGGGATTGACTAGTAAGAGGTAAAAAAGAATTCTTGAGAATTTAGGAATCACAAAAGGAGGCACAGCCACGACTATGAGGCTGAGGGAGCACCCAGGGAAGAGGCTCCTTCTCTCAGGCTTAGATGCAAAACTCATGGGAGAGCTGTCACTAGATGACAGAGAAGTTGCTGAGGTGCCACAGGAGTGGAACTTGCTGGAAACCACCCCTCTGGGGTGCAGGAGAAAGCTAGCCTCAAAAAGGTGCTTCACCTAGGACCTCACTTCAAAGCCCCATGAGGAGTTAAAGAAGGCAAGCATGGGAAGGTGTCTCAATGGCAGCACTCTGCTGTGAGGCCATTTGGAAGGGTTCAGAGGAATCTTCTGGATGCCTGTGGAGAAAGCTGCTCCCTGCAGGTTGCTGGAGAAGTCACAGGCAGCAGACACCTGTTGAGAGAACACCAGGACCAAGAAATGTTAGCAACCCCTTGAGGTGGAAACCAGAGTGGGAGAAGAATAGTGAAACATTCTTATATGTAAGAAGGAGCTGGAGGCATCTACGCAGGCATGGGGCACACCTCCCCACATGCACCCCGGAGAGGCGGCATGACTCTAGGATCACACTGTCCAATAAGGTGGCCACAAGCCACATCCTTGTATCTTCCTTTACATTTTAAATAATTAAGATTAAAATTAAAATCAGTTTTTCGGTTGTATTAGCCATATTCCAAGTGCTCAATTGCCACACGACACCAGTGGCTACCCTCTGGGACAGCCCCGCTCTGGGAGCTGCTCTGCCTGTGTATCTGGCCATCTGGCCTGGGAGCAGCAGTGTGGTATTTATTGTGTTTGACCCTGAGGCAGTATTGCTGGTTTCTCACAATATTTGTGACACATTCAGGAGATTCAGAATGTCCTGAGTGCTCTGGTGAGGGGACCCAGGTGTTCTAAAAGGGCCAGCTTTATTTTCTTTAGGAGTCTTGCATAGTGTATCAAATTTGTGACCCTATTACACCTATACTTCTTAAACTGGAATCCCTTGGCACATTTAGAAGCCTCCCTGGGGTCCATGTGGGGAGGTGTGCCCCATGCCCACATGGATGCCTCCAGCTCCTTCTTACATATAAGAATGTTTCACTATTCTTCTCCCACTCCTGGTTTCCACCTCAAGGCGTTGCTTACACTTCTTGGTCCTGGTGTTCTCTCAGCAGATGCCTGCTGCCTGTGACTACTCCTTACAAGTGTGCCAAGGAACCAGTGTTCCATGCCCAATTCAGATTTTTGAAATATTGGGTTAGGGCTCTTTCTACATAACAAACAACGTCCATATCCTCTGTTCATCCTAAATTCCTCCACCTGACCTCCATGGCCATGATCTGTATTGCTTTCCCTGAGAGACTTCTCCAAAGCCTGGGAGGCTGTTCTGCCAGTGACAGGCTGGAAGTGCAAGAAATTGGGAGCAGCTATCAGCAATAGCTGATAGAAGTTGGTGTAAAAATAACACAGCTTCTTGTTCCTCAAGTAGGACCATTCTAAGGCATGCATTTCACATAATCTCCCAAAGTTTCCCCTTGGAGTTAAGCTCTAGTCACTTTCTTGGTAATGCACACTTTATTGGCTTTCTTTCCATCCTTGTATCACTTTCCTACTTCTCTTCTATCATATTCTATATCTCCCAAATAAATTACTTGCCCTGAGACCGTGCTTTCACAATCTGCTACTAGGAAAACCCAAGCTAAGATACCCTATGTGACTTCTTAGCATTTTAACACACTAATGAACATTATTACTCCTCAAGAGAGGCAGAGCACATGCAGCAGCTCCCAAATGTGCTGTTGTTGGCTCTACCTTTTCTTGGCATTCCTGTCACATCTCCCTGAACTGTGTTCCATAAAACCCACCTTGGGAAATGCTGGTTTGGAGCAAAAAGATTCCAAGCTTATAACTCTGAGAGTCACTCTAAAGTAGACGTCAGCTTAAAGGCATCAGTCCAATGGGCTGCTGTGGCCTTTGGCTTTATCTTTACAATATTAGGGGTTCTTCTGAGTCAGAATAGAAACAAAATAGAATGCACTTTCCTGTCTCATTCAGAGCCATAATGCATTCCCGAGAGAGCTCTGTGGGAAGCTCTGCTTAAAAAATGGCATCATGCTTGATATGGTTTGGTTGTGTCCCTACCCAAATCTCATCTTGAATTGTAGCTCCCATAATTCCCACGTGTTATGGAAGGGACCCAATGGGAGGTAATTGAATCACGGGGGCAGGTTTTTCCCATGCTGTTCTCATGATCATGAATAAGACTCACAAGATCTGATGGTTTTATAAAGGACAGTTCCCCTGCACGTGTTCTCTTGCCTGCCACCATGTAAGATATGCCTCTGTTCCTCCTTTGCCTTCTGCCATGATTGTGAGACCTCCCCAGCCATGTGGAACTGTGAGTCCATTAAACCTCTTTTTCTTCATAAATTACCCAGTCTCAGGTATGTCTTTATTAGCAGTGTAAGAATGGACTACTACAATGCTACTAAGAAGAGTGCAGAGAAGGCAGAACACAAGGCCGAAGGGAGTAGGTGGTAGCCGCCTGGGAATACAGTGAAAAGTTAGCCTTGCAGTGTTGGGGTGAAAAGTCAGAAAAGTGATGAGCTAGAAATAAATAAATAATAAATAGCAAAAAATGGAATAAATGTCTTTGTTCTCCACATTTCAGAATATTAGCCTTAAAGGAAAGCTCTTCATGTCTAAAAGAAATGCGTCAAAGATAAAATGGAGTAATTGTTACCATATATGGAAGGTACTTCTTGCAACAGGTGTTATGGGATCTTTCCTCACTTCCTACCTCAAGAGTTAAAAACTGAATATAAAAAAAAAGTGGGGTCTGAAAAAGGTTAACAAATACTGTATGTTCTCACTTATAAGTGGGAGCTAAACATCAGGTACTCATGGACATAAAAATGGCAACGATACACACTGGGGACTACTAGAGCAGGGGAGGACAAGGGTTGAAAAACTACCAATTGGGTTCTATGCTCACTGCCTGGGTGTCCGAATCATTTGTACCCCGAACCTCAGCATCACAAAATATATCCATGTAACAAACTTGCACAGGTACCCCCTGAATCTAAAATAAAAGTTGAAAAAGAAAAAAATAAAAAAGATTAAGCAAAATCCTACTCATCAGAGCAATAAAGAAGTAGTGTTACATGATATAAACTTTGGAATCAAATAGACCTCGGTTGAATAACGGCCCTGCTATTCAAGCGCACCTATCTGCACTTTAGGTTCCTTATCTATAAAGTGAATACAAAAGTACCTACCTTGTAGGATTGTTGTGAGAAATAAAACTAATTAAATACCCAACATAGTGCCTCAATAAGTAGTACTATCATTAAGTCCATAATAAGTTACTAAAGCATTTAGTATGTCTTGGTTATATTGTTCCCAAAATCTGCTGTGGCCAGTTTTAGGGAAAACAACTAAGAACAGGACCCAGGGGTGGATGGACCAGGGCAGGACAGGGCCCACCTGGGAAGAGCAAAGCCCAGCCTGTTCTCTACAGCTCCCACAGCAAACTCACAGAGGCCTGGCTCTCCCCTGTCCAGCAAGACCAGATTCGCTGCTGCGTTCCTATTACAAACGGTTTCAATCTTTCATCAGTGCCCAGAAATATCTCCAGGTTTTAGATTTTCTGACAGTTTCTCAGTCCTACAAAATCAAATAAAAGCCAGGATGCTGAATGTAGTTTTGCCAGTCCATAGAAACATTTCTGAGCATCCCAACCACTCCCCTTAATAAAAGCCTCTCTTGATTCCACTTTTGCTTCCAGCCACCTCCCAACTTTTCCACTCTCTTTTTATTAGTCCATTCTCACGCCACAACAAAGACATACCCAATACTGGGTAATTTATAAAGAAAAGAGGTTTAATTAACTCACAGTTCTGCAGGGCTGAGGAGGCCTCAGAAAACTTATAATCATAGCAGATGGGGAAGCAAACACGTCCTTCTTCACATGGCAGCAGGAAGGGGAAGTACTAAGCAAAAAGGGGAAAAGCCCTTTATAAAACCAACAGATTTGTGAGAACTCACTCACTATCATGAGAACAGCATGAGGTTAACCATCCCCGTGATTCAATTACCTCCCACCAAGTCCCTCCTAAAACACAAGGGGATTATAGGAACTAAAATTCAAGCTGAGATTTGGATGGGGACACAGCCAACCATATCACCCTTCTAAGTACAACTTCTTGCAAGAATAACTCATGCTATCTCCAACCCTCTCCTCCGGTCCTCTCTTGAGCCCACTGCAATCAGGCCTATCCACCTACTGTTGGCAAACCCAATGTTCACTTCTCAGTTTGCACCTACCACAACTGACCCACCAGCAGTGTCCCAGGACATAGTGCTCTCTGCTCTTCCTACCTCACCAGCCCCTTGTCAGTCCCAGCTGCTCTTCATCAGGCCTCTCCTCTTCTACATCTGCCTCACTCCCTTAGTGACCTCATCCATGGCTTTCAGTATCCTCTTCAAGATTTTCTAACATGTCTCGATAAGCTGTCAGCTCTCAAAGGTAGCTCACCAGTGTGGACTTCTGCCCTGAAAATAATCCAAAATCCCTCTTTTGTCCTGTCTATGTCCTGCTTCCTTTTGTGTGAGAGACAAAACATTTCCAATGGATCAGGTCCTTTCTTGGGTCAAGGGTGGACATTGACAACAATCCCACATAGATCCATTTATAAACTGACCTGCTGCTTGTGGAAGATCTTTTATCCTCTTTAAGGTTTTCTAACATGACCTCATGACATATGACATTTTCACTTGTTACAAGACTCTGGACATTTCTTAAGCTGTCTCAGTTTGGGATTCTCATCTATACCTTGGCTTATCAACATTTCACCTACAGGCCAGGTATATAAAGAACATTTTAATCACTTCAGATAGTAGAAGATAGAATACAGCGCACAATATTTAAACAATAGTGAGGCACAGATTTTATTTGCTCTCCCAGAGTTTCCCCTTGGGGTTAAGTCCTAGTAACCCACTGCAGTCATTGACTTGGTAATGCACACTTTCAGAAAGTACACATTTTTAAGATCCTCTATTATGTAATATAACCCAAGATTTTTTTAGAAGTATTTTCCTGGCAGCAATGTGAATGGACAGAGAGACTGATTAAGGGCCTAGAATGAGAGTCTAGTGAAGAAATAATAAAGGCCTGAACTCCGGCAGTGACTTGGAGGTTGGGTAGGTGCCAAATTTTTTAAAAGTCTGAGCTTATGAGTATAAGATAAAAAATGGTATAAACATCTCCAGCTTGTGAACGTGGAAGCTTGTGACGTCATGGAATAAAACTGGAAATACAGAAAGAGAAAGAGCAGACAAGGGGCTAATTGATGAACCCTTGTGATGGTAGGTTCTTTTTGCCTCAGAAACTAGTAACCCTCTTTCTAACTCATAGGAAAAAGGAGGCCTAAAAATAATCATGATAGGCCGGGTGCAGTGGCTCACGCCTGTAATCCCAGCACTTTGGGAGGCCAAGGAAGGCAGATCACAAGGTCAGGAGTTCGAGACCAGCCTGACCAACATGGTGAAACCCTGTCTCTACTAAAAATACAAAAATTAGCTGGGCGTGGTGGTACATGCCTGTAATCCCAGCTACTCCGGAGGTTGAGGCAGAAGAATCGCTTGAACCCAGAAGGCGGAGTTTGCAGTGAGCCGAGATCACGCCACTGCACTCCAGCCTGGGCAGCAGAGTGAGATTCCGTCTCAAAAAGTAATAATAAAAAATAATCATGATAATCATAAAAAGCACCAAGAGAATCAAGAATAGGTCACCCATGTTCCTGCCTTCCTCCTGCTTGTTGGAGATACTGAAAAACTACATATCCAGGAAAATGTTCTGAACTCACCAAGGCAACAGTATTACATGAAGACAAGGCTAGGGGAGCCAGGCCATACCCTAGGCAGGTATTTGTCCAGTCCAATGGGCATGGCATGTTTAGCGGAGTAAATCCACTAGGAGAGCTGACAAATTAAACTGAGAGCACCACTCAGTAGATATGAAAAAGTCCTGCTTGGTAAAGTGATGGGAAATGGCAGAAGTCAATGAAACAATTGACCCTTCAACCAGAGGTCCCACCTGGGAATCAGCTCCAAAGACTGTAACTGGGTTACTGATGATCAGCGCAGCTCATAGGCCATGAATGTGAATGTTTCTCATCTTGGCTGTCTCACTGTGCTTTCTATTTTTCAGAAATCATTCCTGTTGTTCTGTTTTCAGACTTAAGGAATATGTATGCTGTCGAAATGACACTGCACTCAGAGATGGAAGGAAGGTGTTCTGGCTGTTCAGTTATCCCACTAACATTTTTCAACTCCCACCATGGACCACCCATGGTGGACCCAAACCAGGGATGCTAACATTGCCCACAAAAGACTTTCAGATTAGTAGCCATAACCACAAACATCTTATACAGCACTTATTCCTTTCCAGGCACTGTCCTATATAATTCAGTTATATTTTAGTGCCTTATATATATTAACTCATTTAATCCTCACAACAACTCAGTAAGATAAGTGCACTATTGTTATCATCCCCATTTTAAAGATGAGAAAACTGAAGCAATAAAGGGTAAGAAACTTGCCCAAGGCTACACACAGAATAAGCTAGGATTTCAAATCGGGCTGGCTGAGTTCAGGGGCTGCGCTAGACTATTCTACGCTCTATAGAAACAAATTATCAACAATTGAAATGGAGCATTTCTGGTATTAGATATTAGAAGTGAGGACATGCTGCCCCCAGGGCCAATTTGCATGGAGAAAGGTCAGGAAAAACTTTTCAGCCCTTGAACAGGGTCTTGCCAGATGAATATGGATTCAGTTTCAGAGAGAGGGAAACTTGTGTGCAGAGGCACAAGACAGGCAGCTGGAGGATGTTAGTTCAAGGTGGCTGGGATAAAGGACTGGAAATGGCATAGCAAGGGGAAAATGTGGGCATGTGCCGAGGCCTTATACATTATACCAAAAATAAATAAAAATATCTTGTTTCTGGGCCATACTTTTTCACTTGGTTCACTTAGTTCAGCACTTGAAGTCATCAGAAAATGAGAGAAGCACAGCCCCCATGTGATGAAATGGAATGATAATCTCTCCAGCTAGCTCAGAACTGCTTTTGTTCAAGGCTCCTTAAGTTGCGACTATAGCACAATGAGCACGTCTAGCCGTGTAACCACCACCAAGGCATTTAATGGGGTAACACAAACCAAGCCGGCTTCCATGATTCTTTTGCCCAACAGGGGGCTCTGTTTTTGGGTCCAACGCCAATCAGAAGTGATTCTTCATGCCACAAGATGTCTACAACTCCCTTTCTGTTAGACAACAGTCACAGAGCAGAGAAAAGCCAGGCTTAGAAAGCAAAGCTGCAGTACCAAACAAGAAACTATTCCAGGGAAATAGACAATAAGTAAAGCAAGCAGCCAGCACTCCCTTTAAAGTATCAGAATTGGGGTGAGGGAGGATGAAGCCTCCATAGCGAAGCACGGGATAAATAAGGTGCTTAAGGAAACCCAAAGCAAGCACAGATGCACAGACAGAAGATTTGTGCACCTGACTCTGGAAAATCAAATCCTACGTAGACTGGTGTGAGAAAAGAAGTGTGAGACGTGCAAAGGAATCTAGAGAACTCAGACATGGCAGGAAGAATCCAGCCCAGACTGAAGTAATTCCCTGACCACACCAGTAAGGGCTTTGGTTGTTTCCTCAGAGGGAAAGGACAGGATATTTCCAACCGCATCGTCTCTCTAGTGCCCTTCCTGCTCTTTCCTCCCCTCAGCCCACCCAGCTCAGCTCCATTCCCAGGGTAGGAAACTCAAGCCCCAATCCCCAACTCACTTCACCTGAGGCCTCAGAGAATCCAAACATAGGAACAGTCTCTTGCGATGGGTACCGCAAGCACCAGTCCCACTCCTGTGTCTCCCAGACCTAAAGGCTGGGTCTGGGTCCTCTGTTCCCACCACAGCTCCACATCTGGAAGGGCAGATGTGCACCCAAGGAAGTTCCCTCCAGCCCCAGACCTGACTGCTCATGGATTGGAGGCAGCGCGGGAGTCCGGGACAACCTTGCCTTTTCTGCCGCTCCATCCGCACAGGGCACTGCAGCCTCTGTCTCTAGACCTCTGAAAATGAACAGGTTGCACACAAGCTCCAGTTCATCCCCCTCTGCTGAAAGGGGCACTTCCTGTCCTTCAGTCCCCCAAAAATGACTCACTCTCCAAAGTAGTGGTCTCTGATACTTCTTGCTGGAGAGAACCAAAGTACATATTTTCATCAGTGAGGAAGCAGTCTACTATATCTATATTTCCGCACTATTAGTTACACATTGTTGACTGCATAGTAAAATGTGTATAGTTCTTTTTCCATAATGTGAACTCAAATACTTTGTGTTTTTTCTCTTCATAAAGTGCTGAGTCACAGGACCACTTCTGGAACAGATCAGTGTAGATTATCTGGTCCCTCATGACAAATATAGTTACAATTCTGATGTCCAGAGCAGACCTCATCTGGATTCATGTCTGCTAGATGTGTTGTAATCATTCAAATTAACCCAAGCACAGAAAACCCTAGAAAAAACAAGATAGGCCTATGTTATAAGCGAAATGAAATATGGATGAGCTACATGGCTCTTCCAAGAGGCAGAGCTGGGTGCTGATTCTACGTATCATCGTGTGTGTGTGTGTGTGTGTGTGTGTGTGTGTGTGTGTGTGTGTAAAAGAGAGAGAGTGAGAGAGAGAGAGAGAGAAATTGCCTGAAAGCTTTGGGCTGGCCCTATGGTAAGAATGGTCCAACAATGTCCTACCTCATCCCCTCCCAGGACTCACTTCTGAAATCCTGATTGAAGTCTGTGGTATGCCTGGTGCCCTAGTACTTAGGGAGTCAACTTGGAGATTTATCCCTTAGGATCCCTGGCTTGAATTGTCACTTTCCAGAAGTCACAACTGATAATTTATTCTTACTTTGCCCAGGATGCAACACCCCCCACACTCAAATATTCACCTAAGTGGTGATGTAGGGGAAGACTGGTTATGAAGGATTCACGGTTTTCTCAGTCAATTCCAGATTCTGTTTCACATGAGCTGAGCACCACCTCAAAGCCTCAGGCCACTAATCGCTGTCAAGTCACAGCTGTGCCAATCAATGTGCCTCCCTGTAATTTAAATCTCACATGACTGACTTTTTAAAACCTATCTAACTCAAAAATGTTAAGTACATAGGCTCTGGGATATGTTTTATTTTTATCTCAGAACTGTATCTTCTCCCCCAAAATTGTATTTAAGTGGTTATTTCCTTTTAATTTTTGGAATGAAGACACTGCCTTTTGGCCAGATGCAGTGGCTCACACCTGTACTCTCAGCACTTTGAGAATCCAAGGCCAGAGGATCACCTGAGGTCAGGAGTTCAAGGCCAACCTGGGAACACAGCAAGGCCTCATCTCTTTAAAAACAATTAGCTAGGTGTTATGGCTTGTGCCTGTAGTAGCCTCAGCTACTCAGGAGGCTGAGGCAGGAGAATCCCTCGAGCCCAGGAGTTTGAGGTTAAAGTGAGCTATAATCATGCCACTGCACTCCAGACTGAGTGAAAGAGTGACTCTGTCTCAAAAAAATAAAAAAATGCCTAGAAAGAAAATAAACTTGAATTTTGTGGCAAAACAAGTCTCACTAGGAAATACAATTGAGAAAGCATATTGGCTCTTATATATATTTATCTCCTATAAACAGACTCTAAAATAACTGAAGCACATATGTTGGGGTTAGGGGCCTGGTTCCTTTCTTTATGAAGTGAGTAAAGTAGTCCCAGAAAATGAGAAAAATTACCATTGCTAGAAGACTCTAATTTAAAACCAAACAAAGTTGAAGGATTGCTAATACCTTCAGAATCTCTGATGAAACAAACATCTACTAAGTTCATCAGAAGACAGAAGTAGGGCACCTTGCCTTTTAACACTTTCCACATTTTCCTTTGTGCATCCTCTTAGTTTGGATATACAGTCATTCATTGCTTAACAACAGGGATATGTTCTGGAAATGCATCATTAGGCAATTTCATCATTGTGCAAACATCATGGCATGTACTTACACAAACCTAGATGGGATAGCCTGCTAAACATCTATACTCTATGGTACAGCCTATTGCTCCTAGGCTACAAACCTGTGCAGCATGTGACTGTACTGAATTCTGTATGCAACTGTAACACGATAGTATGTGTGTAGACTGTCCTGCTCCTTACCTCTCACTTCTTATGGAGATCCCCTGCCTCTGCAGCTGGCCACCATGGCAGCAGGGAGACAAATGGAGTCATCACTCAGAGCTCCTTTTACCTTCCTGTCCATAGGACTTCAAGAGGCTGCAACAACTTGCAGAGAACAGAGTGGACAGAGTGTGGCTGAAATGCACCCGTGCTCAGCATCAGCAAAAGCCACCATTCACTGGGGAGCATTGGAAAGTGAGAAATACGGGCAGACTCCTGTCTACACCTGGCTCATCAGAGAGCCAAACCCCAAAATGACTTAGAAAGCAAGGAGCTCAACCCACAGCCCAGGCTTCATTCTGCAGCCACCTTAGAGAAACCCCTCTACCCATCCCCTCCTTTAGTGGATAGTGGAGCTTCGTTTTGAACATTGAGGTTTGTGATATACAAGTATGGGAGCTTTAAAGTGAAGCAAGGACAAACACCATAAAAAGAAAACAGTTTTGAGCATCCCAAAAGAATCTCTGCAGAACACCAAGAAATGTCCAAAAGACACGTCCACAGACTAAAATGCTCTGTGGTCACCATCTTGAAATTCTTAAGAATTTTTTAACAAGGGGCCCCATATTTTCATTTTGCCCTGGGTTCCACAAATTCTGTAGTCCTTCCTGATAGAGTCTTCCCATATTGGAAACACCTGTGTCTAAACAACCAGAGAAAATACTTTGGGAAGAGATGTCATAAAAGAACTGAAATCAGCAAAAACCCCCAGGTGGGATATATTACCTCTCCTGCTTACAAAATTTATCTTTCAGGTTGTCTGAATTTTTTCACTTCACTTTGTCAAATGGCCTGAAATGTTTTTCCCTTGGGAAAAAAATGGTGAAGAAAGGAAAGAAAGAAGAGGAGAAAAATTCTGTTTTCTAAAAAATAGCACTATAAACACACAATGATATCACTCATCCAGACAACAGTGTGAATTAATTTAATCTACCCACTTCTCTTTCTCCTGATCTCTGCCAGGAGGTGGGGAGAGCTCTGCAACACTGCCACTGGGTGGGGAGAGAGAGGCAGAACGGGTGGTCTGGAGAAAGGGCTCCCAGTCACAGAGATGCCACAGTGGCACCTCTGGGTATCAGTTAAGACACTGATGTTGGAGACAGGAGAGTGCCCCAGAAGGCAGATAAGGAGTGCAGAGAAGGAGTCAGAACATGCTAATGACACACTTAGCCTCTTCCATTCTAGAAATTTGCCTAGGACAGGTGAGTGCCAAGGACAAGTCAAGATCCCTTTCCTTTTCTGCATGCACTGAGTCCTATTCCATAATGAATTATAGAACTAATTAACATCAGCAATTTAGCTACATTGTGTCCCAAAGACATTTACAAACAGGCCTAGCACAGTGCATACATAGCAGATTTTCCAAGGGCAACAAATGCCCTTAAAATACCAAAATGCTGCTTTACAAATTAATGTTTAGGACACTTCTAGCCAAAGGTTAGATATAACCTGAATCCTATTCCACTGATGCACATAACGAAGGTAAATACCAGAGATATATTCCTACAAATAAATTTATTTTTAATGTGCATCCGTCCTTTCTACAGATACACTTAATTAGTAAAATAAATGAAACAATAACTTTTGGCATCACTTGCCAAGAATGTTGAAGATTGAAATCGAATGATTAAATCTTTTAACCTAGAATGTAATGGGCACTTTTCTTCCCAAAACTCCACCTTCCTAATTCATCCTTATGCGAAATGAACAACGGATGAATTTCCATATTTCCATGGAAACCAGCAGGAGTCGCTTGCCCATTTGACAGGTGAATGCACAAGCCCATAGTGGAACATGTTCCCAGACTAACATTTTTCTCTCTCTGCTGCCCTACGTATCCGTGATCACCAGCACACAGCCCTATGTAGCCCACAAAGTCTTTTTCCCTGTTTCTCCCTGCACACCAGCCAGCAGCAGGTAAAATGTACAAAGCACCAACCATGGGCTGCTCTAAGTGCCTTTCTTCTAATCCTGATGACAGCCGTTGAAACTGGTGCTATTGGCCCAATTTTGCAGATGGGAAAACTGAGGTTCAATGAAGTAAGGGGTTCACTCAAAGTCACCAAGCAAGCTAATGGTCATGTTAGACTCTCCACCAGCTACTGTGCTGCTTGGGAGAGCAGGTAGGTGGGTGAAGGGAGTTGGGAGAAGGCAGAAGGGGGAATAAACATTGAAGACTCACTGTTCACTTTACAACTTACCTCTCAGTCAGGCTAGGTATCAACCCAGGTGGACAGAAGGAGGCTCCCGCTTCACCCATGAAGATCTCAGCCCCAGAACACAGCCTGCATATCGCCTTTACGGCAGGAGCTGTGTCCCACCCTCACAACCAAGCCTGAAATCTGTCATTGTATCTCCACCAGGATCACCACAGAGGCTTTGCATAAGTGCACAGACTGTAAGCGGCTAGGCTGAAGATGACAGGACAGGAGCTATAGCTATTACTAGCATTGTGAAGGTTATGCTGTATGTGACCGTGAGCAAAGAGAACGAGAGGGTCTCCTTTCTTCCATGCTTCCTTGTTTTATCATTTTCATGTGCCCCAACAGCTCTTAAGATGTCCCAAAATATCCCTTTGGATCATATATTATGAACATTTAAATATTATCCATTTTATCACCCTAGGCATTCCAACAAATCTCAATGTATAGCTTTTTTTTTTTTTTTTTTTTTTTTTTTTGAGGCAGAGTTTTGCTCTGTCGCCCAAGCTGGAGTGCAGTGGCGCAATTTCAGCTCACTGCAACCTCCACCTCCTGGGTTCAAGAGATTCTCCTGCCTCAGACTCCCAAGTAGCTGGGATTACAGGCGTGCACCACGATGCCCAGCTAATTTTTGTATTTTTAGTAGAGATGCAGTTTCACCATGTTTGGCCAGGCTGGTCTTGAACTCCTAGCCTCAAGTGATCCACCCGCCTCAACCTCCTGAAGTGCTGAGATTACAGGTGTGTGCCATCATACCTGGCCAGCATTTTTATTAACTAAGCTTTGCCACAAGAATGACATAGAATGTGAAATTAATGTAAAGTCATAAGCATGGAAATCATTGACATATATAAATGTTCTCAATTTTACCTTTCTAACTCCTTTATTAACAAATAACTTATGGGCTGGGTGCAGTGGCTCAGGCCTGTAATCCCAGCACTTTGGGAGGCCAAGGCAGGTGGATCACCTGAGGTCAGGAGTTTGAGACCAGCCTGGCCAACATGGCAAAACCCTGTCTCTACTGAAAATACAAAAATTAGCCAGGCATTGTGGCGGGCACCTGTAATCCCAGCTACCAGGGAGGCTGAGGCAGGAGAATCATTTGAACCTGCGAGGCGGAGGTTGCAGTGAGCCAAGATCACGCCATGGCACCCCAGCCTGGGCGACAGAGCGAGACTCTGTCTCTAAATAAATAAATAACGTATTTTCTCCTGGGTTGCTACCCAAAGTCCCACTGATGACAACGATTCTCAAATCTGACTGCACATTCAAATCACCTGTGGATCTTTTACACACCATGGTACTTAAGCCCCAGCCCAGACCAAGTGAATCAGGCAGGGCAAGGCCTGGATGTTGTTTAAAAATTCCTGGATGATACAAAAAAGCTTCTAAAACGGAGACACTTTAGGGTAATTTGCATCACCTGGGGATATTTTTTAAGTACCGGTGCCTGGACCACCCCCACCCACGAGATTTCCATGTAATTGGTCTGGGATGAGCCTATACAAAGCTCCCCAGGTGACTGTAATGTGCAGCCAAGTTTGAGAACCACTGCAGAGCCCAAAGAGAAATGATTATTCAATAGAAAAGATGGGAAATTAAAGAGCCAAAAAAAGTAAGAAAACCATTCACACTTCTCTGAGCAGTTGAAACCCAACACTTCTGGTTCCATTCTGGTCTCCTTCCAAACATAAGCATTAGTGGAGGTAAAGCTTGCTCCTCACACATCCTCAGGCTGCCTCCTTTCTGTTCCCTCCAAGACTTCCTGCTTAGCTCTTAAAAGCGTGGACTTAGAAACAAAGAACCCTGGGTTACAGTCGCAGCTGGGTGACTCAGGCAGTGTACTTACCTCCCTGTCCCAGTCCCCTCCTATATAAAGTGATTAGCAAAGAGCTGACACACCATAAGTACTCAATAAACACTGGCTGTTCTACTTACTGGTGGTCTTTCTTCAACTCTTGTGAGGCAGGAGAATAGGGTCTGGAGGCAGGGAACCTAAGGCTGATTCACGCTGACTTCATAGAACTAAATCAAAAGGAAAACCCCAACTTTCCACACCTAAGTAACAAAAGGACTGGAGGCTACTCCCTTTGCAAACCCCCAACCCCCTTTCTGCCTGGAAGATGGAAAATTGAAAGTAAGTACCTCTGATTGGTTGCGAAAAGAACCAATCAGATATTTGCATAGGAGTGTAACTTTGTAACTTCACTTCAGCCTCGCGGGCCACTACTTTATTTGCATGAGGTGTACACCAAGTGGCCAATGGAAAACCTCTAGAGGGTATTTGGACCCCAGAAGATCCTGTAACCATGTCCCTTGAGCCGCTGCTCTGGCGGCTCCCACCCTATGTAGTGCATTTTCACTTTCAATAAATCTCTGCTTTCCTTGCTTTGATGTGTGTTTTGTCCAATTCTTTGTTCAAAATACCAAGAACCTGGACAACTTGCGGTCAAGACCCTCTACTGGTAACATTTGTTGGTAATAACTAATAATGATAATTAACACAAATAGGCTTATGATGTTCTAGGTCCTGTTCTAAATGCTTTACATATATTACCTCATTTAATTCTCACAATCACCCACAACTCTGAGGTAGTCATGAGCTTTGGCAGAAACTAATGTGATCCTCGATCATCCGAAGAGTCCATCGACCCTCTCCCAACAGTCAGGGAGAGCCCAGCACTGCCTTCTCTTTGTCCACCTCTTTGTTGGTTTAACATCTGCCTAAGCAATTTTACCTGTGTCTTTTCCGTTTGTTGAAAGGCTTCAAACAAAATAACTTGTTTAAAGGCCCAGACACAGTGCCCAGCACCTAGGACTTTCAGGCAATATATATTTCCCTGTCGTCCTTAACGAGTTTGACTTCTCAAGCCCCTTGGGGATTATTTTCTCCCGAGCAATGTGCCTGCAGTTCTAAGTTCACAGCCCAGTGAACAGCTGTGCCTTCTGTTCTGGCCCCCAAATTGGCCTGTGGGCTGGCCTACAGGTCCAGTGCTGGGGAATGGCAGCAGGTGTCAGGCATGAAGGAAGCACATCCGGAAGGGACCACCACTCCTCAGAGAGACATCATTGCCCTGACAAGCTGGCGTCTGAATGTCATCTCCTTATCACTCCATCCACCCATTGACCCTACATTCGAGCTAAGTGATTTCCTTCCACCGTTCATTCTTCCCCACAGTCTATAGAGCACTGTACTTCCCCTGAGTTTGCATCCAGTATATATTTCGAACCCTTCCTCCAGACCTCCCTGAGCCTCCCATTTAGCCTTGTTGGTTCAATGTAAGCACTTCTTCAAAGTCACCCCTGCTTTGATGTGCATCCATGCCAAGAATTACCAGTAATGTCTGTATCTTATTCCTGATTGCCCAAACCTTTTACATAGCTTCCTAGAAGCCAACTTTTAAGGTATCGTTCAGTAATATCACCACTTCTGAATCATCCATTAACTTCCCTTACTTATGGCTCTGCTTTTTGTCTGGTACTATCTGTCTGGGCATCATTTTTGACATTTTCCTGGCCCCTTATTTTTAAGCCATGAAGTTTACAAAACCAGTTCATCTAAGTATGGGTAAAAACAATTTCTCCCCTTCTAGAAACGTAAGGAGGAAAGCGCATGTAGAAAACCTTTCCGACTATATTGGGGGATTAGAGGTGGGTTCTGAAGATGTTGTGGAATGCTGTTTCCCCATGGTTTCCAGGATAGCTTTCAGGAATCCTTTTCTGTAGAATAGTCAAAGGGAGCCCCACTGAGTCGTCTGCAGGATTATTATTCAGTGGGAGGAATTCATGATATGGGGTCCAACTGTGTGAGCTGGGATTCTGAACTCCATCAGGTAGTTGTGAACCTGTGTCAGGTAGCTGAGTATGTAGCCTTAGGCTATACTTCACATTCCTGACTTCAGTTTCCCCTTCTATATAATGAAGACAATAGGATTGTTGGTAAATCAAAGGAGATAATGCATTTTAAAGACCAAGCACACAGTTAATATTCCAGAAATTATTGCTATGGTTTTTATTATCATCTTCATTATGTTTATTAGGAACTTCTATTCTCCAGGCTGCATCAAAAACTGAGTGCTGGAAAACACATCTGCGAATAGGGAGGTAGGACTAGATAGGCGTTGATATTCTCTGACTCTGTGGTCAGTGTGCATGCAGGAAGAAGCAGAGCCCCATCCCTGGCATTTCTGGCCCTCTCCCATCCCACTTTCCCCATCCTGCTGCCGCACTCCTTCCTCAGCCTGTGCTAGTGACAGCTGAGAGTTTCGACCGTGCAGTCTGGCCCAGCATCTATCTCCTTAACCAGTACAAGCCTCTGTCTCCTTAGCCCTGCTCCTCTTCCTCTCCTTTGTTTCCTGAGGGTGCTGCTGTAGACTCAGATGAGCTGCTGGCAGCTCAGTGAGGAAGCACTCAGAGCTCATTTTTCCCCCTTATCATATGAATTATGTTAAAGACTAAAAATGCCAGGATGCACTCTAAACTAGTAACAGCAGTTGGAGGCGTGGAGGTAGCAGGGGGAGAAGGAGGTGGTTGAGAGTGTACGTTTTTGACTTTTTATTTTATATAATTTTTAAGCATTGTGATTACAGGTAACATTTGCCTTCTTTTTAGTGTTTTTTCATTATTCAAATATTTTAACCTGACTCATACCTTTTGAAGATTAAAGAAATGAATAATAAAGATTTATCATTCCAATTACATGAATTTTTCTCTGAGTCAGGAATTCCACAGCAGTAATGCTTGTTTCATTTGGGTTCTATAGAATGAATATCCCATGCTACATCTTTGAGCCTTGCAAGATGGTAGAGGAAATTCACTGCCATGCATGAGAAAGGCCAACAGGGAGTCTGAAGGGGAGAGGATGAGGTGATCCTTAGAAGGAAAGAAGCAACTGCCAGCCAGGGCTTGGCCTGCAGGTCTCCTGCGTTCCTCCTCCAATAACCTGTATTCTGGAAGAATCCCTGCATTCATCTTCTAAGCTTACTTTGTAGTCATCTTTTGTAGTTAGGGCACAGTTAAAAAGAGATTTACTTGCTCAATATTTGACACATGGACTCACCTATTGATGCTAAGTGCTAGACACACATATGGAGCAAAGCAATGTTCTTTGTGTTCATTGTTAGGCATGCGGTGATGCTTTTGAAAGGCCTGCAGCGCCAAAGGGTAGATACTACCTTTGCAAACAGTGCACTGTGTATTCTCTTTTTTTTTTTTTTGTTGAGACGGAGTCTCTCTCTGTCATCCAAGCTGGAGTGCAGGGGCGTGATCTTGGCTCACTGCAACCTCTGCCTCCTGGGTTCAAGCGATTCTTCTGCCTCAGCCTCCCAAGTAGCTGGGACTACAGGTGCATGCCACCAGGCCCGGCTAATTTTTGTATTTTTAGTAGAGACGGGGTTTCACCATATTGGCCAGGCTGGTCTCGAACTCCTGACCTCATGATCCACCCACCTCGGCCTCCCAAAGTGCTGGGATTACAGGTGTGAGCCACGGCACCCGGCCACTCTGTGTATTCTTAAATCCAGCTTCAGACCTAGGGTGAGCTCCTATTCAAAACATAAGGTCTAAGTTTATCTCAATCCATGTGTTGCCAAACTTTCTGCCAAACATTGCCATAGACACATTTCTCTGAATCTTAAATTCATTCCCATCAACTAAATACGTGCTTAGCATTGTCATTGTACTTTAATTTAAAAGAGTCCAAACCAAGTATAAATGGATAAACCTTTTGGAGGGCAATTCAGCAAGACCTACCAAAATTTATTTTACTTCTATGAATTTACTTGCCTGTGTGCAGAAATAAATGCACACATCTATGCATTATAACATTCTTTGTTAACAGACTCATTGGAAGCAACACAAGTCTATTTTTAGAGGACTGGTTAAATAAATTATTCTACACCCATACAATGGAATATATGGAGTCATTAAAAAGAATGAGGTAATCTCTAAATACTGACAATGAAGATGTCTAAGACACATTATCAAGGGGGAATAAAAGAGGTCCACTCTATGTATGAGGAGTCTACTTATATAAGCAGAAAAATAATTTGTTGATATGTTCACATAGATATTAAAAATGTGGAAAATATTTGAAAAATCTTTGATTTCATATAGTACTTTCTAATATAAGGCTATGATGTGCCAAGCACTGTTTTAAGCTCTTTATAGATATCAACTCATTTAATTCTCATGAGAACCTCTGGGGTAGGTGCTATTGCTATCCCCACATTTCAGATAAGGAATGGGAAGACAGAGAGCTTGAGGTCACACCCTGAAAGCCTGTGCTGGCTACAGCAGATAGTTTGACCCATGCAGTCTGGCCCAGCCTGCTCCTTCTTTCTAGTACTGCTTTAGTTTTTTTTAAATAAGCAGCTATTGCTTTTATTTAAAATTTCAAGAATTAATAGAAAAAAGAATCTAAACCCATTTGGGGCATATCAGTTGCCATTATAAGGCATTCATACACATTACTGCCTCAGGTTCAGGTATTGAGGACAAGATTCAAAAATGTGAGCAGGTTACTTGTCTTTTAAGTGATAGAAAATGCAGAATTTGTTTCAACTCTTGATGTTTCCTGAAATCTAGCTCAAGAGGGAAAGTTGGTTTTAGAGATCCTGTTTTTCAGACATGCTTCTATGAAATCTTGATAGAGGAGCCAAGAGTACAAGCCTTAAGCAAGGGAGCTCTCCAATAAGACCCTCATTCAACAAGGAGGCCGGGGAATAGATTGGGAGAAGTGGGAAGCTGTGTTGGCTGTGGATACCCAAGAGTCATGGAGAGCTTAGGAACAGCATAGCAATTACCCTCCCCTCTAAGGCAGACACTTAAATTGTTGGAAACACCCCACAGGTCACTTCCTATTGGTGGTTTTAGCATTAACAAGCTGGAGGGTTATTTTTGCTGTTCCACTTAGCTGATGGCATCCCACATGAAGGTTTATTAGAAGTACTAAGAGGTATACAAGGGTGTGGAAAACAAAGAAGAAAACATAATTAACTGGAAAACAGAAAGAGAGGAAGGTCCATGATCTGACTGAGGAAGGAAAACAGCAACCCTAAGCCACATATATAGAAAGAAACAAACAGGAGTGCAAGAGCGGGGAAGGGAATCCCAAGGACACCCCGGTCTGCTGGGGAGGGCAACCATAACAGTCACAAATTTTGGTTGCAAATAACAAGAACCAGGCCAAGGTATCTTAAGGAAAAGGTGGTGGGTGCAGTATTACAAGGGTGGATCAGTGTCTCACAGAAGCCAGCAGCCACTCACAGTCAGGTAGGAGCAGAACTGGAAACTGGAAATCCAGAGGCACCCTGGGAGCAGAATTTTCAGACATGCCAAAATTTCAGTCAGTGGATCTCCTTCACCCCACCTACATGGCAGAAGGAAGCAATGTCTGTATTTGGTCATCTTCCCCAAGCTCTAGTGGTTGGCCTCCAAAACTCAAGAGACAGTTCCAACATCTACAGCAAGTTGGCGGTGTCCTTGGCTCCCCGGATTATTTTGCAATCTGCTGCTCACACCTCTTAGCTGTCTTGACAGGAGGAAAGGGAGAGACAGCATTTCCTTTTCTCTGTATGATGCCAACTTCTTTTCTCCCCTCATTTTTATCTTCCTTCTTTCTTCTTCTATGACACTTCTTTGACTGGCCAGAAAATTACTTACAGTCTCCCTTATGGCATCTTTTGCCCCCTCCCCCAGCCATGAAGCACCCCCATTGTACATTTCTGGAACTGTTCATTGATTGCTCAGAATGGAGTAATTCTCTGTCTGCATCTAAGCCCAATGCACACACAGCAGCAGCTCCCAGGGTCCATGGAACTGCAGATAGCAGGGTCCAGAAACCTTAGACTGCAAATCTCATCTCAGGATTACTAGTTTTCAGATAAGGAACTGTCTTGATTTGGTTTCTACTGAAAGCAGAGCCTGAGATGAGGACTCAGTGCAGGTAGTTTATTTGGGAGATGAGCCTAGGAAGCAGTAACAGGGGAGTATGAGAGAGAAAGGGAAAATGTCCATTTCAGAGTATATTATTGAGTCATCTCTGTAGGCAACAGGGGCTCCACTCTGCTGGGGACCTTTAGGAAGTGTTCTTATTCTTCCCCTAATTATCAGCCTGAAGTTGTATCCACTCATTCCAACCACCTTCTGTTGAAACGTTATCCCCCAGGGGTCTGTGTGCCTCTCCACTTCCTGGTTGCTCCTGTGCATGGGCCAAGAGGGTTCCCACGATTTTGAAGAAGGTCCTTGAAGCAGAGGAAAAAAAGAAAGCCGGGCTTGGAGCAAGATGCTGTCAGCAGAAGGGAAATCCAACCTTGCAGGGAACAGCCCACTACACTGAGCCAAATTCAGGGGTAGGCTAGGGGGATGTAACACAAAACCCCACCTAGGATTTGTTTTTAATTGCTCAAAGTAATATGTGTACATGGTAAAAAAAAAAAAAAAAAATCAAATAGAGAAGAATATACAGTAAAAGCAGCAATCTCCAACTCCACTCAGCCCAATACCAAGTTCCGCTACCCAGAACCAACCACGTGAAACTGCTACTAGTTTTTCTTACCTCCAGTTGCCCCTGATTCTTACTCTTCCTCAAAAGAAATACACTGTAAAATCATCCATCCTCTCCATATCAAGGATTTCTCATGAAGTTTTGGGTTTTGATCCTAATCTACCTTTCACCCAAGGAATCATAGATAGGAAAATGTATAAGGGATTTAACCCCAGAAAATTAGCTCTTTGCATATAGGCATTCACACCTAATCAGGGCTGCTCTTAGCACTGAGCTCTTCAGTACAGGCATACCTTGGAGATATTGTAGGTTCGGTTCCAGACCACAACAATAAAGCAGATATTGCAGTAAAATAAGTCACAAGAATTTTTTGGTTTTCCGGTGCACATAAAAGTTATGTTTACACTATGCTTAATAGACTATAATCTATTAAGTGTGCAATAGCATTGTGTCTAGAAGGATGTTCATATCTTAATTGAAAAACACTTTTGCTGAAAAATACTAATGATGGTCTGAGCCTTCAGCAAGTTGTAATCTTTTTGCTGGTGGAGGTTCTTTCCTTGATGTTATGGGCCTTGACCTGGATTAGGCTCTGGTTTATGGGAAATGCTATGGCTGATTTGATCTTCTATTTAGACTACTCAAACATTCTTCATATCAGCCATCGGGCTATTTCACTTTCTTATCATTCATGTGTTCACTGGAGTAGACTTTTAGTTTCCTTCAAGAACTCTTCCTTTGCATTCACAATTTGGCTGTTTGGCTCAAGAGGCCTAACTTTCAGTCTATCTCAGCTTTCAACATGCCTTCCTCACTAAGCTTAATCATTTCTAGCTTTCAATTTAAAGAAACACATGACTCTTCACTTAAACAGTGAAGCCACTGCAGGGTTATTAATTGACCTAACTTTAATATTGTTCTGCCTCAGGAAATAGGAAAGCCCAAGGAGAGGAAGAGAGATGGGGGAGCTGCTGGTCGGTGGGGCAGTCAGAGCACACACGCATTTATTAAGTTTGCCATCTATGGGCATGGTTCAAGGCACCCTAAAACAATTACAATAGTAACTTCAAAGTTCACAAATCACAGATCACTTTAATGGATATAATAATAATGAAAGTGTTTGAAATATTGAGGAATATGTCCTATTAGTTTGGCTTAGTTTTGAGGGGACTTGATTGAGCTGAAGGATAATGAAGACTTCCAAGGTGATGCAGAATTCTGTGTCATGTTAAAATTCAGTATATTACTTCCAGAACTGTTATGAAACTTATGTTATGAAATTTATGTGCCTAAAGTTTAGGCAACTTTTGCTTCTACCTAACTTTCTGAAAATATTTTCTTTTTCAGAAAGGTGTTGAAATAAAAATTAAATACAAGTTGAGAAACATGTTAAGAGTTACTCTCTGTGAAATAAATCTGGAGTCAGAATGTAAACATATGCTTATTGAATAGATCTCAATTTTTTTGAGACCAGTTTATTCCTGTTATTGCCACTAGTTTCATTGACTTGATCAATATTATGCACTCTGAATGAATAAAGTTGATTAAATTTTTTTTGTGTGTGTTGCTTTTGTATTCAGGCTTTAACCCATCCATTGCCATTTTTAGCATTAAAAAATTTATAGAACTATGGATATTTGGCTGGCTTTCTTTCTTTCTCTCTCTCTCTCTTTCTCTCTTTCTTCTGTTTTTTTTTTTTTTTTTTTGACGGACTCTCGCTCTGTTGCCCAGGCTGGAGTGCAATGGCATGATCTCTGCTCATGGCAAGCTCCGCCTCCCAGGTTCACACCATTCTCCTGCCTCAGCCTTCTGAGTAGCTGGGACTACAGGCACCCACCACCACGCCCGGCTAATTTTTTTTTTTTTTTTTTTTTTTTTTTGTATTTTTAGTAAAGACAGGGTTTCACTGAGTTAGCCAGGATGGTCTCGATCTCCTGACTTCTTGATCCGCCCGCCTCAGCCTCCCAAAGTGCTGGGATTACAGGCATGAGCCACTGTGCCCGGCAGGGTATTTGGTTTTCTAATCAGGTAGCCTGCTATGGATTGAATTTTTGTATCTCCCCCAAATTCATGTGTTGAAGCCCTAATCCTCAGTATGATAGTGTTTGGAGGTGGGGCCTTTGATAGGTTATTAGGTCATGAGGGTGCAGACTTTCATGAATGGCATTAGTGCTCTCATAAGAAAGGATATGAGAGAAATGATTTCTATCTTGGCCACGTGAGGCTACAGTGAGAAGAGATGGCTGTCTACAAGCCGGAAAATGGGCCATCACCATTCACCAAATCTGCTGGCACATTTTTCTTAGACTTCCAAACCTCCATAAATGTGAGAAATAAATGTTTATTGTTTAAACCACTCCAGTCTATGGTATTTTTGGTATTAGCAACTTGAACTAAGACATGCTGTATTGTTAAAAATTCTTGAATGTTTTTGTGTTAAAATATTTGTCTGTGTATGTGTGTATGTGTATAGATCAGATATATTTCCTTGTTGCTTTATTCATTGGTCCCTGTTAATTTAGCTCTGATTATGTCTAATCTAGGGAATATTGAAGACAATTATGTTATTGCCTACCCACCCTTACGAGTCTCTTTTTGCAGCAAAAGATTCCCAAGTTGTGTTCCTTACTATCCTCATCACCTACCTTTGAGTCCTGTCCAGTGTGGCAAAGTCCTTAAAAGTAATGTCTCAGGAGTGGTAGCTCACGCCTGTAATCCCAGCATTTTGGGAGGGAAAGCAGGCAGATCACTTGAGGCCAGGAGTTTGAGACCAGCCTGGCCAACATGGCAAAACCCCATGTCTACTAAAAACACAAAAATTAGCTGAGCGTGGTGGCACACGCCTATATTCCCAATTACTTGGGTAGCTGAGTCACGAGAATCACTTAAACCTGGGGTGAGGCTTGTCGTGGGGGAGGTTGGTTGCAGTGAGCTGAGATTGTGCCACTGCACTATAGTCTGGGTGACAGAGCAAGACTATGTCTCAAAAAAAAAGAAATAAAAAAAAAGAAAGAAAGAAAGAAAAAGAAAAAGAAAAAAATAAAATGTGTTGATCATAAGAGGAGACTAAAACAAGTGAGCATTGACATAATCAGCTCTAGTAAATCTACTAGGCAGAGCTAATGAGAATTCTGTGTATATATTTTCCTACTCAAGTAATTTGAAATATTATGTGAAAAAGTTATAACTAAGTCTGTGGTTCATGGAATGGTTTTTAAGCAATATTCCTTAGAAAGGAAGAAAAAGTTGGGTTTTGCTATGTCACCTGTCTTCTTATACATTTTTTAAAAAGATCCTTCATTTTGTTCAAATTATTCATAGACTTTGCATCTGTTTTTGAGTTGGATTTCCTAAATGGTACTATTTGTTCATCTGCAAACACCTGAGTTACAAAAGGTTTTCTCAAATGAGGTCATTCATTGAGTCAGAATATTTCTCCAAAAAAGGCCACAGGGAAGGGCAAGTGTTTGTCATTTGAATTTTGCCCTTTCTTAGGAAGTTGCTTTGGCTACATGTTAGGAGACCAGTTTCTGGGGGAAAAAAAAAAATCTATGTGTGAATGTTCTGGCCTTTCCATAGGCAATGACAAAGGCTTTCCCTGGCAGTCTTCTGGGGAAATCTGCCCTGCCCACACAGCCTTGGTGCACAGCCAGTGCACTGTGGTCTTTGAGGAGACCTGTGGTCTCTTCACTGCAAGAGACAAGGAGTCCTGCCCACTGGCTGGTCATGCTCTTATGCACAGTGACTTCCTAGCCAGGCACCTCCACTGGAAAAGGTGCCTCCTTATCCGTAAACCTTGAAGATATTTTCTCCACTCTGACTCACTCAGTGTCCAGTAACTTTTCCACTTCTAGCCCTCCCCTCTCCTCTGGGTCCCAGGTCCATAAAACTGCAAAAGCCTTTTGTTCCAGGCTTCTTACTCAATGAGACACTGCCCCCTACCCCACCCCCAGGGATCCATCTGATCCTCAACAGGTGCACTGTTCCATGCGGAAATGGAACAGGGAAGAGATGACAGCTTTCTCTGGTTTTAGCCTCTTGCTTTTATTATCGCAGTACATGGATAAAGGCTTCACTCTTGCTTTCATCTTGGCGCACTGCTTTTAACTTGCTGCTCTGGCAATTCAGTTCTAGTTAGCTCAGCCTGAGACAGGTCCTGACAATGCAGTTCCCATCAATAAAAGCTTTTACCATAAAATGGACACACCAGGCAGTAATAATTATAAAAGCCAACATTTACTGAGCTCTTACTGTATGCCAGAAACCATGATAAGCCCTTTAAATATGTGATTGCTGTATTGCTCAAAGTGTGGTCCAGGAACTAGTGCCGACTGACACAGTTTGTTACCAATTTAAGACATGATAAGTAGAAAAACTGAGAGTATGTATTTAGAAACTTGTATTTGTCACTGCTATGTAACTGGTATTTTTTTTGTATTTGTATGAGTATTCGTCCACAACAGATTGAAAATTTTAGAAATATGTTCTTTCACCACAGATGAATGGAGAAGCACTATGCTATCTCATCTAATCTTTAAAACGATCTTTCGAAGTACGTCCCGTTAGTACCCCTCATATACTGATGAGTAACCCAAGGCCCAGACAGGCTGAGTAACTTGCTCAGGGTCATGCTGATAAGTAGTGTCAATGCTGTGGCAAGACAGCTCGCTCCAGCTGCTGGGCTTCCTTACTCTAGGGCTAGACTCACAGCTCTTTTTATCAGTGAATATCTTGTGCTACCCAAATGTGATCTAACAAGTGTCCTATGGAGCCACTTGGGTAGAATATCTGTCATTGTGTTTGCCCCAGCAAATCCAGGGTGTATAGCTGCCTTAGACAAGTACCTCTGTCACATAATTAAATGACACTCTCTACCTACATTGGCAAGGAGAAGTTCTGAGTCTTTGCAGGAAGCCCACCACATTCCGAGGTATCTTCTTGTGTTGGATGTAGGGTTTTCAGAAATTCAATTCTTGTTAGAATCAGTATTTACCGAAATCAATTTTCCCTGTCCTTAGCACCAATTTCCAAACTTATAATTCCATTTACTTTCAGTTTTAGGATTCTGCGTCTGTATGGCCATGGGTACGTATTTCCTGCTGTCATCACAGGCATGGAAATAAAATTTTGTGAATCCGAGTATTTCCCATAGACTGAGGTCTCGACTGCTTATACTGGCACACCTCGTTTTATGCACTTCACTTTTTTGTGCTGTGCAGATATCGTATTCTTACAAACTGAAGGTTGTGGTAACCCTATATCCAGCAAATCTATTGGTGCCATTTTCCCAACAGCATGTGCTCACTTCATGTTTCTGTGTTACATTTTAGTAATTCTCTCAATATTTCAAACATTTTCACTATTATTGGGGAGCAGCTGGTTTTGGTTACGTGAATATCTTCTTTAGTGGTGATTTCTGAAATTTTGGTGCACTCATCACATGGTCAGTGTACACTGTACCCAATGCATAGTCCTTTAACCCTCATGCCCCACCCGCCCTTTCGCCTGAATCCCCAAAGTCCATTACATCATGTTTATGCCTTTGTGTCCTCATAGCTTAGTTCCCACTTATAAGTGAGAATACACAACATTCCATTCCTGAGTTACTTCACCTAGAATCATGGTCTCCAACTCCATGCAGGTTGCTGCAAATGTCATTATTTTGTTTCGATTTATGGCTGATTCATTTTCCATGGTGCATATATACCACATTTTCTTTATTCACTAATTGTTTGATGGACATTTAAGCTGGTTCCACATTTTTGCAATTGCAAATTGTGCTGCTATAAACATGTGTGTGCCAGTGTCTTTTTCATATAATGACTTCCTTTCCTTTGTGTGAAGAATACCCAGTAGTGGAATTACTGGATTGAATGGTGGTTCTACTTTTAGTTATTTAAGGAATCTCCATACTGTTTTCCACAGTGGTTGTACTGGTTTACATTCCCACCAGCAGTGTAAAAATGTTCCTTTTTCACCACCTCCAAGCCAACATCTATTTTTTTTTCATTTTTAAATTATGGCCATTTTTGCAGGAGTAAGGTGGTATCACATGTGGTTTTTATTTGCATTTCCCTGATAATAAGTGATGCTGAGTATTTTTTTTTTATACTTTAAGTTCTAGGGTACATGTGCACAATGTGCAGGTTTGTTACATATGTATACATGTGCCATGTTGGTGTGCTGCACCCATTAACTCGTCATTTACATTAGGTATATCTCCTAATGCTATCCTTCCCGCCCTCCCACCCCCCACCCCACCACAGGCCCTGGTGTGTGATGTTCCCCTTCTTATGTCCATGTGTTCTCATTGTTCAATTCCCACCTATGAGTGAGAACATGCGGTGTTTGGTTTTTTGTCCTTGTGATCGTTTGCTGAGAATGATGGTTTCCAGCTTCATCCATGGCATTTTTTTATTTGTTTGTTGGCCATTTGTTTATCCTCTTTTGAGAATTGTCTGTTCATGTCTTTTGCCCACTTTTTGTTGGGATTATTTCTTTTTCCTTGCTGATTTGTTTGAGTTCCTGTATACTAGTCCTTTGTTAAATGCATAGTTCACAAATATTTTCTCCCACTCTGTGGGTTGTCTGTTTACTCTGCTGGTTATTTCTTTTGCTGTGCAGAAGCTTGTTAGTTTAATTAGGTCCCATTTATTTATTTTTGTTTTTGTTGCATTTGCTTTTGGGTTCTTGGTCATAAAGTCTTTGCATAAGCTCATATCTAGAGAGTATTTCTGATGTCTTCTTCTAGAATTTTTACGGTTTCAGGTCTTAGATTTAAGTCTTTGTTCAATCTTGAATCAATGTTTGCATAAGGTGAGAGATGAGGATCAAGTTTTATTCTTCTACATGTGGCTTGCCAATTATCCCAGTACCATTTGTTGAATAGGGTGATCTTTCCGTAATTTATGTTTTGTTGTGGTGTGTTTGAGATGGAGTTTCACTCTTGTCACCCAGGCTGGAGTGCAACAGCACAATCTGGGCTCACTGCATCCTCAGCCTCCCAGGTTCAAGCAATTCTCCTGCCTCAGCCTCCCAAGTAGCTGGGATTACAGACACCCACCACCATGCCCGGCTAATTTTTGTATTTTTAGTAGAGATGAGGTTTCACCAGGTTGGCCAGGTTTGTCTCAAACTCCTGACTTCAGTGATCTGCCCACCTTGGCCTCCCAAAGTGCTGGGATTACAGGTGTGTGCCACGGCACCCAGCCCCCAATTTATGTTTTTGTTTCTTTGTCAAAGATCAGTTAGCTGTAAGTATTTGGATTTATTTTTGGGTTCTCTATTCTGTTCCATTGGTCTACATGCCAATTTTCACACCAGCCCATGCTGTTTTGGTAACTGTAGCCTTGTATTATAGCTTAAAGTCGGGTAATGTGATGCCTCCAAATTTGTTCTTTTTGCTTAGCCTTGCTTTGACTATGTGGGCTCCTTTTTGGTTCCATATGAACTGTAGAATTTTTTTTCTAGTTCTGTGAAAAGTGATGATACTATTTTGATGGGAAGTACACTGAATCTGTAGATTTTGGCAGTATGGCCATTTTCACAATATTGATTCTACCCATCCATGAGCATGGGATGTGTTTCCATTTATTTGTGTCATCTATGATTTCCTTCAGCAATTTGTAGTTTCCCTTGTAGAAATCTTTTACCTCCTTGGTTAAGTACATTCCTAGGTTTTTCGGGAGTTTTTTGTTTTTGTTTTTGTTTTTGTTTGCAGCTGCTGTAAAAGGGATTGAGTTATTTATTTGATTCTCAGTTTGGTTGTTGTTGGTGTATAGCCATACTACTGGTTTGTGTACATGAATTTTGTATCCTGAAAATTTATTTAATTCATTTATCAGTTCTTCGAGTTTTATGGATGAGTCTTCAGGGTTTTCTAGGTATATGTCATATCATCAGTGAACAGCGACAGTTTGACTTTCTCTTTACTGATTTGGATGCCCTTTACTTCTTTCTCTTGTCTGATTGCTCTGGCTAGGACTTCCAGTACTATGTTGGGTAGAAGTGGTGAAAGTTGGCATCCTTGTCTTGTTCCAGTTCTCAGGGGCAACGCTTTCAACTTTTCCCTGTTCAGTATTATGTTGCTCCTGACTTTATTTCTGTGTGAGTTGTTTCTTCAGGATAGCTTTTCTTTGTAACACAATGGTAGCAGCAAGTTCAGGCTGTAAATCCATATTCTTTGTCATCCAAAAAGAAAGAGATTTCCTGTGTCCCACAACTCCCAAAACATTTTTCAAAGCATCACATTGATTAGACAACCTCTAAAGCAATCCCTTGAACTAAGGGAATGTCATGTACTGAATGGCTTAGTATTCGATTACCTGGAGCAGTAAACATGGACTCAGGGCAAGATGTGGATTTGCAGCATTTGCCAATTTCCATGGTGTAAATACTCCCACGATAGCCAATAAAGTGTGTGAGAGAGAGGAAAAATGGAAACACTGAAGAATGCCAGAAATATTGTCAAGAGACAGGGAATGAAGAAATAACAGAACATATGTTAAGGCATTGAGGAAAAAATAATACCTTTTGCTGATTTAAGTCTACTTAATAAAATGGTTACACACATAAATACTAGAATAATAGATACCAAACTATGAACAGTTATTATTTCTTGGTGGTAGCCATATGAGTAAACTTCCTTGTATTTTTTAAATATATATATATGAATAAACAACATATTTCTTTTACAAGAGGAAAATATAGTATTTTCATAATACTATTTGCCAAAACACATCTGGAATCGATGTCAGAATTCAGCACTCCTAATGCAGCATTCTCTACTTAATTATGTAAAATCACTCAACAAACATTCTCCTCATGCAAAGAAGTAGAATGAAATTGTTAGTAAAGGAAATGGCTGATTTTACACATTATAAACTCACTCCTTCTGCAGTGTCATTCAAATATTTATTGATCACCCTCTACCTACCTTAATCATTTTCCATGAATTGTTCCCAAAACAATTTTATTGATATTAATCTTTAAAATAATATTCCAAACTTTTAATTGCAATAAAAATCATCAAAATAAATGTATGTTTTACTGATTTATCATCTTATTTAGCTATTACTGTGATGCTTACTTCACACTACAAGACATGAAAAAATTGAAAAAATGATGAAGTTGATAGACCAGAAAAACTATCTATTAATTATGTGAGGAACTTAAATTATCAAAAACTAAGTGGTTTTCCTTGCTTTAAAGAAATTATAACGTCTGAGTGGCAGATGAAATGAAATAAGACAGAAATTCATCTTTCTTCCTCTGCCCCTCATTCATAAACCTTTTTGTTCATTTCAAAATGGAAAGCAAGAAGAATTAATGAGATTTTTGCCTGAAGTATATCCCTCTAAACCCACATCTATTTAAATTAAAAATTCACCAAAATAGTGTCTGCATTTTCAGTAATTCTTGAAAAACAATTGTATAGCCTCCAAATGACAATCTCAAAAGATAAAGAAATAATACAAATATATTTAAAAAACAACTGTCTGAATCTATATATTTTTCCTCGAGTCTTTTTTCAAATTGAAGTCTTCAGATGAAATGTTTATAAGCCTATTCAAGTGTCTGCACTTATTTCTATACCTAGCATAAGCTCATAACATTTTATTGTGTTAGAAAAGCAGCACTTACAGGACAACTGCTCTGAAATTCATATGCCACAGCATATAACTGAAGGATTTTCAGTGGAGTGGTCTTGAGAGTAGATGATTTTTCTCCCCAGGGGTCTGCCTTCCATACTAGATTAGAAACTCCTCAAGGCAAGGGATTTTCTTTATGTCATAGGCACCTTTGCATATTGGTGGACATATAATTGGTTTCAGTGAATATTTATTAAATAAATGAATCAGTAATTGAATAAAGCTCTGCTTTGCCCAGTGGCTCAAATTCATGAATCCAGAAACAACCTTAAATTTAAATAGGCAGAGATGTAAAATTGGATGTAGGACATAGTCACATGGTGGCTTCTCAAGTCATCCGCAGTCCATCCATTCTCAAAACCTCAAAAGCTCCTTGAGCCTTCTGACCACTTTCTAAGGCAAAGAAATTATGGCATCTCCATCTTATTCACTGAAAGGTGTTGCCCAATTTAGGCTTCAAGGGGTCCTTCTAGCAAGCTGTTAAGCACCCAGTGTGTGACTGGAACACTGAATCCTGAGTTATGGGTGCCCCTCTATCAGAGAATTCTCCCCTATCCAGCCTATACTCCTCCCTCTCAGGACTAACATTTTCAAGATCCACCTCTGATGTGCTGCCTCATTTCCTCTGGGCACTTCTTACCCACATTCTCCAACTCCTTTATAGGGACCACTTCACCCTAAAGAAGGGCTCTACTTTCCCATTCAGGCTGAGCTGAGACCTGAATCTGGTTATCGGCCTGAAGGCAATGAGGGTGGTGGACTTGAGCTTGAGGAGAACCAGCAAGTCGACTGCCTCACCCTCACCTGAAGCTTCTCAAAGTATCCAGACAATGGGAAGCAAGAGGGCATGTTTTCCTTTGGAAAGGGTGATGGAGCTGCTTCTGCCAAGGAGGAGGATCCAGAGGAACTGGGACCCTTACGGTTACCCTCCTGTGTCTCAAAGTCCCCATCTTTTCCTCTCAGGGTGCTAAATTTGTCAGAGGAACCTTGTTGAGATGGTGTGCATAATATGTCTTGCATTTCTGTCGCCCTTATAATTAAATCCAGAGCTGGATTTTCAGCACAGGCTTCATGGTAGCTGTGAGAAATGAGTCTTTTAAAGCTGCCTTAGGAACACTCTGGCTGACAAAGCATGGCTTAAATGTGTCTGTGATTCTCTTTTTATAAAGCTACTAATTCCATCAAAAGAAGATACCTCATGCCACAATCCTTATAAATTTTGTTCCTCTCAGAACAACCAGATGCATCAGTCACGCATCTACCAATGCCTTGTCTTATAACTACACTTCTCAATAAACCACAAGTGAAAACTTCAGTAATTTTTATGAGTAATCAGCAGAAGAATGCTCCCTGCAGAGATATGTACTTTCCAGAAGCTGTGAATATGCCACTTTACATACAGACAAAAGGGACTTTGTGGATGTGATTGAGGTTAGGTAGTTTGAGATGGGGAGATTATCCTGGATTATCAAATGGGCTCAGTCTAATCATTCGAGTTCTTAAAGACAGAGATACTTTCCTAACTGGGTAAGAAGTGACCATGGAATAAGGGTCAGGGAGATGCTACTGCATTGCTGGCCTTTGAAGACAGAAAAAGGGGCCACAAGCCAAGAAAATGCAGGTGACCTCTAGAAGCTGGAGAAGACAAGGAGCCAGCTTTTCCTTTGGAGCCTCTGGAAAAGAACACAGCCTTACTGACACTTTAATTTTAGCCCAGTGAGACCGCTATCAGACTTCCACCCTACAAATTTTAAAATAAAAAATTAGGCCAGGCTCACATCTGTAACCCCAGCACTTTAAGAGGCTGAGGCGGATGCATCACTTGAGGTCAGTAGTTCGAGACCAGCTTGGCTAACATGGTGAAAATTCTTTCTCTACTAAAAATATAAAAATTAGATGGGCATGGTGGCAGGTGCCTGTAGTTCCAGCTACTTGGGAGGCTGAGGCAGGAGAATTGCTTGAACCCAGAAGGCAGAGGCTGCAGTGAGCCAAGATCACACCACTACACTCCAGCCTGGGCAACAGTATGAGACTCCATCTCAAAAAAAATTTTTTTAATTTAATTTAAAAAAAAATAATTAATGCCTTGTGTTGTTTTAAGCTACTAAGATTATGGTAATTTGTCACGACAGCAATAGCTAATTCAGGATGCTGCTGTATGCCAGAATTGTCAGCATTTCATTTTCTACAAGCAATGAAGTTCCTAATGCTTTCAGACAGATAGGCAACTCAACCCAAAATCCAGTCTTGAGGATCTGCTTTCTAGACCCACTCCTCTACCTGTGTTTCCTAGAAAACAAAACCTATGGCAGTTACCTATGTACTGAGGCTTTATAAAAAAGGACAATCCCAGGACAGCAAGAGTGTGGAAGGAAGTAGATCAAGTTAGCAAATATAAGGTCCACCTCATTTATCCACTTATCTAGCCACAGCTTATAAGACAACACAGCCAGTTGCTTGGCCATGTGGCCCATCTTCCAGAGAGATCATAGAAAACCATTTCCCCTCAGAAGAGTCCATCAGGGGAAGAAAGGGAAATGAATGGAACCTTTGAGCACATCTCCTGCCTTCATTAGTCAGAATGTTCCCTCCACACTTTCAAAGTCTTCACCCAGTAGGGCAACCCACTAGGGAACCCAGGTCCCGCTGCCTGTAGCGTAGAAGTGGAGCAATAGGCCAAGACTCCCCCGATCCTTAGGTGATGGCTGGGTGCAAGGTTGATGCAGCTCCTGCCAAGACATGCACCACGGACACCATGGAGAGCCCAACCGTCGCCAAGTGGGCGGGGGAGGACTGAGACCCAGAGGGAGAAGATGAGGGGCTTTCCATTGAGCGAGCTGCTCAGGACCTGGGGGACAGGGCGAGCAATGAGAATCTATGGAGGCACATGAATGAGGTCTCATACAGCAGCTTAGAAAATTCCATAATGCAAGACCTCTAAAATTAGAAACCTAAGACAAATAGCAGAGGCAAAAACTTCCACTTTTAAAAGTTCTGTAATCACAAAATTTCATCAGCACACACACATACACACACGCACACAATCACCTAATTCATAATAACTACATGTTGATATACAAATTTTTGAGTTGGCCAGTCATATTCAATGGACTTTTTGGACTGCCTTGGAAAAGTTCCACTTTTCTGAGTCTAACGTTTCTATACTAGATTAGCACTTCTTTTGTTGGTCAATGGGGAAATGGGACAAGACCAGACAATCTTACCTAGGTCTTATTGGAAGGGCTGGACCTACTATCCTTTGGTACCCTTTGATTCCAGGATGTCTTCTTGGCAGCCAATCATGCCACTGTCTTAGGTCAGCTCTGGTGTAACTTCTTTTTTTTTTTTTTTTCCCCCAGACAGTGTCTCGTTCTGTCACTTAGGCTGGAGTGCGACAGAGCAGTCATGGTTCTTCCTGGGCTCAAACAATCCTCCCACCTCAGCCTCCTGAGTATCTGGGAACACAGGTGCACACCACCATGCCCAGCTAATTTTTTAAATTTTTTGTAGAGACATGGTCTTGTCATATTGCCCAGGCTAGTCTGAAACTCCTAGGCTCAAGTGAGTCTCCTGCCTTGCTCCCAAAGCCCTGGGATTACAGGCATAAGCCACCCTGCCAGCCCTGATGTAGCTTTTTTTTTTTTTTTTTTTTTTTGAAACAGGGTCTAACTCTCACCCAGGCTGGAGTGCAGTGGACAGTAATGCCTCACTGCAGCCTCAACCTCCCAGGCCCAGGTGATCCTCCCACTTCAGCTTTTCGAGTATCTGGGACTACATGTGTGCACCACCACGTCCAGCTAATTTTTTGTATTTTTCTGTAGAAACAAGGTCTTGCTATATTATCCAGGCTGGTCTCAAACCCATGGGCTCAAGTGATCCCCATACTTCAGGATCCCAAAGTGCTGAGATTACAGGCATGAGCCACCGCACAGGGCCTGGTGTAGTTTCTTTCATGGAGCAATGTTCCTCAGCAAATGTCTGTTGATATTCTTCTTCAATGCTTTCTACCTGCCTGGTTTCTTATACATATACCCCTTTCCTTATTGGCTTTTTAACTCTAAACTATTTTTGTATCACAGTTATAGCTATTCTAGTTGACCTAGTATTCACAGTTATTAAAATCAAAATTAGTTACAATTAAATTCATAGCACACCACCATAGGATTTTTTTCTCACTGGGCGTGAATTTCAAAAAAAGAAGCCCAGGGTAGACCAAAGAAATAACTTGCTGATTCAGAGGCTTCCAAACGCTGTAGTGGGCTGGGGAACGTTATAGATCACACTTCCTGTAAATATCCAAACTGCTTAGAAATAGACTGTTCCCTACACAGTACAGTATGAGAGTCACTGCAGTTTCTCTAAATTAAAAAAAAAAAATCAATGGATTAGCTGACCATATGTCCTTATACATTTAGTATACTGGAGACTTAACTTATGGTCTCTTTGTGCTTTAAGTTTAAATCCATAAAGCAGTACAGCAGCAGTTTTCTTCATGAACAGCTTTTTATCAGCTGTCTGGGCAGTGTCCAGGTAATGAAGCCCAGGGACCTCAGAGAGCTGGCCCTGTGAAATTAATTCCATGGCTAGGGGAACATTCATTAAAATAATGGGTGACCACAGAAGTGTGTTTTTATAAGAGCTACAGTTGTAGTTGTTGTGAAATGTACTCAAGTATTCAAAGTAGTTTCAGTACTTGGCATTTTAAATAAAATACAGTTAGTGGATTGAAATGGTAATAGCCTGTCAGAATTCTTAAAATAAACGGGGCCTGGTAGGATAAATTACTTTATATGGAAATTACCTCCGAGTCTACTCTGATACATTACTGTTTTTGAACGTGTTGAGCAAGATTTAATAAAGCTAACTCCAATAGAGTCTGATAGCCTATGTTTTCTTAGTGGTTCTTAAGGTTTAGTCAGCTTAAGAATCACCTGGCTACTTGTTAAGTATGCCTATCTTAGTTCCTATCCCCAGAGACTTTTGAATCAATAGATCTGAGGTGGGGCCCAGAAATCTACATTTTAAGGAGCATTTCCTCTCTTTAGGTGATTCTGACACAGGTAGTTTACAAAGCACTCTCTTAAGATAACCAGTGTGGGAGTCTATGGCTCGATCCACTATCCCAAAACCTCAGTGGGTGCACCAGCCAGGAATACCATGGAGAAGTTGGTAAGTCATAAGCACTGTGTGCAAGGACGGCTCCTACAGCACTCTTCAGATCCTCCCAGGCCTCACTTGTCACCAGTAACTTCAAACTAGCAGCTAGTAGCCTGTTCTCCATGAACTATGACCAGATTGTGGGTCTGGGACATATGGTCAGCTAATCCATTGATTTTTTTTTTAATTTAGAGAACTTGCAGTGACTCTCATACTGTACTGTGTAGGGAACAGTCTATTTCTAAGCAGTTTGGATATTTACAGGAAGTGTGATCTATAATGTTCCCCAGCCCGGTACCGGCGTTTGGAAGCCTCTGAATCAGCAAGTTATTTCTTTGATCTACCCTGAGCTTCTTTTTTTGGAAATTCACACCCAGTGAGAAAAAAATCCTAGGGTGGTGTGCTACGAGATTAATTGTAACTAATTTTGATTTTAATAACTATAAATACTAGGTCAACTGTAATAGCCATAACTGTGATACAAAAATAGTTTAGAGTTAAAAAGCCAATAAGGAAAGGGATATATGTATAAGAAACCAGGCAGGTAGAAAGCATTGAAAGAGAATATCAACAGACATTTGCTGAAGACATTGTGACCAGGGATCACAATCCATCAGGATTTCATCTCATGCCTGTGCCTCCCATTCTCACTTCCTGCCCCATGGTTGCACTGTTGGCATAGAGGCATGAGACATTGTGGGTCTCAGTGGCACCCATATACATGCAACCTGGACGTCCTTGGGGAATTAATGTCCCATGATGAAAATCTTGGATCCAGGGAAATGGAGACAGCAGATGACTTTTTAATAATTCTCCCTCAGTGGACGATCAAAAGAGGCAGTCCTTTCTATGACCTCCTGAAACATGGTTCCACTGAGATCAAGCGATGATCACAGTGGATACTTCAAATGGCTCTCTATCCCTGTCATTCCCTGTCTCTTCCTCTTGTTCCTCATGTGCTCTGGGGAATTGCACTCCTTGATAGCATAAGAGCACATAATCTTTGCCTCAGGCTCTGCTTTCTGGGGAACCCAAGCTAAGATACATTCTAGAATTTAGTTATTTAACTGTAGTGCAGCAAATAATTATAAATTCACAAGCTCCTCTGACTAGACCCATTCTTGCTTCACTGCACATGGCTGAGACCTCTGAACTTTGGACAGAACAATTCCACAAGGGACAAAGAAGATACTGAGAAGCTACATCCACCAATACCAGCATGTAGCCTTCACCTTGTGTGTATCTTTGCACTGCTAGCTAGCTAAAGAACCTTCGTCAAGTCTAATCTAAGTTGTCACTCTCACCATTCCCCAGACCTGGACTGACCAAGCTTTATAGTCTAGCATGGCTCAACTGGGTTACATCAACTTCAACTAGATTAAAAGATTTGTCTGTTCAGCTAGAATGTGATTTGAGTTAGAGATCCAGAACTATTATTCCAACAAAACTTAGTTCCATTTCTCAGCTGTATCCTTTTTATGACCTAGATTAGGACATCACTCCCACCACATTCTGTTAGTTAGAAGTGAGTCACCAAGTACAGCTTATGTTCACACTCACATGAAGGGAAATTAGACTTCACCTTTTGTACGTAGGATTATCAAGGAACAGAAAGCCACCATCTGGCTTCGTGCTGGACAGGCTTACCAACATATTCACATTTCAGAAGCCCTAGTTAAACTGCCACTTCTCGAGGACAGAATTGTGACCACTTTTCAGTACAAAGCTGTACATACAGTAGACCCCAAATATTTGCTAAATAAATAATCAAAAAAGAAAAGGACTTGATCTTCATGGTCCCCTGCACTTCCATTATTTCAATCATCACTAGAACTAGGCATTTATTCACATCATAGCTATCAGTTCATATGCTTCATATCTTAACTGACATGCCAGGTAGAAAATTGAAGCAGTTAGCTAAATAACTCAGGCTAAAAGTATTTTCACTTCAATTACATGCAAAGATGATGCAGGAATTTTTGCCCATAGTGAGATTTTTTTTTTCCCACCAGAGGCAGCATACTTTCTCCTAAAGATTTTTCCTCCTTCAAGTCAACCTCAAATTTCTTCCAGATGGTTCTGAGAAACTCATAGCAGCAATTTGTCACCATTCCTTTTATTGAAGGTGTAACACACTGCTGCAGTTTTAACTAGTCCCAGATCAGCAGTAACATATCAAGCACTAATGCCTTCGTTAGCTTCTTATAGGCTGTTGCTTCTGGAATTTACAGGGACTGAGAACTACAGTGTCTCAACCAAAGCATCGGCAACCCCTTTAGAATCCGCAAGGAGATGTGTGGTGTGCATCAAGTATAAGAGGCCAAATGTATATGCTTTAAATCTATAGTACCTGAGGCCAAAAGCAGTTTTTAAAAATTATTCCACAGCTTTTTCAAGTACATTTATGATTTCATTGTTTGAGTTTAAATATTTTTAAAGTATTATACGAAATGCAGAAGCAGAAAAGATATTGTTGATATATTTAAACAAATGAAAGTATAACATTTCTGCAAGGCAAAAATCCTCCATAATTAAAATCGAAAGACAAATAACAAATAAGAAAAAAATCTACAACTCATTTAAGTGACTAAACATTGTTTTTCTTAATATATGAAGAGCTTCTATAATTTAATAAAAAAACAACAAGCCAATGAAAAAGTGGACAAAAGATATGAACTGATAGCTTAAGGTCAAGGAAGTGGAAGTGGCTCAAACATATAAACAGATGCCCAACCTTATACCTAATAAGAGAATGCAAGTTGAAAGAACACTAGGGCATCATTTTTACCTATTAAATTTGAAAATACGAAAAAAAGTTTGATAACATTCTGTTAGGGAAGGCGTAGGAAACAGGCACTCTTATATAGCTTGATGGTGGGAGTAAAAACTCCATGGAGACCAATGTGCTCACACTGATCTCTATTACAAATGTATGTGCCTTTTGGCCTTCATGAACCACTTCTAGGACTATGTCCTAGAGTTACTCCCATGCGAGTATAAAATGACAGATATATGAGCCTTCATTACAGCATGGTATAGAATATTAAAACCACTTAAATGTCTACCAAGAGCAGATGGGTTAAACAAAATAGTGCAAATGTGTGCAATGCAACACAGCTACTAAAAAACTAAGTACATCTTTATATACCAATATGGAGTAAGTTCCAAAACATATTGTTAAGAAAAAATTAAAAATAAAGTGCAGAACAATTTACATAGTATGTTATGTTTCTACCTTAAGAATATATATCAAAGCTATATTGAAACAGGGTTGCTGGGAGACAGAGATGGAAAGGAGATCTATTTTTTCATTTTTTTGCACTTAAACCTTTTATATTTTATATTATGAGAATGAATTACTAATTTAATTAATAAATAAAAATTTTTAAACCATGCACTGCCAGAATGTGGTTCTATAATGGGACAAAGCATAGACTTTTCAATTGACCCACCCCCCAATACAGCAAAAGCAGTGCTAAGAGGAAAGTTTATAGCATTACATGCCTACATCAGAAAAGTAGAAAGATTACAAATTAACAATCTAGCAACCCACCTCAAATAACTAAAAAAGCAAGAACAAACCAAACCCAAAATTAGCAGAAAAAAAAAAGAAATAACAAAGATCAGAGCAGAACTAAATGAAATAGGACCAAAAAACAATACAAAGGATTAATGAAACAAAAACTTGGTTCTTCTAAAAGATAAAGAAAACTCATAAACCACTAGCTAGAAGAGAGAAGACCCAAATAAACAAAATCAGAAATGAAAAAGAAAACACTACAGCTGATACCAGAAATACAAAAGATTATTAGAGACTATCATGAAGCATTGTACACTCACAAACATGAAACCTGGAGGAAATGGATAAATTCCTGGAAACATAAATCCTCCCAAGATTGAGCCAAGAAGAAACAGAAAACCTGAACAGACAAATAACAAGCTGAGATTGAATCACTAATAAAAAAATCTACCAACAACAATAAAAAGCCCAGGACCAGATGAAGTCACAGCTGAATTCTACCAAACATACACAGAAGAACTAATACCAATCCTCCTAAAACTGTTCTAAAACATTGAGGAGAATGGAATTCTCCCTAACTCATTCTATGAGACCAGTATCAGCAAAACAAGACAAAGGTACAACAAAAAAAGAAAGACACACCAATATCCCTGATGAACATAGACACAAAAATCATCATCAAAATGCTAGCAAACAAAATCCAACAGGACATTAAAAAGGTAATACACTATGATCAAATGGGCTTTATACCAGGGACATAAGGATGGTTTGACATATGCAAATCAATAAATGGGATTCATCACATAAACAGAATGAAGTACAAAAGCCATATAGTCATCTCAATAGACACAGAAAAAGCATGTGATAGAATTTAGCATTCCTTCATGATAAAAACCCCAAAAAAACTAGGCACAAAAGGAACATACCTCAAAATACTAAAAGCCATATATGAAAATCCACAGTCAACATCATACTGAATAGGGAAAAGTTGAAAGCCTTTCTCCTCTAAGAACCGGAACAAGATAAGTATACCCACTTTCACCACTGTTCTGGCTAGGACTTTCAGTACATGCAACATAGTGCTGGAAGTCCTAGCCAGAGCAATCAGGCAAGAGAAAGAAAGAAAGGGCATCCAAATTAAAAAACAAGTCATATTACCCTGTTTGCTAACAATACAATCTTACATCTAGAAAAACCTAAAGACTCCACCAAACAACTCTTAGATTTGATATATGAATTTAGCGAAGTTGGAGGTTACAAAATCAACATACAAAAATCAGAAATGCTTCTTATTTTTGTATGTGGGTTTTGTATCCTGCAACTTTACTAAATAATAATGGTCCAATAATGATCCATTAATGCCTCAATAATGATCTAGCTAAAAAGGAAATCAAGAAAGCAATTCCCTTTATAATAGCTGCAAAAAATAAAATACCTAGGAATAAATTTAACCAGGGAGGTAAAAGATCTGTACAAGGAGAACTACAAAACACTGATGAAAGAAATTGTAAATGACATAAACAAATGGGAAAATATCCAATGCTTGTGGACTAATATTGTTAAAATGACCATACTGACCAAAGCAATATATGAATTCAATGCAACCCCTATCAAAATACCAATATCGTTTTTCACATAATCAGAAAAAACAATCCTACAATTCAAATGGACCCCAAAAAGTATCTGATAGCCAAATCAATCCTAAGCAAAAAGAACAAAGCTATAGTCACACTGCCTGACTTCAAATTATATGACAAGGATTTAGTAGCCAAAACAGCATGGTACTGGTATAAAATACATAGACCAATGGAACAGAATAGAGAACCCAAAAATAAAACCACATATTTACAGCCAACTGATCTTTGACAAAGCTGAAAAGAATACACATTGGAGAAATGACACTGTTTTCCTTTTTTTTATTATTATACTTTAAGTTCTGGGGTGAGTGTGCAGAATATGCAGGTTTGTTACATATGTATACACGTGCCATGGTGGTTTGCTGCACCCATCAACCCGTCATCTACTTTAGGTATTTCTCCTAATGCTATCCCTACCCTAGTCCCCCACCCCCCAACAGGCCCCAGTGTGTCATGTTCCCCTCCCTGTGAGAAATGACACTGTTTTCAATAAATGGTGCTGTGAAAATTGGATTGCCATAGGCATAAGAATGAAACTAGACCCCATCTCTCACTATACATAACAATCAACTCAGGATGAAATGTAAGAGCCGAAACTATAAAATTACTAGAGGAAAATCTCGGGAAAACTCTTCTGAACATTGGCCAATGCAAAGAAGTTATGACTAAGACCTCAAAAGCACAGGCAACAAAAAAATAGACAAATGAGATTTAATTAAGCTAATGCACTTCTGCACATAAAAAGAATCAGAGGAAGGACAATTTGCAGAATGGAAAAATATTTGCAAACTATTTATCCAACAGGGAACTAATATTCATAATCTACAAGGAACTCAAACAACCCAACAACAACCAAAAAAACGCCATTAAAACTTGGGCAAATGACATGAACAGACATTTTTTAAAAGAAGACACACAAATGGCCAAGAGGTATATTTTTTAAAATGTTCAACCTCAGCCGGGCGCAGTGGCTGGCGCCTGTAATCCCAGCACTTTGGGAGGCTGAGGCGGGCGGATCACGACGTCAGGAGATCAAGACCATCCTGGCTAACACGATGAAACACCGTCTGTACTAAAAATACAAAAAAATTAGCCGGGCGTGGTGGCGGGCGCCTGTAGTCCCAGCTATTCGGGAGGCTGAGGCAGGAGAATGGCATGAACCCACCCGGGAGGCGGAGCTTGCAGTGAGCCGAGATCACCACTGCACTCCAGCCTGGGTGACAGAGCGAGACTCCGTCTCGGAAAAAAAAAAAAAGCTCAACCTCTCTGTTCATCAGAGAAATGGAAATTAAAACCACAACAAGATATCATCTTACCCCAGTCAGAATGGCTATTATTTAAAAGACAAAAAATAACAGATGTTGGAGAGGATGTGGAGAAAAGGAAATGCTTATACACTGTTAGTGGGAACGTAAACTGTGGAAACTATGGAAAACAGTATGGACATTTCTCAAAGAACTAAAAATAATGGCCAGTGGCTCACACCTGTAATCCCAGCACTTTGGGAGGCCAAGGCGGGTGGATCACCTGAGGTCAGGAGTTCCAGACCAGCCTGGCCAACATGGTGAAACCCCGTCTCTACTAAAAATACAAAAATTAGCCAGGTGTGGTGGTGTGTGCCTGTAATCACAGCTACTCAAGAGACTGAGGCAGGATAATTACTTGAACCTGAGGAGGTAGAGGTTGCAGTGAGCCAAGATCGCACCACTGCACTCCAGCCTGGGCGACAGACTGAGACTCCACCTCAAAAAAAAAAAAAAAGAAAAGAAAAAGAAATAAAAACAGAATTACCATTTTATCCAGCAAACCCTCTACTGGATATCTACCCAAAGGAAAAGAAGTCAATATATCAAAAACAGTACTTGTATGTTTATCACAGCACTGTTTACAATAGCAAAGATATAGAATTAACCTAAGTGTGAATCAATGGATGATTCAATAAATAAAATGTAGTATATATACACAATGGAATATTATTCAGCCGTAAAAAAAGAATAAAATCAGCCGGACGTGGTGGCTCACGCCTGTAATCCCAGCACTTCGGGAGGCTGAGGCAGGTGGATCACGAGGTCAGGAGTTCAAGACCAGCCTGGCCAACATGGTGAAACCCTGTCTCTACTAATAATACAAAAATTAGCTGGGCGTGGTGGTGCATGCCTGTAATCCCAGCTATTCGGGAGGCTGAGGCAGGAGAATCACTTGAACCTGGGAGGCAGAGGTTGCAGTGAGCCAAGATAGCGCCATTGCACTACAGCCTGGGCAACAAGAGTGAAACTCCGTCTCAAAAAAAAAAAAAAAAAGAATAAAATCATATCCTTTGTGACGACATGAATAGAACTCGAGATTATTATTTTAAGTGAAACAACCCAGACACAGACAAATATTGCATGTTCTCGCTCATAAGTGGGTACTAAAATATGTATACACGTGGGCATAGAGAGTGGAATGATAGACAACGGAGACTCAGAAAGGTGAGAGGGCAGGAGGCAATGGAGGATAAGAAATTGGTTAATGGGTGCAATGTGCATTATTCAGGTGACAGATACTCCAAAAGCCCCGACTTAACCACTATGCAATCTATGCATGTAACAAAATTGCAGTTGTACCCCACAAATTTATACAAATAAAATAAATAAATAAATAAATAAATAAATAACAAAAAAATTGGCCCATCCCCATATGTACCTGGCTAGACCCTGGGTCAGGCACTGGATGTCTTCATAGCCCCTTCCCCTTATTTTGCAGCTTGCTTCTGGTGATATCCTGGGGTCACTTACACTTACACTACACAGTACCATTGCATTTAATAGCTCCTACATTCAGAAGATGCTGCCTCTGACAGGGAGAGATACTAGGATCCAAAGAGAGTTTTTCTGGATAAAGGGGGCTTTTCTTTCTCCTAAGAACCGCTGCATGCAGCTAGATGGAATTGGTTTGTGGTGATAGGAATAGAGAGCTGAACCTTATGACTCTTTCTATTTTTTTGAGTCAAGGTACCTGTTATTCATGCATTACAATTGGCTTTTTTGGCTTTGACCCTTCCTTCCCTCCCTCCCTCCCTCCCTCATTCCTTCCTTCTCTCCGTTTGCTCCTTCTTGTATAAATCCATCTGGAAGCAGGTCATAGTTGGAAGTTCTATTTGCCTGTGATTGCAAAATCACAGTCGCCTTTTGGCAACACGGGAATTACCTGAGAAAAGATTCTGCAGCTTCAAACTTTAACTGCATCGCCACTTTTTGTTTTTGCTAATTCCTTTTCTAAACAATAAAACTATGTTAATGATCACAAGAAAATCATCACATCAACTGAGTTAGAAATTAAGAGAGCAACTGGATGTCAATAAAATATTGACCACAGCTCTGAGAAAGCCAGTTTCATTTGGCGGGAGGTGTGATTCTCAGGGGAAGCATTTATTCTGTGTGTCAGATCCTGGGGGCCGGAGGTGCCATGGTGGGAGTTTACAGGTGGTGGTAGAGGAGAGGAGGCATTGGCCAGATCTTAATTTTGAAGAGCACTCTTTTCCTTCAATGAGGAAGTTCACTTCTTATCTAGGGTAAATTTCTGCATTGAGGTCTTGTGGCCGAAGGTGATACTCCTGACTCTGATTGGGCATCTTGGGTCAAGACAGGCTATCTCCCATCTACAGATGGTGACTGTTCAATAGACTTCCTAAGAATTCATGACTTTCTGAGGCGCTTGGCTACATCCTAGTTTTGGCACTTACATAAGTCAGATTTTGCAAAACATGATGTAAACCTTTCTTATTTCATATGGTTGAAATATTATTTCCTTAACAATTTTAATAATTTCATGTGGGAATCTTGCCTATCGAATTAGATTAGAAATTGCAATCTCTTCTTTCTCCCTCTTTATTTACCTTCCTCTCCCTCCAGAAGTGGTTCTAAAGAAAAGTTCTGCTATAGTTGATAACTGACAAGCCAAAACAACTATCTGATTTTTGCATAAAGCTGAGAATTATACCAACACTCTTGCTTTCATAATTTGATTGAAACACAACATAGAAAAGGGGAAATAAACAAAATGGCCATAAAAATCAATTTGGCAATGAAAAGGCAACCTGAGATTATCAAAGTGAAACTGTCTGGATTGGAGAAAGAAAGTATTACATCTTTTTTTTTTTTTTTTTTTTTTTTTGAGACGGAGTCTCACTCTGTTGCCCAGGCTGGAATGCAGTGGTGCTATCTCGGCTCACTGCAAGGTCCACCTCCTGGGTTCACGCCATTCTCCTGCCTCAGCCTCCCCTGTAGCTAGGACTACAAGCACCTGCCACCATGCCTGGCTAATTTATTTGTATTTTTTTTAGTAGAGATGGGGTTTCACTGTGTTAGCCAGGATGGTCTCAATCTCCTGACCTCGTGATCTGCCCACCTTGGCCTCCCAAATTGCTGGGATTACAGGCGTGAGCCACCGCACCAGGCCGAAAGTATTACATATTTAGAAATGCAAAATAAAAACTGAATTAGACCTTTTATCAAATGTGTATTAATATATTGCTGAACCTTTCTAGAATTCTAGACCTATGAAGTTCAAGAATTGAAACTTTCAATACTATCTATATGTGTCCCTTCTGTCTTGAGCTTCATAAGGGCCCAGAGGGTGAAATGCAACCCCCATTGGACTTGGGGCACTGCCAGCTCATAGTTCTTTTTAGGGTTGTTTTTCTTTTTGTTTTTTATGTTTGAACGGCTAGCACATGCCCTAGTAGACCAATGGATCTTTTGTGCAATTTACTGCTCTGAGTATGCAATTATTAGGAAACAGTTAATCATTTAAATTGAAGTTGAATGTTATTGATGGCATGATGTTGAGCTTTTAAAGTTTATATCAGCCATATCAAACTGAAACATGGTGAAAAAATTACCAAACTGCTTCTTAACGTTTTTGCATTCAGCAACTATTTTTGAGTATGTGCTGTTTTTAGCTATATTCTTGAAAGAATTAAGACTTGAATATCCACTTGAAGGATGGATTTGGTGAAAAATAACTTTGTATGGTTATCACTCCATTCCTCTAGGTGCAAGCCCCTTTGCTCTATGGTGGCTCACCTGTGAAAAGTTGTGCTTTTCTGAGTAAGAACCACTGGATTTTTTACAAAAGGAAACTAGGCAAGGCTTATACTTGGACGATGCTTGAGATCCTTTTGACTATTACCAGTGGACAACTCACGGAGCCTATGAGCAAGTGGATTTCTTTTTTATTACTTTATTTTATTTTTTGAGACAAGGTCTCACTCTGTCACCCAAGCCTGAGTGCAGTGGCGTGATCATGGCTCACCACAGCCTTGACCTCCAGGGTTCAAGCGATCCTCCCACCTCAGCCTCCCTTGTAGCTAGAACTACAGACACACACCATCAGGCCCAGCTAATTTTTTTTTTTTTTTTTTTTTTTTTTTTTTTTTTTTTTGGTAGAGATGGGGGTCTCACCATGTTACCCAAGCTGGTCTCAAACTTCTGAACTCAAGCAATCCGTTCACCTTGGCCTCCCAAAGTGCTGGGATTACAGGCATGAGCCACTGCTCCTGGCAGCAAGTGGATTTCTCCACTGAAAAATCCAAGTTCTATGCTTCCTTCTACATTGTTTTTAACACTCAGGACAAATTTTGAAGTAATAATTATCCCAAATTTGTTTGTAGAAAGTCTTAAAAATTAGGAGACTTAATTTATCACATTTCCTTCTATGAGGACATTCCACCAGCGAGTCTGCTCACTGCTTCTGGTGATGTGTGTTATGTGGATGACACAAGACAATGAACTTTTCTGTCTTTCTTTTGGTCCATGTTTAATTCCTCACACTTGGCAACTAAGCAAAAGTTGGTTGGGTTGGTTTTGTTTTGTTTTGTTTTCCAAAAGGGCTCACTCAGGTTGTCTTTTCATTCAAATAATTGAACCAAAATGGCAGTCAATATTCATTGAAGGTTTACCAGGAATATAGTTTTGTGGGGACATAGAGGAAAAGGAATGTCTACTTGAATGAAAAGGTCCACTTTATTTAAAAACAAAATACACAAAGTAACAAAAAAAATCTACATATTGAGTTTAAAGGGATGGAAAAGACATAGGAAAAATTAAGGATGGGAATATCTGAAATTTTTAATAATAATCAAGTCTTGGCTCTACAGAGGAGACCAAGAGTGTTTGCATATTCCACTCTGTATATGCTTGGCAGGTACAGAGAGAAGTAAATGAAGAAAGAATGAAGACTTTGAGAAGTGCAGTTCCACTCAAGTTCTTGGTTGGTTACAATCAACCAAAACTAACTCAGGTGCCCTTGGTTTCACCACACTTGATGATCCCTGGGCCTTTGAGTCATTCCCTTAAGACTGGAGGGCTCAAGTGGAAACACTGGATTTGCTGAGCCCATGGGACCAGGTTGCTCAGAGAGTGAATACTTGGCCCTCTTTGGCTTCCGTAGAGGAAGGTGCAGACTTGTCTTCCACTTGTGTGGTATTCCCCACCCCCACATTAGAAAAGGTTTTGAGAAGCCCTTTGTATCTATTACAAGTAGGTAGGATTCACAAATGGTATCACTAAGTAGTTTGGATTTTCTCCTTCAAATATCAAAACGCTGCATACTACCTTGGTGAGTTATAAAAAAGCTGTAATTAAAAAATGTTTTCACTGGAGGACTGAAGTCACTAAAGACTATTCCTCGATAATTTGAGATAGATTTCAAATTATTTTGACTATCCTCATTAAGTTTTAGGAGCTTAAAATCTGATTAATAATAATAAAGTTTAATTTTTATAGTCTCAGAGTGCTTGGCTGCTTATGTAGTAATCTGAGGGTCATCTCTTCATTAGGCCTTTTGGGAGATGCTATTTCTTCATGCCAGCCTGAAATTTCATGCTCTGCTTTGAGATGAAAAGAAGCAATTCCAAGAGTTTTTGACCAAAAGCAACACAAATTCAAGTTATAAAATACCCTTGACATGTTCACTGTTCAGCACCTTGCACCAAATGTCAAGGAATTATCAATACTAATTTACTTCCTTTGCCTTTCTAATGACTATGTTTGTGGAGAATTTTGATTAAAATGTGGCTACCTGTGGCCATTTTGCTGGAAAGGGTTTTTCAATAACCTTTGAATGATTATTCTTTCATGTGACTTCAAGGAAGAGATATTTATGAATTGGGCAATTAAAGTAAAATTTAACATTAAGAAAGTGAGTGCTGTCCAAGAATTACAATTTTATGTACTGAGCAATTTCCTAACAGGAGAAGCTTAGCTCAGGTCCCAAATGCTGAACATGGCTCGTGTGTGTGTGTGTGTGTGTGTGTGTGTGTGTGTGTGTGTGTCTGTGTTGATCAACAGTGGTTCTCAATCTTGTCTCCAAATTAAAATCACCCCTGGGGAGCTTTCAAAAGTCCCAATGCCCAGTCTACATTTCAGACCAATTAAATCAGAATCTTTGGGTGTAAGTCACAAGCGTCACCATTTTTTAAAGCTTCCTAGATGACTCTAATGTGTGGCTAAAGTGGAGAATCCCCTGGTTCATCAGATTGACTGGCACATGACTAACTAATGAGTAAACCATAAACTCTGTATCCTGCTTCATTCTGGAGACCTTAGCTCCCAAATCTACAGCTTTAACTCTGAACCTTCTCCTGAGTTATACACCCATATTTTATTCAAAACAAAAGTCATGATCTAGCTTTCACCAATCTTCCCCTTTCCCTTTGTTTTCTTTATCAGTTAGTGGTGTATGAGTTCTTGTAGTGCATTGCATCAGGCCAAGGGAGGTCTGCAATAGCTTTTACCTGAAGTAGTGTTTCTAAGATTTGGGAGATCTTGTTAAAATGTAGATTCTTACCTAATAGGTCTGGAGTGGTTCTACATTTTCTACAGACTTCCAAGTAAGGGCCCCACCGCTGGTCCAAAGACCACACTTGATTGACAAGGATCTAATGTAACACCTGTTCCAGTTATTCTGTTATAATGTCTTGTTTATTTCCTTCACATATCAGAGTTATGTTGCTTAATTATGTGTTTACTTGTTTACTATCTCCCCACCGAATACAAACTCCAATAGTCCTATAGCTATTTTATCTACTAAGTACCTATTATACTACCTGGCATTTAATAGTGGGTTACTAAATATTGAATAAATACATGAATGAATGAACATGCTAAAGAGACTGTCATAGGAACTGAGTCAAGCTGGAAGGGCTCTTGCCTGAGAGATTCTCGATGAAAATGCTGTCAAGGGGAGCTGAGAGGTAAAAGATAAAGAGAAATTAAGAATATAAATGGAGAGTAGGAAGCAATTGGATAATTGAGCCTGTTGAGTAGAAGGAGTAAGGGCTCAAGTGCAGAGTGGATAAATATCAGAGCTTAGAGGTCTAATATTAAAATTATGAGCATTCTTTCTATGCAAGGCTTGCACATCATTGCCATATTGATGGTAAGCTAAAGAAGAACTAGCCTGGACAAATATCAGCTTTCATATCCAAGTTCTCTGGAATGTCACAGAAGGTTTCCAGAGTTTACCTTTAGCTCTCTTGTCCAGACTCATCTCCCAACTTATTCTCCCTCTCTCTCCAAGACCCGTCACTGCCCACCAGGCACTGACTATACTGTACTGCTTATTGATATGTGCTCTTATTGAAATTTTATTCATTTTCAGCCCATATTCTTCCTCCTCCTTTAAGCCATATTTAATCCTATTAATATTGCCTTCCTCGTCTATATTGATTTAGCATGTCAATTCCATGTCTAGTCTCATTCTGCCACCCAGGCATGATCTCAGCTCACTGCAACCTCCGCCTCCCAGGTTCAAATGATTCTCATGCCTCAGCCTCCCGAGTAGCTGGGAATACAGGTGTGCACCACCACACCTGGTAATTTTTGTACTTTTAGTAAAGACATGGTTTCACCATATTGCCCAGGCTGGTCTCGAACTCCCAGCCTCAAGTGATCCACCCATCTCAGCCTCCCAAAGTGCTGGGATTACAGGTATGAACCACCGCACCCAGCCTCAATTCCATTTCTTAACATGTTTTATCACCAGTGCACAGGTCTATCTCTCCCAGGAGTTTAGGGTTCTATTAAGGTCAGACCCCTGTCTTCTAAATCTTTGGCTCTCCATGGTACGTTACAGTGTTATTATATGTAGTTGGAGCCCAACAAATGTTGCTTAAAATGATGTATAACAAAATAATGGTAAAACTTCATATTCATATATGGATATTATAACTTCAAAATACATTCATAGACTCCCTCTTCTGACCATAATGAAATAATAAGGGCTGGATTTTCTTCCTCTCCTCCCCACCACCATAAATAATCAGAAAACTGGAAAAATATAAGAGATCTGTTTTCAGACAACAAATGACACAGGGCTGTGATCCTTGAGAAAAGGGAAACAGGTGAGATGGGCCCTATGATCACTTCAGATTTCTGCCTGGTGGTACTCCACATCATGGAGCTGAATGATAGCATGTTGATCAGAAGCAGACAATGATTATTTTACTGAGTTTAAGAGACAGTGATCAGAGTTGAGAGAGGCTGAGGCAGCTAAAAGTTGTAGAGAATGATGCAGAATAATAACTGTATTAGTCCATTTTCACACTGCTGATAAAGACATAGCTGAGACTGGGTAAATTATAAAGAAGAAAAAGGTTTAATGGACTTACAGTTCCATGTGGCTGGAGAGGCCTCACAATCATGGCAGAAGGCAAAAGGCAAGTCTTACATGGCAGCAGGTGAGAGAGAGAATGAGAGCCAATCAAAAGCAGAAATCCCTTATAAAACCATCAGATCTCTTAAGATTATTCACTACCATGAGAACAGTGTTGGGGAAACTGCCACCATGATTCAATTATCTCCCACTGGATCCCTCCCACAACATGTGGGAATTTTGAGAGCTACAACTCAAGATAAAATTGGGGTGGGGACACAGCCACACCATATCATTCCACCCCTGACCCATCCCAAATTTCATGTCCTCACATTTCAAAACCAATCAGTCCCCCAAAGTCTTAACTCATTTCAGCATTAACTCAAAAGTCCACAGTCCAAAATCTTATCCAAGACAAGGCAAGTCCCTTCTGACTATAAGCCTGAAAAATCAAAAGCAAGTTAGTTACTTCCTAGATACAATGGGGGTACAGGCATTGGGTAAATATACCCATTCCAAATGGGGGAAATTGGCCAAAACAAAGGGGCTACAGGCCCATGCAAGTCTGAAATCCAGCAGGGAAGTCAAATCTTAAAGCTCCAAAATGATCTCCTTTGACTCCATGTCTCACATCCAGGTCATGCTGATGCAAGAGGTGGGTTCCCATGGTCTTGGGCAGCTCTGCCCCTGTGGTCTTGCATGGTACAGTCTCCCTCCCAGCTGCTTTCACAGGCTGGCATTGAGTGTCTGTGGCTTTTCCAGGTGCATGGTGCAAGCTGTCAGTGGATCTACCATTCTGGGGTCTGGAGAATAGTGGCCCACTTTTCACAGCTCCACTAGGCGGTGCCCCAGTAGGGACTCTGTGTGATGGCTCTGACCCCACATTTCTCTCCCACACTGCCCTAGCAGAGGTTTTTCATGAGGCCCCCTCCCCTACAGCAAAATTCTGTCTGGGCATCCAGGTATTACCACATATCCTCTGAAATCTAGGCAGAGGTTCCCAAACCCCAGTTCTTGATTTCTGTGCACTCACAGGCTTAACACCATGTGGAAGCTGCCAAGGCTTAGGGCTTGCACCCTCTGAAGCCACAGCCTGAGCTCCACATTGGCCCCTTTCAGCCACAGCTGGAGCAGCTGGGATGCAGGACACCAAGTCCCTAGGCTGCACACAACACAGGGACCCTGTGCCCCTTCCATGAAACCATTTTTTCCTCCTAAGCTTCCAGGCCTGTGATGGGAGGGGATGCTGTGATGACCTCTGACATGCCCTGGAGACATTTCCCCCATTGTCTTGGTGATTAACATTTGGCTCCTCGTTACTTATGCAAATTTCTGCAGCCAGCTTGACTTTCTCCTCAGAAAATGGGATTTTCTTTTCTATCACATTGTCAGGCTGCAAATTTTTCAAACTTTTATACTCTGTTTCCCTTATAAAACTGGATGCCTTTAACAGTACCCAAGTCACCTCTTGAATGCTTTTCTGCTTAGAAATTTCTTCCACCAGATACCTTAAATCATCTCTACCAAGTTCAAAGTTCCACAAATCTCTAGGGCAGGGGAAAAATGCCACTAGCATCTTTGCTAAAACATAACAAGAGTCACCTTTGCTCCAGTTCCCAACAAGTTCCTCATATCCATCTGAGACTACCTCAGCCTGGACTTTACTGTCCATATCACTATCAGCATTTTGGGCAAAGCTATTTTAACAAGTCTCCAGGAAGTTCCAAACTTTCCTACATTTTCCTGTCTTCTTCTGAGCCCTCCAAACTGTTCCAAACCCTGCTCACTACCCAGTTTCAAAGTCACTTCAAAGTCACTTCCAAATTTTCAGGTATCTTTTCAGCAGCACCCCACTCCTGGTACCAATTTACTGTATTAGTCCATTTTCATGCTGCTGATAAAGACATACCTGAGACTGGATAAGTTATAAGAAAAAAAAGTTTAATGGACTTACAGTTCCACGTGGCTGGGGAGACCTCACAATCATGATGAAAGGTACATCTTACATGGCAGCAGGCAAGACAGAGAATGACAGCCAATTGGAAGCAGAAATCCCTTATGAAACCATCAGATGTCATGAGACTTATTCACTACCATGAAAACAGTATGGAGGAAACCACTCCCATCATTCAATTATCTCCCACTGTATCTTTCACACAACATGTGGGAATTGTGGGAGCTACAATTCAAGATGACATTGGGGTGGGGACACAGCCAAACTCCAGAAATTTGCATAGGTCCCTTTGTGTCTTTACTGAATACATGAGGGTATAGCATGAAACTCCATGAAGCAGAGCATAGAAAGACAAGGGAGCAGTGATCCAAACAACTGCCTAAACTCTCACAGGGCTTTTGAGACATTTGAGTTAACTAGCCAGTTTGAAGAATTATTGTGATCACTGGAGGCATTCAGTAGACTCCAGAAGAGCCATGCCTTAGTAGTGTGGTAAACTATCATTAAAGAGCAATCTCTGTTTACTGTAATACATCTTACAAACAAGTCTCTAAAAGGCCTAACTGTGCTGCAGTTAACTTAACTGGCTGCTAGAACAAAGACCAATACTCTTTAAAGGAAGAGAACAGAGTATAGATTTTCAACAATGCAAAAATCACAATGTGTATTATTAAACAAAAAATTATTATACATATCAAGAAGCAAGAAAACATGGTACAAAACCAGAAGGAAATGCCATCAATAGAAATGGACCCAGAAAATTAACAGAATTAGCAGACAGAAGGAAAAAAGCTGTTATAACTATGATCAATTATATTTTCTAAAAACAAGAATATAGTGAAGAGAGACATGGAAGATAAAAAGGAGAGCCTTCTGGGGATATAAAATATAGCATCTAAGATGAAAAATTCACTGGTTGGGACTAACAACAGGTTAGACATTGTATTAGTCCATTCTCATACTGCCATAAATAAATACTTGAAACTAAGTAATTTATAAGGAAAAAAGGTTTAATTGGCTCACATTTCTGTAGGCTGTACCAGACACATGGCTGGGGAGGCCTTAAGAAACTTTAAGTCATAGCAAAAGGGGAAGCAGGCACATCTTACATGGCCAGAGCAGGAGGAAGAGAGTAAAGGGGGAGGTGCTACACACTTTTAAACAACCAGATCTCATGAGAACTCACTCACTGTCATGAGAACAGCAAGAGGGAAATCCATCCCTGTGATCCACTCATCTCCCACCAGGCCCCTCCTCCAACACCGGGGTTACAATTTGACAAGAGATTTGGGTGGGGACACAAACCCGAACCATATCTGACACTATATAAAACAATATTAGTAAGTTTCAACACAGAGCAATCAAAAATATCCAAAGTGAAGCACAGAGAGAAAAAAAGACTAAAAAGGAAGGAGAAAAAAAGACTAAAAAGGAAGGAAAAAAAAAGAATAAACAGAGCTTCAGTGACTTAGAAAAAAGTCTAGAGTTGTCTCACATTTATAAAACTGAAATCTCAAAAAGAGGGGTGGGGATGGGAGGGGTGCAAAAAAAGATTTGAAGAACTAACAAATGAAAAATCTCTATAAATTTTATGAAAACTATAAATTCATAGATCCAAGAAGTTTAAAATACCACATGCAAGATAAACAAAAAAAGAAAAACACACCAAGGCACATTCGAATCGAATTCCTGAACCTAGTGATAATGTCTGGGTTTAAATCCCTGGGCTGTGTCCTCTTTTGCAGACTGCTTAATTGATGGGCCTGTCTCAGGAGACATGCAAGGTTAGCTTTGGCAATATCCTTGTGTTCCTGACTCTCCTGTGATGGGAGTCTTATCTCAAGATTAAAATCCTTCCATGCTTCACATGCCCTAATTGTTGTAAGTTACGGAGGGAAGGCAAAAGTAGATTAAGTCTGTGTGATTTCTCATGAGGGTGGTGAGGCACATGGGATAGTCATTGCTTAGGCTGTTGTTTTTAACCCCTGAACTAGTGAAAGGGCCTTTGCTATCACACAGGGTTTCAGATTTGCAAAGCAAGCACCTGGTCCACTTGTTGCTATCTTCCTATGCTTTCTCTCTACAGATCAAAGCAGAACTGTGTGGGATCAAGGATCTCCTCAGACAGGGGTTAACTAAGCATAGGTTAGCTCCTGGATAACCAAATTAAAATTTTGTTATAAAAATAATGCCATGCATAATCATGTACAGTCAATCCTCATTATTTGTGTATTCCATATTTGTGAATTTGTCTACTCACAGGATTTGTTTGTAACCCCAAAATCAATGGTGCTTTCATGGTCATTAGTGGACATATGCAGAGTAGTGAAAAATTTGATTCACCCAATGTGCACAGTCATGGCTGAGGTCAAACAAGGTGACACTCTGCCTTCTTGTTCCAGCTCTCATACTGTAAACAAGAGTCCTTCTTGTGGTCTATTTAGTACCTTGCTTTTTGCATTATTGTGCTTTCTGTGGATGATTTTGCTATTTACAATGGTCTCCCCAAGCACAGAGCTGACGGGCTGTCTAGTATTCCTAAGTGCAAGGCAAGTGTTCGATAAGCTTCCTTCAAGCAGGAGTGATAGTGCCATTGGCCATGAGTTCAGTGTTAATGAATCAAAAATATATATTAAATAAGATTGACATAAGACTTTGCATAAAGATCCAGAAAATGTCCATGAGTCCAAGTCCCATCCCAACATCCCTTGTGATGCCTTGTGGGGCCCATGGCATTTTGGTATTGGGAGGCAGGGCAACAGGAAGTATCCTAGGTCGTGGCACATAGCTGGTGTCAGTAAAAACCCCAATCTCACAGGGAATGGCAAAGAGAAAACCCATTACCAACTCTCTAAGTGCCAAAAGCAGACAAAACTCAAGAATCAGAGCCATCACCTTAGTACTCATAGCAGAGTAACCAGCAGGAACATTAGCAAAGCGGGACCAGTTCCACCACCCTTGTGGGGCATGATGGCTCGGGATGGATGTTACATGCCATGGGTTACATCACAGTTGAGGAACCCAGGGCCAAAGTCCTCATACCTTTTAGAGCAAGCAGCAAACACTGCAGCAAGAAACAAGCCAATCCCCCTCCTCAGGCAAACAAGCAGTTACATGGTGGTTATACTGTCACTGCCTTGATCGTTCAGTATCAGGAAATGGACGAGCCTTGTGGTCTGGCACAGTTGGCAAGAACATGCAAGATGCTCGGGGCCCATGGTGGCTGGCATCTCCCAATGGGAAGTGTTTATAACTGTTTGTTGAATGAATAAAACGAGCAGAATAGTGGGCTCTGTTTAGAGTGAAAGGTCTTTGTCAGGTTTCATTTGGTGGTTTGGAATGAAAAACTTGTTTCTATCAGTGTATAGTTTTAACTATGCAGTTTTAGCTATAACTTGTTCTCACTATACTTGGGGCCTTGGGGAGTGCTAGAAAGAAATATGGGTGCGTAGGAGGGCAGGACATTGGCAGATGAAATGCAAATTTTGCTGGGAAAATAGAGAGGCATTTTGGGAAACAGGTTGATGAGCCTTAGAATTATTTGCAAAACTGCTAGAAATTCCCACATAGTGCTGTGCTGTGATTGGCTATTAAGTTGCAGCTGCAACTTGAAACAAGTTGCTAACCAAGTTTTAAATAATTCTTTGAAATGTGCAATTCTCCATGGAATGGTAGATTAAAATTCATATTCTCTTTTTTTAATACTTCATAAAATCTTCCTTTTAAAATCCACTTCTATTTGGACAGGGGAAAGCGAAAGATACCAAAGGGAGTTTGTAAAACAACCAAGGTAGCAATACCTGAAAGGAGCTAACTAGAGAGTGTTTTATCTGAGGTTAAGAATTAATAATGTCATCTTTTTAAGACTAAGGACTGCTTGAACTGTTTTAACTGAGAGATTAAATTAGATCAAGTATCAGAGCCCAGGATTAGACTGAATTATTCACTGATAAAATTATGGCTAACGTGTTTTGAATCTACTCTTAAGAATTATGATGCAGCAATTTGATTACCTTCAGCAATCAATGAATGAATGATGAAATGAAGCCTTCAGCCAGGTGCGATGGTTCATGCCTGTAATTCCAGCACTTTGGGAGGCCTACCTGGGCGGATAACTTGAGGTCAGGAGTTTGAGACCAGCCTGGGCAACATGGTGAAACCCCATCTCTATTAAAAATACAAAACCTAGCCAGCGTGGTGGCACACATCTGTAATCCCAACTGCCTGGGAGGCTGAGGCATGAGAATCTCTTGAACCCAGGAGGTGGAGGCTGCAGTGAGCTGAGATTGTGCCACTGCACTACAGCCTGGGCAACAGAGCAAGACCCCATCCTGAAAAAAAGTAAAGAAAAGAAAAGAAAAAACGAAGTCTTCAGGTCCCATGTGGACAGTGGCAGAGGATTCACTGGTATGTGCACATACCAGCCCTTCTCTACTCTGGTGCCATTTTCTCCTCATTCTTTCTACTTCTCTTTCTCCCCTCACTCTTACTCATTTTCCAGGGTCTAACTTAGGTCCTGAGATGTCTTCACTGACCACTTCAGCCCCCAGAGCTCTCAACTTGGAGGTGCAAAACCTTATTTTGTATGTCAGTGGTTCTCAGATTTTAGCATGCATCAGAATCACCCAGAGAGCTTGTAAAAACACAGATTCCTGGGTCCCACCCCCAGAGAATTCAGGAGATCTGGGATGGTGCAAGCAATTTTGCACTTCTAACAAGTTCCCAGGAGCTGCCGATGCTCTTTCTAGTACCATACTTTGAGAACCACTGATCTATATTCCTGGTGTTTTTCACTTAGTTGTATATGTTTTGAGATAAGAGATCTTTCTTTCCATATTGCTATTGAAATTTTCATAAGAGTATGCCTTGTCTGGAACACAGAATGTACTCAACAAATGTTAGTTCCATTCACCATCCCTACTTCCTTATTTAAATTATAAATTCTCTGAAGGAAGGGGTATTTAATATATGCAGCTATGTACTTAGGAAGTACTCAATATATATTTACTAAATAAATGGATAAATAGAAGGTTCCCGATTCCGGTGAAGATTTTTTCCTAAGACCTCTAGCTTATTTTGTTCTGTTATGAATACCTTCAGTTTTCCTCAAGACATAGTTCAGTAGTATAGAAATATCTTTTATTAGTTGTGTGTTGTGGAAAGAACTGACAAATTAAAATGTCTCACTTCAATGTAGTTCCCAGTTGGACAGGTAGTTTTCTCTTTCTTGGATCTTTCACACTGCTGAATTGAGTGACATGGTTGTGGGTCTTTCTGGCTGATGTCTCCATAGTCTCTTGACACAGGGCTGCCACCGGGGTTTGGTTCAACTGATGGAGATACAATTTTTCTTTGTCTGAAAGGCATTGTTTACCTTGACCTTGACAGGGTGGCAGCAGGACTGAGGCTGCCTGATACCTGTGATTTTGTTTCTCTGTTATCAATGGGACTTAACTCTTGCATCTATGTCCAATTTGGGAAGAGTGCTTGGGTGGAGAGATATTAAACTCTTACTTTTCGCATGCTATTGGCAAGTACAGGAGCTCCATTCCCACAGAGCAGGCATCCAGGAGCACAGAGGCAAGTCACTGCATGTTTCAAACACACTCTCAGAACTCAGAAGTTGAAAAAAATCCCCTAAAGAGTCCAAAAATTTAGGAAATAATAAAAATTACCCCTTAATTGATTTTTTAAATTATTTTCATGTCCAGTGTTATGGATTAGTCCATTCGCTATTTGACATCTAAGATAATGGGGTCTTATTAGCTGTAATTATTAGAGAAACAATTTTTTCTGTCTACAACTATTCCTGTGAGTAAAGTGAAAAGAACACAGATTTGAAAAGTATCTGTTTCTGGCTTCTGGCTGAAGGCTGTGCTTCCCAGCCTGCCAGAACAGCCACCCTGAAGGCTGTTAAATAAAAAATAAAATAGCATAATATAGATTTGAGGTCACATAGGCTAGACCTCAACTCTTAGCTTTGCCTCTGCATTAGTTCTGGTCTGTTAAGAAGCAGACTGTAAGAAGGGATTAGACAGAACTTCAGATCACGTGCAGGTCTGACACCTGGAGAAAGAGAGAGGGAAGGAGGATGGGGTGGGAGGTCTCAAACTGTAGTGCCGAAAGGACGGTTTGGCCAGGTTTCTGGGGACTCATCAAGTCAAAGGTGCCCATGAGAGGAATCCTGTGTCTCGCTGGAATGACCCTGCATTGGTCCTCACTTAGTGACCCGACTTTGCTCAATCACTGGCTAGGAGAAGCTGGGAGATGTGTGGCTCAGGAGGAAAGTGATGGTGCATCCAGAGGGCTACAGCAAGGGCTGCCAGACAACTCCGTCCTTGCAGCAGGAGATCCGAGGCTCATTCCCATGGCCACCATGGCCTCTAAACACACACTCTGTTTTTGCTGCCCCATGGAAACTGTCTCATGGGGATGTCAGTTAGGATGCTACACCTTTCCTTAACTGAACACATCTATGAATGATTTCTTCCTAGAAGTGGTATCTTGGGTGGAGGGACAAAGAAATTAGAAACAACAAAGCTGATTCATCTTAACAACCACTGCCTTGGCTCATGAGTGAAATTTCTGAATCTGGTTCCCAAACTTTCCTTTCATTTCTTAAATTATTCACCATCTTCCTGCTCAAATGTCATTATTGTTGCCTGGAACCAAAGAACCCTGACTGATCTGATTAACTCTGATTTTGGGGGTTCACTCAGTCTTTTAACTCCACTTGTGAAATGTGGGAACCTGGGAGGATTAAATAAGATAGAATATGTAATAAGATAGAATAGTTAAAACATTTGGTACATGGATCTTGCCCAACAATTTTTCCTCCTTCGACATTGATTTCAGCCAGGTGCAATTGCTCATGCCTGTAATCCCAACACTTTGGGAGGCAAAGGTGGGAGCATCACTTGAGACCAGGGTTCAAGATTAACCTGGGTAACAAAGTGAGACTCTGTCTCTCCAAAAAAAATTTTTTCATTGACTGCATATTTTAACAACATATATCTCTGATATTTGAATTTGAATTAAATTGCATGAGGTTGTAAATGTTCATTTTTGCAAACATCACACCACCACTATTTATTGACTATTGCAGCGGCAGCAAAACTCTACCTCCATCCTCTTAAAGTCCTGGCTGGGCCTGAGAATTAAATTGACATAAGAGAGATTAACAGGAGAAAAGCAGCATACAAATTCATTTAATACAAGTTTTACGTGGCCTGGGGAGCCCTCATAAGGAAAATAAGACCCAAAAAACCAGCTACAGTCAGTTACTTATATACTGCATTGGACAAAAGAATACTAAGTTGTGAAGAAGCAACTAAATTATGTGGGGAGACTTCAACAATATGAGTTATCTTAACAAGGTCTGTAAAGAAGTCTTTCAGCCTTGACTTCTCGTCCTTAAGGATACAGATGTTGCTTTTCCTTCTAGTACAGGAAGTATGTCTTTCACATGGGAATTTCATCTTCTGCTTTTAAGAAACAGAAAAGAGGTCAGAATGATCTTCTTGCAACTTCTGTCTTTCAAATGCCTTTAATTCAAAACAGTCAATATGTGAAAGCGGTATTTTTTAACCCCTTCAGTGTGAACTATGTATGAAGTAAAATTCCACAAAAGACACTCAAGCCATGGTTCCCAGTTTTGGAAGGAAACAATCTCAACTCCCTATTGTCTAGAATAAATTTCAAAATACCTTTCTTATCCTTTAAGGCCACTCAGCATCTGAGCCTGTCTTTCCTCTCTAGCCTTATTTCCCAGTCCTGCCCATCACATTCCCAGAGCACTCACCCAGATGGAACCCACCTTGCTCTTCTGAGCCTGGGGCTCTTCTTATGACACTCCCTCTGCCCCTTTGTCTGTGCCACTTGTCCTGCACTGTGTTCTGCTGTCAAATTCCACCTGTCCTCATGGCTGACCTCAAGTGTCCTCTATATGATCCCTTCCATGGTCTCAACAAGCCCCCATGCCTTCTCCCTGCTCTTGTGTCCTTCCTCATGTTTGGCCCTGCATGTGGCAGCCTCCATCTCACAAGGTGGTCATGGTGTCCATACTTGAACTCCCCACTGAGCTAAGGGTGAGGCTTGCATTGCGCTGATCTTTATTTCCCTGAGAGTTCCTAGCATGGTGCTTCTGACATAAATGCTCCCCAAGCCATAACAAAAATCACAGGGGAGAAGGACAGATGGAAGGAATCAACGTGATGGTAGGAAGCAGGCAGGAAGTGGCTCAGTGCGCTGTGAGAGGCACAGATACAACCCAATTTAAATTTTATCTTGAAATTTCAAACTTAGAGAAATATTGTAGCTACAATTTAAAAAACTCCTGTACATGTTTTACCCTGATTTACCAATTGCTAATATTTTGCCTCATATGCTTTATCATTTTCTCACTCTATGTTATTTTTCTGAACCATCTGAGAATAAGTTGCAGAAATCATGCCACTTGCCACACATGCCAGTGTGTATTTACTAAGAATAAAGATATTCTCTTACACAGCCATATTACACTTATCAAAATCAGGAAATTTAACGTTGATATAGGATTAATCTATACCTTCATTAAATTTCTCCAATTGACCCAATATCTATTATATCTTTTTTTTTTCTGGTTCAGGAGCCAATCTATGATCTTATATTAAATCGTGTATTCATGACAGATAAAAGTTTTAAGGACAAAAGTGGCATTGTTTGGGGGTCCAGATTCTACTCAAATTCAAGATGCATCTTTCTGCTCATCCCAGCAAATTATGACAGCAAAGCCGGGAGTTGTGTGATCTTACACGGCAATGCTATGCTGCCCGTTGCTTTTGATTTGCAGACCCATCAGAGGTTCTGTGCAGATTGAGGCCTCAGGGTGCTCTCCCCAACTGGTGGTGAAAAAGGCTTCCAGCGGAATGAGATGATGCCTGTGTGCTTGCAACATCTCACATTTCCCAGAGATTGGCAAGGAAGTGGACTCCTGTTAGACTCCACATGGCAGGAAACAATCACTCTGAAGTGTTTTTTGTGAAGCAAAATTACTAATGTTAATTATTAATCATATTTATTTCAAGATTCTAAATTAACACAATTATCCACGTCTTATGGATTACAGAAATATAAAATATTACACTTTTGACTTACACACGTATAAATACTAATTTTAGGCTTTTATGATTTGAAAGGCAAATCACCCCAAACATTACCAGCTGGAGATGCTAAGGGAGAAAAGAGGCCATCTCTTTTGTTCCTTTGGCATGATCCTGACACTTTTAGTATTTGAAGTCCCAGGTTTTGCTGTTATTTTAAATCAGATAACTTTCAGAAAGGTAAGTCATCTTGCTTGACTCCCACTCCTTTGCAGAAAGACAGAAGATCTTCATCAGGGACTTTTTACCCTGAATGACTTGTCTATACCTTAATTAAATTTCTCCAATTCTCTGATTATTCCAATATCTATTATGTCATTTTTTTTTCTGGCTCAGGATCTAAGATCATATAGTAAAGTGTGCACTCATGACAGATAATGTTTTAAAGAGAAAAAATGGCATCATTTTGGGGCCCAGTTTCTACTCAAATTCAAGATGCGTGTTTCTGCTCATACCAGAAAATCATGACAGCAAAGGAAAGAATTGTGTGATCTTACACAGGGATTCTATGTTTCCTGTTGCTTTTTATTTACAGATCCATCAGAGGTCCTGCATGCCAGCTCTTCTTCCTGGATTGCCCATTCAGGCCTCATTGGAATCTCCATTCCATAGTTAAGATCTAGTTCAGTGGCCACCTCCTCCATGAAGTCCATCAACCCTTCAACAGTTATTTGTCCTCCCTTCCATACACCTTCAGCATTTATTCATTGTTGTAGTAACACACTGTGCTATGCAATGATGTGATGGTCCTTGAGATTACAAATGAATTTCATCTTCATCTTCTCATACCCAACAAGGTTCCTGGAATATGGCCAGTGAGCAAGGAATGAATGAATGCCTGACAGTCTCATACTGACCCTCTAAGACTCCCCAAATCCTCATCACTTTACTTTGGAAGCTGCTAGTTCTAATTCTTTGTGCTTTCCTTCTCTCTGATGCCCTCTGGTTACTTTTCTTTGCACTTAGATGAAATAGATACAGCAGCTTTATTGCAGTTGGGAAGGCTTTTGGATTACAAAGCAGATGTGGTGGTTTGGGGTCGGGGGTAATTCCTTGTGAAGGCTATTGGAAAGCAGAAACTTGGAGGGCTCTGCAAGTTCATCTTGTCACTTCTACTCCTCTTTGACTGATGGGTATTTTCCTCATTCTCAGTGACCTCTGGGGACAGCAATTTTGTATGGCCCCCACTGGAAACCTTTACAGCGGCAGCATGGTGAAGCAGGTGTGAGAGTTTAGATGCATAAAGATGGGTATTCTCAGATGCCCCGGCACAGAATACAGCTTCTCCAAGGCTGTCAGGGCTGGGTTGAAAAGAGGTCTGGCCACACCAAGAATGGTTATCAGTGTGAATTTACCTGATCTCACAGATATGTTCTCTAGTCCCACTGTCCTTTCCTTCTATCTTGCCAATTCAGCAGGTCTGGCCCAGCCCAGACCATTGGCCCTTCCCATCCTTGGCAGCTACTACTATTAAGTGCATATCTTATCTAATACCACCCTTGCTTCACTCTTGCTTTACCTCCCAGACCTTGAAATTCTATTCATATCTGATCTCAGCCTCCCAGCACCAGCACCTATATATTCTATTAGTGCTATAATGGCTAGCATATAAAGTGTGGCTTAAAAGAGCCAGGGTACCCATTTGCCAGTAGAGCAAAATTTTGGCATCTTTTTTTTTTTTTGAGACGGAGTCTCGCTCTGCCCCCCAGGCTGGAGTGCAGTGGCACGATCTCGGCTCACTGCAAGCTCCGCCTCCAGGGTTCACGCCATTCTCCTGCCTCAGCCTCCCGAGTAGCTGGGACTACAGGTGCCCGCCAATACGCCCGGCTAATTTTTTGTGTTTTTAGTTGAGACGGGGTTTCACTGTGTTAGCCAGGTAGGTCTCAATCTGCTGACCTCGTGATCCGCCCGTCTCAGCCTCCCAAAGTGCTGGGATTACAGGCGTGAGCCACCGCGCCCAGCCTATTTTGGCATCTTATGTAATGATGCCTCTTATATTCAGCAAGTAAATTCCATAATGTGTCACCCACCCATTTTAAATGCTAATAAAAGAAATGAGTGCATCTCTCGTAACTATCACAGTAGTGGGAGTTGTAAGGGGAAAAAAAGGCCAGATGCATTTTGCTTTCTTTCTTAGTTACCACTAACATCTTTGCTCTATATTTGTGTCTCAGTGATGTTCCCTTCTTGCTGCTAAGCCTGGTCTATTGTTGGCATGGCACATGTGGGCTGCATGGGTAATTTGTGTCCTAGGAGGTTTCAGTTTACAAAAATAGGCAAAGCTTGACTTTTCACAGTCACTTCCTCTGTAATTAAAATGGCATATTTCTTAAGTTAGGAAAAGATGAGTTTATGGTAAGGGGAATAACAGTCTCTTCAAAGAGACTGAATTTATATTCTTGAACCATTGCCATATATAATAAAAGGCCTAGCAATTACTTGAAAGTCAATTTAAACATTGGATATAACAAAATAGTGCAAATTGGATAAATTAAGCTTCGGGTTCTTTTTTATTGAAGGACATATTGACTTTTTTTTTTTTTTTTTTGATCCTGGGGAAGTGGAGTCAATGGAAGCATTTTGGCACACATTTCTTTTTAAAAAAATGTAGTTAGGAATATGCACAACTTCCTCTGTAAGGGTGGGGAGAATCTGTTTTGTTTTTCAATATTTGCTCCACTGTGAATTTATTTTTGGTGTAATGGTGCGTCCCAACACCATTTGTTGACTGATTCATCTTTTCTCCACTGATTAGAAACACAACATTTTCCTACTATAAAAAGAAATAATGTTAATTTTATATTTCAGGACTAAAACAACTATATTTACATGTGTTAAGATATTTCCTTATTAAATTTAAACATGTAAGCCACACAAGTTTTAATATCCTGTCTTGGCATTTCTTCACTTTTAAAGATATGCTAAGAAACAAACAGGAAACTGGCCAAGACTTCTGTTAACTGTTGAGAAGCTCCTAGAAATATGACCCGCTACCTCACAGCTCTGCCTCTAGCAAGATTCCCCTAAGTCTTGGCCCTAGAGACTTTTAAACAAAGACCAAGACATTCAGGTCACAAGGGCGGTGGCTGCGATGATCTCAGAGCCAATGATGCCAAACTGCTCAGTTCTGGCTCAGCACAGGTGAGGGCTGCAATGACATGGAGGAGATGAGGCACCAACCGGAGTCTAACCTGCTTGCTGCTGTGTCCACTGCTAAGAGTCCTCAGAAGTCACTGACAGCAGAACGGAGAGGACAAGGTGCTGATGAGCAAAAGATAGCCCTAGACTCTGACTGGAAGGGGCCAAGTCAGAGTCCCACTGTATGCTCACTGCCTCGGAGAAGGGCACCGTGTGTGTGTGTGTGTGTGTGTGTGTGTGTGTGTGTGTGTGTATAGCAGAGTGGGGGGCTGGCTGGGGAGGCCTCACAATCATGGTGGCAAGGCAAAAGAGAAGCAAAGTCCCGTCTTGCAAGGCAGAGGCAAGAGAGAGAGCATGAGCAGGGGAACTCCCCTTTATAAAACTGTCAGATTTCATGAGACTTATTCATTGTCACAAGAACAGCATGGGAAAGACCCACCCTCATGATTCAGTTACCTCCCACCGGGTCCCTCCCATGACACGTGTGAATTATGGGAGCTACAATTTGAGATTTGGGTAGGGACACAGCAAAACCATATCAGTTGCTTATGATTTGGAGTAGATTTTTTGGTTTGGTGTTGGTTTTTGCTCTTTGTCCCATAAAATGGCTTCTGAGCCTGAATGTCCTTCTTGTTGCCCTGAATTGTTTTGACTGGATCCCAAAAGGCTTTCCCCAGGGGATGTTTGGAGAAGGAGCTCAGAATAGTTCAACTGGATCTAGTCCTCCTGGCTACTAAGAGACATAGATAGGAATCACATAAGCTTACTTTGTTTTTGGTTCTTTGGTGGCTTTTTTTTTTCTCTCTCTCTTGACTCGGAAACAAGTTTACTGCAGGAAATGGATGCAGATAAAAATATATTCAAGTGATTAGGACTTGGAATATCCTACAGAAAAGGTAGGCTATTTAATGTCAGAAAGCATAACAAGAAGATTGTTTTTTTTTATAATGAATGTTAAGCTGAATTATGTCCATCCCCTATGGGGTAGGGTTGGTAAAGGGTAGTATGAACCCTACCCCAAGGGAAGTTATAGTCTAAGACTAGTAGGACAGAGGCAGGAAGCAGAAATGTCACTTTTCACAATACAATAACTACTGAGAACATTAGAAAGTACCCATATGAAGGCCCTCATTTTTATAGATAAGGAAACAGAAACCATTTCCAAATAGTTAAGGAGAATGATGAGGCTTCAGGTTGAGTGCTTTGTGCACTCAACATGAAGAGCACTCATTTACTCTTCACCATGGCTACATGGGGTAGACAATGCAGTTACAGCCATTTCCAAAAAGTTTCATTCACTAGGTTCTCAATAAATAACTGATGAAGGGATGAATTAACAACTCTAATGCATTTATTCTTTTACGGGAGATGTTCTTTCTTCAGGCATCCTCTTGATAAGTTCCCCCACCAAGCCTGTTCCTCTTCCAAGGTTCCCTGTCTCTATGAACTGCCCACCTTGCAACCATTTGCACAAGCCAGAAACCTGTCTCCTTCATACCTTCCTCTCTGACACACGCTTAGAGAATTCATCATCCAGTCCTGATGGCTTTGCCGCCTAGAATTCTCCTGAATCCATCCATAGATCTCTGCCTCCACCACCACTACCCTCATCCAAATTGCCATCAACTCTCACCTGATGACTGTGGCCACCTCCTGACTGGGTCCACATATCAATTCTGAGCTCCCCTAAATCTGCTTCCCACACTGTAGCAAGAGTAGCCTTTTCAAAAGACAAATCCCCTCTTTCTATTTATTCGTTTCCTTTCCTTCCTGAAAAATTCAGACCCAAAGCCACTAGGTAGGACAAAGCAAGGCAGGCATTCCAGCCTGAGATGTAAGAAGTTGTCTTAAAAGAGCCCTCCAGGATACTACATACCCTAATGTAGGTACATAGGACCCAAATCAACCCTACTCTGGGATTGGGGGTCAAATATCAAGGATTCCAGCAGTAACAGTATCTGGTGACAAGGCTGAAGTGGGAGAAGAGACCACAGAACACAGCAACAATGCAATATCTCTCCAGATCACAGTTTTCTCAGCCTCTTGACTCTGATGTACATGGAGATCCCATCTTGTTTTTTCACTCCTTGCCCCTTCCTATTGAGCTTTTTACACAGACCCTCGCCATTGCCTTTTAATTCATCAGGAAATAGACAGAGCTTCACAGTGGCAGCAGCACCTGTTCCCTGCCCAGCCCCAAGCACAGATATTGGAAAATTATTCAATTATTAATTAACACTTGCAGCCCACAGTTTACATTCTCAAGTCTTAAGTGAGGGCTAGTGAATAAGGCAATAATATACTGTTTTACATTTTCAAAAATTAAAGAATACTACTACACACCTATCGGAATGGCCAAAATCCAGAATGCTGACCACCCAAATGCCAGTAATAATATGAACCAACAGGAGCTCTCATTTATTGCTCATGGGAATGCAAAATGGTACAGCTACTTTGGAAAAGAGTTTGGCAGTTTCTCATAAAACTAAACATACTCTTACCATATGGCCCAGCAGTCACGATCCTTGGTAGTCAAAGGAGCTGAAAAGTTATGTCCACACAAAAATCTGCACATGGATACTTACACCAGCTCTATTCATAATTGCCAAAACTTAGAAGTGACAAGACGTCCTTCAGTAGGTGAATGGATAAACTGTGGTACATCCACACAATGGAATATTAATTCTGTGCCAAAAAGAAATGAGCTATCAGCCGGGCGTGGTGGATCACGCCTGTAATCCCAGCATTTTGGGAGGCCGAGGCAGGTGGATCACAAGGTCAGGAGTTCAAGACCAGCCTGGCCAATATGGTGAAATGTCATCTCTACTAAAAATAGAAAAATTAGCTGGGCGTGGTGGTGGGCACCTGTAGTCCCAGCTACTCGGGAGGCTGAGGCAGGAGAATCACTTGAACCCGGGAGGCAGAGGTTGCAGTGAGCCGAGATTGTGCCACTGCACTCCATCCTGGGCAACAGAGTGAGACTCTATCCCAAAAAAGAAAAAAAGAAAGAAAAGAAGTGAGCTATCAAACCACAAAAACATGGAGGATGCCAGGTGCATTGGCTCAAGCCTATAATCCCAGCACTTTGGGAAGCCAAGGTGGGCTGATCACTTGAGGTTAGGAGTTCAAGACAGCCTGGCCAACATGGTGAAACCCCGTTCCTACTAAAAATACAAAAGTTAGCTGGAAACGGTGACGCATGCCTGTAATCCCAGCTACTCGAGAGGCTGAAGCATGAGAATTGCTTGAACCCAGGAGGCAGAGGTTGCAGTAAGTGGAGATTGCACCACTGCACTCCAGCATAGGTGACAGTGAGACTCCATCTCAAAAAAAAAAAAATAGTGGTGATGATTATATTAATACAATCTTAATGCCGTTGAATTATACATTTAAGGATGGTTAAAATGATAAATACTATGTTATGTATATTTTACCACAATACTAAGAAGAATTACTAATGCCCCCCCCCACTCATTTTCCACTGTATACTCTTTGTATATTTATATCACGGGCTTGTATTACCTATTTAAAGCAGATGTTTTTAACCAAAAGATTTAACTTTATACATTTATAAGATGTTCTTTCAACTGCATAAAAGTGGCTCTACTGTATCTTAGAAATGAAAAATTATTGAAAAAAACTGCAAAGGGTTAAAACTGCATCTGAGGTAAGTAAATTCATCAATTGCTGCTGTTCCTCCACAGAAAGAATGTACAGCCTCCTCCTTTCTTCCTCTCCTCATAGCCCCACCCCAGCTTCCTGTCATGCACACTGAGAATTTCATCATTCTAGCAACCTCATATCCAAAAAAAGGTCCCTGGCACAAGATTTATCACTCCCCAAAATTATCATGAAAATTATATTTTAATACCTGGCATATTAATGCAAGAATGTAAGCAATAATTGCAGGACTGTCATGAAAAGATTTTCAGTCTTTTATTTTTCTTTCTAGAATTGAGAACACTGGTAGATATGGAAGCTGTGACTAGCCTGAAGAGTGCAGACAACCAAAATGAGTTTCCAGTAACATCAAGGCAAACCACAACAAAACAGGTAAGTCAGCCTTTATTTCTCAGGTGACACTTTGCACTGTGATACCACAGTGTTCACAAAAGGTATCAGAAGTACACAAGCCAAGTTAAGCTATTTAAGAACTTTTCAGAGGCTACTGTGTGCCCAGCACTGTAATTTCAAGTCTCTATTCTACCAAATCTATGATGTCAAGTGGAAAAGACAAATTTTCCAGCTCTGCAGTGTCCCATGTAGAACTCTTTGAGAGGAGGGAATATGCTTTGCTTCTGTCTACTGCGCAACACAGAGTAGGTGCTTACAAGATGCATGAAGTTCTAATGTTCCATAGCACTGCAGGATGACTACAGGAAACAACATATAGATTCAAATACCTAGAAGGAGGATAATGAATGTTCCCAACAAAAAGAAATAATAAATGTTCAATTTGATGGATAAGCTAATTACCCTGACCTGATCACTATACATTATATATTGAAACATCACTCTGTATCCCATAAATATATACAATTACTACATGTCAATTTTACAAATAAAAGAAAAAAAGATGTTTGAAGTAATGAATGAGTAACAAAATGAAGTGGATGGCTATGCGCAGTGGCTCACACCTATAATCCCAACACTTTGGGAGGCCAAGGTGAGAGGATTACTTGAGGTCAGGAGTTCGAGACCAGCCTGGCCAACATGGTGAAACCCTGTCTCTATTAAGAATACAAAAATTAGCTGGGCGTGGTGGCACATGCCTGTAATCCCAGCTACTCAGGAGGCTGAGGCAGGAGAATCGCTTAAACCCAGGAGGCAGAGGTTGCAATGAGCTGAGATCACGCCACTGCATTCCAGCCTGGGCAACAGAGCAAGACTCTGTCTCAAAAAAAAAAAAAATGAAGTGGAGATATGGAGCACCTACCCCATCAGTTTGCATGGCAATAATCAGTTACCTCTTCTTCAACACTCAGAGTGAACACAAGCCGTTAATCATCCCCAACCAAGCTGTGACCATGCTGAGCGGTGGCCAGGAAATTAGGAATAACATTCATTCCATAAGCATATGGAATGTCTACTACGCTCCAAATAAATGCAGGGTGCAGAGGACAAGGGAATGCTGTCCCTGCTCTTTTACTGCTGTATTAATCATAGCTTTTTGTTTTATATATATCTGATGCTCTGGCATCTGGGGCTTTGCTGACCTTGGAGAGACTGCCCTTCCCAGGGCTAGCCAATTCCTAGAGATAGTAAATAAATTGCCTGCAAGTGCACCTTCCGAGCAATCCAGAGCCCATGCCCCCACCACCTCCTCTATCAGACTCTGACACGCAGAGCTTTTATTTCCCCGCCCTAATCACCCCCAGGCAGGTACCAGACAACTCAGGACAATCCCTATGCCCCAAAACCCACTGAAATCATTTGAACTAGCCAATCCTAAGATGCTTACCCTTCCTCCCCAGCTCTTTCCCACAGAAACCATGATAAAGGCTCCTGCCCACATTTCCCTCTCACTCCCCTGCCTCCTGACTGACCCTGGTGCCTCCCCAGGTGGCCCAGCATGGTGTGGCATGCCCCTCCTCTTGGGAACTGTGAGCAACAAACTATCTTTTCAGTGGCAATCATCTCTTAATCCGTTGGCCTCACCATACCTGGATAATAATAAAACCCACATTTAAAAAGAGTTGCTTACAGTCTAGGAGGGGACACCAACATATCTCCCTACAATTACAGGGCTGGATGAGAACTTCTACAAAGGAGACGTGAGCAGAGGGCTGTGGGGGTGCAGGGTGGGTAGTAGCTGATGTGGGCACTGCTGGAGATTCCAGCAAGAACCCTAAAACGAGCTTGGGTTGGTCAGTTTGTTGCTAAGGCAGACAATGCAAACATGAGAAAAGGCTGAGGGTTGGAAAGGCTTCACCTGGAGCTGGGAGGAGCCCTCTTCACAAAGAAAGGAGACGGGCACCACTGCCCTCCTGCCTCTGGGACACGGCTGCTAACCTGTGGAAGGTTCTGGCTGACTGTCTTCTGTACCTGCACAGAGAAGGGTAGGTAGTAACTTCAGTCCAGACCAGAGTTAAAAGACGTTGGCCTTGTGGTGGAAGAAAGTTGGGATTCTCTATTTTCTTTTAGCCCAGATTTTAAAAATATGAACATTAAAGAGTTTCTGGCCAGGCATAGTGGCTCACACCTGTAATCCCAGCACTTTGGGAAGCCGAGGCGGGTGGATCACCTGAGGTCAGGAGTTCAAGACTAGCCTGGCCAAATGAGGAAATCCCGTCTCTACTAAAAATACAAAAATTAGTGGGGCGTGGTGGTGGGCACCTGTAATCCCAGCTACTTGGGAGGCTGAGGTAGGGAGAATCACCTGAACCTGGGAGGCGGAGGTTGCAGTGAGCCAAGATCGTGCCATTGCACTCCAGCACGGGCAACAGAGCGAGACTCCATCTCAAAAAAAAAAAAAAAAAAGAGTTTCCATTCTCCCTCTTAAATTCGGGTTCCTCATCTGTAAAGTGAGTGAGGAGGACCAGGCATCTGAACTCCACTCCAGTCCTTGACTTAGTATCTATTCCAGGTACAGAGAATAATACAGTGTTACGGGCTGAATCATGTCACCCTAAAATTAATTTGTTAAAGCCCTTGCCACCAGTACCTCAAGGTGTGATATTATTTGGATATGAGCATTACCAGCATGAGGTCATGTGGGTGGGCTCTAATCCAGTTTGACCAGTATCCTTATAAGAAGAAGAAATCTGTATACAAAAAGAGAAACACCAGTGATGCATGCACACAGAGGAAAGACCGTGTGAGGACATGTGAGGCAGCAGCCATCTGCAGGCCAAGGAGAGGGGCCTCAGGAGAAACAACTCTGCTCACACCTTGATCTTAAAGTTCCAGCCTCCAGAACTGGGAAAAAATTAATTTCTGTTTTTTAAGCTACCTAGTCTGTGACAGCAGCCCTAGCAGACTATATGGTAACAGATCAATTGTTAAAAACTTAAAGTCTCTAGGAAAAGGACTTCCTCAACAGGAAGCCACAAAATGCTCTCTGGTTATTTTGATGTTCAGCCAATTCACCCCAAGCTCTGTGCCATGACTAATAAGATGCAATTTAATATAACAAACATTGATCGAATGCCAGTCACAATGAGAGGCACTGGCAAACACATCTAATTCTCCAAGGTCATGAGGATTCAGACAGGGGGAAGAAAGAACAGGTTCTTCAAAAATCTCACTTAAGCCAAATAAACAAAACCTCTCCCTCTTTTCCATGTGACCTGAGTCTCAAATAACTGATGGATTCACCCCCATCAGGACTGCCTCAGTCTCTCCCAGAGGTGAGACAATCAAGCGTGACAAGGAAGAAAAGTAAAGTATAGAAATCCACATGTGTGGACTGGCCATTCTTACAGAGGAGAAGCTGTGGCTGTTCAATGTGAGAAATTCTCCAACTCAAAAGGAGACAATTGAGAAAGGAACAAGAACTATAAAAACTTTCCAGAGTTTGTCATCAGAACAACCTCCTTCACTAGGGCCATAATCAGCAGAATGGAAAAGAACAGGTGGCACAACACTTAGATAATATTCTTGGATATGCTCAGAAAAGTAGGGAGATGGGAAAACTCAAACCTAAGCTCTGTCTTTGGATAAAAATATAACAAAACAGGGGGACAGGGAAAACAGAGAAATGGCAAAAAGGAAAGAAAGGTCTGGCAATTGGTATATTTTTATCATTAATACCCAGGGATGAACATCTTTAGAAGCCATTTCACTATCACGAATCTTTAAGACAACAACAATGTTAAAATAGAAAAGCAGAGACTAAATATTCTACCTTAACGCCTTAAGAATCAAAGTCCCACAAATCCACCCACTGGGAAGCTAAGCATTCCCAGACATCTCAGGAAGAAAACCTTCCATCAGGAGAGCCCAGAGTCCTTATTTTTCAAGTGGCAAAGATCTAAACTTCATTCTAGAGCATGGTCCTAGCAGGATAGCATAGCACAAATATTTTATTTTCTAAATATTCCTTTTGAAATTCTTTCTATATCCTTTCCCAGCAGAGAAAGCCAGTGGGTTTATCCTTCCAGGGCCCTCTCCTCTTCTTTCTCAAAAAAAGCTGGCAGTTGCTTCCAGGAATGGGCTCTGCACCTCCCATAAGTCATTCTTGCCCCACAATCAGGGCCAGGACTGTGTTGAATCAGAGCAACCCAAGACCAAATTGCAGCCCGTCAGCTAAGGGTACAGCAGGTGGGTGTTGAGTCTCTAAGGACAATCCTCACAGAGAATCAGAGCCTGAGATTTGCATTAATATGATGCTGGTGTTTGGACCTAAAAGAAACCCAATTTTGAAAGGAACCATGAGCAGGAAAACCTCTGGACAGAGTTCAAGATCTGGCTCTATCTTTGCTGTGTGACTTTAAGGCAAGTCACATAACTCCTCTGGACCACTGTATTTTTTCACTGGAAGAAAGCAAATATCAGGTGAATTGCCAAGGTTCTTTCCAGCTGTAAAAGTGTAATGGTTTCAGTTTCTTCAATTCATTCTGGTTAATATTCATAGAAAATAATTTTTAAATTATTTAAAATAATTTTAATAGCCACATAAGACTGTATTATCAACAATAAGCTGTTAAAGCATCACAGATTGGAAATACAATTTTCTGAATTTATACTTGATATTTCTCATTCTTTTTTACTTTTTTCTGCATTCAAAGAGTCTCCTGGCCGTGTACGGTGCCTGTAATTCCAACACTTTGGGAGGCTGAGGTGGGTGGATCACATGAGATCAGGTGTTTGAGACCAACCTGGCTATCTCTACTAAAAAATACAAAAAATAGCCAGGCGTGGTGGTGCTCGCCTGTAATCCCAGCTACTCAGGAGGCTGACGCAGGAGAATCACTTGAACCTGGGAGGCAACGGTTGCAGTGAGAGAAGATCGCGCCACTGCACTCCAGCCTGGGTGAAAGAGCGAGACTCGTTCTCAAGAAAAACTAAAAACATTAAAAAGAAAAGTCTCCCACCCATAGGAGGTATTATGAGTTGAATTATGTCCCCTCAAAAATCATATATTAATGCCCATATCTCAGAATGTTACTTGATCTGGAAATAGGGTGACTAATTAGTCAAGATAAGTTCGTAGTGGAGTAGGGTAGGCCCCTAATCCCATGGGACTGGTGTCCTTATAAAAAGGAAAATTTGGAGACAATCATATCCACAGGGAGAATACATGAAGGCTGGCGTTGTGCTGCCACAGCCAGGGAACTACCAAAAACTGGAGAGAGGCCTGGCACAGATCCTTTTCCAGTTCCTTCAGAGGAAGCACGGCCCTGCCGACATGTTAATCTTGGACTTGGACTTTCCAGACCCGTGAGGCACGAAGTTCTGCTAGTTAAGCCACTCAGTGTGTGGTGCTTTGCTATGACAGCCTTAGCAAACTCGTACAGAAGGTTAAACCTACCTCTCGCTATAAAGCAAGAAAGGCAGCTCCTCACTTTCTCAGGATTCCCTGTGGTTGGGGCCAGGATATGTGGCCTGGGCTCTGCCCATCAGACACATCTGCCACAGCTCTGAAGCAGAGAAGCAGGGACTTCCCTTCAGATGACATGCGGCAGAACAGCAGCCACTCCATGCAGCTCCAGGAGGTGCCTGCAACAGAAGCCCCTGCAGCAGCAGCCAGCGTGGCCCATCCACAGTGTGCGTGGTGTCAGCAGGACCTGCTCCTGATGGCAAGGGCGACTCATCTCCACAGGACTCGTTCTGCAGCCTCTGAGCCTGGTCCTTCTGGAGATTCCATAAGTTACTCCATACTTTCTCATCAATTTCCTTTCTGCTTTAACAGGGAAGGCTTCTATTGCTTGCCTAGAACAGTTCCTGACACAGTAGGTTCTTAGTATTTGTCAGTGTCTAATAAACCCTAAATTGACATAAGTGGTATTATATAAATCACATAACTTTCTAAAATAATTTCAATTTAATACACATATATTTTTGTGAATATCAAAAAAAACAACAGTTACTTGTTACCTCACAACAGCACCTTGGGAAGACCTTTCTAGTATCCTGACTTTCACAGATGGGGAAATCCCTGTTTGGAGACTTGCCCAAGGTCCAGAGCTAGCAGATGGCAAATACAAGGTTTGAACCGAGGCATTCTGCAATAGTAAATGTGAACAGTGCTCTCTGGCACAGTACTGAAAAAAAATTTTTTTTACATATTACTAGTCAAAGGTTCGAAGTCTCTGATTCTAAAGTAGTTATACAACAATGTTTGAAATTTGCCTGGGTGTCAACTTGTCTGGAAAAAGTGACATGTGTCTTGCCCTGAAGGAGGAGAACTAGAATAGAAACACTCTGTTTTTTGGGTGATGGTCCAAAGGAGAATGATGTCAATAGCTCTGTAACTTGGGGCACAAATTATTCAGGCAACAGCAAAGTTGGGGACTTAATTTGTCCGAAAAATTGTGTTGTGTCAGCTTGACTTATAAAACCAAATTCATTTTTAAAAGTGTTAGCCATTACAAATTCTGAGATACTTTTTAAAGCTTTAGTTTGGCAAATGAGAACAGTTGGGAAAATAAATATGTGCAGTCAAAAGAGTTAAAATATCTTGTTCAAAAAAGAAATTATGATAACTGTGAAAACTAAGTATCAGAACAAATGTCCATTCTCAAGTTAGGCAGAGATGTCACCCTCAGAATCAAAGCATCATTTTTGGAAAAATGTTGGAAAGAAGCCCACGGTGTAGGTGACAGTAACTAATTTTCTGTTGCAGTTTCTAAGGTGAGGATGAATCAGGTCAGCTGGGACCTGCCTTCCCAGTGTCAAGTAGGAATCCTGTCTTGTAGAACTTACTGCTGAAACCAGGTACTTACTTCCCTGCATGTGGATCCAGAATCATAGCAAGTTCTGTTGATTCATCGCTTCCCACGCTGAGCCTGGAATGCAGCCATACCACCTCTTTCCTGGCCTGTCCTAGATAGAATTTGTGGCTTCTCTGGGCTCTGGCTTTCTCACAAAGTGAAGGGGCTACCTGCCTTATCCTGTCTGACCTTTGATGTCTGATAGTGGAGGCTGGGGTTGCTCCTGAAATTCCTTCAAGGTACTAGAGACCTTCCAGCTAAGCTGCCACTTAGCTCCCAGTTATTTCCCACATATCCTCTCCCCAATCTCTGGGCTCAGAAGTACTGCATTATGAGTAAGCTGGGGGACCTGAGGCTCACCAAGGCAAAGGCTTCAACTTCAAGGTTCAAATGAGGCTCAGGGAAACTATCTGATCAAATCTACTAAAACTAAATATGTGCCTACCCCATGACCCAGCAATTCTACTGCAGAGCATGTGCCCAAGAAACTGAGTGTATGTCTCTTTCAGAAGACATGTGCTCATCATAGACAAAAACTAGACACTATCCAAATGTACATCCACAGTACAATGGGCAAACAAACTGTGGCAGGTTCATATTTTATTACATAACAACAAAAAGAATAAACCCCTTTTATATTCAACAATATGGATAGACATAATATTGAGTGAAAGAAGCTAGACACCAAAAGTACCTACTGTATAATTCCATTAAGTTCAAGAACCAGAAACACAAATCTGTGGTGAAAGAGGTCAGACTAGGGGTTATCTCGGGGGAAGAGGGTGAGTATTGACTGGGAAGGGACATAAAAGAACTTTCTGCGATGCTGGAAGTGTCCTAGATATTTGTCCTAATGGTGATTACAGGGGTATATACATAGGTAAAATTTTAAAAGATGTGTGTTCGTTTACCTATGTAACAAACCTGCATATTAAGTTCCCGTACCCCAGAACTTAAAATAAAAGTTGAAAAAAAAAAAAGATGGTTTTTATCTGTAGGTATATTACATTCTTTCTTTGTTGTTGTTGAGACAGAGTCTCGCTCTGTCTCCCAGGCTGGAGTGCAGTGGCACAATCTCGGCTCACTGCAAGCTCTGCCTCCCAGGTTCACAACAGTCTCCTGCCTCAGCCTTCCGAGTAGCTTGGGACTACAGGCGCCCGCCACCACTCCCGGCTAATTTTATGTATTTTTAGTAGAGACGGGGTTTCACCGCGTTAGCCAGGATGGTCTCGATCTCCTGACCTCGTGATCCCTCCACCTCGGGCTCCCAAAGTGCTGGGATTACAGGCGTGAGCCACTGTGTCCGGCCTACATTCTTTTAAAAAATTTGAAAGCATGGGCTATGGGAGCTCAAGACGTCAGTGTTAAAATAGTGATGAGTAAGGGAGATTCCAATTAGGTTGCTCAGGTCAGAGCTATCAGGCTTCAGTGCTCAGTATTCAAGATAGCTCAGAATTCAGAGCTCATAATCAAAATATCTGCAAGTAAACATAATAATTGCTACCAGCTGTTAATCACTTTCTAGGTGCTAGGCTCTAGACAAAGTATTTTATGAACACGACCTCATTTCGTGCCTGCAACAACTTTATAAGGTAGGTGCTAGTAATATTTCCATTTTACAGAATAATGACATGCCTTGCTCAAGGTCATGCTGCTGGTAAGTGGTAGTCAGGAAGCTAAAGAGGATCTATCCAGGACAGAGAGATTGAATGGCATCAAGGGGTGTGGGGGAGCAAATTGTCCAGGTTCCTCTGCTCTGGACACTGTATTTCTTAGTAAGAGATTAATCAGCAAGACAAGGATGCCCTCTCTCACTACTCCAGTTCAACATATTGGAAGTTCCGGCCAGGGCAATCAGACAAGAGAAAGAAATAAAGGGTATTCAAATTGGAAGAGAGGAAGTCAAATTGTCTCTGTTTGCAGATGACATGATTGTATATTTAGAAAACCCCATCGTCTCAGCCCAAAATCTCCTTAAGCTGATGAGCAACTTCAGCAAAGTCTCAGGATACAAAATCAATGTGCAAAAATCACAAGCATCCCTACACACCAATAACAGACAAACAGACAGCCAAATCATGAGTGAACTCCCATTCACAATTGCTACAAAGAGAATAAAATACCTAGGAATACAACTTACAAGGGAAGTGAAAGACCTCTTCAAAGAGAATTACAAACCACTGCTCAAGGAAATAAGAGAGGACACAAACAAATGGAAAAACATTCCATGCTCATGGATAGGAAGAATCAATATCATGAAAATGGCCATACTGCCCAAAGTAATTTATACATTCAGTGCTATCCCCCATCAAGCTACCAATGACTGTCTTCACAAAATTGGAAAAAAACTACTTTAAAGTTCATATGGAACCAAAAAAGAGCCCACATAGCCAAGACAATCCTGGGCAAGAAAAACAAAACTGAAGGCATCACGCTATCTGACTTCAAACTATACTACAAGGCTACAGTAACCAAAACAGAATGGTACTGGTACCAAAATAGATATATAGACCAATGGAACAGAACAGAGGCCTCAGAAATAACACCACACATCTACAACCATCTGATCTTTGACAAATCTGACAAAAACAAGCAATGGGGAAAAGATTCCCTATTTAATAAATGGTGTTGGGAAAACTGGCTAGCCATATGCAGAAAACTGAAACTGGACCCCTTCCTTAAACCTTATACAAAAATCAACTCAAGATGGATCAAAGACTTAAACATAAGACCCAGGACCATAAAAATCCTAGAAGAAAACCTGGGCAATACCACTCAGGATGTAGGCATGGGCAAAGACTTCATGTCTAAAACAACAAAAGCAATGGCAACAAAAGCCAAAATTGACAAATGGGATCTAATTAAATGAAAGACCTTCTGCACAACAAAAGAAACTATTATCAGAGTGAACAGGCAACCTACAGAATGGGAGAAAAGTTTTGCAATCTACCCATCTGACAAAGGGCTAATATCCAGAATCTACAAAGAACTTAAACAAATTTACAAGAAAAAAACAACCACTCAAAAAGTGGGCAAAAGATATGAACAGACACTTCTCAAAAGAAGACATTTATGCAGCCAATAGACATATGAAAAAAAAGCTCATCATTACTGGTCACTAGAGAAATGCAAATCAAAACCACAATGAGACACCATCTCATGCCAGTTAGAATAGCGATCATTAAAAAGTCAGGAAACAATAGATGCTGGAGAGGATGTGGAGAAACAGGAATGCTTTTACACTGTTGGTGGGAGTGTAAATTAGTTCAAACAGTGTGGAAGACAGTGTGGCGATTCCTCAAGGATCTAGAACTAGAAATACCATTTGACCCAGCAATCTCATTACTGGGTATATACCCAAAGGATTATAAATCATTCAATTATAAAGAGACATGCACACGCATGTTTATTGCAGCACTATTCACAACAACAAAGACTTGGAACCAACCCAAATGTCCACAATAATAGACTAGATAAAGAAAATGTGGCACATATACACCATGGAACACTATGCAGCCATAAAAAAGGATGAGTTCTTGTCCTTTGCAGGGACATGGATGAAGCTGGAAAGCATCATTCTCAGCAAATATCACAATGACAGAAAACCAAACACCACATGTTCTCACTCATAAGTGGTAGTTGAACAATGAGAACACTTGGACACAGGGAGGGAAACATCACACACCAGGGCCTGTTTGGGGGTGCGGGGCTAGGGGAGGGATAACATTAAGAGAAATACATAATGTAGGTGATGGGTTGATGGGTGCAGCAAACCACCATGGCACATGTATACCTATGTAACAAACCTGCACGTTCTGTACATGTATCCCAGAACTTAAAGTATAATTTTAAAAAAAAGAGAGAGAGATTAATCAAACCTTCAGAAACAGAAATTCCTCTCTTTCCCTAGGCAACCAAGCCATCAATACACTGATGTGAGGGAAATCAGAAGAGAGCAAATCAGGTCCAGGCGTGAAATGGCTTCTGACTTTGTCAGCCAGTAGATTTTCTCCCTTGTAAAGAAATCACCACAGGAATGAACAGTGCCCCAGCAGGGGCTTATCATTCTCTTCCTTGAGAGTGTAAAGCTCCAGTGCTGACTCACATATGTGGAAGGGGCCAGAACTAAGTCAGGGCACAAGGGCCAGAAGCTCCTGTAGCTGTGACCTCCAGGCCACCTGCCCACAGCCTTTCCCACACTTGTGACACTTTTATTTCCCTTTCGTGAATTGCCCCCAGAGTCTTTTCAATGAATCCTTTGTTACTCATAGTTAGGGCTCTTGGTTACAGTGAAAACCTAATTTGAACTAGGTTAACTGAACAGAGGAATTCACTGGAAAGATCCAGCGTTTCTCACAAACTTCAAAGACAGGGATGCAGCCAGCCTCAGGAATGGAACCATGGCTGGAGCCCTGTAGAGAACCTGGAGGCATCTGTCTGCAACACCCCATCTGTTTCTCCCTCTATGTCTGCTCTATTCTTCCCTGTTACTACAAACCAGCCTCCTCTGCTTCTCCATCTACGTGGTGGAACCTGGCCACCACTGCTCCCAGGATTTCTACACTCTCAGTCATGCACCCAACAAGAAGCCTATCTCCAGCTCTTACTCCCCAACCTAAAATCTCAGGGAAATGACTGATTGGCCCAAGTTAGATCAAATGCCCCAGACCAGACAAATGTGGCAGGAAGTCCAGGTCCTGTAGAAACATGGCAACTCCTACCACAATTGTGGGAATGGATGGGGGAAGAAGGAACCAGCAGGAAAGGGAGGGCAGACAACAATCTTATGGACATCCATCACATGTCCTACCTTAACAAATCTTTTGACAGTGGGGAAAACATCAGCCTTGGAGAAACGGGGACTAGCTCTATCATTTATCAGTTGTGTGATCATGGGCAAGCTGCTTGACTTTCCCAAGCCTTTGTTCCCTCATCTTCAAAGTAAGGACAGTAACACCTACTTCTTGGTGTCACTGAGAAGATTAAGCAAGAAAGAATCTGTGCAGCACCTAGTACAGTGCCTGACACACCTAAATGCTAAATAGTCCTAACCTTATTTTGAACATCAAAACAGTCATGGGAGGACTGAGGGTGCTTTGAGTATAATTAATTGTTTTGCTGAAGAAGAGGTTTTCTTATGCTATGAAGCCTGCCAACTTATGGCATTTCACCAGGGCATCACATGCTTTCAAAAACGTGTTTTTAAAAAAAATGGATATAAATTATCTTTAGTGTTTGTCACAAGAAAAGTGAGAGGCCAAGACTGTAACATACTGCAGGTACCCAAACTAAATCCTCCCTATGAAGCAGATAACAGTAAACTTTGTCCTTGGGATGTTTGGATTTGTTGAATGATAAGCAGTAAGTGTGGACATTTATCAGCGATAAGTTATAAATAAGAAAGTTCTGAAGAGGCTGAAAAGCTTATCAGACTACATGGGGAGGAGAGTTCTAGTTGTCAAAAAGACAGGTGGAAGTTTTCCTTTTTCTCTTTTTTTATAGAGTAAAGAGAACAATTTTTTATTTTAGGAAATTCTAGACTATCTCAGACACTTCTTTCTAGGTCTGATTTAACACCTTGAATAAGTTGGCTTCATGTCACCCATATCAAGATGGTATTTCAGAAAACAAAGACAACAGATACTGACTTTGAACACTGCATGTTGAAATGGTGAAAAAGTGTCTTGTTAAGAGAAAGGGCCAAACTCTTGAAGTTAATCAATTTGACATATCTTGGCTTAGGATTCCCAAGACTTCTCACTTACAACAGGATCTGTAATAACTCCCATTCTCTGAAGCTGAATGAAGAAGGCCACAGAAATTGCTCCATCTACAGTGCTTACTGGAAATTAGTGCATGTGTGTCTAATATTCAGAGTAGAGCAGCATTTTGTTTGTGAATATTTATAAGCAACAACCCACATATACTTAACATTTTATATTGAAAAACTGTTTCTCAGGTAGATAAAAAATTTCTCTGCAACGTAAAATTTTAGTGCACATTTTATGATGTGAAAAGACTCAAGGATTTTTTTTTTTTTTTTTTTTGAGACAGAGTCTCGCTCCGTCACCCAGGCTAGAGTGCAGTGGCATGATCTCTGCTCACTGCAAGCTCTGCCTCCCAGGTTCCCGCCATTCTCCTGCCTCAATCTCCTGAATAGCTGGGACTACAGGCGCCTGCCACCACGCCCGGCTAATTTTTTGTATTTTTAGTAGAGACGGGGTTTCACCATGTTAGCCAGGATGGTCTCGATCTCCTGACCTTGTGATCCGCCCGCCTCGACCTCCCAAAGTCCTGGGATTACAGGCGTAAGCCACTGTGCCCAGCCAAGAATTCTTTAAATTAATCCATTTTAAATTAACAAAGCAAGTATTTCCTCTTTAGCATCATGAAAAACGGAGCATGCTCATATAAGAATCATAAAAATCCACCCAGCACAGGAAATCCCTTTAAAATTTGTAGGACTAAAATAGCCCTACAAATAATCGTTGACCCTCTTGCTTAATACTCTCAAATGATGGGGAGTGACTCACTAATTTATGAGGTGTCCTTGCCATCATTTGCTTTCACTTTCTACCGATCGGTACTTAGTATGTCTCAGAAGCAAAACAGAACAAGCCAGCCTTTAAATACCCTCTCAAAGATGGACAATGGCCACAGGCATCCGTCTGTCCTATCTCCTTCATATCAGACTGAACTTTTGCTATACTCCTGCTACGTTGTTTCACCTAAAGCTGCTTCCTCGCGTATTTTAAGTTCAGTCTCAAGGTTTCTGGGTACATAGTGAACTGAAACCCGACTGGATGTGGAAACAGACCGGAACCTGCTCTTGGAACAAGTAGCTAAGTCTCAGCTAATCCCAGCAGCCAGACTTTGACCACTCACAGGCAGCCAACCTCTCAAACCGTGCTAAGAAGGCAAACGCAAGCTGTAAGCAACCCAGCAGTTTCCGTACCTCACTTCCATCTTCTGTACCTCACTTCCGTCTTCTGTACCTCACTTCCGTTTTCTGTACCTCACTTCCGTTTTCTGTACCTCACTTCGATTTTCTGTACATCATTTTCCTTTATCTGTGCATATATCCTTTTGAACTCCTGGCAATGCCTGAGTAACTCCAAACCTATTCGGGTTGGGAGGTGGGGGGTAGCTACTCAATTTACAAATCGTTCTTTACTCAGTTAAAATCTGTTCAATTTAATTTGTCTAAAGTTTTTTTTTTAAACACTCCCAACAAGATATTTTTTCTAGGCCCTTTATCATCTTGAATACCTTCCTCTAATCCATGACAATCTCTCCTGAAACGCCATATTGGGAACTGAATTGGATCCAGCCCACGTTGTGGAGGAGCTTTCTGGTGGTGGGATGTGGTGTGAGCTTTCTTTAGAAACCGCTTCACACCATTGGCTACTACTTTAAAAATAGCAGAAAAACGAACTATTTTCTCTAAGATGTTATCACATCTCAATATTACACATTATTTCCATTTTTCTTTGAAGTTACACTTATTTAAGTAGTTCTATTATAGGCCAGCACTGACCTTAAATGGGTTCCATTGTAAAGGAGCTGACTGCTGGTGCTGATCAGGAAATGATTCTTTTGTTTGCAAGCAGAAAGGTCATGAGAGGGCTTTCATAGAAGACTAAAGAAAATGTCTTCCAAATTGGACTTTTCCTTTTAGATGGAGGGAGGATAAGAAATGATGTGAACATCAATTTCTTATATTGGAGGAAAATAATGAGCCATGAAAAGAGGTAAAGTCACATAAAATTACATTTGTTTTGTTAATTAGGTGACACACCATGCCAAGACTGAATAAAATAAAAGGAAGGAAAAGCAACATACCATTTCTGATGCTAACTTCCTGATTCAAAGGCGAGGGACAGCTCAACCACCTGCTCACCCAGAAGATGGGCTTCAAAGAAAGATGCAGTTAGAGAGACTGGTTTTATAATTAATCTTTGGACAATGCAGTTGACATAACCTGCAAAAGACTTATAATGAGAAGCATGTTCCTGGGAGCTGGTCTGATATATATATATATATATACACACACACACACACATACATACATACATACATACATACACACACACACACACACAAAATATATATTTTAATTCAGGCCAGGTGCCATGGCTTATGCCTGTAATCCCAGCAATTTGGGAGGCCAAGGCAGGAGGATCATGTGAGGCCAGGAGTTAGAGACCAGCTTGAGCAAAATAGTGAGACCTCATCTTTACAAAAAAAAAAAAAAAGCTAGGCACAGTGGGGCATGCTTGCACTCCCATCTACTCGGGAGACTGAGGTGGGAGGATCATGAGCTCAAGAGCTTGAGGTTACAGTGAACTATGACGATGCGACTGCACTCCAGCCTGGGTGGAAAAGTGACACCCTGACCCCCCCCCAAAAAAATTAAAACATTCTCATTCCTTCCTTCTAGTTCTTGAATATATCTCAGCTACAATTGGTGAAACTGTAGGTAAAAGTACAAAAACTACTCTTCAAAGACAGGTAACTGACAAAACACAAGTGTGCAGCATGAAAATTAGAATGATTATTGTATCACTTCTCGGTCTTTCAGCTAAAACCAAGTACAAAATGACTGCTGTTACCTGGTCAAATAGTGTGGACTTTCCAATGATGATAACCTAGTGTGCTGTGAAAATGTTCCAGAAGAGAACTGGAAGACACCACACCCACACCCCTCACAAACAAATAGTTTCTTCTATCCAGAGAGTAGCTCCTGGTTCATGTAACTTCAGTTGAATTCTCTTAAGTTACTATTTGAGGAAATATCTTTGCTCTCTCCCCGCATACAGGCAAAACCACTTTTCAGCACTCCTGGGTATCTCTGAAGTTTGACAAAAACATTTCTACCCTCAGTGATTTCAACTATAATTAATAGAGCACGCTATTTGACATAGATAGTAACCTGAAGTTTACGCTCTATGTCCACTCTGAGAATTCCTAGGCCATCCTGGTAGTCAGCATCTTCTCTTTCTCACAATTTTCCATTCCAAATATCACCATTCTGTCACTTTCCACTAGCTCTCAGTCACCTTCACTCTCTTCTAGGACTAGTATTTCTGGCTGTATGCCTGTACCACAACTCATTACATAAAATTTCCTGGGTCCTGGCAAACTTCATTAAAGTTAAACGAGGATTTTCCTGGTTACATCTCTGAAACCACAAATTTTAATCCCAGCTGCACATTAGAATCACTTGGAGAGCTTTTTAAAAATGTCATTGCCAAGGCCTCACCCTCAGAGATTCTGATTTAATTCAGGGATGCCCAGCACTAAGTCTCTTTTTTACTTTTCTTTTCTTTTCTTTTTTAGAGAAAGGGTTTTGCCATGTTGCCCAGGCTGGTCTTGAAGTCCTAGGCTCAAGCAATCCACCCACCTTGGGCCTCCCAAAGTGCTGGGATTACAGGCATGAGCCACCATGCCTGGCCAGCATTGATAAGTCTTAAAAGTTTTTCAGGTGATTCTAATCTACAGCCAACGTTAAGATTTAGTATGCTAATGCCCAAAATACCTGAAATATGTGATGTATGCCATTAGTAACTGGTTCTCATCACTGCAACTGTTTTCATGAGGCAGAGACAGCAAGATTCTTACAGACAGACAGCTTCTAACACTGAGTCCCAGAACACCTGCAGGAATGAATACAATCAAGAATTAAATGTCAACGCTGGGTACAGTGGCTCACACCTGTAATCCCAACACTTCGGGAGGCTGAGGTGGGTGAATCTCCTGAGCTCAGGAATTCAAGACCAGCCTGGGAAACATGACGAAACCCTGTCGCTATCAAAAATACAAAAAAATAGCCAGGTGTGGTTGCATGTACCTGTGGTCCCAGCTATTCAGGAGGCTGAGGAGGGAGGATCATTTGAGCCTGGGAAGCAGAGGTTGCAGTGAGCTGAGATTACACCACTGCACTCCAGCCTGGGTGATGGAGTGAGACTTTGTCTCAAAAAATAAATAAATAAATAAATAATAACAAGAAAATAATTAAATGTCAGATAAGAGATAATGCTTCAGTTCACATGGAAAAATAAACACACTGAAGAGTTAAGAAAACACTGACAAGGGGCTGGGCACAGTGGCTCATGCCTGTAATCCCAGCACTTCAGGAGGTCAAGGCAGGTGGATTGCTTGAGGTCAGGAGTATGAGACCAGCCCGGCCAACTTGGTGAAACCCCATCTCTACTAAAAGTACAAAAATTAGCTGGGCATGGTGGTGCATGCCTGTAGTCCCAGCTACTTGGGAGGCTGAGGCAGGAGAATCACTTGAACCCAGGAGGTGGAGGTTGCAGTGAGCCAAGATTGTGCCACTGCACTCTAGCCTGGGTGACAGAGCAAGATTCCATCTCAAAAAAATAAATAAATAAAAAGAAAGAAAGAAAAGAAAACACTGATGACAAGGAAGGGCTCTGAAGAAAACAAGTTCAATCGGATATTAAAAATACACTACACAGCTCTTGAGGCTTCCAAGATGGCTGAATAGGAACAGCTCCAGTCTGCAGCATCCAGCAAGATCAACACAAAAGACAGGTGATTTCTGCATTTCCAACTGAGGTACCTGGTTCATCTCATTGGGACTGGTTGGACAGGGGGTGCAGCTCACAGAGGGCAAGCCGAAGCAAGGCAGGGTGTCGCCTCACCCGGGAAGCACAAGGGGTTGGGTGATTTCCCTTTCCTAGCCAAGGGAAGCTGAGACAGTCTGTACCTAGAGGAACAGTACACTCCTGCCAAAATACTGTTTTTTTCCCATAGTCTTTGCAACTGGCAGACCAGAAAATTCCCTCCTGTGCCTGACTCAGCAGGTCCCACACCCACGGAACCTTCCTCACTGCTAGTGCAGCGGTCCGAGATCGACCTGTGATGCTGCAGCTTGGCAGTGGGAGGGGAGTCCAACATTGCTTAGGCTTGAGTAGATAGTTTTGTCCTCACACTGTAAACAAAGAGGCCAGGAAGCTTGAACTGGGCAGAGCCCACCGCAGCTCAGCAAGGTCTACTGCCTTGCTGTAGATTCCACCGCTGTGGGCAGAGCATATCAGAACAAAAGGCAGCAGACAGCTTCAGCAGAACTAAACGTCCCTATCAGACAGCTCTGAATAGAGCAGTGGTTCTCCCAGCACGGCGTTCGAACTCTGAGAACGGACAGACAGCCTCCTCAAATGGGTCCCTGAACCCCGTGTACCCTGATGGTAGATACCTCCCAGTAGGGTCCGACAGACACCTCACAGGCAGATGCCCCTCTGGGATGAAGCTTCCAGAGGAAGGATCAGGCAGCAATATTTGCTGCTCTGCAGCCTCTGCTGGTGATACCCAGGCAAAAAGTGTCTGGAGTGGACCTTCGGCAAACTCCAACAGACCTGCAGCTGAGGGTCTCAACTGTTAGAAGGAAAACTAATAGAAAGGAATATCATCAACATCAACAAAAAGCACATCCACACCAAAACCCCATCTGTAGGTCACCATTTTCAAAGACCAAAGGTAGATAAAACCACAAAGATGGGGAGAAACCAGAGCAGAAAAGCTGAAAATTCTAAAAACCAGAGCACCTATTCTCCAAAAGGTCGCAGCTCCTTACTAGCAAAGGAACAAAACTGGATGGAGAATGAGTTTGATGAGTTGACAGAAGTACGCTTCAGAAGGTCGGTAATAAGAACTTCTCCAAGCTAAAGGAGGATGTTCAAACCCATCTCAAGGAAGCTATAAACCTTGAAAAAAGGTTAGACGGATGGCTAAATAGAATAAACAGTGTAGAGAAGACCTTAAATGACCTGATAGAGCAGAAAGACACAGCACGAGAACTTCTTGACACATGCACAAGCTTCAAGAGCCAATTTGATCAAGTGGAAGAAAGGATATCAGTGATTGAAGATCAAATGAATGATATTAAAGTGAGAAGACAAAATTAGAGAAAAAAGAGTGAAAAGAAATAAAGCCTCCAAGAAATATGGCACTATGTGAAAAGACCAAATCTATGTTTGATTGGTGTTCCTGAAAGTGACAGGGAGAATGGATCCAAGTTAGAAAACACTCCAGGATATTATCTAGAACTTCCCCAACCTAGCAAGGCAGGCAAACATTCAAATTCAGAAAATGCAGAGAACACCACAAAGATACTCCTTGAGAAGAGCAACCCCAATACACATAATTGTCAGATTCTCCAAGGTTGAAATGAAGGAAAAAATGTTAAGGGCAGCCAGAGAGAAAGGTAGGGTTACCACAAAGGGAAGCCCATTAGACTAACAGCAGATCTCGTTGCAGAAACCCTACAAGCTAGAAGAGAGTGGGGGCCAATATTCAACATTCTTAAAGAAAAGAATTTTCAATCAGGAATTTCATATCCAGCCAAACTAAGCTTCATACGCAAAGGAGAAATAAAATCCTTTACAGACAAGCAAATGCTGAGAGATGTTGTCACCACCAGACCTGCCTTACAAGAGCTCCTGAAGGAAGCACTAAACATGGAAAGGAACAACCGGTACCAGCCACTGCAAAAACATACCAAATTGTAAAGACCTTCAATGCTAGGAAGAAACTGCATCAATTAACAGACAAAATAACCAGCTAACATCATAATGACAGGATCAAATTCACACATAACAATATTAACCTTAAATGTAAATGGGCTAAATGCCCCAATTAAAAGACACAGACTGGCAAATTGAATAAAGAGACAAAACTCATCAGTGTGCTGTATTCAGGAGACCCATCTCATGTGCAAAGACACACATAGGCTCAAAATAAAGGGATGGAGGAAGATCCACCAAGCAAATGGAAAGCAAAAAAAAAAAAAGCAGGGGTTGCAATCCTAGTCTCTGATAAAACAGACTTTAAACCAACAAAGATCAAAGTGGACAAAGAAGGGCATTACATAATGGTAAAAGGATCAATTCAACAAGAAGAGCTAACTCTCCTAAATATGTATGCACCCAATACAGGAGCACCTAGATTCATAAGGGAAGTCCTCAGGGACCTACAAAGAGACTTAAGACTCCCACACAATAATAATAGAAGATGTTAACACCCCACTGTCAATATTAGACAGATCAAGGAGACAGAAGGTTAACAAGGATATCCAGGACTTGAACTTAGCTCTGGACCAAGCCGACCTAATAGACATCTACAGAACTCTCCACCCCAAATCAACAGAATATACATTCTTCTCAGCACCATATTGCACTTATTCTAAAATTGACCACATAATTGGAGGTAAAACACTCCTCAGCAAATGCAAAAGAAGAGAAATCACAACAAACTGTCTCTCAGACCACAGTGCAATCAAATTAGAACTCAGGATTAAGAAACTCACTGAAAACCACACAATTACATGGTAACTGAATATCCTGCACCTGAATGACTACTGGTTGAATAACAAAATGAAGGAAGAAATAAAGATGTTCTTTGAAACCAATGAGAACAAAGACACAATGTACCAGAATCTCTGGGGCCAATTTAAAGCAGTGTGTAGAGGGAAATTTATAGCACTAAATGCCCACAGGAGGAAGTAGGAAAGATCTAAAATCGACACCCTAACATCACAATAAAAAAAACTAGAGAAGCAAGAGCAAACAAATTCAAAAGCTAGCAGAAGACAAGAAATAACTAAGATCAGAGCAGAACTGAAGGAGATAGAGACACGAAAAACCCTTCAAAAAATCAATGAATCCAGGAGCTGGTTTTTTGGGGGGTTTTTTGTTTTTTTTTTTTTGGACTTTAAAATGTTTATTCTTTAAAAAATTAGTTGCTTTTTAAACAGCTATACAAAGTTCTTAATGTTTCTTTGGCAATGGAATATAATGGAATTTTACAACTATATAAAAAAGTTACCTTTGCCTAAGAAACAGTATTTACTGTGTGTACATAGTTGACTGACAAAATTCTCTACCATCCAGCACCCTAATTAATTGACGAAATAAGCTACCTCATATTACAGGATTCCCCAAAAGAAAGGAGGAAAAAGATACACACACACACACACACACACACATACACACACACGCACACACACACACAACCTTCTGTGGCTCAAAACACAGTATCACAGCCCTATCTGCAGGCAACTTGGAATTGCCAAATACAATTTAGTGATAAAAAAAAAACAAACCTTTCAGTGATGAAAAAATACTTGTTAAGTCCCACTGAAGTACTGCTTTAGTTTAACTATACATAAGAAATTACTTAACGTTCTGCTATTCCAAATATATTTAATGCTCATGTTTTAAGATGAGCCTTCCACCCCCAAAAGTAACTGCATTTTATCTTTGAAATTAAGCGGAAAAACAAACAAAAAACAAAAACCCAGTACTGGTGACAAATGTACAGCGAATTCACTTCTTCATTCTTTGCAAAGACTGAAATCAATGTTCAGGACCATGAAGAGCTAGAAATTCACCTATTTTCAGAGACTTGTTTGTAGACTATGCAGCAACTTTGTTGTCTTTCTTTCAGAAAGCAGTACGATCAATCCAGGCCTTTTAGGGTCCAAAAGCTGTGGTTTTCCTATATTCAAAATCTGCAAACTCCCGGCCCCCACGACCTCCTCTGAATCCACCGCGAAATCCTCGAGGAGCAGTGAAGGTACCACCTCTGCCACCACCACGCCCTCTGCCACCACGGAAACCAAGACCTCCTCTGCCTCTGTATCCCCTACGGCCACGGTTTGGACGAAGTGGGATTCCAAATGTTTCAGCATTTAATCTTCTTTCTTCAGCCCAGGTTGGTCTCCGTTCTCTATTGTCATCACAAGAAATATTATCAAAGAAGGATTTCGTTTTGTCATAATAGCAATTAGGTCCAAGTGGATCTTCTTCATCGGCATTTCCTTCACTGTTTTGGGTATCAACTCCTGAGTCTCCTTTATCTTCACTATTTACAGGCTTCTCCTGTTTCTCAAGTTTATCTTCTTTTAATTTAAGTTTATTATGAAACTCTCTGTCAATCTCTTCCTTGCTGAATTGTGCATTTGCACTTTCAAAGTCAAAGTCTTTCTCAAATTTCATTGGCCCATCTCGCCGAATACCAAATCTTCCCCTGCCACCCCGATGACCCCCACGCCCTCTCCTTGGACCTGAAGGAGCACCTGGAGCTACTTGTCTCTTGTTATCATTTCTGAGTTGCTCATTTTCTGGCCTTGAAACTTTGTGTACTTCAGCTCGCCTGTGCTCCTGATTCTCTCCTGCCTTTTGGCTGGCAGATGGCAAAGGCCTGGTTGATACAGGACTCCTTCTCCCAACAGCTGCTGGAGCAGGTAAGTGGGCTGAGGCGGTCTGCACTGCTTGTTCCATGGTTGGGCTTTTTCTCAAAGGGTCTAACTGAGGGCTTGAGCGACCTTGAGATAACTGTGTTTTTAGAGATCTTGTATCCTGTGTAAAGGCAGAACCAACCGCACTACTTTGGGGTAAGGTACCACTGTTTGATGTTTCTGTTCCAAAGGATGTCAAAGAGCTTCCAGCAACACCAACAGCACCAAACTGCTGCCCAACTAAGGAACTTGGACTGAACTGACTGTATGTGGGCATCCTGCCGAAAGGCCCATAAGAACCCATGGACTGGAATGAAGAAGTCGATGAGTCTAGTGAGGACTGAACAATAGCTGGGTCTTGAGGCAAAGAACACTGTGGTTTTGGTGGCTCACAAACAGTAAGGTCTTTAATGTCACTCCCACAGAATATAATGTATTCAAAGACTTCAACTCGAGGTGGTATTGGACGATCTGTTGGTCTGTCTTCTGTACCAAAGGATCGAACTTTGGCAAGGGCTACAGTGGAGTTTTCGGTGTCGATGGTGTAGAGGATGCCCTCGTAGCGGATCTCCGCCTTGGAGATGAGGCTGATCTTGCTGCCCATATAAGGGGTGCCCCCGCTCATGGCGCCGCCGCTCCCAGCTGCTCGCAGAGAGGCAGATCCCACGCCACTGTCGCCCGCTCCGCACGCCCGCTCCCTCCGTCGGCGCCTACAGCAGCCGCTTCAGACCCAACATGGCGGCGGCGCCGGCTCCGCTACCCTCCCCCAGCCTCCCGCCCTCAAGCCGCGGCGCGGCGGCGGCGGCGACGGCAGTGGCGGCGGCGCGGGGCATGCTGGGAGCATTTGAAAAAAATCAACAGACCGCTAGCAAGACTAATAAAGAAGAAATGAGAGAAGAATCAAATAGATGCAATAAAAAATAATAAAGGGGATATCACCACTGATCCCACAGAAATACAAACTACCATCAGAGAATACTCTAAACACCTCTACGAAAATAAACTAGAAAATCTAGAAGAAATAGATACATTCCTGGACACATACACCCTTCCAAGACTAAACCAGGAAGAAGCTGAATCTCTGAATAGACTAACAGGTTCTGAAATTCAGACAATAATTAATAGCCTACCAACCAAAAAAAGTCTAGGACCAGATAGATTCACACCCGAATTCTAACAGAGGTACAAAGAGGAGCTAGTACCATTACTTCTGAAACTATTCCAATCAACAGAAAAAGAGGGAATCCTCCCTAACTCATTTTATGAGGCCAGCATCATCCTGATACCAAAGCCTGGCAGAGACACAATAAAAAAGAATTTTAGGCCAATATCCCTGATGAACATCGATGCAAAAATCCTCAATAAAATACTGGCAAACTGAATCCAGCAGCATATCAAAAAGCTTATCCACCACAATCAAGTAGGCTTCATCCCTGGGATGCAAGGCTCATTCAACATATGCAAATCAATAAACGTAATCCATCACATAAATAGAAACAATGACAAAAGCCACATGATTATCTCAATAGATGCAGAAAAGGCTTTCGACAATATTCAACAGCGCTTCATGCTAAAAACTCTCAATAAACTAGGTATTGATGGAACATATCTCAAAATAATAAGAGCTATTTATGACAAACCCACAGCCAATATTACACTGAATGGGCAAAAACTGGAAGCATTCCCTTTGAAAACCGACACAAGACAAGGATGCCCTCTCTCACCACTCCTATTCAACATAGTGTTGGAAGTTCTGGCCAGGACAATCAGACAAGAGAAAGAAAGAGCACTCAATTAGGAAAAGAGGAAGTCAAATTATCTGTGTTTGCAGATGACATGATTGTATGTTTAGAAAACCCCATCGTCTCAGCCCCAAATCTCCTTAAGCCGATGAGCAACTTCAGCAAAGTCTCAGGATACAAAATCAATGTGCAAAAATCACAAGCATTCCTATACACCAATAACAGACAAAGAGAGAGCAAATCATAAGTGAACCCCCATTCACAGTTGCTACAAAGAGAATAAAATACCTAGGAATCCAACTTACAAGGGATGTGAAGGACCTCCTCAAGGAGAACTACAAACAACTGCTCAGCAAAATAAGAGAGGACAGAAATAAATGGAAGAACATTCCATGCTCACAGATAGGAAGAATCAATATCGTGAAAATGGCCATACTGCCCAAGGTAATTTATAGATTCAATGCCATCCCCATCAAGCTACCATTGACTTTCTTCACAGAATTGGAAAAAACTACTTTAAAGTTAATATGGAACCAAAAAAGAGCCCGCATAGCCAAGACCATCCTAAGCAAACAGAACAAAGCTGAGGGCATCACGCTACCTGACTTCAAACTATACTACAAGGCTACAGTAACCAAAACAGCATGGTTCTGGTACCAAAATAGATATATAGACGAATGGAACAGAACAGAGGCCTCAGAAATAACACCACACATCTACAGCCATCTGATCTTCGACAAATCTGATAAAAACTAGCAATGAGGAAAGGATTCCCTATTTAACAAATGGTGCTGGGAAAACTGGCTAGCCATATGTAGAAAGCTGAAACTGGATCCCTTCCTTACACCTTATACAAAAATTAATTCAAGATGGATTAAAGACTTAAATGTAAGACCTAAAACCATAAAAACCCTAGAAGAAAACCTAGGCAATACCATTCAGGACATAGGCATGGGCAAAGACTTCATGAATAAAACAACAAAAGCAATGGCAGCAAAACCCAAAATAGACAAATGGGATCTAATGAAACTAAAGAGCTTCTGCACAGCGAAAGAAACTATCATCACAGTGAAAAGGCAACCTACACAATGGGAGAAAATGTTTGCAATCTACCCATCTGACAAAGGGCTAATATCCAGAATCTACAAAGAACTCAAACAAATTTACAAGAAGAAAAACAACTCCATCAAAAAGTGGGCAAAGGATATGAACAGACACTTCTCAAAAGAAGATACTTGTGCAGCCAACAGGCATATGAAAAAAATGCTCATCATCACTGGTCATCAGAGAAATGCAAATCAAAACCACAATGAGATACCATCTCATATCAGTTAGAATGGCGATCATTAAAAAGTCAGGAAACAATAGATGCTGAAGAGGATGGGGAGAAATAGGAACGCTTTTACACTGTTGGTGGGAGTGTAAATTAGTTCAACTCTACTGTGGAAGACAGTGTGGCAATTCCTCAAGGATCTAGAACTAGTAATACCATTTGACCCAGCAATCTCATTACTGGGTATATACCCAAAGGATTATAAATCATGCTACTATAAAGACACATGCACACTTATGTTTACTGCAGCACTATTCACAATAGCAAAGACTTGGAACCAACCCAAATGTCCATCAACAATAGACTGGATTAAGAGAATGTTGCACATAAATACCATGGAATACCATGCAGCCATAAAAAGGGATGAGTTCATGTCCTTTGTGGGGACATGGATGAAGCTGGAAACCATCATTCTCAGCAAACTATCACAAGGACAGAAAACCAAATACTGCATGTTCTTACTCATAAGTGGGAGTTGAACAATGAGAACACATGGACACAGGGAGGGGAATATCACACACTGGGACCTGTTGGGGGGCTGGGGGCTGGGGGAGGGATAGCATTAGGAGAAATACCTAATGTAAATGGTGAGTCAATGGGTACAGCAAACCAACATGGCACATGTATACCTATGTAACAAACCTACACATTGTGCACATGTACCCTAGAACTTAAAGTACAATAAAATAAATAAATAAATAAAATAAAAATAAAAATACACTACACAGCCTCCATAGTTAAAACAGTGTAGTATTGTCATATGACTGGACAAATAGATCAAAGAAATAGAAAGTTCAGAAACAGACTCAACTATTTATAAAGATCAAGCATATAATAAAGGTGATATATCAAAACACTGGAACAAACGTAGTCATGTGCAGTAAATGGTGTTGGTACAACTAGACAGCCATCTAGAAAAAATATAAAATTAGATTCATTCCTTAAAGCGGAGAAAAGAAAAAATCTCAAATGGATCAGAAGTCCAAATGCAGAAAAGGAAAATATACAAGTACATGAAGAAAACATGAGTGTATTCTCCTTTAACTCTGGAGTAGAAAAAGCCTTTCTAATCATGACTCAAAATTCAGAGGCAATAAAAGAGAAGACTGATAAACTTGACAACATTTAAAAAGATTAAAACTTTTGGCCGGGCACAATGGCTCACTCCTGTAATCCCAGCACTTTGGGAGGCCAAGGCAAGAGGATCACTTGAGCCCAGAATTTGAAGACCAGCCTGGACAACATAGTGAGGCCCCATCTCTACAAAAACAAACAAAATTAGCCAGATGTGGTGGTGCATACATGTAGTCCCAGCTACTCAAGAGGCTGAGGTGGGAGGATAGCTTGATTCTGGGAAATAGAGGCTGCAGTGAGCCAAGATCATACCACTGCACTCCAGCCTGAGCAACAGAATGAGACACTGTCTCAAACTTTTGCACGATTAAAAATACCATAAGCAAAGTTGAAAGACAAAAAACTGGGAATAAATATTTGCATCATATATAATAGCTAATGGGCTAATATCCCCAATTCACTTTTTAAACTTTAAAATTGAGGGAAAATGATCAAAAATCATATGTTAAATAGGCAGTAGACATCAACAGATAATTCACAAAAAGGATACAGTATATGAATGGATTTAAAGCAAATGAAAAGATGTTTAATTTCACTCATAATAAATGCAAATTAAAACTTTACTGAGTTAGCATTTATCACTTATCAGAAAAAAATAACAAATCAGACCAAAAAACTCAAAAAGTTTCAATATACTTTGCTGGCAACACTGTGGGCAAATGGGCACACTCATACATTGTTGGAAGGAAATGCAAAATGGAATAGCCCCTATGGAGGACAATTTGGCAATATCTAAAAAAACCACACGTACATTTACTCTTCAAATCAGTAAACTCACATCTAGGAATTCACCCTAAAAAAGATACAACTTCAATAACATCAAAATACATGACCACATACATTAAAGCATTAATTATAACTGCAAAATATTGGAAACCACCTGTATGTCCAAGCAAAGGGGATTGGTTGCATAAAATATGGAAAATACACACACAAGAGTACCATGCACCTAAAAAGAATAAGGAAAATCCTCTATGAACTAATAATAGATTTCCAGGAGATACTGCCCAGTAAAAAAAAAGAAAAAAAGACAACTTTTAGGTAAATTTATTAAAAATAAGAAAAAAAATCATATTTTCTTATCATTCCAAAAAAAACCAGAATAACAAACTAGTAAACAATGTAATTCATTACCTACAAAGGATGAGGAGGGAAGGAAAAATGGGAAAGTGATGCTTCTCTGAATATATCTTTTTGTATAGTTTTGACTTTTGAAAGCATATTTATATCTTACCTGTTCAAAACGATAAAGTTAAATCAATAAGATTAGAAACTGGGGGGAAAAAACTCAAATTGAAAGCAATTTCAAACAAATGAACCTAACTGTATTTCAAATAAATAACATAACCACAGCAAAGGGAAAAACAATAAAAAGGAAGAACTAGTGCAAGTAACTTATGAATACAGTATAGCAAAGTATTTGACCATATATCCTCAGTCTGGGGAGGGTAGAATATGGGACAAGGGAAAGAAGCAAAAACAAATCCTAAACGCTTCTTAATAGGCTTCGTTTTATAGTGATATGGCAAAACGGTTCTGTAACTACTGTGGATGTATTATTGAACTGAGCAAAAGAGTGAATATGTTGATACTGTAGATATATAGGATTTCATCATGGAATAGATATCAAATGGGAGACAGCAAGAAAAATCCCTGTTGATATAGATTGAAATTAGAGTATTGGTGTGAGTTCATGATTTCTAAAATAAGTATACACACACACAGGGTGTATATACATCTGCATGTGCATACACATATATACACATGTGTGAATATTATACATGCATTAATTTACTAGTTCTGTCTGCTAAAGGGCCAAGAAGCAGTGACATCCCAGTAGAAATGAGTACACTTACAGCCCAGATCTTGGTCTCTAGTACTACTTTCCACTAAAGGAAACAGGGATCCTGGGAGAAACTTCTGATTCCACGGATAGAACAAAGTAAGCCTAAGAAGAAAGTGCTTTAAAAAAAAAAGATGAGGCATATCATGAAGACATAGAAGCCAGCTTGAAGGGGTTTCCATTGGTCAAATCTGGTGTAAACTGAGCACCTAAATAGTTTAAAATAGTAATGAGGTAGGGAAAAATGGTGAATAGGGGGCAGGACTAATTTGCAGCTCCCACCTGGATGAAAACAGCAGCATGTGGAGACTCACATTGTGAATTTTTACTGCAAGAAATACTGCAGAAATATACCAGGAAGACCAAGAGAATCCACAGACCCTTTAAAGGAAGTGGCTTGCTTCTGCAGGCTCCATGAGACAGCCAAAAAACTGTGAGTCCTCAAAGTGTGAAGGGAGACTGTCCACCCCTGAACACACATCCTCACTGGAAAACCTGAAAGTCCAGATCATGGGAGAAGGATTAGACCTAACCTGGAGCTGAGACAAATTTCGAGAGTTGAGCAAAATATAGGGGTAAAGGAAGCAGCAGGAAGAGCCCTGTGGGCACTTTCAATCCCCAGGGAAGCCATTTCCAACTTTGTCTTGCAGGGATCCTTGAGGAGGGCTGCTAGTGGAATTGGGGAAAGGTCATAGGGAGAAAGAAACTTCCAACTGAACTCTGTTAACAAGTTAACAATTTCAACTGAATGCAAAGATTCCCGGACAGAATCTGGGAGAGAGGGTAAACTGGGAGAGCAGGTACCAGCACAGAAGCCATGGCAGCCAAGGAGCGGTGAAACCCAAAAGCCCTGCTTGCTTTCTCAGCAGGGAGGTTTGTAACCTGAGGCAAGTTCTCAGCCCTACTTATATGCTGCCTGGAAATAAACTTGGTGCTGTTGAGGGGGCACAGTGGGAGTGAGACTGGCCTTTCCAGCTGTGTGAGACCTGGGTGAGGCCTATCACTGCTGGCTTTCCCCCATTTCCCTGGGGACCTGTAAGAAGCAGCAGAGGCAGCCATAATCCCCCTGGGACCACGACTCCATCAGCCTAAGAACCACACCCCATCCCCCTCACTGGCACAGCAAGTTCCACCCAAAGACAGTCTGAACTCAGACACGCCTAACCCTGCCCCCACCTGATGGTCTTTCTCTAGCCACCCTGGTAGCCAAAGACAAAGGACATAATCTCTTGGGAGCTCTGTGGTCCCACCCACCACCTGAGGAACAGGAAAACTTATCCAGGCAAGCTTAGGCAAGCTTGTATCCTCCCTATACTACCATAGCTGGTGCTCTCTTGAAAGCACCACCTTCTAGCTGGAGACCAACCAACCCAAAACCAGCACACTAAACAAAACTGCAACCAAGGACCCTCACAGAGTCCACTTCACTCCCCCACTACCTCCACCAGAGCAGGTGCGGGTATCCACAGTTGAGAGACCTGAAGATAGTTCACATCATGGGCCTCTTCGCAGACACCCTCCAGTACCAGCCCAAAGCCCAGTAGGTCTGCTGGGTGACTAGACCCAGAAGAGACATAACAGTCACTGCAGTTAGGCTCTCAGAAAGCCACATCCCTAGCAGAATGGGGAGAGCACCACATCAAGTGAGCATCCTGTTGAACAAAAGAATTTGATCAGCAGCGCTTGAGCCCCAGATCTTCCCTGTGACATAATGTAACCCAATGAGAAGGAACCAGAAAAACAATTCTGGTAATATGACAAAACAAGGTTCTTTACCACCCCCAAAAGATCACACTAGGTCACCAGCAATGAATCCAAACCAAGAGGAAATCTCTGGATTGCCAGAAAAAGAATTCAAAAAGTCGATTGTTAAGCTAACCAAGGAGGCACCAGAGAAAGAAGAAATCCAACTTAAATCCAAAAAGTGATATAGGATATGAATGAAAAATCTCCAGTGAAAGAGATACCATAAATAAAAAACAATCACAACTTCTGAAAATGAAGGACACACTTAGAGAAATGCAAAACTCACTGGAAAGTCTCAGCAATAGAATCAAACAAGTAGAAGAAAGAACTTCAGAGCTTGAAGACAAGGCTTTTGAGTTAACCCAATCTGACAAAGACAAAGAAAAAAGAATTTTAAAAAATAAACAAAGTCTCCAAAAACTTTGGGATTATGTTAAACAACCAAAACTAAGAATAATTGGTGTTCCTGAGGAAGAAGAGAAATCTAAAAGTTTGGAGAACACATTTGAAGGAATAATCAAGGAAAACTTCTCTTGTCTTGCTAGTGATCTAGACATGCAGATATTAATACCAGAAGCTCAAAGAACACCCAGGAAATTCACCACAAAAAGATCATTGCCTGGGCACATAGTCATCAGATTATCTAAAGTCAAGACAAAGGAAAGAATCTTAAGAGCTGTGAGGCAAAAGCATCAGGTAACCTATAAAGGAAAACCTATCAGATTAACAGGAGATTTCTCAGCAGAACCCTATAAGCTAGAAGGGATCAGGATCCTACCTTTAGCCTCCTTAAACAAAACAATTTCCAGCCAAGAGTTTTGTATCCAGCAAAACTAAGCTTCATAAATGAAGGAAAAATCATTCTTTTTAGGCAAAAAAGCACTGAGAGAATTCACCTCCACTAAGCCTGGACTACAAGAAAATGCTAAAAGGAGCTCTAAATCTTTAAAGAAATCCTCAAAATACACCAAAATAGAACCTCCTTAAAGCATAAGTCTCACAGGACCTATAAAATCATAACACGATGGAAGAAAAAAAACACAAGGTATTCAGGCAACAATTAGCACAACAAATAGAATAGTACCTCACATCTCAGTACAAACATTGAATGTAAATGGCCTAAATACTCCACTTAAAAGATACAGAATGGTAGAATGGCTAAGAACTCACCAAGTATCTGCTGTCTTCAAGAGACTCATTTCTTTTTTCTTTTTTGTTTTGAGACGGAGTTTCACTCTTGTTGCCCAGGCTGGAGTGCAATGGCACAGTCTCAGCTCACCACAACCTCCGCCTCCCAGGTTCAAGTGATTCTCCTGCCTCAGGCTCCTAAGTAGCTGGGATTACAGGCATGTACCACCACACCCAATTAATTTTGCATTTTTAGTAGAAACAGGGTTGCTCCATGTTGGTCAGGCTGGTCTCGAACTCCTGACCTCAGGTGATCCACCCACCTCAGCCTCCCAAAGTGTTGGGATTACAGGCGTGAGCCACTGCGCCTAGCCAAGAGACTCATTTCTAACACAGAACAACTCACATAGGCCAGGTGCGGTGGCTCATGCCTGTAATCCCAGCACTTTGGGAGGCCAAGGCAGGCGTATCACCTGAGGCCAGGAGTTCAAGACCAGCCTGGCCAACATGGCGAAACCCTGTCTCTACTAAAAATACAAAAAAATTAGCCAGGCATGGTGGCGCACACCTGTAGTCCCAGCTACCTGGGAGACAGAGGCAGGAGAATGGCTTGAACTTGGGAGGTGCATTGAGTGGAGATTACACCATTGCACTCCAGCCTGGGTGACAGAGTCAGACTCCATCTCAAACAAAAGGGGGGTGTGGAAAAAGATATGCCATGCAAATGGACACTAAAAGTATGTAAGAGTAACTATTCTTATATCATACAAAACAGACTTTAAAACAACAACAGTTAAAAAAAGATGAAGAGGCACATTATATAATGATAAAAGGACTAGTCCAACAGGAAAATTGCACAATCCTGAATACATATGCACCTAGGACTGAAGCTCCCAAATTTATAAAAACAGTTACTATGAGACCTAAGAAATGAGATAGATGGCAACAGATAATAGTTGGGGACTTCAATACTTCACTAATAGCACTAGACAGGTCATCAAGACAGAAAGTCAACAAAGAAACAATGAACTTAACTATACCCTAGGACAAATGGACTTAACAGATATTTACAGTACATTCTACCCAACAACAGCAGAATATACATTCTATTCCTCAGCACACGGAACATTCTCCAAGATAGACCATATGATAGGCCACTTTTCAAGTCTCAATAAATTTTAGAAAATCAAAATTGTATCAAGTACTCTCTCAGACCACAGTGGAATAAAATTGAAAATCAACTCCAAAAGGAACCCTCAAAACCATGCAAATACACGGAAATTAAACAACCTGCTCCTGAATGATCATTGGGTTAACAATGAAATCAAGAAGGAAATTTAAAAATTCTTTGAACTGGACAATAATAGTGACACAACCTATCAAAACCTCTGGGATACAGAAAAGCAGTGCTAAGAGGGAAGTTCATAGCATTAAATACCTACATAAAGCAATCTGAAAGAGCACAAATAGACAATCAAAGGAACTAAAGAATGAGAACAAAGCACCTCAAGGAACTAAAGAAATGAGAACAAAGCAAACTCAAACCCAGCAGAAGAAAAGAAATAACAAAGATCAAAGCATAACTAAGTTAAATTGAAACAAACAAACAAAAAACAATGCCAAAGATAAATGAAACAAAAAGCTGGTTCTTTGAAAAGAAACTAGAAAACCTAAAGGAGATGGATAAATTCCTGGAAATATACAAACCTCCTCGATTAAACCATGAATAGAAACTCTGAACAGACCAAGAACAAGCAGCAAGATTGAAATGGTAATTTTAAAATTGCCAACAACAAAAAAAGTCCAGGACTAGACAGATTCATAGCTGAATCCTATCAGACATTCAAAGACAAATCAGTACCGATCCTATTGACACTATTCCAAAAGATACAGAAAGAGGAAATCCTCCCAAAATCATTCTATGAAGCCAGTGTCACCCTAATACCAAAATAAGGAATGAATATAACAGAAAAAGAAAACTGCAAACCAATATCCCTGATGAACATAGATGCAAAAATCCTGAACAAAATACTAGCTAACTGAATCCAACAGCATATCAAAAAGATAATCCACCACAATCAAGTGGGTTTCATACTAGTGATGCAGGGATTGTTTAACATATGCAAGTCAATAAACGTGATACACTACATAAACAGAATTTAAAACAAAAATCACATGATCAACTCAATAGACACAGAAAATCATTTAACAAAATCCACCATCCCTTTAACATTTAAACCCTCAGTAAAATGGGTATAGAAGGGACATACCTAAATGTAATAAAAGGCATTTATGACAAACCCACAGCCAACATAATACTGAATGGGGAAAAGTTGAAAGCATTGCCCTTGAAAACTGGAACAAGACAAGGATACCCACTTTCACCACTTCTATTCAACATAATACTGGAAGTCCTAGTCACAGCAACCAGAAAAGAGAAAGAAATAAAGGGCATTCGAATTAGAAAAGAGGAAGTCATACTGCCAATATGATTGTATACCTAGAAAACTCTAAAGACTCGTCCAAAAAGCTTCTAGAACTGGGCTAGGCACAGTGGCTCATGCCTGTAATCCTAGCACTTTGGAAGGCCAAGGTGGGCAGATCACTAGAGATCAGGAGTTCGAGACCAGCCTGGCCAACACAGCAAAACCCTGTCTCTACTAAAAATTCAAAAATTAGCTGGGTGTGGTGGCACATGCCTGCAATCCAGGCTAATCAGAAGGCTGAGGGAGGAGAATCACTGGAACCCAGGAGATGGAGGTTGCAGTGAGCCGGGATTGTACCACTGCACTCCAGCCTGGGCAACAGGGCAAGACTCCATTTCAAAAACAAGACAAAACAAAACAAAACTCCTAGAACTGATAAATGAATTCAGTATACAAAATTAATATACAAATCAGTAGCATTGCTATACACAAACAGCAACCAAGCTGACAATCAAATCAAGAACTCAACCCCTTTTACTATAGCTGCAAAGAAAAATAAAATACTTAGAAATATACCTAACCAAGGAGGTGAAAGACCTCTACAAGGAAAACTACAAAACACTGCTGAAAGAAATTACAAATGACAAAAAAAAAATGGAAACACATCCCATGCTCATGGATGGGTAGAATCAACACTGTGAAAATGACCATACTGCCAAAAGCAGTCTACCAATTCAATACAATTCCCACCAAAATACCACCATTATTCTTCACAGAACTGGAAAAAACAATCCTAAAATTCATATGGAACCAAAAAAAAAAAAAAAAACCCTGTGTAGCCAAAGCAAGACTAAGCAAAAAGAACAAATCTGGAGGCAGGCATCACATTACCCAACTTCAAACTAGACTATAAGGCTATAGTCACCAAAAGAGCATGGTACTGGTATAAAAATAGGCACATAGACCAATAGAACAGAACAGACAACCCACAAAATCAAGCCAAATACTTACAGACAACTCATCTTTGACAAAGCAAACAAAAACATAAAGTATTTGGCCGGGCGCGGTGGCTCATGCCTGTAATCCCAGAACTTTGGGAGGCCAAGGTGGGCAGATCACGAGGTCAGGAGATCAAGACCATCCTAGCTAACACGGTGAAACCCCGTCTCTACTAAAAATACAAAAAATTAGCTGGGCGTGGTGGCGGGCGCCTGTAGTCCCAGCTACTAAGGAGGCTGAGGCAGGAGAATGGCATGAACCTCGGAGGCGGAGCTTGCAGTGAGCCAAGATCACGCCACTGCACTCCAGCCTGGGTGACAGAGCAAGACTCTGTCTCAAAAAAAAAAAAAAAAAACAAACATAAAGTATTCAACAAATGGTGCTGAGATAATTGGCCAGCCACATATAGAAGAATAAAACTGGATCCCCATCTCTCACCTTATACAAAAATCAACTCAAGATAGATCAAAGGCTTAAATTTAAGACCTGAAAACATAAAAATTCTAGAAGATAACATTGGAAAAATCCTTCTAGACATTGGCTTAGGCAAAGACTTCATGACCAAGAACCCAAAAGCAAATGCAACAAAAAACAAGGATAAATAGGTGGGACTTAATTAAACTAAAAATCTTCTGCACAACCAAAGAAATAATCAACAGACTAAACAGACAACCCACAGAATGGGAGAAAATATTCACAAAGTATGCATCCAACAAAGGACTAGACTGGCCAACATGGCGAAACCTGGTCTCTACTAAAAATACAAAAAAAAAAAAAAAAATGTAGCTGGTCATAGTGGTGCATGACTCTAATCCCAGCTACCGGGGATGCTGAAGCAGGAGAATCACCTGAACTCAGGAGGCGGAGGTTGCAGTGAACCAAGATCGCACCACTGCACTCCAGCCTGGGTGACAGAGACTCAAAAAAACAAAGAATCATATCCAGAATCTACAAGGAACTCAAATCAGCAAGAAAAAAGAACAGTTCCATCAAAAACTGGGCTAAGGACACGAGCAGACAATTCTCAACAGAGGATATACAAATGGCCAACAAACATATGAAAAAATGCTCAACATCACTAATTATCAGGGAAATGAAAATCAAAACCACAATGTGATACCACCTTACTCCTGACTCCTGCAAGAAAGGCCTTAATTAAAAACTCTAAAAATAATAGATGGTGGTGTGGATCTGGTGAAAGGGGAACACTTTTACATTTTTGGTGGGAATGTAAACTAGTACAACCACTATGGAAAACAGTTTGGAGATTCCTTAAAGAACTCAAAGTAGATCTACCATTTGATGCAGCAGTCCCACTCTCGGGTGCCTACCAAAAGGAAAAGAAGTCATTATATGAAAAAGATACTTGCACACGCATGTTTTACACTCACAACTTGCCCTTGCAAAAACATGGAACCAGCCCAAATGTCCATCAATCAATGAGTGGATAAAGAAAATGTGGTATAAATATACCATGGAACTCTACTCAGCCATAAAGGAATGAAATAATGGCATTTGCAGCAACCTGGATGGAATTGGAGACCATTATTCTAAGTGAAGTAACTCAGGAAAGGGAACCCAAACATCGTATGTTCTGACTCATATGTGGGAGCTAAATTATGAGGACACAAAGACCTAAGAATGATACAGTGGAGTTTGTGAAAGGTTGGGAGGGGAGTGAGGGATAGATACAATGGACTTTGGGGACTCAGCGGAATGGGTGGGAGGGGAGTGAGGGATAAAGGACTACATATTGGGTTCAGTGTACACTGCTTGGGTGATAGGTGCACCAAAATCTCAGAAATCACCACTAAAGAACTTATCCATGTAACCAAACACCACCTGTTCCCTTCCACCAAAAAAAAAAAAAAAAAAAAAACCATTAAAATTAAAAAAAAAAATTTAAGACAGATGGGAAAAACAAAAAAAGTAAAAAATAAAATAGTAGTGAATTGTAAACCATTGAAAAACAGGAATTCATAAGTCCAAGCAAGAGATGGCTCCTGCTTGTAGTATCAGGTTGGTGCAAAACTAATTGTGGTTGGCCAGGCGTGGTGGCTCATGCCTGTAATCCCAGCACTTTGGGAGGTCAAGGCGGGCGGATCACGAGGTCAGGAGATCGAAACCATCCTGGCTAACACGGTGAAACCTCGTCTCTACTAAAAATACAAAAAATTAGCCGGGCGTGGTGGTGGGCACCTGTAGTCCCAGCTACTCGGGAGGCTGAGGCAGGAGAATGGCGTGAACCCGGGAGGTGGAGTTGGCAGTGAGCCAAGATCGTGCCACTGCACTCCAGCCTGGGCGAGAGAGCGAGACTCCGTCTCAAAAAAAAAAAAAAAAAGTAATTGTGGTTTTTGCCATTACTTTCAATGGCAATTACTTTTGCACCGACCCTAACAGAATGCTGAGGGGTGACTAGTCAATGCAGAACAAATTGGAAAAAATCATCATTTGGGGGCTATCACTGTGATGTCTGGATAAAGCAAGAAACATCAATGGATGCTAAAACCAAGGGGGAATTTTTAATGAGCACAATATTTGGCTGGTCTTAAAAGTGTCTCCCTACAGAATGCATATTAATTACAAAGAAAAAAGAAGAGTGGTAATGGTAATGTGTAATTGTAAGTGTAAATGTATTACAGTGGAGAAATTGAGGAAAACTTTGACAAAGTAATTGAAATGATCACCAGTGAGGGCCAGACAGACACCATGCACTTGTCAATGCGCTGAGAGCACAAAATCAATGACACAGTGCTCTTTCAAGCCAAGAATGCAGAATCTGTATCTAATCATAAGAAAAAAACTAGATCAATATTAAATTTAAAACATTAAAGTTTGTTAAAGGCTGTGGAAATGTTTCAGGTTAAAAAAAGGCTGAGACATGACAACTACATACAATACCTAACCCTAGACTGAATCCTGCACTGGAGGGAGAAATGCCACAAAAGACATTATGAGGTCAACTGACAAAACTGGAATATAGATGGTAAAGCATTCTATCAATGTGCATGTCTCACACCGACAACAGTACTAATGTTATATAAATGAATATTCTGTTATTTGAGAAGTTTATAGTTTCTTCTATTGACATTATGCAGAATTGCAGTATCATCCACAATGTGAGTACAGTAACTGAAACACAAAGGAGAAAGCAAGGCAGTGGCATCAGGGTAAGGTTCAATGCGTGGCCTGACAAAGCCCAAGAGTTCTCTCCTTTACTATGCATCTCCTACAAGCAAATAATATCAGTTCATTGTTTGAAGGAGAGTAGCCTATACAGGATTCATTTATTGTTCAGGTGTCTTTTCCAAAGTATGATAAAACAGGAGTAAGTTCAACAATGAATATCTGCAATCCAAACCAATTTAGCTATAATCAAGGATATCTGTCTTATCTATTATCACAAACATCCCTGTTGCCTCCATCTGTCTTAAAAGAGTTTTTCAAAAGTAAAGACACAATTAATTATACCTTATTAATTTCCTCAAAAACAAATAAAAAATGTGTGTACCACTCAGCATACAAAAGTTACACATTAAACGTGCATATATATACATATATATCTCTTTCTTAATTGGCCCAGTCATGAAATTTACATTATTTACATTTGGCCATCCTCACTTTTAACATGTACAGAATTCTTCATGTAAATGTAGATGACCATACAATTTTTTTAAAAATTACTTCCATATAGTACATGCTTCCTTCATGAAATCCTAACCTCAGTTCTCTATATTGTAAACTTGGATAAACCCACAGTTTTTTGGACAGCTAACATACAAGCATCACAAATTTTACTAAAAATTTGGGCCAACTCATTGTACATTTGCCCCCTGAAATGAAAAATACACTAGAATTAAAGCAGTATATTGCCATAACTGACCTTAAGGGTACGGAGATTCTCCTATATTTATAGACTAAGACTGGAGACATGACTGGTAATCTCCAATACGAGTGCTTTTAAAGATAATCTAATTTTAAGCTTTGAGGTAGCATAGGATGAACCCTATAAAATTCATTTTTCTTTTCTCAAAATAATGGAAGAGCCTTTTAAAACCTAATATCTCATCAATATTACCGCATTATAGAGCTAATGCAATCTTGATAGCTTGATCAAAAAGACAAAATACAATAGAAAAATTAAGGTATTATATGAAGGAGAGAAGACATTGAAGATAATTTAAGGCCTTGAAGTGAATTAATCAGTTTAATTTAAAACTGAAGAATAAATCATAAATTATTCACCTGAAATGCAAGCAGTATGCTTTTTCAGCTTCTGTTCTGTGGATAAAACAATAGAAGAGAATATTCTTATCCTTAAGAAATACTCAAAGCATTTAGGGAGAAAGAGCCATGATATATGTAGCTTACTCTCAATTGGTTCAAAAAACATCATGAAGAAAGAAAGAGAAAGAGAGAGCAAAAGATTAAGCAAATGGAGTGAAATGTTAAGAATAGGCAAATTTGGGTAAAGGATACATGACTATTCCTTGTACTATTTTTATTTTAGCAACTTCTAGTAAGTTTGGAATTATTTCCAAATAAATTTTTAAGTCTTTTAATACTAATATTCCAGGCCAGATTAAACAAAAGATTCAACCAATGAAATACTAACCAATAATTCCTTTGTGCTGTCAAATTGAAGATGTACAGTTTGTTGGGCCACTTGTGGTTTTCACAGGTCATTTCCCATGTATTTGGCAGCTAGTGGATTTATTTGCCACCATTAGATGTAGAAAATCTAAAGTACCTTTGAAAGACAAGGTTGAAGCTCAGAAGAAATGATTAAGACTCCAAGTCCCACAACAAGTGGTTACAAAACAAATTTAAATTCACCTTACAGGTGTGAAGTATAGAAATAAGTGTCCTTTCTCTATCATGCTGTCATTCAAGAATAACTACTCATAAAGATCCTTTGAGCCCTGGGCCCTACTGGCTGCCTGGAAACTCAGAAATGAATGGAGGAACACCATTACCTTCATATTTCATCACCTAGTCCTCCTCCCTGCTTCTATCCTAATGTTCCATTTCTAGGCTAGTGTCCCTGGGCACGTGGTACCTGCTCACAAGCCACAGTATCTCACCTCTCCACGTGTGCTCAGTCCCTCCAGCCTACCTGTCCCAACCTGGTAGATTCCTATTCCTGCTTCAAGATCTGGCTTTGAAAGCCTTCTCTCTCTCCACACCATCTCTTCTCCCTCAGCATCCTGAATATACCATTGTGAAAGCTACAGTCTAGTAAAAGGGCAGCGTGTTTTTCCTGTATTTCCCTCGAAGCTCCTTAAAGGGCAGAAATCATGCCTCAGTCACCTTTGCACTCCCTATTTCCAACTAAGTGTCTATTTTGTTTAACCAAATGGAACTGCAAGTCTTTTGCTGTAGCCACCAAAAGTCCTTTTGTTGAAAGAAGAATATAAATAAAACTGAAATATGAAATAGAGTGAGTTACGAGGTAAGCAGTAGCTCTACCTCTCAGAGAAAGAAACGATCCCTCCTGCAAACGCCCTTTTGCTGGATCTTAGGTGTGTCACCATAGAAAATAAGGACAGAACCTTTAACCCATAAAGAACTATTTGGTTTAAGTTGAGGAAAATAAATCTCTGATGCTGTCTTTCAGGGTGATAGAGATTTCCATATGAGAAAAAGCAGCTAATTCCTGGGCAGTTAATAATAGCACTATCTTGTCTAAAAACGGCAAAAGCAGTATCCTGGCCAATGCTGACCTAAGGTGACAGCTTATAGTAAAATGAAAGCAAATTGTAAGCACAAATCTTACTCTGCATAAGTTATTTACTACCCAGATATGTATTCTTTGCTGATTAAAGGTACAGCATCAGTGAACTACTGGAGTTATTTTTAGCCAGAGACAGAAGAGATTTTTTAATCCTTGAAAATTAAGGGGCAAGATGTTCCTTACACTATGCTGCCTCTAGGGAGTTCATGTCTCATTCCTTCTCATAAGGTCTGATATTCTTTCTACTCCCGTGCAACATTAACAGCTTTTCTGGAATATGATTATAACAGCACTATCTTAGTCCATTTGTGTCGCTATAAAAGAATACCTGAGACTGGGTGGTTTATAAAGAAAAGAGGTTTATTTGGCTCATGGTTTTGCAGGCTATACAAGAAGCATGGAGCCAGCATCTGCTTTTGGTGAGGGCCTCAGACTGCTTCCACACATGCTGGAAGTTGAATGGGGGCTGCATATGCAGAAAGCACATGGCAAGAATGAAGCTAAAAGAGAGAAGGGAGGTGCCAGACATTTTTTAACAACAAGCTCTCAGGCTCTCACAGGAACTAATAGAGTGGGAACTCATTCATTACCTCAAGGATAGTACCAAGTCATTCATGAGAGATTCCTCCAAGACCCAAATACTTCCCACTAGGCCCCACCTCCAACCCTGAAGATCAAATTTCAGCTTGAGGTTTAGAGGGTCAGATATCCAAGCTATAGCAGCACCATCCCATTATACATTTGGTATCTATGTCCTTAACCAAAGCTCCCTCCGGCTTTACTGTAGTTTACTAAGTTGTATATTATACTTTATGTGGGGTTTTCTCACTGCCCCCTAACATGGAGCATAGAATCTACTGCTGGAGCAATTTCCTCCAAATACTTTTCAATTTGGTGGCTTAATGGGTATGCTTATTGCACCTCCTCTGCAGACTCAGAGGTACTTGGAGTCTGGCCACTGCTCATGCCAATGACAAAGAATGCTTTAGCTCTGAAGTCAGAGCTCAGACCATGAGAGTAAAACCTATGTATTAGCAGAAGAGAAAAGCAAAAAGAAAAACAAAGAATAGAAAAGAAAGGCAGGGAAATGAAGGGAAGCAGGGAAGAGGAATAAGTGAAACGAATCCCAGGAGTGGTAAGGCACAGTGGGCGCCACCAGGAACTGCCCTCTGATCTAGTTCTCCTAACATGCAGAAAAGGATCCTTTGTAGATTGAACTCACTATTCTTCCAGCAACAACTATCTGATGACAGAAATTCTAAAGCTTAACATCACTTCCACTTTAAGACCAGCAAGGTATGGAGGAGGTGGGTAGTAATAGAGTATGAAGAACATGAGGCTGGGCACTGTGGCTCACACCTGTAATCCCAGCATTTTGGGATGCTGAGACAGGAGGATGGCTTGAACTCAGGAGTTCTAGACCAGCCTGGGCAATATAGCAAGATCCTGTCTCTACAAAAAAAAATACAAAAAAAAAAAAAGAAAGAAAGAAAGAAAGAAACGAAAAACATAAAATTTGAAGGCAGAAGGCCTGGTTCAGGTCATAGGCTATGACACACAGGGTAAGAACTTCTTAACTTTTTCATCTCAGCGTCCTTATCTGTTAAATGGTGATGATAACACCTGGCACACAGGATTGTTGTGAGCATCAAATGACTGCACATGAAAGGGTAAGTTTCTATTTCAACCGTGATGGAGAGATGGTTAACATGCCTGCACTTTATAGATTCTGAGAACTAAAGGACAAATACACCCAACAAGCAAAATTCGAGGTGCAATTGCTTTATTAGATGATATCCAAGTACTCGTGTATCTACACATATTTCTCTATATCAGCTAACGAAATGGGGAGCCTTAAAAGAAACACAAGTATTTTTTTCAAATATTTGAAGGGTTCCCAGAAAGAAGGATTAGCTATTTCCAAACTGGTTCAAATATAAAACCTTAGTCAGACTAGCAGGTAAAAGCTACAGGGAAAAGGATTTGGGATCAGTATAATAAAGAGCTTTCCAATATTTCAAACTGTTTAAAAATGAGACAACTCCCCATAAGGAGATGAGTTCTCTGATAGTGAAGGTGTTTAAGTTGAAAGGAATGACCGACTGTCAGGATACGTTAAACGTTGGGTGAGGTGCAAGTTGCATGAGGGCAGGGGGTGTGTGTCCATTTTGTTCACTGCTATTACCCTGTGCCTAGAACAGTGCCTAGCATGTGGAAGACTCCCAGATACAATAAATAAATGAGCAAACTGGGCATGGTGGTGCATGCCTGTAGTCCCAGCTACTTAAGAGGCTGAGACAGGGGCATTGCTTGAGCCTAGAGGTTTGAGTCTAGCCTGGGCAACATAGGGAGACCCTGAGAAAGAAGAAAGCAAAGCAAAGCAAAAAAAAAAAAAAAAAGAAAGAAAAGAAAAGGAAGGAAAGAGAGAAAAAGACAGAGAGAAAGAGAAAAAGAGAAAAGAGAGAAAGGAAGGAAGGAAGAAAGGGAAGGAAGGGAGGGAGGGAGGGAAGGGAAGGGAAGGGAAGAAATGAGCATATCCTGTGATCACTTTGAATCTAAGCCTATAATTTTATGACAGATGTTCAACAATTCTTAGTTCTGTTGAGTCTGTGTCTGCTCAGCAGCTCAGCTGGGCATCTCAAAGTCCAAATCATTTAAATATTTTCTCTGAGTCAAATTCACAAACACAAGAGTTGATTCTACATCTGCAGACAAACAGGTACCAGAAAGCCCTACCTCACTGTTACACACTAAGAGTGTGGAATGAACAGCAGGTGAAATAGCCATACCTACACAAATCAACCAACAAAATCAAATGGGAGTTGAGGAGAGGGGTAGGTGTTACTCAGGTATAGTGCCAAGTGGATCTGAGGACAAGAATGTTCTCCTATGCATCTCTGTATCCCTAATACTAAGCACAGTGCCTGGCACAAAATAGATGCTCAAAAACCGTTTGCTGAATTCAATTGAACTGAAATTTATGTCTGACAATTATTAACTATTTGCCTTTTCATTTCATATGAGGTTCACAATTCATTGTTATATATTTATTCATACATTGACTTGGATTTAATTGCTTATATCTCCCCCACTACATTACAAACACCATAAGGGACCATGTCTCCTATTGATCATTGTATACCATGTAGCCCTGGTACATTGTGTGGCACATAGGAGGTGTGCACTTAATATTTGTTGAATGAAGTGAATAAATACTGGAAGTGGATCTCTAAAATAACTGTGTACTTGAAAGAATTCTAGAATCATAGAATCTTTCTAATCCTTTTAGTTATTATTTGTTTATTATCAAGTGTTCCCATTTAGACTGAACCATTTAAGAAATGAAGCAATTTAATCTAGATAAAATAATGGTAATGCAATAGTAATATCAGAATATTTCTTCTAAATTGATGGTCAAAAATGCTCATGAGAGTCCCCAGAAAGACTCAGCTTCAAGTTTTTTTTTTTCTTTTTTCTTTTTTTTTTTTTGAGACGGAGTCTTGCTCTGTTACCCAGGCTGGAGTGCAGTGGCGCTATCTGGGCTCACTGCAAACTCTGCCTCCCAGGTTCACGGCATTCTCCTGCCTCAGCCTCCCGAGTAGCTGGGACTACAGGCGCCCGCCACCACGCCCGGCTAATTTTTCATATTTTTAGTAGAGACGGGGTTTCACTATGTTAGCCAGGATGGTCTCGATCTCCTGACCTCATGATCCACCCGCTTCAGCCTCCCAAAGTGCTGGGATTACAGGCGTGAGCCACCGCGCCTGGCCTCAGCTTCGAGTTTTTTAGGGAAATATTTTACTGGCCAACACTCGCATTTTCAAACAGACTTCACAGTCAATCCAGAGGCTGCAGATAACTAACTTAATCCTCTTCTTTGGGCTATATAACTGGGTTTGTCTTTTTTTTTTTTTTTTTTTTGGCACCTCTACTGAAGGGCATACTAAGCAGAGAAAAGAAATCCAGTCAAACCATAAGCATGAATTTTGGCAGCTTTTATAACAGCCAAGCCTAGTGAACAGTTAGTATTTGGGGACTCCAATGTTGTCTTTCTGGACCTTTTCCCACCCAGTCATGGAGATATCCCTCCACCCAAAGCTGCTCCATTCATACCTAAGGCTCAAATGTCTGTGAAGACAGTGTTTGTTACCAGTCTGCAATAAGATAACTTACATCAGAATATAAATGAAAGCACTGAAGCTTCCTGCATTGGAAAAGTCTTGCTACCTTGCTACCAAGATAAAAATATATTTCAGATGAACTAAATAGTGTGCTTCATGACATAATTGACTTAAATCCTGGCAAAAGATCCTTACCTGGTTGCAAGTCAGGAACAAATAGCTTCAGAGACTGGCGCTTTGAGCAGCATTGTGCTAAGCCATAAAAAGATATCTCCTCCTGCATATCTGCATTTTAAAGGACAATAAGAAGCTTCAAACCGAAGGAATCATTCCCTAAGCACAGGTTCTCACAAACATAGGGATATTATGTCTCCAACAGGTGGACATGGTATTTGGGGTTTAGAAGGGAACCACTGAAATGAGGCATCCTGCCATAACCAGATCTAGTACATAACACGTGCATAAAACGGTATCAATTCCTTTTCTCCTACATCCTGACCCAATCCAATTTTTTTTCAAAGGAACACATGCATTAGAATCACCTAAGAAATTTATTAAACATGCCTGTTGCCAGGCCAGCTGAATTAGAATAGCTGGGTATGGGCCTAGGAATCTGTATGCTTAACAGGCATCCCAAAGATTTATGTACACTGAAATCTGAGAACCACTGGATTAGATCAGCTGAGGCTACAGAAAAGATCTTTGCAACTGCAAAGGAAACAAAAATAAAAGTCCAAAGTGAGCACCAAATAGGAACTTTTGTCCCTGCCACAGATATTTCAGAAAGCACGTGAATACAGCATAGCCGATCAACTGATGCAAGCACCCCCTACACCATAAACGGGCTTTGCCCTATAGCATTTGCCAGTTACTGTTTAAGCAAACCATTGTTTAACTGCCATTAACCTCATAGGATTATTGACACTGGGTATCCATTTCTCAAAGAGATATCAGATATTTGACTAGGTTAAATTGAGAAACACTGGATTCTTTGACTTGGTTTCGTTTTGTTAATGGAACTTCCTTACCTCAGAAACAGCATGTAAGTCAATTAGCCTTTTTCTAACTAAGGAAACAATGGACTTTATTCACATGGTATTTCACTCACAAGTCCCCTAAATTACTGGCTTGCCAAACCCTGCTCAAGTAAGCAGGCTGAGTGACAATAACAGAAGCTAAATCATTTGGCATTTCAGTGACAATGTATAACAGTGTATAAATTTTTTAAATCCCCTTACTGTTCTGCCTTCTCAGCAATGACACATCTACAAAATGGGCACTAGGCCAAGTACCCTACCACAAAACAAAATCGTTGCCTGTTGTGGTATTAATGTTCAGTGAAGCAACTGGTCTCAGTACACAGTCAAGTAAACAGGCATCAAAGGGTAAAACCTAACTGTTAACCCAAAGTATCTGAGACGGGTCTCAGTCAATTTAGTAAGTTTTTTTTTGTCTTTTTGGCCAAGATTAAGGAGACACCCGTGACACAGCCTCAGGGGGCCCTGACGACATGTGCCCAAGTTGGCTGGGGTACAGCTTGCTTTTATACATTTTAGGGAGACATGAGACATTAATCAACATGTCTAAGATGTACATTGGTTTGGCCAGGTAAGGCGGGACAACTCAATGTGGGGGCTTCCAGGTTAGAAGTAGATAAAAGACATAAGGGTGCATTCTTTTGAGTCCTGATCAGCCTTCCACTCAATACACAACTTAGTCTGACTCAGTGAATCTGCATTTTTACATAAACAATAGGGCAAAGGAAGCAATCAGATATGCATTTGTCTCAGGTGAGTCTCAGAGGGATGACTTTGAGTTCTGTCTGTCCTTTGTCCACAGTGAATTTCCTTGTGGACGAGGATCTGTGGCAAATTGTGAGGGAGGTATGTAGCTATGTTATTTAGGAATAAAATGGGAGGCAGGTTTGCCTGACATAGCTCCCAGTTTGATTTTTCCCTTGGCTTAGTGATTTATTTTCCTTTCACGTAACCACAGAAGAGAATGCCATGGAGAGGGGCAATAACAGGCACTGAACATCAGGAATGCTGGCAGGCGAGTCAGATATGGCTCCAAGTCTGTTCAGTGGTCTCCACAAGGCTTCCGCAAAGGCCAAAGGTTTCACGCTGACATATGATACCAAACACAAGAGAACCAACAGCCTGGGCAAATTAAATCTACGGTTTTTTATGAGTTAGCCCATAATGAAAAGTCTCTCACAGACTGAAAAAATGTTCCATATCAATCGAATCACAATATTTAAGAAAGCCATGACCAATTTGCTTAAGACTGCTCCTTCAGCTGCCCCTCTTCAGCATCCCTCCTAGAGGAAGAAAAAGCATTAGACAAAAAGATTCAGATCAACACTGCCCCCCTTCAAGAGAGTCATGGCACACCAGACACAAAGCAGTGAATCACCTGTCATTTGTTTCCAGTTCTTCCTCATCAGCCCACAGTCATACATCTGGCATCAAATAGTATAGCTTTTATTTTTTTCCTAGTAGAATCAGCGTCATTCAACTGAAAGTTGAAAGTTAGGAAAATGGAAAGTTCAATTTTTCTACAAATAAGCAAGGATAACTTTGACAGGTGCTGCAACACTCTCTGTCATGGTTTCAACAGATCTCTTTCCTACCTCCTACTTTAAGTAAAAGTTAAATAAAGAGTCTCCCTGTATGTGCCAGTTTCATATATACGCAAGAACATACAGGAAGTTAGTATATGATAAAGATGACATTTTAAAATTGGTGGGAAATAGATCAAATAGGGAAAAGTAAATCCCTTAAGGGATAAGTAAATGGTGTTTGGGAAACAGATTAGGCATTTGAGAGGGGAAATTTGCATTCATAACTCAAGTTCAGACTTTATAACAAAACAATTAAGCCTTTCAAAACATATCATGAAAACTAGAAACCACAAAGACTAATACATTTCATTATATTTAAAATGACATATGACATATATATAAAATACATAATAGGCAAAAATGGTTAATCTCAAATATACAAAAAGTTATTAATACTAGGAAGAATGAACAGTCAATAGAAAAACAGTCAAAGAACATGAAAAGGGCTGGGCACGGTGGCTCACGCCTGTAATCCCAGCACTTTGGGAGGCCGAGGCAGGCGGATCACGAGGTCAGGTGATCGAGACCATCCTGGCTAACACGGTGAAACCCTGTCTCTACTAAAAATACAAAAAAATTAGCCGGGCATGGTGGCGGGTGCCTGTAGTCCCAGCTACTCAGGAGGCTGAGGCAGGAGACTGGCGTGAACCCGGGAGGCGGAGCTTGCAGTGAGCCGAGATCGCGCCACTGCACTCCAGCCTGGGTGACAGAGCGAGACTCCGTCTCAAAAAAAAAAAAAAAAAAAGAACATGAAAAGGAAGTCACACGCTGACACACACAAACACACACACACATACACTTCCACAAATGCCCAGTCAACAGATGAAAGCTCAATCAACATTAAACAGGACATGGTTTTTGCCTATTGGAATTAGCAATACAATGTTATCAAGTATGGAAATATTATTGTGCATTATGAATGGAAGAGTAACCAAAAGAGACTTTCTGGAAAGCGGTTCATGCTTTTACACAGCTATTCCACTTACAGGTTTTTACCCTAAGGAGAAATTACCCATGTGCTGAAAGACATATGCACCAGAGTGTTCACCTGTTATTTATAATGTTAAAGACATATAAACCAAATGTCAATAATTGCAAGTCTAGGTTAAATAAACCATGATATACACATTCTCTTGTATGTGCAGCTATTAAAAATTATGTAGTCCTATATTTGATGCCATGGAAAGATCCTTATTTGACTGAAGAAATGAAGATTATAGAACATTATGTATATGATCCTATTTATATAAAAGTGTATTCATATCTATCCACATATGCTCATATTTAGAGACGACCAGAAGATTGTTTACAAAACTGTTAACATTAGTTATTTCTGGGTTCCGGCACTGCAGGTGATTTTTACTTGTCTGCACTTTCTTGTATCATTCCAGTTTTGAAGGGGTTTATTTTTTCAATGAGTTATGTGTCATTTTTACTAAAACAAAGATTTTTTTTTTAAAACGATGCTGGTTTCATCAAACAAGGATATCAAAAACAAATAAAAAGATGCTTCTCTGCTTTAAGAACAAATCATAGGAATAATCATAAAGTAGTTGAGGCTTTTCTCCAGTTTCCTTCATATTACATGCTCAGCTGGTCACTCTGGAATTGTCACTCTCAACTGATGAACTGCAGGGTCTCAACTGGTGGTCAGTCAACTCCTACTGAAGACACTAATAGATGTTAGTGTTTAGTTGGTGATATGGTTTGACTGTGTTCCCACCCAAATCTCATCTTGAATTCCCACAATTCCCATGTGTTGTGGGAGGAACCTGGTGGGAGGTAATTCAATCACAGAGGTGGGTCTTTCCTGTGCTGTTCTCGTGACAGTGAATAAGTCTTGTGAGAGCTGATGGTTTTTTGGTTTTTGCTTTTTGGGTTTCTTTTCTTTCTTTTTTTTTTTTTTTTTTTGAGATGCAGTCTCGCTCTGTCACCAGGATGGAGTGCAATGGCACAATCTCGGTTCAGTGCAACTTCCACCTCCCGGGTTCAAGCAATTCTCCTACCTCAGCCTCTGGAGTAGCTGGGATTACAGGCACACACATCCATGCCTGGCTAATTTTTGTATTTTTTTTTCAGTAGAGACAGGGTTTCACCATGTTGGCCAGGCTGGTCTTGAGCTCCTAACAATCAGGTGATCTGCCCGCATCGGCCTCCCAAAGTGCTAGGATTACAGCTCGTGAGCCACTGGTTTTATAAGGGGGAGTTTCCCTGCACAAGCTCTCGCTTTGCTTGCTGCCATCCATGTAAGACATCACTTGCTCCTTCTTGCCTTCCACCATGATTGTGAGGTCTCCCCAGCCATGTGGAACCATGAGTCCATTAAAACTCTTTCCTCTATAAATTACCCAGTCTCAGGTATGTCTTTATTAGCAGTGTGAAAATGGACTAATATAATTGGCAACAAATGAACCAGGAAGCTTAGGCCACTCCTGGCCCTGTCAATACTTCTCCCAACTTGCTAAACTTAGTGATTTCTGTGTTACTGTATTAGTGCTGACTAGACTCTAGGGGACCCAACAGTCATGACTTCTTTAGTTAATGGCAATTGTTTCGCAGATTTACATAGCTATGAGTACCATAATGTTAACCACAACTACTCAATGCTGAGTCTCTTATCCGTAGACATTTGTTTATAGCCTACTTCCAATTTGTGTTTATATCTTCATAAATTGGATGTGATGGTGCTTTTTTCAGTCCTACTCAAAATGTTATCTGTGGACTGATGCCAGTCCACAAACAGATCACAAATCTGCAAGCGATAAACAGATATTTAAAAATATTTAGAAACTTCTACAGCAGTTTGAAAGAGCAATTTTATCCTGTAGAATCAAAAATAAATGAATAAAAGAATTGAGGCTTTTCTGTGCTTTTTGAAAATTTCACTTTTCTAGTAATTGTTTTTTATAAAAGAATCAGTCCATTATAGAATTTTAATTTCCAATTTAAAAAAAATGGCCCTTATTTTTAAAAACTCATCTTTCCTCTCAGTTTAAGAGCTGGCTTATTATAACTTATGCACAGAAGCATAAATATGGTAGTGTATTAAATTTCCTATCTCTGCCATCAAAAATTAGCAGGAATTTCACAGCCTAAAACAACACAAACGTATTATCTCACAGTTCTGTAGGGCAGGCATCTGCATAGACTTGGCTGGTTTCTCTGCTTAATTTCACAAAACCAAAATAACGGAGTCAGTGAGCTGTGCTCTCATCAGGAGGCTGTGAGAAGAACCTACCTCAGAATGCATTCAGATGGCTAGCAAAAGCCAGCTCCTTGCACTTGTAGGACTGAGACCCCCACATCCTTGCTCGCTGTCAGCTAACAGCCACACCCAGCTAAAGGTCTCTCTCCAGTCCTTGCACACAAACCCTGCATCTCAGAAGCAGCAACAGGGCATTGAATTGTTGCCTCCAGCTGTGGATTATTCTTTGCTTTTAAGGGTTCATATGATTAGACTGGGCCTGCAGGGAAATCCAGGATAATCTCCCCTATTTTACGCCACCACGCCTGGTTTTTGTATTTTTAGTAGAGATGGGGTTTCACCATGTGGGCCAGGCTGGTCTCGAACTCCTGACCTCAGGTGATCCACCTGCCTCAGCCTCCCAAAGTGCTGGGATTACAGGTGTGCTCCACTGCTCCTAGCCTACTTTTTTCCTCATTTTATACTGCAAACCTCTAAATCTTTTTTACCACTACACGTTAAATTATAGAAATCTAAAAGCCACAGGACTTTCCTCACCCTTTACATTTTGACAGGACAAAAGAGCATGACTAACTACAGACCTCTACCCTTGACCCACCATCCAACATTTACATCCATCATTTTGCAACTTCTTTCATTTTTTTATTTTTTTGAGATAGAGTCTTGCTCTGTCGCCCAGGCTGGAGTACAGTGGCACGATCTCGGCTCACTGCAACCTCCACCTTCCGGGTTCACGCCATCTCCTGCCTCAGCCTCACAAGTAGCTGGGACTACAGGTGCCCACCACCATGCTCGGCTAATTTTTTGTATTTTTAGAAACCTAACACGGCTTTCACCGTGTTAGGCCAGGATGGTCTCGATCTCCTGACCTTGTGATCTGCCCACCTCGGCCTCCCAAAATGCTGGGATTACAGGTGTGAGCCACTGCGCCCGGCCTTGCAACTTCTTTAAATAGAATTCTTTGCCAGATGGAAACAACTCACCAAAATATTAACAGCTTCATTGCCCTCTGCTGGAGTTTTGAGAGTTGGTTTCTGTTTTTTGGTTTTTGCCTGCTTATTTTCCCCCTTCATGGGCATCTGCTACCAAGTGCCAGAATCAAGCTGGCTTAGTCTAGGCTTTGCAACTGCAAGGTTAATAGTCAAAATTGGTTATACTCTTGGTACAAACCATAGTATTTAGTATCTACTCAACTATACCTTAGAGAACTCAAATGTTAAAATAGGCTTTTTTCATATGAAGCGGGTAGGGCCACAAGGAAGCAAGTATCAGCACTGCATAAAGAATACTCAAGGTTGTATGTGTTTTAGGAAATGAGGTGTGAAGGTGTATAAGTAGCTACCAGCTGGTTGTTTCAAGTCTCCATTCTCCACAATCATTGTCCATAACCATTCTTGCCAAGACTAGTTAGTTTCAATTCCACTGGTTACTTTTTAGTCCTTACTATACTTGACTTCTGAGCTGCATTAGATACCATTGATGACTCCATCCTTGAAATATTTTTCCCTTGCCTTCCCTAATACTTTGTTACAGTTTTCCCCTTCAGTCACTTAAGAAACACTTTAAAGCCATGCACTCTTCTTTTGCATTCCAAGCATCAGACGTCTTCCAAACTCCTAGCAGATTCGAAGTACCACCTCTGTCCTAGCAGCTACTAAACTCTGAGTTAACTCAACATCCACTGTTTGTTCTTTCAGTCTCCAAGCATGAATTGTGATGGTTTTGAAAAATGTTAACAAAATATTTGATGCTTCTCCCTTCAAAAAGTGGAGCTTAATTTCCCTCCCCTTTGTGGGCTGGATTTTCTAATAAACAGTGCAGCAGAAGTGACAATGAGACTAGAACACAAAGGCACTGTGGCTTGGGGGGCAGGGCGGGCAGCAAAGAGCCAGCTGCCATGTCACAAGGACACGAGCAGCCCTGTGGATAGGTCCACATGGTAAGAAACTGAGGCCTCTGGTCAACAGCCATACAAGTTAGCCACCTTGGAAGTAGGTCGTCCAGGCTCAGTGACACCTTTGAATAACTGCAGCACAAGAACTAATCCCAGCTAAACTGATCCCAAACCCACAGATATGAGATATAAATGAGATAGTAAATGTTGTTGTTCGAAACTCACTAAGTGTTTGGGGTAATCTGTTATGCAAGAATAGATAACTAAAACACTAGTATTACCAATAATCTGTATTATATCCTTTCTGATATACTAAGCATTGTTTTTAACTCCTAAGTAGACCTTGAATAATACAAATAATACAAATAATGCCAATCTTAGTTAATCACTGGCTGGTATTCTTTGGAATGAATCTTTAAAAAGTAAAAACTGAATGACTGGACTTCTAATTATCACAAGTTTTGTTTTTTTTTAAGATGGAGTTTTGCTCTTTGTTGCCCAGGCTGGAGTGCTGTGGCATGATCTCGGCTCACTTCAACCTCCGCCTGCCTCCCAGGTTCAAGCGATTCTCCTCTCTCAGCCTCCCAAGTAGCTAGGATTACAGGCGCCCGCCACCATGTCTGGCTAATTTTTGTATTTTTAGTAGAGACAGGGTTTAACCATGTTGGCCAGGCTGGTCTCAAACTCCTGACTTCAGGTGATCCACCCACCTCGGCCTCCCAAAGTGCTGGGATTACAGGCGTGAGCCACCGCACCTGGCTACAATTTTAAATGGTTTATGGCTCTGATACTCTGTGTCATATATATGTAAACTACCAAATATATATTTGGCTAAAAATACATATTTTGTTTTCTACATATAAATTCTCTCACATATTTTTGTTCTCTTCCCTTACTAAATAAACTTCACTGATAAGAAAAGAGCTAAGTAAACTGAGGGACACTAGCATTAAAACTTACTCTAAGGCAGAAAGACTGCTTGATGCCAGCCTGGGCAATGTAGCAGGACCCCATCTCTATAAAAAATAAATTAGCTGGGCATGTTGGCATGCACATGTAGTCCCAGCTACAAAAGGAGGCTGAGGCAGGACGATCACTTGAACCCAGGAGATTGAAACTGCAGTAAGTCATGATTGTGCCACTGCACTCCAGCCTGGTTGACAGACTGAGATCCTGTCTCAAAAAAACAAAAAACAAAAGAAGCCCTCATATAGCTAGTAAGTAGTGGATCCAGATTCAAAGAAGACAGTCTACTTTCAAAGTCTGTGCTCATCATCACTACATTATGCTGCCTCTCATACTGTATACATCTGATCACACTTTAAGAACATCACAATAGGTAGAAGTTCTTAAATCCATCAGTATGGTTAAATAGTCTACTGCTTGGTCAACATTTCCTTCCATGGCATTAGTTAACTACCAAGTTTTATGCAGTGAGCAAAAGGTCAATATGTATATAAACACACACACATATATTTACATATATGGACAAAAAGAACCATGTGACTACAATCTGTCTAAAAATATCCACCTGTTACCATATAAAACATCATACAGACTTTGGGAGGCCGAGGCGGGCAGATCACGAGATCAGGAGATCAAGACCATCCTGGCTAACTCGGTGAAACCCTGCCTCTACTAAAAATACAAAAAATGAGCTGGGTGTGGTGGCAGGCGCCTGTAGTCCCAGCTACTTGGGAGGCTGAGGCAGGAGAATGGTGTGAACCCCGGAGGCAGAGCTTGCAGTGAGCTGAGATCGTGCAACAGCACTCCAGCCTGGGCAACAGAGCGAGACTCCGTCTCAAAACAAAAACAAAAACAAAAACATCATACAAATTTAGACATGTCCAAGACCAAAAAATATACTCAGCTTCTCTCTTCCTCAGTAAAATAGTTAAGAAAAGGCTTTGAAGTTAGGCATCTTGGATTCAATTCTCCCCTCTGTTTCCTTTAGAGGATATACTAGATGGCATACACATAAATAGCAGACTTCCAGTGAACTATCTATCTATAAGTAGCTGTATAATATGTATGGTTGGCTGGGTGCAGTAGTTCATACATGTAATCTCAACATTTTGGGAGGCAAAGGCAGGAGGATTGCTTGAGCCCAGGAGTAAGAGACCAGCCTAAGCAACATAGTGATACCCTGTCTCTACCAAAAAAAACAAAAATCAAAAACAAAAAAAAAAACACATATGGTAGTACGTGCCTGTAGTCCCTGCTACTTAGGAGGCTCAGGTGGGAGGACTGCTTGAGCCCAGGAGGCAGAGGTTGCAGTGAGCATGATCATACCACTGCACTCCAGCTTGGGTGACAGAGTGAGACCCTGACTCAAAAAAAAAAACAAATCACTGTCATGGCAAGTATATGATCTACGAATTGGTGCTTAGACCTCTATACTGCAATAACGAACAAATCAACTTCTACTGTGTTTACTTCAAAACAAGCAAACAAAAGCCATGAACCCAAATCATACTGGGAGATTTTTATTAACTTAAATTGACATTCTTAATTTTGTCTATAAGTCCTTGGTATACATGCCTTTATTTGAAACAAACCTACAGGTGTTTCTTAATATGACAGAATCATGAAGACTTGCAGTTAATCAGTGTTTCCTAATGATTAAAACAATGTTCAAATAATTACAAAGTTACTTCATCAAAATACTTAGAAGAATATTCTGAGGAGTGTTTGAAAGCTCTGTTTATAAATAGTGATTGATACATTTATTATGTATTTGGTGCTGAAGATAAACACTTTTTACATAAAACATTGTTTTAATATACTGCTCTACTGAGGCTAGTTATTAGATATACTGTATTTTAACACTAAAGAATAAAGCTTTATCTTCGTATTTATCTTATTTATAGGACTCTTATCAATGAAGAACTTTGTATCCAACAATAATAAACTGGCAAATTGCAAGTTACGTTTTGTAGGAGAAGCAAAAAAGACTGGCTGCGACGAAAGAAAGAAGATAACTGCATTATACATGCTTCGTACAAACAGTCCATTCTGAATGGTACAATTAAATGCAGACCAAATCCTTTTAAATGTTTGTGTGCCTAGATGGCAATTACAATCTCCACACACTAAAAAGAAAAAGAACAATAACACAGAACACAGTATTCTTAATGATTATAGCACATTTAACACCTTCAGCCATCCACTGGGTTTTCAGATCATATTGGCAACTGAAATTTCACATCCACATGTGCTTGCTTCGCTAAGGTCACTATTTCAGAGAGCTTTACAACCTAAAAGAAAAGAATGAAGAATTTTCACAAAAAGGTAAATTCAGAACTACAGGTCAGTGCAAAATTAATGTACACTCAATTTTTTCCATTTAAAACATCTGGACTATTCTGACATTGCTATAAATCACATTACGTTCTTATAAGCAAATGACATTCTCAAAGGATAATCAAGTCTGACACTCTTCATAGCCCAAACTTCAATTAAATACTTTCTGATTAAGATGTTATACCACCTGCTAGGATTATACATATGTATTACATAAGATTATATATGTGTGTATAAAATGTGTGTGTGTGTGTATGTATGTGTGTGTGTATATATATAAATATAATATTCTAAATTTTATCTTAAAGACAGAAACAGTGAGTGTCTTTGTTGGATACTCCACAACTCAAAGCACATCTAAGTAAAAATTTGTTATGAAATAAGTATACAATCTTAACTTAAAATATTGGGATAGAAGTTTGGGTCTAGTAGTTAGTATTTTACTTTTTGTCAGTAAGTTAACAATTGCTAACCTGAGTTCCAATTCTCTCCACAATCTGTCTAAAAATATCCACCAGTTACCATACAAAACATCATACAAATTTAGACATGTCTAAGACCAAAAAAACAAACTCAGCTTCTCTCTTCCTCAGTAAATTAGTTAAGAAAAGGCTTTGAAGTTAGATATCTTGGATTCAAATCCCCCCTCTGATGCTTATGACATATAACCTTGAATAAGTTAACTTATCTAGCCTGTTTCTTCATCTATAAAAATGGAAATTTTATCACCAAACTCATATTAAATTAGATAATCCTTGAAGAAAACAGCTTAGCATTGCATGCACAGCAAATACTCAATAAACAGTAGTAACTGCTAATATCATCATCTCATTCAATATTATTATTGTTATGACTTCTATAATCTCCCAGTCAATAAAAACACTGTAGTCATAACTTAAATCAACTGTTCACTTTTACCTCTCATGATCTATTTGATCAAGGTCCTACTGGTTCTTCTCCTTCTTTTCATGTCCTCCAAGCTTTTCTTAAGTTTTCATTCCAAAAAAGTGCGCTTTCAGAGACAAGTTATAACCTATTTATTACCTTCACCTTTTCTCATATCTAAGTATTGCACTAGATGGACTCCTACTATCTCTCCCCTTTTCCCTTCAATATATCCCACATCTCAAAGTCAAAATAGGCTTTCTGAAATACTTTCTCCTACTATTCCCTTGCTCAAATTCTTTATTTTTAATTCAGGTTTAAGTTTAAATTCTTCTGTCTCCAAACTGGAGTTAAATTTTATTTACTAGTAACTACTTTCCCAAAGAAGGACATAAGACTTTTATTATTTTTGTGAAATGACATCACATTAACTCAGTAAATTCAAGAGTCTGGCCAAGTGTGGGGGCTCATGCTTGTAATCCCAGCACTTTGGAAGGCTGAGGTGGGAGGATCATATGAGGTCTGGAGTTCGAGACCAGCCTGGTCAACATGGCAAAACCCTATCTCTACTAAAAATACAAGGCTGGGCGCAGTGGCTCACACCTGAATCCCAGCACTTTGGGAGGCCGAGGCAGGTGGATCACAAAGTCAGGAGTTCAAGACCAGCCTGACCAACATGGTGAAACCACATCTCTACTAAAAATACATAATTAGCCAGGCATGGTGGTACATGCCTGTAATCCCAGCTGCTTGGGAGGCTGAGGCAGGAGGATCGCTTGAACCTGGGAGATGGAGGTTGCAGTGAGCCGAGATCACACCACTGCACTCCAGCCTGGGCAACAAGACCAAAACTCTGTCTTAAAAAAAAAAAAAAAAAATTAGCTGGGCGTGGTGGCACACACCTGTAGTCTCAGCTACTCAGAAGGCTGAGACACAAGAATTGCTTAAACCCAGGAGGCAAAGGTTACAGTGAGCTGAGATCACGCCACTGTACTCCAGCCTAGGTGACAGAGCAAGACTCAATCTCAAAAAAAAAAAAAAATCAAGAGTCTACTATTGATTAAGCTATAGAGCCCAAAGAGTGTTCGAGTGTTCAATGAAATGTCCATAAACATAATGGAAGGGAAGACAAAAAATTCTCATCTCTCTGTATCTACTATGAAGTGTTCTCTGATACACATTATTGTTAAGTAAAAGAAACAAATTATAGATTACCATTAATCTAAAGTGGGAAAAGGGAGACACACACACACACACACACACACACACACACACACACAAAGTCCCCCCCTTATCCAATTTCACTTTCTACAGTTTCAGTTATAACCTGCAGTCAACTGTGGTCCAAAAATTTTAAATGAGAAATTCCAGAAATAAAAAAGTCATTAAGTTTTAAACTGTGTGTTGTTCTGAGAAGTGTGATGAAATCTTGCACCATCCTGCTCCAAGTGGAATGTGAACCATCTCTTTGCCCAGCGTATCCATGCTGTATAAACTACTCTTCCATTAGTCATCAACATTATCTGCTCTTGACATCCAACCATCAACATCATGGCTCAATGATCCAGGATGAACCAAAGCAGATGTTTCTCCTTCTGTTACATCATTAGGTCAGTAGTAGCCTAACACTATGTCACAATGCCTTCATCATTCACCTCAGTTCATCTCACCAAGTAAGCATTTTATCATCTCATTATCACCACAAAGGTGAGTACAGAACAATAAGATATTTTGAGAGACCACATTCACATTTATCACGGTATATTGTTATAATTGTTCTACTTTATTATTAGTTGTTGTTAATCTGTTACTATGTCTAATACATAAACTTTATCAAAGGCATATATGTATAGGAAGAAGCACAGTATATACAGGTTTGGAACTATCTGTGATTCAGGCACCCACTGGGGGTCTTGCAACACATTCCCTGCAGATAAGGGGGGACTACTGCACACATATATATAGTTATATACATACAATTAGCTTATGTTTTTAAGAAGTGGAAAGATAAACCAAAACTTTCTTAAAAAACAAAAAAAAAAAAAGGTAAAAAGGTTGCCTGTTGGGGAAGAAGGAAAGAGGGAAATATATAAAAGCTAGATTCCCTGATAATACCTTGTTCTATACTTTCCACTTTGGAATCATGTAAATACAAAATAAAAAACAAAAGGTTGTGGTTTTTTTTTTTTTAAAGCAATCCCTTTAAAAACAATGAAACTATATTAAGTTGAGACAAAACACACAGAGAATTATTTCACATGAATTTTAAAATCCACTAAGTTGTGGGACATACCCTAAAGGACAGAAAGAAATGCAGATATAATTGCTTTCAGTAATCAGACTGTTGGTATTCTTATTATAAAATTGTCATATCTGTACTAAGGGACAAAGCAAATGAATAATTATGATAGTATGGCATGAACGAAGGCACAAACAGATGTCAGATAAGAAAAAAAAATCTATACTCCTGGACTTGCATTGAAAATATCAGTATGAACTCAAGTATTACCTCTTTAAAAAATACATGTTTTCTCAGACTTGCCACTTAAAAAGCTCAGAAACAATAATCAACCCAGTATCTATGAATACTCATAAGGCCCAAATTGTGCTCTCTAAATACCATTTGGCCCATTCAAGTTCTGACTCAAGAAACGTAAAGATGAGCCTGAAACATTTTATCATACCAGATAGAGGGCTTCTCAGAAGGATGCAACAGTTAACCTGAAGAGAGGTTCCCAAAGACCAAAGGTTGGACAATTTCAATCACAACTTACATGAACTGAACTACATCAAATGTTTAAGTCATAAGTTCAAAACAGTATGCCAGCGGAACACACATGTGTATGCATGTGTATGAACACACATGTGTATGCATGTGTATGCACACACACACACACCTGAAAACAAAAAGTAAACAAAATACAAAAAAAAACAAAAAAAAGCCTAGGTCACCTTTATTGGACATAATAGAACAAACATTATTTTGAAAATTGGTCAATAAAGGCAAACAATCAGGTAATTATCCTACTTTTCCTATGCAAAATGTACTCCATGGTAACAAATGGTTGACACGTGGAAGTATTACTTTTTAGAAGCATTACATATAATAAGTGAAGAATGACAGAATTACAATAGCACCGCTTTGCAACACAAACAAAATACTGGATCTAAGCTATGATGTCAATGGCTAGTAATACCACAAAAAGATTAACATTGTATATGTTTTGATGAAATTAAACAACACCTACTATGAAATATTCTTGTTCCCTGCTCCCCAAAATCAAATATGAATATGGTCAAGCCTACAGATTGAACTCCCAGTTTACAGGAAATACACAGGGCAGAGAACACAGAGAGGGCAGAGAACTCAGTAAATGAATGACAGCCTAAAGATGCAACCATTAAAATCCAGACTATGAGAAACTTAACAAGACCATCAACCTGGATTTTTCAACAAATAAACCACAGAAAATACTTTTCTTTTTAAAAGGGGAAACCAACAGATTAAGAAACTTACTGACATATTAACCAACTACAATGCAGAGACTTATTCTGACCCTTACAAAGAACTTAAACAAAAGATATGAGACTCAGAAATTTCAACAATGACTGTATTTTTATAAAACATAACCATAATACCATTACCCCACCTAAAACAAGTAACAGTAATTCTTTTATACCATTATCAATACCTTTATCTTTTACAGATGCATGATGAAATGTATGAAATGATATAATGTCTGGGATTTGCTTGAAAATAATCACAGCTGTGGGAGGAAGTAAGAATACAGACAAAACAACAAACAAGATTGGGCAGGAGCTGACCGTTGTTTAAGATGATCACAGGTATAAGACGTTCTGACAAAGATTCTCTCCTTGACCAAACTCTCTTTTGTTTTTTCAATATATATTTATCGAATATATAGATAGATACACACACATACATACATATGCGTGCATGTGTGTGTGTGTGCGTGTGTGTGAAGATAGGGTCTCCTTATGTTGCCCAGGCTAGTCTCAAACTCCTGGACTCAAGCAATCCTCCTGCCTCAGCCTCCCAAAGGCTACTCTGAACTCTCTTCTCAACTTGGCCCTAACTTTTGGACTTCTGTATTTGTCCCTGCATAGTCCAATTTTACCAAGAATCTTGCTTTAGTCAGTTTAGCCAGGATCCTCCCTTACCCATAATGTATCCTTTTAGTAATTTTTCATCCACTGCCCCCACCCTCTTCCTTGGTTATAAATTCCCACTTTTCCTTGCTGTATTTGGAGTTGGGCCCAATCTTTCTCCCCTACTGCAAAACTCCACTGCAGTAGTCTCTATGCTTATTGCAACAGTCCCTCTGAATAAAGTCTGCCTTAACATCTTTCAGCAAGAGTCATGAATAATCGTTTTCTTTAACCATTCATTACACTCATAATATTTAGCTGAAACACAAATTATTAGCTGTATTAATAATTAGGTTCATTTTAGAATCTGTGTTTATAAATCCTCCTTAGATGAACATGGCCAATTTACCATTCTAGCAGCTTCATCCAAGTCATCACAAGCAAGTATTTTAAGTCCACTGTCCGCTATCAGTGCCTTAGCATCATCGACTCGTGTACCTGTAAATGATTTATGCAAATATAAATATTTTAAATACACACAAAAGCATTTTAAAATGTTTGCCAAAACATGGTACAAGAATGAAACCTCAACAGAGGAGACTTCCATTATTTAGTATAAACGCTTCTAAACCAAAGAAAACACTGTAAAAGCCCAGGTTATCTTATAAAATATTTTGCCTTACAATAATTCTGACTTGCTTAGTAATTCAGGCAAGTCAGAATTCAAGACAAATCACAACAAATAAAAAGTGTATCAAATTATACCAAGCAAAAGTATAAACATTTTGCCCCAATGTTAAAATGTTTTAAAAACTATAGTTTTAATTTCATATTGTATAATGCTTTCAAAGACACAGCTATTTAAAAACTATGTTTTAACAAACTCAACTCCATGGAAATGTGAACTTTTAAAGAATTAGGAACAACTGCAAGATATCTTTTATACTCACCTTGTAACCGTACCACAACAGGTATTTTAATTTCCAAGTCTTTTACTGCCATGACTATACCCTGTGCAATAACATCACAGCGCATGATTCCTCCAAAAATGTTGACCAGAATAGCCAGTACCTATGAATAAAGTGTTCTGATAGATTAAAATTTAAAAGAAATTTAAGTTCTTTTCCCCAAAAAATACTAGTATATGTGCTTCATGATAAACATTAACTTGATAGAAAGATTTTCAGACCAAACCACCATACCCTCTTCTAGCTCTCTTTATTGAAGTCTATGTAGTCCACTGCCCACCAGAACTTATTTCCACCTCCTTGGGTAATTTCAACACCTAGTTCACATTTCCTTCTCTACTATATCCCATATGAACAAGACCATCTAATTCCATTTACTTTCTCCTGTTAAATTTGGCCATTCACCAACTGACTACCCCCAGATCATACTGTAAGATAGTCCCATGTGCAAGATCTCCAATTTAGTGTTTGTCACCTATCATTTCCTCATTTATCCCTGTAGGAAAAGGGCGTGTTGTGTGGCAAGAGTAACACCATCTTGAAGCAAAACTGTCATAATGACTAATGTTTGACTCCTGCAGAGCAAGGCCTTCTGCAGCAAGGTCAAGAAACACTGCCTGTAACATAGATAACCCTTATAAAGAAACAATGCCTGTAGCATAAATGACAACTCATAAAGATGTTTACCTAACTTCCTCAATGGGCACAAGTTTGACAAGAGGGTCTGAGATGTGACCAGCTGCGCAAGTGTTACCAAGAAAAAAAGCTCACTATATAAAGGATAATTTCTGGAGGGCTAGTGTGGGGATCCACCATCTCGCAGCCACCCAAGCCATAGCTTCTGTTTCTAAGTCCCTGTATAAATTTAGTTTCTTTCTGAGAACTGGATTTGCCAGCCTCTTTCTTTGGCCTCTCAGATCCCCTGGCCTCTGGGGGTATATGTGCATAGACCTGCTCACTGCAAAAACAATCCCCATCAATGTATCAACGTTTTACACAAACCAGGCCCTAAGAATCACCCAGCTTCTCCTGTATGGCCCTCTCTTGGGTACATTTCACATCCAAATCTCAGGACCTGTTTGGGTCAGCATTCTTTCAACATCACAATGATAGTTCTGAATCAGTGTTCTCCTATCCTTTCCAAATAATCTCTCTTTTTTTAAAAAAAGAGGTTTAGTTCACTCAGCTATACCAGGGCTTCTCAAACAATGAGATTAAAATGCATTGTAGATACACCAAAATATCGTTCCCCTCAATTCTTGGGGCAGCTAGTAATGTTCTGGGGCAGCAGGAGCCTCAGGGCCAGTGGACTCTGACTACAAGCAATCTTCTCCATCTACCTCCAAGGCCCCATTGAAATATCTTCTGTGAATGCCATGACATGAAAAGGGGTGAGACACACTGAGCTATACTATACATTCTTTACCTTACCACTATTATTCCCAGACCTTTAAGAAATGAAGCTCTGGAATTCATAATAGACTAGAACTCATAGCAGCCTTTGGCATCTCTCATCTCTCTCCCTCTCACCTCATTCTGGATAGTTTCCATATTCACCATCAGGCACCATCTAACACTCCAGCCTTAAAGTTCTTGGATCTTTACTCTACCAAGCCACTTTCACCTGTAGTCAATTTAAACGAATTACTACCATGGATAAATCCTGGACTAGGCCAGAACGAGTGTCTCTAGAATATTAAATGTATAAATCTCATTCTCTGCTCAACCTCCTTCCCCTTTCACTTTAATGCCTTTCTCCTCTAGCTCTATCAAACACAATCTTTTCCTCTTAAAAGCCTCTAGTCCCCCACCCTGCCCCCCTCCCAAAAAAAAGCCTCTAGTCCCTCAATCCCTCTCTAATCTTCTACTCTATTAACTCTCAATGGAACTGACTTTCTTCACTATAGAGCCTGGGACATATGGCTAAGCAATTCAGTGTCACTGCCACTTGCATGCTCAATTCTGTCATACCTATTCCTCTGCCATCCTACTTCAAACAATGCATCTTTGGATGATTCCAGCCATAGCTTATTCAGGGAAAAGTAAAAAAGTAAAAACTGAAAACAAAACTGGAAACACTAGCATAACCTGAAGAGCAATAAAATAATAATTCATCAGCAATCCTCAACTTAGTAGTCGGCCTCATATCTTTAACTCTCTTCATAAGCCTTCTATCCCATGCAAGCTCTCTAACTTTTAGCATACAACCTTCCTTTCTTTAGTGGCACCTCAGGAAAGGAGTAACTACCTTTCCAAAGCTAACCTGGCCAGATAATTATCTCCATCTATTTACTATATAGTATTTCCTCCAGGTCTTCACCCCTCTAGCTACATTCACTCTCTTTATTTTCAAATCTCTTCTCTTCCTCCAACTAGAAAGAGCTCATCTTCTTGATCTTCTAAACAAGCAAGAAAACATACACCACAAAACTCTCCTCAGTCCTACTGCCTTCGACTGATAGCACTGCATCCCTTCCATGCGTTTGTAAAAAAAAAAAAAAAAAAAGTCCTGGAAGAGTAATCTCTCCTGGATATCTCTATTCCCTCAATTCCTCATCAAATCAATCCATTACAATCTGTCCTATGCCCCCATCTCTTCTACTATTCTTACGAAGGTTCCCACTCACCTCTTTCAGTTCTTACTCTGTCTGAATAGTCCTACAACATTTGACATTGTTTCCCAATGCCTTACTTCTCAAAACTCTTCACCTTGGTCCTTCGATGTCACCACTCTCTCCCCATCTGTTCCTATCTCTGTCATTTGTTCTCTGTTTTTTATTTGGGTTTTCCTTCTCTATTCAACCCTTCAACAAAAATGGAGGGGCCAGGTTCCATTCTTGGTTCCTCATCTCACTTGCACGGATCACCTCACCAACTCCTAAGACTTCAACTTTTCTCCACTATAGGAAGTACAATATCTTTTCAACGAACTGTCTACTAGATATAGTCACCACAATCCAAACTTGACATTCATTCTGAAATACCTATTCCTCGACTTTGCCTCTGACAGCATGAAAGGCATCACCACCCAATGATTCTCCCCAGCCCAAAGTCCTAATGTTAACTTAACCAACCCTTCTACGAGGCTCCCAGAAAAGAAGAAAAAAATGAATTTAATGACCCTATCTCAGAAATGCCTCTAATTTGTTCTTACTGATATTGCCTTTGTCAGGGATCTCTTCAATGACAAGAGAATTCATAATGAATGAATTCTCTTGTGTATGTGCTGGGGTAGGGAGTTAAAATCCAAACTCCTTAACTATAGATAATAGGGATCTTCACAAATGTAGTCACAATTTGCCAACATTATCTCTTATCATTTATCCCAATAATGCCATATTCTTACACATAAGTATCTTACCACCCCATGAACATAATGGCCCTCTCTGGATTCTATGTCTTTGTACATTTTCTTCCTCTTGCCCTCATTTAATTTTCAAGACAGCTTAAGGTATCATCCATTCAGTGAAGGCCACCCTGATTCTCCCAGTTTTTGCCTCTGTCTTCTGTTCTTCCACAGCACTATTTTCTGTCAATCACCCCAGTAAAACTATAAGTAACTTAAGAGAAGGGCCCATGTATTTCCAAGTCCAAGCATAGTGACCATCACAAAATATATGGCCACTTCAATGCTATCCACATTGACACCCTGGGTTTCCATTCTGTTTCCAACTCTGACGCCCATCATGTCAGTCCCCTACACTGTAACTCTTCATATACTTTTCTCCATTCTTGCACCTGGGCCCTAAAAGCCATGCTTAGAAAAATAAACAACTAGAATTCTAATTCTAGTTGTAAGTACTCAACTCAATTCTAGTAGTAAGTACTCAACAGTTAGATAATTAGATTGTTTTTAATACTCTGCTTCTCGAGTTTAAGTCAAAAGAAGCTATAGAAATATAATTCCAATAAAATGTTTACTTGTTTTAGTAATTACTAAACAAGGGAAATAATGCACATTTTACATCTCATTTTAGTTTAATCCTCCTTGCAAAATTAATAAATATGGAAAATAAGGCTGTAGGCTCAAAGGAAAAGGCATTGAAATAAATTTATATTTTAAAGAATTCTACAGTCTAACACCACAAATAAAAATATACATTGTCAGCAGCATCATCAATAATAAATATTGATTAATGACCTACATATGTACTGGGTATTATACCAGACACTACGAGAAGCAACAATTAGTAAGATATAATCCCTATCAGTGAAGAATTCTCGGTCTAAATCCAGTAAGAATAGTTCCACAGAGATTATCTTTTTTGTAAGCCTTACAAAATCTACATTGGCCACACAACAGATACACTCCTTAACAAATATCTAGTGATTAATAATATATATGTCTTTTGAATTATGATACTTCACATCCCTTGTACTTTGATAATCATTAATAAACACATAGTTCTAAATTATGGCACATCTATAACGACAGATTACACAAACATTAAAAATGAGTGTTTCAGAAGATTCTCTTGGTGAATTGCAAAAATCTTCAAGATATGATAGCAAAAAAAGACTCAAAATATATATTAAAAGACATATATATGAATTCTAAATTCTAAAACATAAAAATATACATTTTTATAAGTATTTATTTTATATATTCACATGACATAAAAATATATCAAGCCCTGCCCTTACCTTTTTATCTGAAGTGATAAGCTTAAATGCTTCTGTTACTTGATGGACTGTAGCACCACCACCAACATCAAGGAAGTTGGCTGGAGTCCCTCCATGAAGTTTTATTATATCCATTGTGGCCATAGCCAAACCAGCACCATTTACTATATAGGGGAAAATGATTTGTATAAGCAACAAACACAGATAAAATAAATTAAACTTAGTAAATCCAAATTAAACTTAGTGAATCCAATTCTAACATAAAAACACATGGTACCTAGGCAGCCTATATTTCCATCGAGGCCAATGTAGTTGAGATTTGCCTTAGCAGCATCTTTGTCCCTTTCATCTTCCTGGGTCCAGTCCTGTAGATCAAAGATTTTCTTTTGGCGATAGGCTGAATTAGAGTCAAAATTGATCTTTGCATCCATACACAATACTTTGAAGGGAAAAAGAGAAAAATGACCTTAATTTCAAGACAGATACAATGAAGTATCAAATAATCAAATGGTCTTTCATTTAGGGAAAAGACACATTTTAATTTTGTTACTTAATGAAAATATTTCAATTTATGTTCACTATGAATTCAAACTGTTCTTTAAAAAAGAATATTTGGGAATTAAAACTGCCCCATCAAAGTTATTGGGTCTACATCCATGCTATGCACTACATAAAGAAAAAGAAAACCTCAAAAATATTTTAAATTATTTAAAAATTGTCAAAAATTAACTATCCTTGTTCCTAGCTAACCCCATCACTTGGGCCCCATATCCCATCCCCTCTCCTCTACTCAAAAATAATGTTCCAGCAATTCCGTCTCCCCTACATCATAAATCTGCCTCCCCCACCCCTTACCTTTCTATTGGCTAAATCTTGCCGACTTGCTAAAACAGTTTTATTTCCTCACCTTAATAAAAAGAAAAAAAAATCTTTTAACTCCTATTTCCCCCTTACTCTTTACTACATAGCAACTCCTTGAAGATTTGTCTAATTAAAAGAAGGGTCTCAGAACAAGGGTTTCTGGGGAAAAAAAGAAATAGAGGGGTGAGCAAACTATGGCCAGATTCGGCCTGTGCCTGTTTTTATTTTTATTTTTTTGAGACAGGGTCTCGTTCTCACACCCAGACTAGAGTGCAGTGGCATGCTCTCAGCTCACTTCAACCTCCACCTCCCAGGTTCAAGCAATTCTCATGCCTCAGCCTTCCGAGTAGCTGGGAATACAGGCATGCACCACAACACAGCTAATTTTTGTAGTTTTAGTAGAGATAGGGTTTTGCCATGTTGGCCAGGCTGGTCTCGAATTGCTGACCTCAAGTAATCCACCCGCCTCAGCCTCTCAAAATGCTGAGATTAAAAGTGTGAGCAACTGAGCCCAACTTGTGCCTGTTTTCAAATGGCCTGTAAGCTAAGAATGGATTTTATACTTTTAAAGGATTATGAAGACAAAAGGGGAAAAGAAAGAGAAGAAGAAGAAGCAAAACAGCAGCATCAAAAACTGTATGTGATCCATAAAGCCTAAAATACTTATTAAATGCCAACCCCTGTGCTTAAACTCCTTGTACCAAATTTTTTTCCTGCCATTCTCTCTTATACCCACTCTAATCAGGCTTTTACTTCCAGCACTCTACCAAAATGGCTCTTAACAAAGGTCACCTCTCTGACTTCACCTTTCAGTACTCTACCCCTTCCTCACTCCAATCTAACCATAACATTCTCCTTGCAGCTCCTGAAAAGATACAGGGTTGAAAGAAGCAAGCAATTTCAGCTGCTGCCCAACACAGGAGAAAAAGTTTGGAGCCCAGCTAAGTTAAGTACCATTAATACCAAAAGTCAATATGATTTCAGAGGAAGATAATAGAATTCAGTCTTTACACCATAGCTCCCAAAATGCACAGTATAAGAGTCAAACTTACTAGATCCATAATGAAACGGGGAAATGTGACCACTAGTAAAGAGAAAAAACAGTCAACTGAAACCAAACCCACAGTAACCCACATTTAGAATAATCAGAAGACTATTATAAACTTTTTAAAACATGTTTAAGGATTTAAGAGAAAATATGGTCATAATAAATGAACACACAGGTAATCTAAGCAGAGAATAAAACAAGGGAACAACATGGAAAATCCAGAATTAAAAAGTATAATATCTGAAATAAAAAATTCACTGGATGAACTTAACAGCAGACTGGTGATGGGTCAGTGAACCTGAAGACAAAGAGAAATTATCCAATCTGCAGACGAAAAAAAAAGAAAAAAGAAACTGCACCTCAGTGACCTCTTGGACAATATCAAGAAGTCTAATGTGAAACTGGAAGAAAAGGAGAATGGGACAGGAAAAAAGTGATGAAAGAAAAATATATCAAGCCAAGATTCTATATCCAGTGAAAATATACTTCAAAAGAAGGACAGAATAAAGACATTTGCAGAATAATGGAAACAATATTCATCACTAGCAGACCTGTGCTAAGAGAAATGCTACAGAAAGTTCTTCAGGCTCAAGGGATGTAACGTGGAAATCTGAATCTAAAGTAGTAAATGTCAAGAAGGGGCAGTTTTGTCCCACAGGGGACATCAGGAAATGTCTGGAGGCATTTTTGTTTGTCACAAATGGAGGTTGCTACGGGCACCTGAATGCTACTGGATAAACATCCTGTTAAACATCCGACCAAGCACAGGACAGCCTCCCATAACAACAACAAAAAAATCAACCTACCCTAAAATGTCAATAGTGCCAATGTTGGTAAATCTTCATCTATGGGTAGGAAAGAACAAAAATATATGAGCAAATTGAAACCAACCCAATAGTCCCACAGACTGTTCTTTTGGATAAACAGTGAAATTGATCTTTCTGGTCTTAAAGCTTGAAGCTTACATTTGTTTTATCTCAGTTCCTTCCTCAGGAAGGGACCTTCATGGCTCTCAAAAAAATGTGTCAAAGAACTGAAACTCACCAGATCACCACATCCAGACAATGAGACTAGACTCTGGACCTCTCATTCATCATGATTGCTTCCTTGACCCTCCCTAGTTCCTATTTTCTTACATTGTTACATTTTTTTCCTTGCTATATAAACCCCGAGTTTTAGCCAGTCAGGGAGATGGATTTGGGACTGAGCTCCGATCTCCTCAGCTGCAGCACCCGATTAAAGCCTTATTCCTTGGCAATACTTGTCTCAGTAATTGGCTTTCTGTGTGGCGAGCAGCAGGACCTAGACCAAACCCCTAGTGATTCCGTAACAGATTTTGGTTAGTTGACAGGGAACATGTTGCTTGTGACTCAGCTGATGTGGGCAGGGAGTCTCAGAAGCCATCCTAAGCAGCTGCCCACCCAATTTTGGCTGAAGGTGAGTGTCAGTCTCTCTCTGGCCCCACCACAGCCGGCCCCAACCACATTCCTGATTGCCTCACTAGAACTGCCTTTGAAACTTGACATTGCATCAATATAGGTAAGTGTCCTTTATGGGCCTAGACATAAGGATTTGCTCCTCTCATTTTGGGAAATCTTTAAAGAATTTTCATTTGTAGGTTGAACAAGCCCAAATGACTGAGAGAGGGAAGCACCCTAACTGTTTCAGTAAGAACATTCTTGGAGGTTTTTCTGTAATTGTGTGTTGTGTCCGGGGAAGTTAGTGTCCTTTGTGGGTACCGGACAGTTGGATCAGCTCCTCTCAATTTGGGAAATTCCTAAGAAATTTTTGTTTGCAGTTGACCAAGCCCAACTAATAGAGAGAGGAAGCACCTCAAGTGTGTCAGTTTGGACACTTTTGGGGCTTGTTGCTGTAGCAGCTGGATAGTGTTTGGGTGATTGTGTGTGTTTTATATAGTCATGAGAAATTAGAATTTGGTAAAATGATACACTTTTACAATACTGTTTGGTTCCAGTGTTGTTTGGAATCTGGAGTTTGCTGCTGAATGAAAAAGTGGGATGGAGTTGTGTGTTACCCAGACTTTTGTGCTGCTATGCTAAGCAGGGTTGAGCCTGGTTAGTATGTGATCAGTTCTCCTTTGCTGATGTTTGGCCCCAGTGTTCTTTGGAGTCTGGGGAGGTTTGGCCTTTAGAAAATCAAACTGCCATGAAAACTGCTTTACCCAAAGTTTTGGTTCACAGCTTTCAGTGAATTACCTATTGGAGTAAACAAAGTGTAACCATGTAAAATCAGTGAGTTAGTATTGCTATCTCATGGCTAGAGTTCCAAGGTAAACACTACAGGATTTTTATTTGTGTGTGTGTATACATACATGTCTAGATGTGTTTATTTGTATGTACACTTATTGTTATATGTTGTGTCTACCAAATTGGCTTATAAGTAAAAGAGCACTCATAAATTAAGTCCAAGCAATTTTTAAGTTCATGTGAGTTAAGTAAATCTTTACTAAACAAGCTAGCTTTAAAATAATTAGTAAAATGAAAGTAGCAATGTCCTCAGAATTGTCAGCATACATTTTTGCCTGGATTTTATATTTGTCTCTGGTAGATATTTTGAGGTGTCAGGGTTTGGCATAGAAGGTTATAAAACTATAAACCCAGCCAAAACAAAATGATCTTTGTGCAAATTTTTTGAAAAGACTAATTAAGTTATTGGTTTAATGAAAATAGTTATTCGTGAAAATGCCTATGTAGTTAACTTTAAAGTTCTTATTTCAGTGAATGACTGATATTCATAGATTATAAAATGGTTAATAAGGAAATAACTTTAAATGATGGCATCTAATATGTTTTCAGAAGTAATCTAGATAAACTGTTTAAAATGAAAGAACTGAATACTTGTAATTGGGATAAATGTTTTAGGTAAACTTCTTGTGTAATTTAAAATTTTGAAATTATTTTTGATGCTGATTGGATATCTGGGTCATTTCCAGTTAAGAAAGGGTTGTGATATAGGGAAATATGTTTCTAAAAATTGTGGAACTGTTCTCATCTATAAAATGCTAATATAGTTCAGGATTGCTTTCTAGGGTTTCACTAACATTTAAGGTTACTAAGGATAAGAAATAATATATAATTCTGTTTAAAAAATGTGCCCCAAAAAATGTGTTATGAGAAAAATAGTAATTTTGTTTAATTCAGAAGTTATCTAAAAGTTAATTCAAATTATGGGCTTGAAAAAGTTTTTTATGAAACAAGGTAGTAAGGAAACAAGTGGGGGAGAAAGGTATGAAAAAAATTATGTATATGATGATCATGTATTTTTGGTAAGGAAGGTTATAAAGATAATAATTTTGTATGTGAAAAGATCTTGTATGGTAAATTGCTGTCCTGGAGTAAAATGATGTTATTTAAACAAATAAGAAAGAAGGGAGAGGGAGAAGGAGGAGGGAGAAGGAGGAGGAGGGGCAGAGGAGGAGGGGCGGAGGAGGAGGGGTGGAGGAGGAGGGGGGAAGGGGAAGAGGAGGAGGAGGAGGAGGAGGAGGAGGAGGAGGAGGAAAATCTGGGACTGATCGGAAAGCCCAGGAGAAGGAGGACGAGGAGGAAGAGGAAAAAAATCTGGTACTGATTGGAAAGCCCAGGCATGTCATGGATGGTCTGTGTAAGTCACATGTAGCTTTTCTGGTTTTCCAGTGTATAGTCTATCTTCATGCACAAAAAGAGAAAACAGAACACAGAAGAGTTTAGATAATAGATCCTTTAAAACCTGAGAACGAGAGAAATTTGGCTAATTAACATTTCATAGTTAAAGCTCTTAGTCTTGATGAAGGTAAAATAAGAAATACTGTAAAGAAATGCATCAGCAATTTAGCAATTCTTAATAGTTAAGCATGAAGCCAGATCTAGTGTGGACCCATATTTCACATACATGCTTGCATTGCTTCACACTATGTTAGCTGTTTTGCATGGATACTGCTGGAGTATTTACTGGTCATGGGCCTAGAGTGAATTTCTTGATTGCACAAGATGTATGGTGATATTGGTGGACTTAAGGTTATTGAATTGTGTACCAGGAATAAAATATTCATCATGTGGTTTTTTTGGGAGGTTCTGGGTAACACTGTAGCCTCCAGGGTAGACTGAGTAGGGGAAAGACTGAGGGCTGGGTTTCCTGTTTGTTTTTTGCTTCTAATTTTCATTTGTTTGCTGTTGTTCTCCTGTGGGTTTTGCTTGTGTATACATATATATAAAACCGTAAACTTTTTAAGTTTCTAATGGAAAGCTTTTATTTGGTTCTACAATTTGCCCTATTTATCTAAAGTTCCTAAGCTACTGTGGTCAAACCTTTAAAAACTGATAGAGGACACCAGCCATTTAAAATTTGGTGGATTTTGCTTACCTCTAATGATCTAAAGAACTACAAGAGCTTTAAGATTTCTGGCACACACACAAAAATAATAATAAAAGACAAGTTCTGAACAGTACATTATATATTCTGTTATTTGGAAAAAGTAGGTGAGAATAAAAATGTTTAAATGTTTATATCCAAGATAATTCAATTCAATCAATAATTTAATGAAGAAAAACTGTGATGTGGGTACAAAGTTTTAATGTTCAGAAAAGACTGGCCCTGTCATTAAGGAAATTATATTTATTAGGTTTTCTCCTCAAACTAATTTAGTTGTGTTGACCATTATTAAAATTAAGTGACATTCATTTGAATTAAGTAGTTAAAAAAAAAAAAGACTTTCTAGTGACTTTTGATCCCAAGATGTTTATCAATGATGGGCTTTCATGTGTACTTGTGAACAGAATATGTGCAGGTGTCGCACTGGTTTGAAGATGAACACTCATAATGAACTGCTTTTATGAGACACAGGGCCAGAAGTTAAAATGATTCAATCCCTCTAGGCCCAGGGATCACTGCGGAAGAGGTAGCCATGTAAGACTGTAAAGCTGTAAAGGCCGATTTTGAGGGATAAGGTCAGAGTTTTTCTATAAATTAAACATTAATACCAAAAGCACACTGATGCAAGGCCAGCATCTGGGTCTATGTGTTAGAAGAACATGGTTTTCTTGGAGCACTGATATGCTCTTTAAAAAGAAAATTGGGACCAGTTATTAAAAGTTTATGGAAATCTTACCTTATGGTCAAACTGATTAAAATTAGATAGATTTGTTTATACAGTTTTATTAACTTTAATAATATATCATATAAAGGAAAATTTTGGTTTTTGCTTTTGAACAAAATGTTTGTGTAATATTAAGAAATAAAAGATTTTGTTTACCTTCTGAGTAAGTTGCAAAGAGAAAATGGAGGGGGAGGGGCCAGACAGGTTTAGTTGGCATGCTATCTTTATTACATCTTATTGCTTAGGAAAATTAGTCTCCTCTCTATGAAAAAGTAAATGTTTTTGTATAATTTTGGCTAAATGAATGACATTTTACAGTGACTTTGTGATTCTATTTTGTGATAACAAGTGTCTTAAAACTTTGATATTTGGCAAACTTTCTATAAGCAAAATTTCAAGATCGAAATTCAGTCTTTTTGACCTCAAACCAATTTTTTTGGATATTAGGTTCCCTGACGTCCAAGAGAGATATATTAGGCTTATTAGGCTTGTTATGTTAGAATTATACAGGAAGCATTATCAAATGTGAGGTAGTATTTAACTGTCTTTGGGTTATATTTATTTAGATATGTTGTTAATATGCATTCCAGGATTGTATGACATTCCTGAAATTCTGATGTGTCTTAATATATGTTGTCAGTAGTAATTATGATTATGTTAAATTGTTGTATGCCACACAAGTAACCAAATATCCTTATCAACTGTGTCTTTATGACTGTCTTATGACTTTCAACATCCACAATTGATATATTGCTTTTAATCTCCTCTAAAAGTGACTTATAATCACCTATGGTCCAGGGCTTGCTTCTTTGGAGGAGTTCATGAAAAGGATTCTTTAATGCAGGTTTCTAAAAACTTTGGAGTTTGTGCCCCTGGATTAGAGAGACCTTTCAGGACTCTAATTAAAGAGCTGATGTGTTTATAAAGATTGCTAACCCAATATGAAGCAGAGCAGGAGTTCATTGCATGGACTGAAATAATGAAGACTGAAATAATTTTTATGGCTTTTTTTGTTTGAAATATTGATGATTCTTTTGTTTGTTTTTTGTTTTTCAGAGTCTGGAGAATATGTTCCTTTTGAGCTATATATAGCCTTGATATATACTTTAAGTGTATTGAGTAGAGGATACTTTTATAAGTAGAATTTGAGGCATATTTCTCTCTCTGCCTAATTTCTCCAGAATTTGGAAACTGTGAATATTCTTAATTCATGGAAAATGTGTTTGTTTGCATACATTTAATAAAAACCTGTTTTCTTTTGTAATGGGACACAGCCAGAGGAACTGGTTATTTTCCTAGGACTTTGACTCAAATGACCTTGTGAAATGTTCCAGCAAAGCCAATTTGGAAGAATCTATGGGCAATGATTCTTGTCGCACTGTGTGCGGGTAATCAGGCCAAGTATATGGGACTGAAGATTATTTTGCAGGTAGATTGGTAGAAGCTTATTTTGCAGGTAGATCCTGCTGTGGTTTGTCTTTGGTGGAAGTGGTACGCCAGAGAGAGAAATACTATGTGTCAGAAGAAACTCTCTATTAGATGAACCTTTGATTCCTGGGTGGCTACATAGTCACCTATGGTATGGAGCTGCCTATGACACCCTTCCTCAGCATGAAGCAGCCAGAAAGACCAATGACTGGATTCCTCATGATTGAGGAACTGATAAATAGAAAGGGAAGACTGAAACCGACCCAACAGTCCCATAGACTGTTCTTTTGGATAAACACAGAAATTGACCTTTCTGGTCTTAAAGCTTAAAACTTTCGAGTTTTTCCTCAGGAAGGGACCTTGGGACCTCTCAAAAAAATGTATCGAAGAACTGCAACTCACCAGATCACCACATCCAGACAATGAGACTCTTACCACGTATTCATCATGACTGCTTCCTTGCCCCTCCCTAGTTCTTGTTTTCTTACACATTGTTACGTTTCTTCCCTGCCATATAAACCCCTGGTTTTAGTCAGTCAGGGAGACAGATTTGAGACTGAGATCCTATCTCCTCAGCTGCAGCACCCAATTAAACCCTTCTTCTTTGGCAATACTTCTCAGTGATTGACTTTCTGTGCAGCAGGACCTTGACCAAACCCCTGGTGTTTTGGTAACGAAAGGAATAACTATATTGAAGCTAATAAAAGCCATTTATGTAAATGTTGAATAAGAAAATTATAAACATAGAAAGTGGTAAAACTAGAATGAACCTTGAAGAACTCAAGTGGAATTAGAGTTATCAGTATAAATTTGGAGATTTTTAAAAACACAGATAGAAGGCCAGGTGCAGTGGCTCACGCCTGTAATCCCAGCACTTTGGGAGGCTGAAGCAGGCGGATCACCTGAGGTCAAGAGTTTGAGACCAGCCTGGCTAACATGGAGAAACACCATCTCTACTAAAAATACAAAAAAGTAGCCAGGCATGGTGGCACGTGCCTGTAATCCCAGCTACTCGGGGGACCGAGACAGGAGAATTGCCTGAACCCGGGAGGCGGAGGTTGCAGTGAGCTGAGATCATGCCACTGCACTCCAGCCTAGGCAACAGAACGAGCCTCTGTCCCAAAACAAACAACCAAACAAAAAAGACATAAATATAGGTGTGTTTTTATGTACGTGTACAAACATATACATACACATAGACACACACATACTTCTTGGTTCTGTTTGCTGAAAAGGCCTAGAAGCAATGACAAGATTAGCAATATGCATTAAGTAGTATGTCTATCTTGGTACCTATTAATAAATATTGTTTTCCACAAAAAGAAGCCAGGGTCCTTTGGAGAAAAGGTGGATTGCCGAACTGTGACAAGGAAAACTGAAGATAATCCTGGAATATCTTGTTGCACAAAATGTAAAAGGCTTGCTCAAATAAAAATATGGGCATATCAAAAGGACAAAGGGAGGACTTACAGTCACACAAACCTTGCAAATGTTTGTAGCAGCTTGTTGGTAATAGCAAACTACTGGAAATAACCCAAATATCCTTCAAAGTGTAAATGGCTGAATGAAATCAGGTACTTCTATACAGTGGAATGCTACTCAGCAATGAAAAAGAAAAAGATGCAACAACCTGGATAGACCTCAAAGGCATTATGTATAGTAAAAAGGTCAACCTTAAAAGGTTATATATTATATGATTGCATTTATGTAACATTCTCAAAATAAAAAAAAAACTATAGAGGATGAAGAATAGACTAGTGATTTCCAGGGCACAGGGACAGGGTAGGAAAGAATTGGTAGATGATGTGAATGCAAAGAGGTCTCCTGTGTTGATGGAATAGTCTGTATCTTGATTGTGGTAGTGGCTACTCAAATCTATGTATGGAATAAATTAAATAAAATTATACATATACACACAAATAACTGCAGGTTTAAAATGTTAAAAAAAATGGTGAAAACTAAGTAAAATATTTAGTCTAGCTAACAGTAATGAACCAATGTCAACTAACTGTTTGTGTATATACAGCTAAATAAGATGTCATCATTGGGCCAGGCGTGGTGGCTCAAGCCTGTAATCCCAGCACTTTGGGAGGCCGAGGTGGGCGGATCACAAGGTCAGGAGATCGAGACCATCCTGGCTAACACGGTGAAACCCCGTCTCTACTAAAAATACAAAAAATTAGCCAGGCGTGGTGGCGGGCACCTGTAGTCCCAGCTGCTTGGGAGGCTGAGGCAAGAGAATGGCGTGAACCTGGGAGGTGGAGCTTGCAGTGAGCTGAGATCGCGCTACTGCACTCCAGCCTGGGTGACAGAGCAAGACCCCGTCTCAAAAAAAAAAAAATGTCATCATTGGGTGAAGGGCATGCAAGACTATTAATTTAACAACCTCCTGAAAGTCTGTATTTGTTTCAATATTGTAAGTTAAATTATAATTTTATTTATAATTTTTCATTTATTTAAAAAAAAAAAAAGAGGACACAGGAGCAAGCCTGAAAGTGGCCTCTGCTGGCCAAATCTGGGACAGTCTGCGTAACAAAATAAGGATTAAAATGGATAACTCATTGATTAAATAATGGATGAGCCCATCCTGATACAAACGAATGGGGCAGAAGAGAAAGCTCTTCTGTATAATACAAAGCCAACTAGTAAATATAGAGGGAATTATGTAGTTAGAAAATCATCAGCAGATGCCAAAACTAATGGGTAAAAGTTTGACAAGGAATATAATATTTTCCCACAAATTTCATAGTAATTACAACGGGAAAAACTAATGACTCTATAATGAAAAAAGCTTCTGGAAACGATCTTAAACAAGTGAGCCAAGTTAACATTATCAATACTGGAACAAACCAACATAATGTACCTCCTGACATTGTGCACTATGAAGGAAAAAAACACCATGAGGGAACATCAAACAGAGAAACACAAACTGAAGGGCATTCTATGAAATAAATGACCCCTTCTTTAAAAAAACAAACAAAGAAAAACAGGAACAACAAAAAATAAGGTCAAGAAATAAATCAAACTTCCAGATCTGTTCCAGGTCAAATGGATGTGACAACTCAATTCAATGTGTGATCCTGGTGGTCCTGGGGAAAAATAGTATAAAGGACATCACTAGGACAGCTGGCTACATTTGAATATGTATTATGAATTAGATAATATTTTCTCAGTATTAAATTTCTTGGTTTTAATAAATGTAGTCAGGTTATATAAGAGAACGTTCTTGGCTTGCGCCTGTAATCCCAGGACTTTCGGAGGCCGAGGCAGGCAGATCACGAAGTCAGGAGATCAAGACCATCCTGGCTAACATGGTGAAACCCCATCTCTACTAAAAATACAAACAATTAGCCATACGCGGTGGTGAGCACCTGTAGTCCCAGCTACTCGGCAAGCTGAGGCAGAAGAATGGTGAGAACCCGGGAGGTGGAGCTTGCAGTCAGCTGAGATTGCACCACTGCACTCCAGCCTGGGCGACAGAGCAAGACTCTGTCTCAAAAAAGAAAAGAATATTCTCGTTTTTAGACACTAGAAGAACAATGTCTCCAACTTACTCTTAATGGTTCCAAATATATTTATATTTTTATACACACAAATGCATGTGTACACAGATAGAAAGAGAGCAGAAAGAGAATAAAACACAGGGTGAAATGTAAACAACTGGCAATGTTGAGTAAAGTGTATTTGGGAGTTCCTTATAGTATTTATTTCTGTATCAAAATTTAAAAGTAAGGGGAAAAAAGCACACATGGTACCATATTCACAGTAAGGAATGATTTAGTTCAGCAAAACATCACCCATTAAATTAAATTAATGCTGTTGAATAGGAAAAAAATTGGCAATTCTTATCCTTTTACTTTCCATATAAACTGCATAAGGATCCACTCTTGGATGGTTCTTGGACAGTTTTTAGTTAATCCTTAGATAATCACATTTAAGTTAGATAGGCTGGTGCAAAAGTAATTGCCGTTTAAAAAAAAAAAAATGGCAAAAACTGCAATTACTTTTGCACCAACCTAAATATTAAGAAACTGACCCCTTTGATAATGAGTATTCCTCACAATTCCTACATTCCTTGCAGTTGTTCAGTTTGAAATATTTTCTCATTTCCATTATTATTTCTTCATTAATTCAGAAATTATTTTAAAGTATTTTCTTTAAATAAAAAAAAAAAAAAAAAGGCTGGGTGTGATGGCTCAACACCTTTAATCCCAGCACTTCAGGAGCTGAGGTAAGAGGATGGCTTGAGTAAACGAGTTGGATGAGCCTAGACAACATATTGAGGGTCCGTCTCTACAAAAAATTTTAAAAAGAATTAGCCAGGCATGGTGGTGGCATGGGCCTGTAGTCCCAGCTACTCAAGAGGCTGAAGAGGGAGGATCGCTTGAGCCCAGAAGTTTAAGGCTGCAGTGAGCTGTGACTGTGTCAGTGTACTCCAGCCTGGGCAACAAAGCAAGACTGTGTCTCAAAAAATTTAAAAATATAATATTTTATATTAATTTCCAATGTTATTGCTTTGTGTTTACAGATCATCATCTGTGTTATGAATTCTTGGATATCTGCTGAAACTTTTAAATTTGTGACTCAGTATTAAGGTTTTCTAAATCAGTATTTGGATTAAAAAAGTGTTTTTCCAAATGTTGGGTAGCCCATTAAATTTTAAAAAAGCGCGGACAGGGGGGCATAAGGAACATCTAGTGAAGGCAATTTAATCTAATTTTAGTTTTACTAGAAAGCTTAAAAAAAGAAAATAAAGTTCTCACTGCAGAACCTTTACTTTAGCATTACTAAAAGTAGAATAAGATACTCTAAAAAACTAAAAGTAAAGCTAAAGTAAAATATTAATTGATTAAAGACTTAAAAGTAAAAAATGAAACAATTTAAAAAATAGAACATCTCTGACTAAACTGACCCAAAAGAAAAAAACAGAACACATTGAGGATGAATAGTTACTGATCTTAAGATGGAGAATAAAAAAATCTCTCAGCATAAAAGTAATGGAACTCAGCTGGGCGCAGTGACTCACGCCTGTAATCCCAGCACTTTGGGAGGCAGGGGCAGGCAGATTACCTAAGGTCAGGAGGTCAAGACCAGCGTGGCCAACATGGTGAAACCTCATCTCTACTAAAAACACAAAAAAATTATCCAGGCACGGTGGTGCATGCCTGTAGTCCAAGCTACTTGGGAGGCTGAGGCAGAAGAATTACTTGAACCCAAGAGGTGGAGATGGCAGTGAACCCAGATCACGCCATTGCACTCCAGTGTGGGCGACAAAGCAAAGGAAGACTCAGTCTCAAAAAAAAAAAAAAAAGTAATGAGATTTGAGTACATGCAAAAACAAAAATATTTCCCCCAAAATCAAATAACATTAAACAACATTAAACAATAAAGGACAATCTCAGAAAAAGATTCACGCCAAATGTCAGAAAAAAGATTGCCATCCCTAATATATAAAGACCCCATATACATAAAGAGTTCCCCAGAATATGTTATTAAGTGAATAAAGAAAGATGCAAAATGTATATTGTATGCAATCTATATATCCAGATAGCTAATTCCATAAAATTACAGCTCAATCACCACCACACTGCATACACTAACCCAGCATGGCCAATAAAACCTTCTGCAATGATGGGAATGTTCTGTGTGTGTGCTCTCTTAATATGGTAACCACATTTGGCTATTGAGTATTTGAACCATGACTAGCGCAACTAAGTAAATGAATTTTTAAATCTTATGTAACTTTAATTAATTTTAATAACTACGTGTGGCTGATAGTCACTGTATTGGACAGTACAGTTCCGACCCCTCTGTGCACGTCTCTATAAGGTGTTTGTTTTATTTTTTGTTTGTTTGTTTAATGGGTTTAATAGTGTTTTGTTTTAATGGGTTTAATATTTGTTCATATTCATTCTGTTATTTTTTTTAAAAAGCTTCTACATAGGTAGAAGTTTAACTTCTTTAACTTCTATGATTTAACTTCCTTAGGGAAGCATGTTAGAGAAATAAATGCATAATCATGTTAGACAAAAGAAGATACTTTACCAGCTCCATCTGAATCTTCCACCATTGGATTTATTTCTATCATGGTTGCATCGTATTTCAGAAAGAGGCTGTAAAGCTTGACCATGTTTTCTGCTGCTGATTCCACAATATTAGGTGGAAATCCCATCTTCTGTGCAAGCTGAAATCAATATGTCTTTTTATTATAGGTAGTTTGCATATGTCTAATCAACATTACTATAAATAAAAAGCCTTGTAGTTTATCACTTAAATGATAAACATGAGTCATTTATAGTCAAACATTAATTACTGAAATAGCAGCTACCATTACTAAATGGTTAAACAAAACTTTTTATTCAAAATCTTCAAAAGGTAGATATTATGCCCATTTTATAGATAAGAAAGAGATTCAGAGAGATCAAGTAACTTGCCATTCATTGGCCTAGATTCCAGTTCCATAGTGTCCATACTGCCTAAGCTTTACTGCCAACCTAAGCTGAAAGAAGAGGTTTATATTTTATTAAAACTATATATAAAATGTGAGCCGGGCACAGTGGCTCACACCTGTAATGCCTGCAATTTGAAAGGCTGAGGGGCCAGATCACTTGAGGCCAGGAGTTATGGACCAGCCTGGCCACCACAGTGAAACCCCATCTCTACTAAAAATATAAAATGTGGACTGACAACCCTTATGGTCCAAAGAAAAGCCAAAATATTAGAAGACCCTATTTTACCTTTTGTATAATTTATAAAGAGTGTCTACCAAGCAATAAGAATACATGTCATACAGTCAAATGAGTGTTATCCCATTCATTCAAAAATCTACCAAGCACCTAATACATTCCAGGCACTGTGCTAGGCCCAAAAGATAAAGATGTTTAACTTTATAATAAAAGAGTTTACAGTCTTGAGGGATTCCCAAATAGAGATACCCACAGAGCTTTTAAACAATACAATATCAAGGTCCCAACTCAGAAGTTCTAGTTGACAAGTTCTTTACTGGATCAAGCATCTATCATGTTTCAAGTTCCATGAGCAATTCTGAACCACTGGTACAGAGGATACATGTCTATGTGTTTATTCTAACAGTGCTGCCACTGCTCAGGAACACTATAGAGAATTCTTTCCTCTTTTTCAGTTGCTATCTAAGGTTGTAACACATTCTTTTCATTTTCAATAACAAAAAATCTTAAATTCTTTGAAGATGAAGAAGATATTTGCAAAGAGTCAAATGCCAATAAGTAAAGTGAATGATCAAGCTAAACAATGTAGGCTGGGCGCAGTGGCTCAAGTCTGTAATACCAGCACTTTGGGAGGACAAAGAGGGCGGATCACTTGAAGCCAGGAGTTTGAGACCAGCCTGGGCAACATGGTGAAACACTGTCTCTATTAAAAATACAAAAATTAGCCAGGTGTGGTGACGCATGCCTGTAATCCCAGCTACTCGAGAGGCTGAGACACAAAAACTGCTTGAACTCAGGAGGTGGAGGTTGCAGTGAGCCGAGATCACACCACTGCACTCCTGCCTGGGCGACAGAGTGAGACTCTGTCTCCCCCCAACAACAAAAAAAAGCACTAAGGAATGTAATCTTTTGTTTTGACCTATTTCAAATAAAGAATAATATGAAAGTACCATTTTATTATGAAAGTTTTTCACTATGTCACAACTCACCTAAAAAAACAAAAACTAAAACCAAATGTTTAGGCTTAAACATTTGAAAACTACAAAGTAATTCTGATCAATCCATTATGACATCAATTTTCTAATGCTAGGCTCTATTTCCACTTATCACCATCATGCAAAATGCTATAATCTTAGATTATTCCTCCATGTATTCTTGTAAATCAAGTATTTTCTTCCTCATCTAAATTTCACTCTCCAATCATCATCTTCACGTAACTACCTAATAAATCAAATCCATGCCTTTTAAACATTTACATCATTCATTTGCCAAAATTAATTTGCTTTATTATCCATCAGAAACATTTATCTCCTTAAAACTTTGTGCCGGTCAAAATTCTTGCACTTGGCTGGGCACGGTGACTCACGCCTGTAATCCCAGCACTTTGGAAGGCCGAGGTGGGCAGATCATGAAGTTAGGAGTTTGAGACCAGCCTGGCCAACATGATGAAACCCCATCTCTACTAAAAATACAAAAATTAGCTGGTCATGGTGGCGGGCGCCTGTAATCCCAGCTACCTGGGAAGCTGAGGCAGGGGAATCGCTTGAACCCGGGAGGCAGAGGTTTCAGTGAGCCAAGATCATGCCACTGCATTCCAGTCTGGGCAACAGAGCAAGACTCCGTCTCAAAAAAAAAAATAATTCTTGCATTTGCTGTACTTCAATATCATAAACTTATTCTGACATAGTTTTCTCATTAAGAAATGTTTAAGGAGAATGGTGTGAACCTGGGAGGCAGAGCTTGCAGTGAGCCAGGATCGCGCCACTGCACTCCAGCCTGGGCGACAGAGCGAGACTCCGTCTCAAAAAAAAAAACTAAAAATAAAAATAAATAATAATAAAAAAAGAAATGTTTAACTTCAAAGTCCAATATTCGAATTCTTCTTTTAAGGTGAGTCATTAGGCCAGGCGTGGCGGCTCACACCTGTAATCCCAGCACTTTGGGAGGCCCAGGCAGGCAGATCACTTGGGGTCAGGAGTTCTGGTGCAGCCTGCCAATATGGTGAAACCCTGTCTCTACTAAAAATACCAAAAAAAAGTTAGCTGGGCATGGTGGTGCATGCCTGTAATCCTAGCTACTTGGGAGGCTGAGGTGGGAGGATTGCTTGAACCCAGGAGGCGGAGGTTGCAGTGAGCCAAGATTGCGCCACTGCACACTCCACCCTGGGCGACAGAGCAAGAATCTCCATCTCGAACTCCTGACCTCATGATCCACCCGCAAGAATCTCCATCTCAAAAACAAACAAATGAAAAGATGAGTCACTTATTTTTATATCCAAAGCAAACAATTTAATTCAATAGCAGCATTACAAATATTACCAAGCAACTCTCACAGGCCTTAATATTAAACTCAATGGGGGCTTTTCTTTAGTGGGGGGAAGAGTGGAGGGGAAGCAGCACACAAGGACAATAGAGAAAACCAGTAAAACTGTAGGCAAAATTTTATTGTGAACACATACAAATTGAAAGAACTGAAAGAAGGACCACAGCATTCATAGAATTCTTAAAATCATTCATAAACCACAGCTCTACTATGGAGATATGTAAGACAGTGTCCCATCCATTCTATACAATTTACAGAAAATAAAGGAGACACAGGAATATTTTAAATGTTTAACCACTTAAACCATGGAGATATAAAATCCAGACTAAACTATACAATTTACAGAAAATAAAGGGGACACAGGAATATTTTAAATGTTTAACCACTTAAACCATGGAGATATAAAATCCAGACTACGAAAAACAATGAATAATAATCACCTCAGTTTCTTCAACAACTAAACTGAAAGAAAAAAGATGACAGCAAAAAAGAGAAACCTGTAAGTTATAAAAGACCTATGAGACTTATCAGTCAACAACAATGAAGGGACCGGACGCGGTGGCTCACGCCTGTAATCTTAGCACTTCGGGAGGCCAATGAGGGCGGATCACCTGATGTCAGGAGTTCAAGACCAGCATGGCCAACACAGCAAAACCCCATCTCTACTAAAACAAAATACAAAAATTAGCCGGGCATGGTGACGTGCGCCTGTAGTCCCAGCTAGTCGGTAGGCTGAGGCAGGAGAATAGCTTGAACTCAGAAGGCAGAGGTTGGAGTGAGCCAAGGTGGCAACACTGCACTCCAGCCGAGGTAACACAGCAAGACTCCATCTCAAAGAAAATAAATAAAATAACAATGAAGAACCTTATTTGGATGCTGACTCAAACAAATTGTAGATGAAAAATTGATTTGAAACAACTAGAGAAATTTGAATGACTAAGTGATGATACTAACAAATTATTGTTGGCTGAGCACGCTGGCTCACGCCTATAATCCCAGCACTTTGGGAGGCCGAGGCGGGTGGATCACCTGAGGTCAGGAGTTTGAGACCAACCTGACCAACAAGGTGAAACTCCATCTCTACTAAAAACAAAAAAATTAGCCAGGCGTGGTGGCAGGTGCCTGTAGTCCCAGCTACTTGGGAGGCTCAAACAGGAGAATTGCTTGATCCTGGGAGGCGGAGGTTGTGATGAGCCAAGATGGCGCCACTACACTCCAGCCTGGGTGACGGAGCAAGACTCCGTCTTAAAAAAAAAAAAAAGAAAGAAAAGAAAAGAAATTATTGTAAATTTTACTAGATAGGGTAATGGTATAGTGACTCTTTTTTTTTTTTTTTTTTTTTGAGACGGAGTCTCACTCTGTTGCCCAGGCTGGAGTGCGGTGGCACAATCTCGGCTCACTGCAACCTCCACCTCCTGGGTTCAAGCGATTCTTCTGCCTCAGCCTCCCGAGTAGCTGGGACTACAGGCACGCACCACCATGCCCGGCTAATTTTTTTTGTATTTTTAGTAGAGACGGGGGTTTCACCATATTGGCCAGGCTGGTCTCGAACTCCTGACCTCATGATCTGCCCACTTTGGCCTCCCAAAGTGCTGGGATTACAGGCGTGAGCCACCGTGACCGGCCAGTGACTCTTTTAAAAGAATCCACATTGAAATATTTATAGAGATATGAAAAAATTGTAAATAATTCCAAAATGAGCTATTTCAAACAAGTTATTAACTTGCCTGACACTCAAAATGTTTAAATAAGTTTTGACAATTACTTCAGTTGCACAGTTATCTTTAAGTATCATAATTCTCTAATCATAAGCTAGAAAATTTTCAGGAATACAACATACCTGGAGAGCTTGTTCCTTTTTGATGCCTTCTTCAATATCAATAGGTTCTTTAATTATAGCTTCAGGAGTCTCAGCAGCAACATCTTCAATGTTGACACCACCATGTGAACTTCCTATTAATACAGGACCCTGGCAAGGGAAGTAAACAACCAAAACTCTAGATTTATTTTAGACTCATCAATGAAACTTTAAAACCTACCCGTGCATAATATCAGATGTAAGCATCTATTACTCTCTACCCACATTTTAAAATTTTCTTGAGAATTTATCCTCACATCTCCAGCATAGTGCCCTCTTATATTCAATTAAAGCAATGGACAAAAAAGTAAAAAAAGAAGAAAATAATGGCTTGCCTGCAAGGAAAATAGATTTAAAATATACACAAAAACTTATACCACAAAAGCAACAACTTGGAACCAACCCAAATGCCCATCAATGATACATTGGATAAAGAAAATGCAGCACATATACCAAGGAATACTATGCAGCCATAAAAAAGAATGTGTTCATGTCCTTTGCAGGGACCTGGATGAAGCTGGAAACCATCATTCTCAACAAACTAACAAAGGAACAGAAAACCAAACATCACATGTTCTCACTCATAAGTGGGAACTGAACAATGAGAACACATGGACACAGGGAGGGGAACATCACATACCAGGGCCTGTCAGGGGGTTGGGGCAAGGGGAGGGATAGCATTAGGAGAAATACTTAATGTAGATGACAGGTTGATGGGTGCAGCAAACCACCATGGCACATGTACAACTATGTAACAAACCTGCACTTTCTGCACATGTATCCCAGAACTTAAAGTATAATTTTAAAAAAAGAAAAGAAAAAAAACTTAACACCAAATATGTAAACATATGAATGTGAAATATAACCTATGCATTTTTCATAAAAACTGAGGGGACATTAAAAGTATTGCTTAAAGCATAAACACTAGAAAATCCTGAAAACAGATATTTGAAAGAAAAAGCCTAAGAAGAGGGAAAGTCTAAGCTCTAGCCCTACTGCAAGACAATAAAAAAGAAAGCTGGCCAGGCACAGTGGCTCACACCTGTAATCACAGCACTTCGGGAGGCCAAGGCAGAAGGACTACTTGAGTTCAAGAGTCAAGACCAGCCTGGGCAACATAGTAAGACTCCATTTCTACAAAAAATACAAATAAATTAGCCAGGCATGGTGGCATGCCCCTTTAGTCCTAGCTACACAGCAGGCTGAAATGGGACGATGGCTTGAGACTGAGAGATCAAGGCTGCAGTGAGCTGTGATCACACCATGGCACTCCAGCATGGGGACAGAGAAAGACCCTGTCTCAAAAAAAAAGTAAAGTAAAATAAATAAAAGAGAAAGCTAACTAGTTTGAAAGAATAGCTCTGGCTATTGTCATGAACCATATGAGAAGGTAAGGTATCAATACTAACAATTATTAACCTTTAAGGCCTTGAAAATCAATCAAGAAAAAATCATAAATTATCTAATAGATCTACTAATTTATGCATTAAACTAGAAATAATGTTAACATGAAAAAAAGAGAAACAGTAAAACTGCATTTAAAGATTATTTACTGACAGGAAACTACTGATCTGTAGTGGGTAATGTAGTGTATGTTTACATGTAGTGTTATGTATGAAAAAAATGATACAAAGCCCTAGGTCGTTTTCTCAATTGTATTATTTTTTAACATAAAGTGCGTTTCAATGTGCTCCATATTGACAGAAACAATAAAAGAGTGGGAAATAAAACATTAAAAGACTTTTGTTATTTTAAATGCAACTATTTTCCAAATAAAATTTTTTTACAATGAACATACTACTCTTACATCCAGAAAAAAAAACAGGCATGAAAACTTTTTTTTTTAATCAAAAGACTAATTTCACTTTTCTTTCTTTCTTTCTTTCTTTTTTTATATGGAGTGTCGTTCTGTCACCCAGGCTGGAGTGAAATGGTGCGATCTCAGCTCACTGCAACCTCCGCCCCCCAGGTTCAAGGGATTCTCCTGTCTCAGCCTCCCAAGTAGTTGGCATTACACGCATGCACCACCATGCCCAGCTAATTTTTGTATTTTTAGTAGAGACAGGGTTTTACCATCTTGGCCAAGCTGGTCTCGAACTCCTGACCTTAGGTGATTCGCCTCCCAAAGTGCTGGGATTATAGGCGTGACCCACCGTGCCCAGCCTAATTCCACTTTTCTATCCTAGCACTTAGTGTTTTAGTAACATACTCATTTAAAGTATAAATTAAAGGAATAGTATTGCATTCATTACTGTTTAGAGAATTAAACAGTCCTTCAAATACTTAAAATAAGGCAATAACAAAAATTAAAAAGAAGAAGAATCTATCACTTTTTTAAGAGTGTTAAACTTTTATTTAGGAAAAAATGATTGTGTACCATGTATTCGATTTCTGTATACATTTGTAACAAGGAATTCGGATGACTTTTGTCCCCAGGGTCTTGGAAGTAACTTCTAAACCCTCCAACCACATCTGATAGTTGATGCTACCAAGGAGCCTCATGGTGGGCCCCTAGACAGTTTACACTAAGGAGATGACTCAGGTGGGCAATGACCATGCCAGAAAGATTGATAATGTGATTAGAGGTTTGGGGCTTTCAGTCAAATTGTATCAACCCACTCTGCATAGAAGAAATGGGCTAAGTCAACTGCACAGACAATGATTCAATCAGTGATACCCAGGCTGGGTGTGGTGGCTCACATCTGTAATCCTAGCACTTTGGGAAGCCAAGGCAGGAGGACTGCTTGAGTCCGGGAGTTTGAGACCAGCCTGGGCAACATAGTGAGAACCTGTCTCTACAAAAATTTAAAATTAAAAAAAAATTTTTGTTTAATGCCTACACCATAGAACCCCAATGAAAACTCTGGACACCAAGGTCAGCAAGATGACAAAATAGGAAGCCCAAGACCTTGCTCCCTGACAAAAACACTTTAGCAACAATATATGATCCAAAAACCTTTTATGACAATGACAGTAACCAATTAGGAAGTCACAGTACCCCAGGTAAGCTCAAAGCCAAGAACATCTGCAATGAAATCGGTAAGAAAAGCCATTTCATTTTATCCACATCAGCATCCTTCCCCCCACCACTTCAAACTAACATAGTTTGGGATTAAGAAGCTTCTCCACTGGGAGAGAAAGAGAAGAGTAGAACACATGTTCAACATTCCAGCTTCTTGGAGGGCTGTCCAAGGGACTGTTTCCTGTCTCAACTGATATGGGTGCTGATGGGGAACCAGCATACTCTGGATGCCTGTGGGGCATCGAGAACAAAGGAGAGTACACAGGCTCATGGCAATACCAGAAAATGTGTAACATCCCAGAGAGAAGTTGACACAGCTTGCTACAACTAAGGAAACATACCCAGCTCCTGATTTTTTTAACAGGTTGAGTACTCCTCATCTGAAATGCTTAGGACCAGAAGATTTTGGATTTCTTTGAATTTTGAAATATTTGCATTATACTTACCATTGGAGAATCCCAAATCTAAAAATCTGAATTCCAAAATGCTCCAATGAGCATTTCCTTTGAGTGTCATGTCAGTGCTAAAAAAGCTTAGGATTTTATAGCATTTTGGATTTCAGAATTTCAGATTTGGGAGGCTCAACCTATATTTATACCACAAGAAACTACAAAGAGAATAACTAAACCCAAAGTTGGCAAAAGGAAGAAAATCATAAAGATTAGAGCAGAAATAAAAGAAACAAGGAACAGAAAAAAAAAAAAATCAACAAAACTGCATATTGGCTCATTGAAAAAGTGAATAAAATTGACAACCCTTTAACTATAAAAAAATAGAAAAGACTGAAATAACAAAAATCAGAAGTGAAAGGAGACATTACAACTGTCACAGAAAAAGAGTCTGAGACTGCTATGAAAAATTATGTATCAACAAATTGAATAACCTAGAAGACATTGATAACTTGCTAGAAACAATCTTCAAAATCATAAAGAAATAAAAAATATGAACAGCTCTATAACTAGTAATGATACTGAATCAGTAATCAAAAACTTCTAAGCAACAGGAAGCCCGGGACCAAATGGCTTCACTGGAAAATTCTATCAAACATTTAAAGAACTGAACCAATCTTTCCCAAGCTCTTTTTAAAAAATTGAAAAGGACGGAAAATTTCCATACTCACTCTATGAAGCCCGCATTACCATGATACCAAAATCAGAAGGTATTAAAAGAAAACTACAAGCTAATAGCTCTGAAAAAATAATGATGAAAAAAAAACTCAAAAAATACTAGCAAACTGAATTCAACAACACATTAAAGGGACTTTACATCATGATCAAGTGGGACTTAACTCCTAGAATACAAGGATGGTTCAACATACAAAAATTCAGTGTAATACATGCTATTAACAGAATGAAGGACAAAAACCACAATAATCTCAATTGATACATAAAAGGCATTTAACAAAATTGAATACCCTTTCACGATAAAAATACTCAACAAAGACTGAAGGAAACAACCTCAATATAATAAAGGCCATATAAGAAAACTCATAGCCAACATCATACACAATAATGAGAAACTGAAAATCAATGTGCAAAAATCACAAGCATTCCTATACACAAATAACAGACAAACAAGAGTCAAATCATGAGTGAACTCCCATTCACAATTGCTACAAAGAGGATAAAATATGTAGAAATACAACTTACAAGAGATGTGAAGGACCTCTTCAAAGAGAACTACAAACCACTGCTCAAGAAAATAAGAAAGAACACAAACAAAGGGAAAAACATTCCATGCTCATAGATAGGAAGAATCAATATCATGAAAATGGCCGTACTGCCCAAAATAATTTATAGATTCAATGCTATCCCATCCAGCTACCAATGACTTTCTTCACAGAATTAGAAAAAAACTACTGTAAATTTCATATGGTACCAAAAAAGAGCCCATAAAGCCAAGACACTCCTAAGCAAACAGAACAAAGCTGGAGGCATCACGCTACCTGACTTCAAACTATACTACAAGGCTACAGTAAACAAAACAGGATGGCACTGGTACCAAAACAAGGCTACAGTAAACAAAACAGGATGGCACTGGTACCAAAACAGATATATAGACCAGTGGAACAGAACAGAGGCCTCAGAAATAATGCCACACATCTACAACCATCTGATCTTTGACAAACCTGACAAAAACAAGCAATAAGAAAGGATTCCCTATTTAATAAATGGCGTTGGGAAAACTGGCTAGCCATATGCAGAAAACTGAAACTGGATCCCTTCCTAACACTTTATACAAAAATTAACTCAAGATGGATTAAAGACTTAAATGTAAGACCTAAAACCATAAAAACCCTAGAAGAAAACCTAGGCAATACCATTCAGGACATAGGCATAGGCAAGGACTTCATGACTAAAACGCCAAAAGCAATGGCAGCAAAAGACAAAATTGATAAATGGGATCTAATTAAACTAAAGAGCTTCTGGACAGCAAAAGAAACTATCAGCAGAGTGAACAGGCAACCTACAGAATGGGAGAAAATTTTTGCAATCTATACATCTGACAAAAGGCTAATATCCAGAATCTACAAGGAACTTAAACAAATTTACAAGAAAAAAACAAACAACCCCATCAAAAAGTGGGAGAAGGATATGAACAGATACTTTTCGAAAGAAGACATTTATGCGGCCAAAAAACATGTACTTTTCAAAAGAAGACATTTATGCAGTCAAAAAACATACAAAAAAAAGCTTATCATCACTGGTCATTAGCGAAATGCAAATCAAAACCACAATGTGATAGCATCTCATGCCAGTTAGAATGGTGATCATTAAAAAGTCAGGAAACAACAGATGCTGGAGAGAATGTGGAGAAATAGGAATACTTTTACACTTTTGGTGGGAGTGTAAATTAGTTCCACCATTGTGGAGGACAGTGTGGTGATTCCTCAAGGATCTAGAACCAGAAATACCATTTGATCCAGCAATCCCATTACTGAGTATATTCCCAAAGATTATAAATCATTCTACTATAAAGACACATGCACATGTATGTTTATTGTGGCATGATTCACAATAGCAAAGACTTGGAATCAACCCAAATGCCCATCAATGATAGACGGGATAAAGAAAATGTGGCACATATACACCATGGAATACTATGCAGCCATAAAAAGGATGAGTTCATATCCTTTGCAGGGACATGGATGAAGCTGGAAACCATCATTCTCAGCAAGCTAACACAGAAACAGAAAACGAAACACCGCATGTTCTCATCATAAGTGGGAGTTGAACAATGAGAACACATGGACACAGGGAGTGGAACATCACACACCGGGGCCTGTCGGGGGGTGGGGGGGCTAGGGCAGAGACAGCATTAGGAGAAATACCTAATGTAGATGACAGGTTGATGGGTGCAGCAAACCACCATGGCACGTGTACACCTATGTAACAAACCTGCACATTCTGCACATGTATCCCAGAACTTAGAGTATAATAATAATAAAAATAAAAAAGAAAACTTACAGCCAACATCATCCACAAAAATGAGAAGCTGAGAGCTTTTCCTCTAACATCAGAAACAAAGCAAGGATGCCCACTCTTGCCGCTTCTATTCAACACAGCACTAGATGTCCTAGACACAGAAATCAGGTAAGAAAAATAAAAAGCATCCAAAGAGAAAAGGAAAGGTAAAATTCTGTGTTTGCAGATGAGATGTTGTCATATGTAGAAATCCCTAAAGATTCTGCACACACACACAAAAAACTCTTAGAATAAATCAGTTCAGCAAAGTTGCAGAATACAAAATCAACAAACAAAAATAAGTTGCCTTTTAATACAGTAACAGTGAACAATGTGAAAAGGAAATTATGGAAATAATTCCAGTTAAAATCAAAGAGAATAAAATACTTAAGGATAGCCTAATCGAGGAGGCATAAGACTTATGAACCGAAAACTACAAAACACTGCTGAAGGGAATTAAAGAAGACACAAACAGGCAGGGCGCGGTGGCTCACGCCTGTAATACCAGCACTTTGGGAGGCTGAGGCGGGCAGATCACGAGGTCAGGAGATCGAGACCATCCTGGCTAACACGGTGAAACCCTATCTCCACTAAATACAAAAATTAGCTGGGCGTGGTGGCGGGAGCCTGTAGTTCCAGCTACTCGGGAGTCTGAGGCAGGAGAATGGTGTGAACCCAGGAAATGCAGGTTGCAGTGAGCTGAGATCATGCCACTGCACTCCAGCCTGGGTGACAGAGCGAGACTCCATCTCAAAAAAAAAATAAAAAATAAAATAAAAATAAAAAGACACAAACAAATGGAAAGACATCTTGTGATCACAGATTGGAAGACTTAATATTGTTAAACTGTGCATACTACCCTAAGCAATCTACAGATTCAATGTAATCTCTATCAAAATCCCAATGGCTTTTTTTTATAAAAATAGAAAAATACACTAAAATGCATACATAATCTCAAAGGACCCAGAACAGTCAAAACAATCTTGAGAAAAAAAAAGAAACTAGAGGCCTCACACTTATTTTAAAATATATTACAAGGTTACAGTTATCAAAACAGCATAATGCATAAAAAAACAGACATATAGACCAATGGAATAGAACAGAAAACCCAGAAATAATCCCTCAGGTGTATGATTAAATGATCTTCAACAATGGTGCGAAAGCTACACAAGAGGACAAAAAGAACAGTCTCTTCAACAAACGGTGCTAGAAAAATTGGATATCCACATGCAAAAGAATGAAGTTAGACCCTTACCAATACTACTATATGCAAAAATCTACTCAAAATAGATTAAAGACCTAAACATAAAACCTGAAACTATAAAACTCATAGAAGAAAACGGAGAAAAAAGTTTATGACATTGGCTTTAGCAATGATTTCTTAAACATGATACCAAAGGCACAGGCAGAAAAAAAGCAAAAATTGACAAATGGAACTCTATCAAACTTAAAAACTTCATAGCAAAGGAAATAATCAACAAAGTAAAAAGGCAATCTACAAAATGAGAGAAAATATTTGCAATCCATATATCTGGTTAAAAGCTGAAATTCAGAATATGTAAGATCTTCTACAACTCAATAACCAAAAAAATAAAAAATAAAAAACCCAAACAAAAAAATCTAAAGATGGGCAAAGGACTTAAATAGACATTTCTCCAAAGCAGATCTGCAAATGGCCTGTAAGCATATGAAAAGATACTCAGTATCACTAATCACGGGGGAAATGCAAATAAAAACCACAGTGAAATATAATCTCACATCCTTTAGGATGGCCACTACCAAAAAAACAGAAAATGAATGTTGGCGAGGATGCAGAAAAATTGGAAGCTTTATCTGCTGTTAGTTGGAATATAAAATGGTACGGCTCAGCTAGGTGCAGTGGGCTCATGCCTGTATTCCCAGCACTTTGGGAGGCCAAAGCAGGCAGAACACCTGAAGTCAGGAGTTCAAGACCAGCTGGCCAACATAGTGAAACCCTGTCTCTACTAAAAATACAAAAACTAGCCGGGCATGGTGGTGCACGCCTGTAGTCCCAGCTACTCAGAAGGCTGAGGCAGAAGAATCACTTGAACCCAGGAGGCGGAGGTTGTGAGCCGAGATCGCACCACTGCACTGCAGCCTGGGCAACAGAACGAGACTCCGTCTCAAAAAAATACAAAAATAAAAAAATTAGCAGGGTGTGGTGGTGGGTGCCTGTAATTCCAGCTACTCAGGAGGCTGAGGGAGGAGAATCACTTGATCCCGGGAGACTGGGGTTGCAGTGAGCCGAGACTGCACTACTGCACTCCAGCCTGGGAGACATAGCGAGACTCTGTCTCAAAAAAATAATTAATTAAAGAAAACGGTACAGCTGCTATGGAAAACATTATAGAAGCTTCTCAAAAAAATTAAAAATAGAATTACCATATGATCCAGTAATCCCACTTCTAGGTATACATCCAAAAGAAATGAAAACAGGATCTCAAAGAAATATTTGAACATCTATGTTCACTGTAGCATTACTGACAATAGCCAAGAGATGAAAGCAATCTGAATGTCCATCAAAAGATGAATGGATAAAGAAAATGCAGTATATACATAAAATGGAATAGTACTCAGCCATAAATAAGGAAACTTTGTCATACGCTACATCATGAATAAACCTTGAGGACATTATGCTTAGATAAACCAGTTACAAAAAGACAACTACTTCAGGTATCTAAAATACTCAAACTTTTAGAAACACAAAGTAGAATGGTGATTACCAGGAGCTGGAGGGAAGTGGGAGAGGGAAAAGGGAGCCGTTCAATGAATAGTTTTAATTTTGTAAGACAAAAAAGTTCTAGAAAATTTAAAGAAAAGAAAAAAAAGATTTGGATATCTGTTCTGCAGATGTTGCACAAAATGTGCACAAATTGTTTTACTCTGTTCCTTTTACCAAAAGAGAAATTAACATTCTCCTTCCTTCCTCTCTCCCTCCTTCCTTCCTTCCTTCTTTCTTTCTGAGAATGCACTATTATACTGCATACTCAAAATGGGTAAGGTAAATTTTTTGTTATATTTTTGACAATCTAAAAAAAAAAATCTCTGAACACCAAAAGCTTGGGGAGCTTTGGGTTGGCAATATTCTGCATAGTGCCACACATTAAGATGCTAGCAAGACAAAACATTCCTGAGAACAGTGGAAACTTCGTGTTTGGGAACCCTCCCAGACCTTGTTGGCTGGTTATGATTTTTATATCCTTTGGCTATAATAAAACTGTAATCCTAACTTTAACATTTTCCTGAGCTCTGTGAGTCGTTCTAGGGAATTAACCCTCAAATTTGTAGCTAGCTAGTCAGAAATGAGGGTAACCTGGGGACCACCAAAATTGAGGCTGGTGTCTAAAGTAAGGGCAATCATGTGCAGGACTATGCTCTTAGCCTCTGAAGTTTAGCTAAACTATGGGCACTTAGTATTAGAACTCCTTTCAATATAAAAAAAATTTTTTTTAAATAAAAGAATTCAGAGCCTTCTGAGGCTAAAGAAGAGAACATTAGCAAGTCTAAGTAAAGAGAAATGTTTGAAATGATGGTTTAATTTTCAGTTCCTCTATAAATTTCAAATGAAAGGGTATTCTTCGTTTTCTCTCTAGCAAGGCAGTGCATAATTATCAGCTTTTACAAAGATCTAAAGAGCAGGAAAAAATTCTGATTGAAGAAGAGGCGGTTCAGTTTTAGTCATGCCACTGAAATAGAATATAGACAAATCTACAGATAACCATAAAATATAATTTTATTCAACAGGAGAGGTACAGACCAACAAATCTTTAAAATATTCTAACATTTTAGTTTAGTTTTCTTCCCCCCCCCTTTTTTTTTTTGAGACGGAGTCTCACTCTGTCGCCCAGGCTGGAGTGCAGTGGTGCGATCTGGGCTCACTGCAAGCTCCGCCTCCCGGGTTCACGCCATTCTCCTGCCTCAGCCTCCGGAGTAGCTGGGACTACAGGCGCCTGCCGCCACGCCCGGCTAATTTTTTGTATTTTTAGTAGAGACGGGGTTTCACCGTGTTAGCCAGGATGGTCTCGATCTCCTGACCTTGTGATCCGCCCGCCTCGGCCTCCCAAAGTGCTGGGATTACAGGTGTGAGCCACCGCACCCAGCCTCTTTTCATTTTAGTTTTACTCTCTTTTTATACCAACTGGTAAAAGAAATGAAAAGCCACAGAGAAGGCAACACGAGGAGAAAAGTTAATATTAAATTCTCACTAAAGTAAAAATTAAGTCAACAATTGGTTATAAGTTAGAAAAAAAAAGGAAATAATAATACATAGAAGAAAGTGGAGTCTCTATTTGTCTTAATTCCACAACCAATTAGAAAGAAACCAACTTGCATGGGTAAACGTTAAACAATGACTATAGTTCCACATTTAGTCAACACTGTAGAATGAATAGCTATTTCATGTTCAAACGACTTGGCTTCACTTTTAAATCTTAGTAATAAACTTTCAAAACAATTTCATTTCAAGCAAGTAGCTGAAATTTCAAATATATTAATAATTCTACTTTTCACTTTTTTTTTATTTTGACAGTCTCACTCTGTCACCCAGGCTGGAGTGCAGTGGTGCAATCTCGGCTCACTGCAAGCTCCGCCTCCTGAGATCATGCCATTCTCCTGCCTCAGCCTCCCGAGTAGCTGGGACTACAGGTGCCCCCCACCACGCCCGGCTAATTTTTTGTTTTTTTGTATTTTTAGTAGAGACAGTGTTTCACTGTGTTAGCCAGGATGGTCTCGATCTCCTGACTTCATGATCCACCTGACTTCATGATCCGCCCGCCTCAGCCTCCCAAAGTGCCGGGATTACAGGTGTCAGCCACCACGCCCAGCCCTGCTTTTCACTTTCTTAACCTAAATTCTTCTTCTCTTGTTGGTATTTTTTAAAATTTGCCTTAAAATAGGCTTAAATGTAAAAGGCTTAAATGAGAAAGCAGCCATATGATATAATAAAGATCTGTAGCGGGGCATCGTGGCATGCACCTGTAATCCCAGCTACTCGGGAGGCTGAGGCAGGGGAATCACTTGAACTTGGGAGGCGGAGGTTGCAGTGAGCAGAGATGGCACCACTGCACTCCAGCCTGGGCGACAGAGCAAGACTCTCAAAAAAATTAAAAATAAAAATAAAAAATAAACATGTGTATTTAAAAAAAAATCATACGAAGTAAAATTAGAATTCTTAAGCACATTTTATAACTATTTCAGGTAAAGTCAAAAATTGACACAGGAAAATGTCCCACTCATTTGCAGAAGACTGCAGTTGTTTTACCAGAAAAATAAAGTAGTAAATGTGATTTATTAAATAGACTTGACTCAGACCAAAAGTACCCAACAGGCACTAGGCAAATGTTAAGAAATCTAATTTAACAAAGGTATCACACAGAGAGTAGGTACTTGAATTCATTTTCTGGCACGCCAACCCCATAGAAGTTACCTCCCGAAATCAGGATGTGAGAGGTACTAAAGACCAGTAGAACCTATGATACATCTCCTAAAAACAAGTCAGTAATAAAAGTAATTGTTTTCTGTTTTGTTTTAGTTTTGCTTTGCTTATTCTTTTTTTTTTCTTCAACTTTTAAGTTGAGGGGTACATGTCCAGGATGTGTAGGTTTGTTACATAGGTAAACATGTGCCATGGTGGTGTGCTGTACAGATCATCCCATCACCCAGGTATTAAGCCCAACATTCACTAACTATTCTTTCTGATGCTCTCCCTCCCTCCACCCCCACCCCGACAGGCCCCAGTGTGTGTTGATCCCCACCTTGTGTCCATGTGTTCTCATCATTCAGTTCCCACTTATAAGTGAAAACTCACAGTGTTTGGTTTTCTGCTCCTGCATTAGTTTGCTGAGGATAATGGCTTCCAACTCCATCCATATCCCTGCAAAGGACATAATCTCATTCCTTTTTTATGGCTGCAGAGTATTCCATGGTGTATATGTACCACATTTTCTTATCCAGTCTATCATCGGTGGATGTTTAGGTTGATTCCATGTCTTTGCTATTGTGAACAGTGCTGCAGTGAACATACCGATGCATGTATCTTTATAACAGAACGATTTATATTCTTTTGGGTATATACCCAGTAGTGCGATTGCTGGGTGAAACAGTATTTCTGCCTCTAGGTCTTTGAGGAATTGCCACACTGTCTTCCACAATGGTTGAACTAATTTACACTCCCGTCAACACTGTAAAGGCATTCCTTTTTCTGCAAAACCTCACCAGCATCTGTTGTTTTTTGACTTTTTAATGATAGCCACCTGAGTGGCATGAGATGGTATCTCATTGTGGTTTTGATTTGCTTTTCTCTAAAGATCAGTGATGAGCTTTTTAATGACATGTGTGTTGGCCATATGTATAGTTTTTTTTTTTTTTTTTGAAACGGATTCTTACTCTGTCGCCCAGACTGGAGTGCAGTAGCACAACCTCGGCTCACTGCAACCTCCACCTCCCAGATTCAAGCCATTCTCCTGCCTCAGCCTCCCAAGTAGCTGGGATTACAGGAACTCACCACCATGCCCAACTAATTTTTTTATTTTTAGTAGAGACAGGGTTTCACCATGTTGGCTATGCTGGTCTCAAACTCCTCACCTCAGGTAATTCGTCCACCTCGGCCTCCCAAAGTGCTGGGATTACAGGCGTGAGCCACCACACCCAGCCTGTGTCTTCTTTTGAGAAGTGTCTGTTCATGTACTTTGCCCCCTTTTTAATGGGGTTGTTTGCTTTTTTTCTTGAAAATTTGTTTTAAGTTTCTCATAAACTTTGGATATTAGACCTTTGTCAGAAGGATAGATTGCAAAAATCTACTCCCATTCTGCAGGTTGTGTGTTCACTATGATGATAGTTTCCTTTGCTGTGCAGAAGCTCTTTAGCTTAATTAGATCCCATTTGTCAATTTTTGCTTTTGTTGCAATTGCTTTTGGCGTTTTCATCATGAAATCTTTGCCCGCACCTGTCCTGAATGAATGGTATTACCTAGATTTCCTTCTAGAGTTTTTATAGTTTTGAGTTTTACATTTAAGTCTTTAATCCATCTTGAGTTAACTTTTGTATATGGTGTAGGGAAGGGGTTCAGTTTCAATTTTCTGCATGGCTAGCCTGTTCTCCCAGCACCATTTATTAAATAGGAAATCCTTTCCCCATTTTAACAAAAGCAATTTCTAATGATTAGTTAATTCCCATGCATGGGACATTAACTCAATCACAAGTGCTCTTTGTAGTTTAAATAGGTGACTAATTTTTGTTGTTCAACAGAGATCTGTCCACAGGGATTCCCAAAAACATGGCTATACCCCAAAAAGTAACACCAACCAACTCTACATTGGTCTAATGTGATAATATCAAAGAATTTATAATGTCTTCGGTCAAACAGTTTTACTGGTACTACAGTATTTTTAACCTGAATTATAACCACGTATTATTATTAACCAAGTATTAAAATAAAAACATTTTATCCTCAACAAGACCTAAATAGTTGTCAGGAAATTCAAGTTCTTAAGATGAACTCAAATTTGATCCTTTTCCCAAATGCCTTAACATATCTTTAATAATACATATTCAGTATCCTACCTTTACTACAATAAAGATGAATTACTATGGATGGAACTCCTATCTCAATTCATCCAGGTATTTATACCTTGTTTCTGGCTACTATAACAAAAAGTAAAAACATAACTAACAAAATGACAGATGCTGATATATAATGTCAATGAAAAGAAAAATAAAATGTAGTGAAAATAAGTGAATGTGTAAAAATATAATTTATGTAAATTGTGGGTAATATATGAGGTTACTGTCATGGGATTTTTAAAATAACTTACAAACTAAATTCTATCACATAGAATATCACTTAAGAATAAAACAATGCTTCTTAATTTTATATTCTGAGTGGATTTTTACTACCATCTAGTGTTATATCTTTAGAAATACTTCCTTATAAAAATTAAAAGTTGCAAAAGACATATCATTCAAACATTAATAGATTTAATTGTAAATAAGAAAAATCACAATACAGAAAGTTGCTATTTTTTAAAAAGTTGTTCTACATAAGAAAATTATTTTCATGACTCTTGAAATTTTTGTTACTCTAAATTCTACACAATTAATGTTCTACATGATATCCGTACTGGGGCTTTCAAATATATACCCAGTTGCTTCAAAAAACAAGCTAGTTAACACACAGATTCAGCTTGTAAAACCTAATACACTCGAAAAACAGATAATTCTAGTATAAAATGATTATCAATGCTCTCTTCCAAGCACCAGGTCTATAAAGGTATTTTCTCTTCACCAGAAGCTTTATGTTCAACATTTTAGGTTCCATAAAGAGAGGAGAGCTGTGCTAATGTAATACTCCTTAAAACCATATTGTTTGCTACTTAATGTCATCCCTCAATTTACCAAATATTGAATCATATAGTGAAACAAACCCGAAACTATTAAAAAAAAAAAAAAAACCCAAGAAGTTGAGAAAACAGAAGATGAGGCAATGGATACACATTCTTCTAGTGGGTTCAGCAACTTTCTCTTTCATTAGAATATTTTACTATGCTAGATATAATTTTCTCAATCTGGAGATGATCCAGAGATGATTTAAGCTGCTTTTAGTGAATTAACAATTTGAGAATCCCATGAAATTTATTACAGCAGAATTTTTCCTATAATTTTAAGATCATGATATTATATATCAAATTTTATGGCATTAAAGAAGCTGTTTTTTAAATGACATAAATATCATGCTCATGACATACAAACAGATTATAGTTTGTACTTTTAAAATCTTTCCCACATAAATAGAAACAATAATGGACTTTTGAAATTGAATGTCATAAATTTATCGTGTATGTATCATGTCTACAATTACTCACTTGAAATGACCTTTCCATTGTTATTGCAAAGTAGTACTCTCTCCTGGGGTATTTTCGCTCACAGACCAATACTTGATTGCATATTCTGCCCTTTTCTCCCGTTTGCTTGGTAAACAATTTTTTCCCAATCATTTGTGAAGAAACAGCTTTTGCTTCTTCTGGACTAAAATAAGAAAAAGAACTCAAATTTTTCTTTCCTCCAGTTGAGAAAAAGCAAATCCACATAATAGCCAAAATTTTATCTCATCTAATATTTAAATTTCAGTATTTTCATCAATTCAATAAGTAATCTTTAATCAGTCTTTAACAAGGATGATTTTTCCTTAAAAAATATGACTTACGAGAAAACTATCTTCACTCCTCCTTTGAGGCCACTTTCAAATGTTCCTTTTCCTCTACCACCAGCTAAAACCTGTGCCTTTATCACAACATCTTTTGAACCTAGAAGAAAAACACTTCTATTAAATATGAAGCATGGAGCAGCATGCCAGACATAGTATTTTGTTATTTAACATACATATTGACAGGTGTTATTAAATCAAGTCTAATTTATTCACAGTGTCCAAAAATGAGGCATTCTATTTATGTAGATTTTCTAGATTAGAACACTAAAATAATCACTGTCTAAAAGACCCACAATTTTCAAAATTCGTCACTTACATTAAACCATTTCTTTTTTTTTTTTTTTTTTGAAACAGAGTCTCGCTCTGTCGCCCAGGCTGGAGTGCAGTGGCGCGATCTCGGCTCACTGTAAGCTCCGCCTCCCAGGTTCACGCCATTCTCCTGCCTCAGCCTCCTGAGTAGCTGGGACTACAGGCGCCCGCCACCATGCCTGGCTAATTTTTTTGTATTTTTAGTAGAGACGGGGTTTCACCATGTTAGCCAGGATGGTCTCAATCTCCTGACCTCATGATCTGCCCGCCTCGGCCTCCCAAAGTGCTGGGATTACAGGCGTGAGCCAGTGCTGGGATTACAGGCGTGAGCCACCGCACCTGGCCACATTAAACCATTTCTTAAAGTAAACTGAAAATAATTTAACCATTCCTTGACACTTTGGAAAGTGTCATCTAGAACTTTGGAAAGTATCAAAAGTAGAAAATTGAATTTCATGTCTTCCTAACACTTTCCTCCCTCTCTATTCACATGTAAACTTGCTGTCCTGAGAACATTTGAGTTATATACGCTATAGCAGGAATATGTCATGATTTGGGGGATATTACCATTACCAGTATTGATACTGATTTATACTGTCCCACTAAGAGAAAGTTATATTAAAATACATTATTGAGCAGTACTGCATGAGTAGTACTATCAGGAGTTATTAAGGTATCTGTATAAAAAGATTTCAGAATTCTATGCTTGCAAAGCTTATGCATATTTTTAAATAAATGGACTGAATTTTTCTTCTTTAACAGGTACACTGATTACTATTTATCCCTTTTCCTCTCCTTTCTAATTTGCTGTGGAAAACCAGCAAACTGGCTGTTTAGCCTAGATAGTACTCATCATTCATGATCAAGAGTAAATGGGCCGGGTGCGGTGGCTCACTCCTGTAATCCCAGCCCTTTGAGAGGCTGAAGCAGGCGGGTCACATGAGGCCAGGAGTTCGAGACCAGACTAGCCAACATGGTGAAATCTCATCTCTATTAAAAATACAAAAATTAGGCAGGCATGGTGGTACATGTCTGTAATCCCAGCTACTTGGGAGGTTGAGGCACAAGAATCACTTGAATCCGGGAGGCAGAGGTTGCAATGGGCCAAGATTGTGCCATTGCACTCCAGCCTGGAGGACAGAGCAAGGCTGTCTCAAAAGAGTAAATGCTCTGGGTGATGGGTCTCCTAAATGCCCTGAATTGATCATTACACACTGTATGCATGTAACAAAATATAATATGTACCACAAAAATATTATGTATCAGTTAAAAAAAAAAGAGTAATACCTCTTAGAAAGGCATTCTCTGTGTACCAGACAGGCAGAATTTCAGAGCCTCATTTTGCCTCTCATAGCATTTTGCCCATACTGGCAGGGTGGCACCAACTATGCATTATGGCAAAATAATTAACCTTTGAGATCAGGGCTAAAGGTCTCATTGTATTCATTATATCCCAAGCACAAGGAAGTCTCTGGGATATAACAACTACTCCATAAACATGGATTTGAACAGACTGAAGTAGAGTCCTCTACAACTAGGATGTCACTCCACGATGCATTTATCAAGCAGAATGAGAGGAAGCTCCCACCTAATCAGATGAACCAACCAAATCAATGAGGTAGGAAATGGAGTTTGAAACCAAACAAAAACAACCTAAAGTTTACACATTAACAATTATTTTAAAAGAACATTTAGAAAATTACTGATGTAAGCCTTCACCAGAAATACATGCTATTTAAACCAGATGATGACCCTATGCGTAGTCAGCCAAGAGAGTGTTTAAAAAACTTGTCTTTCTCAAACCCCACTTCCATTCAGCCAGGAAATCATACTGGTTCTATCTTCAAATTTATCCAGAATCTTCACCATTCCTCATCACCTGCAGTTTAGACTCTGATCCCAACCACCACTATCTCTTAACTATATGACCTTTGTCCCCCACAGAATATTCTCAAGGCAGCAGCCAAAGCAGGCACACCATTCCTCTACTTAAAACCTTGCACTGAATGCCAGTCTCACTCAGTTAAATGCCAAAGTGCTTACAATGGCCTAGAAGACCTTATAATACCCCCTATACCCTATAATACCCTCTACCCTTTTTATCTCCTAGGTCTTCCTTGTTGCTCACTCTGTTCCAACTGCACTAATCCCCTCACTATTCCTGGGCATGTTCCTGCCTTCAGGACTTGGCTCTAATGCACCCTCTGCCTAGAATACTCTTCACCAGGTGTCCATGTGGGAAAAGCCCCCGATCCTTCAAGTTTCTCTTTAAATCTCATGTTGCCCATGAAGCTTACCCTACTAACCTGCCCATCTGTGACCAATCCCCCTTACCTACTACACTTCTTTCCGCCATAGAATTCATCATCTTCGTACATATGTAATTCTCTTACATATATCATTTGTTGTTTTGCTTCCCCATCAGAAAAGAGGCCCAGGAGGGCAGAATCTTTGTTGTATTCATAGATGTTAACAAGCGTCTGGGAGAGTTCCTAGCACATAATATTTTGCTGAATGTTGAAAAAAAGGAACATTTAAAAATATGAACAGAATTCTTATAAATCTAGATTTTTCACTGCTCTTACGAAAACTCCCAATGGGAAAAACTGGGTGCACAGTACTACAACTAGAGCTGATTAGAAAAAGTATCTTGTTTAGATAAGACAAACCCTTTTCAATTACCCTGTCTCTACTATTCACAAATGTATCACAACTAATATTAGGTAACGAATAGAAACAACTTAGAAATTTCCTTAAAACCAACAATAACGTTCTTATTGAGAGTACTACAGGTAGTCTCTGAACCGTGGCAAATTAGAGAGTTTGTGCCCAAACGGAAGGGAGCAGCCACTATTTATTCCACCTGTTTCTGTTTACCTGTCCAGTCCTGATTTTCCAGCACTTTAAATATTTGTTTATATCCAAAGAAAAAATATTTGTTTATATCCAAAGAAGAGAACTACAATGCAAACAGTGCAAATGTAATGTAAAAAACGGTCATAGTTACACTGTGCTTTACTGAGCTAAATTCAATCATTCCTATTCATTAAACTGGGAACTTAACACACTGACCTATTAAGTAAGAGTAATGAAGCTCTATTTTTTCAAAAACACTTTGCAAGACAGAAGGTTCTTCTCTTCCCCGCAAAGTGTCAATTTCCTTTCTTTAGGAATATAAAGTCTTTAAGGGCAAAAGATGATTCTTCGAAAGTTCCTTCTAAAAAAAAAAAAAGCCCTTCGCAACGAAAGCAAAAAAAAATTTCATGAAATACAGTCTCATCAACTATCAAGAAAGGAAGAAAGATTAGAAGAGAAGTCTGAGGACAACTGGTCGAAACAAACATTTTATTCAATTCCATTAATTCACTCAACAGGTTCATCTACATACCAGACACTGTGCTAGCATTGTAGATACAACAGTGAGTGAGACCTCTCCTGCCCTCATAGAACCTGCAGCCTTATTACATTTGGCACTGCTCTAGTCAGACAAGATCTTTTTTGGATCCCAAGACTGTCTCTCTAAAACACAATCACTATCCCACCTACCTTTAGTCACTCACAAACATTTTAAGCATTCCTTGTATACAGGTATCTAACTAATAAATATTTAAAAGAAAGAAAGAAGGTAAAGTCCTATTATATGCCATTAGAAATCTCCCTCCAGGCTGACATTCATTAATCAGCACCCTTTACATGTATCTATTCAACCAGATAGGGATTCCACCTTAAATATACTAGAAGCCAAACTATCTTTCTATAGTCAATAGGGAAATTATAAAAATTCTGCCAAATCTGTGCCCAGGCGCAGTGGCTCACGCCTGTAGTCCCAGCACTTTGGGAAGCCAAGGGTGGGTGGATGGCTTGAGCCCCGGAGTTTGAGACCAGCCTGGGCAACATGGTGAAACCCCATCTCAAGAAAAAATACAAAAATTAGCCAGGCATGGTGGAGCACACCTAGAGTCCCACCTACTCAGCAGGCTGATACGGGAGAAGTGGCTTGAGCCCAGGAGGTCGAAGCTGCAATGAGCCATGATCACACCACTGCACTCCAGCCTAGGTGACAGAACAAGACACTGCCTCAGAAACAAAACAACACAAACATTCTGCCAAATCCTTACTAAAATCATATTTCCTTGAACTATGAACTGTTAGAGATAATTTGCTCTCAGAACTGACCCCAAATAATATCTACTACATTTATCTGTGCTAATAACCATGCCTTTGATAATCTATTCCAGAAACTTCATGATCTTCAAGCTCACCAACCTTCATTTTGGGGACTCATATAGTCTTTTAAAATATTAGAATTAGATTTCTAACCATTCCTCCATTCCTAACCTCAATTATTCACAACAGGTAAAACTTGCCTCCAGGACAATGCCTCTCAACTTTTTTCACATCATCACACAAACAGAAAATGATGGACATGGTAGGAAATACTGGGTAAAGAGGCTCAGTGGCCCCAAACCCCATGCTAACTCAACTTCTCCTGCCACCACAGGACTGGGAAGAAACAATAGTTTGGCACACCTGTAAAGCATTTATGTTCTATTATATCACTTGTTGAGCAAAGCGCTCAGTTAAGAGTTTTTATGAAGGTCGGGCGTGGTGGCTCACGCCTGTAATCCCAGCACTTTGGGAGGCTGAGGCAGGTGGATCACCTGAGGTCGGGAGTTCAAGACCAGCCTAACCAACATGGAGAAACCCTGTCTCTACTAAAAATACAAAATTAGCCGGGGTGGTGGCACATGCCTGTAATCCCAGCTACTCAGGAGGCTGAGGCAGAAGAACTGCTTGAACCCAGGAGGCGGAGGTTGCGATGAGCTGAGATGGCGCCATTGCACTCCAGCCTGGGCAACAAGAGCGAAACTCCGTCTCAAAAAAAAAAAAAAAAAAGTTTTTATGAAATGAAAATTAGCATTTTATGAATTTTGCAGAAAGTCAAAAAGCAAAAATCACCCTGAAGTAATGAAAAATCAGCATTGGGAATTGCTAGCTAGATGAACAAAACCAAGTGTATTTCTAAGGCCCCTCATTCTACACCTTGTGCAACTAGATCCCATAATCGTTATCTTTTGTTATCAATGACTCACTAAAAACACAAAATTGGGCTGGGCGCAGTGGCTCACGCCTGTAATCCCAGCACTTTGGGAGGCCTAGGCAGGTGGATCACAAGGTCAGGGGTTCGAGACCAGCCTGACCAACATGGTGAAACCCCGTCTCTACTAAAAATACAAAAATTAGCTGGGCATGGTGGCGGGCACCTGTAATCCCAGCTACTCAGGAGGCTGAGGCAGGAGAATTGCTTGAACCTGGGAGACGGAGGTTGCAGTGAGCCGAGATCGCGCCACTGCACTCCAGCCTGGGCGATAGAGTGAGACTCCGTCTCAAAAAAAAAAAAAAAAAAAAACCACAAAATTGTCCTCCGTATTTTCATAGAAGTTTCTAAATTTATCTTTTAAAAACTAGCATTTTTACTCCTCTAGATTTAAATTTCCTTGTTAATTATTAGTCTCCCTCCCACACTATAATCATCATTTGCAATATTCTTTGACAAAAAACACACTTTCTAAATGAACAAGGTATCTGTTCCAAGGGGCTCAAAATCAGAGCTGCCTACCTGCTTCTTATTACTTGTGAGTTCTGGTCCCAGAGAACTTGCCAGAAATACTCATAGTTACAGTTTATCCTGCACATATTATTTCTTTCTTCTGTACCTAAGAATCATTAAGTTTTTATAAGGCATAAGCAAAACAGATTGGCATCTGAATTAATCCTATTCATTTTATGAAAAAGTTTCTATGCAAATTATTTTTTCTGACAAAACAATGGAATTTCACTAAATGAGAAAACATACGGAAAACTAGTTAAAGAAACCAATTATAATAATCAAAAAATAGACACAGTGGCATGTGCCTGTAGTTCCAGCTACTCAGAGGCCTAAGTAGGAGGATCACTTGAGCCCAGGAGTTTCAGACTAGCCTGGGCAACACAGTGACCCTATCTCTAAAAAAAATTTTTTTTGGAATTTTAAAATCTGGAAACGAGGGGAAAACCATTTTTACCGACGTAATTATATATAAATCAGGTCCCATTAACATTAACCATGCAGAAGTTCCAATTATAGGTCACCATTAATTAACAAAAATTTCACCACAATTAGTATGAACTTATACAAAGCTTTTGCTTAATAAAAAGTTTGCTTGTAATCTGATTTAAAATAATTCTTTCTGATTAACAACAATAAAAACAACAAAACTATAAATGAAAAATCATGCTTCCAAGTCAAGGAAATCATGGCCATCTCATTCAAAAACATAGCTTATATGACAGTTTTCTGAACTTGTATATATCCTTAATTTTGAAAGAAAAATCCATTCTAGATACAAATAAGTACTACACAAGATGAATACTTTTAAAATTTCAAACACTTTGAAAATGCTCCTTATCTTTCTTAAAAAATATAAAAGCAAAGTATTCACCAAATCATATTTAAAGCCTATTAATTAAATGTACATAGAAGAAAGATTATTTATGCTCATCTACGTAAAATTGGTGGGATTTAAAATACTGCTAAAAAGAAACTGCAGTGTATAGCTAGTACATCAGCTCATTGTTTTCATGCTACATCTTTAAAAATGTAAGCTTATTTTCTGAAATCAAAAATTATTTTTTGATTAAGAGATTAATCCAAATTGACAAAAGCTATTAAGGCTTCTGTTATCAATAAAGGAATCTGCTAATAAACATGGGCAACTATTAAATTCATTTAATATTTATTCATTTAGTATTTATTGATTACCTAAGTGTCAGGCATTCTTCTAAGATTTTGGGATATATCAGTGAACAAATAAGAAAAAGAAACTCGGGCTGTACGTGGTGGCTCACACCTGTAATCCCAGCACTTTGGGAGGCCGAGGCGGGCAGATCACGAGGTCAGGAGTTCGAGACCAGCCTGGCCAACATAGTGAAAACCCGTCTCTACTAAAAATACAAAAAAATTAGCCGGACATGGTGGTGGTGCTTGTAATACCAGGTACTCGGGAAGCTGAGGCAGGAGAATCCCTTGAACCCGGGAAGCGGAGGTTGCAGTGAGCCAGGATTGCACCATTGCACTCCAACCTGGGCAATAAGAATGAAACTCCGTCTCAAGAAAAGAAAAGAAAAGAAAAAGAAACTCTGCTCTCAAGGAGTTTACATTCTAGCACTCTACTTTTTGTTCCCCTTTGGTTCCATATTTTTCATGACAAAAAAATGGAGGGGGAAGCACAGACCTCTCCTTATAAGCACATAAACAGCTAAGATTTTCCTTCACCATTTCCCTGAAGAATCATCACAACTGCCATCCTTTAAGCTCCAGAGTAGTTAGAGTAGTAGTAGTAGAATTCCCTTCCCCATAATTTTATTCCAACTAAAAACAGGACTTCAGCTTCCTAATGCCAATGTAAGTGACTCCCATGTCACTGGCATTATGGGTGCTCATAATAATAATAATAATAATAATTTTAGAATTTCAATAATAATAAAGTTCTACCTTCTATTTTAAGCAAAGAAAATGTATTTTTTTTTAAAAAGCTAAAAGTTGTTATCAAACCAAAAATAAACTTCAAATCTTCTCAGAGCTCTCATGTCAAGGTGGCAAAAGCTTTTCTTAATTTAGTACCTAATTTTTTGGCAATTGCATAAGCTTCATCTGGTGACTTTGCCACATATCCTTTGGGAACGGAGACACCAGCTTCTTGCAATAATTCCATACTCATGTATTCATGTAGTGAGAGATTCCTTTGCTGTTGCTGCTGTACTTGGAGTCCATGGTTATTAAACAATCCAGAACTTCCCAGAACCTAGAAAGATTGGGGACATATTTATATATGACAGTGATTTGGCAGTCACTCTTGTTAACTACTTGGTTCTTCATAACTATAACAAAACTGTTATATTACATTAGCAAAGTACAATATTCAGAGTACCTGAATTACAGCATAAAACTAAAAGCTAGCCTATCAGCTAAATATCACTGTTACCACTGTCATTTTAATTATTTCCTCATCATCTCTATTCCTTATTTTAGATTTCAGCTTTACTATCATATCTCCAATGATCTACAGGGCAGTTCTACCTCAATGCCAAATTCAGCGGATCTAAAACCAATCTCACCTTTTCCACCAAACCAAAAATCCTTCCCAATTTTCTTCTCTCTACCATTCCTCCACACCTAACAAGTCACCTGGCACTAGATATGTAATAATAAAATGATTTGATACCATTACTCTTTCATACACTCGATACTCAAAACCATGGCTTCATCTGTAGTGGATGCTGCAGTATGCTGCCCAGATCTCCCTGGCACTCCCCATTCAGGACCAAGGCATTCATAGCCCCCGCTGCTGCTGCTGGGAGTGCTGGTTGCTGACAGCTCTCAGCCAAGTCCTCTTACTGGAGCCTAATTGCCCAAAGTCACACCTCCTTCCCACTGTCAGCCTGCACCCAATGACTGGTCAATGGAATCACACATTTAAATGTTATCCACGCATTTCCATAATCTCAATACAGAATGCAGTATACTGAAACATGGTTCATATGAAACACACAGTGTCCTAAGAATTAAATTTAAAGAGGTCATATAAACAATCTGTTTCTTAAAGTAGGTTCATGAGCTTTTGCCTCAAAATTAACTGGGTGCTTGTAATCTGCAGACTCCTGAGACCCATTCTCAACTGCAAAATTAGAATCTCTGGACTGGGCCCAAGGAAATCTGCATTCACAACAAGTCACTCAGTTGATTCTTAAGAACGCTACAGTTATGAGAACTACTAGTCTTACAAATCAATCATATATAATAGCAACTTATTTCTGATCCATTAGCAAGCTAAAATCCTTGGTAACATTTGACCTAGGTAGCTCAATTCCTTGATTTAGTGTGACTTCAATATTAAAAGCCAGCAACCAAGCTGGGCACAGTGGCTTACACCTATAATCCCAGCTACTCCTGAGACTGAGGTAGGAGGATCGCTTCAGCTCAGGAGTTTGAGACTGCAGTGAGCCGTGATTTCACCACTGTCCTCCAGCTTGGTCAACAGAGCAAGACCCTGTCTAAAAAAACAAATAAATAAGTTAAAAAAAAAAAAGAAAGAAAGAAAGAAAAGAAAAAAACCCAGCAACCTCTCAAACTACTGTTTAGTATACCTCCACCTTCTGACTCAGAAATCCCATCCCTGGGTATGTATCAATAGAAATTAGTCCTTACATCTATCAAAAGGCACACATAAAAATGTCTAGAGTGTCCAGAGCAGGCTTATTTATAACAGACAGAAAACAGAAATTAGCTGATTGCCCATCAACAGGAGAATGGATAAACTGTGGTATATGTATATAATAGTATACTACAGAGAAATAAAAAGAAAAAAAGTACTATGGCTCACACATCGATGGATTAATCTCACAAACATAATGTAGAGAGAAAGAAGCCAGCAACAAGAATATATACTTACATGATTTATTTTTATAGCATTCAAAACCAGTCAAAATTAGCCTATGGTGACAGAAGTCATAATTGGTTGCTACCTTCTGTCAGAGAGTATTGATAAGAGAGAGGACATGAGAGCCTTCTGAGGGCTGGAAACATTGTATATCTTGATGCAGACGATGGTTACACAGGTGAATACATACACAAAAATTAATCTAGCTATCCACTTAAGCTGTACATCTTACTGTACATAAATTATACCTCAAAATAATAATAAAAATAAGTGGGTAGGGGAGTAACTAGCATAAGCCTGGCAAAAAGTCATACCCTCAAATATTTTTTGTGATGACTATGAACTAGACAGTGGGCTAGGGACACTAAAAGAATAAAGACACTTGGGTCCCGGCCACAGAGTTCACAGGCATGTAAATAAACAACTGCAATACATATAAGAGCACTAGGTCACTAGCACATAAGTCACTAGGTGGCACCTAATTGGTTAGTTGGATCAGAGAAAATGTCATAAGGTCTCATCCCAGTTTAAATTTTTAAAAAATCTAATGTCTACAAAGAACACTTTGGGGACAACTAGAAAAACCTGAATCTAAACTATATATATTCATGTTACAGCAATGTTGAATTCCTAAGTATGATCACTGCGGTTATTTGGAAGAATGTCCTTATTCTTAAGGACATATGCTGAAATATCTATTTTCAACTAAGGTACACTAGGCTAAAGATACCAAGAAATTGGAGGAGGGTCAGAGAACTTAAAAAAATGTTTAAAACAGGCCGGGCGCGGTGGCTCAAGCTTGTAATCCCAGCAATTTAGAAGGCCGAGGCGGGCGGATCACGAGGTCAGGAGATCGAGACCGTCCTGGCTAACACGGTGAAACCCCGTCTTTACTAAAAATACAAAAAATTAGCCGGACGTGGTGGCAGGCGCCTGTAGTCCCAGCTACTAGGGAGGCTGAGGCAGGAGAATGGCATGAACCCGGGCGGCGGAGCTTGCAGTGAGCCAAGATCGCGCCACTGCACTCCAGCCTGGGCGACAGAGCAAGACTCCGTCTCAAGGAAAAAAAAAAAAAAAATGTGGAAAACAAATTGCTAAATTAAATGTGTGACCTTGAAAGAGTTTCTTAAGACTCCATACTTCTATGTCCTCATCTACAAAAGCAAAGGGTTGGACTAAGGTCCTTCCAAACTCTAGAGCTGCATTTCTTAATACCAGGGTAGAAGAGAGCAACTGTTATAAAGAAAATAATATTGGAAATTTCCATATGGAGAAATGAAGGCTTTTAAATGAACTTCCAAAAAGATAAAGATTTTGACTAGAATGAAAACGTATTTGTCACTAAATTCCCCATTTTCTAAAAACTCAATAGCACTCTTGTAAGATTCATAAGAAGGAAGTTCAAGGTCAAAAAGTCACTTCTATCGGGAAGCAAACTCACAGAACTCACTACCCCTAGGCTGAAAGTATGAACAACTTCAATAAAAATGAAAAAAAAAAAAAAAAAAAGGTAGGGGCGGGAGGGCCCTAAATCAATTCATACTATGACATGTATGAAGAGTTACTTCAGAAAAAAAACCCAAAACTCTGGAATTGACTTAGGACACCAATAATGCCCTTCCACAGTTTTTTGTTGTCAAAGTTGGAAGGAAGATGTTTGTTTTCGAAGTTGTGGAGCCGACTCAAGTACACGGCTTTAGAACCAGACAGCTCTGGGATTAAATCTCAGCTTTGATCTTACCTCCTATATGACCTAGTCCAAATTACTTGTTCTCTTAACCATAATATGTTCAACAATAATGCAGGTATTGAATGACTTCCTCACAGTTGCTGAAAAACCTGAGAAACTACACGTAAAGCGCTTAGCACATTACCTGGCACACATCAAATATTCAAAACAAGGCCAGTAACTACTATGCTATAGCCTATCCAGAAATAAGGCTATACAAAAGATTATTTTCTTACCTCTCCAACTGGTTAGGTAGAAAACATAATCTTATTACTGCTATTAACAAGTAGAACAGTATACAACTACTTGGAGGAGAGGGGAAACTTCCCTACCTTGCCCCACAAAAGGCAAGTCAGTAAGCACCGCTGGTCCTCTGACATTCCCACCTATGACAGCTCCCAAGAAACACAAAAGTACTTTTGAAGGGCATTCCCCCCTGCCCAAAGAGGGGCGGCGCAAGTCTCAGCCCACCGTGCCAGACGCCGGAATGGCAGCAGAAAATGTCCTGACCCCCTCACCTCCACTCAGAGCCCACCTGCTCCCGCCCATCTCTCAGAAACTGCAGGAGCAGCCACGGCCGGGCCGCCGGGGATCCTCGCGGACTAAGGGCTGGGTCAGAGCCGCGCAAACATGGGCTCGCTCGTAGTCCTGGCGAGCAGCACTCCCGGGCAAGTCGCCCGAGGGCCTTGCAGGGCACCCAGAAAATGTCACTGCCGGGGAAGTGACCCCGAGCCGGGCCACTGGACCCCTCACACCTCACCCTTTCTCCTGCCGACCCTCGAGATGACAGCGGACTGGAAGGCATTACCTGAGCAGCGGCCCGCTGGGCCGTCCGAGGCCGGTGGTTCCGAAGGGTGGCCACGGCCACTAGCCTGCCGTAGAACATGGAGGCCGCCATTTCTGAATCGGACCCCGTCCCCTCGGCGCCGCGCGCAGGCGCACAGGCCACAGGCGGCCCAAGGCGCAGCCTCTCTGCAGCGCTCACCTACGCCCCGCCGCCTCGCGCCACCCGTTGGGGGCGGGGCCTCGGGTTAACACTACAGCCGCTAGACCAGCTCCCTGGCGGGCGCGGAGCAAGCTTTGACCTTTGGAACTGGGCACCGCAGCCCCAATATCTGCCCTGCGGTCAGAGCAACCTGAACACTTCCTAGTGAATTGCAATGTAAAGGTGACCAGCGCCGCCACTTGTGTGATCTTAACTTCTCTCAGCCTCAGTTGCCTCATCTGTAAAATGTGTTTCATTCAAGAAATGATTACCCAGTGTCTACTTCGTGCTAAACAGCCTTGAGCCCTTGGCCTACAGCAATGAATAAAACCACTTGTGATGCTCAAAGAGAAGATGGTCGGTGTCACGCGCTTGTGATGCTCAAAGAGAAGATGGTCGGTGTCATGCGCTTCTGATGCTCAAAGAGGAGATCGGTGTCATGCGCATCCGTGTGAAGACACCACCAAACAGGGTGTGAGCAATAAGGCTGTTTATTTTAACTGGGTGCAGGCGGGCTGAGTCCGAAAAGAGAGTCAGCAAAGGGAGATAGGGGTGGGGCTGTTTTATAGGATTTGGATGGGTAGTGGAAAATTACAAAGGGGGTTTTTCTCTTACGGGCAGGGGCGGGGGTCACAAGGTGCTCAGTTGGGGAGGTTCTGAGCCAGGAGAAGGAATTTCACAAGGTTAATCACTCAGTTAAGGTGGGGCAGGAACAAATCACAATGGTGGAATGTCATCAGTTAAGGCAGGAACCAGCCAATTTCCCTTCTTTTGTGATTCTTCACTTGCTTCAGGCCATCTGGATGTACACGTGCAGGCTTGGGCTCAGAGGCCTGACAGTCGGCCACTAGTTACCAAAGCTGGTGGCAGGCTGGAGTCTCCAGGGAAGCTATTGATTGATTGATTGACTGATTGACAGGTTCTTGGTCTGTCACCCAGGCTGGAGTGCAGTGACGCGATCACAGCTCACTGCAGCCTCAACCTCCCATGCTCAAGGGATCCTCCCACCTCAGCCTCTGGAGTAGTTTGGGACCACAGATGTGTGTCACCAGGCTTGGTTGATTTTTTTATTTTATTTTTTTAGGGACAGAATCTCTCTATGTTGCCCAGGCTGGTCTCCAACTCGTGGGTTCAAGCGATCCTCCTGCCTCAGCCTCCCAAAATGCTGGGATGACAGGTGTGGGCAACCACACCCAGCCAAGGATCTGGTTTTTGAAAAGATAAATAAATTTAACAAACCTCCAGCAAGACTGCAAAGAAAAAAGAAAAAGAGAAGACACAAATTACCAATGTGAGGAACATACCAGGGAATATAATTACAGAACCTTCAGACAACAAAAAGGAATGCCATAAATAACACCACACAACATAAATTTGACAACTTTGACAAGATGAACGAATTCTTCAGAAGGCACAAATTACTACAAATAACCTAATATGAAAAGGATAATTTAAATAGTCCTCTAACTAGAGAAAATTGTAATTGTAATTTTTAAACTAAAAAAAAAAAAAAACCTGAGATCTCCAGGCCCAAAAGCTTTCACTGAATTCTATAAAATGTTTACACAAGAATTAACACCAATTCCATACAGCCTCTTCCAGAAGATAGAAGAGGAAGGAACAGTTGCCAATGTACTGTATGAAGTTAGAATCACCCCACTACCAAAGCCAGCAAAAGACCGTACAAAAAGAAAAAAATACCAACACTTCTCATGAATATTGATGGAAAAATCCATAGCAAAATATTAGCAAATATAATTCAGAAATATATAAAAAGAATTGTACAATATGACCAAGTGGGATATATTCCAGAGATGTAACTTTGTTTTAATATTTGAAAATATGTGTAATGCACTATATTTAGAAAAATCACATGATAATTTCGATCAAAACAAAAAAAGTAGTTGGGCACAATGGTTCATGCCTGTAATCCAAACACTTTGGGAGGCCGAGGTGGGAGGATTGCTTGAACCCAGGAGTTTGAGACCAAACTGGTTGGGCCACATAGCAAGACTTCATTTCTATAAATAATTTTAAAATTAGCCAGTCATGGTGGTGTACACCTGTGGTCCCAGCTACTCCAGAGACTGAGATGGGGGGGAAATCACTTGAGCCCAGGAGGTCAAGGCTGCAGTGAACCGTGCCCCTGCACTCCAGCCTGTTACAGTTAAAGGGGGTTGTTCTCTGGCGGGCCGGGGTGGGGGTCACAAGGTGCTCAGTGGGGGAGGTTCTGAGCCAGGAGAAGGAATTTCACAAGGTTAATCGCTCAGTTAAGGTGGGGCAGGAACAAATCACAATGGTGGAATGTCATCAGTTAAGGCAGGAACAGGCCGTTTTCACTTCTTTTGTGAATCTTCAGTTACTTCAGGCCATCTGGATGAATACGTGCAGACTTGGGCTCAGAGGCCTGACAAGAATAAGATGATTGTCTATGTATAAAATCCCAAACATTTTACCAAAAAAAAAAAAAAAAATTCTTTGAATTGATAAGTGAGCCCTGTAAGATCTCAGGAAACAAGAAAAATATACAAAAATCAATTGTATTTCTAGGTACAAGCAATGAACACATGGACCCAAATCGAAAATACAATACCACCTAAAATTCCTTTTAAAAATGAAATGCATGTAAATCTAATAAAACATGAACAGGACTTACCTGCTGAAAACTACACAATACTGATGACATAAATCAAAGAAGATAAATAAGTGAAGAGATATTACCATGTTAATGGATTGGAAGACCTAACACAGTAAAGATGTCAATTCTTCCCCAAATTGATATATACATTTAATGTATTTCTATTAAAATTCAAGCAAAACTGTTTATACATACAGATGTAGTATTATAAACTTTATGTGAAAAGACAAACTAGAATAGCTGAAACCATTTTGAAAAGAACAAAGTGGGAAGAAACAGTCTGAGTTCAACATTTACTATAATAGCTACAATAATCAAGACTGTGTGGTATTGCTGGAGAGAGAGACACATAGATTGATGAAACTTAATAAGAAACCTAAAAATAGGCTCACACAAATATGCCCAACTGATTTTTGACAAAGGTGCAAAAGTAATTCAACGGAGGAAATATGGTCTTTTAAACAAATGGTGCTGGAGGAATTGGACATCCATAAGCAAGCAAACAATCAAAAAGAGCCCTGACCGAAATCTCACATATTATACAAAACTTAACTCAAAATTACCTTAACTGTAAAACACAAAACTATAAAACATTTAGAAAAAAATAGGAGAAAATTTCAAGATCTAAAACTAGGTAAAGAATTCTTAGACAACACCAAAAGCATGATCCATAAAATAAAAATTGATAAATTGTGCCCCATCAAAATAAAAGCTTTGGCTTTGCAAAAGGCCATGTTAAGGTAAAAATTCAGCCAGGTGTGGTGGCTCACATCTGTAATCCCAGCACTTTGGGAGGCTGAGGGGGGTGGATCACCTGAGGTCAGGAGTTCAAGACCAGCCTGGCCAATGTGGCAAAACCTCATCTCTAATAAAAAAATATAAAAATTAGCCAGGTGTGTTGGCGCAGACCTGTAGTCCCAGCTACTTGGGAGGCTGAGGGAGGAGAATTGCTTGAACCTGGGAGGTAGAGGTTGCAGTGAGCCGAGAATGAGCCACTGCACTACAGCCTGGGAGAGACTCCATCTCAAAAAAAAAAAAAAAGGATAAAAAGTCAAGCTACACACAGAGGAAAAATATTTGCAAACCACATCCAACAAAGCTAATACACAGAATACATGAATTACTTTCAAACACAACATATAAAAGCAAATAATCCAATTATAAAATAGGCAAAAAACATGAACATATATTTTCCCAAGGAGGACATATAAACAGCAAATAAGCACATGAAAAGATGTTCAACATCTTTAGACATTGGGGGAAATAAAAATTAAAACAACAATGTGATATTACTACACACCTGTCAGATTAGCTAAAATAAAAAGTAGTGCAATAAAAATGCTGACATGGGCATGAATCATTCATACATTGCTGGTGGGAATGTAAAATGGGAAACAGTTTGTCAGTTTCTTCAAAAAACTAAACATGCAACTACAGTACAACCCAGGAAATGCACTCCTGGGCATTTATCCCAGTGAAAGGAAGACCTGTGTTCACAAAAAAACCTTACACTAATGTTTATAGCAGCATTATTCATAGTAGCCAAAAATTAGAAATAATTCTGATGTCCTCTAATGAATAGCTAAACAAATTGTGATAAATTCATACCACAGAATACTAAGAAATAAAAAGGAACAAACGATTAATACATTCAGAATTCTACTGAGTTTAAAAAGCCAATCCCAGCCGGGCATGGTGGCTTATGCCTGTAATCCCAGCACTTTGGGAGGCCAAGTCGGGCAGATCATTTGAGGTCAGGAAGGAGTTCAAGACCAGCCTGGCCAACATGGTAAAACCACGTCTCCATAAAAATACAAAAATAAGCCAGGCATGGTGGCACATGTCTGTAGTCCCAGCTACTAGGGAGGCTGAGGTAGGAGAATTGCTTGAACTGTGGAGACAAGGGTTGCAGTGAACCAAGATCCGGCCACTGCACTCCAGCCTGGGCAACAGTGAGACTTTGTCTCAGAAAAAAAAAAAAAAAAAAAAAGCCAATCCCAAAAGGTTACACATTATATGATTCCATTTTTTTTTTCTTTTTTCTTTAGACGGAGTCTCCCTCTGTCGCCCAGGCTGGAATGCCATGGCGTGATGTCGGCTCACTGCAACCTCTGCCTCCCGGGTTCAAGCGATTCTCCTACCTCAGCCTCCTGAGTAGCTGAGATTACAAGCGCATGCCACTACGCCCGACTAATTTTTGTATTTTTAGTAGAGACTGGGTTTCACCATGTTGGTCAGACTGGTCTCGAACTCCTGACATCGTGATCCACCCGCCTCAGCCTCCCAAAGTGCTGGGATTACAGGCGTGAGCCACCGCGCCGGGCCTATATGATTTTATTTAAATAACATTCTCAAAATGACAAAATGGAGAACAAATTAGTAGGTGCCAGAATGAGGGAGAGGTATGGGAGAGAAGTATGGCTATAAAAGGACAACAAGAGGGATCCTTATTAGTGATGGAAATGTTCTGTATCTAGACTGTATCAATATCTTAGTTATGATGTTACTATTGTTGGAAACTAAGTAAAGGGTCCAAGGGATCACTCTGTATTATTTCCTACAACTGCATGTGAACCTATAATTATCTCAACCTATAATTATCTACCTATAATGAATGTAAACATTAAAAAAGAATGTATCATATTACAAGTCATTAATAAAATAAAAACTCATGGGCCCATTTTTAAAACTTAAATTTATTAAAATGGGGGGAAAGGCCGAGCATGGTGGCTCACGCCTGTAATCCCAGCACTTTGGGAGGCTGAGGTGGGCGGATCACAAGGTCAGGAGTTCAAGACCAGCCTGACCAACATGGTAAAACCCCGTCTCTACTAAAAATACAAATATTGGCTAGGCGTGTTGGCGTGTGCCTGTAATCCCAGCTACTCAGGAGGCTGAAGGAGGAGACTCACTTGAACCCAGGAAGCAGAGGTTGCAGTGAGCCGAGATCACGCCATTGCACTCCAGCAATGGTCTCAAACTCCTGGCCTCAAGTGATCCTCCCGCCTCGGCCTTCCAAAGTGCTAGGGTTACAGGCATGAGCCATTGTGCCAGGAGTGACCATTGCTTTTGATCATCAATGAAAGTATCAACATGGGGTAAAGATAAAACAAAACAAAATTACAAAAAATAGTTTTTGCCTTGCTAACCACACTCTGAGAACCACTAAACACTACTGAGACAAAGAAATTAGTCAAGCCATAAATAACTATTGATAACAACCAAAAATAAAGATTGTGTTTTTATATAGCAACTTACAACATAATTCCTCATGCATTATCTTACTTGATGCTCATAACACTCTTGATATGGTAGGTAAAGCTGATATTATTTTTCACACATATAAGAAACATCCTTTGGGCTAACTGAAAAACTTGTTCATTGTCTTAGCCAATAAGTGACGGAGCTGGCCTTCTAAACCAGACTTGGTGACTCTAGCTGCAGAATTTTCCCCACAATACCACATTTCCTCTCTGCCCTGCCAATGGAATACAGAAAGATCTACTTCTTTTCTTCCTCCTTAATATGTCTGTAGCCTGTAATCTGTTGATCTGTCTACCAGGTCCCTCCCACAACAGGGAGGAATTATGGGAGCCACTATTCAAAACAAGATTTGGGTGGGGACTCAGAGCCAAACTCTATCAGGATTCAATGCAAGGGACAACTCATCTTGGAACCCTTTCCTGACTGCCTCTGCCTACCTCTCATGCTCCACTCTCACCGTGGCTGATGCAGAAGTTGTTGTGCTGTGTATGCCTTTTCATAGCACATATCACATTATATTGAAATCACTGGGGTATTTGACCTCTTTTCCTCTCCAGACTTGAGCTCCTTGAAGGCAAGTCTATGCGCTTGATCTTTGGTGCTGATTCAGTGTCAAGAAGTTAAGTGCTGAATGAATGAAGAAATTTAACCAAAAAATAACTACTGAGTGAATGCCAGCTCTGTTCCAGCTGTGGATCTAAGCAGCTAAAGGTCCAATGGCAAGCAAAAATCCACACAGCATCATTGTTCACGTGACTTACACTCTACTTGGAGTGCAGACATGAGTTAAATACCCACACTAATGAATAAATAACTAAAACTAAAATATGTGCTTTGCAGGATGAAGAGTACAGCTCAACAAGAGCAGTTAAAAAGGACCACGACCTTGACTATTTTTGTTCCTTTCATTTTGTTTTCATTTGTTTATTTGTTTGGATTTTAGATGGAAGAGATCTGAGTATGATTAAGACTTAATGGGAATAATTCAGGTGCATGTGAGAGGTTAAATAATAGCAAACAATAAAAGGAGAGAAAATGATTAAATAACACAGTATGCTTCTTGAGGATAGAAAGAATTATACTTTTGTCAAGACACTAGCCTGGATGAGAGAAGAAACACCTCTCCTGAAGCCACAGGAGGGAAAACTGAGGAAGTAGATGCAGAGGTAGGTAGAGGGTAGGTTTTGTACAAGTAAATTGAATGAGGTCCTGTCAAAAGCTTAAATTTTGTCTGAGTGAAAGGAGTCAAAATGATCTACTGGAAATTAGGTGAAAGGTGAGGGTGTCAGAAATTTGAAGGGAGTGAAGAGGGTTTGAAGTTTTCATTATAGAGTGCAGGAAAGAAAGTTAACAGAAAAAAGTAGCAGGATTGCTGGGGTGTGTTAAGAACCATCTGAGGTTGGTGATGGTGACTATATACCTACAAAAATGTGCCTATTTTGTAATTTTTCTCCAGCAGCCTGGGAGGCCCGGGGCAAACACAGGGAAAGCAAACCATTGTGTTCATTCAGGGTGTGGTTTTGCCAAATTGCAATGAGGAAGTGGCAGTGGGTCAAGGCAATTTAGAGTATTTGGTGAGAATGTTATTGAAATAAAAGACCATGAATCCAAGAGGAGAAGCCTGATGGACTGGAAGGAGTAAAGGAGAGGGGGCGGTAGTGGACTGGAGGACCCAAGGAGATTAAAGAACAACAATAGCGAAAATGGTTGAATATGAGGCTAGAAGGGAAAGTAGAAGCATGGCTTGTGGAAAGTGGGGTGGTGGAGCTACCCCTGAACATTCTCCAAACATTGCACTTCTTCAACAATGTTCAGTATATTAAAATTATGATGAAAAGGTATTAGAGGATACAGCATGAAAGCTAGGCAGTGAGAGCCAAGATGCAAAGACAAGTAGTAAAAGGTGATGACTTTTTGGCATCCTTGTTGCTCCTCTGTCAATCACTATTAGCACAGGCCTCAGATTGCACTCTACACTCTACCCCCTCCCAGGTTCCACCCTCCCAGGGTCAGAGACCGGCTGGGACTGTTAAGAGGGGAGGGCATGGTTACAGATCAAAATGCTTAAATTTGCTATTTTGAAGGTAGAAGGTCCAGGTGATAACAGTGTCATGGAAGTATATGGAAGAGGTAGAGAGGTTAGTGGAAATGAGGAAATTGGAGTTTTTGAGGGCCCTCCACGGAAGGTGAGGGCACACTGGAAAGAGAAGTCTGTGAGCCACACATCTAAGTCTTTGTTGAATGATAGAGTGTAACCTGGAGGCAAGTATGGGACAGGGACTAGGAAGGAGTCAAAAGGTATGACTTGCCAGGCGCGGTGGCTCACGCCTGTAATCCCAGCACTTTGGGAGGCCGAGGCAGGCAGATCACGAGGTCAGGAGTTTGAGACCAGCCTGACCAACATCGTGAAACCCCGTCTCTACTAAAAATACAAAAAGAAATTAGCCGGGCGTGTGCCTGTAATCCCAGCTACTCTGGAAGCTGAGGCAGGAGAACTGCTTGAACCTGGGAAGCGAAGGTTGCAGTGAGCTGAGATCGCACCACTGCACTCCAGCCTGGGTGACAGAGTGAGACTCCATTACAAAAAAAAAGTATGACCTGTGGTATGAGATAATTTGTCTCAGGAGAGTGAGGGAGTAATGATCTAGAAGCAGCAGTGGAAAGCAAGGCAGACACAAAACCTCATGGCAGATCCTGAGGTAAGTGCAGCAGAAAAGAGTAAACAGCCAGCACTAAACCTAGAGAAAGAGACATGTTAGAAGAATCATTGCCTACGCTGTGCCCCAGTGGACTGTGTCAGCTCAAAAGGTACGCCTTTCAAATTGTTCAAACCCACACTCTGGGCTAGCTTGGCCTTGTCTGGGAAAGTGCTGACCTCAGGAAAAACCAGATTTCAGTTAAGACAAGTTGATGAAGAGATGGAGGAAAAAGGCTATTTCTGGTATAGTAGAATAAATAAATATTCATTCATTTAAGAGAAAACAGATTGGCCGCCTCTAAGATTGTGTTTTATCACTTGACTAAAAGCTGTGTGAGGCTGGGCGCGGTGGCTCACACCTGTAATCCCAGAACTTTGGGAGACAGAGGCGGGTGGATCACCAGGTCAAGAGATCCAGACCATACTGGCCAACATGGTGAAACCCCCCATCTCTACTAAAAATACAAAAATTAGTTGGGTGTGGTGGCAGGCACCTGTAGTCCCAGCTACTCGAGAGGTTGAGACAGGGGAATTGCTTAAACCCAGGAGGCGGAGGTTGCAGTGAGCTGAGATCATGCCACTGCACTCCAGCCTGGGTGACACAGCAAGACTCTGTCTCAAAAACAAAAAGTGTGAATGAATTAACTCTTGCTCCAGTTGTCGTATGGAAGGGATGTGGGTAGGAAAATTCACAGTTTAAACCTCCATCAGTGGAAATAAGGTGGATATAAAGCACAAAGTAAATTGAAAGTTGATATGGTTTGGCTATGTCCCCACCCAAATCTTATCTTGAATTATAATCCCCATAATCCCCACATATCAAGGGAGAGACCAGGCGGAGATAATTGAATCACGGGGATGGTTTCCCCCAGGCTGTTCTCATGATAGTGAGTGAATTCTCAGTAGATCTGACAGTTTTATGAGGGGCTCCTCCCTTTCACTCAGCACTTCTCCTTCCTGCTGCCTTGTGAAGAAGGTGCTTTTCTTCTCCTTTGCCTTCCACTCTGATTGTAAATTTCCTGAGGCTGCCCCAGCCATGCTGAACTGTGAGTCAATTAAACCTCTTTTCTTTATAAATTACCCAGTTTCGGGCAGTTCTTCATAGTAGTGTGAGAACAAACGAATACAAAAGTCTATACCCTCAAGAGAAGCTTTGCAAAGTGCCTCTGTCCCTGACTTCCAAAGTCATTGTTTCAGAAATTCTCTGGAAAGCTTCCTCCCCAGGTGAGCTTTCAAGTACTATAGCAGAGGCTGAGCAGTAGTGGAAATAGGGGAGAGAAAGAGAGGAAGAGAGAAATAGGAGAGAGAGAAAGAGAGACCTGTTAGAAGAGGGTGTAACTAGGAATCACCTGAACTCAAAGGTGGAAATTCAGGTCTCAATTAATTTTATTCTATGTTTTATCTGAAGGAAAGAGCAGTGGCTAGATAAGACACTTGCTAATTCTTAGAAGGACTGGAAAGAAATACAGCATAATGTTAAAAATACCATTGTGGTCTCTGGCTAGGAGACATTTTTTCTTCTTTGTACAATTCTTTATATCTGTATTGTCTATATCAAATATATATAATTTTGATATTTAGAAAAACTGTAGAAAAATATTTATGCCCTGTTAAAATTCCTCACAAGCACATAACAGCTATTTTTAGGGTAAAATTGGTTGCAAACTAAAGGAATTACAAAGCTCCAAAATAAATTATCTCCAATAATTTCAGTAGTAGTACAGTAATTATGAAGAATCAATATAGTAAATTTCATAAAAATGAAACGTGTTAGAAAAGCAAACAACATGCTAAAACACCAGCTGTGTGACTTAATGTCAATACGTATCACAAAACACCATCTACAGTATATAAAAGAGAAAATTCAGAGCTGCATGAAAACTTGTTACCTATAATGGGAGGAAGAAACACATTTTAGGAAATCAGCATGACAAGATACTAAAGTGGAAATAAGTAAATAACTATTATTTTCAAATAGTTTCAGAGTAATATTAGTCACTAGATGAGAATTTTTTAATTAAACACAATTTTTCCTTAAAGTATCAACAAGGATATATCCTCTATTTCAGCACAACTAAGAACCAAAAATGTGTATTAGTCTGCTTTAGCTAGATTGTGCTATGGTAACAAACAGCCCCATAAATCTCAGTGGCTTACAACAATAGTGTATTTCTCACTCATGTTACATGTTAGGGGCTGCAGGTTGGCTATGGCTTCACTCCATCTTTCTTCTCATTCTAGGACTTAGGCTGAACAAACAGTCTCTACTGAGACATATTCTCAAGTCTGAGGAAAATATTGACTTACTGGAAAACAGCAAAGACTCAAAGCTTCTACTAAGAATTGGATATTGCAACCTCATTTTATTGGTCAAAGGAAGTCACGTTGCTAAGCCTGATACTATGGCAGGGGTGTATACTCCTTCCAAGGGATGCACTAAATTCACATGGCCTTGGACAGAGATGTGCAATCCTTTCATAGGGAAAGGGACAATGAATATTTGGCATAATAATATAATCCATCACAAAATTCATTCACTTACTGAGCATTTACTATGGTGGTAAACACTAGAAAAGTGCAGTGAAGAAGGCTGGGTGTGGTGGCTCACACCTGTAATCACAGCACTTTGGGAGGCCGAGGCAGGAGGATCATGAGGTCAGGAGTTGAAGACCAGCCTGGCCAACAGAGTGGAACCCTATCTCTACTAAAAATACACAGACACAAAAAAATTATCTGGGCATGGTGGCGGGCGCCTGTAATCCCAGCTACTTCAGAGGCTAAGGCAGGAGAATTGCTTGAACCCAGGAGGCAGAGGATGCAGTGAGCAGAGATTGTGCCACTGTACTCCAGCCTGGGTGACAGAGTGAGACTCTGTCTCAAGAAAAATGCAGTGAAGATAAAAAACATTGTTTATATCCTTAGGAGCTTAGTGGATAGCTACCATAGAATGTTTGCTATACATATATACCACACTATATCCTGTACTTATGGATCCCATTTAAGCCTTTCAGTAGCTCTATAATGTATTATAAGTATTTATCATTCTTATTTTATTTAAGGGAAAACTGAAGTTTTCCAATTAGCCCAAAGTATCTGTGGTAGATTGGGAAAATGATAAAAATTCTTCCTCTTCTGGCTACCACACCCTTGCATGTCTTAAAATACACTTGTTAAAAGTGAGAACGCCTGTAATCCCAGCACTTTGGGAGGCCGAGACAGGCGGATCACGAGGTCAGGAGATCGAAACCATCCTGGGTAACATGGTGAAACCCTGTCTCTACTAAAAATACAAAAAATTAGCCGGGCGTGGTGGTGGGTGCTTGTAGTCCCAGCTACTCGGGAGGCTGAGGCAGGAGAATGGCGTGAACCCAGGAGGCGGAGCTTGCAGTGAGCCGAGATTGCGCCACTGCACTCCAGCCTAGGCGACAGAGCAAGACTCTGTCTCAAAAAAAAGAGTGAGAATGAATTGACTGTTGCTTCAGTTGTAGTATGATGGGGAAATGGGTGGGAAAATTCAGTTTAAACCTCCCTCAATGGAAATAAGGTGGATATACAGCACAAAGTAAATTGAAAGTCTATCCCCTCAAGAGAAGCTTTGCAAATTGCCCTTGTCCCCTGACTTACAAAGTCACTGTTTCAAAAATGCAATGTACCCTGGAAGCCTCCTCCCCAGGTGAGCTTTCAAATACTATAGCATATCTGATCTTCTCAGCAAGAAGTGTAGACTCTTTCTCCACTCTTAAATCTGAGCTGGTCATGTG